>NC_071992.2:44192500-45442500 GCF_028885655.2 Pongo abelii
GGTACATGCGAGTTTGGTTACATGGATGAATTGCATGGGGTGAAGTCTAGGATTTTAGTGTACCCATCACCTGAGTAGTGTGCACTGTACCCAATAGGTAGTTTTTCATCCCTCCCCACTTCCCACCTTCCCCCTTTCTGATTCTCTGTTGTCAATTATACCATTCTGTATGCCTTTGCATACCCATAGCTTAGTTCCCACTTACCTGCTTTTAATCCCTTGAGGTATATACCCAGAAGTGGAAGTGCTGAATCACACAGTAATTCTATTTTTAATTTTTTGAGGAACTACCATGCTATTCTCCATAGTGGCTACATCATTTTACTTTTTCACCAACATTGTACAAAAGTTCTAATTTCTTCACATCCTCATCAACACCTGTAATTTTCTGTCTGTTTTTTTTAATAGTAGCCATCCTAATGGCTAGGAGATGACATCTCACTGTGGCTTTGCTTTGCATTTCCCTAAGGATTAGTGATGTTGAGCACTTTTTATGTGCTTGTTGGCCATTTGTTGTTTTGTTTTGTTTTTATTTTTTCTCTCACCCTGATTGAGACATCATTGGCATTTGTATATCTTCTTTGGAACAATGCATGTTCAGTCCATTGCCCATTCTTTAGTCAGGCTGGGTTTTTTTGTTGTTGAGTTATAGGAGTTCTCTATGTATTCTGGATATTAACCCCTTGTCAGACACATGGCATGTCGATATCTTCTCCTATTCCACGGATTGCCTTTTCATTCCGTTGATTGTGTCCTTTGATGCATGAAAGTTTTAACTTTTTTTTTTTTTTTAGATGGAGTCACTCTCTGCTGCCCAGGCTGGATTGCAATAGCGTGATCTCCGCTCACTGCAACCTCCGCCTCTCAAGTTCAAGCGATTCTCCGGCTTCAGCCTCCCGAGTAGCTGGGATTACAGGCTTGCGCCACCATGCCTGGGGAATTTTTTGTATTTTCAGTAGAGATGGGTTTCACCATGTTGGCCAGGCTGGTCTCCAACTCCTGACCTCAGGTGATCTACCTGGGCCTTCCAAAATGCTGGGATTAGAGGCGTGAACCACCACACCTTACTGAAAGTTTTAATTTAGATGTCCAATTTATATATTCTTTCTTTTGTTGCCTGTGCTGTAGGTGTCATATCCAGGAAATCCTTGCTAAATCCAAAGACATGACACTTCCCGTATGTTTTCTTCTATGAGTTTCATAGTTTCTGTCTCACATTGAGATTTTTGATCCATTTCAAGGTAATTTTTGTATATGGTATAAGGGTCCAACTTCTTTCTTTTACATGTGATATCAAGTTTTTCCAATAAAAGTTAGTTTTTTATTTTTAACCAAAGTAGTACAACATATTTGGCTTACAAAGTATAACAGTACAATGGTGTCCTAAAATGTGCGGACTGCATACATATTTAAAACAAGGCTCACTGGGACATAGACAGGCAGGGAATCTTCAATGCTCACATGTCTAATTTTCTCACATAGAGATGCGCCTGGGCACAGACATTCTACAGCAGAAAGAGCTCCAGGAGAAGGATTCCACCTCATGCTGTTTTGCAGGTTTATAGGGGAGTTGGAAAGTTGCAGGGAATGTTGAGTCAGTTAGGCAACAGTGGGAACCTCCTTGGGGAGAAGAAGCTGAGCTGAGGAGCCTCCAGAGCTGAGCTCTTAGTATCCGCCAGAGGCTGCTGGTTCTTCTGTGGAGCTAATTCAGACCTGCTCAGCTAGCTTCTTGATAAATTACTGTAGGGGTGCAGAGGGGGAGGAAAGGAAGCTCCAGGCCCATTCCAGTTTGCCTCTCTTTATATTACAAAGATTATAATTAAGAAAATAAGATTCTCTGCTCACCCACACCCACTAAGCCCCACACCCCAAGGCCAGACACTTGCAACTCTTTTACCTATTCATTTCAGGATTATACTCCCATATTCTTTTACAATTATTTCTTGACTCACCCCATCCCTACTTCTTTTTTGTTGTTGTTACTTTACTTACGGATTTTCTATTATACAGGAGGAAGCTTCAGCCTTCCTAAGCCTTCTCCTCCCACATTCTTCTAGTTGTTATATCGCAGTTAATGTTATTATTCAGTACTCATTCATTAATTCATCAATATTTTTTGAGAGCATACTATGTGTCAGGCACTACTGTAGGTGCTGGAGATTCTTTAGTAATCCAAATAAAGTCCCAGTGTTGATGGAGTTTATAACGATTAATTAAATTTTGTTCACTGATGAGCCAATTAATATGCTATGATGACATTTTTTTTCTTGTGTTACTTTCTGTTTTTCCTGAAGTTAATGATTACTTTTTGTTTGTTCGTTTGCTCAGGTTTGTATGTACCCAAATCATTCTTCCTTCATTTTTCAATAGAACTTCTCTTTCTTATTCCCCACCTGGTCAAAGGCACCAGGCAACCTATCAATTCTTCCCCTCCTCCTCCTTTTCTTTTTTCTCCACTTTAAAAAATTTGCATCCATGTAGGTTTTAGTTATTTCTTTGTTTTACTGTGGTTGGTTTTCATTCTTTGACCTAGGCACTCATTGATTTATTTCAATTTAGATACTCAGTGATTTACTTCCCTTCAGTACTAGGAAATTTACTAGTTAAAAAAAAAACACCCAAAACAACCTCCTTTTCTCTATTTACAATAACATTCCTATTGATAAGGGCCAGGTGTGGTGGCTCATGCTTGTAATCCCAGCACTTTGGGAAGCCGAAGCGGGCAGATCACTTGAGGGCCAGGAGTTCGTGACCAGCCTGGCCAACATGGTGAAACCCCGTCTCTACCAAAAAATACAAAAAATTAGCAAGGCATGGTGGCGTGCACCTGTAGTCCCAGCTACTCGGGAGGTTGAGGCAGAAGAATGGCTTGAACCTGGGAGGCAGAGGTTGCAGTGAGCTGAGATTGCGCCACTGCACTCCAGCCTGGATGACAGAGTGAGACTCCCTCATAAAATAAAATAAAATAAAATAAAATAAAATAAAAATTAGACTTCCTGAAATGGTCTTCTATTTCTCTTATATTTTATCTTTTGTTTTCTATACTTTTGTCTTTGTTTCTATACTTTCTGGGAGATTTCCTAGACTTACTCTCCCAAAGGTTTTATTGAGTTTTTTATGTAGATAGTCATATTTTAAATTTCTAAAAGTTATTTTCTATCATCTGCTTTCTGTTGCTCCTTGTTTTGTATTATCCTGCTCTCATTCCATGGAGATCACTCTGAAGATATTGATAATAGTTTTTATACTTCCTCTTCTTTTTTTCTTTTTTGAGACAGAGTCTCACTCTCTTGCCCAGGCTGGAGTGCAGTGGCGTGATCTCTGCTCACTGCACGCTCTGCCTCACAGGTTCAAACAATTTTCTTGCCTCAGCCTCCCGAGTAGCTGGGATTACAGGCCTGTGCCACCATGCCTGGCTAATTTTTGTATTTTTAGTAGAGACAGGGTTTCACCACGTTGGCCAGGCTGGTCTCCAGCTCCTGACCTCAAATGATTTGCTCACCTCTGCTCACCTTGGCATCCCAAAGTGCTGGGATTACAGGCCTGAGCCACCGTGCCAGACTTGTTTCCTCTTCTTCTAATGAAAGATGTGTAATAACTTTTCCAATATCTTCTATGATAATGGACCATTCAGATTTTCCATTTTCTTTTGGGTCACTTCTGGTAATTTACATGCTACTGGAAGTTACCCATTTCCTCTAGATCTTCATATTTGCTGCCACATAATTTTGTGAAGTTAACATTTATATCTTTAATCTCTCCTGTATTCATGGTTATGTCTTTCTTATTCTTTTTATTTTTACTTTCCCTCTTTTTAATATTTTATTTTAATTTTTGTGGGTACATAGCAAGTGTATATATTTATGGAGTACATGAGATGTTTTGATGCAGGCATGCAGTGCATAATAATCACATAGTGTAAAATCGGGTATCTGGCCGGGCCCGGTGGCTCACGCCTGTAATCCCAGCACTTTGGGAGGCCGAGGCGGGTGGATCACGAGGTCAAGAGATTGAGACCATCCTGGCCAACATGGTGAAACCGTGTCTCTATTAAAAACAGAAAAATTAGCTGGGCCTGGTGGTGCATGGCTATAGTCCCAGCTACTCGGGAGGCTGAGGCAGGAGAATTGCTTGACCCTAGGAGGTGGAGGTTGCAATGAGCCGAGATCATGGCATTGTACTCCAGCCTGGGTGACAGAGCAAGTCTGTCTCAAAGAAATACATAAATAAGTCAATAAATAAATAAATAAATGGGGTATCCATCCCCTGAAGCATTTATCCTTTATGTTACAAACAACCCAATTATACTCTTTTATTAATTTTTATTTTATTTATTTATTTTTGAGATGGAGTATCGCTCTGTCGCCCAGGCCAGAGTACAGTGGTGTGATCTCGGCTCACTGCAACCTCTGCCTCCTGGGTTCTAGCAATTCTTCTGCCTCAGCTTCCCAAGTAGCTCAGATTACAGGCGTCAGCCGCCACACCTGGCTAATTTTTGTATTTTAGTAGAGATGGAGTTTCACCATGTTGGTCAGGATGGTCTCAAACTCCTGCCCTCAAATGATCTTTCTGCCTTGGCCTCTCCAAGTGCTGGGATTATAGGCATAAGCCACCGTGCCCTGACCCTCTTTTAGTATTTTTTAAAATGTACAATTAAATTATTATTGACCATAGTCACCCTGTTGTGCTACCAAATACTAGGTCTTATTCATTCTTTCTATTTTTTTGTACTTATTAACTCTCACCATCTCCCTTACTTTGTCTCTTTTTTGCTTGATCAGTTTTCAATTTCACTTTTTATTGTTATTTTCATTTTCTCTTCTTCAATTTCTTTTTTTTCTTATTAAGCTAAATACATAGCTCCTTATGTACTTAATCAAGAGACTTTTTGTGGAGCGGGGGATTAGGTTTAGGGTGTATTAGTATATGAATATGAAATATCAGTATATTAATAGAAAAAATATCAGTAAGCTAAGAAAATTCATCAGGTCTAATTAGCCAAACGTACAATGTTCAGTAGTCACTTCATATTCTTCTCTGCTTATTTGTATGTGTGCAGAAAAGGCTGAGAGGTGGACTGAGTAGAAGCTCAGGGGTAGTTTGGCAGCCGTAGGAAGAGATGGCAATGGATGCTTATTAGGGAGATGAGAAAAAATGAAAGAGGGAACTTCAACATCCTCATGGGTTGAGGCTTTTTGGGAACTTCCAGGAGATGAAAGTGTTCAAAGACAGCTACTTGGGAGTTAGAAACAATTAAGTAATGGCAATTTAAGTCTGAATGGGAGAACATTCCGCTCACACACACAATTAGTCTTACTATTATTCACTGATAATTTAAGAATAATCCTGGGAATTATTTTAATAGGAAATGTCCAGACGTTTTTCCCAAAGTGTTTTCAAGGCTTAGGAAAATATCATTAACATTATCATAGCTTATGAATCTTATCTTGTATTTTTATTATTCATAGAATCCTTATGATCTTAATTGAGGTATTTTTTGGGGGAGAGGGTATATACGTTTTTACCTAAGTTCTAATATTTTCTCAATCTTGTTTTGTCCTCCAGAAAATTGGAGAAAAGACAGTTTTCAGACCAGAATCTAATTTTTTCCCAGCATTTGATTAGAAAAAACTTCAAACATACAGGAAATTTGTAAGACGTGTATGGTAAATGGCTGGGTGCGGTGGCTCACACCTGCAATCCCAGCACTTTGGGAGGCCGAGGTGGGAGGATCACTTGAGCCCAAGAGTTAGAGACTAGCCTGGACAACATGGTGAAACCCTGTGTCTACTAAAAATACAAAAATTAGCCAGGTGTGGTGGTGCGTGCCTGTAGTCCCAGCTACTTGGGAGGCTGAGACATAAGAATCGCTTGAACCCGGGAGGCAGAGGCTGCAGTGAGTGTCACTGCACTCCAGCCTGGGTGACAGAGAGAGACTTCATCTCAAAATAAATAAATAAAAATAAAAATTAGCCGGGTGTGGTGGTGCACACCTGTAGTCCAGCTACTCAGGATGCTGAGGTGGGAGGATGGCTTGTGCAGCACAGTAGGTGGAGCCTGCAGTGAGCCACTGAACTCCAGCCTGGCCAACAGAGAGAGACCCTGTCTCCAAAAAATATAAAAAATAAAAAATAGAAGAATAAGAAAGAGAGAAAAAATAAAATAAATGTACAATAAACACCTATATACCCACCACCCAGATTCTATAATCAGAACCTAATTTTTACTAGCTAGAATTAGCATTTGTCTAGACCTACAAGTGATATTGAGTAGTGATAGCTCTATCATAATTACATAGACATACTCTGTTTCTGCTGGTAAGCCCAGTGCTTCATAAGAGTTTTGTACTGTGGCCAATTTTATGAGTGTTTTAAACAAGCCAACACAGGTCAGCTGTTAGCTGGGTGGAGGAGCTTCTAGAGAGTTCTTCCCAGCTTAAAAAAACAAAATTTCAAAGTCATCTGGCATGCTGCCTAAAGACACCCACAGTTTTGGCTCTTAGAAGCAGGTGATGTCCATAAGCATAACCTTGGATTTCTGGTTGTGCAACAAGGAGCAACTGCCACCCCTCTGGTGCAGAAGGTGACAGAGACAGTGACAAGAGGAGGGGTAGCTGGAATTCATATCCCTTCACATCAGTTTCACTAAAAGTTCCACCCTGCAATTGGTGGCCACGGTCCCGACAGAGAGCCCTGTCCTCTTCTACAAATTCACACAATATTCTGTATGTTTTCTAGAGCCATTAAAGCTTTTTTAAAAGGAGCATTGTTCTTTGAAATCTAAGGAAAACTGGCAATCATCTCTCTAAGCCGGTTCCAAGTACCGTATATATATCTCAAGCCATAATAATTACTTCATTTTGGCAAAACATCATCTATCCTTGGCTTATTTCTTTTCCTGGAAGCTCTTTGCTTAAGAACAGACTCAGGAGCAAAGGATGTGTGCTCACAGGTAAGCTAGTTCCTTCTCACAGAAAAACCAACCAAAAAACAAAACCAAAGAAGAGTCCTATTGCTTCTCAGCCTTTTGGCTCCGATCAAGCATCAAAAAGAGGCTTTGTGGTTGAATGAAATCCATACCATATTCATCCTGTTAAAAACAGGTGTTATTTCCCCAAATGCTAAAGCTCTTTAGGTCAGCACTGAATATGCAATTTTGTTTTTGTTTTTGAGATGGAGTCTCACTCTCTTGCCCAGACTGGGGTACAGTGGCGCGATCTCGGCTCACTGCAATTTCTGCCTCCTGGGTTCAAGCGATTCTCTCACCTCACCCTCCCAAGTAGCTGGGATTAGAAGGTGCTCACCACCATGCCTGGCTAATTTTTGTAGTCTTAGTAGAGATAGGAGTCTCACCATATTGGCCAAGCTGGTCTTGAACTCCTGACCTCAAATGATCCGCCCACCTTGGCCTCCCAAAGTGCTGGGATTACGGGTGTGAGCCAATGCCCCTGGCCTGAATACACAATTTTGAACAGGAATGGAGTACTCGGGTGAATATGAAAATAACACATTTAGAATGGGGCTGGTATTTTTAAATTCTAAAAGTTTTATTTTTTTTGCCTTTCTGAGTACATGACCATCACTCTAGAACAAGGATCAGCAAACATTTCTGTAAAGGTCCATTTAGTCAATATTTTTGGTTGTTGCAAGTACTCAACTCTGCCATAGTAGCAGAGAAGCAGCCGTAGACAACACAAACAAATGAGCTTGGCTGGATTCCAATCAAACTTTAGTTATGGACTGAGATGAAGACTACATCAGCTATACCGGCTATACTTTGCAACTCTTTCCTCAAAGGTAATCTAGTTCTCAATCTTTAGACAGCTTTTATTCAATTCATGAAACCACAGGATTACAGACAGTCATAACTGAGCCTGAATTTTCACCATAATTTTAAAAGTAATAGGTAGGGTAGAAGTTAAAAACTTAAGTTTTAGAGTCAGTCAGATGTGAATTCAAATCCAGACTCTGTGGCTTTCTTAGTTGTGTGATATCAGGTAAACTGAAGAATGTTTCTATGTTTCTTCATTTGTGAAATAGGGAAATTGTTTTGAAGATTAGAAGAAATAATACATATCAAACTCTTTTTTTTTTTTTTTTTGAGACTGAGTCTCAATCTGTTGCCCTCTTGGCTCACTGCAGCCTCAGCCTCCCAGGTTCCAGTGATTCTCCTGCCTCAGCCTCCCAAGTAGCTGGGACTACAGGCCCATGCCACCACGCACGGCTAATTTTGTATTTTTAGTAGAGATGGGGTTTCACCATGTTGGCCAAGCTGGTCTTCAACTCCTGACCTCAAGTGATCCACCCTCCTCGGCCTCCCAAAATGCTGGGATTACAGGCGTGAGCCACTGCTCCCAGCCTGCATATCAAACTCTAAACCCAGTGCTCAATAAGGCACACAGTAAATTCTCAATAGATGTTAACTTACCGTCATTAGTCAGTGAAGTCATTGCTGAGTAATGATTATTTTTATCTGTGTAGGAAGATCATCCATGGCCAGGCGCGGTGGCTCCCACCTGTAATGTCAGCACTCTGCGGGATCGAGGCAGGTGGATCACCTGAGGTCAGGGGTTCGAGATCAGCCTGACCAACATGGTGAAACCACATCTCTACTAAAAATACAAAAAAAAAAAAAAAAAATTAGCTGGGCGTGGTGGCGGGCGCCTGTAGTCCCAGCTACTCTGGAGGCTGAGGCAGGAGAATCACCTGAACCGGGGAGGCGGAGCTTGCAGTGAACCGAGATCGCACCACTGCACTCCAGCCTGGGTAACAGAGCTTGACTCGTCTCAAAAAAAAAAAAAAAAAAAAAAAAAATCATCCATGACATTTGGTGTTCAATAGTCCATTTCACTGATTATATACCATTTTATAACTAGGAAAATTTCCCTAATGTCATGTTTGTTTAATGTGAGATCCCTGTGATTAATGTGATATAATAATAGATGGGTTATACAGCAGGCTCCTTGAATGACAGCTGGCTCCGTCCATCTCGGCACCACAGGAAGGCAGGAAAGAAGTGTATCTTTTCATCTTTAACTTGCCACTGTCACTGCCTTTACATATCTGTGGGCCAATGGCATTTGTGCATATATATTTTAAAAATTAATATTTATTAAAGCACTAAAAATGAGTTCAGATGCTTTATGGAGAGTGGCACATCTCATCAGACAGTGTTCAAGCAAATGCAATTTTATTTCAAAGTTGTTTTTTCTTTACAGGTAAGACATAGTATAAACGGCAAAATTCAAAAGGTGCAGAAGATTCTAGTATGGTGAAAAGCAAGTTTTCTTTCTCTCCTCCACTCCTAGTCCCACAGTGACCATCCTAAGAAGCAACCACTTCCAGAGATGCAAACACACATACCAGATACACACAGCCCTACTCACACTCTTCTGCACTTTATTACTTAGAATACACCGGAAATTTTCCACGTCTCAGCAAATACAGCTGCCCTGTACTCTTTAATGGCAGCTTAGTGTTCCCTCAGAGGGATGCGCCCCATATCATTCACCCAGCCCCCAGGGACGGGCTTTTAGATTGTTTCCAGCTGCTTGCTCTTACAAGCAACACTGCAACGCTGCCCTGTTACTTTTAATCTTCTTTATCCTGTGATTCCGTTCTGCTTTTCCTTCCAGCACGACCGCAAAGTGACTCTGCGGGGTTTTCCCGAGTGCCCTCGCCCCAGACCTCAGCGAGTTATTTGTGGAGTCACCGGCTCCTGCTCCGCATTGTTACTCGAAGTCTCCCCGGGACAGCGGGGAGCAGGCAGGGCTGCGTGTCCCGGCCTGCGCGTCTGGGCCCAGGCGGGCGCGCGTAGCGCTCGGATTTCGGGTGGATAGTGCGTGGGAGGCGGCGCTGCCCTCCGTATGCAGCGCGCGTGCAGCCGCGGTGGCGCTGCGATCTGCGGCCCGGGGCCCTGCTGTGAAACTCCCGCGGAGATGCTCCCAGCCGCGGGCCGCAGCTCGCCCCTGCACGGAGGGAGGTGTCTAAAGGTGTCTCTTAGGAACAGGCACAACCCGGGCAGCCGGGCCCCAGAACAATGGGTGCTTTCAGCCGCCCCTTTAGATGCCTGGCCCGTCACCATGGCAACCACCCCATTATTGAAAGTCAGTGCCGGTCCCCGCCTTAGACGCTCTCCTCCCGGGCTCCCCTCCCCCGCCGGCCCCGCCGTATGGTGTGAGTGTCACTGGCAGCTGTTGTCAAAAGAAGGCACCTCTTTGTCTCCAGGGGATGAAAGCCATTTGGTTTCCAGCGCCACCCTTTCTCTCCGCCCGGCAACTTTTCTCCGCGTCCCGTCCCCAAGGCGCCCCTGGATGCGCGCGCTCGGCCCCGCGCCCGCCACCCGCGCTCGGCCCCGCGCCCGCCACCCGCGCTGAGTGCTGGTATCCTCCCCGTCACTCAACCCAGAGCCGTTCTGCGTCTGCCTCAAACTCTCAGAGTCTTTATAAGTCTTATTCTCAAGAGTTGTGTCCCAGCGAGGGGAATCCGCCTTGGAAATCGCGGCTTCCTCCTTGCACGCCGCTCCCTGACTTTCAGCGCGATCCGGATCTCCCCTCACACCCAACAGCACCACCTTCCGAGACTAGCGGCTCATTACCGCCCAGTCCCCGCGGCCGGCACAAGAACTCCTCGCCGGGCCGCATTCCAGGCTGGGCCGGGTCTTTAGAATAAGGACCAGTTGTGTGTCTCCCTGTCGCTGGCAGCGGATCACTTTCTGGTCGAAGAAAAGACAAAACTACGAGGGAAACAATAGGACCTGTATGTTTTACACACAGTTCTCATTCGAAATGTATCATGATCATATTTTTAAAGGTCCGTGTTACCTTTCATAAATACCTAAATATGACTTACTTTCTGTTGTCTGCGGAAGAAATTGATAAACATTAAAAAAGCAAGAATATCTTTGGTGGCCATGTGTCTGGGATGTGGGGTTCACCTATCATCTGCCCCAGGGATCCTAAGAGGGGAACAGATGGTGTTTTCAAAACCTATCTGGAAATAAAAAAGGTTACGGTGCTGAGAGGAAGAGCAGAGTCCAAGAGGAGGGGGCTGTGAGAGAGAAACGCAGAGAGGATAAAGCTAGGACTTCCAGCTATTCTGTAAAGACACACTTTAGATGCTGTGTGGGTAGGAAAAATAGAGGAGTCATAAAACTTCACTGATACTGAAAAGTGTAACTACTAGAGGAAGAAATTTAAGGATAATTTGTTCAGAACTCAGTCTATATTTTTAAATAAAGTTTAAAAATAATTACCAAATGATAAACACATTTTTAAAACTTTGTAAATGCTAAAAGTATGACAAGTAAAGAAAAGCAGGTGACTGACGAGAGATAAGTTGTTGTGGTCTTTGCGTCCAAAACTATCAGTTCCATTTGATAAACAGGATGCAGGCGAGTCTGACACACAGGAAACAAGTGTTTGCAAAGCCCAGGGGTGTGTTTCCCTCTGCGTACAAGTGTTATCTGAGTAACTATCTAGAAAATAGTAAGTATGTTACCCTGAAAACGTTTCCTGACAGTCCAACATCTTTTCTTTTCCGATAAATTCTGGAAAAAATTCTGTCATTCTTCCATGAGATTTGATGAGTATTTCTCCAGTCATTTCAAATGAGGGTTAATTATGCAGTGTCAAAATTTGAAACGCTAGTTATTTAACGTGATGGGTTTGGTAAAAAGTGCGTAAGATTGTTATTACCAAGTAAAAGCAATTTTCCATATCTGATGGTAATCTGTCTGATTTTTAACCAATAAATGCGTCATTTTATTTTGTTGAAGTCACACATGGAACTATGTAGAAGTGAGCTCCACGGAACTCAGGGGCCACCATGGGAATGAAGACCAAGGCCAAGAAGACATTGCTCCGGAATTCTATTGGTGCGTCCTCTGGAGCACCTCTGCTTGATCTTTTTTGTTGGTTGATTGGTTGGTTGGTTGGTTGGTTTTGTCTTCAGAGATAGTCTTGCTATGTTGCCCATAATGGTCTTGAACTCCTGGGGTCAATCCATCCTCCCGCAGCTTCCTGAGTAGTTGAGAATACAGGTGTGTGCTGTCTCACCCAGCTCTTCATCTGTTTTCCATGAAACCTTCCATTTGTCTAAAATATTTCACTTAATTAAAATAAAAGTTGCCCTGGTGTGGTGGCTCACACCTGTAATCCCAGCACTTTGGGAGGCCAAAGCAGAAGGATCCCTTGAGCCCAGAAGTTCAGGACCAGCCTGGGCAATATAGTGAAACCCCCATCCTTTAAAATAAAAAAAATTAGCCAGGCATGGTGGTGCACACCTGTGGTCCCAGCTACTCTGAAGGCCGAGGTTGGAGGATGGCTTGAGTCAAGGACGCAGAGGTTGCAGTGTGACCAGAGATCACACCACTGTACTTTAAGCCTGGTCAACAGAGCCAGACCCTCTCTAAAAAAAAAAAAAAAAAAAAAAAAAGACCACTAGAATTTTAGCGTTGGGAAAGATCTTAAAGATAATTTAGTTCAATCCTCTCATTTTACGACCCATGAGACCCAAGGACCTCCCTAGGTAACCTCCTGAGGTCACACCGCCAGTTTGTGGTGACCCTGTGATTGCTTGTCATCCCCACAATGCTTTCAGACATGACTCTTACCTTGACATCACGTACTGTACCTTGTTTTCACAATGGACATGTTTCTGTCTTGTCTTCTAACAAGATTAAATAGGAAGTCCAGCACTGTGGCTTGTGCCTGTAATCCCAACTCAGGAGGCTGAGGCTGGAGGATCGCTTCAGACCAGCAGCTCAAGGCCAGTCTCGGCAGCAGAGCAAGACCCTGTCTCAAAAAAAAAAAAAAAAATTTAAGTAAAGTCTATTTTGTGGAACCTTCCTGTTTTCCAGTCCACCTTAACTAAGCCCTCCAATTCCAGACTTTAATTAAAATATTCAGTCTATTCGTTGACTGTAATCACACTTCACTTTGTTAGTTGCCTATTGGATATCCATTCTCCTGTCTTCCTTATTCACAGAATCCATTTTGGAAATGGGAGTGGGGGCAGTAATGTGCCCAGCTAAGAACAATCCCAGGACCTCCTTTAACATAATATTATCTGAACAAGAGAGTACCAGTGGGATTCAGGAAAACTTCCTTAAAGGGAGCCAATGCAGTTGGCTCATGCCCATTTGATCTTTATCTTTTTTTGCCTGGAATATAGCTTGATGCCTGGAGCCACAGCAACAATGTTATGCACATGAAGATGAAAGCTCCACCCCCAGGAAGGGTAGGATGACAAGCTAAGAGATGCCTGAGTCCATGATGGAAGCTGCCATTCCAGCTCTGGATTTATGAATTTCTTGACATCTCATGATGTGGAGAGAAAACTAAACCCCTATCTTGTTTAAGCCAGTGTTATTTGGCTTTTCTGTTATATGTAGCTAAGCATAATCCCCATGGGCTCCGATTTAGGACAAGAATAAAGGAGAATTAGGGGGCCTGGCACAGTGGCTCACGCCTGCAACCCTAGCACTTTGGGAGGTCGAGGCAGGCAAATTGCTTGAGTCCAGTTCGAGACCAGCCTGGGCAATGTTGTGAAACCCTGTCTCTACAAAAAAATAGAAAAATTAGCCGGGCATGGTGAACACACACCTGTAGTCCCAGCCAGCCCAGAGGCTGAGGTGGGAGGATCACTTAAGCCCGGGAGGTGAAGGCTGCAGCAGTGAGCCAAGATCGTGCCACTGTACTCCAGCCTGGGTGAGAGTGAGACCATGTCTCAAAAAAAAAAAAGAAAAGAAAAAGGTAGGATTAGGAATTCAGTTTTTTAAGGAAAACTTACTAGCTACTCATCTAGTAGCCTGTACATACAAATCACAGGGCTGTAGTATAATAATTTATTCACTTAGTCTTGTAATAAAATAATCTCTTCCCCCTACCCCCTGCCTCTGGCTACTATATGTGTATGTCTCTTGTCCAGATGCTATTATAGATCCATGTATGGTAAGAACTAAACTTTCAAGTGCGACCTTGACATTCTTGAAGATCACAGGGCCCAAAGGCTTATGAATTCCCCTCATCTTACCAGACATCCCTGGCTAATTCTGTCAGCAGGACAAGCTGCACCCCATGCAGTTCTCAACCTAATGAGCTTCACCTTCCCATTAGCCTGCGAAATACTTCAAACAAACCAATCACATGCTCCAATGGGAACCAAGAGCCATCCTGCCCTCTTGTCTCTACCAAGGCTGCCTCTCTGGGGGTTTGCTCTACTCCAGAATGCAGCCCCCACAGTCTGCAATCTCCTCCTCCTGCAGCTGTGAGTTTACATTGTGAATAAACTGCTGTCAGCCTCATCCGTCCAGGGCCAGGTGTCATGTGTTTGGCTATCTTGTACTTTTTAGGGCAGGGATCCCCCACCAATGGTGGAAGGTGATCACAACAGCCCATGTAAGTCACAAATATTTATTTATTTAAAATTTTAGATTCAGGGGTACAGGTGCAGGTTTGTTACTTGAGTATATTGCGTGATGCTGAGGCTTTAATGATCTCGTCAGCCAAGTAGTGAGCACAGCACCCATAGGTAGTTTTTTGACCCTTGACTTCCTCTCTTTCCCCTGCTTTTGGGATCCCAGTGTTTATTGTTCCCATCTTTGTGTCTGTGTGTACCTAACATTTAGCTCCCACTTAAAAGTGAAAACACGCAGTATTTGCTTTTCTGTTTCTGCATTAATTTGCTTAGGATAATGGCCTCCAGCTGCATCCATGTTGCTGCAAAGGACATGATTTCACTCTGTTTTATGGCTACATAGTATTCCACGGTGTATATGTACCACATTTTTTTTATCCAATCCACCATTGATGGGCACCTAGGTTGATTCCATGTCTTTGCTATTGTGAATAGCACAGTGATGAACATACGAGTGCATATGTCTTTTTGGTAGAACAATTTATTTCCTTTGGGTATATGGGATTGCTGGATTGCATGGTAGTGCTATTTTAAGTTCTTTGAGAGATCCCCAAGCTGCTTTTCACAGGGCAACAAACATTTACTGAAACCTCCTGGGTGCCAGATATTGTGCTAGGCAATGGCTACAAAGGTGAGCAAGACAGACACAGTGCCTGCCCTCAGGGGGCACATACTCTAGTGGGGAAGACTGACAAAGAAGAAAAGACCACAGAGAAATAAACACAGTAATTACAAGCTGCGATGGGTATTATAAAGAATAGAGACAGAATACTTAGGGTGGTAGAGGAAGAGGAAGATGGGGGGTAGATTTAGACAAGGTGCTTAATGGAAGACTCCCTGAGAAGGTACCATAAAGGAAGACTTAAAGGAAGAATAGGAGCTTCCAAGCAGAGGAAAGAGCATATTCTAGGCCCAGAGCTGAGAGTGGGGGTGAGTGGTGGAGGGGTGTGGCAAGAGATTCAACTGGAGAGATGGAGAGGATAGATAAGTGGTAAAGGTAGTCGGGTGTGGTGGCATGCCTGTAGTCCCATTTACTCAGGAGGCTGAAGTGGGAGTATTGCTTGAGTCCAGGAGTTCAAGTCTGCAATAAGTTATGATCACACCACTGCACTCCAGCCTGGGCAACACAGTGAGACCCTGACTCTAAGGGGCGGGGGAAAAGAAGTAGTAAAGGCATTTTTGATTGAATGCCATGGGAATGCATTGATGGGTTCCAAGCTGCACATAACTGTTTACAGTTTTAAAAGCACACTTTTGCTGCTATATAGAAAATGGATTGGAGGGGTGAGAGTAGAAATGGGAGACGAGTATAGCAGCGGTTATCATCTTTCAGGGAAGTGGTGATGGTGGCCTGGACTAAAGTGATGACATTGCATTGGAGAGATTCTGAATTCCTGATGTACATTAAAGATAGAATCCACAGGGTGTGCTTCTGATTACATGAGGGGATGAGGGTAATGGAGGACTTGAGGATGACTCATGGGTTTGAGTAGCTGGATGGATGGTGGTATTGTTTACTAAGCTGGGGAAAACAGTTGAGGTTGGAGATACATCGAGAGCTGTCATCATTAAAAGGGTATTACACTCATGAAGCCATCTAGGGAGAGTTCAGAGAAAGAACCGCAGAGCGCGTCTACTAACAAGCCACAGAATAATGCCATGCCCCTGAGGTGAGGGTGTGGCCTCATGATTGGATATTCTTGTGGTTAATCATCTGGGGAAGGGACCATTTGGTGCAATAATTATAGCCCTCAGGAGACAGGAACCAGGAGGCCAGCCTGAGGCCACCAGGAGAAGGAGGCTGCTGTCTCCTTGTCAGACAGGGTTTGGATTTCAGGAACTCCAGATGGCTTGCCGGGGCTCCTGGGTGAGAGGAGGTACACAGCATCCCTGGCCCCTGGAAGCAGGTGTGCATCCCATAGAGACATCTAAGATGCCCGGATTGGATCACATTTGTGAGCTGCATTTTTAGTTGCATGTTACTCTTCTGCTCACTTCCTTTCTGTTATCTTCAAGTCTTTTGTTTTGTTTTGTTTTTTGAGACTGAGTCTTGTTCTATCACCCAGGCTGGAGTGCAGTGGCACGATCTTGGCTCACTGCAAATTCTGCCTTCCAGGTTCAAGCCATTCTCATGCCTCAGCCTCCCGAGTAGTTGGGATTACAGGCGGCCACCATCATGCCCGGCTAATTTTTGTATTTTTGTAGAAACAGGTTGGCCAGGCTGGTCTCGAACTCCTGACCTCAAGTGATCCGCCCACCTCTGTGTCCCAAAATGTTGGGATTACAGGTGTGAGCCACTGCGCTCGGCCTATCTTCAAGTCTTTAGACAAGCTTTGGATAAATGTCCATCCTGGTCTCTGCTCTGCTATAGGAAATTAAACAAACAACAAAAAAATAGCACGTCTTAAATGCCACTGAAGAGTTAAAGGGATACTGACCCTCCCAAAACCAGTATGGTGGTGGGAGCTGCAGCCAGCAGTGAGAGGTCCCTAAGGGGAAGGCGGGTCTCTTTTTCTAGAGTAGGGCGTCAGGTTCAGTCTTTCCTCTCCACACGGACAGGCTCCTTTCATGGCCAGGCTTAAAGGAGCTGGTTTTCTTTTGTTTTGTTTTTTTGTTTGTTTGTTTTTGAGATGGAGTCTCCCTCTGTGGCCCAGGCTGGAGTGCAGTGGCGCGATCTTGGCTCACTGCAACCTCCGCCTCCTGGGTTCAAGTGACTCTCCTGCCTCAGCCTCCCCGAGTAGCTGGGACTATAGGCACACGCCACCAAGCTCAGCTAATTTTTTTTTGTATTTTTAGCAGAGACAAGGTTTCACCATGTTGGCCAGGCTGGTCTCTAACTCTTGACTTCAGGTGATCCACCCGCCTCGGCCTCCCAAAGTGCTGGGATTACAGGTGTGAGCCATGGCGCCCGGCCTGGTTTTGATAAGGGGAGCAGTCTGTTCTTTAAATCCCCCCTCCCTTGATTATATGTTCCTTGAAGTAACATAAGAGTACCGCATCTTTGTACCCGTGGTGTCCAGGAGGTTGTAAGCACTCCATCACTGTTAGTTTAATAGGTGATTGTTCACTAGACATTGTGAGACACACTATCGTGTCCCAAAGAGCTTAGAATCCAGATTTGGTCAGCAGATGCACACACTGATGCATGGCAGAAGTGTGCCCGCTCTGTAGGTTACATGAAAGAGCCGGGAAATGCTCTTTGATCACAGAGGAGGGAAACATTACTCCCAGTGTGGGGGCATGAAGCTTCAAACAGACTTTGTGGAGGAGGAAACATATGGTTGGGCCTTGCGGGCTGGAGCGAATTTCCAAAATAGGATAAGTAAAAGACAAACATGTGCCAGGTAAGAGGGCTCTGTGAGAAGGGAGGCATGAGGAGAAGGCATTCCATTGCTTCAGTGCATGACCGGTAGTGAGGTGTGTTGCAAGGAGAGCATGTGTGTGAACAGGGAGGAAGTGGCAAAGCCGCAGAAATGATGTTGCAGCTCTGAAAAAAATGTCTTTCTGGGTGGGCAAGGCCTCTCTTGTCTCAGACCAAAAATGAAATATAAATAAGTAAATAAATAAATAAATGGTTCCCAGTGAATCCTGGTAGCTAGGATTTTCTTTTTATGGTAGAAAAATTTCTCAGCAGTGAGAGCTGTTAAACACCAGAATGGTTTATCAGTGGCAGCTTTAGGAAATCTTTCCCTAGAGATTTTTATGCACAAAATAGACTGACTTATCATTTGTCAATGATTTCCTGTGGCCTCTCTTAAAGTCATGGGAAAATATTACATGAGCTCTCAGATTCTGTTACTTATTCAATTCAACAAACACTTGAGTGGCAACTTGGTTCATGTCCCGAGGCATTGCTATATATACTGGATTCATGCGCCCTCCCCGCAAGGGGCCTCTCTTCCAGTGATCCGCATCTCAACACATGATGCTTCCATCCACATCACTGCCCGAATCAGAAACCTACTCTGCCTCACCACTGACATTCCATTAATCCCCAATCCCTATCTTCTCTGGAAGGTGTCCACTTCTCTCTAATCCCTGCCTCATGGCTCCAGGCACTAGCTCTCTCCTAGGGATTGCTGCACTTGTCTAAATGACCTCCTAGCCTCCAGGCTCAGCCTGTTACAGTCCATCCTGCACACATAGTCTTCTGAAATGGAAATCTGAAAGCGTGCCACTCTCCTGCTTCACATTTCTTCAATGGGTTCCTGGGCTTAGAGGTAGGAGGTGTGGAATTTGAGCCATTCTGCTCAGATCTTCCAACGTCCTTGAATCACAGCTTTGCTGTTCGACCTTGGGCAGGTTATTTAAGCAGTCTTTGCAGCTTCCTCATCTACGAAGAGGGGATCACAACAGTAATTCATTTTAGAGTAGTTGGGGGGATTAAATGATTCCAGATCCTCCTCTCTTATGTGAAGTCTTAAATTTGGAGTGTCCCTGGAATCTGGTTCTCTTATCTCTCCACACTCCTTCCCTCAGTCATCTCGACAGGTCCTACTACTTTAAATATCCATATACTGAAAACACCCAAATTTATATCTCAAGCTCAGCCCACTCTCCTGAACACTGGACTTATATGTCCAGTTGCCTTCTCAACATCTCCACTTGGATAGCTAATGGAGCTCACAGATATATTGATATACTTTGGATGTTTGTCCCCTCCAAATCTCATGTTGAAATGTGATCCCCAGTTTTGGAGGTGGGTCTAGCAGGTGTCATGGGGTTGGATCCCTCGTGAATGGCTTGGTGCCCTCCCCATGGTAATGAGTGAGTTCTCACTCTGTTGGTTTATGAGAGAGCTGGTTGTTTAAAGAAGCCTGGCACCTCCTCTCTCTCACTCCTGCTTTCACCATGCAACTGCCCGCTCTCCTTTCACCTTCTGCCATGAGTAAAAGCTTCCTGAGGCCTCACCAGAAGCTGAGCAGATGCTGGTGCCATGCTTGCATAGCCTACAGAACCATGAGCCAAATAAACCTCTTTTTTTTAATATCATAAATTACTGAGTCTCAGGTATTCCTTTATAGCAAGCTTGTCCAGCCCAAGGCCCACAGGCTACATGCAGCCCAGGATAGCTCTGAATGCAGCCCAACACAAACTCATAAACTCTCTTGAAACATTATCAGATTTCTTTGTGATTGCTTTTTTTTTTTGAGGTGGAGTCTCGCCTTATTGCCCAGGCTGGAGTGCAGTGGCACAATCTCGGCTCACTGCAACTTCCACCTCCCAGGTTCAAGCAATTCTTTTGCCTCAGCCTTCCGAGTAGCTGGGATTACAGGCGTCCGCCACCACACCTGGCTAATTTTTGTATTTTTAGTAGAGACAGGGTTTCACCATGTTGGCCAGGCTGGTCTCGAACTCCTGACCTCAGGTGATCCACCTGTCTCAGCCTCCCAAAGTGCTGGAATTACAGGCATGAGCCACCGTGCTTGGCCTACCCATAGTCTTTCTAGTCTCAGTTGATGAAACTATCCTTCTCCATGCTGAAGCTCAGTGGCCCTCCCTTCTCTCTTGTTCTCATTCCCCACATCCCATCCATCTGGAAATCCAGCTGGCTCCTCCTGGAGACTACATGCACAGTCCACCTCCTCCTCACCACCTCCATGGCTACAGCCTGGTCTGAGCTCTATCACCTCTCGCCTGGGTCACTGCAGCGGCCTCCTCACTAGTCTTCTTGCACAGTCTTCTCAATCCAGATGACTGATAAATCAGATCCCATCACCCCTTTGTCCAAACCCTCCATGGGCTCTCTCTTTCACAACCATAATCTTTAAAAGAGCTTTCCAGCCCCTTTGTGATCAGGCCGCTCACCCTGTAACCTTGTCTCCTCCTTTACCCTGCGCTCATTTCACTCCAGCCACTCTGTCACCCTTCCTGCTCCAGCAACTCCCCAGGAGCATTCTGGCCTTACAGGCTTTGCAGTGCCTGTTCCCTTTGCTGGAATGCTCTCCCCTGAGATCTCCCTATAGTTAACTCTTCTGCCTTCTTCAAGTCTTTGCACTAATGTCTCTTCTCAATGAGGCTTATTCTCACTACTCTTTTAAAAACTGTAATTTACCCTCCAATCCCATAACACTCCTGGTAGGTTTTTTTTTTTTATTGCACATGCCATCTTATAACCTACTATATACTTTACTTATGTATATTGATTATTATCTGTCTTTCCCCACTAGAATATAAGCTTCACTAGGACAGGGAATTTTTTTTTTTTTTTTTTTTGAGACAGTCTCACTCTGTCGCCCAGGTTGAAGTGCAGTGGTGCGATCTTAGCTCACTGCAACCTCTACCTCCTGGGTTCAAGCGATTCTCTTGTCTCAGCCTCCTGAGTAGCTGGGACCACAGGCACGTGCCATCACGCCTGGCTAATTTTTTTAATTTTAGTAGAGACAGGGGTTCATCATGTTGGCCAGGCTGGTCTTGAACTCCTGACGTCAAGTGATCCACCCACCTCAGCCTCCCAAAGCGTTGGGATTACAGGCGTGAGCCATCGTGCCCAGCTCCAAGGGATTTTTGTCTTTTGTTTACTGGTGTTATGTATCCAAGCACTGGAACAGTGCCTGGCACATGGTAGGGCTCACTAAATATTTATGGAATGGTACTTACAAATTATAAAACACAGTGTATGGCACACAGTGTTTTATAAATATTAACATTTCCAAGGTTCACAACCACTTGGCTCTTACTTAACCTTTCCAGCCTGATCTCCCTGCGCTCTTCCTATCATTCCAGCTCAGCTGTACTTAACTTGCTCATCTGCAGAGCCTTCCTTATGTACTTTTTTCTCTGTCCATCTATCCCTGCATTTGAGGGATCCATTCTCATTTTCAGGTTTCAAGGTAGAGGGTCTTCCCTGACTCTAGGTCAGCCATCTCTACAGCACTCCTCCCACTCCCTATGCGTCCCTTATTCATCACACTGCATTGCAATCCCTTGCTTCTCATTATTTGTCTTTCCTGCTGGGCCCTGTAACCACAGGGACAATGCCTGTGACAGCAGACATTGCAACATCTCCAGCATCCGAACAGGTCGATACGTGGGGGTTTTCGGCAAATGTTAATTCAGTGAATGAATGAGAAATTCTCACGGCAGCGACTGCATTTCTGCACCTTCGACACACATTATCACGTGTTATTGTATCTTGTGCTGTTCCTTAGGGCGTAACAATTGCTAGCATTTTCTAACTCAATCCTCACAACTCTAGGAGGGAGGTACTATTCACGTCCTTATTTGAGAAGTGAGGAAGTTTGAGAAGTGAGAAGTTAGAGGAGTTAAAGTTCCTTCTGACGGTCACCCAGGTTGTAAGTGTTGGAGTCAGTTCAAGCCAAGTCCTCTGGCACCAGCGTCCCTAAGCCCACCCATTCTGCCATTGTTTCTGGCTTTTCTCCTTAGTTCAAAGTCAGCCAACTACCTGCCCTTAGCAAGCGTGGAGAGAACCCCCCGCACCACCTCAGCAAAGGGCTGTGTGTGGAGGAGCTGCCACCTACGCTCCATTTCACCAAAGTGAAAACTAATGCCAGGGAGGGAGAACCCCTCATCGGCGAGGTGGCCACTGTCACCAGCGCCCACTGCTGGGTCCAAGGCTGGCGACGCCTCACCGCATCTGCGCCTGACTTCCTGCGTCACTGGGGCGACCCCTGGTCCTGACTTCCACTTCACGCCTTCGTGGATCATGACGACTGGGACCACTCAAAAGCGTATCCAAGTCCTGAGGTCTCCAAAGCGGTGGAGAGACCCGCCCAGCCCCTCACTCCCCGGCTGGGAACTGAGATTCTGGAGGGTGGGCGCCCTGCCGCGGCCCAGTGGGGCTGGGGGCCTCCAGAGTCGGGGTCCAGGGCTCGGCGTCCGAGGCTCCACCGCCAGCCGCGCCGACCTGACCCAGGGCCCGGTACAATAGAGAAGGTGGCTCTTCCCAAAGGCACCGATGGAATGGAGGGTAGCCGCCGCCCTCAGGATTTATCACCCGCAACTCGTGCCCGGAAGCCACCCCGCCCCGGCACACACATACTCCAGCGCCCCCTCCAGGCGCACTCCGCAAACACGCGAGCGCGGCGGCCGCCCCAGCCCTTTGTGACTGGATGAGTGGGGCCGAACGGCCCGCTGTCTTCGACCTCCAATCAGGGCTCGGGGCCTCGGAGCTGCACCAATCGGAGATGACGGTGGCCTCAACAGGGCCAATCGGGGGACTCGAGCCCGACAACAGGGAAGCCGCCAACAGCGATCAATCAGAGGGGAGGAGCGGCTCCCAGACGCCCAATCAGCGGCCTTCAGGCGCAGATCGTGGGCGGAGCGCTAGCGAGGCCAGAGGGCCGGCCAATCAGCGGGCGAGTGGCTGCCACAGCGCGCGCGGTGGGCGGGGCGGGGCCTGTCCGCGCCTAGCAGCAGTGGGCGCTGCGAGCAGCGAGGCCGGGTGAGGAGTAGGGACGACCCCGAGCTTGGGGCGGGGGCAGAAGCGGGGGCGCGCGAGGGTCGGAGCGGCGTCTCAGGATGCAGCCGGGCGGCCTCTCAGGGCTGCGGGATGCGGCGGGGAGAGGTGAGGGGCCGGGTTTAGGGCTCGGGGAGGGGGTCCGCCCGGGCGCCGCGGCTGCGGGCGGAGGGGACACTGTTGCCATGGCAGCGCACGTGCGCTCGCTGGCGCGGCCCAGCGCCCCTGCGCTCTTCACCCCGGAACGCGCGTGCCCCTTCAGCCAGGCCTCTGCCCGCCTGCGCCCCGCGGCCTCTGTCGCCGCCGGCTCTGGGCCGGGGCCAGCGCAGGGACCGCCCGCCTAGGCCGCCGCCTCTCTCTCGCACCCCCGGCTGCCCGGCTGTCCCTCCCTCCTGCTGTCTCGTCCGGGCAGCGCTGGGCACCGCAGGCCTCTGCGTTTTGACCACCCGCGCCGGTTCGCGGAATGGCCACATCCTGGCGACTGGCACCGGAGAGATGCAACCGTCTGAGGGCCTTGGGATATCTGTCCCCCAGGGGAATTTTTTTTTTTTTTGGAGTTGGGGGGGGGGTCTCGCTCTATTGCCCAGACTGGTCTCGAACTCGTGAGCTCCAGCGGTCTGCCCGCGGAGGCCTTCCTAAGTGCCTTTTAAATGTCTTTTTAAATGTCTTACTGCTTTAACAAGTGCCTAAGGAGTGCTCAGAGAATAGCTCTGATTGGATGAATAAAGACCCCCAAGGGCAGCTTTCCATTCCTCCCACCAATTCTGGCGGGCAGAAATAGAAAGCAAACCATATATATAATTGTACATGTTCTGGTAACCACTTTAAAATAATAAAACAGGTTAAATTAATTTAATATATTTGATTTAACCCAGGATATCCAAAATGTTATTACAAATTATAATCAATATTAAATTATTGGTAAGATATTTGAAATTTTTTTTCTCATACAAAGCCTTCCAAATTTGTAGTGTGTCTTACACTTACAGCACATCTCAGTTCGCACCAGCCACCTTTCAAGTGCTCGCTGGTCCCATAGTGGCTATCGTATTAAGCTGCACATTTCTTGTGTATGTGTGAGCTGTTGCCAAAACATGACATCAAATTCAGTGTTCTTCGAAGCCCTCTTCAAAGAACACTGTGTTGCAGTCAGGCAACGCAAAACATGAGGCACGGCTGTTTTCTTCAAGGAGTTTGCAGTTCGGTTGAGAAAACAGACACCCACAGATAAGTAGTATTTTAAATGGATGCAATTTGGGCGATAGTAAAGATAACTGGGAGTATATGATTGACAGTCAGATGACTGATCATTATCCTTTCGAATTCAAGGGAGGGCTATCTTCAGGCTCATGCAGGAGGGGAAGATTGGGCCTGGTCTTGAAAGATGAATAAATCTTGGACTGTTGGGAAAAGATGGGGAGGGCGTTTTGGTTGAATGGAACTGAATATCGCTGCTTTTGTTTTTAGAGTTGAAAATTTACAGAGTCCTGAGGCTTTCAGACTGAAAAAGGCTTTCTTCTGTCACTGACAATCGCCACCATGATCCATAGTCTTTTCTTGATCAACTCCTCTGGAGACATTTTCCTGGAGAAACATTGGAAAAGTGTGGTCAGCCGTTCTGTTTGTGATTACTTTTTTGAGGCGCAAGAGAGAGCTACTGAGGCAGAAAATGTGCCTCCAGTTATCCCTACCCCTCACCACTATCTCTTAAGTGTTTACCGCCACAAGATCTTTTTTGTGGCCGTGATCCAGACGGAGGTCCCCCCTCTGTTTGTCATTGAGTTTCTTCACCGAGTGGTGGACACATTTCAGGTTCGTGAATGTGGGAAAGTTCGTATATGTAAACCGTGAAGTGCCTTTATAGTCCTGTTCCCATTGTATAAAGCCTGCATTAAGAAACTTAAAAAAAAAATCAAAACTCTGGTATTACTCACTTCCTCTCCCATCTGATAAGATTCTGGTTTCTATTTATTGAATTGGCTGCATACAAAATGACAAATGGAATACTTTTGCGCAAGGATCCTCTTGCGTGGGAAAGCCATCCTATTTGCGATGACTATATATAGCCTTTCTAGTTCTGATTCTACTTTTTGCTCACAAATTAGAGTTTAGATTGTTTTTGCCTGGTGGTCTTGATCCTAACCATTGTTATCTGCATTGCTTTGAGTTGCATCAGAAAGTGATTGTATAAAGTTTTAGAGAAGAAAAAGTAGAAAAAGCTAAGGATTGCTTAATTTAACTCTCCCAGTCAGGGGTAACTCACGAACCTGTACTAGTTCTCAGGTTTGGGGTGGTTCTTTATAGTGAGAGAGTGCTACTGATGAGCTCTGCTTGCAAAGATGAGATTGGGAAATCTCATGTGCCTATAAGAATTTAAGTGAGCCATTTTATGAGGCAGTTTTCATGTTAAGCTTTTTCTTCAGGAATAGATTTTAAGAACTTAGGGGGTGATGTCTAAGGGAGGTCAGTGATAACAGGACACGACACCACTTGCAGCACAGGAGTTCAAACTGTACCAGCCCTGGATTCACACAGAGGAACCTTCTCCCAAAAGAACCAATCAACTTTTAACTATTGTGGTTATTTGCATAACTCAAATGAGAAGCAAAGCCCCTTTGGTTTAACTTCTGTGTCATATGAGGTCTGGAATGAGTCATATGAACACTGGAATTGTGGAATTGGAGAAGAGAATGAGGACCCACACACTATGATAAAAGTTAAAAAGCAAGTCAAAGAGTTCCTTCTCTTGTACTCATATCTGCACCACGTCTAGAACAACTTCCCTTCCCAAGAGAATTAAAATATGTTTTATGTTTTTCCCTGCAATACTCTGATAGTACTACTATTCTGGAATTTCAATTCTCATGCAACATACCAGCCCCTTTGCACAGTGAAAACGTTAAGTATGATAAGCCCCAGTATGTGGAAGAACTAGAGGAACCCAGGAGTTGTGATCCTAAACAACTTTAACTGGGCCTTGTTATGATTTCCACGTGTGATACTTTACCCATTCTGAGATTAACAGTCCCACTGGTGAAACTGACAGCCGCTATATGGCCATACTAATGTAACTTATTACAAGACAGGAAGTGAGAAGAGTTGTTTGATCTAGTTGAAACCATGGAGGAATTTGGGAAAGCAGAGTAAAGTTGCTAATTTGGAAGTCTGAGACTTCAGAGCTTGTTATTCTTGAAGCAGTTGTTAAAAGTCAGTGGATATCCTGATTCTCAGGTCTCCGATGTGCATCCTCTCCGGCAGCATGATTTTTCCAGGACCAGAATGTGACAGGAGCGGCCCCGCAATAGAATTGCAGGCTCACAGGCCGGCTGCAGCACTTGGCCGTATTGCGAGGCTCCTTTCCAGCTGCTTAGTTCACATGACGCCTGGTTTATAAAACCTAGTGAAGTGTTTTATTTTTTAAAAATAAATCACTTTTGGGAAGGAAATGTGTGACTTTTTCTTCTTTTAAATTCTCATTCAAAATGAGAATTTTCCTCTTAAAAAGAGGAAATCTTTTTGTTTTAGGAATACGTTCCTGACTCTTAGGTGACCCGGGTGTTGGAATCTTGTGGATAATTGACGTTATCTAATGTAATTTAGACTTTGGTAGAGTCTGTTCAGTTTTGGATGTCAAAGAAATGGAAAGATGGTGAAACAACCTGGAAACCATATCTTATCATGAACAGCGGAAGTATCTTGGAAGTGTGGCCCTGAGAAGAAAAAAACTGAAGTGAAACTCATAGTTTTCAAATAATTGCAGGGCTGTTATGTACACTTGCTCTGTAAAACAGAGCTAGGAGGCAAATTTCAGTTTAGCAAAAGAAAGAACTTTGGAATGATCAGAGCTGTTCATGAATAGAATGGACGTTCTCAAAAGCAGTAAATTTTCCTTCATTCTATGAGTTCAAGAGGGTTGCGTGACCCTCTCAGAGGTCCTGGAAAAGAAATACTGACATTGCTGGAAGGGAACATTGAATAGCCACAAACATTTCTTGCTAAATAATGATCACGCATTCCATTTTGTAGTGCTTTATAGTTTACAAAGTACATTCATGAGCGTTAGTGCTTAATTAGTCATGCCTAGTTCTTACAGCCCTGTACCTCCAGTGGTGTTATCCTGATTATACCATTAAAGAATCAAGATCAAAATTAATTAACATGAATTAATCTACAAATGACAAAATTATAATCCAGGTCTTCTGGTTTGAAATCCAGTGCTTTCCCACAATCCAGATAATTTAGCACCTAACGATAGTCTTTTAAATACAAGGACAAAGAGTTCTTGGAATGTTAGCATCTTAAAGATAGTCCAAAGGAATTTTCAGATGTGCTAGCTTGTCCCCCTCATTTCATTTTTTTCCCCCTCTCAACTCTTATTCACTGCATGAATGTTAAGAAATAGCACAGCAGTAGAGGTAAAGATTTTCATGTACTGTTCTTTGTTATATCAAGTATTATTTTGTATAATTCTTTCAAATTCTTGTTGATAAGCACATATAATCAAGATTCAATTTTGTATTCTGTGTATTTTATCAAGTTGAGGAAATTAACCCAAAAGATTTAAGTTCCTCTTGTTTGTAGAAGCAGCTAGTAATGACGGTAGTACCATAAGCCAGTCTAGTGCTTTCTACCAAACAGACTGCCTAAGAGAACTATGGTTATGCTGCATTCCCTCATTGTAGAAGAGTAGCTGAGAAACACATGGACAGGACAGATCCTTATTCTCTGTAGGCACATTCTTTTATTTATTTATTTATTTTACAGTATCTGAGTGATCAATGCATATATTCTGTCTCCATCAGGATTATTTTGGAGTCTGTTCAGAGCCAGTGATCAAAGACAATGTAGTTGTGGTTTATGAGGTATTGGAAGAGATGCTTGACAATGGTTTTCCATTGGCTACAGAGTCGAACATTCTTAAAGAACTCATAAAGCCTCCCACTATCCTTCGAACGGTTGTCAACACCATCACAGGTATGGCGGAGGGGGAAACTGATAGAGAGTGGCCATCCTGCAGCCTGAGTGGCTTAGTCCAGTGTCGCACATTGTTTTGAGTGTTTGTCTTTGGGGATCTCAGGTGTCCCGGTGCTTTAATTTTGCTCTTTGTAGTTTTTTTTTTTTTTTGAGACAGAGTCTCCCTCTGTCACCCAGGCTGGAGTGCAGTGGCGTGATCTTGGCTCACTGCAACCTCCGCCTCCTGGGTTGAAGTGATTCTCCTGCCTCAGCCTCCTGAGTAGCTGGGATTACAGGCATGCACCACCACACCCAGCTAATTTATGTATTTTTAGTAGAGATGGTGTTTCACTATGTTGGCCAGGCTGGTCTTGAACTCCTGGCCTCAGGGGATCCACCTGCCTCGGCCTCCCAAAGTGCTGGGATTACAGGCGTGAGCCACCGCACCTGGCCGCTCTTGTAGACTGAGTACAACCTGAAATAATATTTTTGCTTTGTGGAAAATACCCTGATTTTAATGACAAAATGAAGTGTTCTTTAAAAATATTTTTTTTCTGATTACAGAAGAAACACATGATTATTGTAGAAACTTCAGAAATACAGAAAAGCACAAAGAATGCAAAAATTACTCTTAATCCCACCACACTTTTAACGTGATATTTTATGAACATTATCCCATGATGATGTCTTCTACATGGTTCTTTTTTTTTTTTTTTTTTTTTTTTTTTTTTTTTTTTGAGATGGCGTCTTGCTCTGTTGCCCAGGCTGGAGTGCAGTGGTGCGATCTCAACTCACTGCAACCTCCGCCTCCCGGGCTCAAGTGATTCTCCTGCCTCAGCCTCCCGAGTAGCTGGGATTACAGGCACACGCCACCATGCCCAGCTAATTTTTGTATTTTTTAGTAGAGATGGAGTTTCATCATGTTGACTATGCTGGTCTCTAATGCCTGACTTCAAGTGATCCACCCACCTCGGCCTCCCAAAGTTCTGGGATTACAGGTGGGAGCCACTACGCCTGGCCTTCATTTTTAATAATTTATAGTTTTCTTCCATGTGGAGTGGACCCAAAGTTATGTACTGAATCCGTATTTATGATGTTACTGATTTTTTGTTCTTTTAAATAACAAGGATTACCATTCTTATACTTGAACCTTGGTGCACATCTGGGATGATTTCTTTAAAGTAGTAGAGGTAGCAATGCTGTGTCAAGGGGTGTATATATTTTAAGTACTGTAATGTGTTGCCCTCCAGAAAAGTTAGGCCAATTTATACTTTCAGTAACAATTTCAAAGCACTGTAGTGAACCCTATTATTGTCATTAATAATTTTTTAGAAACATTGGCAATTTGATAGTTTCTTGATATCTTGTATTTACACAGTCGTTTTTTGTTATTAAGGAGACTAAAATCTTTTCAAGTATTTATTGACTGTTTTTCCTCTATTGTGAATTACCTTTTCATGTCCTTTGTTCATTTTTTTGTTGTTGAAATGTATTTCTTTTTTCATGTGGATTTAAAATCTCTTTTATGGGAGATCTTTATGTCTTTTGATTACTGCATTGCAGATATTTTCCTACAGTCTGTCACTTGTGATTTAGCTTTGTTCTGATGGTGTTTAGCCACATTTTAAATGTTTTGATTTAATCAAATTAATCATTCTGTTTCATTAAGGTTTTACATTTTGGGTCTTGTTTAATGCATAAGCAAGCATTTTCATGGAATTTTATAAACTGATTGAAAAATACATTTTAAAAGTATAAATATTGCAAGAATAGCCAGGACAGTTTTGGAAAAGAATTACAAAGGGGTTGTTGGGAGTATTTGCCCTGTCAAATATCACGACAAGTTAAGTTTGTATAGTACACAAGACAAATATTCATACAGTAGACATCCTATAAGACCCAAGAGAGTTTTGAAAATGATATTTTTAAAAAGAGGAAAGATAAAATGTGTCCTACCAGATATCAGATATATTACAGGTTTAACATCCCAAATCCAAAATCCAGAATGCTCTACAATCCAAAACTTTTTGGACACTAACATGACACTCAAAGGAAATGCTCATTGGAGGATTTCAGATTTTTGAATTTGGGATGCTCAACTGGTATAATCCAAATATTCCAAAATTTAAAAAAATCCAAAATTTGAAAAACTTCTGGTCCCGAACATTTCAGGTAAAGATTACTCAATCTGTATGAAGTTTGGGTAGTTTTTAAAATTTGATATTTGTCTGTAACAGACAGGTAGGTCATTGGGATAAAATAGTCCAGAAACAGACCCTTGCTTTTATAGGAATTTGGTGTAGATAGATGTGGTCATTTATCAAATCAGTGGACCAGGGGCTGATTGTTAACTATATTGTATTAGGACAGTCAGTTTCAATATGGAAAAAATTAAGTCCCTCCACTTCACACTATACACAAAATAAAGTCTAGCTAGGTTAAGGAGTTAAACACAAACTTTATAATTATTAGACAAAAACAGGAGAATGTCTTTTTGATCTCAGAGAAGGGAAGATCTTTTTTAGAAGTCTAGTTTGTGATTTTATTTTTGGATTTAATTATTTAATCCATTTGAAAATTATCTTGGTGTGCAATAATGTTTATTTCTTCAAAAGAGTTTTCCTAGCACCATTGTGTAATTTATCCTTTTCCCCTGTTTTAGAATGACATTTATCTTGTCCTGTCATTATGGATTCTTGGTCTGTTTTTAGGCTTTCCTGCCTTTTCCCTAGACTGCTTTGATTATTGTATCTTGATGATACATTTTAATACATAGTTCCTCTTTTTAAGGAAACAAATTTGGTGGTTTCTTCAATATGCTGAGTTCATTTTAAGCCTTAAAAGCTTTGTTAGTGCCTGAATCATTTACGAATATTATGAAGTGAGTTAAGCCTGTATCTCACTTTAATCTAGAAAAGGGTATCCAAGAACCACTTTTGAAAAGTTGAAATGGGCCTGACATATTGGCTCACGCCTGTATCCAGTACTTTAGGAGGCTGAGGCGGGAGGATCACTCAAGCACAGGAGTTCGAAACCAGCCTGGGCAACTTGATGAAACCTTGTCTTTACAAAAAATACAAAAATTAGCCAAGCATGGTGGTGCATGCCTGTGGTCGCAGCTACTCTGGAGGCTAAGGTGGGAGGCTCACTTGAGCCCAGGAGGTCGAGGCTGTAGTGAGTTATGATTGTGCTCGTGAATAGCCACTGAACTCCAGCATGGGCAACATAGGAAGACACTATCTCTTAAAAAAATCTTTTAGCTGGGCACAGTGGCTCACACCTGTCATCCCAGCACTTTGGGAGGCCGAGTCGGGTGGATCATTAGGTCAGGAGTTCAAGACCAGCCTGGCCAACATAGTGAAACCCTGTCTCTACTAAAAATACAAAAATTAGCTGGGTGTGGTGGCGCGCACCTTGTAGTCCTAGCTACTCGGGAGGCTGAGGCAGGAGAATTGTTTGAACCCGGAAGGCAGAGGTTACAGTAAGCCAAGACTGCACCACTACACTCCAGCCTGGGCGATAGAGCGACGAGACTCTTATCTAAAAAAAAAAATTTTTTAAAGACAGAAAATAAAAGGATCCAGGTAATGGAAGAGGGAAATAGAATTTAAATTAATGTATTTTATTATGTCAGTATAAAACCTTTTAAATTAAAAAAAAATTTATGCCTGTAAAGGAGAAAACAAGTGAAGGAATTGATCTACAATTCTTAAAGACAGGGAGAGATCAACTTTGTATTCTTTTCCTAAGTTTCAGTGTTGGAACTTAGGAATGAGACAGATCGTATTGATATGTACATTTTAATACCTACCATAAATGTACCTAAGAACCTACCTCAGGCTCAAATACTGTTTTTACCCATGAAATTTTTATATCGATATGTAGATTACGAACTCTACTGAAAGCCAATACATTATTTAAGCTGCAAGCTATTGTGGAATCTGAGATACTAAGTTCAGGTTACTTTCAAAACCAAAATATGATATCTGTTTCTCAGGTAACTTTTTCTTAAACCTTTGTTCTGTTTGAAGAGGCAGACCAGATGGCAACAAGGGGTTTTAAAAATAGACTAGGTTACCCCATATAGAAGTTGGGAAAAACCTCATCTTCTGTTTGAAAAATTCTTCAATTGAGTGCATGAATAGTGGGAGCATAGAAACTTCTAGGGAGGTGTTCTGTGGTTTCTAGAGTCAAAATGGTGTTAAAATACAGTAATATTAATTGCCTCAGGAAGCACGAATGTGGGTGACCAGCTTCCCACTGGGCAGCTGTCAGTGGTGCCTTGGCGACGGACTGGGGTGAAATACACCAACAATGAGGCCTATTTTGATGTGATTGAAGAGATTGATGCCATTATTGATAAATCAGGTAGGTGCTTTTAATATGTTCTCAGAAATATGAAAATAGAAAGGGGCCTCTTTCATATAATGCTTGTAGTTTCAGAATTAAGCCCCATTCAAGGTCATCCACTTTAATTTAGTGCCTACTTTGTGCCAGGCACTGTGCTGGGTACTGGGAATGGACGTTAATATTATGATGCAGACCAGGGTTTATTTCATACTTTTACTTGCTTTATTGGTCTTATCCTCTTGAATAAAAAAGAGAAGTAACAGGCCAGATGCAGTGACTCACCTGTAATCCCAGCACTTTGGGAAGCCGAGGCGGGAGGATTGCTTGAGCCCAGGAGTTTAAGACCAGCCTGAGCAACATAGTGAGACCCTGAGCAACATAGTGAGACCCCATTTCCACAAAAAGTGAAAAAAATTACCTGAGCGTAGTGGTGCATGCCTGTATTCCTAACTTCATGAGGGGCTGAGGTAGGAGGATTGCTTGAGCCTGGGAAGTTGAGGTTGCAGTAAGCCCTGATCATGACACTGCACTCCAGCCTGGGCAACAGCAAAACCCTGTCTCACAAAAAAAAAAAAAAAAAAAAAAAAAGAAGTAACAAATTAATTTCTTATTGACTAAATTTTCTTCTCGAAAGTATTTGGCTCCCAGTTCTGATGGCAGAACTAAAGTTGTAATCTCAAAATTCAGGGAGCCGCCTTTTTTATGTGTTCTGAATTAGGTAAATATGACTAAAGTCCTGGAGCTTCAGAATTTGTAGAAGCCAGTCATGATGGTATGAGCCTATAGTCCCAACTATTGGGAGGCTGAGGTGAGAGGATCACTTAATCCCAGTAGTTGGAGACTGCAGTGAGCTATGATTATGCCTGTGAATAATAGCTGCACTCTAGCCTGGGCAACATAGTGAGACCCTGTCTTTAATCAAAAAGAAAAAAAATTGTAAAAAGTCCTTTTCACATTAGTGAACTTATTAAATTCAACAGATGTTTATTGAAAACTTGCATCATAGCACAGTGCTAGATAGTGGGCACTCGATGATGAATAAGACATAGTCTGTGGCTGCAGAAAGCTTAGTTAAGTCTAGTGAGGGAGAGAGGAAGGTAAAAAGGTGGAGCATATGAGAGGTACCCACCCCTGAGCAAAGTGCAACAGAGAGATGGGGGTGTTTATGCTTCATCGGTGGATTGAAATGAAGTTATTAAGATGTGTGGATTTGGGAGCAAAGTATGCACAAACATCACAATATTGAGCAAAAAATCAGATGCATAAGATTATAGACAGTGGGATTACATGTATATGAAGTTTGAAAACAGATGCAATTTAGTTTAAGGTAATAGAAGTCAGAATTTTGGGGATGTGGATTACCTGGGATGGGTACCAGGGAGCACTTGGATGCTGAAAATGTTCCGTATCTTGCTGTAGCTAGTATTTGCATAAATGTATATATATTTAAAAATTCATTGAGCTGTACACTTTAAGATTTTTACATTTTACTGTTTACCTCAACGAAAAAGTAAAATATATATGGCCAGATCATGAAGAACCTTGCCTGCCAGTTTAAGGAGGGCAGATATGAGTGATTGAAGAGTTTTAAGTTGGGAATGACTTGATGAGACTTGTAGTTTAGAGCGATGAGTCTGGCTGCTGTACGAAGAATGGCCTGAAGTGGGGTGGGCCTGAAGGCAGGGAGCAGCTAGGAGGCTGAAATCCAGGCCCAAAACATAGACGTCCATAGTGCAATGAGGCCAGAGAGGAATGCACAGACCGGAGAGAGGTGAGTCCTCGAAAAGAAAGGAGCTGATCATTGGCTGGATGTGGGCGGAGGAAGTGGACGTCGTCAGGGATGCATCTGTGTTTCTGTCTTAGGCAGCAGGATAGATGGTGCCATCACACAGATGTGGAAATGGGAGCACCGGGTTCAGGGCATGAGAGAATGGACTCATTTCTGACATGTGCCTCAGTGTCATCCAAGTGGAGATGTCCATTAGGCAGGAGTGGGGCTGAACTTGAAAAAAGAATGGGTAATAATAGGCCGTAAATGAACATTGAAGCCTTGGGAAGTAGGTAAAATAACCCAGGAGAGTGTGTAAAATGAAAGAAAATAGAAGTTCAGAACTGAAAAAGCATTTAAGGGATGTGCAAAGAAAAAGAACCTGCCGAGGACACTGAGGAAGAGGAGCTGGGAAAATAGGAGGACACCAGGAGAGGTTAGGAGGGAGGGACGTTTGAGAAGGCAGAAGTGATTGACAATGACACATGCCACATAGAGGACCTGTAGAATAGAGACCGGGAGTGACCACTCACTTTAGCAGCAGAGCTCATTGGCGACCTTAGGGAGAACAGTTTCTGATAGGAAATTTTCTGAACCATTGGCTAAAATAATGATGCTCTGTTTAATTCTGATATTAGACTGAAAACTCCTTTAGGCTAATAACTACCTCATTAATCTTTTTATCACCGTTACCTCACCATAGTGTCTCATACTTGATGTGCAGTTGATAAATGTTCAGAATGATGGATAGATGGATTGTATAAATGAATTGGATGGCTAGGCAGAAGGAAAGAAGGAGAGAGAGGAAGGGGAGGGAGAGAGGAAGAGAAGGAGGGAAGAGATAAGTTTGTTGAGAAGGACAGAGAAGTATTCAGTAATCTGTGTTCTTTTTGTCTTATTTCTGTCTCAGGCTCCACAATTACTGCTGAGATCCAGGGGGTGATTGATGCCTGTGTCAAACTGACTGGCATGCCAGACCTTACACTTTCCTTCATGGTAAAATCCTGGGCCAGAGATTAAGTTCTTGGGATGAGAAATTAAATGCTGCTGGAAAGAGAATAGTGGGAATGGAATAGAACAAGAAGAAATAATTAGCACAGCCACGAAGCTTGTCTCAGGCTTGAATTTTCTAGAAGTTACTGCATGATTTCTGTGTGTGTGTGTGTGTGTGTGTGTGTGTGTGTGTGTGTGTGGTGTTTTAATTAAAAACAGCATTTAAATTGCTTTCCTGAAAGCACTGCGGGTGTTTAATGCCCACTTCTTGCTTCTCCTCTCCTGGTGACTGTAGAACCCTAGGTTGTTGGATGATGTCAGCTTCCATCCTTGTGTTCGTTTCAAGCGCTGGGAATCTGAGCGCATCCTCTCCTTCATCCCTCCTGATGGAAACTTCCGCCTGCTGTCTTACCATGTCAGTGCACAGAAGTAAGCAGCTCTTATAATTAAGAATGGAATCTGTGTATGTACATATATGTGGAAACCGTATCTCTAGTGATTAAGAACTCAGGCTCTAGAGTTACCTGGGTTCACATTCCAGCTTCTGTGGTTACTAATTGGGTAACCTCAGGTGAGTTGCTTAACCTCTATGTATCTCTTTTCTCATCTGTAAATTGAAAATAATAAAAGTACCTTGTTCTGAAGATTGAATAAGAGAATCTGAATAGTGCTTAACACAAAGAAGTGCTCATTAAGTTTGCTGTTATTTTTGTTGTTATGTGTCTAAACAAGAACATTATTTTCTCAAATCAGAATCTGGGCATACTGTGTTCAATGTCCCTGATCTGAAAGAAGCATTAAGTTATGCTATGAAAAAGCATAAAACACAGTGACTTTTGGTCTTGAACATTCTCTTTAATTTGGAATCTAAAGGCTTTTGGAAGCGGTTTTGTATAGTATAAGGTATGCAGACAGAAGAGAGTCAGGAGGCCTCAGAGCCACCAGTCCCTTCCCGTGTGATGTGGAATGAATCATTTGGGAAAATATCTGAGTGCTTGAGGTCAAAGCCTCTGGAATCAGACTCCCTGGACTTAAACCACATCTTCAGTACTTAGAACCTTGGGCAAGTTACTTAATCTCAGTTAAGTATAAGGACATCAGTATTCATCTATAAAATCAGTACCTACTGCAGAGTTACAGTAGCAGTATCTACTTCATACTTACTGGGAGGATTAAACACGGTAGGAGTTAAATGGATAGAAACCATTTAGCATAGTGACTGGCAAACAGGAAGTACTCAATAAATGTTAGGAACTGTTATTACTTCAGGGTTATTCCGTGACTTCTCTGAATCCTTTTCTTCTGTCAAATCATGACAGCCTACCCTACCTTATGGGGTTTTTGTAAGGACCAGATGAGGTCAGATGAGAGCATTCTAAAAAAATTAGAGAGACAAGAGGATCACTTGAGCTCAAGAGTTCAAGACGAGCATGGGCAACATGGCCAAACCTTGTCTCTACCAAAAAAAAAATAAAAATAAAAATAAAAATTAGTGGGGTGTGATGTTGTGTGCCTGTGGTCCCAACTACTCCGGAGGCAGAGGTGGGAGGATCACTTGAGCCTGGTAGGTCGAGGCCGCAGTGAGCTATGATCGTGCCACTGCACTCCAACCAGGCTGACCGAGCCAGACCCATCTCAAAAAAAAGAAAAAAAGAAATTATAAAAGGTCCATGAGCTATGAATATTATTCTCCCCAGTGCAAATGATGATTGGTCACATGTTACAAGTTAAAAACAGAGACATAATGACAATACATTTTTGTACATTATGCCTTTGTCATAGTAGTATACTTTTTGATTTTGTTTATATTATTTAGTCATTAGAAAAGTTAATTACTAGACAGTAGCTTTTCAAAAAGAAAAAATTAGATTACTGGGGTTTTTTTCTGTTTATTTTTTCAGATAAAAAGTAAGGACATAGTTAAGGGAGAAGAAGCTACCCACAGGGCAGAAAAAGCATCATGTGAAAGGAAGAACTACCATTTTCCCAGTGCACGAATGAAATGACTCTTTGTCTCTCATTTCCAGTCTGGTTGCAATCCCAGTGTATGTCAAACATAACATCAGTTTCCGGGACAGTAGTTCCCTTGGACGCTTTGAAATAACAGTGGGACCCAAGCAGACGATGGGGAAGACCATCGAGGGAGTGACTGTCACCAGCCAGATGCCCAAGGGGGTCCTGAACATGAGCCTTACTCCATCACAGGGGACACACACATTCGACCCAGTCACAAAGGTAGGGATGAGCAGGACATCTTGAATTGCTGATGTTAAGCAGAAACCAGTCTGCAGGCTCTCTGCGTAGACTCTAGACCTTGTTTGGAAGGTGAGATGAATCAAAGGGACCTTGTTTTATCCTACCAGGTAACTTAACAGTAACACACAGAATTCTCAATGGAAAGATACCCAGAGGCAGCTTATAATGTTGTGGACAGGTGCCCTGAGTTTAGATCTCAGCCACCTCAAATGCAGGATTCTACTGTAACTATTTTTTGGAAAGACCACTTCTCCATTTTTATTTTCTTTGAAGATGCTGTCTTGGGATGTAGGAAAAATAAATCCACAAAAGCTACCAAGTTTGAAGGGGACCATGAGTCTTCAGGCTGGAGCTTCCAAACCAGATGAAAACCCCACAATTAACCTGCAGTTTAAGATCCAGCAGCTGGCCATTTCTGGTAAGTGACCCAGAGCTCAAGAGGCTCCAAAGGGAACAAAAACGGCTTTCTGCCACATGGCGCAGGCACCAGGAAGCCTTTCTGGGCTTCCTGTTTACAAGGTTTAGTTTCATTACCTGATAAACAATCTTTAGTAACATCTTTTCTGGCATGTTTCTGGGGAAAATTTACAATCCTTCCTTTGAAGTTGGCATAAGTGACCTGAATAAAAGTGCCTAAGACACACTGAGAAAGAAACAGTATTGGTAGAAGGAAGTATTCACCAGCCATTTTTGGATCATGTTAGGGTTGTTCATTTCAGGTTCCCAAGGTTTTCAGTATGAGAATCCATGTGCATTCTCAGCTATAACTGAAAAGTAATTCCCACTCCTTTCTTCTGATTTCAGAAGACTTTCATGTTTGCTCTTATTTCTATTTTGGAACCACTGGGCCTTTCCAGGTCAGTTCACTATAGTCTGTGCTGACCTTAGCACGATAGTCATCAGTTACCACTTTGGGGGCATTTACCATGTTCCGGGCACTGTTTTAAGCTCTTTTCATGTGTTTTCTTTTTTAATCCTTAGAAACTCTGTGATGTGGAAAGGAGATGACTTTAGCTTTATATGAAGTTTCTGTTTTTCTGTACAAACGGGCCTTATACAATCTAAGTGATTGGAATTCATTTGAAGTATAAGCTCTTCCATCTTAAAACAATAAACTATAAAGCTCTATACAGTATAAAATATTCTTGGCTTAGTCCAATGAGAATACTTAGGAAGCATTCGTTTATTAATTTATTACTTTCATTGTTAATTCCTTTAGTTATAATTTACTTCATTATTCATTTGTTTTGTTATTCATTTATTCAGTCCAATAATTTGAGAAAAATCATGCAGTGGTCTAATTTTTTCCTTATCCTCATTTCAGTCTGCACATTACTTTGTACCCTTTCCACTTCAGGGACAGGTCTTCTCATAGGTAGCTTGTCTGTTGGAGCCTTTTTTTGCTGTCAGTATCTGTCCCAAGACTGGAGAATCCATCTGCTCTGCATAGGTGGTTCCCTGTCATGGCAGTGTCGGTCCCACTGACCTCAGTGTATTGAAGTGAACAGAAACAGTTAGGCGACCTGCTCCTTTTGAATAATACTCGTGTCTATTTTCCCTCTCTCCCTCCTTTCTAGGACTCAAGGTGAATCGTCTGGATATGTATGGAGAAAAGTACAAACCCTTTAAGGGCATAAAATACATGACCAAAGCTGGAAAGTTCCAAGTTCGAACCTGAAGGGAGCATTTGCTGAGGGAATAGTCTTGCACACTTTTTCATTTCTTACTTATCTAAAAGTAAAAAAAAATACCAGCCTGTCTCCTAGGTCAGTCCCCTCCTGGACCCACCCGCTCCCTTTTTTCCTTAGCCTTCAGTGCCATGGAACTAATCAAGGGAGGAAAAGGTCACCAGGGAGAACTGGACAGAACTGAAACACAGCAACACGAGTTCTCAAGGACAAGGTGTGTGATGGGGGTAGGAAGCTTGGTGCTTATGTAACCATTTTAAATGTGGTTTCTATAGGAAAGACCAACATTTGTTTAGCTTGCTTGGCTTTAATTATATAAAGCCAATGAAAGACTTCTTTGTTGATTTTTTAAGATAGAAAGATGAGAAAGAAAGAAAGATGGGAAGAAAATGAATGTTAGTCAAGGAAAGGCCAGTTAAGGATCTGATCTATGAAGGAGAAGAAAGAGGAAAAAGAAGTAAAGGAGTTAGGAGGAGACACTTAAATGAAAGATTGGCAAGAAAAGCGGTCGGACTCTACCTTAAGGAGGGATGGGAAGGAAGGAGTTGAGTTGGTTTCTTTCTGATTCCTCTACTCATGTAGAAAACACTTGTACTTCTGGAAATGGACTGGAGACTTCTTAAATTTGAGTCCACTATTGACATGGAAACCCCAGTGGAATCAGATTTTCCCTCGAAGACCATGATGGTATCGGAGTAGTTTTCAGACACTGCCTGTTGCTGTCCATCAGCACTTGGTCTCTTATCTTCAGTGAGAAGGTGACCCGCCTTCTTCCCATGGTGGCTGCCTAAAATGCTTCTTTTCTAACCCAAAACAGTTCTACTCACTTCCTTTTACAGAATTCACCAGCCATTTTCCTGTTACCTGATCCTTCTACAGGATTTTTAAAAATTAAGAGAGTTTCAGAGAAGCCGATCCCATAATCCCCAGTGCAGCCAGGGTTTGTGTGTCATCATACTGGAGTAGAGAGGGCTGACTCTTCCCATGAAGGTGGGCACAGCTGTGAGTGAGTGAGCTCATATCTCCATTTGTCAGTGCTGGACGGGTACCAGATCGTAACCTTCCCGTTGGTCGGAAACTTTTCCATCTGTTGCCCTAGAAAAAGAGAAAGCTTACCATCGAGGGTGTGGTTGATCCTTGAAGCTGCTTGGTAAAGTTATCATTTCCTCACAGTCTTTTCTTTTGTACTCTATCATGTATTCATTAATATCTACCAGTCCCTTTTCATTCTAAGACAAAACATTTCCCCTAAATCTCTGAATAAAATCAGTGCTGTAGGAAGATGGACTGTGTTGATCATGGGTGTAAGCAACCCAGTTTAAGAAACATGGCAACTAAAGGGATACCTCAGGCTTTCTTTCCCAGTGGGTCATTTTTGTCCTAGTTCAGTGTGTCTATTACTATTTAAATATTTATACAAAAGGGTTTTTGTTTAATTATAGCTTAAGGAATGATACTGTGCTCTGCTTCGTGCATGGAGAAAAAGGAAGACCCGTACTCTCCACACCCTAGAGCTTTTCTCTGAATATTGTGCAAAGTTTTTGCTAGTTTTATCTTCCGACTTTGGGACTAGTTTTTGCTGCAGAGTTGTGTTGCTTTGTGATTTTCCTTTGGGATAAAGTGTACTGTACACAACCAGATGTGTTCCACACTCCATCACTCCGCAGTTTGTCCTGGAGTGACATACACATCCACCACGGAAAGGGAAGCATCTCTGCCTGTGGATTCCCAAGTACTTGGAAGCACCTCTCCTGAGGAACCTACAGGATTCTAAGGTTTCCTAGGTCACTGAACAACTAATCTTGGTCCCTGAATATTTCTAGGTTTGTAAGTGCAGCAGTTTTATTTCCTCTAGAACTCATCCTGTTTCAAGGGAAGTACCTAAGAAGATACAGAGTGTTTCTAGAGTAAGGGACCTGCAGGTGTAAACACAGATGAAATAACTGTCCTGTCATGTGTGCAGCAGGCAGTGGAGTGCAGCGGGCATCGCCACCACCATCCCTGCAGTGTCAGCATAAGCAGTGCAGGGTGTCTCCATCGAGCTGTTTGGTTCCATGTGTGTTTAACGTGCAGAAGTAGCTTCTCTGTTTAAGTTTAATAAAGTTGAGTTTCACCAGTCTTCTATGTCCTAAGTGGTTTGTTACCAGAACTAGCAATAGTGCTATGCCACTGAAACCTCAGTAGAAGCAGTGAGTAAGGAACTCATCGACTCAGGAGGATCTTACTGCTTCTGTCCTGTCCAGCCAGCCGACCTAAAGCATGTGTTTCGATCGATTCTTTGGTCACATCTGGAAGATAGCAGATGCTGATATTAACGTCATTTTTAGGGTTGTGAGCATAAGGTCCAGATCCACCTAGTTATTTTTCACCAGGGTTTTAAAAGACGAAATTTTTTGAAGCTGCTGGCATTTAGTCTAGGGCTTTCCCTATTCTCTTGACCTGCTTCTCTTGTCTTGTTAATTTAGGCATGAAACAGGGTGTCGCAGTACTCTGGCATCTTTATTCCAGGAGAGGCTTCTTACAAGATAAGGCACTGCGAGTCGATTGTTACGCCACACCTGTAACAATTTTCTATAAACATCTCATGGCCATCAAAAAACCTTAAAACTCAATGCGTACTCGCTGTGAGTGTTCAGTGCCAGCTAGTGCTCCACCCCTTCTCCCTCTCAGCCAGCGTCGACTGTCTGTTCGCCTGTGCTCCCGGTGCTCTGACCCTGGTGGTGGGACAGGAAGTTGGTTGTATACATGTACTTTTCTCTGTGGCCGGTAGGTGGGGACTCCATGCCATCAATACTCATTATTTTAATGGTTAGATTTTTTTTTTTTTTTTTTTTTTTTGGGACGGAGTCTTGCACTGTTGCCCGGGCTGGTGTGCAGTGGTGGGATCTTGGCTCACTGCAATCTCTGCCTCCTGGGTTCAAGAGATTCTCCTGCCTCAGACTCCTGAGTAGCTAGGATTACAGGCGCCGGCTAATTTTTTTTTTTTTTTTTTTTTTTGTATTTTTAGTAGAGACAGGGTTTCACTATGTTGGTCAGGCTGGTCTTGAGATCTGCCCGCCTCGGCCTCCCAAAGTGCTGGGATTACAGACATGAGCCACTGCGCCTGGCCAACTGTTAGAATTTTTTTTTTTTTTTGAGGCGGAGTCTCGCTCTGTCGCCCAGGCTCTGGTGCAGTGGCGCGATTTTGGCTCACTGCAAGCTCTGCCTCCCGGGTTCATGTCATTCTCCTGCCTCAGCCTCAGAGTAGCTGGGACTACAGGAGCCCACCATGATGCCCCGCTAATTTTTTGTATTTTTTTTTTAGTAGAAACGGGGTTTCACTATGTTAGCCAGGATGGTCTCGATCTCCTGACCTCGTGATCTGCCTGTCTTGGCCTGCCAAAGTGCTGGGATTACAGGCGTGAGCCATCACGCCCGGCCTTGTTAAAATTTTTAAAAGGAAATTTGACCAGCCTGGCCAACATGGCAAAACCCATCTCTACTGAAAAATACAAAAATTAGCTGGGCCTGGTGGCGGGCGCCTGTAATCCCAGCTACTGGGGAGGCTGAGGCAGGAGAATCGCTTGAACCCGGGAGGCGGAGGTTGCAGTGAGCCGAGATTGCACCACTGCACTCCAGCCTCGGCAAAAAGAGTGAGATTCCATCTCAAAATAAAATAAAATAAAAGGAAATTTAATTTCAAACTCTGAAACTTCCTCCAAGATCCTAAGTACTGAGGATTGCATGAGTCTTTGGCTTTTGAAGTTAAGTGGAACGAAAAGTTTATGCACTTTTTGATAAACAGACGTAACTGGGGCTCTGGGAGGGTACAGTGTCACCATCCGAGAGTTCCTCTAGGTCTTAACCCAGTAAGGAGTTGCACAGGTACCTGGAGATCTTATTCTCCTGGACTGTTACCATCTATTTGTTTTATTAACTAGCTGGGAATAATGAGAAGATGATATTTAATTTCCCCTGACACCCATTCCCGGTGATGATATGTTGCTCTTTGAGCGTGTTTTAGAATTTGCATCGCTGGGCTAGGGCCCCGTCTCTCAGTCAGGGGCCTCTTCTGAGCAATTGTCTCTATCTAGTCTGTGGTTCCAAGACTGCGTGGGAGGAATGCTGGGGCCTTTTTACCTCCCATTTCCATCCCCGGGGGCCTCACTGCCTCAGTTCATTTCATTAATCCTGAAGAAGAGCTTGTCCTGCAAAGGGGGAGGGGATGAAACCAGCTGAATTTCTGCTGGAGATTCAGTGGCTGGGGGTTCCTTTGTACTGATCCTCAGTGTTTTTCTTTTTTTTCTTTCTTTTTTTTTGCTAGACAGAGTCTTGCTCTGTCGCCCAGGGTGGAGTACAGTGACACAATTTCGGCTCACTGCAACCTCTGCCTCCCAGGCTCAAGCGATTCTCCTGCCTCAGTGTTCCAAGTAGCTGGAGCCACAGGCGTGCACCACCACACCCGGCTAACTTTTGTGTTTTAGTAGAGATGGGGTTTCGCCATGTTGGCCAGGCTGGTCTCGAACTCCTAGCCTCAAGTGATCCACCCACCTCAGCCTCCTAAAGTGCTGGGATTATAGGCATGAGCCACCGTTCCTGGCCTCAAACAATGTTTTTCTGAAATGGCTGAGATACACATCTGTCTAAAAATTGTAGAACATGCAAGTGAGCAGTCTGAAGTCAAGAAATCTGTGACTTAAGTTCTGTGACCTGCATTTATTTACTGGCTGGCCTAGGTACTTCAACACGTCAGGGATGTCCCCCGCTGCCTCCCCCACCCCAATCAAGCTCTTGGGCTTTAAAGAATCTCTTTCTTTTGTGAGTTTCAACGATTTTTCTTCCAAGAACCTCTAAACTGAGCAGTTCTGACAACTCCACCAGAGAGACGACCACCTTTCTCCTCTCTGAGGAGCTGTGTCAGCATATTCCCAACAGCAGCATTGCAGCATCTGATTTATTCTTGGAACTAGGATGTCAGCGAGAACAAAAGCTGCCAGGCAGCAGCCAGGAATAGGGGTTGCATCTCGTGAGTAGAAAGTAGTCTAAGAGGGCCGGGCACGGTGGCTCACGCCTGTAATCCCAGCACTTTGGGAGGCCGAGGTGGGTGGATCACGAGGTCAGGAGATCAAGACCATCCTGGCTAACATGGTGAAAACCCGTCTCTACTACAAATATGAAAAATTAGCCAGGTGCGGTGGCGGACACCTGTAGTCCCAGCTACTTGGGAGGCTGAGGCAGGAGAATGGCATGAACCCAGGAGGCGGAGCTTGCAGATAGCGCCACTGCACTCCAGCCTGGGCAAAAGAGCAAGACTCCATCTAAAAAAAAAAGAAAGTAGTCGAAGAGAAGCAGAATGCAGCATTACTTAGATAATACACTTGTGTGGACTGGTTTAGGGGTTCGATTTCTAATGAGCAGAAAATTAAGACAGAATGGGAAACAGATGGCCCAAATACCAGCTTCTAGGCCAAACCAACGGTTGGGATGTTGCTGTGTTAGCAAGGTCTTGCGAGGTTCTTCCTCCCTATCCCCACAACATTCCTCTCTTGCTGTCTGCTTGCTTGCCAGCCACCCCCTGGTTAATTTTCCCAAGGCATGCCCAGTTCCTCACTTCCCTGAGCAGAATCTCCATGGCTCCTTGTTGCCTACAGAATTAAGTCAATTAAGTCCAAACTCAGTTTGGTGTTCAGAGCCCCCATAATCTAAATTCCAGCTTATGTTCCTCTTCCTGAAGTTCACTTCAGACAAGCTCAACTCCTCATTTCTCCCTGTACTCCCCTCTCTTGGCCCTCTAGATATTCATACCTCCATGGAGAGTGCCTTTTCCACACCTGTCCACAGTCCACGTCTCACCCAGTTATTTTTTCCTTAAGATTCTATTTTTTCCTTAAGATTCCCTAATCCCTCTTGCAACTGAATTCTACTACAAGTCTGCCCTTTTGTGACCGGCTCCATTGTACCTTGGTACTTCCCTAAATGCCATATCATCCCATCAGACCAAGCATCCCTGTCCCTCCTTTTCCCGGTCTGGAGCACCTAGCCCATTGCCTTGTATGTTACAGGTGTTGTGTATATGTTAAGCGAGTGAAGCAGAATTCCAAATGATTTTAAAATGTGATCATGAATAAAGAGTGGGATACAGCATCTATAACAAAACCATTCCACTCTGATTTTGGAAAAACCGTGAAAAATAGATCTGAATTTATTAAGTACAGTATAAAACAGGGTTGTGGCAACAGAAAGTAAAAACTAACATGGATTGCTATAAATATGCTGAAGCCTAGTTGTTCAAATGATACAATTCTCTCATGCTACTCTAAAGTTTATAAAGAAAAAGGATTTACACTTTACACTGTACACAAAAGGAATACCTTCTGAGAGCTGGAGAGTGGGGAAAGGGGAAGGAGACTTGATGTCAAGGGTGCTTTTGAGGAACATGACGGGCCGGCCAGCCTGCCCCAACTTTGAGGCCCTGCTGGGCTCTTGTGACTATAAATATACTGTCTATTTCTAATGCAATCCGTCTTTCCTGAAAGATCTTGTTATCTTTTACTATTGAGACATGCTTTTATTTTTGTGGTCCTGTTTCCAAAGCTGCTCGTGGTGACAGGTCAGGAGGTTGGGCTTTAGCTGAAAACAGGGTGGCATGGCCACTTTTTGCCCAGGAAGGAGGCATTCCTGGAGAGGCTAGTGTGCATTCATGTCTTCCCATCTGACAGAGTATCCTGAAATCAGACCAAGTCCTGAAAACTTCCAAAATGGGAAGTATCTGGGAAAATGCACTCTTCCCTCTCCTGTAGGGTCTCCTCCCGCTTCTGCGGTGTGGTGGGTCTGGAGAAGTCTGTATAGAGAAGCACTCCGCCTTTGCAGTGTCTTCTGAAGAGGAAGAGGCGGGGTCTCATTTGCTTTTGAGGAGTCGGGTGTTCCTGGTTACGGTCGCATGTTGTCATGAATCCAGTCTAGGTAGTTGGTAACCTTGGTGTACACACCCGGGACATCCTTCTCTCCACAGCCCAGGCCCCAGCTGATGATGCCCACCAAAGTCATGCGGCCATCGTTCAGACACACCAGGGGGCCTCCCGAATCGCCCTGCAAAGGAGATAGCAGGTTTGGCGTTTGCAAAAAAAGCAGACTATCTGGAGAAAGTCAGTATGTGTAGCATGAACATCGTAATCTTCAAAATACAGCAGGCCCTTCAATAATATTCCATTCAATGTCATTTCATTATAACATTGATGAGGAAAACAAAAATCAATTCCTGTCTGGGGACACTGTCTGCCTGGGTTTTGTCCAGGTACCCCAGTTTCCTTCCACATCCCAAAGCTTGCACGTTAAGCCAACTGAGGATGTGTCTACGTGGGCCCAGTCTGAGTGAGTGTGGGTGTCAGTGGCTCTGCAATAGGATGGTGACGTCTGTCCAGGGCTGGTCCCGCCTGGCGCCCTGAGCTGCCAGGTGGCTCTGGCCACCCACACCTGAGACCCTGAACTGGAATAAGCAGGTTGGAAAATGAATGAATACAAAGTGTTATAAAGTAAAAATCTGTCTAGTCTGTGATAAATAGACGAATGAATGATGATAAACTGTGAGGTGTGGAGGCAGTCAGGGAGCCTGCCCTATTTGTGATTGTTTTTGAACCTCATGGTAGTAAGAGGTGTTCCTTACCATTTTTGCTTTGCAAACATTTATTCCCTGAATTAACCCACCGCTATTATGACCACCATCACTCACTTATTCTCAAAAATTGGGTAAATAAATACCATGTTTGTTTTTATTAACCTTTCTTAAATGTTGTATAGCTCACATTTATTTCAATATTGAATGTTAGAAGTGTTTTGGGTCTTTATTTAGAAGTTTGCTGATGTTTTTATGACTAGAAATATTGCCACAAAAACTTCACTCTTCTTTTTTTGTGTTTTGTTTGTTTTTTTGTTTGTTTGTTTTGAGACAGAGTCTCACTCTGTCACCCACCCAGGCTGGAGTGCAGTGGCGCAATCTCAGCTCACTGCAACCTCCATCTCCAGGGTTCAAGCAATTCTCGTGCTTACGGGCACGCACCACCACACCTGGCTAATTTTTGTGTTTTTAGTAGAGGCAGGGTTTCACCATGTTGGCCAGGCTGGTCTCGAACTCCTGACCTCACGTGATCCGCCTGCCTCAGCCTCTCAAAGTGCTGGGATTACAGGCATGAGCCCCGCACCTGACCAACTCTTGTTTATATCAATTAGCTGATGGTAAAATTGGTTTTGGAATTAGCTGATGGTAAAATTGGTTTTGTTATACATCATTCCACTTACAGTTGCAGTTTCTAAGAAACTATTTTTTCCAGGCATGCTGTTAAGTGGAGACTTACTGAAGAGTGGGTAAATTGCATCTCAGTTATCTTGGTCCTCTGGAGGATTAGGCTGTATCTATTCTGGTAAAGTAGAGTTAATTACTCAAACGTTTCAGGCCTCATAAACCCTGGCTTGGCTCCACCACTTACTAGCTGATGGCCTTACACTAACCATACTTCGGTTTTCTTATCTGTACCATACAGATAATATACTACCCATAGATGGTTATGGCGTTCAGTAGAAGAATGCATGAAAAGCACTGGAAGACATCTAGTAAAACTCTTGGTAATTGTTAGCTGTTCTTATATTGAATTAAAATGATTTGGTTTTGCTTGCAGATAATGGTTTCACTTTGGTACAACCTTTTTGTTTTTGGACTGTAAGTTGGTACAGCTGAGGTTTCTGAAGAAACCATTCAAAAAGAAACTAAATCCTGTCAGGGAATCAGAGGGGAAACTGCCGATATGACTGCCTTGCAAAAACAAAGCCCACACATCCTTCAGCACCAGAGCCTGACCTCACTTCTCTTTGTATCTCTTCTACCCCCAGCCCCTAAAGGAGAGCTTGGCACACTGCAGGCACTGAAATGTCTGAGGAAGATCAATTCCTTGGCTCTGTGTAGGTCTTAATACCAGCAGGCTGGTCTGTCCTCCCATACCCCAGTATCTGGCTAATCATGAAATATAAGTACTAATTCTAATAAGGATGCCCACACAAAGGACCTCAAATAGTGTGCTTTCCCAGGGTATTAGGGCTGAATGTGAGTTTTGAAAACTTCTTTCTCACATCATCTAGATCCTGCTTCCCAGTAAGTTGCCTTTCTGCCTTCTCCTTCTACAAAGCAGACTCCAATTCTCTAGCGCCAACAGAGGCAAACATTTCTTTTTTTTCTTTCTTTTTTTTGAGATTGAGTTTTGCTCTTGTTGCCCAGGCTGAAGCGCAATGGCGCAATCTGGGCTCACCGCAACCTCTGTCTCCCGGGTTCAAGCAATTCTCCTGCCTCAGCCTCCCGAGTAGCTGGGATTACAGGCATGTGCCACCATGCCAGGCTAATTTTGTATTTTTAGTAGAGATGGGGTTTCTCCATGTTGGTCAGGCTGGTCTCGAACTCCTGACCTCAGGTGAGCCTCCCACCTCAGCCTCCCAAAGTGCTGGGATTACAGGCGTGAACCACCACACCAGGCCGAGGCAAACGTTTCTTAATTGTGTGGCTCTCTCCATCACTTCAATAGTCAATCAATTGCCTGGGCTGAAAGGAAATCCTGTACAGGTGGAGTTTCCTGTGCAGATCCTGGGGAAATTTCCTGTAGTTTAGAATTCTTAGGTTTAGGTGACTTTGATTTTCCTCCAGTTGCTTTATTCTGTGAGGCCCTCATCTAGAATCCCCAGGGGTATCACTAACAGGAAATCACTCCACTCTGGTGATAACTTTTTTCTTTGGTAAAGAACCTGTTGTCCCAGGGGCATTTTCCCCTGGGTTGTGCCCAGCATGGGTGTACCACTCCTGGTTACCTGGCAGGCGTCGTGCAAGTTTGCCTGGGGCCCGCCGCTCCGAGTGTCTCCAGCACACAGCATGTTGTCGGTGACCGTTCTGTTAAGTAAATGTTGTGATGTGCAGCGGCTGGATGGGTACAGTCTGACATGAGCCTCCTTCAGCCGCTCCGAATAGAAAGGAGACACTGAAAGGGGAGAACCGTCATATGGTTTTAGGGAAAGTTATTTATAAACGTTTTTGAAAGAGAAAGCCAAATTTTCCAATAATAGCTAACATTGATCAAGATTCAACATGTATTAGGTCGAATCCTATGACACTGCTGGTATTTTATCGTTTTGACCCACAAAAACAGCAGGATTCCGGGACTGAACCCACAGCCTCTCCGTAGTGGCACTGCTGATGCTTCGGACCAGGCAGGTCCCTGTTGTGGGGGATGGGGACAGTCCTGAGCCCTGCAGTGTGCAGCATCCCTGGCTGCACTCGCTGAAGGCCGGTGTTAACCCTCACCCTGAACTGTAACAACCGAAAACATCTCCAGACCTCGCCAAACGTTTCCTGGGGGACGAAATCACCCCAACTGACAACCATTCGTTCAATATTATCTCATTTAACCCTCCTAATCTATTTAGGGAGATAGTTCTATCTCCACTTTACCAATGAGGAAACTGAGGCTGGGAGCAGTTCAAAATAAAAATCCATGTCCACGGTCACACAGCTCAGCAAGTGGGATTTGAAATCGGGTCTATGTAACTCCAGCTTCCCAGAACCCACACGCTTAGTGACTGTACTCCACTTCCTACTCAGAACCTTCCCAACACCTGCAGCACTTCGAGGCCCTCATACTGTTGTGTCCTTTCCTGGCCTGCAGTGTCCCTGTGAGGCAGAGACAGCAGAGACGGGCCCCCACGACACAGGGAGACAGGACTGGCGTCAGTGCCTGACCAGGGGCTGGAACTTCGCTCTCCTGACCCCATTTTCCTCTGGTGGACCGCAGCCTCCGCTGCTGTCCCGCAGACACGATGAGGAGGCCGAGACTTCCACTTACAGGCCTCATGCTTGCCGTAGCCGGAGAGCTCACACTCCGTCCAGTCCGGCAGCTGCAGGTCCGCCGGGGGAAGGCACACAGTGCGGACCACGCTGCTCTCCTGGGCACAGCGGGACGAATCCGATTTCAGCTGCAGCAGCGCTGGGAGGGAGAAAGGAGGAGTGAGCTGGCGTGAGGGCCGCGTCCCTGGGAGGGGAGGAACACGCAGGAGGGGCAGGGGCTGGAGGAGGAGGCCCGTCTGTGTAAACACAGGTGAGTGCATGTGGGTGTGTTGTGTGATCTGTATGAACTGGAGCCGGGAATGACGAGCTCTTACCAATGTCATTGTCGTAAGTGTCATCATCGAATTCCTTATGGACAATGTATTTTTCTACTTCAAATTTCTGCTCCTCCTCGCCGGGGACCACCCGGTATGTTCTGCCCAAGATCACCGTCAGGTGGTGGGGCGGAAACCTGGTAGAGACACAACCTTAGAATGCTATTTTTGCTGTGGGATTTCCCCTAAAGGGCTTGGTTTCTAGGCGTGAGAGGGTGGAAAAACCAACTGGGTTTCCGAGCCCCTACCTCTCCTGGAAGCAGTGGGCGGCGGAGAGAATCCAGCAGGAGCTGATGAGTATGCCCCCGCACAGGAACCGCTCTCCGGGCGACCTCCTGTGCTTGGCAAAGATGGCAGCCTGCCAGGGGTGGGAGGCGATGTCGGCGAAGAGCCCTCCTTTGATGCGAAACTGAGGCTGGCTGTACTGTCTCAGGCCGCAGGTGGCTGGGGAGGAAAGGACGAGGAGGCCGTCAGTCCCACAGGCTTCCTGCAGATGTGTAGGTAGAGTGAGGGGGCCATCTGCATGGCTGTAAAACCACAACTTTCACTTGGTGGGATCAGCATGCCGAGTGTTGTCCATACATTCTCTTTAGTTCCCACAGCGATGAGTTTCAGGAGGCGGAGACGTTTTTGCCCAAGGTTGCAATGGCACCTGGATTAGTTCCCAAGTATGTTTGACTCCAAAACTGGGGATCTGCCATCCTTCATTCCTTCTAATGTTTTCCTACAGCCATTTCCTGGCCTAAGAAATAAAGGATTGCAGCTTCCTTCTGAGGAATGTCTGCTCATTTCTTTTCCATCTGCCCAACCTTACCCATGCTTCAAGGCCCAGGTGCAATCCTGCCTCCTCACAAAGCTTTCCTGACGTCCGCACCTGCTCAGCTCTAAGGAGCTTAGGGACACGGACCACTGAGGACTCATATTAATGCCCTTGGGTGTGAGTTAGCTGGTGGTCTGTGTCTCATCGTCCCAGCTGGACTTGTGTTCCTTGGGGAACATTCTGGCTGATCTGTGTGTTCACAGGAGCTGATTAATAACCTGCTCTCTGGCCATTTCCAAACTAAAGTTTCAGTTTTTAGCAATATGCACCAACTTGAATCTCCTATCTCCCACATACATCATGAGCCAGCTCCCCTGTGTGAAATAGGTCAGCAGAAAATGTGGAAGATCTCACAGTGGAAGTACATGCCTTGGGGTCAGAGGGCACGATGGCAGGCCCTAGCTTTACCTCCCGGCTCCCAGCGAGCTTGGGCAGGCCACCTGGCGTCTAGGGGACTGCTTCCTACTCAGTAAACTGGAGGTAGGAAGACCACCTCCACCACACTGTTGGACGAATGTGGTGAAGGCACTTTATTATCTAAGGAGCCATGCATGCGAGGCCTCCTCCTCATTCCCCATTACTCTCAGCATCACCAATAGAGGCGTCTAGAGAGAGCGGGGTAGAGCCTACTGACTTCTCAGAGAGGTTGCTGTGTTCTTTTCTTTCTTCTCGCCCCTCCCCACCACCCCCGTGCATGGGACATGGACACCCGCCCATCCACCATGGCTTCAGTCATGGAAGCCCCTCCCCACCCAGCCTGGAAGTGTGGTAGGCACACAGTCTGCACCAGACAGCCATGGAGGCCTAGAAAGTGGCGAGGAGATGGTGAAGAAGGGAGACCAGGTGCAGGGAGGCAGCCGGGGCCCAGCCCTTACAGCAGGAGGGCACATCACAGTACTCCCACGTCAGCCTGCGATTCTTCAGCACATGGCACCAGGGCTTGGCGTCCCCATCAGGATTCCTAAATGATAAGAGAGTTTAAGGTTTCCTTTTTATCTTCTTCTTTTTTAATTTTTGTAGAGATGGGGTCTTGCCGTGTTGCCCAGGCCAGTCTTGAACTCCTGGGCTCAAGCGATCCTCCTGCCTCAACCTCCCAAAGTGCTGGGATTACAGGTGTGCACCACCACACCAGGCCAGGAGTTTAGGGTTTTCAGTCCCATTTTCGGTCACATCACAGGCCATGTAAGAGTAGAAGGAGACTCAGTAAACCAATGAAAACCACTGAGCTGGGAGGGAGGACTTTGTGGCACACCCCCACCCTGGGAGAACTTCTCTTTAACTTTGTTATCCAATCAGTAATGTAGTGTTCTAATCTCATAGGGTTGTCAGACAGAACTGTGAGCTGTCCTGTTACGGAACTCTTACAAATCACTGGAATAAAGATGTCATGAGAACAGCTGAGGACTAAATGGTTACAGGCCAGGACCCTTAACTTGGGATTTAGGTTGGAAAACTGGCAGACCTTGCTTTTCACAATACGTGTTATTCTAGCAAGTGAAGAGGTTGGACTAGATAATATCCATGGGTGCCTCCCACACACTGGGTCTGTCATGCAACTTGAGGCATTGGATCTTCCCCCATCTCACACCCTAATCCCACGTTCTGCCAAGATCTGAACCCCCCGCCCCTGTGCTACCTACCGGCAGTAATTATGTTTGCCCAGGCCCAGTGCCTGGGCGTTGGGGTTCTGTGCTGTGTAAACTTTGCCTATCAGGATCATGGAATTCCACAGGAGGCAGGAGGCACCCGACTCGGTGAGGCTGTGCGTGCCACGGTAGGCTAACCCATTCCCAAAGTAGCAGTCACTGTTTCCTAGAAGAAAAGAATTCTCAAACTGAAACAAAAACAAATTCTGAAGCACGCAAGTCAAGGCTGGGGCTTGAAGTGGAGCTGCCGACCGAGGAAACTGGAGGCCGCTAGCCCGGCACTGAGAAGAGTGTAACACCTTATACTTCCCCTTTTGTTGCCCAGGCTAGAGTGCAATGCGTGATCTCGGCTCACTGCAACCTCCACCTCCCGGGTTCAAGCGATTCTCTTACCTCAGCCTCCCGAGTAGGTGGGGTTACAGGCATGCGCCACCATGCTAGGCTAATTTTGTATTTTTAGTTGAGACAGGGTTTCACTATGTTGGCCAGGCTGGTCTTGAACTCCTGACCTCAGGTGATCTGCCCGCCTCAGCCTCCCAAAGTGCTGGGAGTACAGGTGTGAGCCACCGTGCCCGGCCTGAGCCTTTTCCCCCCTCTTTGAGTTCTTTTACTTAGAGATGGCAAGGGGGTTTCATCTCCACCGGAAGTGGCTCCCTAGATTGCTATGTTGAGAGAGAGTCTGAGGGCATCTTCAGGTTCAGCAGGAAGGCTGCTACGTTCCATGAGTGGGGGCTGTTTCTGAAGCTGCTTTGAAAGCCAGTAGGGGTTTCCTTGTGTTACTTAACAGGCTGCAGTGAACCAAGGTGCTTCAGTGGGGCTGGGGTGGGGGTTATTTCTTGGACTGTGTCTGCCAGTGTCCTGAGGATCTGATGATGGGCTTGGGAAGGAGGAGGGTATGAGCCGTAGAGTACTGCCTGTTTTCATCTATTTCCCCCATTTTTCCATTTTTTTCTCCCCACCTGAAACTGACAAAGCATACCTCTATACATAAATACCATAAATAGAAGGGATTTTCAAGATTATCTAGATCTGCGAGTCCTCATTTAGACCAGACCATGGGGGATGTGGAGGATGCTGTAGAGTGACTGTAAAGTTTTCAGAGTCACAGGCATCACCCGTGGACCTGGGTGCTGATTGCATATAGCTGGTGTGTGTTTATATATCATATATAAATTTAATATATGTGTATTACATATATATATACACACACACACACACACACACACACACACACATATTTATGTATTTATTTTGAGGCAGGATCTCACTGTCACCCAGGCTGGAGTGCAGTGGCACAATCATTGCTCACTGTGGCCTCAACCTCCTGGGCTCAAGCGATCCTCCCACCTGAGCCTCCCAAGCAGCTGGGACCATAGGCACGAGCCACCACACCTGACTAATTTTTGTATTTTTTGTAGAGATGGAGTCTCACTTTGTTTCCCAGGCTGGTCTCAAACTCCTGGGCTCAAGCAGTTCTCCCGCCTCAGCCTCCCAAAGTGCTGGGATTATAGACACGAGCCACTGCACCTGGCCCTATATATATTTAGAACTTAAAAAAAATCTTTCATAGTGCTGTGATAAATGTGATAAGTAATGTAATGATTTGTAAAAGCACCACTGAATTCATAGTACTTTTCTGTAACTTAGCATTTCATTTTTTTCTTTTTTTTGAAACCGTTTTTTGTTCTATCACCCAGGCTGGAGTGCAGTGGCATGATCTTGGCTCACTGCAACCTCCATCTCCCAGGTTCAAGCAATTCTCCTGCCTCAGCCTCCTGAGTAGCTGGGATTACAGGTGCCCGCCACCATATCTGGCTAATTTTTGTATTTTTAGTAGAGACAGGGTTTCACCATGTTGGCCAGGCTGGTCTCAAACTCCTGACCTCAGGTGATCCGCCCGCCTCAGCCTCCCAAAGTGCTGGGTTTATAGGCATAAGCCACTGCGCCTGGTCTTGTAACTTAATATATTTTTTTTCAATTTTGGAAGTTGGTTTTTTTTTTTTTGCATTAAAAGGTTTGAGAGGGAGTGAAAGAGAGAGAAAGCCCCATTCACCCATTAATCAAAAAAGGGAGAATCTCCATTCATTCTCAAAAGGACTGAAAACCACTGATTCAGCCCCATCCTCTCCTCCATAGAGGAGGAAATTGAGGGTCAGAGTGTGAGGAGATCAGCTCCAGGTCAGACAAATAACCAGTCAGAGGCCAAGCCCAGGCACTGACCTAAGTCCTGTCTTTCTTCCCTCTGCAACCAAAATGACTCACTCCTGGCCTCCCCCTTTCTCCCCTCAGGTGCAGGAGGACTGTCGGCCTGTCCTCCTGGACTCTCCTCCCCAAGGGACATTCAGGGAAAGGCGGGGTGGCTGCCACTTACCCTCGGAGCAGGCAGGGGTGCTGCAGAACTCTGAGCTGTACTTCCCCGCCTTGAAGACGTAGCACCAGGGCTTTGAGTCTCGATCTGGGTTTCTGAAAAATCAGCCAAGGGGAGGGCCAGGGTAGGTCAAAGGTGAAGCCTCTCCTTTAGGACCCAAGGATTTTGGTATCCTTTTCTGGAGGAATGGGGATTGCTTCTTCTTCTTCTTTTTTTTTTTTTTTGACAGAGTCTTGCTGTTTCTCCCAGGCTGGAGTGCAGTGGTGCATCTCCTCTCACTGCAGCCTCCGTTTCCTGGGTTTGGGCAATTCTTCAGCCTCAGCTTCCCGAGTAGCTGGGATTACAGGTGCCTGCCACCATGCCTGGCTAGTTTTTGTATTTTTAGTAGAGACAGGGTTTCACCATGTTGGCCAGGCTGGTCTTGAACTCCTGACCTCAGGTGATCCACCTGCCTTGGCTTCCCAAAGTGCTGGGATTACAGGTGTGAGCCACCACGCCCAGCCAGGAGTGCGTTTTTGGTTGTACACTGGTAGTTGTATCATGTTAGGCAGGAGTATGATTTTGTTCCTGTGTTTACTTGGAGGTGAAGGATGGTTTAATGAGATGCACGTGAGTGCCAAATTGACAAGGTGTGGACTGGAATAGTCTTATATGTCAACTTGGCCAGGCTGTGGCACCCAGTCAGTTAACCAAACATTCATCTAGGAGTTGTGAAAGTGTTTTATAGATGTGGTTAATATCTACAGCCAGTTGACTTTAGAAAAGGAAATTGTCCTAGATAATGTAGTTGGGCCTCGTCCAATCACTTAAAGGCCATAAGAGCAAATATGAGGTTTCCTGAATAAGAAATTCTGCCTTAAGAGAGCAGCCCCAGCTTCTGCCTGCAATTCCAGCCTGGCTTACCTAGACGTTTCAGACTTGCCAGCCCCCACGATCCTGTCAGCCAGTTCCTTAACATAAATGTCTATCTATCTAGTATGAAAGGAAAATAAATCTCGGGACCCCAACGTCAGTGAGCCAAGGGAAATGTCAAGCCGGGAACTACGTCAGGCAAACCTGCCTCTCATTTATTCCTCAATAAGATAGCTGCAAAGTTTTGTTTTTTTTTAAATTCCCTACAAGGACATTCCTTGCAGGCCTAAAGATCTTTACCCTAAAGCAGTTCTGTTGACTTTCACCTTGGCATTGTAAACGGATAGCTTATCTTCCCAGGTGCAGGACAGAAAATCATCCCTCTGCTCATCTGAGACAAATGCATATCTGATTGCTTCCTCTGCCCTATTGTTTATGTAAAAATGCAGATCAACTGAGCCAGACTCAATTGTGTGTTCAGTGAAAAGCTGATCAAGGACTCAGAATACAGCCTTTTGTCTCTTATCTACCTATGGCCTGGAAGCCCTTGCTTTGAGTTATCACAACTTTCCAGACCAAACCGATGTACATCTCACACATGTTGATTGATGCCTCATGACTCCCTAAAACGTCTAAAGGCAAGCTGTGCCCTGACCACCTTGGGCAGATGTCCTCAGGACCTCCTGAGGCTGTGTCACGGGGTGTCCTTAACCTTGGCAAAATCAACTTTCTAAATTGATTGAGACCTGTCTCAGATACTTTGGGTTCACACACATTCTCTCTCTCTCTGTCTCTCTCTCCTCTCTCTCTATCTCTGTCTATCTCTCTATCATCTATCAGTCTGTCTATCATCTATCATCTTACATGCACTATCTATCACCTATGTATCTATCATCTAATCTATCACCTATCAATCATCTATCATCTATCAATCTATCACCTATCATCTATAATCTATCCATCTATCATCTATTTATCATTATCTATCATCTATTTAATCTATCATCTATCAATCATCTATCATCTATCAGTCTATCATCTATGTATCTATCATCTATTTATCTTTCTAATCATCTATCTATCATCTATCACCTATCATCTATCTATCATCTATCCATCTATCATCTATCATCTGTCTATCTACCATCTATCATCTATGTATCTATCATCTATTTATCTAATTTATCTATCAATCATCTATCAATCTATCATCTATTTATCACCTATCATCTATCTATCTGTCATCCGTCTATCATCTATCCATCTATCATCTATTTATCATCTATCTATCATCTATGTATCATCTATTTAATCTATCACCTATCAATAATCTATCATCTATCAATCTATCATCTATCACCTATCATCTATCATCTGTCTATCATCTATCCATCCATCCATCCTGTATTGGTTATGTTTCTTGGGAGAACCCTGATGGATCTGACAGAATCTTTCCCCAGCTGTAGCAGCTTCTCACAGGGGGAATCCCTCCTTGGGGATGTGCCCTCACCTGCAGTAGTTGTGGTTCCCCAGGCCCAGCCTGATGGCGTCTGGCCTCCGCCCGCTGTAGGGCTTCTGGGCCAGCGCGCTGCTGTTCCAGTTGGTGCACTCGGCGCCGCTCTCCGCTGTGCTCCACGTGCCCCTGTAGCTGATGCCCTGGTCCTCGTAGCACGTGGCCCTAGTATCTGATGGAGAGCAGGGCATGGATGCCTCACATGGAAATCCCCTTTCATTCAGCCCTCAGGAGGCTCCCCTTTCTGCCCTGTCCTCCCCCAGGCCTGATGCAGGCTGGCTCGGAAGCCACAGGCTGGGTGGCAAGGGTGCCAGCCTGGATTCAGGGTCACACCTAGGCTCTGCCTGCTGCCTGGCACTGTGCTTCCTGACCCATGGCAGAAGCGCCTTCCCTATCCCTGGCCCCCACCCCTGGCCCTGCCATCACACCCTGCCTTTCCTTCCGGGGGCGGGGGAGACTGGAGAGGTGGGATTTCAGCTTGTTTCACGTGCTCTCACCTACTCACCTATTTCACAGCACTTCCCAGCAAATCCTTCGGGGCACTGGCACACGAAATCGGAGAAGTACAGGGCCTGCTGGCAGGTGCCCCCGTTGAAACACCTTGGCTCGCTGCAACCTGTCAAGTATAAACAAGGAAGCCCCTAATGACAGCCTCTCTCTGTGAGCTCGGGCCATGGTTCCAGGAGCCCTGTCTACCACAATCCACACACACTCAAGTCGCACAGCGTGGAACACGTGTATACCAGTTCTGCATCCTACAAATACTGTTTTCATCCTGCCTTTGGTTGAAAAAAATCCTCAATAAGATAGCTGCAAAGTTGTTTTTTTTTTTAATTCCCTACAAGGACATTCCTTGCAGGCCTAAAGATCTTTACCCTAAAGCAGTTCTGTTGACTTTCACCTTGGCATTGTAAACGGATAGCTTATCTTCCCAGGTGCAGGACAGAAAATCATCCCTCTGCTCATCTGAGACAAATGCATATCTGATTGCTTCCTCTGCCCTATTTTATTTTGAGATGGAGTCTTGCTCTGTCACCCAGGCTGGAGTGCAGTGGTACAATCACAGCTCACTGCAACCTCCACTTCCTGGGTTCAAGCAATACTACTGCCTCAGCCTCCTGAGTAGCTGGGATTACAGGCGCCTGCCACCATGCTTGGCTAATTTTTGTATTTTTAGTAGAGACAGGGTTTCACCATGTTGGCCAGGCTGGTCTCGAACTCCTGACCTCAAGTGATTCGCCCACAATATGACTGTCCTATAAGTGGACCCTGCAGGTCAGACAAGTGTTGTTCAAGGTTCCCCTGTACTTTCAAAGCAGCTCCAAGGATGATGTGAGTTAAAATATGAAGAATGTGCTCTATGTGCCAGGCGCTGTTGTACAGTCTACAAAAATTAGCTAATTTAATCCTCACAGCAAACCATGATGTGTGTACTGTTATTACCACCTCTTTACGGATGAGGAAACTGAGGCAATTGGGCATTTGCCCAAGGTCACTTGGTCTCGCTCCCTTTTCTGCTTGTACCTTCACCTCCGCCTAAGGCCGAACAGGCCTGGAGGCTCATTTTGAAGATTTGAACTTTCCGGGGACCATGAAAGACAGGGCTCATGAGACTGGACCCCTGAACTCGAAGCCTCAGCTTGAAGTCAATTTGTACTGGGCTTTTCTGTGTTTTTGTTTTTGTTTGTGTTGTTTTGTTTTGTTTTAGAGATGGGGGCTTGCCCTGTCGCCGAGGCTGAAGTGCAGTGGCGCAATCATAGATTACTGCAGCCTCCAACTCCTGGGCTCAAGTGATCCTTCCGCCTCAGCCTACCAAGTAGTTGGGACTACATACCAGGTCTGGCTAATTTTTTTATTTTTTATAGAGACAGGGGACTTGTTATGTTGCCCAGATTGGTCTTGAACTCCCGGGCTCCAGCGATCCTCCTGCCTTGGCCTCCTAAAGTGCTGGGATCACAGGCATGCACCACCTCCCAGCCTCAGTACATACTTTTGACAGGCACCGAGTGGCACTGTGCCCTGCCGCTGTTGCACCAGCAATATTCCACCCGGTTGCTTCTGAGCACGGGGCGCAGCCATGACTGATGTTGCTGGTATATCATCTGCGTTTTTTCATCTCTGCAGATCACTATGAGAAAAGACAGGCCAGCCTCATCAGAGTATGACTCAAAATGAAATGCCTCACCACCCCTGGACCTACTGAGAAAACTCCCTCACTTGCTTTCTATAGACTGCATTGCATACTCTCTTATTGAAGAGACACAACTGGAAGATAACAAGATAATGAATACTGGCCAAACACGTGACTGATGCCTGTAATCTCAGCACTTTGGGTGGCCGAGGTGGGTGAATCACTTGAGGTCAGGAGTTCGAGACCAGCCTGGCCAACATGGTGAAACCCTATCTGTACTAAAAATACAAAAATTAGCCAGGGATGGTGGCAGGCGCCTGTAATCCCAGCTACTCAGGAGGCTGAGGCAGGAGTATTGCTTGAACCCAGGAAGTGGAGGTTGCAGTGAGCCATGATTGTACCACTGCACTCCAGCCTGGGCGACAGAGCAAGACTCCATCTCAAAATAAAATAAAATAAATTTGCATTTATTTTCTGAGTGCCATTGAATATCTTCTCATATGATTTATTTATTTTATTTATTATTTATTTATTATTATTATTTTTGAAACAAAGTCTCACTCTGTCACCCAGGCTGGAGTGAAGTGGCATGATCTCGGCTCACTGCAACCTCCACCTCCCGGGTTCAAGTGATTCTCCTGCCTCAGCCTCCTGAGTAGCTGGGATTACAGGTGCCTGCCACCATGCCTGGCTAATTTTTGTATTTTTGGTAGAGACGGGGTTTCACCATATTGGACAGGCTGGTCTCGAACTCCTGATCTCAAGTGATCCACCTGCCTTGGTCTCCCAAAGTGCTGGGATTACAGGCATGAGCCACCGCGCCCAGCCTAATTTTTTCTTTTCTTTTCTTTTTCTTTTTCTTTTTTTTTTTTTTTTGAGGGTCTCTGTCACCCAGGCTGGAGTCCAATGGTGCTGTCTTGGCTCACTGCAATCTCTGCCTCCCAGGCTCAAGCAGTCCTCCTGCGTCAACCTCCCAAGTAGCTGGGACTACAAGTGCACACCACCACACCCAGCTAATTTTTAAATGTTTTGGAGAGGCGGGGTGGGGTGTGGGAGGCAGAGGGGTCTCACTATGTTGCCCATGCTGGTCTTGAACTCCTGGGCTAAAGCCATCCTCCTGGATCTGCCTCCTAAAGCGCTGGAGTTACAGATGTGAGCCATTGCACCTGGACTTTTTCTCATTGTAATTCACCAAAAAATATATATATGCATAACTGTCTACCAGAGTTTTCATCCACATAAGTATTACCACACAGAAATGATGCATTTTTGGCCCCAAAGAAAATTGACATTTTAGTCTTTGCAGAAAATGTGCTACTTCTCCAAGTATTTTTGGCATAATGAAAATAGTTGAAGTAGTCCCATTAATATTTTCATGCCATCTTTCTGTTTTCAAGCCAGAATGGCAACTTAAAAAACAACAACTTTACTTTCAATTAATTAAAGAAGTAGCACGTGCCCACTGTAAGTCAGACCCTTGCTGCTTCAGAGGTCACTGAGGCCAGGATACCCTGGTAGGAAGCAGGGTGCCATCCAACAACGAAGGCATTAAGAGTCCAGGTGTGACTCACTCTGGGGAGCGAGTCACCCTTTTTAACACCTTTACAAAGGGTATTGCAGAGTCTTCCAGACTCAAAGGAACTAGGTCGTGAAGGAGGGAAATTGAGGGCCTAAGTTGGTAGTTTTGGACCTGAAGCTGGGCCTCGCATTCCTCAGCCTTCTAGAGTCAACTCTAGATGTGGACTTAGGGACCCCACCATGTCTAGGGGTTGCCTGGGTGGGACATCCCAGTTGGGACATCCCAGTTGGATCAACAGAGGGAAATGGATACACAGGGATGTTGTTACCAAAGCTGCCAGTGCACTGCGGTGGGATCACAGCCTAGGATGAGACCCAGAGCATGGGGCTGGCCTCGGCCGTGACTGCCCTGGCTCTGCTGCTGGCAGCTGTGTGACCCTGGGCAAGCCACTTGCTCTCTCCTGGGCTTTGCCTTCTGATCTGTATAACCAGGACCTTGGGCCAGTGGCCGCCCCCCGCAGCCCCTGCTAGGTTGTGATCCCTGACAGCCTGGCTCCTTGAGGGGGAACACGTGTTTCTGCTCCCCTTAGAATCAGAACCCGCCCAGTGGCCGCAGCTGATGGGAGAATGGTGCCGACACAGGCATCTCTGTAGAATCATGCTGCAGTGGCACTGTCACACCATAGGCAGGTGGTGGGTGGAATAAGGCAGGTGGTGGGTGGAATAAGGCAGGTGGTGGGTGGGTGATGCACCCTGCACCCCACCCTGCCTCCCTCCCTGACGACCCCATGCACCCCTCAGCTTCACCCGACCTTGGTAAGATCTGGCTCCTCTTCTGACTCGGGCATGGATTTCCTGCGAAGAAACCAGAGGTGGAGGAAGGATCAGCACATGCCAGGTGTACTAAGAGTAAAGGTGGCCAACCCAGAAGCCCACATGAACCTGCTGGCCAGATACCCCTGCTCAGAGACCCCCTCGGGTAACTGGCCCAAGTGAAAGTCCATCTCCTGCCTTCTAGTCCAATTGTTCCCCTCCTTCCTGACTGGCTCTGTCCAGAAGAGCTTTCTGCATGGTGGAAATGTTTTCTGTCTGTGCTGTCCACGATGGAAGCCACACAGGGCCACCGAGTGCTTTGAATGTGGCCAGTGGGACTGAGAAACAATTTTTAACTTTAATTATTTTAAATTTAAACAGCTGCACATGGTAAGTGGCCACCATATTGGGCAATGGAGTTGCAGCTGCCTGTCTGCTCCACGTGGTCACCTGGCTGTCCCCGCTGTAGGGTCCTGTGGGAGAGGTGTGGTTAGTTTGGACTTCCGTGAAGCCCTTTATTGCTAGGCATTTTCAGAGAGTGTGTGTAGCGCTTCCATCTCAGCTAGAGAGTAGGCACCATGAGGGCAGCTTGCCTCTGCTGTGGCTCACGGCACTTGCATTGCCTTTTTCTTTTCTTTTTTTTTTCTTTGAGACGGGATCTCAGTTTGCCACCCAGGCTGGAGTGCATTGGTGCAATCATATCTCACTGAAGTCTCAACCTCCTGAACTTAAGTGATCCTCCCGCCTCAGCCTCCTGAGTAGCTGGGACCACAGGTGCATACTAGTACACCCGGCTAATTTTTAAATTTTTTGTAGAGACAGCATCTCACTATATTGCCCAGGCTGGTCTCAAACTCCTGGGCTCAAGCGATCCTCCCACCTCGGCCTCCCAAAGTGCTGAGATTATAGGTGTGAGTCACTGTGCCCTGTCCTGCATTGTCTTTTATAAATACAGTCCACTTTGTATATCTGCAGGTTCCATGTCTGTGGATTCAACCAAAACAGAAAAATAAAAAATAATAATAGAAGCTGAGCTTGTGGCTCACACCTGTAACCCCAGAGCTTTGGGAGGCCAAGGCTTAAGCCTAGGAGTTTGGTGCTGCAGTGAGCTATGATTCTGCCAGTGCACTCCAGCCTGGGTGACAGAGTGAGACCCTGTTTCCAAAAAATATATAAATAAATAATACAACAATAAAAATAACACAAATTTAAAAATACATTATTACAACTATTTACATAGCATTAACATTGTACTAGGTATTATAAGTAATTTAGAGATGATTTAAAGTATACAGGAGGGTGTGCATAGGATATGCAAACTCTACACCATTCTATATGAGGAACCTGAGTATCCCTGGATTTTGGTATCCTTGGGGGTCCTGGAACAAATACCCCATAGATATGAGGGACAAGTGTACTTTATGGATTAATTCGAATACATTCTTTAAAAACAGCTGCAAAAAAAGGCAGTCACAGGCAGGGAGTGGAATGTTAATTCCGCTTACTCAGGTCAAAATAAGTGCCTAGGGCTCTGCACTGGGCCCCCAAATACAGCGTCTGCTGTACAGAAGGGAGTGTGTGCTGTGTGCTCCACAGTAATGCCAGCCCCTTGTCCCTGTGCCTCTCTGCTCCCTGACAGCATTCCCACCTCCATGGCCCAGATGGACACAGACCCCTGGAGCCTCCGGAAGCATCGCAGCCTTGAGGGGCGGGACACAGGGATCCTGGACACCAACCTGGCTGGGTAAAGCGAAGACTGCTCCACAGAGCAGCAGCACACAGCAGAGCCCTCTCTTCATTGCATTCATGATTGCTTCACAGCGTCCCTTAAATTCTGGAAGGAGAGAAAAAAGAGCTTGATCACAGGGTGCGAGAGGTCCCTGATGGCAACAGAGGAGGAGAAGCTGCAACGTTGTCCTGGCTGGCTTCCTCCAGTGCCAGCCCTGCGGGAGAAACGCCAGACATGCATCTAGAAGAGGATTCTAGAAACTACGTATTTTTTATTGTTGCAAAATATACATAACACAAAATTTACCACCTTAACGATGTTAAGTGCACAGTTCAGTGGCATTAAGCACGTCATATTGCTGTGCGGCCGGCCGTCACCACCGCCCATCTCCAGAACTTCTCCATCACCCCTAACTGAAACTCTGTAGCCATTAAAGAACAACTCCCCATTCCCCTTTTCCCCAGCAGCCACACTGCTACTTTCTGTCTGTATGAACCTGACTGCTCTACATACATCCTAGAAGTGGAATCAGACAGCGTTTCTTCTTTTGTGACTGGTTTATTTCACTTTGCAAATGTCTTCAAGGTGCATCCATGCTGTAGCATGTCCTTTTTTTTTTTTTTCTTTTAAGATGGAGTCTTGCTCTGTCATCCAGGCTGGAGTGCAGTGGTGTGATCTCGGCTCACTACAAGCTCCACCTCCCGGGTTCACGCCATTCTCCTGTCTCAGCCTCCTGAGTAGCTGGGACTACAGGTGCCCGCCACCACGCCCGGCTAATTTTTGTATTTTTAGTAGAGAAGGGGTTTCACCGTGTTAGCCAGGATGGTCTTGATCTCCTGACCTCGTGATCCGCTCGCCTCGGCCTCCCAAAATGGTGGGATTACAGGCGTGAGCCACCACGCCCGGCTGCCTTTTTTTCTTCTTTCTTTCTTTTTTTTTTTTTTTTTTTTTTTTTGAGACAGGGTCTTGCTCTGTCATCCAGACTGGAGTGCAGTGGCATGAACACGGTTCACTGCAGCCTTGACCCACCAGGCTCAAGAGATCCTCCTGCCTCAGCTTCCCAAAGAGCTGGGACTTCAGGCATGCACCACCGTGCCTGGCTAAGAGAGAGAGAGTGTGTGTGTGTGTGTGTGTGTATGTGTGTAGAGACAAGGTTTCTCTATGTTGTCCAGGCTAGTCTCGAACTCCTGGGCACAAATGATCCTCCTTCCTCAGCCTCCCAAAGTGCTGGGATCAGGCGTGAGCCACTGCGCCCAGCATTTTTCCTTCCTTTTTAAGGCTGAATAGTACTCCACTGTGGGATAGAACACATTTTGTTTATCCATTCGTCTGCCAATGCCAGGAGATAATTTTGCCCAGAGATTTCTGTGGGCTGAAGGGCTAGACCATTTCTGAGACGTCTTGGCAGCCCAGAGACCACAGCGCTCTGGCTTGGTTTCCTGGAAGGGAATTCCTGCCCTGGGCTTGACTAGATGGAGCCGCAGTCATGTCCTCTTGGACTTCTGCAGCGGAAGCCGTTGGGATTTTATTGCCAGCACATCATAGAGCCAGCCTGCCTTAGACTGCTCAGGTTCCTCCACACAGGATGGAGCCTACTCCCCTGCCTGAGGGTCTCCCCACAAAGCAGAGGCCCCCCAACCCAACCTCCACCCCCCACCCCCTCACCGCTCTGCCGGAACATCTGTCTCCTTTTTCACAGACTGCAACAGATCCGGCAATGTGCATATTTGCAGGAAGGAGGGGAGGCAAATGATGTTTGGTCAGAAGACTCAGATCTTCCTGGACCCCAGAGCCCCAGTTTCCATCTGCCTCTCCTCTGTGATCCTGCCCTCGGCAGCTAAAAGTAGGTTAGTCGGTCGGGTGTTATTTTGTGGTCTGGCGGCCTGTTCCCTCCTTCATCCACAAAAATTAAAGCATGGCATTTCTTTCCCTGACTCATTTCCCTTCGGTCACAACAACTTCAGGTCCCACCCTCCCCCTCCCCCAAGTGTCCTAGGGGCCTGGAGGCACAGGGGCTTCCAGGCCTTGCCTCCCTGCCTGGGTCCAGCTCTGGATCTTTGATTCTTACTTCGAAAAGAACTCCCCCGTGGGAGGTGCTGATCACCCTCCTTGCCTCGCTACATTTCACGCCTGACAGATTCTCCCTGGGCTCCTGTGTCAGGCAGAGGGGCGTAGGAAGAGGGCGAGGGAAGCCTGCAGGAGGCTCCGGGTACAGCAATTCCATTGAGAAAACACAGCTCAGAGGGAGGCTTGCCAGCCTGGCATCCTCCCAGCCTTCCTGCACCTGTCCCATCAGGAGGGAACAGAAGTGCCATCTCCAGCCTTTGAGCCTGCAGTGCCCGAGGTCTCCCTGGAGTGCGCTCTTTGGGTGTCCCTTTCTCCCCTGGAGGAAGCAGCTGTGCTACTCCCTGGCTCCAGGCAGTTTCAGAAGAAAGGGAGTTGGGAGCCGAGGCCACCCAGAACAGGAGTGCGGGGTGGAATCTTCTCATCACGGAGACTTACTCCAGATCTTCTCTTTCTCAGCTTTCCTCAAATTTCCTGTTTCTCAAAACTTCCCAAAATTCCTCTTAAATTCCCCATTTAAATTTTATCCCATTACTTAATCTTGTAAAAATAGCTCATGTGAAACTCCCTCCCCATTTCTCCCTGATGTTCATGTATTTCTAGGTTGCCCCACTCCTTACTCTTAAGCAAGACCCAAGGATGGTGAGAGCTCCCACCTCACAGGAATTGTGAATGAAACAGCAAATGAGTGAGTACAAGGAACTTGACCTTCTTCATCGTGCTGTCCACACCACCCAGCCCTCTCGATAGGCTCCTGCACCCCAGCCTGGGATATCAGTTTGGGTGTTTTTTCCAGATGCCCACCAAGTTACTTCTTTATTTCAAGAACTCAAAGTCCTTCCAAACGGAATGCAATCCCAGATGCCGGGAAACTGCAATGTGAAGAGTGCAGTATGGACACGTTGGCATTGCCTGGGAACATCCCCCTTTCTGGATAACTAGGGGTGGGGGGACCAGATGGAGGAGGAGCACGACCTAGGGCTGGTCCACACACACCACCCGCTGCATCATGTTCAACCTTTTTGCAACTGAACAGTCTGAATAAGAGATAAGAGAGCAGGAGCATATTTTTGTCTTTGCTCCTGAGAGAGTTGGAGACTTGTCGCTTCTCTTCCTTGGCCTCCCTGGACCTTCCTGCGCCTTGAGCTGATTCAATGCAAGTGAATCTCACCCCAGCAGGGCGATAGCTCTGTCCGCATCACGCAGAGGCGATTTGAGCAGCTGGAAAGGCCAAGTGGGGTAAGAGATGACAAAGAAATGAGTCATCTGGCCAGCAGAAAAACAGTGCAGCCTGAAAACAAGAAAGAGAGAAGAGAGGGAGGAAAAATGAGTCCTTGTTTCGCCTTTGCTGAAGAGGTGGGCATCGAGGTCTGGGGGCAGTGCCGGGATGCAGAGCAGAGTGAAAGCCAGAACAATGGACTCAGACTCGGGACCGCAGGGCGTGGCTGGGATGGACTTTGGGCCTCACCAAAGGGAGGTCCATGAGTGCTCTGGCGAGGCCCGGATGAGAGATGACATTGTTGGAAGGGATGGAAGAGGCTCATTTTTATAAATAGAAAGACTTCTAATTTTGTTCTGTGTTATCTCCCTTTTGCTATATTTAGTAGCTTCTCAGGATCATCAAAGAACTGAGAAAAAAAAAAAAAGCAAATGAGAAGAAGGAAGGAAGGGGGTAGGAAGGGAGGCACAGAAAGATAGAAAAGGAAAAAAAAGAAAGGATGAAAGAAAGGAAGGCCCCAAGTTTGGCTGACTTTTGCTGGGCTGGAATCCGGAATCACTGTATGAGAGGAGAGGTGGAATGCTGGTCCCCAAGACCCCAAGGCCTAGCTCCGTCAGGCCACCTAGCACGCAAAGTTGATTTTTGCAGATTTGCAAAAGGCACCCTCTCTGTTGGATGAAGTTCAACAGTCTCAGGGCATGGCAGGTTGACAAAGAATCTGTGCAAATTAGAAAAAACGGAGTCCATGGGTTGGCTGATAGAGTGCAGCCTGGATCTGAAGGATGTGTGTGTAGGCACCTGTGTGTAGGACACAGCCAGCATATCTGTGCTCAGCTGGCCCTGTCTGCTTCCAACCTGCATGTGCGTCCTGCAGAGCAGCTCTGACCTTCCTGCCTGGAAGCCGTGTTTGGTCTGTTGGCTATAGCAACCAGAGTGACTCTGTTCCCGGGCCCCACCAAACAACCTGTGAATGATGACTGTTCTCGGGGAAAACGGGAACAATAGTCTGGTAACCAGGAAGTGGGGTACCGTGCTGTAAGCTCACTTTCCTGGGAGATGTACTGTTTCCCAGAGCCAAGGATGCATGCCGTTTTGGCTGAGAAATTGATGATCATGCCAACCAGAAAGGCCACAGGGGGAAATGATGGTCGATGGGCACCAGTGAGTAACTGATTCTGGATTGGGCACAGCCCCTGGAAAGGAGGAGGCCAGCTGGAGGAGAGACAGGGGAAAGTCGGTGGGGTGCTGTCTCAGCGCCTGTGTATTACATCCCCCTCTATCTGCCTCTGCCGGCCCCATCTTCCCTCCATAAAAGCCAGCTCCTAGAAAAGGAACTAATCAGCTTGTTCGCATAAGGTAAACATGACTGAAAAAAAATTAATGTGCTGTCCTTCCAAAAAGCATCTATATTTTGAGACATAAAATCTCCTGCCAGCAATGCAAAAGCAAGTGGGCTGGATGCTTCAAGGTTGCCTCTGTGGCTGACATCCTGTGGTTTCTGTTCTGTTGTGAGAACATGCGATATGGGGAGTGTCACATGCGGTATAAACTGGGAAACTCTTACAAATGGCGCTATAGTTCTATTGTTTCAATTATATAGGAAAGCGAGGTCACATGAGGTGGTTCACGCCTGTAACCCCAGCACTTTGGGAGGCCAGGGTGGGAGGATCACTTGAACCCAGGAGTTCGAGATCAGCCTGGGCAACACAGTGAGACTCTGTCTCTGTTATTTTAATATAAAAACATTTAAAAAATAGATTATATGGCCAGGCACAGTGGCTCACACCTGTAATCCCAGCACTTTGGGAGGCCAAGGCGGGCAGATCTCTTGAGGTCAGGAGTTCAAAACAAGCCTGGCCAACATGGTGAAACCCCATCTCTACTAAAAACACAAAAAAATTAGCCAGGCTTGGTGCCGGGCACCTGTAATCCCAGCTACTCGGGAGGCTGAGGCAGGAGAATCGCTTGAACCCGGGAGGCGGAAGTTGCAGTGAGCCAAGATTGCACTACTGCAGCCTGGGCGACAGAGCAGGACTTTGTCTCAAAAAAGATTATACAGAAAAGTGACTTGCAATAAAGGAACTGTACACATGTAGTCAATCAATCAAATTGCAAACAGTGCAGTCGCTCCAGATGTTAGTGAACTGGAGAATTATAGTCTGTACTCTTGCCAGCAAGAAGAAGGCAGAAACATGAGCAAGCTAGAGAAGGAGGGAAATTGCAAGGGAAAGACAAAGGTAAATTGATACTATTATCAAATGTTGCACCATGTGCAAAGTTTGCTACATTTATCTTTGGTCAAGGAGATTCTTAGGTTATTGTTGCTTTGCAAAAGGTCTCTCTGAAAACCTGAGCAAGAGAAAGTCAGTCTCCAAGAGTACCAATACCCTAAAATGACTCATGGATTTAAAACAACACACTTTCCACTGCCACCCCCGCCACAACCACCATAGCCCAGATGGATGCCAACAATTAAGAAAAGAAATGGCCAGGATTCCTTGGACCAGCAAAGGCACGTTTCTAGAGCAGGACGAGAGCTGAAGTGAGATGCTGGGAGAGGAACTAGCCTTGGAAAGGGTGGCGTGCTCTCACGAAAGCACCCCTTTGTTCGGGACAGGAGCTTTGAGCCTGGTAGCTCTCATCCCACTTCTCCAGGCCCTGCATAGTACAGAGGCCATGATCTCAGAATAAAAACCACTTGCAAAAACTACCATCACATAAGTAATTCTTAACTTTTCGAAAAGGTGATTTTCTATAGGCTAAATGGTTATTTTCCCTCTCTTAACAGAACTGTTTATAACTAGGGGAGAAGAGAGGAAGAGTCTGTTTCTTATCTAATTTCACCAATTCCAATGAAGTGAAGAGTATAGCATCCTCTCAGGGCTGGGTGTGGTGGTTTGCACCTGTAGTCCTAGCTACTCAAGACGCTGAGGCAGGAGGATCACTTGAGGTGAGGAGTTCAAGACCAGCCTAGGCAACATAGCAAGACCCCATGTCTTCAAAAGAATAGAATCTTTTCCTGGCACACCCTGCCCCCCACCCATCAGAGCAGAATTTTCTCCAAAACATCTTCCAAATGTAAGCATATGGCCTGCATCTAAGCTATATGGAATTAAACTCAGAAAAAGCTACAGCAGGCATGTCCAGTTGTCATCTCCTCAATGCTCCACCCTCTGCCCGGTAATCCTGGTTATTTGGAGGAGTGGGGAATGTTGGTTGTGGGTCTAGGAAAACAAAAGTCTATCCTGCCTCCTCCCACAATCAAAACATAAGAAACCCTGTCCTAATAAACTTAGATCCTTCTGAAGCAAACACAAGGTCCACCTGGTGAAAACTAAATCAGTCAGTGCAATAAAATGTTAACCGCAAAGTCTGCATCTAAACAAGCCCTGAAATCTAAAGTGAATCTAAATGAGTGTCATCTTCCGTGATGAAGGTCGTTTGTTCCTCATGTTCCTTCCACTCCCTAAAGCAAACATCACCACGAGGTAATTAAATACGCAATGATTTAACAATTCTCCAGCCCAACTCCACATTTCAACACACTTAAATTAGGAAATACTGATCAGAAACTTTCATTGTATCATTACATGACTGTACCCACATTTTACTGGCCTTAGGTGAAAGTGACATTATCGTTACCTGAGAAATGTACACATGGATTAATGCCACTCACTCAACAGATATTTGAGTAGCTTCTACCTTTCCAGGCACAGAGTTTACTAAACCCTTTCACGTCCATGAAGTCATCTGAGGCAATATTATTACCTCATTTTTACAGATGGGAGAACTGAACTTCAAAAAAGTGTGAGGGGCTGAGAGCAGTGGCTCACGTCTGTAATCCCAACACTTTGGGAGGCTGAGGATCGTGGATCATTTGAGCCCAGGAGTTCAGGATCATCCTCGGCAACATAGGGAGACCCTCGTCTGTACAAAAAATACAAAAATGTGCAAGGTGCGGTGGCTCACATCTGTAATCCCAACACTTTGGGAGGCCAAGGAGGGTGGGTGGCTTGATCCCTGGAGTTTGAGACCTGCCTGGGCAACATGGCAAAACCCCATCTCAACAAAAAAATACAAAAAATTAGTTGGGCATGGTGGTACATGCCTGTAGTCCCAGCTACTTGGGAGGCTGAGGTGGGAGGATGGCCTGAGCCTGGGAGTTTGAGGCTGCAGTGAGCTGTGATCATACCACTGCACTCCAGCTTGAGACAGAGCGAGATCCTGTCTCCAAAAAAAAAAAAAGTATAGGAGTCATGCTGTATGGTGACACATCTTGTGAGAGTTGTCATCAGGACTCAAGCCCAGGAGACACAGTTCTCTTACCCCAAACCTAACACTCTTTCCACTACTCCTCACTGTCTATGTGACACCCAATTGTAACTTTTTTTTTTTTTTTGAGATAGAGTTTCACTCTGTCGCCCAAGTTGGAGTGCAACGGTGCAATCTCAGCTCACTGCAACCTCCACCTCCTGGGTTTAAGCGATTCTCCTTCTTCAGCCTCCCGAGTAGCTCGGGTTACAAGTGTGTGCCACCACGCCTGGCTAATTTTTGTATTTTTAGTAGAGACAGGGTTTCGGCATGCTGGCCAGGCTGGTCTCGAACTCCCAACCTCAGGTGATCTGTCCACCTTGGCCTCCCAAAGTGCTAGGATTACAGGCGTAAGCCACCACCCCGGCCATAAAGTTCTTAATGTGTTCCACATGGTGTACGACAGCAGAACGCCACAAAGAAGGGGCGTGGTCACTGGATCCTCAACCTGGAAATCTAACTGCATTTACAGCACACGTTCTGTGTGGGCAACTCACTCTCTCTGAGCCTGTTTCCTGGTTTTTGTCATGGGCTAATCATTTCCATCTTGCTGAATTGTAAGGTAATTGGAGAAGAAGCAGGAAAGTCCTTCCCCCACACCTGGGTGCACGGAAGGAGCGACCTGCACCTACTGTCATGAACATCCTTCCTCAACAAAAGCACTGAGGCTTCCTGCTTCTCCCTGGAACAGCTTGAAGCTGCCGATGCAGAAGAGATGCCACGCTTCATGGGGTCCTCATGGATCCTTGTTAATACTGAATCCAGCTTCCTAGATCATCTAACCACCTGTGTTAGCCTATAACCAATTCTCTGCGATTGATGTAGAATTTTGTGCCTTCATCTGTGTTCGTAGAACAGTATCAACAGGAGCCATTATTTCCTGAATACAGGGTGATGTCTTTAATCCGGTTTTTAATCTGCTTTTTTATTTGCCTTTCCCACACCACGCATGCAGAGGCCACCGTGGACTCCCAGCAGAAGCCGGAACTAGCAGCTGAGATGAGACAGCTGGGACATCAGGCCATCTCTATTGATAAGGCCCATCTGAGCAAGCCACACCATGAAAGTCAGGGCATCATGTGAGAGAAATGAGGAAATTGGAGCTTCCCAGAAAAAAACCCTTCCCTTTCTCTCAGTAGCCCAGGTGGTAGACACTGGCACTTACTACAACAAGATAAAATACAACAGGTTTCTCTTTTTGGTGAACATGACAGAAAGAATAACCAGCAGAAATCAAGTTGACCAGTAGTCTCTCTTTCTTATTTATTTATTTATTTTGAGACAGGGTCTCACCCAGTCACCCAGACTGGAGTGCAGTGGCGTGATCACAGCTCACTGCAGTCTCAACCTCCCTGGCTCAAGTGATCCTCTCACCTCAGCTTCTCAAGTAGCTGGGACTACAGGTTCGTGCCACCATGTCCGGCTAATTTTTTTTTTTTTTTTTTCATTTTTTTGTAGAGACAGAGTCTTCGCTAAGTTCAAGACCCAGGCTGGTCTCAAACTCCTTGGCTCAAGCAGCCCGCCCACCTCGGGCTCCCAAAGTGCTGGGATTACAGGCAGGAGCTGTGTGCCCTGCCTCTTTTAGCTCATCCATATGGGTTACTGGGTTTAGCATCCCCTCCCAGTCCCTGTCCCCTGCCTTCTGGAGACTCAGCTGAAATAAAACTGCCCACATCAAGAGTCCCATCTATGGGGCTGGAGAAGCTGCAGGGATGTCCTCCTCCCAGCGCCTACCAGACACCCACCCATGCTGTATATTCACCATCAACATGTAAGGGGCACCAGCCGTGCCCAGGCACAGGCTCTGGCGATGCAAAGACACAGCTCTTATCCTGAAAGATCTCATAGTTAGGAAGGGGCCTGATGAATAACTAGACACTCAGGGTACAGCAGAGCAGTGCCATACCACACAGCGGGGTGGGGACGGGGGTGGGCTTGGAGTGGAATGCGGAGGAGGTTGTCCATCCCAGGCTTGTTGAGGTGGGGGTGGTCAGGCAGGCTTTCTGGAATGCATAACACAGAAGCTGTTCCGGGAACACACGAAGGAGTTAGGCAGACAGCGAAGGGGTCTGCTCTGGACAGAGCACATCCCCATGGCTTGGGTCTGGGCCACAGCAAGCACAGAGCCCCCTACCCATCAGCACAGCTCCCGACAGCAGGCAAAGGTGACAGTCGCCCCCGGGCTCTCCTGCCAGGGTGTCCTGGGAGGACGTGTGCTTTGGAATCTCTGAGTGCTCTAAGGATCTAGGGGCCTTTGTAGGAGTCCAGCATGGGTTCTCTAATGCCTAGCTGTATGTTAATGGAATATTTGTGACTACATAATAAATACAGAAGGCTCTCAATACACAGGTCTCCCGGTATCTGGGTTCAGCCTAGCCCGGATGTGATCACTTCAGAGGCTCCAGGTGGAATCAGATCTTCTGATCAATCCTCAAAAAAACTTCCCTAAGCCACCAGTCCGTGTGGCCACCCATGGACATCGTGTGGTCACCCAAGCACATCGGCTGGGCCTGTTAGCCAAGTCGCTGCTGGGTCTTGGCCATTGGTGTGTGCAATTCACAGCCGGGCAGCTGCTGCAGACGCCCAGTCATATACTTGTATAGGAAGAACAGCTGGCTAGCATTTCCTGGCAGTCATGATCAGCACCACAACTCAGGCAAAGTTGAGTTCAAAAATGTTTCTAAAACACTGCTGTGTGCCCAGCACCTGTTTCATCTTCACTGTGTCATAGGTGTTATTTTTTAGTGGATCAAGAATTGGGTTTATCTGTCCCTCTATCCCATTCTACAGAAGTTTCCCAAGTGGCATACATAGAAAATGTTTTTTGAATATATAATATGCAAAATATCACTAAGAGGGACTGGGCACAGTGGCTTTTGCCTGTAATCCCAGCATTTTGTGAGGCCATGGCAAGAGGGTCGCTTGAGGCCAGGAGTTTGAGACCAGCCTGGGTAACAAAGCAAGACCCTGCTTCTACAAAAAAATTTTATAATTAGCTGGATGTGGCAGCATGCTCCTGTAGTCCTAGCTACTTGGGAGGCTGAGATGGAGGATCACTTGAGCCCAGGAATTTGAAGGTTCAGTAACCTATGATCACACTGCTGCACTTCAGCCTGGGTGATGGAGTCAGACCTTGTCTCTAAAAATATATATATATGTATGTATATATATATATGTATATATACACACACACACATACACACAAACACATATTGCTAAGAGAATGTGCTGTCTTTATATGTAAGTAGAAAACTGAGCCACTATCAGAAGACCATGTGGCTTGACTTAGGGTTGGAGCAGGGTGGATGAGTTTTAAATTTCTTTCTAGCTCTAATTTTCTTTGAGTCTAAATCATCCTCACTCTTTTACCTGGTTTGATGTGAGACCCACCATATGGTTTTGTGAGCTGCTTGACTAGGATGAGGTTTATAGCCTGACACTATAGACAGAAATTTTCTCCCGTATATACAAAAGAAATGGCCCCAAGAAGGAATGAGCAGAATGCACTGGTCCCTCATTGTCCGTCCCAACAATCTCATCAAAGCAGAAGCGAAAATCACTCAGAGAAAGTAAAAAATTTATTCTGAGACTGCAGATGCATAATGCCAAATAATCAAAGGAAAACCTGTCTGGGCGTGGTGGCTCACACCTGTAATCCCAATACTTTGGGAGGCCAAGGCGGGCAGATCACTTGAGGTCAGGTGATCAAGACCAGCCTGGCCAACATGGTGAAAACTTAGCCGGGCGTGGTGGCGGGCGCCTGTAATCCCGGCTATTCGGGAGGCTGAGGCAGGAGAATCGCTTGAACCCAGGAGGTGCAGGTTGCAGTGAGCCGAGATTGTGCCACTGCACCCCAGCCTGGGTGACAAAGCGAGACTCCATCTCAAAAAAAAAAAAAAGAAAAGAAAAATTGGCCGGGCATGGTGGCTTATGCCTGTAATCCCAGCACTTTGGAGGAGGAGGGCAGATAACGAGGTCAGGAGTTCGAGACCAGCCTGATCAACATGGTGAAACCCTGTCTCTACTAAAAATACAAAAATTAGCCGGGCGTGGTGACATATGCCTTAGATGGTAATGGTGGCTTCAAGTGACACTACCAAGGTATGAAAGGAAAATAAATCTCAAGACCCCCGAATCACTAAGCCAAAGGGAAAAGCCAAGCTAGGAACTGCATGAGGCAAACCTGCCTCCCATTTTATTCCTGCATAAGACAGCTACAAAGATAAAAAGCTACATACCTCCCTCACAATTTACCCACAAGGAAACTCCTTGTGGACTTCAAGATCTTTACCCTAAAACAGTTCTGCTGAACTTCACCTTGGCAATGCAAATGGGTATAGGACAAAGGACAGAACTCAAAGTCATCCCTCTGCTCACCTGAGACAGACGCATATCTGATTGCTTCCTCGGTCCTATTGTTTTTGTAAAAATGAAGATTCAGGCCAGGCATGGTGGCTCATGCCTGTAATTCCAGCACTTCGGAGGGGCCGAGGTGGGTGGATCACCTGAGGTCAGGAGTTCAAGACCAGTCTGGCCAACATGGTGAAACCCTGTCTCTACTAAAAATACAAAAATTAGCCAGGTGTGGTGGCAGGCGCCTGTAATCCCACTTACTCAGGAGGCTGAGGCAGGAGAATCACTTGAACCTGGGAGGTGGAGGTTGCAGTAGCCGGGATCACGCCATTGCACTCTAGCCTGGGCAACAAGAGTGAAACTCCGTCTCAAAAAAAAAAAAGTAGATTCACTGAGCCAACTAAGGCATAAGTGACTCTTCCTCTGCCCCGCTCTCACATGCAAATTGTGTATTCAGTGTCAAAGACTCAGAAGAATGAAGCCTTCTTTTATCTACCTATGACCTGGAAGCCCCTGCTTCGAGTTGTCCTGCCTTTCCAGACCGAACCAGTGAACATCTTACATACATTGATTGATGTCTCATGTCTCCCTGAAATGTATGAAACCAAGCCGCACCTTGGCCACCTTGGACACATGTCCTCAGGACCTCGAGAGGCCGTGTCACATGTGTGTTCTTAACATTGGCAAAATAAACTTTCTAAATTGACAGACCTGTCTCAGATACTTTTGGGTTCACGAAGGAGTGCCTGGGCTGTTTTTTGGAATCCTTTGAAATCTGGCCGCTGGCTCTGCTCGGCAACGTCAGGCCCTGGGGGAAATCAAAGCCTCAGTGAACTCAAAAACCAACAAAGGGGAACTGCTATTCCCAGCTACTCCCTGGCTGCCTGGACTGTCCCAGGCCTGTGATGAAGCAGGGGGAGCCACAGACACTGGGAGAATCCGATGCGAGGCATTGTGAAATAAACCGAGCTGGTCTTGGGGAGTCGGGCAGAGAAGGAGCACTTTGGAGACAGGGCAGCTTTCATTTGCCCCTAAGATTTTGATCTGCGGCTTTATCATTTGATCCAGAGCTTGGAGGCTGGCGTTTTTGAGAACATTTTAGGTGGAATAAATGGGTGGGCAGGATGGAGCTATTCATATCTCAATACTCACGGCGTCCCTGCCAGTGCTGGAGTCCGACTCTGCCTGCACAGGAAGCACGCACCCAGCAGCTCATGCTGACCGTCATGGATTGATTCTAGATCCCAGAATGAGCATTCTTGCCACAGCAAGTACTGCTAGGAAGTCACCTCTGAGGGGACTCCACCTGACAATGGTATTTGCAGGACCGCTTCCTGAGACTGCAGTGCACACGCATACACTCACACACACGACATTTTTTCTTTCATCAAGCAGCTACAGGAGACCACCATATTATTCCCAATTGGCCACAAAATGCATCGTTGTTACCACACTTCTTTGAGCTTGAGTTTGTCATTAGTTACCTGGGACCTCGGCGTGTTTTCGTCTTCCCTCGCTCCCTTCCTCTCTCTCTCCCTGTGAGGTTAAGAAAATAAAGGTAATAACAGTGAAAATCTGGAGAACCCCACATGCTTCCTGCAGAGTGCTTTAGGAATAAAAGACATTAATGTTAGTTTTTTCCCCTGTAATTAAAATGTCCTTTAAGGAGGACTGCACACTTGACTGATGCACCCTGGGCAAAAAGCCAGAGGGCCAAACTGACCTGTGGAGACTCGTAGGGGTGGCACCTAGGGAGGAGATCAGAGGCATTTCTCTACCCGACGGGGTAATGTGGGGTGTGAAAGCCACCTGCTTCTCTCTCCCAGCACCTAGCAAATAGTGCTCTGGAAGTAAGGCCCCCTCTGCCCCATCCACAGCCTCAGTTCCTTCCTGGGGGTTCATCGGGGGAGGGAGGAAACTAGGGGACCCAGAGGGCCCTCCCAGCTGTCACGGCCACGTGTCCCAAGGCAGCCAATTTTCCTTTTATTGCTTGCTTGTCTTGAGGTACTCCCACAGCCTATTTGGGGCTTTTCTGTATCATTCTTTTCACTTTCCCCTTTACTCTGTCAGCAGAGGCTTCTCCAATGAATGCAACCTCCCTAGTCTCCCTTTCCCCGACTGCCTCTCCCCTCCAAAACACTCCAGCCTATCCCAATCACATGCAAATGCAAACAGACATCTCCCCTCTGGAGTGGATTCTAGCGGATCCTCTAGTTGCCTGAATTACAAAGTTGGTCCCTTGGTTAAAGCATTCCTTCACCGGCTCAGCTTGCTGGAAAGACTTTTAAGAGAGAGAAGAGGAGACAGACCTCAAGGCATAGAAACCCGACTGACCGCGGCTTGCTCCTTGCCTTTCCTCGCAGAGGTTTTCTCTCCAGCCCTGGACTCCTGTAGGATCTCAGCTCTGAGCTCCCCACAGCTCCGGCCTCCTTTAAGTTTCCAGGCAGGGGGTGGGGTCGGTGGCCCCGGCTGGGCGGGTTTCTGTGTGGCGGGAGGATGCTCAGTGGACAGGGCCATGAGGGAGCTGGGGCGGGCCTGTTTTTATAAAGCAGGGGGAGGAAGTTCACGGTGGAAGCAGCACAGCCCATCCTGGCTTCGGGCCAGGCTGATTATTCACAGCCCTGATGTCATCGAATCGCAGGAATTTGGAAGTGGGATGGGACCTTAAGAATCATCTTCCTTTAGAGTCCTAGTGTCCAAGGCTTAAAAGGGACTTTCAGGACCCTGTGATGACAAGAAGTGTTTATAATTCTAAAGGCACCAGGATGGGGCTGGGAGTGGGGTGTCTTCTGGAATCTGTGGCTGTAGCTCTGGCCTCTCAGGACATGACAGGTTAAAAGGACTGGAGGATGCACCAGGATTGGAACACTTTGTGTGGTGGCGGGAGCTCAGGAGGGTAGCCACTGAGAAGGCAGGACCAGCCTTGGGCTCACCTGCGGTAGGAGGTGCCCCCATGGGGATTTGCTCCAGTAGGCATCTCGGGCCCAGCTCTGTAATTTTAGGGAGAATCTTTCTCTTCTCTGTAAAGTGCAGGGCTGCAGTAGGTGGCCTCTGGGGACTTTCCGGCTCCAGCATCCCCTTGAGTGGGCCCACGGAATATACACAGGGCCTTGGGGCCAACATGCCTGAAATTTGATCAAAGCCATCAGCCCTTAAGCCCACTGAAGCCTTTCAGTATTTGCTTGTAAAATGCCCCTGGAAATAGACAAGCCATTTCCCTTGCTGACACCTTTTCAGATGACTGAGAAATAAAAGCCCTGTCATGTAGGGGAAAGTCTTAGGTTTAAATCTGGCTGTGCCAGTAACTGGGATATGACCTCAGTCAAGATTTTCAACTATGCTGAGCTCTGGCTTTTGCATCTGTGGGTCACGTGAGGATCAGAGAGAAGCCACGCATGTCAGGGCCCTGGCATGTCACGGGGCTCAGCAGGAGCATCTATCATCATTGGTTCATGTCTGGCTGAGACTAGACCTTGTAAAAATGAGAGAGAGGTGAAAGAAAGAATGCAGGGAGGGAAGAGAAGTTTGACAGAGGAAATTGTGGGATGACCGACTATTCAGGGGAGGCCAGATTTCATACATTCTGATCCTAAATATACTCATATTTGTCAAACCATGAGTGCTGAGTTTGAAGTTGAAAGGCGCCTAACTGCTTTTCACATTGCTTTCAAGCTTGATTTTTATCAAGCTGCAGCCCTGCTGATGGTCATTGTAGAAAAGGGGCACTGGGGGTGGGTTGCCTGCTGAGCACGGGAGGTAGACCTCCCATGAGCGGCAGCAGCTGTGGGCCTGTCTGGTGGGCATGGGGCTGCTTTCCCGCAATGTGGTCTAAGATGGTGAGGATGGAAGCTTTTTTGGGGGGTAGGGCATTGCTGTTCAGCAGGGACTGCTGGTCATGAGGACTCTCATCTGAACTCTTGAGAGGATGGTTTTCCACTGAATGGTTGCACTTAAATCCTGGATCCTGAACCTCTATGGAAAAAAACATGCAGATTTCCCAAATAACTAAAAATAGAACATCCATTTAACCCGGCAATCCCACTACTGAGTATCTATTCAAAGAAAAAGAACTCATTACATCAGAAAGACACCTGCACTCATACGTTTATCACACACAATTCACAACAGCACAATTCACAATAGCAAAGACACAGAATCAACCTAAGTGTCCATCAATGGAGGACTGGATAAAGAAAATGCACATATACACCGAGGAATACGACAAAGCCATAAAAAACAATGAAGTCTGTCTTTTGGAGCAACATGGATGAAGCTGGAGACCATTATCCTAACTGAAATAACTCAGAAACAGAAAGTGAACAACCACATGCCCTCACTTATAAATAGGGACTAAACAATGGGAGACTGAGAGGAGAGGGTTTGCAGATCATTAGCAGGGGCCTTGAGCTTTGCTGAAATATACCCGAATGATTAAGACCCAGTAATATCCTGCAGCCCTAGAAACTGGGGCCTCTGTGTTCCTTCTGAATTGAGATTGGTTTCCCTCGGACAGGTTCTGGGGAAGCCTGGGAATGCAGAATTAGGCATGGGCAGGCTGATAAGGTGACAATGGGAGCCTTGATTTTAGTCAAGGGATCACTTCGAGGAAAAGACAACAACAGGAAAAAAGGAAAAAAATCTTGGTGACCTCACATCCTGTGAACATTTCATCAAAGCCCTTCATTTTCAAAAAAGAGAAATAAATCCAGGCCTAGATAACACGGAGACAAAGCGGGCACAGGGAAACTGGTCGGGGAATTGCTGCAGGGCTTTTCCCAGCCAGCCCGGCTGTTTCTGCAGCGGGCGCCTCCTCCACAGAATGCATGAGTCATAGAGGTGGCGGGGACAGAGAACAGGGGCTGCTCCGACCCTTCTCACTGGGATAGGTGACAGGATGGGCATTCGAATGAGAGCCATGCTGAGACTCTGCTCAGCTGGGTAAGAAACGATGTGATGTCTCTGGAAACTCAGAGAAAGGAAGAGTGGGCAAGAAACTTATGACAAGGAGGTTTTGGACCAGAAAACGGACATTTTGTGTCTAAACTAAGATTTAATTTTGGTAGCCATCTGGTTTTGCAGGGGATGGGGTAAATGTCATGATGGATCTGAAATCGGTGTTATTGTCGCACGCCTTGTCTAGGTCTCCATCTAGACCGGGAATCCCTGGCCCCGGGGCCATGGACTGGTATCTGTCCATGGCCTGTTAGGAACCAGGCTGCGCAGCAGGTGAGTGGCTGGAGAGCCAGTGAAGCTTCATCTGTGTTTACAGCTGCTCCCCATCGCTCGCGTTACTGCCTGAGCTGCACCTCCAGTCGGATCAGCAGTGGCACTAGATTCTCATAGGAGTGCAAACCCTATTGTGAACTGTACATGCGAGGGATCGAGGTTGTGCACTCCTTATAAGAATCTAATGCCTGATGATCTGTCACTGTCTCCCATAACCCCCAGATGGGACCGTCTAGTTGTAAGAAAACAAGCTCAGGGCTCCCACTGATTCTACTATGCTGAGTCATACCATTATTTCATTATATAATACAATGTAATAGTAATAGAAATAAAGTGCACAATAAATGTAATCCTCTTGAATCATCCCAAAACTATCTCCCCTCCCTCTGTCCGTGGAAAAACTATCTTCTACAAAACTGGTCCCTGGTGCAAAAAAGACTGAGGACCGCTGATCCAGACTAGACGCCCATGGCGGTAACAGCACCAGTTGTGTGAATTCCACACAAACAATGAGAAACATCAAAACAGGACAAGCTGAAGGCATGGGAAGAACCCTTACAAATCTTATTCTTGTTAAGAGCTGTTCACCAAACTGTAGGAGGAGGTCTTTATTCTTGCAACTCTTTGGTAAGTTTGAAATTATTTCAAAATATTAAGTTAAAAATTGGATTATTTTCTTGGAGCAGTAATTTTTTGAATATTTAGCCTGCTGACATGCATTTTTTAAATCCCCACACAAGATAATGATAGGTATTCAACATTGTTTTGGCTATCTAAAAACTGAAAATAACTTAGATGTCAAAACATAGGGGCCTAGTAGACTAGGACATGTTAGAATAGTACAATATTGTGTAGCCATTGCGATCACTGGTAACATAATTATACCGACATACCAAAATCAATCATAAAATTGCCTTGCCCAAAAGAAGAAGAAAATAAATTTGTACATGAGCTGTGATATAAATAATGTAGATCAGGCGTGGTGTCTCACGCCCGTGATCCCAGCCCTTTGGGAGACCGAGGCAGGCAAATCACTTGAGATCAGGAGTTCGAGACCAGCCTGGCCAACATAGTGAAACCCCATCTCTACTAAAAACACAAAAATTAGCCAGGCATGGTGGCGGGCACCTGTAATCCCCACTACTCGGGAAGCTGAGGCAAGAGAATCGCTTGAACCTGGGAGGTGGAGTTTGCAGTGAGCCAAGATCGTGCAACAAGAGTGAGACTCCATCTCAAAAAGTAATAATAATATAAACACTACATAGATGTATGGATAGAGATTAGAAGATAAAATTAGGTGTTGGAGTACTGTCATTATTGGTGAATTGTTTTTCGGTTCCTTTAGTGATGCTTCTAAATGACTTTCATAAAAGTAGATGTACTGGCTCCACACTGGGTGTGCCCAGCCCAACACTCTCTCTCTGGCACTGAAAGGACCTTCGTAGAAGCGTGTCAGAAGAATAGGAATTTTCCTTAATAACTTATGATGGAGTATCCATGAGTTTATTCAAGTTGTTTTTGAACACATCTCATTTTCAATCAATTCCTTTGTGGAGTAAGTTGAGTTTCTTAGGTTGGTTTGCTGATTCTACAACACAGAACTTTCTTTCTCTGCTCCTAAATCTACCTCTTTTGAGCCTCCTAACACATCCCCAGCTATCAGTCTTCAAATACACCCCCGTGGTGAATGTGCAGGCTACTGGAATGAGCCTGGGACTGGAAGTCAGAAAGTTTCCTTTCTCTCCTCTGAGGTCAGTTGCACGACTCTGGTCAAGTCCGTTTGCCTTTGATAAGCTATAGGTTCCTTGCATTTCAGATAAGAGAATTAAATTCACAGGATTATTATTTGACTCAAATAGGATACCATGGGAAGGAAAATGCTTTGGGACATGCTGCTGGTGACTTAGTAAACTGTCTTATAAACATTTTTGGTAGCTTTGTTCTTTAGCTATATCCATCCTCAGATGGAAAGAACTTTGGAAGGGAAAGCCTCGTACTCTTTTCTCAAAGATGAAGAAAGGAACTTTAAAGAGCCCCTGACTCAAATTTTTTCCAAATGCCTCCTAAGCAACGTTAGTGTCACACACACGAACAAGAACCAAGGCTGCCAAGTTAAAAATTGAAGTACTGTCTTAGAGCAGTACTTTTTTTGAATATTTAGTTGATATGGTTTGGCTCTGTGTCCCCACCCAAATCTCACCTTTAATTTTAATCCCCATAATCCCTGCGGGTCAAGGGCAGAAACAGGTGGAGGTAATTGGATCACGAAGGCGGTTTTCCCCAAGCTGTTTTGGTGATAACGAGTCTCACAGGATCTGATGGTTTTATTATCGTCTAGCATTTCCCCTCCTTGTGCTCATTCTCTCTTCTGTCACCCTGTGAAGAGGTGCCTTCCTCCATGATTGTAAGTTTCCTGAGGCTCTGTCAGCCATGGGGAATTGTGAGTCCATTAAACCTCTTTTCTTTATAAATTACCCAGTCTTGGGTATTTCTTTACAGCAGCATGAGAACGGACTAATACATTAGCCCAGTGAAATACATTATTTAAATTCCCATACAAGATAATGATAGGTCTACAACTTTGTTTTGACTATCTAAAAACTGAAAAACAATAGTAGTTTAAAAAAAACAATATCACTGCACTAAGTACAAGATAATAACAGGGGAAACTGCGGAGGGAAGAGAAGGGATAATAATATGGGAACTCTGTGCTTCTTGCTCAATTTTTCTGTAAACCTGAAACTGCTCTAAGGAATGTCTATTAATTTAAAAAATATTGACAGGAGGCAGTGGCTAACATCTATAATCCCAGCACTTTGGGAAGCCAAGACAGGGGGATCACTTGAACCCAGGAGTTTGAAACCAGTCTGGGCAACAGAGCAAGACCCTGACTCTGAGAAAATATTTTTAAAAAGCCATTCAGGGCTTGAACCCGGGAGATGGAGGTTGCTGTGAGCCAAGTTCGCGCCACTGCACTCCGGCCTGGGCAACAAGAGCAAAACTCCGTCTCAAAAAAAAGCAAAAACCATTCAGGAGGCTGGGGCAGGCGGATCACTTCAGCCCAGGAGTCCAGGGCTGCAGTGAGCTATCATCATGCCACTGCAGTACAGCCTGGGCAACAGAGCAAGACACCCAACTCTAAAAATAAAAAAAAGTACTTGCAAATGAAAAATATGATCATTTCTGATATTATAAAATTATATCTATATTTATGTATGCATATTATACATAAGAATTTAATTTTATTTGCAGAAATATTTGGTCTGTGAGAACATTCACTGCCATCTGCTTATTTACATATCCAAGCATATCATAGCTAATGAATATCTATAGGAATTCTATCACAGTCTTATAATTTTAAGGGTGTCTCTGGTCAATCTGTTTAGGAAAATTGCGCTACTCTTTATTTAACTTAATTAATTAATTTTTTGAGACAGGGTCTCACTCTATTGCTCAGGCTGAAGTGCAGTGGCATGATCTTGGCTCACTGCAACCTCCACCTCCCCGGTTCAAGTGATTCTCTCACCTCAGCCTCCTGAGTAGCTGGGACTACAGGCACACACCACCATGCCTGGCTAATTTTTATTTTTTTTTTTTGGTAGAGACGGGGTTTCACCATGTTGGCCAGGCTGGTCTCGAACTCCTGAACTCAAGGTATCCTCCTGCCTTGGCCTCCTAAAGTGCTGAGATTACAGGCGTGAGCCACTGTGCCCAGCCTACTCCTTATTTTAAATGTGCAAACTCTGCAAAGTGGCTGTGCTGAGGCAATTCCAAATGCCACCCAGCTGGTGCTCAAGCTCTGGTTTCTGCTTTATGGGCCCTTCTTCTTCTGGACCTGGTGCCACCAACCCTTGCAGCCTCCTATGGAGGATGGTGCGTGTTTCCTTTCAGCCTTTCTGGTCATTTCTTTTCTTGTTTTAAAATAACAACACCAGGCCAGGTGAGGTGGCTCACTCCTGTAATCCTAGCACTTTGGGAGGCCAAGGTGGGAGGATTCCTTGAGCCCAGAAGTTTGAGACAAGCCTGGGCAACATGGCGAGACCCCATCTCTACAAATAATTTAAAAATTAGTCAGGTGTGGTGGCACATGCCTGTAGTCCCAGCTACTTAGGAGGCTGAGGTGGAAGGATCCCTTGAACCTGAAAATTTGAGGTTGCAGTGAGCTGTGATCCCATCACTGCACTCCAGCCTGGGAGACAGAGTGAAAGCCTGTCTCTAAAAATAAAAAATAAATAAACACACAAATAGCACTGACAATAACCAAAACCAAGTGAATACAGATAACTCAATTCCTTCTGACCCCAGGGTGACCCCAGAGTCCCAGGCCATGGCTGTGTCTGGGGCGGGCTCCTTTGGGAGAGCGGCCAAAGCCCTATTCACCTCGGCAATGAGATCACTCAGACCTGAGGGGAGGCGCGTTCCGGGAGAGCGTGGTGACTTCCACAGCAGAGGCTCTTGCATCAGTTCTGGTCACCCACGGGAGACTGCATGTGCTCAGGGTGACAGGAACACCACTGTTTACATGGGACCCACCTCCCACCATGGCATCACAGGACTCACCGCCCTGGCCTCCTTCCTGAGTCAAGCATTTTTGTCCAGTGAATACAGCTTTGGTGCAGCTTTCCATAGCTCGTCTCTCCTCCCCGCCAGGGAAGTGATGCATATTTTATAGAGATGTTCTTTCACTTCATTCTAACTGTACATTTTTTCCTCTGTGAGGAGTTTGCGCCAATCGAAATGAACTTGAGATCATTTTCCCCCCAGCCTTTCTTTATCTAAGGGGCACAGGGCTTCCTGTCTGATTTTAGTCACTGATTGGATTGATGGGCTTAATCACATCCCAAATGTCCGTTGTCCTATCTCCCTGTGTGTGCAGGACTGGCTCAGTTTGCAGCTTTTATTAGAAATCAACGGAAGCCACCAGAACGCAGAGCCCTGAATGAGCACTGTGGACCTGAATCATCCGACCTGAACTCCAATGCAGAAGAAAGCCCCTCTGTACGCACCTGCTGACCTGCCTGTCACCACCCTCACAGCTGTGCCGGGACAATGGCACAGACCCACCCATTCTAAAGTTACCATCTGATATGTGTGGGCTCATACAGAAAGTATGCTATAATGTGAAAACATAAATCAGATGGAAAAACACATTGATGCCAACTTTTTTTTTTTTTTTTTTTGAGACAGAGTCTTGCTCTGTCACCCTAGCTGGAGTGCAGTGATGCGATCTCAGCTCACTGCAACCTCTGCCTCCTGGGTTCAAGTGATTCTCCTGCCTCACCCTCCTGAGTAGCTGGGATTAGAGGCGCCCACCAACATGCCCAGCTAATTTTTGTATTTTTAGTAGAGATGGGGTTTCGCCATGTTGGCCAGGCTAGCCTCGAACTACTGACCTCAAGTGATCCACCCGCCTCGGCCTCCCAAAGTGCTGGGATACAGGCTTCAGCCACTGTGCCCAATGCCAACTTTTAAAAAATGTACACTCCTTCAAAGGGTTAACAGCACAGGAGAGGTTGTTGCTGAAGGTTTGCAAGGCAATTGCTCTGAAATCATATTGGAAACAAAAGCAGTAGGTGTGCTTCCCCAGTAGAGCGTGTTGACAGGGCCTTGGGTTTAGAATAAGAAGGGAAGAGTTTCCAGCCTGTCAGTGGGCACGGTGGTAATGGTTCACAATGGGTCATTGAGTCTAGGCTGACAGAGGGCAAAGGGCTAAAAGACAGGGAGGACTGGCGCTGAGGAGCCATGGAGACTCCAGGAGCAGGAGGCAGGGAGCTGGGAGGGCCATCACACACAGTTGTCCGCCTTAACCATAAGGATGTGTTCCAAGATCCCAATGGATGCCTGAATCCGTGGGTAGTACCGAGCACTATATGTACGATGCTCTTCCCTATACATCCATACCTATGATCAAGGTTAATGTGGCCGGGCGTGGTGGCTCATGCCCACAATCCCAGCAGTTTGGGAAGCCGAGGCAGGTGGATCACTTGAGGTCAGCAGTTTGAGACCAGCCTGGGCAACGTGATGAAACCCTGTCTCTACTAAAAATACAAAAAACTTAGCCAAGTGTGGTGGCGTGTGCCTGTAGTCCCAGCTACTCAGAAGGCTGAGGCACGAGAATAGCTTGAATCCAGGAGGCGAAGACTGAAGTGAGCCAAGATCATGCCACTGCACTCCAGCCTAGGTGACAGAGTGAGACCGTGTCTCAAAAAAAAAAAAAAAAAAAAAGGGTTAATGTATAAATTAGGCACAGCAAGAGACTAACAACAATAACCAATAGTAAAATAGAATAATCATAACAAGGTACTATAATAAAAGTTATGTGACTGTGGTCTCTATATATATACCTCTCTCTCGACTTATTATAGAACTGAGCTGGGCAAGGCGGCTCACACCTGTAATCCCAGCACTTTGGGAGGTCAAGTGAGGGATCGCCAGTACTTCAAGATCAGCCTGGGCAACATAGTGAGACCCACCTCATCTTTACAAAAAAATACAGAAAATTAGCCAGGCATGGTGGTTTGCTCCTGTGGTCCAGCTACTTGGGAGGCTGAGATAAGAGGATCTCTGCAGCCCAGAAGGTCGAGGCTGCAGTGAGTGCTATACCACAGGTAGTTACCCTGTGGCAAGTGAAACCACAGATAAGCCGGGGGGCCACTCTAACATGGAGCAGAGAAGGAAGCAGCAGTGGGGAAATGAAAGTTATTCTGAGACATCAAGGAAAGTGACAATGATTCCTGATTCTGCATGGCGTGGCCCTCCAAGTCATCATACTACCACCACAATACCTCAAGGGAGAGAGGAAGGAGAATCGAACAGGGAGAAGCAAGAGACTTCCCCAAGAGCCTGCCTTGCAGACCCCAGGTGGGCCTAAGGACCAACTTTGTTAGTGCATCGCCTTTCACAAAGCTCCTTCATGCACACCACCACATCTGCTCTTCGCAAATGTCATATCCTGAGAAATGGACAGAGACGGTATCATACCCAATGCACAGAACAGGAAACTGAGGCCCAGAGAGGTCAGGTGACTTGCCTGTGGCCACAGGTTTGCTCATTGGTACATAAGGGAAACCAACAAGGCCAACCACAGTGGAATCTGGGCTCCAGCCAGGGCTCCATGCACAGAGACACTCCATGCCCTTGGGCCACCTGTCAGCCTCCTAGGAGGCAGCTCAAGTGAGGACGGAGTTTGTTGATGTTTTGTCTGCCGCGCTACGCGCAGAGCCTGCACCAGAGGAGAAACACCGACAACAGCGTGCTGGCCAGGAGGGATTGCGGTGGCAGTTGCATGTCCTGTGGCTTCCTGGAGCTCACGCCGCCCCTGCAGATGCTGTGGCTGGGTCCCCAAGGCAGAGGGGGCAAGTGGGGCTCCCGTCTCCGCAGAACATTCCTGAGACTTTGCATGGCGTTTCCTCCTGCTTGCTCACCCATGATGGGAACAGAGACCCCTTCCTGAGTCCCACAACTGCCCATATCTGCTCCGGGGCCTTCCGTGCCCATGTCCCAGTCAGGAGCCCCTGGCCGAGCACGGGAACCATTGGTCTCAGTTGCCACAGCCTCCTGGCTGGAGGGCAGGCGCCGATCCGGGAAGCTGCAGCTGCAGTGGCACTTTGCCCTCACAGCAGCCTCCACCCTGTGGGGCCAAGACAGGTGGCCCATTTTCCATCCTCAGAGATGCCAAAGGCATCCCCTGGCCAAAGTCTTTAAGTTGTCCCTGCAGATGTTGGCAGCCTCCTGGCCTGTGCTCAGCCACTAGGATGTCAGAGCAGCAGGAGGTTGTGTTCCATAGGGCCCGAAGGGCAGAGCTGTCCTGGCTGTGCCACAGGGCCAGGAGGGGAAGCCGCTTTCCAGCTGAACGAGGTTGGAGGAGGCCAGTGGGGGAACAAGCCCACATCTGGAACACATCTACCCAAAGGCCCTGGCATCCCGCATTAGCATCAACACGATCCAGAGGTCAAACCACACCTGAGATCCTCTGCCGTGAGCCACTGAGCAAGGCACTTCACTTCTTGGACTGAGTTTCCTCACCTGTAAAATGGGAATGTGAGCCGGGCACAGTGGCTCCTGCTGTGACCCCAGCAGTTTGAGAGGCTGAAGCAGAGGGATCACTTGAGCCCAAGAGTTCGAGACCAGCCTGAGCAACACAGTGAGATCTCATCTCTACAAAACATTTTTAAAAATTAGCCTGGCTTGTTGGTGTGTGCCTGTGCTAACAGTGACTTGAGAGGCTGAGGGTGAGGTGGGAGGATTGCTTGCTTGAGTCCAGGAGGTCGAGGCTGCAGTGAGCCTTGTTCATGTGACTGCACTCCAGCCTGGGTGACAGATCAAGACCCTGTCTCTTAAATAAATAAATAAAACAAAATTAAATAAAATGGGAATGCACCCGACACTATCTACCCCAAAGGGGTTTTAGAGGATCTAAGGAGAATTTGTGCAACATTGCTATAATCAAGCATACATTAAATTTTTATTCCCTAATAAGTAACTTTGTAAAGTGCACAGACCAGAAAGGAGGATCGGGAGCAGAGAAGGTGGGAAGGAATGCAGCTACCTCTGCAGCTCTACTTGGGAGCCCAGCTGCATGGGATATTCTTCAGGCCGCCCTGGGGTCCTCCAGCTGTGCTAGTGGAAGCACTGGGGGTATAGGGGTTCAATAGTGCAGGGAGCAAAGCACTCAACGGCTGAACGGCACCATTTCCCTGAAGCACTCCTGCCTCCCCTAAACAGGATGTGGTGCCTGACTGCTGAATTCCTATAAATGATTCAAGGTAAAGCAATAAACAAAAATACATCTGAAGTGCTCCTATCTGGCGGCCAGGAGTTGGACAAAAGTCAAACTCAAGTGATTATTAATGTATTAAGTCACCTACCCTCCCAAGCTGAAAGGAGAACGTGTTTCAGTGGATGGTCCAAACTTCCTCAATTGTGACAGAAGACATCAAAGGACCGTAGCTCCCCTGTTGGTATGCGTTGGCATGCCCACTGCAGAGAACATTTTGGGAACCCAGGAACCCGCATTCTTATTTGCTGGTGGTTTCAAGTCCCTGGGAGAGGCTGTGTTCCCGAGAGTGACTGCCATTCGCAAACGCATGTCTGATTCTGTGTGGCTCTCTTGTGCCCCCCACAAGATGATCCAGCATTCAGGGGAGGCCTCTGGGGTCTTGCCTCTTGCTGGAACCAACAGTGACCACTGGCACTCCTGTTGTCACGGTTTCAAACATTTCATCACCACAGGTTCCCTTGACCTGACTATACTTTAAAAAACAGGCCAGGTGTGGTGACTCCCGGCTATGATCCCAGCGCTTTAGGAGGCCAAGGTGGGAGGATTGCTTGAAGCCAGGAGTTTGAGACTAGCTTGAGCAACATAGCAAGACCCCATCTCTATAAAAAAAAAATTAAAAATTAGCCAGGCATGGTGGCACACACCTGTAGTCTCAGCTACTCGGGAGGCTGAGGTAGGAGGATTGTTTGAGCCCAGAAGATTGAGGCTGCATTGAGCTATGATTGCTCCACTGCACTCCAGCCTGGGCGGCAGAGCAAGACCATGTCTCTTGAAGAAAAAGGATAGGAAGAGGCGCAGTGGCTCACTCCTGTAATTCCAGCACTTTGAGAGAGTGAGGCAGGAGGATTGCTTGAGCTCAGGAGTTTGAAGCCAGCCTGGGCAACATAGGGAGATCTCGTCTCTACAAAAAAAAAAAAAAAAAAGTCCCAACCAGTTTAATGTCATCATCACTTCCTGAGAAACTAATTTGATCATTTGTCAAGATCTGACATTTACAAAATCTGACTGTATAACACTTCCTTGGACAGAACTTCTGCCAGGTTTCCCTGCTGTTCTCCTGTCCCGAGTCTTCTCTCTGGTTCTGTGGCATCCTGGGAGCTGTCCTCAGGAGCACTGTGACAGGAGGGGAACCTCTCCTGATGGAGCTTCTCCTGATCCAGAGAGGCTGCTTTACATCACAGTTTCACTCTGGTCTACTTACTAGGACCCAGGAAGCCTTGCCTCCATCAAACAGACCCTATACCTCTAATTCAAGCCACAGGAGGGGCCCTCACTCCCCTAGGAATGAGAAAGACAAAGAAGAAAACACACACATGTGATTACGTGCTCAGCCTTCTCCTCCTTAGTGCTGGGTTCTGCTAGGCCAGGCCGCATGCTGCAGAAGCTAGTGACATTTGTTCTTGGCCCTCAGAACAAATGTCTCAGAAGTCTAGGGAGAGGAGACAAGGAAGTACTAGAGCTGGCGGCTGGAAATACTTTTCTGGGGAGGGCTGGGTGGTGAATAGTGCAGGCTTTACAGGCTGCATGGTCTCTGTTGTAACTACACAATTGTGCCCTTGCAATGTGAAAACAGTCAGGGACCCTATGCAATGAGTGTAGCTATGTTCTAATAAAATGTTATTTCTAGGCCAGACGCAGTGGCTCACGCCTGTAATCCCAGCACTTCAGGAGGCTGAGGTGGGTGGATCACTTGAAGTCAGAAGTTGGAGACCAGCCTGGCCAACATGGTGAAACCCCATCTCTACTAAAAATGCAAAAATTAGCCGGGAGTGCTGGCACGCGCCTATAATCCCAGCTACGAAGGAGGCTGAAGCAGGAGAATCACTTAAACCCGGGAGGTGGAGGTTACAGTTAGCTGAGATCGCGCCACTGCACTCCAGCCTGGGCGACAGAGTGAGACTCCATCTCAAAAAAAAAGTTATTTACAAAATCGGATGGTGATTTGGATTTGGTCCGTAGGCTGCTGTTTGCCACCTTATACTAGAGAGGAGACACACAAGACAGAAGCAGCACCTGGTATGGGACAGCTCAAAGGAGGGACTGGTCGCTTTTTCTGAGCAGGGGGTTAGAATGGGACAGGCTTCATGGGACAGGCATTGCTGTACAGAGCTGAATAAGGGAAATAGGCATTTGCCAAGTGGGCTGGGGCGAAGGGCACTGCTGGAAAGAGAGGCATAGGTGGGAGCCCAAGCCCTGAAGCATGGCATCGTTGGGGCCATGCAGTCTCAGCCCATCAGTGTGGCTGGAGACGGGGGAGGTGAGAGCCAGAGATGAAGCTAGACAGGGAGGCGGGGCCAGCTCCGAGAGGCACTGTGAGCCATGCTAAGGGCTTTGGTCCTTATCCTCAGGGCAGGGAGAATAGGAACTAACGGAGCCTCTGGGTTTCATCGCTGTTCCAGATAGTTTACATAAATGATTGATGATCTCATTCATTCTTACGAAATTCGATGAGGTGGGTGTTACACATCCCATTTTGCAACAGCAATACTAGCTCAACGTTCACTGCTTCCCCTAAGTGGCAGAGTCCGATCCAACCTGGATCCTCCTGGAGCTGGACCCCTGCTCTCTCCACAGTGCAGCCTCTAACAGAGCCTAAGACCCAGGATGCTTTTCCTCCCTCGCCCTATTGCCAGGAACCACCTCCCTCCTCACCCCACCAGCAGGAAGGGTTCAGAGAATGCCATGATTTCCCAGAGTTGGACCCTGGAACCTAGGGTGGTACAGGGTGGGGACCTCAAGGTGTTGGCCACTCACCCCGGGAAGCTGCCTGGGGATGCAAAAGCCTGGCTCCCTTGGGGAGAAGGGAGTGGAGTGTTTGTCTGCTCCGCTCCCTTCATCCTGGCTGAGACCCACCTGGAGCCCACCCAAGGGGTCGTGGCTCTGCTGCTCTGTGACTGAGGTCACTAGGCGAGAGAAATTCCAGAGATTCCTGCTGAGGCATCAGCCCCAGCTCATCTCCTCTCTGCACCCAGTTTACTTGGTTGCTTAGTTGCAGAACATTTTGGTTCTTTTCATTCCACCCTCTGAAAGTTGGAGCAGTTTGCAAGAATAGGTCTCTTTCCCTCTGTCATATGTGTCAGGTATTTGGGGAATCCTCACCAAATATCTGTTGAGTTAAACAATTAATACTGAAGTGCACCATTTGTACAAATGCCTTTTATTTACTCCTTCACATTTACTTCACACCAAGCAAGACCTGCCACCATTTTACAGAGATTTGTCCTTAAAGAAGTCTGGCTCAGCCAAGTGCGGTGGCTCACACCTGTAATCCAGGCACTTTGGGAGGCCGAAGTGGGTGGATCACCTGAGGTCAGGAGTGTGAGACCAGCCCGGCCAATATGGCGAAACCCTGTCTTTACTAAAAATACAAAATTAGCCAGGCGTAGTGGCAGATGCCTGTAATCCCAGCTACTCGGGAGGCTGAGGCAGGAGAATCGCTTGAGCCCAGAAGGTGGATGTTGCAGTAAGCTGAGATTGCACCACTGCACTCCAGCCTGGGCAACAGACTGAGACTCTCTCTCTCTCTATATATATATATAAAGCAAAGAAATCTGGTTCCTTGCAACTCAAAGTATGGACTCGGGACCAGCAACAACTGGGGGCTTGTGAGAAATGCACACTCCCGGGCTCTGCCCCAGACCTGCTGAACTAGAAGCTTTATTACAAAAAGATCCTCCAGTGATTCATATGCATGTTAAGATCTGAGAAACACTGGGGACGTGACTTTGTGTTTGTACCCAGAAACAATCATTAACCCCAATTCCATTCCTTTGATAACTTCTAAAGTGATATTCTTTATATATTCAGAATCAAGTTACATTCTAAGTTCAGGAAATATCATGAGCCCCTACAAATTTCCTCTTCCAAATTCTTCCCCTTGAGTGTACCTGCCCCATCCCTGCTTTTGGCAACAATGATGGTTTTAAGTAGGTAAGAAGGAAGTGAGAGTAGAAAAATGTTGAAATGACACATTTGAGGGTGACAGCCGAACACCTCGTCTCTGAAATTGCCACTCTACATGGGGTGTGTACATCCTGTGCCCTGTTAATTCATTCCTTTGCCAAGTCTTTAGCCATTTAAAGAGAAGATAAGGTGATTTTTCCAAGGTCACACACATAGTAGCAGGCATGGGGAGGGGAGAGGGATGCGTAAGCCCAGAGGGTGCCCTAGTTGTGCCAGTGTCCCCAGAAAGACAGGAGAAACCCATGTGCCAGGCCAGCGCCCTCCCTTGCCATGGCAGGCAGGATTTCTACATTTCTGGCTGCAGCAGCTGCTTCTTCATGGCCACTGCCTGAGGTGGAAGGCAGAATGTCAGTTCCCATGTCAGACACCTGTTTTGAATCTTAGTTCCACAATTTACCAGTAGCGTGGCCTTCAGCGAGACACATGCTCTCTGAGCCTGTTCAGACAGGGACAATATTCACCTTGCAGACTAGCTCTGAGGACTGAAGAAAGCATGTTGGCTGGGCTTGCAGTGTCCAGCTCATATTAGATGTTATATCTCAGAGAGGTGCCCCTAGTCATCCCCCAACCACGTGTTCTACGCATTGCCACCTCGTTCCACAGCCTTCACTGACACTCTGCTACCTGTGGGAGAATGTGCAGACTCTGGAACTCAAGGCCTCCCCCATCTGGTCCCTATCTCACCCTTCCAGCCTACTTCTATCCTACTTCTTTAAATGAAGGTGTGCTGACGAATCTGATTTTCTTATTTCTAACTTATATAATATTATTTCTTCTAGAAATTATAGACAAATACAATGGCACAGGAATCCCCAACCCCTGGGCCACGGACTGGTACCGGTCCATGGGCTGTTAGGAACCGGGCCACACACAGCAGGAGGTGAGTGGCAGGCCAGCTAGCATTACGGCCTGAGCTCTGCCTCCTGTCAGATCAGCAGCAGCATTAGATTCCCACAGGAGTGTGCGCCCTATTGTGAACTGCGCATGTGAGGGATCTAGGTTGTGTGTGTGCTCCTTATCAGAATCTAATGCCTGATGATCTGTCACTGTCTCCCATCACCCCCAGATGGGACTGTCTAGTTGCAGGAAAACAAGCGCAGGGCTCCCACTGATTCTGCATTATGCTGAATCGTACCATTATTTCATCATATATTACAATGTAATAATAATAGAAATAAAGAGCACAATAAATGTAATCCTCTTATATCTTCCTGAAACCATGCCCCACCACCCTGGTCCATAGAAAAATTGTCTTCTACATAACCAGTCCCGGGTGCCAAAAAGGTTGGGGAATGCTTCAGTGGGCTGTTAAGAGTGCTGGTTGAGGCTGGGCGCAGTAGCTCACGCCTGTAATTCTTTGGGAGGCTGAGGTGGGTGGATCACTTGAAGTCAGGAGTTCAAGACCAGCCTGGTCAAGATAGTGAAAGCCCATCTCTACTAAAAATACAAAAATTAGCTGGCATGGTGGCATATGCCTGTAGTCCCAGCTACTTGGGAGGCTGAGGCAGGAGAATTGCTTGAACTCAGGAGGCGGAGGTTACAGTGAGCAGAGATCGCGTCACTGCACTTCAGCCTGGGCAACAGAGCAAAACTCCGTCTCAAAACAAAAAAAAACAAAAAAAAACAGTGCTGGTTGATTATAGGACTTAAGCCACTTAATTGATTACTTCTCTTATGCCTGCTAGGGAATTTTGGTGTTTTTCTTCATCAACAAATAATATTCCTTATTTCCAAGTAGCCATACCTCCTTTTTCTATTAAAATAATCCTAAGGTTATTATTGGTAAAAGTGTTACTTAAAGTTTAACCCAAGTTCCATTTAAACAACTATGTCTAAGTGAAGTTGGCCTCTCCCACTATTAATAAATCTTCTCACTATTTTGCAACATAGATGACTTCATTCTGTTGACTTTTAATGAGTTGTTCATTTAGTTATGGGATTTTAAACTGATAAGAGTTGGGTGTATAGTTCCGGTTAATTTTTTATGCTAACGATGTAAATTTTGTCTCTGCTAACTTTTATTATTACTTTGTTATTTTCTTTCTTTTTCTTTTTTTTTTTTTTTGAGACAGAGTCTCGCTCTGTCACCCAGGCCAGAGTACAGTGGTGTGATCTCGGCTTACTGCAACCTCCACCTCCCGGGTTCAAGCGATTCTCCTACCTCAGCCTTCCGAGTAGCTGGTATTATAGGCTCATGCCACCATGCCCGGCTAATTTTTGTATTTTTAGTAGAGATGGGGTTTCACCATATTGGTCAGGCTGGTCCCAAACTCCTGACCTCAGGTGATCCACCCACCTTGGCCTCCTAAAGTGTTGAGATTACAGGTGTGAGTCACCACACCTGGCCTACTTTGTTATTTTCATACGCCACTTTTTCTTTTTTTTATTTTTAAAAATTTACGTCACACAGGTAGTGTGCCGACATCTTGATAAGGTTTGAGGGAGGCACATCCATTCATGAGCATGAAAACTCAACCATCTGCTTATGAGCTACAAAAGGATCACATAGCACTTCTTCTAGATTCCCAGTGTTTTTCATGTCAATGACTGAATATGAATATTTTGGGAAATGTTAAACACAATTTAATTAGACGTGGGAAAGGACTAGGGTGAATTCAGAGTAATCAGATGTCCCCAAAACTACCCCTAGTAAATTAGTTTCTTGGACTGAGCTATAATTTGATCATCCAAACCTTTTAGCATTCTTACCATGTTTTGACTCATCTCCTTTAGAAGTTCCAATAAAATGCATCATATTATGAATTACAGATTTTTCATTGAGGAGAGAGGGGGTGGTGTGTGAGCACTTTATGGACTGTTTTATTAATTGTCAAATTTTCCTTTGGACGATTTAACCATGGAGACCTTCATAAACATTGTAGTCTAAGCAAGTGAATGTAGCCTGTTGATTTTAAATTCAAAGTCTGCACTTCTCCTAACAGTTTTTTTTTCTTTTGTGAGATGGAGTCTCGCTGTGTCAATTATGCTGGAGTGCAGTGGTGCAATCTCTGCTCACTGCAACCTCTGCCTCCCGGGTTCAAGCAATTTTCCTGCCTCAGCCTTCCAAGTAGCTGGGATTACAGGCGCACGCCACCACGCTGGGGTAATTTTTGTATTTTTACTAGAGACGGGGTTTCACCACGTTGGTCAGGCTGGTCTCGAACTCCTGACCTCATGATCCACCCACCTTGGCCTCTCAAAGGGCTGGGATTACAGATGTGAACCACTGCACCTGGCCTTCCTAACAGTTTTATAACTACACTTGTACTGACTCTTCTATCCAACCAAGGCTTTGCTGATATGGTGGGTAAATAAGCTGAGGTTATAGGAGAATATCATTTCTAGAAGAGGTTCTCAGAGAGATATAAGCACCACACATTTAATGTTAAGCCATTACTTGCAGTTCTCTGGTAAAAAAATTCTTTGTATTTAGGACAAAGCATGGTGAGATACCTAGTTCTTGTCAGGGTCTCGACTTATGTATTCTCTAATATTAAAGTCATTTTTGTAATATCACCTATTTACAAACCTAAATGTAATAATTTATTTAATCAAGAATAATCAACAGATACTAAAACCATCAGGTGAAAGGTTATGGTAAACAGAATATTTTCATGGCACTAAAGAATTATGCACAGATTCATTGTGAATTGCAAAGAGAAAATGTACCTTTACGATGGAGAGATCTGGCAGTCACCACTTTAATAAGGCAATCAAAATTAGCCTCACAGATAGTGGAACAGCCTCACCCAATGTGCCTCCTAATGTGATGCAAAAAGTACACCCTATCATCCATGAACTCTTTCGTGTCCAAAATGTTTAATCTGAGTCTATTCAAGGTGGCAAATGTAACTTCCAGTTCCCTGGAAGTAGAGGGGATAGAGAAAAAGTTTAAAAAGGCATCAAGAGATCAATTACACAAATCTAGGCAACTTCAACCTGTGTAACATTCCACAAGATGACTGTCCCAGACTTACCACAAATTCAAGGTCAGCCAGATGCAGTGGCACACACCTGTAACCCCAGCACTTTGGGAGGCCAAGGCAGGAGGGTCACTTGAAGCCGGGAGTTCAAAACCAGCCTGGGCAACATAGTGAGACCCTTTTTCTACAAAAAAAAATGTTTAAAAATTAAATGGCTAGGGCACGGTGGCATGTGCCTGTGGTCCCAGCTACTCAGGAGGCTGAAGTGGGAGGATCGCTTGAGCCTGGGAATTCAAGGTGCAGTGAGCTGTGACCACACCACTGTACTCCAGCCTGGGTGGCAGAGCAAGATCCTGTCTCTAAAAAAAAGAAAAAAAAATTAAAGTTATTGGGGGGGGAAAAAAAGGGGCTGGGTGTTTCAGGGCTAGGCTGAAAGGGATGATGGAAGAACACACAGCTAGCACTTGCAAGCAATGAAAGCTACGAAAGACATTCCTGGGATCATTTCAGAAATTGGAATACAGTTTGTATATAGATGATCTTATGGAATTATGATTCATTCTTATAGGTCTGATAATAGTACTGTACTTACATAGGAGATTATTCTTAGAAGATTAACACTGGAGGCTGGGCACAGTGGCTCACACCTGTAATCCCAGCACTTTGAGAGGCCAAGGTGGGAGGATCACCTGAGGTCAGAGGTTTGAGAGCAGCCTGGCCAACATGGTGAAACCCCGTCTCTACTAAAAATACAAAAATTAGCTGGAGGTGGTGGCTGGTGCCTGGAATCCCAGCTACTTGGGAGGCTGAGACAGAAGAATCGCTTGAACTCGGGATGTGAAGGTTGCAGTGAGCCGAGATTGCTCCACTGCACTCTAGCCTGGGTGACAAGAAAGAAACTCTGTCTCAAAAAAAAAAAAAAAAAAAAAAAAAGCCGGGCAAGGTGGTGGTGCCTATAGTTCCAACTTTTTGGGAAGCTGAGGCAGGAGCATCGCTTGAACCCAGGAGGTGTAGGTTGCAGTGAGCTGAGATCATGCCACTGCACTCCAGCCTGGGCCACAGAGTGAGACTCCATCTCAAAAAAAAAAAAAAGAAAAGAAAAGAAGATTCACACTGTAATATTTAGGGATGACCTGTCATTCATTCATAATAATGTCTACAGCTTATTTTCAAATGACATAGCAAAATCTAAACATAAATTTTCTATTTATCTATCTGTCTCTCTATCTATCTATCTCTCATTTGTCTACCTAACAGACAGATTGAGAGAGAAAGAATGCACAAATATGATAGTATGTCAGCAATTGTTTAATCTGGGTGGAAGGTGTGTAGATTTACATTGTACCATTCTTTCAACTTTTATGTGTTGGAAACCTCCACCTTCAAAAATGGAAAAATAATTTTAGCTTCATTTATACTTCAGCTGGAGCTATCCATGATTTAGTTGAAACTTAACTGCACTTTTTAAATCTTAAACATACTGTACATTGGGGAGTACTGGTTTAAGTCAATGGTATGAATTCAGTTGCTATGCTAGGATGAAATTTACCATTCTGAGGATGGCTTAGTCAAACCCTCACGTATCACTTGATTTTTAAAAATCACTGCTGATTCCCGAGTGACACAGTTGAACAAGATATGGTAAGCTGCCTTATGGTGTGCTTGCTGCCAGGGCCCTTTAGCTTTCGGTGAACGAGGGGCCTTTATGATCAGTAATGCTGATGCTCCCATGCATAGTTCTGCTGTCAACTACCAGTGAAGCCAGGCCCAACCTCTATGCTTCTTGGCCTATAAAAGCCCGTCTGTGGGTTTCCATTGCCTGGCTCTCATATAAGCTAAATTAATTCAGGAAGCTTTTGTGTCCTGTGTCTGTATTATTATTATTTTTTTTGAGACATAGTCTCACTCTGTTGCCCAAGCTGGAATGCAGTGGTGTGATCTTGGCTCACTGCAACCTACGTCTCTGGGGTTCATGTGATTCTCCGCCTCAGCCTCTCGAGTAGCTGGGACTACAAGGCACCCACCACCACGCCTGGCTAATTTTTGTATTTTTAGTGGAGACAGGGTTTCATCATGTTGGCCAGGATGGTCTCAAACTCCTGACCTCAAGTGATCCGCCCACCTCGGCCTTCCCAAGTGCTGGGGTTACACGTGTGAGCCTCTATGCCCAGCCTGTGTCTTTATTAAAGCACAAAATCAAGTAATTTACATACATGTAAATCCAATTTACAAGTATTATAAGACACATTAGTAATTTAAACATTGTTTATACTTAACAATTAGCCTTCTAATATAGTATAATAGTTATTGCTGTTATAGATACTAATCTTCCTTTAGAGGCTTAACAAGATAATAAAAGTAATAGGGTTAGTAATTCAGGGAGGTGGGAGGATTTGCGGTAAATTAATTAGATTATTTTAATTTTGTATTTATTTCTACTTTATACTTTTTTTGTGTTTTTTTGAGATGGACTCTTACTCTGTCGCCCAGGCTGGAGTGCAGTGGCCTCGGCCTCCCAAAATGCTGGACCACTCACAAGCATTAAGTAAACAGCATTTACAGATTGCACATGGCAAGCTGTGAGCCTATTTTTCGGTTTCCATGGCCATATCAGGATTGCAGCATCCGTCACATTTAATAAGATACCATGTGACCTGGGTGACGGCAAGATGTATCCGTATGATTTGTGCACTTTTCTGTTTGTCTGCTAAGGTTACATTAAAATAAAACAAAACAAAAGATATCCAACAGATGAAACCAGTTATGCATGACTATAGACCTATTAGTCATGAATTCATTGTCATGAGGTTTTATTTAAGAGAATGAAGGGCAATTTTGGGTTGCATGATCTTGAAGAAAGACCCAGATACTAGCTGTTTATATTTCAGCCTAGAAATTGCTTTGAACAGTGGGCCAGTGCCAAGAAGGATCCTTGACCAAGCACGTTGGGGCACACCTGTGGTCCCAGTACTTTGGGAGGCTGAGGCAGGAAGATTGTTTGAGCTCAAGAGTTGGAGACCAGCCTGGGCAATATAGTGAGACTTCATCTCTACTACAAATAAAAAAAAAAAATTAGCTGGGTTTAGTGACACACACCTGTAGTCCCAGCTACTCAGAAGGCTGAGGTAGGAGGATCGCTTGAGTCTGGGTGAATCGTGGCTGCAGTGAGCTATGATTGTGCCACTGCATTCCAGCCTGGATGACAGAGCAAGACACTGTCTTAATTAATTAATTGATATAAAATTTCCTACATTCTATTATAATGATTCCATACAATTAGAGAGCTGTAAATACTTAATTTAGACCTACCAGTAAAACAGTAATGTTTATGTAGAGGAGGAAAGATCATTTTCTATTATTCACAGTTCTTAACTGGAACTGAGAAAAGAACTTTTATGTGATGTGTGTGAGCCTTTTAAATTAGCATCCCCAGGCTGGGCATGGTGGCTCAGGCCTGTAATCCCAGCACTTTGGGAGGCCTAGGCAGGCGAATCACTTGAGCCAGGAGTTCAAGACCAGCGTGGCCAACATGGTAAAACTCTACCTCTACTAAAAATACCAAAAATTACCTGAGCGTGGTGGCGGGTGCCTGTAATCCCAGCTACTCTGAAGGCTGAGGCATGAGAATTGCTTGAACCCAGGAGGCAGAGATTGCAGGGAGCCCAGATTGCACCACCGCACTCCAGCCTGGGCAACAGGGTGAGACTTTGTCTCAGAAAAAAAAAAAAAAAGAAAGAAACTATTCAGCCCCAGAGAGGCATAAAAATGAGCCAGCAATCGTGTCCTGCTCCCCATTGAGCTATGTGTTCATCTATTGAAACTACTTGCTAGTGTCACAAGTAGCTATGAATTAACCTAAGAATGGTGCACTGCACACTATGACACATACCCTATACCTTATAACAATATACAGCCAATCACAAATCAGTGCTATTTCTGTAAACAATGAGAATTCTGGACAAGGGACTTTGTATTCCCCTTTTATCGCCTTTAAAAACCCACTTGTAGCCAAGACCAAATGGAGCTCCTATTCGAGGCGGCTTGGGTCTGAGTCTTCCAGGCAGCTGTCCTCACATTGGCTCAAGTAGGCTCTAAATTATATTTTGTGTCTCAACCCCTTCCTTTTAGGTGGACAGTATAGACCCATGTAACAAAAGACAGATTAACAAGAGAAAAAGAAGCAGATATTTAATTACATGTGTGCCTCATGTATACATGGGAGATACCTAAAAAATGAGTAAATCTCAGGTGTGAGCCACTGCGTCCAGCCACTTTTTAAATTCTAAACACACTGTACACTGGGGAGTACTGGTTTAAGTCAATGGTATGAATTCCATTGCTAGGATGAAATTTACCATTCTGAGGATAGCTTAGGATGAAATTAACCATTCTGAGGAGAGCTTAGTCAAACCCTCAGGTATCATTTGATTTTTAAAAATCACTGCTGATTCCGGGGTGACATGGTCAAACAAGATGTGGTATGCCTTATGGTGTGCTTGCTGCTAAGGCCTTTTAGCTTTTGGAGAATGAGGGGCCCTTATGATCAGTGTGCTGACAGCAATCACATTCTACACATTCTACTCCCCGCTGTTGAGCTATGTGTTCATCTCTTGAACCTGTTTGCTATTACCACAGGTAGCTATAAATTAATATAACAATGCTATAACAGACACTATAACCCACACTCTCAGCTTAACGATGTATAGCCAATCAATAACTCATGTTGTTTTAATATAAATTCTTGGTAAACAACTCAGAAACTGCCTCTTGTCTCCCACAAAAATCCACTTGTAATTGCTGCTAAGCAGGGTATATATTCAGGGCAACTTGAATCTGTGTTCCTGGGTTGCAATCCTCAAGCATGACTCAAAGAAACATTTTACTTGTACTAATTTTGCCTCAGCTTCTTGCTTTTAGGTTGACACCATAAGGCCAGGTGCCTTTTTGAGCCAGGTACCAAGTCAATTCTTCCAAAAGGCTTTATTGGCTCCTTAAAGTCCTCCTTAGTTCCCCAAAACAGTCAGGTCATATCTGATTCTGTGCACGTTCTTCTCATGTATGGCTCAGTGAAATAATTGGTAATATCACCAATGTTTCCAGTTGTGTTCTGTCATACAGAGAACAGATTCTCATTGAACCTATGCAAAAAACTACATCGCCATGAAAATGAGAATGCTTCGTAAGAGTTCTGAATTCCAGATGGAACAGGTAGGGAGAAAAAAATAAATGCTTCAATTCTGTTTACAAACGTATAATTTACCAGATTGCTGTAAATTATAGTTAGCTTAAGAAAAAGAGAAAAAACGTTTCCTTAAATCAGGAAAAACAAAACATTTAAAAAAAGCAATGTTCAAACAAGGAGTCATAAAAATTATAATCAGCTTCCTCAGTTTATTTAGTCCCAGGTAATTAATTCTTTTTCTGCTTGATCTTAGTTCAGTTTCATTATTAGAATTCTGGAAATTCCTACCCAATCCAGTAAGATGATCTTTAAGTTATTATATCAGAAACTTATACTTGTCAGAGTTGTCATCATGCATTTCCTTGGAGACAAAGCTCTTTCAGGTTATAGTTGCTTACAAAAGCTTTCAGGAAAGGATCAGAGTGTTAGTGGCGGCAAATCCATGCCCGTCTACAGCAACCTCAGTTCTTGCCTCCTCAGAAGAAAGAATTTGACTGAGGGACATAAGGCAGAAGAAGAGACCAAGGCAAGTTTCAGAGCAGGAGTGAACGTTTATTAAAAAGCTTTAGAGCAGTAATGAAAAGAAAGTAAAGTACACTTGGAAGAGAGCCAGGTGGACATCTTGGAGGTCCAGCGTGGGATCTGACTTTTTATCTTTTTGTTTTTTATATAAGATGGAGTTTTCGCTGTTGTTGACCAGGATGGAGTGCAATGGCTTGATCTCGGCTCACTGCAGCCTCTGCCTCCTGGGTTCAAGCGATTCTCCTACCTAAGCCTCCCAAGTGAGTAGCGGGGATTACAGGTGTACACCACCATGCACGGCTAATTTTGTATTTTTAGTAGAGACAAGGTTTCTCCAAGTTGGCCAGGCTGATCTCAAGCTTCTGACCTCAAGTGATCTGCCTGCCTCGGCCTCCCAAAGTGCTAGGATTACAGGTGTGAGCCGCTGTGCCCAGCCGGGTTTGACCTTTTGACTTGGGGCTTTATATGCTGGCATACTTCCAGCATCTTGCATTCCTTTTCTGGTGGAATACCCCAAGAAGATCATATACCAGTTAAACTCTGCCATTTTGCCTCTTAATGTGCATGCTTGAGCTCACTTGCCCAACTCCTGAGATCTTACCAGGAAGATGCTGATCACCAGTTTCAGGGGTTTTTTATCTATAGGGAGACTGCCTTTCCCTGGCAGTAGCTAGGACCAGTTGTTATTTTAGAGAGGCAGAGTGACAGCTGCCTGACTGTAACTACCCAAGGGGTTCACCGTGCTCACCTCCTAGAGAGAGCCAATTCATCAAGACAGGGGAATTGCAATAAAGACTAATTCACACAGAGCTGGCTGTGCAGGAGACCAGAGTTTTATTATTACTCAAATCAGTCTCTCCCAGCAGTCGGGGGGCAGAGTTTTTAAGGACGACTTGGTGGGTTGGGGGAAGCCAGTGAGCCAGGAGAGCTGATTGGTCAGGGATGAAATCACAGGGAGTTGAAGCTGTCTTCTTGCGCTGAGTCAGTTCCTAGGTGGGGGCTGCAAGATCAGATGAGTCAGTTTATTGATCCGGGTGGTGCCAGCTGATCCATCAAGTACAGGGTCTGCAAAATATCTCAAGCACTGATCTTAGGAGCAGTTTAGGGAGGGTCAGAATCTTGTAGCCTCCAGCTGCATGACTCCTAAACCATAATTTCTAATCTTGTGGCTAATGTCAGTCCTACAAAGGCAATCTAGTTCCCAGGCAAGAAGGGGGTCTGCTTTGGGAAAGGGCTGCTATCGTCTTTGTTTTAAACTATAAACTGAGTTTCTCCCAAAGTTAGTTCAACCTGCGCCCAGGAATGAACAAGGACAGCTTGGAGGTTAGAAGCAAGATGGAGTCAGTTAAGTCAGACCTCTTTCACTGTCTCAGTGATCATTTTGCAAAGGCAGTTTCATGACCATCACCTGATGGTCGCCTGACTTTCCTGGTGAGGCATGAAGCCCTCTCCTGCCCTGTTCCTGCCTGACGAGCTTCCCACTGTAACAAAAATAAAACAATTAACTGTGGATGACAAAATTCTTAAAATGGTCATGATTAAAGATTTTATGAGAGTTCATTATAATGTAATTGACAAGAAAATGTGATTATTTCTGTGATACACAACATTTTAAGACAATAATGAAATCACCTTTGCAAAATTAGGACAGGAAGATAAATCTGATGTGTCTGACTGCATTTGTCTGTAGCCTCATAGGTTGGCTGTCTGTTCATTCCTGGGCATGGGCCAAGCTAACTTTGGGAGAAATTTATTTTATACTTTATTTATTTTATTTTATTCTATTTTATTTTATATTTTGAGATGGAGTCTCACTCTGTCACCCAGGCTGGAGTGCAGTGGTGCAATCTTGGCTCACTGCAACCTCCAACTCCCAAGTTCAAGCAATTTTCATGCCTCAGTCTCCCAAGTACCTGAGATTACAGGCGTCCACCACCACGCCCGACTAATTTTTGTACTTTCAATAGAGATGGCGTTTCACCATGTTGGCGAGGCCAGTCTCGAACTCCCGACCTCAGGTGATCTGCCCACCTTGGCCTCCCAAAGTGCTGGGATTACAGGCGTGAGCAACTGCGCTGGCCTATTTTATAGTTTAAATGATAATAGTCCTTCCCCAAAACTAAACTGTTCTAAAACTAATGAAAGGCCACCAAGTTAAGAGAAAGAAAAGGGCTCAAATTCTAAATAATTACCTGCCATTATTCCAGAGGTCATAAGATTTGCAACTTCTCCAATTACTCGTGAAGATAACATCACTACTCTAGAACCTAACATTGGCCTTTTGATGTCAATTTTTTTTCTTTTTTCTTTTTTTTTTTTTGATTTTTTTTAACTCTTTTACTGTGGATTTCTTTTTTCTTTTCTTTTTCTTTCTTTCTTTTTTTTTTTTTTGAGACAGAGTCTCCCTCTGTCACCCAGGCTGGAGTGCAGTGGCACAATCTCAGCTCACGGCAACCTCTGTTTTCCAGGTTCAAGTGATTCCCGTGCCTCAGCCTCCCAAGTAGCTGGGATTACAGGTGTACACCACCACGCCCAGCTAATTTTTTGTATTTTTACTAGAGTCAGGATTTCTCTATGTTGACCAGGTGGTCTCAAACTCCTGGCCTCAAGTGATCCACCCGCCTTGGTCTCCCATATTGCTGAGATTACAGGAACGAGCCACCGCACATGGCCTGATTGGCCTTTTGAGATGGCTTTTCAAGTTTTTGCATTTCTAACAACCAGATGGCCCCACCCAGGAACTGACTCAGCATAAGAGGACAGCTTCGATTTCCTGTAATTTCATCTCCAACCCAATCAATCAGCATTCCCCCTACTTTACCGGCCTGCCCACCAAACTATCTTTGAAAACCTCCTAACCTCCAAGCCTCTGGGGAGATTGATTTGAGTCATAACTTCATCTCCCATGTGGCATGGCCAGCCTCATGTCAATTAAACTGTCTTTACTGCAATGCCATGGTCTGAGTGAGTTGATTTTGTTTGTGCAGTGGGCAGTAAGAACCAATTGGCTCAGCCTGGCCCACATGGTTAGACTCCATCTCCACTAAAAATACAAAAATTAGCTAGGCATGGTGGTGGGCACCTGTTGAGGCAGGAGAATTGCTTGAACCAGGTGTGGGTTGGGCGGCAGAGGTTGCAGTGAGCTGAGATCACACAACTGCACTCCAGCCTGGTGACAGAGACACCATCTCAAAAAACGACAACAACAAAAAGAACAAAAAAACTAGAGTTATGACTGATAACATTATACAAGGACATATCATGGAACATTCATATTAATAACATATATCCATAGAAAGGAAACTTTTAAAAGATTAAACATCACTTTCTTTCTTTCTTTTTTTTTTAATATTTAGAGATGGGGTCTTGCCATGTTGCACAGGCTGGTCTTGAACTCCTGGCCTCAAGCAATCCACCCACCTTGACCTCCCAAAATGCTGGGATTCCAGGTGTGAGCCACTGTGCCTGGCTACTTCTTTTTCAGCCATGCTTCCTATGTAATATAACATATCAAATAAGCCTAATTAGTTTAATATCTCTCTGTAAAATCTCAAAGTGAGGTCTAGGTCAAAAAGACTTCATTTAGATTTTGATTTGGGAAAGTTGTCCTAACTGTCAAAACATTTAAAACTCTTGATTAAAATAAATCACAGGGGCTGGGTGCAGTGGCTCATGTCTGTAATCCTAGCACTTTGGAAGGCCAAGGGGGGTGGATCACCTGAGGTTGGAGTTTGAGACCAGCCTGACCAACATGGAGAAACCTCGTCTCTACTAAAAATTAGCCGGGCGTGGTGATGCATGCCTGTAATCCCAGCTACTTGGGAGGCTGAGACAGGAGAATTGCTTGAACCCAGAAGGCAGAGGTTGCGGTGAGTTGAGATTGTGCCATTGCACTCCAGCCTGGGCAAAAAGAGTGAAACTCTGTCACACACACAAAGAAATCACAGGTCACTGTGAAACAATACTTAGTTATCCATATAACCAAAGTGAAAAAAATTTCAAGAGCAAATACAAAAACTAATATAGCTTTTTAAAAATATTTCAAAATTTTAATTTAAAATATTTTTTAAATTAGAGACAAGGTCTCACCATGTTGCCCAGGCTGATCTTGAGCTCTTGAGTTCAAGCAATCCTTCCACCTCGGCCTCCCAAAGTGCTGAGATTATAGGCATGAACCACCACACCCGGCCAATGTAGTTGTTTTTTAAAAAAACACCCCAAATCTTATCTCTTTTACGAGAGAAGGCTCAGTTTTTTGTTTGTTTGTTTGTTTGTTTGTTTTGAGATGGAGTCTCACTGATGCCCAGGCTGGAATGGAGTGGTACAATCTCGGCTTGCTGCAATCTCTGCCTCCCGGGTTCAAGCAATCCTCCTGCCTTAGCCTCCTGAGTAGCTGGGATTACAGGTGCCCATCACCATGCCCAGCTAATTTTTGTATTTTTAGTAGAGACTGGGTTTCATCATGTTAGTCAGGCTGGTCTTGAACTCCTGAGCTCAGGTGATCCTCCTGCCTTGGCCTCCCAAAGTGCTGGGATTACAGGCATGACCACCGTGCCTGGCGTAGTCTTATGATCTCTATTTTAACATTAATATTCATCAGTTGTTGCACCTAAACTCTGAAAGGGAGGGATAAAATGGGGCATATCTGACCTCCCTTCCTGTAATGCCTGGGAATTCAGTTTTTAAGGTTTTTCTAGGGTTCCCTTGGTCAAGGGGGGGCCCATTCAGTTGATGTGGGCCTTAGGATCTTATTTTTAGTTTATACCTTGCCAAACGTCGAAGAAAAAATTCTGGACTGACACCCACCCCTACCAGTAAAGGCCAAGTGGGGGACTCTCTCCCTCCCCAGGCTACAATGAGGGGGATCTGCTTCTCTCTTCTGGGGGTTGCAGAAGAGCCTGGTGAAGAATAAGGACTGGCCAGGTGCAGTAGCTCACACCTGTAATCCCAGCACTTTGGGAGGCCAAGGCAGGAGGATTGCTTGAATCCGGAAGTTCAACATCATCTTGGGCAACAGAGTAAGACCCCCTCTCTACAAAAAATCAACAAAATTAGCTGGGTGTGGTAGTGCATGCCTATAGTCCCAGCTACTCCAGAGGCTGAGGTGGGAGGACCACTTGAGCCCAGGAGGTCAAGGTTGCAGTTAGCTGAGATGGTACCACTGCACTCCAGCCTGGGCAACAGAGCAAGGCCCTGTCTCAAAAAAAAAAAAAAAAAAAAAAAAAAGAATAAGGACTTTCACCAAGACCAGGGGTAACAAGGCTACCCCACAACTCAGTATCAGTAGAGACCAAATGGGGAGCAGTAACTAGGAATTCTGATCCCTGTCAGCCAGAGAAGTGTTAGTGGAAACCATTGTCCCTGCCTAGCAGTAATGAGTCCCTACCCTTGAGAATCAACATTGGCTGAGTGGGGAGTGTGTGAAATCATCTTTGCAAAAATTACGAGAGTGAGAGAAGTCTAGCCTGGCTGGGTCCATCTTGCTTCTAGCCTTACAGGCTGACTGTCCTTACTCATTCCTGAGTGTAAGCCAAGCTAGCCATGGGAGGAATTTAGTTTACACTTTAACTTTGAAGCAAGGATGATAATAGCCCCTCCATAAAACTGACCCCCTCCTTGTTAAGGGACTGAAAGAGCCTTTGTAAGACTAATGAAAGTCCACAAGATGAGGATGATGGGAGGGGCCCGAATTTTGCTAAAATGCAGGTGTAGTTAAATGATAACCAGCCATGGTTCCTTAGGTGGCTTTCCTATAATCCTTTACTGGTTAGGAGTCATGGAACCAGAGGTCACAAGATTTGTGACTTCCCCAATCACTTCTATAGATAACATCCTTGTTGTAGAACCTAAGATTGGTGTTTTGTGATGTTTTTCAGGCTTTTTAATTCTGGGACCAACTGACTCCACCTGGACCCAAGGGTCATGACTCACCCAGTCCTGTGGCCACCACCCAGAGACTGACTTAGCACGAGGACTCTTTTTCACACCCCTGTGATTTCATCCCCTACCAATCAGCAGCACCCATTCCCTAGCCCCTGCTTGCTAAATTATCCATAAAATCCCTAGCCTCTGAATTCTTTAGGAGACTTATTTGAGTAATAAACTCCCATCCTTTTGCTTGGCAAGGTTTTAATTAATTAAACTCTTTCTCTACTGCAACACTGCTGTCTCTGTGAATTGGTTTTGTCTGTGCAGCATGCAAGAAGAATCCGTCTGGTGATTACACCTGGACCTGTACCCCCATCTGGCTGTGATGAGGCAGCTCCTCCTCCCCTGTCAGAGTGGTATCAGAGGAAGCAAGCTAAAACACATGCTTTAAGTAAGATCCAGAGACTCATAGTCTAATACCCCAAATGTCCATGGATCAATCAAAAAACACTCATCAAAGTTCCTTCAGCTGGAGGCTTCATGTCAGCAGCCACAGCCATGGGGCCTCTCCTGTGAGCCTGGGGTGACCATCCTCGAAGCCCAACAGCATGGCCCTCGTCCCCCTTCCCATCTCCTTCTCGCTCCCTTTAGCTGCCCTCTGGGCCACTGCATCTGCCATTCCTCAGGTGGCCTGGCCCGACCTGCTTGGCCCCCATCCCCTCTGGCGGGTTCCTCTCCCCACCAGCCCAGCCTAATTTAAAATGTCTTTAAATTGGACCTCCTTTATATTGTATTAAGAATCAGCATCCAAGATTGACAAATTACCAATTTGAGGCCCAACAACAGTGTATTTCTTTTTCCAAAACAAATACTTTCTTTTGAATGGTTTCAAATGAGCCAACCAATTTTTGTAAAAGGCGATTTTTATTTATTTATTTTATATATATATATATATATTTTTTTTTTGAGATGGAGTTTTGCTCTTCTTGCCGAGGCTGGAGTGCAATGGCACGATCTCGGCTCACTGTAACCTCTGCCTCACAGGTTCAAGTGATTCTGCTGCCTCAGCCTCCCAAATAGCTGGGATTACAGGCACCAGCCACCACCCACAGCTAATTTTTGTATTTGTAGTAGAAAGGAGGTTTTGCCATGTTGGCTAGGCTGGTCTCGAACTCCTGACCTTAGGTGATCCACCCACCTCAGCCTCCCAAATTGTTGGGATTATAGGCATGAGCCACCATGCCCGGCCATAAAAGGCAATTTTTTAAAACTATAAATACAAGATTGTAAACTGAATGATGATATGTCTTCCAGGAAAAATCTTTTTGAATTTCTGTTTTCCTTTATAACAAACTGATTTTTGGATTCCCAAGTCATTTGCACGTTAACAGAATACTTAAATTTGCTTGTCCTGTACGTAAACTATGATACAGCCTCTAGACATAAGAAAATTTGAAAAATTAAAGATGGTTGCACAAGATGCTTTCATAATCAAGCATGTGACACCACATGGCAATTTGTTAGCCAAATGCTGTTTTTTTTTTTTTTTTTGAGGAATCACTTTGGTTTTTTTGTTCCCCTGTTAGTTACAACTTTGTTAGAAGTGTTAATTCTAAGCCTGTCTCTTAAGTTTATTTAGAAACAGCAAGTAATTGGGGCCAGGCGCAGTGTCTCACACCTGTAATCCCAGCACTTTGGGAGGCTGAGGCGGGCAGATCAGGAGGTCAGGAGATCGAGACCATCCGGGCTAACATGGTGAAACCTTGTCTCTACTAAAAATCCAAAAAAATTAGCTGGGCATGGTGGTGGACGCCTGTAGTTCCAGCTATTCGGAAGACTGAGGCAGGAGAATGGTGTGAACCCGGGAGGCAGAGCTTGCAGTGAGCCAAGATCGTGCCACTGCACTCTAGCCTGAGCGACAGAGCGAGACTCAGTCTCAAAAAAAAAAAAAAAAGAGCAAGTAATCTATATTGCCACACACCTTGAAAACAGAATGTGGGCCAGACACCGTGGCTCATGCCTGTAATCCCAGCACTTTGAGAGGCCGAGGTGGTTGAATCACAAGGTCAGGAGTTCGAGGCCAGCCTGGCCAGTATGGTGAAACCCAATCTCTACTAAAAATACAAACATTAGCCAGGCATGGTGGCACGCACCTGTAGTCCCAGCTACCTGGGAGGCTGAGGCAGAAGAATCGCTTGAACCCCGGAAGCAGAGGTTGCTGTGAGCTGAGATTGTGCCATTGCACTCCAGCCTGGGCAACATAGCAAGACTCCATCTCAAAAAAAAAAAAAAATGTGGTACATTTAGGACACCCACAAAATAAATTTTTTCTTGTTCCAATTCAACATTCTTTTCTGTCTGGCTGTGCTAGGAAAACAGATATTACATGATCTATATTGTTTTTGCCATTATAGTCAAATGTTAAAAGAAAAAATCAGATGCTTTTAATCTTTGTTTCCACTGTTTGTCAGGGTTGAATTAAGAAGCTACTGGTTTATTCCCAACTGTTGATGCCTTTAGATATGTTGGAATCTTTTTTTTTTTTTTTTTTTTTTGCCTAGGAAGGGCCAGTTGAAAATCTGTGGCCCAGGAGGCAGAGAATGTAATACCATTTTCTGGGGAAAAACTGGTTGACTACTTGATGTTAATTACGGCACAGTAATAGGAAAAGCGTATGTCTGTGTTTTTAAGTTTTTCTTTATTCTGCTTTTTTGCTGCTATAAGAGGTTTCTGAAATTTATATTTTAAACTTTTCATAAACTTTACTACTTCTAGTTTCAAAATGTGACATTCTTAATAAACAAGGAATTTTCCACTAAAAAATACTAATCACAGCAAGAACCAGGAAGATCTCACACTGAATGAAAAAGACAATCAACAGAGGCCAACGCTGAAATGTTAGAACTATCTGACAAAGATTTTAAAGCAGTCATCCTAAGAATGCTTCAATGAGCAACTACAAACCTACTGGAAACAAATGAAAAAATAGAAAGCTTCAACCCTTTGTGGTAGAATAGAGTGGAACTGATAGGGACATATCAGCCCACCTGCTTATAAGTAGCAGTGGTAAAAGTCATGTTAATGATGGCAGGAGAACACAAAGAGAATGGGTAGAACTGGTTAGTATGGAACTCAAGCTTCAGTTAGATGATCGAACTAATATCAGAGGAGAGAGGTCAGTTAATATGAAAAAGGGTACCCATTTAAAGTAAGCAGATGGCCTAGCGTGGTGGCTCACACCTGTAATCCCAACACTTTGGGAGGCCAAAGCGGGCAGATCACCTTGAGGTCAGGAGTTTGAAGCTGGCCTGGTCAACATGGTGAAACCCCATCTCTACTAAAAATACAAAATTTATCTGGGCATGTTGGTGCATGCCTGTAATCCCAGCTACTAAGGAGGCTGAGGCAGGAGAATCGCTTGAACCCAGAAGGCAGAGGTTGCAGTGAGCTGAGATCGCACCACTGCACTCCAGCCTGGGTGACAAAGCAAGAATCCGTCTCAAAAATAAATAAATAAATATTTAAAAATAAACATAAGTAAATAAATAAAGTAAGCAGATTATAGCATCATCCCTGTGGTCGGGATAAAGATTCCTAGCATTGAAAAATGGATTTTGAATAGAACTAATATTGTGGGGTTTAGATGCTGTTATTAGCAGAGCTTACCTTATAGCAGTATTTTACACTAAAAATAATAAGGAAATTAGAGATATTAAGGTGGATGTTGTCAAGTGGATGTATCAAGGAAGTAGGGTCTCCATAACCCATAATTAAGGTATAATGAGAATTCTATATATGTGGTTGGTACATTAATTGTAGCTGAGTTCTGCAGAGAGTGGGGAGTGTACTGGTCCATGCTATCTTCTGCCACCCTGTACAGCAATGTCCTCCATTTGGCCTGGTCGCTAATCATTGACCTCACTTGCTGCAGCATCTGCTGCTGATGCCTGCAGTCCTTCCCCGGCCTCTGGCTTGTATAGCCAGGGCCACCTCTGCCAAGTGTCCCCTCATCCATGCTGAGAAGTCGCTTCTGGTGCTCTGAGCCTCCCCCAGTCCCTTCTGATGCTCTACAGGGAGCTGAGGGACACTGGCTCTGGCCACACCCAGTGCGATTTCCACATGATGGCTGCAGGATCGGACTTTGCAGTAATGATCAGGCCACTCAACGAAGGCCCAGATCATAACCAAAATGCAGGGTCTGTCAGTTGCTACTTGCAGAATCCAATTCACAAGAGCGAGTTCTGGTATAAAGTGGATTTTATTCCAAAGCCAGCTTAGGGGAAGAAGTATAGGCTTCCTGGCTTAAGGGTACTGCTTTGCTCTTGGAGCAGAAAGTGGGCACTTTTAAAAGGCAAGGGAGGAGGTGAACAGGTGGGGGGTTGTCCTCGTGCCAGCTTAGTGTCTTACCTACTGGGCGGTTGGACTGGCATTTTCATGGCAGAAATGGGTTGTAAAAGTGACCTAAAACTCTCCAGCGGGGGAGAGAGTTTTGTAGTGGGACTTTGGATTGTAAATCGACTGTTATCTCTCCATGCAGCCTCCTGGTGGGTGAGCGTTCTGCTCTGGAGCATCTAAGCACAGAGTTAGATGAATTTGTAAGAAATATCTGATGAAGAGGAGGTAATAGACTATTATTGCGTTTCTAAAGAGCTAAAGTAGGAAGTGGGGTAAAGGAGGAAAAAGAAGAAAGAGAAAAAAATAATTAAACTATTTCTTAGAAAAATTGGGGTACTTGATTCCAAATCTGTGTTCTCAGAACCCCAGAACATCTCTGGAGGTTTTATGTCCCACCACTTCCCTGAGTTTTGGTTAGGATTAATCATAATCTCAACTGTTAATTGACATCATGGACAGTAGAAGAATAACTAGTGTAACTTCACGTGAAATTGTTGGTGCTACTGCTTATAGCACTCCATAAAGCCGCTTCGGTTTGAAGTTTGGTCAGATGGTAGAATTGAGTTTAATTTAGACGGACAGTACTCACAGGAACCCAGTTTGTAACCGGTAGTGAGTAGGGTCATGTTGTTCAGAACATTAAAATAAGGATAAACAGTCCTGGATTCTGGGTTAATCATTTTAAGAGTCTATGTATTTGGATAAGCTCATTTATTGGGTCACACAATATTTGAGGTTTTGCAATTGCACATGGTCTAGAATTTTGTTCATACTGGAAAAATTAGAATATAGGTAGAAACTGGCTGAACTCAGATGATGTAGGATCATCTAAGCAGATGTGGATTAATCTACTGCTACCCCATTAGGGAATTTTAATCTAACTCCAAGCCTGTACGTCCGATTGTCTATACGAACTGCAAAACCAGTTCCTATTATCCTTGGGGTAACTGTTTCTGGAAACTAAGCTTTGGTTCCCTCAATTATATTTATGAAAACGTTTCATAAAATGTATTCCCTATTTTACTTGGAAGTTTTGCCATGCTTTGAGGTCATCCACCCAAAATGAGAAAACCCAGGCCCATGTGTTTGTCACATGGGTCAGGCAATTTTATTTGAATGGATTAATTATTTTTAAATCTTCAGAGTCTTCCAGTCTTACTTGACACAGGGTAGTCAATTATCCAATTTGGGAGAAGAAGATCATGGAACAGAGCCCATTCCGTTTCCCCTTTAGAAAATAAGGGAGGGGGCTTCCCAGGCAGTCCCAGCATTGTGTCATTGGTGGAGACGGTTAACAGACAGACACATACGGAGCTATTGGTTATATTTTGGGTAAACAGACCTGATTTAAGTATGCCATGTTCCTTTTACTTCTTTTAATCTTCCTTAAGGTATTCCTGTGCTGATTAATAATAATTTGAAAAAGCAATTGATTTTTTTTTTAATTTTTAGAGATGGGATCGTGCTCTATTACCAAGGCTGGAGTGCAGTGGTGCTCACTGCAGCCTTGACCTCCTGGGCCTAAGTGATCCTTCTGACTCAGCCTCCCAATTATAGTTTCATTTTATATGTGAAATTGTCAGTTATAAATAGATTAGCTACATTGGGCTGCCGCCTATAATTGGGTCAGGGTTTGGAAAGACCCAATGTCCAAACTGACCACACACAAGTGCTATTTCCTATGCCCTACCAGGCTGAACTGCACTTCAGTGCTAGCTCTGTGCTCTAGTTTATAACCTATGGAAAAAGCTCTTCTGTGGCATTTGAGAGACTGGTCTGAGAGCATGTTGTTGCCAAATGATTTACTTTCCAAAGGCTTTTGGGCCCTTTCTTTAGAAATTCTAGTTTGGGCCGGGCGTGGTGGTTCACGCCTGTAATCCCAGCACTTTGGGAGGCCAAGGCGGGAAGATCACGAGGTCAGGAGATCAAGACCATCCTGGTCAACATGGTGAAACCCCGTCTCTACTAAAATACAAAAAAAAAAAAAAAAAAATTAGCCAGGCATGGTGGTACGTGCCTGTAGTCCCAGCTACTCAGGAGGCTGAGGCAGGGGAATCGCTTGAACCCAGGAGGTGGAGGTTGCAGTTAGCTGAGATCGCGCCACTGCACTCCAACCTGGCAACAGAGCAAGACTCCGTCTCAAAAATAAAATTAAAAAAATAATAATAATAATAAAAGAAATTCTAGTTTGATGATTCTTTACGTGTTGGGAATACCTCAACCCCATGTCTCCAATGACACCATGAGTTTCCAACTTCTGGTGTGATGCAAGCAGAAAATGGGTCAGGACACCTCACTCCCTCAGTTCTGCAAATTGATTGTGTTCACAAAGGCTGATTGACAGGCCCCAGGCCATCTGCCAGCAGCTCCCAGAGAGCCACACAGAAATGTGTTGGAGAAGCCTTTGAACGGTGGAGAATCACACAGCCAGGCAGAGTAATGCAGGTTCTGTCTGAACACACTTGGCATGCGTTTGACAGCAAGATAGAGAGTGAAATCCTGTCTCGAGGGGCTCATCGTTTCATTGTTCTGTAATCATTATAGAATCAAGTACTCTAAAGCTCAGAAAGGAAAGACAGCCCTTAGTTTACAAGGCCCGAGAGCCCTTATCTGGAAAATCTACTGAAAAGATAAACATTTTGGAAAGCAGTTGGGCAAGAACTATTACAATATTTATATCTGCTTACTTTTTGAAGCAGCCATTTCACTTCTAGGAACTTCTCTGAAACTCTTGACATATAAAAGGATGTTTACTGCAGATACACGTAAAAGGATGTTTATTGCAGCACTTTTGCAGTAGCCAAAATTGGAAACAATCATAAACAGGGAAATGGTTAATTAAGAAATGATATATCAATCCAAAGGAATATGATCCTGCTGTTAAAATGAGTAAGATCTGATGCAGAGATATTTTCTTTTATGCTTGTTTTGTTTTTTGTTTCGAGACAGGATCTTGCTCTGTCACCCAGGCTAGAGTGCAGTGGCACAATCCCAGCTCACTGGAGCGTCAACCTCCCAGGCTCAGGCAATCCTCCCGCCTCAACCTCCTGAGCGGCTGGGACTGCAGGGGCATGCCACCATGCCGGGCTAATTTTTATAGAGACAGGGTCTCGCTGTGTTGTCCAGGGTGGTCTCAAACTTCTGAGCTCAAGCGATCCACCCCCTTGGCCTCCCAAAGTGTTGGAATTACAGGTGTGAGCCACAGTCCCCAGCCCAGATATAGTTTCAAGATGTAGTACTAAGTGAAAAAAAATTGCAGAAAAGTTTATCTCTGTGAGTGGCTTTGTCAGAGTTTCACTTTCTATAATATGTTTCTCTATTGCTCTGGTTCCCTTCTCCCCAAAATACATTGTTTTGCACTTTAAAAATATCAAAATGGGAAAGCTATGTATAATAAAACGTATATGTCAGGATCCAGTGAGATTTATCAGGCCCCTAGCACAGTCAGGCATCAAGTGATGCTCACTAAATCTTAGCTCTACTATATCAGTAAACATCTATGTGCAATGGATACCTTCTTGATCTTGTTGCATAAAACTGCAGAATCTCAGGGAGAAGGGCCAGGAGAAAACAGCTTCTTAAGCAGCTTTTCCACCCTTTGACTATCCCTACATAGCAATTTCAAGTTTTCTGTCTAAGGAAGTTAGGACTGGTTTCTTACAGCAGCAGTCCCTCAACTTTTTGGCACCAGGGACTGGTTTCGTGGGAGACAATTTTTCCATGGACCTGGGGTTGGGGTGGGAGTGAGGGGGAATGGTTTTGGGATGAAATTGTTCCACCTCAGATCATCAGGCATTAGTTAGATTATCATAGGGAGCACACAACCTAGATCCCTCACATGTGCAGTTCACAATAGGGTTCCTGCTCCTAGGAGAATCTGAGGCCGCCACCGATCTGACAGGAGGCGGAGCTCAGGCAGCCTAGTGAAGCTATGAGAAGATGGCCACCATCCTTCAGACCCCAAAGTGGTAGATCCACTGAGAGCTTGCATCGTGCGCCTGTAAAAGCCACAGAAACACCACAAACACTCAATGCCTGCTTGTGAAAGCAGCTGGCAGTCAGAGGGGGTGGGATATACCCTGCAAAGCCAGAGGGGCGGAGCTGCCCAAGGCCATGCATCAGCGTGTTTTGGATGTAAGACATGGAGTCAAAGAAGATTATTTTGGAGCTTTAAGATTTAATGACTGCCTTGCTGGATTTCGGACTTGCATGGGACCAGTGGCCCCTTGGCTTTGGCCAATTTCTCCCATTTGGAATGGGAACATTTGCCCAATGCCTGTACCTCATTGTATCTAGGAAGTAACTAACTTGCTTTTGACTTTACTGGCTCATAGGCAGAAGGGACTTGCCTAATCTCAGATGAGACTTTGGACTGAAACTTTTGGGTTAATACTGGAATGAATTAAGACTCTGAGGGAAGACATGATTGGTTTTGAAACGTGAAAGGGCCATGAGATTTGGGAGAGGCCAGGGGCAGAATGATATGGTTAGGCTTTGTGTACCCACCCAAATCTCATCTTGAATTGTAATCCTCAGGTGTTGAGGGAGAGACCTGGTGGGAGGTGATTGGATCATGCGGGCAGTTTCCCCATGCTGTTCCCATGATAGTGAGGGAGTTCTCATGAGATCTGATTGTTTTATAAGTGACAATTTCCTCTATCTTTCCTCTATCTTTCCTGCTGCCTTGTGAAGAAAGTGCCTGCGCCGGGTGCAGTGGCTCACACCTGTAATCTCAGCACTTTGGGAGGCTAAGGCGGGTGGATCAAGAGGTCAGGAGCTCAGGACCAGCCCGGCCAACATGATGAAACCCTGTCTCTACTAAAAATACAAAAATTAGCTGGGCACAGTAGTGGGCGCCTGTAATCCCAGCTACTCAGGAGGCTGAAGCAGAAGAATTGCTTGAACCTGGGAGGCGGAGGTTGTAGTAAGCTGAGATCTCACTGGGCGACAGAGCGAGACTCTGTCTCGGAAAAAAAAAAAAAAAGAAGAAAGTGCCTTCTTCTCCTTCCACCAGTAAGTTTCCTGAGGCCTCCCCAGCTATGTGGAACTGTGAATCAATTAAACCTCCTTCATTTATAAATTACTGTCTCAGGTATATCTCACACTTTATAGCAGTGCGAAAGCGGACTAATATAGGTGGTGATGCTGGCTTGCCCACCACTCACCTCCTGGTGTACAGCCTGATTCCTAACAGGCCACAGACCGGGACCTGTCTTCGGCTAGTGGTTTGGAGACCCCTGTCTTAGAGTATTGATACTACCATTTGTTGTTCTGGCCATTTTTGCCAAGCAGCTGTTCAGTGCATATCAATTGCTGGTGATGTAGAAAGACAGATGTTTTCCAGGAAGCATTGATTTTTACCTTAGAGCCCAATGTTACTGCTCTTTTTACAAAGAGCTTTGATTTTCACGAACATTTTCCATAATGCAATTTGACTTTAATTGGGTGGGTATGCCTCTTTTTAAGAGACCCAAATAGCTGGCCACAGTGGCTCATGCCTGTAATCCCAGCACTTTGGGAGGCCAAGCCAGGCGGATCATGAGGTCAGGAGTTCGAGACCAGCCTGGCTAACATGGTGAAACCCTGTCTCTACTGAAAATACAAAAAGTGGCCAGGTGTGGTGACAGGCATCTGTAGTCCCAGCCATTCGGGAGGCTGAAGCAGGAATCAATTGAACCCAAGAGGCGGAGGTTACAGTGAGCTAAGATCATGCCACTGTACTCCAGCCTGGCAACAGAGGCTCTGCCAAAAAAAAAAAAAAAAAAAAAAAAAATCCCCTCCAAATTTGCATCACAAAACAGATAAACAAAGGTGCAAATTTTACAATTGCAAAAGGACTCTGCTTTACTGGAAGTTCTTTAAAGCATTCTTTTACACTGGTTCATTTGAAAAGGGATTCACTTCATAAAAATTTGACAATACAACTTTTATTAAACATTTCTTTCACAGAACAATAATTTTTTATTGGGCCGGGCGCAGTAGCTCATACCTGTAATCCCAGCACTTTGGGAAACCAAGACAGGAGGATCACTTGAGCCCAGGAGTTTGAGACCAGCCTGAGCAACACAGGGGACCCCATCTCTACAAAAAAATTGAAAAATTGGCCAGGTGTGATGGCACGTGCCTGTGGTCCCAGTTTCTTGGGAGGCCAAGATGGGAGGGTTGCATGAGCCTGGGAGGTCAAGGCTGCAGTCAGCTGTGTTTGTGCCACTGCACTCCAGCCTGGGCGACAGAGCAGGCCCGTTTCAAAAAAAAAAAAAAAAAAAGACAAAATATCCCTATAATTTATATATGTATGTGTGTATATATATGTATATGTGTGTGTGTATATATATATATATTATATATATATATACACGTTTTTTCTATTAACTGGGACTATCTAAGACTAACAAGACCAATAAATTACAAGACTTTTGATTCTACCAGGGGAAACCTGATGGGCTTTCTGAGTCTTAGGATGACATGAGAACCTACAAAGCTCTACTAGAAGGCCATGCATTCAAAAAGGCCCTGGAGAGAAATGCAGAGGCTGGTGCAGATCTCAGGGTTGCACTTAACGTCCCTGCGGCCAGGGACAAGTTACTTCACTGCTGTTACATTTCCTCATTTGCAATCATGGAAGAAGGATTTTACTCACTGAATTATTTTGAGGATTAAAGAAAACATGTATTATTCTCCAGATGTTAAGACATTATGGGACGGGCACGGTGGTTCACACCTGTCATCCTGGCACTTTGGGAGATGGAGGTAGGAGGATCACTTGAGCTCAGGAGTTCGAGACCAGCTTGAGCAACACAGTGAAACCTCATCTTCACTAAAAATAAAAAAAAAAAAATTCAGCTGGGTGTGGTGGTGTAACTGCCCAGTGAATTCTTAACCCCTGCCCAGATAGAGCCGATTTATCAAGGCAGGGGAATTGCAGTGGAGAAAGAGTTTAATCCACACAGAGCTGGCTGAATGAAAAACTGGAGTTTTTTGTTTGTTTGTTTGTTTTTTATTACTCAAATCAGTCTCCTAGGGCATTTGGGGGCTAGGGTTTTTCAAAGGTAGTTTGGGGAAAGGGGCTGTGGTGACTAGGTAATGAGTGCTTGCTGCTGATTGGTTGGTAATGCAATCACAGGGGTGTGGGAAATAGTCCTCCTGGACACTGAGTCACTTCTGGGTGGGGCCAGGGGAGCAGTTGGTGGAGCCATCAGTATCAGATATGCAAAAAAACCTGAAAAGACATCTCAAAAGGCCAATCATTGGTTCTATGTTAGTGATGTTATCTGCAGGGGTAATTGGGGGAAGTTGTATATTTTGTGACCTTCAGAATAATGGCTGGCGATCATTTACATCTACACCCTAGCAGAATTCAGGATCTTCTATCCTCCTAGCCTGGTGCTCTCTCATTAGTATTATAAAGGCAGTTGAGTTTGGGGAAGGGCTACTATCATTTAAACTATAAACTAAATGTCTCCCAAAGTTATCTTGGCCTAAGCTCAGGAATAATTAAGGGCGCCAGAAGGCGAAAGACAGGGCCAGGAGGGGTGAGGGGGTGGGGGGCAGGGAGCAGTGGGGATGTGGCTTGGCAAGATCAGATCTTTCCCACTGCCATCATTTTCCCACTGATATACTTTTTGTAAAGGTGGTTTCAGTGGTGTGTGTCTGTAATTCCAGCTATTCAGGAGGCTAAGGCAGGAGAATTGCTAGAACCTGGAGGATCAAGGCTGCAGTGAGCTATGATCACACCACTGTACTCCAGCCTGGGCAAGAGAGTGAGACCTTGTCTCGCAAACAAACAAAAAAAATATTATGAAGTTATAGTAATTAAAATAGTTCCTAGAGAAACAAATGGAGGGCTGTGTGCAGTGGCTCACACCTGTAATCCCAGCACTTTGCCCAGCACTTTGGGAGGCCAAGGTGGGCAGATCACTTGAGGTCAGGAGCTCGAGACCAGCCTAGCTAACATGGTGAAACCCCACCTCTACTGCTAGAAATACCAAAATTGTTAGAAATAGATCATCAGTGCCATGAAGAAAAGAAAGCACAGAGACAAAAGATCTCTCAGCAAGGCCATCTTTACTTTCTGCAGAAAGGGTGCTCAATCTCAGATGGAACAATGGCGAGAGCACACTTGAACAAAGGAAAAGCAGACATAGTTATCCCTTAAGCATTTGGGTCATCTTTACTGCTGTATCCTGCATCCATTGGCTGGAGCAGGACCTCACAATCTTAAACTGATACCCGATTTGCTAATAGCCTAAAACTTTCCTAAATAGGTTAGTGCAGGGAAGAACAAAGAAGTTGCTTATGGAAGGTTTAAGGAAGCAATAACATTTCCATATAAGGAAGGGGCATAGGCTGTGAGCTGGAACGTGCCTGTGAGCATATCCAACAGTTACATAGGATAGGGTTTAACGAAGAGTTATTAGCACAAAGCAAGGAGGCTTGAAGAAAGTTAGTCTTTAAAAGAAACTATTTTTTCCAACACTTATGATTTATTCTTTAACAAGAAGGAAAACTTTGAAGAGGAAACTTTTTACTTTCTACATCTACTAAAAATACAAAAATTAGCCGGGCATGGCAGGAGAATCACTTGAACCTGGGGCAGAGGTTGCCATGAGCTGAGATTGTGCCACTGCACTCCAGCCTAGGCGATAGAGCAAGACTCCATCTCAAAAAAAAAAGAAGAAGAAAAAAAAAGTAACAAATGGAGAGATTGTTAGCAGTGACAAATCCATGCGGGTCTGCAGCAACCTCATTTCTTGCCTCTTCAGAGGAAAGAATTCATCCAAGGGGCATAAGGCAGAGTGAGAGCCTGTAAAATCAAGCTGCAGACATAGATAAGCAAGCAGGAAGCTTGCACGAGTGAATGCTGGCTGCTGCGCCAATAGGAAAAGACTACCTGGAGGCCAGGCATGTTCAACATGGAGGCTCCATCTTCCCTTTTCTTTGTCCCTACATATGCAGTAAAAGAGCAGGCAACATGGCACTGGCCAGGTAGAGACCCCATCTGCATAATAAAAGATTAGAGTGGGATGGCCAGCTTCTTCACACTATGCAAACGGCACACCTGGTCCGACCAATCTCTTGTGCCCTATGTAAATCAGACACTGCCTCCTCAAGCTCCTCTATAAAACCCATGCATTCCACCACAGAACCGGATGACCCACTCAGGAGTCCCTCTCTCTCTGTAGGAGAGACAGCTATTCTCTTTCTTTTGCCTATTAAACCTCTGCTCTTAAACTCACTCCTGCATGTGTCTGCATCCTCTATTTCCTTGTCGTGAGGAAATGAACCTCAGGTATTACCCCAGATGAGCAACACCACCTCACTAATAGCTGGGACTACAGGTGCTTGCCACCACACCCAGGTAATTTTTTAAATTTTTGGTAAAGACCAAGTCTCACTAGGTTGATGAGGCTGGTCTTGAACTCCTGAGCTCAAGCAATGCTCCTGCCTTGGCCTCCCAATGTGCTGGGATTACAGGCATGAGCCACCACACCCAGCCAAGATAGATTTTTAAATAAATGTCTGGAATAATAAGCTAGCCCACTGGGGAAAAGAAATAGTGCTGAATCCCTTCCTCATTCCTCATACAAAAGGGAATTCCCAATGAATCATTATACCTTAAAAAGTACAAAGGGGTCATTCCTCTACAAACCACAAATTCTCATCAGATGGGTTTTATTTAACCCTATGTATTGTGAGGTACTTTCCAATCTGACTCTAGCATAATGTGACAAAGAAGAAAGTTAAAATATTTTAACCCAAAACATGTTTCTTTGCCATATTTTGAAGTGGCCCTGCAAAGCTGTCATTTGTGGGGGAAAATTTGTATCTGTAAAGAATCTCTATTAACAAAGCTAGATCTTTTTCTTCCAGGCCCTCCCAATCCTGAAGAGATTAACGAAGAGTCTAGCACCTTTTAAAGATCTGAATAGGAAAATTTATCATCTATTGTCTCTAAGGGCAGCCACTATAAGACTTCAAAAGAACCTTGGTCTCCACAATCTTTTATCTTAACCTGAACATTTCCTTTCTATCATCGCAGGTCTTTAGACAAATTCAACCAATTTTCAACGAGAAAATGTTTCAATTTACCTATAGCCTGAAAGCCCCTACTTTGAGTTGTCTTGTCTTTCTGGACCAAACCAATGTATTTCTCAAATGTATTTGATTGATGATGAATACATTTGACATCAATCAAATGTTTGATTGGATCATCAATCAAAGAGTCTGACTCTTCATTGACACTCTGAAGTTAACATCAAGTCAAGCAGCTTCAGCTTTTGCAGCTTCATGAAAAGAGCAGTTTGTTTTTAGTGATTCCAAGTCAGAAGGGTTGGAAAAAAATTGGAATGTTAGTTTGGAGAGTCATAACCAGATATTGGAGGAAACTAGAATTGGGGATCCAGTCCAGTTTGCATGTAAATAACAAAACTTCAAAGACAATGAACAGAACTAGAATCTAGTCACAGGTGTGTTTGAAATGCTTGTTCCCTGGTGCTGTAAAGAAATAGCACTTGAACATAAATTTAATTTACTCAGCAAGGCCATTTGTTTACTTTCTGCAGAAAGGGTACACTCACCAGCAGTTTTGCCACGAGAGCACACCAAACAAAGGAGACAGGGTCATTTATAACCTGACGCATCCACCCTACTGCTGTGCCCGGTTTCCACTGGCTGCAACAGGACCTCACATTCTGTATTCTAGCAACTCAGAACTTTTTAAAAGAGGCAAAGGCAGAGGAGAACAAAGGAAGGAGGAAGTAACATGTGGAATGCTGAGAAAGGTAAAAATACCTTCAAATAAGGAAGAAGAACAGGCTATGACCTAATGCTTTGTTGGACCAGTATAAGCATGCCAGGGCAAATATTTAGGCTAAATTGTGGGAGCTAAGAACATAAAGTACATTGATTTCTTTATTACGGCTAGCAGATATTTAAGAATGTTAGCACAGGTCTTTGAATAAATTTTGCTCCTAAGAGAAGTTACTATTTGTTCCTAATCAGACGGGGAGGAAAGTCTTTGAAGAGGAACCTCTACTTTACTTTTTACAGGTGCATGATAGTTTTTTTACTAAAACATAATATTTCTCTCTGTCACCTCCATTTCTACCAAAGATAGTCACAGTAAAGACTGATTTGCAAAATAAGTCTAGTCTCTTTATACTTGCCCTGATTAAGTGCAACAAGAATAGTGATTAATCATATAGGCTCTTGGCCACTGCCCCATCTGGGAAGTGAGGAGTGCCTCTGCCCGGCCACCGCCCCGTCTGGGAAGTGAAGATCACCTCTGCCCGGCCGCCAACTGTCTAGGAAGTGAGGATCACCTCTGCCTGGCCGCCCACCGTCTGGGAAGTGAGGAGCACCTCTGGCCAGCCGCCCACCATCTGGGAAGTGAGGAGCACCTCTGCCCGGCCGCCCACCGTCTGGGAAGTGAGGAGCACCTCTGCCTGGCCGCCCACCGTCTGGGATGTGAGGAGCACCTCTGCCCAGCTGCCAACCATCCGGGAAGTAAGGAGTGCCTCTGCCCAGCTGACCACAGTCCGGGAAGTGAGGAGTGCCTCTGCCCAGCTGCCAACCATCTGGGAAGTGAGGAGCCCCTCTGCCCGGCTGCCAACTGTCTGGGAAGTGAGGAGCGCCTCTCCCCGGCTGCCCAACTGACTGGGAAGTGAGGAGCGCCTCTGCCCGGCCAACCTGTCTGGGAAGTGATGAGGGCCTCTGCCCGGCCACCCCGTCTGGGATGTCAGGAGCGCCACTGCCCGGCTTCCCACCATCTGGGAAGTGAGAAGCGCCTCTGCCCAGCCGCCCAACTGTCTGGGAAGTAAGGAGCGCCTCTGCCCGGCTACCCTGTCTGGGAAGTGAGGTGCCCCTCTGCCCTGCCGCCCCACCGTCTGGGAAGTGTGGAGCACTTCTGCCCAGCTGCCCAGTGTCTGGGAAGTGAGGAGCGCCTCTGCCCGGCTTCCGCCCTGTCTGGGATGTGAGGAGCGCGTCTGCCCAGATGCCGCCCTGTCTGGCAAGTGAAGAGCGCCGCTGCCCGGCCGCCCCACTGTCTGGGAAGTGAGGAGCACCTCTGCCCGGCCACCCCATCTGGGAAGTGAGGAGTGCCTCTGCCTGGCCGCTGTGCAACCTTCCAAGTGTGAAGTGACAGCCTTGTTTGTGATCTTTTCTGTGTCCCCCAAGTTTGCATTTTCGACATTAAAGTTTACTTTTTAATTTAAAAAAAATCATATAGGCTCTTTTTAAGTCTGTTTTGCTGGAACTTTTAATAAGGAATCTCAGGTTAGACTTTCCAAGTCTCTCAAGAATACAAAGAGAACTTGTCTGGCTTGTTTCAACTTTGCCTGCAATATCTATAGACTTTGATGAATTATTCTTTTCTTGATGTCCCCAATATACCTGAGGTCTGCCAGGAAGTGACCTTTCTTACTCATCTGTAAGGCAACCACATAAAGAAACCACATAAGCGAAGTACGAGGTTGGCTTTTTGGCTCCATAAAGTCAAACTTAGTTCCTTAAAACTGTCTGATCATATCTGATTATATGTTCATTTTCGTATTTGATATTCCAGTCAACGTCTTAGCAATATAATCAAGGTTTTCAATTGTGTCCCTGTTATAAGGAAACTAGATTCTTACTGAATTTATGAAAATAACTATATAGTGCCAAGCATGGTGGCTCACACCTGTAATCCCAGCACTTTGGGAGGCCAAGGTGGGTGGATCACAAGGTCAGGAGTTCAAGACCAGCCTGGCCAACAGAGTGAAACCCCGTCTCTACTAAAAATACAAAAAAATTAGCCAGGTGTGGTGGCGGGCACCTGTAATCCCAGGTACTTGGGAGGCTGACGCAGGAGAATCGCTTGAACCTGGGAGGTGGAGGTTGCAGTGAGCCGAGATTGCACCATTGCACTCCAGCCTGGGTGACAAGAGTGAAACTCCATCTCAAAAAAAAAAAAAGAAAAAGAAAAAGAAAATAACTATATAGTCATGAATAGTCATGAAAATAAGAATAGTGAGTAAGAGTTTCTGAATTCTACAGGGATCAGGTAGAAAAAAAAGGATAAATGTTTCAATTCTGTTTATGAAGGTATAATTTACCTGATTGCTGTAAATTTTAGTTAGCTTTAGAAAAAAAAAGAAAAGCCATTAAAGACCCAGAAATGTCCTAAAACAAGAAGTCATAAGAATTATAATCATCAGTTGGGCGCGGTGGCTCACGCCTGTAATCCCAGCCGTTTGGAAGGCTGAGGCAGGTGGATAGCCTGAGGTGAGAAGTTTGAGACCAGCCTGGCCAACATAGTGAAACCTCGTCTCCACCAAAAATGCAAAAAAAAATAGCTGTGGGTGGTGGCAGGCACCTGTAATCCAAGCTACTCGGGAGGCTGAGGCAGAAGAATCACTTGAACCCAAGAGGCGGAGGTGGCAGTGAGCCAAGATTGTGCCATTGCACTCCAACCTGGGCAACAAGAGCAAAACTCCCTCTCAAAAAAAAATAATAATAATTAAAAATAATTTAAATCACCTTCATTGGGTCATCTAGTCCAATGTAATTAATTCTTGTTCGGCTTGATCTTTGGTTAGCAATTTCATGAATGAGTCAGTTTTTCCATTAGTGTTCTGGAAGTTCAACGGTATGATCTTAAAGTCATCAGGAACATGTACTTGTCCGTTTTCTCCATGAATCTCCTTAAATACAAATGCACTTTCTTGAGGTTCCTGGGCCTACCAGGAAATGACTTTTCTTACTCATCAGCACAACAGCCATGCAAAGAAACCACATAAGCATGGTAGTTCATATTATAGTTGTTTGCAAAAGCTTTTAGGAATGCATCAAAATAAAATAATTAACTGTCTATGGATGACAAAAACTTTAAATGGCCATGGTTAAAGGATGAGAATTCATTGTAATACAATTGGGAAAAAAATTCAGTTACTTCTGTCACATACATTTTAAGATAATAACTAGAATTATAACTGACAACATTATATCAGGACCCATCAGATCTCTAAGAACTTCATGCAATTTCTGGAACACATAAATACATACAAATATGATATAAAGAAGGTTTAGCATCACTTCTTTTTTAACAATGCTTCCCATGTAATTTAACATACCAAATTAATTTAACAAGTTTGTTTTTATAAGAAGAAAGACAAGGCCGGGTGCAGTGGCTTATGCCTATAATCCCAGCACTTTGGGAGGCCAAGGCAGGCAGAACACGAGGTCAACCAATTGAGACCATCTTGGCCAACATGGTGAAACCCCATCTCTACTAAAAATACAAAAATTAGCTGGGTGTGGTGGTGGGCGCCTGTAGTCCCAGCTACTTGGGAGGCTGAGGCAGGAGAATCTCTTGAACCCGGAGGTGGAGGTTACAGTGAGCCAAGATCGCACTACTGCACTCCAGCCTGGCAACGGAGCAAGACTCCATCTCAAAAAAAAAAAAAAAATTAATAATAAATAAAAAAGAAGAAAGACAAGTCCTTTGTGACTTTTTAGGGGCCTTCAGGAAAATTCCAAAGTTAGCTCAAGGTCAAAAACACTTCACGTAGAGTTTGATTTTTCAAAGTTGTCAAAACCAAAAGATGGCTGGGCTCGGTGGCTCATGCCTATAATCCCAGCACTTTGGGAGGCCAAGGCAGGAGGATCACTTGAGCCCAGGAGTTTGACATCAGCCTGGGCAACATAGGAGGAGACCTTATCTCTAAAAAAAAAATTTTTAAAGGACAAATTTTTTTTTAAAAGTCAAAAGACTAAATTTTTTGATTAAACAGGATCACTGATCACTGTAAAACATTACTCAGTTATCCATTTAACGAAAGCGCTGGAAGATTTCAGAGGTAATTACGGAAAGGTATATAGTTTCCTTTTTTTTTTTTTTAACTTAGCTCTTTTAACAGAGACGACTGAGTCTTCTTAAGTAATTAAAGACCTGATAAAGACAACATGAAACACAGGAAATTATTCTGATAAGACGCAGATTTTTTTCCACCTCAGCAAATTCTAGATTTCCTACACAGATTACATAGACGGTAAAGAAAAACCTTCCATAGCATTTTATCAAGAGAAGTCCAATACTCCAATAAAACTTTGTAATTTTAAGAGAGAAGATGAAACTCTAGTTTTGGATTGTACTTTTGATATTAAGGCTCATTTTTGAGATCCTTATAATAAATTGATTCAATTTTAGCCAACTTAATCACACAAGATTCTCTCTCTCTAACTTTCTAAATCTGTTCAGGGTTTTTTTTTTGTTGTTTTATTTTTGTTTTGAGACAGTCTTGCTATGTTGCCCCAGCTGGTCTCGAACTCCTGGGCTCAAGCAATACTCTTGCCTTGGCCTCTTGAGTAGCTGGGACTACAGGCACATGCCACCATGCCTAGCTCCATTCAGTTTTTGTCTTTCTTTCTTTTTTTTTTTTTTTTGAGATGGAGTCTCACTCTGTCGCCCAGGCTGGATGGAGTGCAGTGGCGCGATCTCTGCTCACTGCAACCTCCACCTCCTGGGTTCACGCCATTCTCCTGCCTCAGCCTCCCGAGTATCTGGTACTACAGGCACCCACCACCACACCCGGCTAATTTTTGGTATTTTTAGTAGAGACAGGGTTTCACCATGTTAGCCAGGGTGGTCTAGATCTCCTGACCTCGTGATCCGCCCGCCTCAGCCTCCCAAAGTGCTGGGATTACAGGCTTGAGCCACCGCGCCCAGCTGCTTCATACCTTATCTTACAGAAATCCCGTATCCTATTTTCCTTGCATACAAGTTTTGTTCTTTACACTTTCTGGTTTTCATTAGAAACTAAGCAATCATTAAGAAATTAAGCAATCATCAAGAAATTTCTAGTTTTCACTAGAAATTAAGCAATCGTGAACTGTCACATTAGCATTCTGTAGACAGGCAAATTTATGAATATACCTTTTCGTAATTTTTAGAATCATATATTTTTTCATAGCAGTTTTCTCTTTCTCTCTCTTTTTTTTTTTTTTTCCGAGATGGAGTTTCACTCTCGTTGCCCAGGCTGGAATGCAATGGCGCTATCTCGGTTCACCGCAACCTCTGCCTCTCGGGTTTAAGCGAATCTCCTGCCTCAGCCTCCTGAGTAGCTGGGATTACAGGCATGCACCACCATGTCTGACTAATTTTGTATTTTTAATAGAGACAGGGTTTCTCCAGCTTGGTCAGGCTGGTCTCAAACTCCCGACCTCAGGTGATCTGCTCCCCTTGGCCTCCTAAAGTGCTGGGATTACATGCATGAGCTACTGTGCCCAGCCTGTAGCACAGTTTTTCAATGTGGCATGGGATATGTTTACTAACACACTCAAACATCTGGAGTCTCTTGTACTAAGAAGCCAAGAGTAGACAAACATATATTCAGCAATTAATGCTTCAATGTTTTATTATATTTGGAAAATATCTAGGTATGCAGTAAATATTTATCATTTAATTTAACTTAAGTTAGCAAAACCCTGAGTATAGGTTACCAAAGAGATTTGGGGAACCATTTTTAGTAGACATGTGATAAACCATAATCATTGTTAAAAGCTCATTTATATACTTTTATCCTATTTTTATAACTGCCTGACAGATTCTTCCTGCCTGCTGCACAAATAAAGAGCATGGCATTGCAATAAAGTAAGAGTTTAATTGGCCGGGCTCAGTGGCTCACACCTGTAATCCTAGTGCTTTGGGAGGCCAAGGTGGGTGGATTGCCTGAGCTCAGGAGCTCAAGACCAGCCTGAACAACATGGTGAAACCCTGTCTCTTCGAAAATACAAAAAATTAGCCAGGCATAGTGGCAGGAGTCTGTAATCTCAGCTACTCGGGAGGCTGAGGCAGGAGAATTGCTTGAACCCCAGAGGTGGAAGTTGCAGTGAGCTGAGATTGTGCCACTGCACTCCAGCCTGGGCAACAGAGTAAGACTCTGTCTCAAAAAAAAAAAAAAAAAAAAAAAGAGAGAGAGAAAAGAGAGAGAGAGAGAGAGAAGTGGAGAGAAGATGAGAGAAGGAAGGAGAAACAGGAGCAACGGGAAGGAAGAGGTTGTAGGGGAGCCAGGGTTGGGAGATCTCAAGTTCCCCAAAGAAGCCAATAAAGTCCCATATTATCCTCAGAAAAATTGCGCCAACCTTAGGGAAGTGACAGAGTTGGTTGAGCACATAGACAGCGGGGCTTCAGGAAGGGAGTTTCAGGTGATGGAGACATTCCCACGGGAGCTGCAGGATCAGCTCGACAGAACAGAGAGAACTTAAAACAGTAACTCCTACTAGGGTCTGAATATTGGCTTCTAGTCAGGCCAACTTCTGACCATAGAGCTCCTTTAAAAAAAAGCCTTTCAAGGCCGGGCACGGTGGCTCATGCCTATAATCCCAGCACTTTGGGAGGCCGAGGTGGGCGGATCAGGAGGTCAGGAGTTTGAGACCAGCCTGACCAACATGGTGAAACCCCGTTTTAAACCCTACTTAAAATACAAAAATTAGCCGGGCATGGTGGCACATGTCTGTAATCCCAGCTACTCGGGAGGCTGAGGCAGGGGAATCGCTTGAATCTGGGAGGCAGAGGTTGCAGTGAGCCGAGATGCACCACTGCACTCCAGCCTGGGTGACAGAGCAAGACTCCGTCTCAAAACAACAACAACAAAAAAAATTCCTTTCAAATATCTCATTATCAAATTTTCCTGGGACAAACACTAAGTATTCCCGGCAATATTGAACTCCTATTTGAATAGTTTTTTTCCTTTTTCTTTTACAGAAAATGTGTACTTAGCAAATGACTGAAGACCAAAGCCATAAGCCTCTTAGGACTTAAAACCAATGAGCCTTTTATGGCTTAGCCACAGAAATGAGATGCCTCTCCAAACAGGGTGCAAAGATACGGCCCTTTCCATAGACTATGGGAGCCACTCCCATAGACAGCCAAGGGAAGAAAGTCTTAGAAAACACCCCAAGAGCCGGCAATGGTTGGTAGGATATGAGAAAAAGAAAAATCATTTCATCTGGCTAGCTGTTATGGCCTACATCTGTAATCCCAGCACTTTGGGAGGCTGGGGCAGGTGGATCACTTGAGCTCAGGGGTTTGAGACCAGCCTGGGCAACATGGTGAGACCCCGCCTTTACAAAAAAATACAAATATTAGCTGGATGTGCTGGTGTACACCTGTAGTCCCAGTTACTCAGGAGGCTGAGATGGGAGGATTGCTTAAGCCTGAGGAGGTCAAGGCTGCAGTGAGCCATGATCACGCCACTGCACTCCAGCCTGGGTGACAGTGAGACCCTGTTCACCTCCCCTTCCAAGAAATATATTTCATTTGAGGAATGCAAGCCCCTTTAAATTATGAGACCCAGAAAGGCATTTAAAATGTAATACCAGTCAAGTCCCTCTCCCCCTTGAGTGAAATAATTACCTCTAGCAGCCACTCGCTATGGGAGCTCTAGACTAACTGTCACCAAGTAGCCATAAAATGCCATACACCCTGTAGTTCAACAATGCACAGCCAATCACCAATGTTATTCATAAAAATAACTGAGGTTATTTCTGTAAACCAATGAGAATTCCTGACAAATAACTTTTGTAATTCTCCTTCTCCTGATTTGTTATTTTTTTCCTTTAAAAACTTGAGCCTCTCTTTTGTTGTCTGGAGCAGTCCCCAAGGCAACTTGGAAGTGTGTCCCGGGCTGCAGTCCTCAACTTTGTGCTGATGACCTCTCTTTGAACTAGATTCTGACCGTTTTGATGATTGTAGGTTGACAGACACTGGTCACAGATAGGATGCAGCCCACACTTCTCTTTCTGTCTGGTTATATTCCTGGGTGTCCTGGACCTGGTGGTTGGCTGGCTGTATTCTGGGGTGTCCCCAACCTGGTGGTTGGTTGCCTGCACAGGCAGCCTGGATAATCTGGGCGCCCCAGCAGTCGGATAGCCACGCTACATTTTTAGGACACAAAAGGAGACAAACAGGAAAGCAATAGCTGTCTCTGGGAGTGAAAGGATCAATAACCAATGGTTACCCCAAACTACATTTCACCAGAGTCACTGTCCAAAAAAATTAATTCTTACAAATGATTTCTCCTGCTAATGTGAATTTGAAATAGAAGGCACAAAAGAGAAACTTGTACCTTCGTCCCCTGACTGACACTGCACAGATCCAGGAGTGCTAACTACCGCATTCTTTTATTTATTTATTTATTTATTTTATTTATTTTTTTGAGACAGAGTCTCATTCTGTGGCCCAGGCTGGAGTACAACGGCGCAATCTTGGCTCACTGCAAGCTCTGCCTCCTGGGTTCACGCCACTCTCCTGCCTCAGCCTCCTGAGTAGCTGGAACTACAGGCACCCGCCACCACACCTGGATAATTTTTTTTGTATTTTTAGTAGGGATGAGGTTTCACCATGTTAGCCAGGATGGTCTCGATCTCCTGACCTCGTGATCCACCCGCCTCAACCTCCCAAAGTGCTGGGATTACAGGCATGAGCCACCATGCCCGGCCTTTTTTTTTTTTTTTTTTTTGAGACAGGGTCTCATGCTCATTGCCCAGGCTGGAGTGCAGTGCCGTAATCACGGCTCACTGCATCCTCGATTTTCCGGGCTCAAGTGATCCTCCTGCCTCAGCTTCCTGAGTAGCTGGGACTACGGGTGAACACCACCATGCCTGGCTAAATTTTTTGTATTTTTAGTAGAGACAGGGTCTTGCTATGTTGGCCAGGCTGATCTCAAACTCCTGGGCTCAAGTGATCCACCAGCCTTGGCCTCCCAAAGTGCTGAGATTACAGGCATGAGCCACAATGCCCGGCTAATTTTTTGTATTTTTAGTAGAGACAGGGTCTTGCCATTTTGCCCAGGCTGGTCCCAAACTCCTGGGCTCAAGTGATGCACCTACCTTGTCCTCCCAAAGTGCTGGGATTACAGGTGTGAGCCACCACATCCGGCCGACACCACATTCTTACCTGTTGCCAGATTCTGTCACTTCTCCAGGGATCCCAATTGTAGAGCAGGCAGGGTGTCCCAGAGATCCCATCTGGGTCACCACAACTGTATGGGCAGAATAATAATTTTCTCCATATCCTTTCTGTGTTCCCGGCTGGGACTTCCTGTAACAAAATGGCAGATTAACAAGAGAAAGACAAAAGGAAGTTTAACAACATGTATATTTCAGGTATACATAGGAGATACCCAGAGAAATGAGTGAAATCTACAGCGGTGGCTTAGAATTAGGGCTTAAATACCATCTCCAGTTGAAACAAAACAAGAATGGTGTTGGGGTGGACAGTTATGGGGTGGTGTCCAGAAAAAGCTTGGTAAGCAAAGCTAAGGTTTGTAGTGCAGATTTATGTTGGTGTCTTCTCTAATGATTAGAGTTTCTGGTGCATTAGAGCCACACTTCTTTTCCTGGTATAGGGACAAAGAAACCCTTACAAATGGAGACGCGTTTTTTTGTTTGTTTGTTTTTTGAGACGGAGTTTTACTCCTGTTGCCCAGGCTGGAGTGCAATGGCACGACTTTGGCTTACTGCAACCTCTGCCTCCTGGGTTCAAGCGATTCTCCTGCCTCAGCCTCCTGAGGAGCTGGGATTACAGGCGCCCACCGCTATACCTGGATAATTTTTGCATTTTTAGTAGAGATGGGGTTTCACCATGTTGGCCAGGCTGGTTTTGAACTCCTGACCTCAGGCGATCCACCCGCCTTGGCCTCCCAAAGCGCTGGGATTACAGGTGTGAGCCACTACGCCCAGCTGGGATTTTTTTTGGTATTTAAGTATATATAGAGAATTATATTTTATTTTAAAATTAATTTAATTTTATTTTTTATAATTAATTATAAAATTATATTTTTAAAAATTAATTAGAGACGAGGTCTTGCTGGTCTCGAAATCCTGATTTCAAGTGACCCTCCTACCTCAGCCTCCCCAGTAGCTGGGACTACAGGCACGACACCACACCCAGCTAATATTTTGATTTTTTTGTAGAGATGGGGTCTCCCTATATTGCCCAGGCTGGTCTCAAACTCCTGGGCTCAAGCAATCCTCCTGCCTGGGCTTCCCAATGTGCTGGGATTATAGGCATGAGCCACTATGCCTGGCAAGAGATGTTTTTTGTTGTTGCTGAGACTAACAGAAAACAGCAGAGAGATGATTTTTATAGATGTAAATTTCCCTTACAAAAGGGTAGCTTTTAAAATATTATTTAATTTAATTTAATTTAAATTTTTGAGTCTCACTCTGTTGCCCAGGCTGGAGTGCAGTAGCATGATCTCAGCTCAGTGCAGCCTCCGCCTCCCTAGTTCAAGCAACTCTCCTGTCTCAGCCTCCCAAGTAGCTGGGATTACAGGCGCCCACCACCATGCCCGGCTAATTTTTGTATTTTTAGTAGAGACAGGGTTTCACCATGTTGGTCAGGCTGGTCTTGAACTCCTGGCCTCAGGTGATCCACCTGTCTCAGCCTCCCAAAGTGCTGGCATTACAGGTGTGAGCCACCATGCCCGGCCTTAAACATTTTTTTTTTGAGATGGAGTTTTACTCTTGTCACCCAGGCTGGAGTGCAATGGCGCCATCTCTGTTTACTGCAACCTCTGCCTCCCGGGTTCAAGTGATTCTCCCGCCTCAGCCTCCCGAGTAGCTGGGATTACAGGTGCTTGCCACCACGCCCAGCTAATTTTTGTATTTTTAGTAGAGATGGGGTTTTACCATGTTGGTGAGGCTGGTCTCAAACCCCTGACCTCAGGTGATCCACCCCACTCGGGCTCCCAAAGTGTTGGGATTACAGGCGTGAGCCATCGTGCCCAGCCCATTTTATTTTCTAAGTAAAGATAGGTTTTTGCTATGTTTCCCATGCTGATTGTGAACTCCTAGACTCAAGTGATCCTCTTGTCTCAGCCTCTGGGATAGATGGGACTACAGGTGCACACCACCACGCCCGGGCAAAAGGGTCATTTTTACTCTGCTTTCGGAGCTGCTTCTTCGGTTGCTGTTTCTCAGAATAATCTGTATGCCAAAGAGGCCTATTTTGGGTGGCATATTCTGGTCTCCTACAGCGATCTGGCCTCCCGGATAGTCACCAGCAGACTCCTGGCAGAAAGGAAAAGTTGGGACAGGCAGGTAGGAGGGCCAGGCACCACTGACAAGGGGAAGTGCAGGGAGAGGCCTGAGCCCAGGAAGGACTGGAGTCTGGCAGCTGAGCTGCAACACAGCCCATGGGTCAAAAGTAGGAGCTCAGAACCAAGGTAAGCCGAAAAGCATACCTGTTGGTTTCTTAGACGTCTACACCGGCCCATACCCTTTGTCTCTGCCACCACGGCCTGAGGTGGCAGCTGCCCTTTCATGACTTCTTCCTCTTTAGTTTGAATTTACTGGAATAAAAACATGTGTGTGTAAAAGTAAAGGGAGCTCAAAAAGTGATTTCCTCCTCTAAGCTCTTGTTCCTCCAGAGAGGGTGACTCAGAGCCCCAAATCCTTGCCTTTGCTTGTTTCTGCCTAAGTTTGAGGCACAACAGCCTGACTGGCCCTGCTCCTCTCAGTTTCTTGATTGGCCCAGGTCCAGTCACAGAGACAGCAGCTGGCCAATTTCCTTTCCTTCCTCTTCTGCAGCCAGCTCTGCATGGAGCCCAAAGGGTCTGCGGCAAGGTTCATTCTCACCCTCGTCTCCACCAGCCCACCCTCATCTCCCACCAAGGTCCCCAGAACAAAGGCAGACTTCTTCACGTCCTCCGACTTTCTAAACTAGTTTCTCCAACTTTTCTGGCAGAGGAGTTTTTGTCTGTTGAAGAAGCAAGTCCTGACCTGCAGAGTCCTTTCTCTGCAGGGCTGGGATAAAACAAAATCAGATGGGTCATGAAAGACTTGCTGAAATCGCTGAACCAGAGCTGACTGTGGGGGCTGGGGTGCTGGGGAAATCCTCCCCATCCTCTGTGGTCTGCCTTACGGCCTCTTATCTTTCAAGCTGTCTTCTCCTTCTATGATTCAGCTCCAGGTTGTACAGAAAACAATTCTTTCTTTACTCGGAGGAGCTCAGTGCTGCTTTGCTTCACTGCCATCAGGTGAGAGAGCAGAATTTAATCAGTGGATGACATAGAAGACTGAGTAAGAAGACAGTTATCTTTGACTTACTCTGGGAACAAGATTTCATTTTAAATTTAACAGTGCTCAGAAACCTTATCCTTATCACTAGTACTGCCAGAAGCATTTGAACCAGAGTAACTCCATCTTGAATAGGAGCTGGGTAAAATGAGGCTGAGACCTACTGGGCTGCATTCCCAGATGGTTAAGGCATTCTAAGTCACAGAATGAGACAGGAGGTCAGCACAAGATATAGGTCATAAAGACCCTGCAGATAAAACAGGTTTCAGTAAAGAAGCCGGCTCTAACCCACCAAAACCAAGATGGCCACGAGAGTGACATCTGGTCGTCCTCACTGTTATACTCCCACCAGCGCCATGACAGTTTACAAATGCCATGGCAACATCAGGAAGTTACCCTATTTGGTCTAAAAAAGGGAGGCATGAATAACCCACCCCTTGTTTAGCATAAAGAAATAAACATAAAAACGGGCAAACAGCAGCCCTTGGGGGCTGCTCTAAGGAGTAGCCGTTCTGTTATTCCTTTACCTTCTTTTTTTTTTTTGAGGTGGAGTCTCGCTCTGTCGCCCAGGCTGGCGTGATCTCGGCTCACTGCAAGATCCACCTCCTGGGTTCACGCCATTCTCCTGCCTCAGCCTCCTGAGTAGCTGGGACTACAGGCGCCCGCCACCACGCCCGGCTAATTTTTTGTATTTTTAGTAGAGACGGGGTTTCACCGTCTTAGCCAGGATGGTCTTCATCTCCTGACCTCATGATCCGCCTGCCTCCCAAAGTGCTGGGATTACAGGCGTGAGCCACCGTGCCTGGCCCCTACTTTCTTAATAAACTTGCTTTCACTTTACTGACTCGCCCTGAATTCTTTCTTGCACGAGATCCAAGAACCCTCTCTTGGGGTCTAGATCGGGACCCCTTTCCTATAACGGTACTGTACTGTGGTACTAATTACTGCAGAACAAATCTGTGTGTGATTTTATATTGCCTGGCCTTTGTCTGTGCTTACTTCATGGCTCTCTGTGGGTCTTAAAAACCCAGTAAGATTCTAAGTGCCTCTGATGAGATCTCATTCCATTGCTTGGATCTCCTGGGTCAGTAATGCCCCGGGCTGAGCTAGGCACTCTGGCTGGTCAGTATTTCTTGATTTCCCTACAGCACAGCTAAATAGCACACTCAGCCTCAAAGCAGGAAGAAAAGGGGATATTTTTCTGCTGAATCTGAAAATATCTTTTATAAACAGTCTGCTCATGTCTCCAGAGCAAGAGAGAAACCAGATGCAGGCAGAGATATCTAAACATGTCTTATCTGGATAGAAAATTGAGCTTAAGATAATAAATATCTTGGAATATGATAAAACCCAGAGGCCCCTTCCTGGGCCATGATTAACTGAAGAAAAAAAAGCCTAGTAATACGTGACCTTATCAGAGAGATTTATGTTCAGTTGAAAGCCAAGTTATTTTGAGCTGAGCAAAATGAGGATTCAAATTACAGGAGCGCAGAATAAACTTCTGGCATATTAGCGGACGTCTTGGTAAGTTTCTCAGGGACAGTGTTTTTCAGAGATGACAGGATTAAAGAGAAACCTTTTATGACGTTGTACTGGAAATAGACTCTCCACAGTGCCCATCACATATAGGTGCTCAATACTTTTTTTTTTTTTTTTTAGACAGAGTTTTGCTCTTGTCGCCCAGGCTGGAGTGCAATGGCACGATCTCGGCTCACTGCAACTTCTGCCTCCTGGGTTCAAGCGATTCTCCTGCCTCAGCCTTCCGAGTAGCTTGGATTACAGGCACGTGCCACCACGCCCAGCTAATTTTTTTGTATTTTTAGTAGAGATGGCGTTTCACCATATTGGCCAGGATGGTCTTGATCTCCTGACCTCGTGATCTGCCTGCCTCGGCCTCCCAATGTGCTGGCATTGCAGGCATAAGCCACTGTGCCTGGCCTAATTTTTGTATTTTTAGTATAGACGGGGTTTCACTATGTTGGCCAGGCTAGTCATGAACTCCTGACCTCAAGCGATCTGCCTGCCTCGGCCTCCCAAAGTGCTGGAATTACAGGGGTGAGCTACCACACCCGGCCAATTTTTTTTTTTTTTTTTGAGATGGAGTCTCGCTCTGTCACCCATGCTGTAGTGCACTGGTGCGATCTCCACTCACTGCAACCTCCAACTCCTGGGTTCAAGTGATTCTCCTGCCTCAGCCTCCCAAGTAGCTGGGATTACAGGCACGCCCAGCTAATTTTTGTATTTTTCGTAGAGACAGGGTTTCACCATGTTGGCCAGGCTGGTCTCAAATTCCTGACCTCAAGTGATCTGCCTACCTTGGCCTCCCAAAGTGCTGGGATTACAGGCATGAGCCACCTCACCTGGCCAATAAATATTTTATTTAAAAAATTTACTTATTAAGCAAACACTAATATTGCACTTAGACAATGCAGTCACTATTCTACGTGTGTTACAACTATTTACTCATGCTCCTGTTGCTTCCGGCCTTGAGGCTGAGCTTGCCATTTAGCTGGGAGTAATCAAGAAATACCAGGCCTGGAGCGGTGGCTCACACCTGTAATCCCAGCACTTAGGGAGGCCAAGGCGGGAGGATTGCTTTGAGGCCAGGAGTTCGAGCCAAGTCTGAGCAACACAGTGAGACCTCCATCTCAACAAAATAAAATTTAAAAATTAGCTGGTCACGGTGGTGTGTGCCTGTAATCCCAGCTAGTGGGGAGGCTGAGGCGGGAGGACCCCTTGAACCCAGGAGGTCAAGGCTGCAGTGAGCCGTGATCCTGCCACTATACTCCAAAGTGGGCAATAGAGAAAGGCCCTGTCAAGAAAGAAAAAAGAGAAAAGGAAAGGAAAGGAAGAAAGGGAAGGAAAGGAAGAAAGAAAGGAAAGAGAAAAAAGAAAGCTAGCTGCCCGGAAGGGAAGGGGAGGGGAGGGGAAGGGAAGGGAGGGGAGGGGAAGGGAGGGGAGGGGAGGGGAGGAAAAGGAAAGGAAAGAAGGAAAGAAGGAAGGAAGGAGGGAAGGAGAAAGAGAGAGAGGAAGGAAGGAAGGAAAAGAAAAGAAGGAAAAGAAAGAAACTAAGTAGCCGGGAAGGGAAGGGAAGGGGAGGGGAGGGGAGGGGAGGGGGAAGGAAGGAAGGAAGGAAAAGAGAGAGAGAAAGAAGGAGAGGGGAGAGGGGAGAGGGGAGAAACTGAGCAGCCAGCGTGCCTAGCACAGCCCTGGACACCATTGACCCCTATGTTTGGGTTGAGATCTGTCCAGAGCTGTCAGGCACTGCTGCTATCAATACCTCGTTTGTCCCTCACGACAACTCTGGGGTGGCCTCCTTTCTATGACTTTCTATGAGCCCGCCTGTCCCCCTGCTATTACAATGAAGCAGATGAAACTGCTGATCTTTGTCACTGATGTTTTGGCTGTTTTCAATTTCCAAAAAATGACAATTAAATGCAATTCAACCTCATATTGCCTAAATTTTAAAAGAGGAAATAGGTGCTCAGAGTGTTAAGTAACCAGCCCCTGTGCCTCAGAGGTAGTAAACAGCAGTATCTGGATTCAAAATCCAGTTTGCCTCCTTCTGAATTTCTTAACATGCTACTTTTAGCCACGGATTAAGAACCTGGGAACCAGTTGCTAGGGTTTGAGTATCAGCTCATCTACGTAGCAGCCATGTATCTTGGAAATAATAATAATGCAGACCAGGTGCAGTGGCTCACAGCCTGTAATCTCAACACTTTGGGAGGCCCAGGCAGGTGGATTCCTTGAGCCCAGGAGTTGGAGACCAGCCTGGGCAACACAGTGAGTGAGACCCTGCCACCAGGTATGGCGGCCACGCACCTGTAGTCAGGAGAATCACTTAAGCCCAGGAATTGGAGGCTGCAGTGAGCTGTGATCACACCACTGCACTCCAGCCTGGGTGACAGAGCGAGATAATAATAATAATAATAATAATAATGATGATGCAGTATTGTCCAATTTACAGGGTTGCCCTGAGGATTGAATAAGGAAATCTAAGTACAAAGATTTAGAACAGAGCCCTGCACTGTGTAAGCACTCTATAGATGTGAGCTATTATTATCATCTTCAGGTTCCTTTGGTAGCTTTTTCCTGCTTGAATAAAATATAGCAACACACACACACACACACACACACACACACACACACACCTCCTTTGTCCACTAATGTAATCCCATAAAACGGAGAAACTCAGCAGTGAGGACATTCTGATTCCAAGCAGGAAGGAGATGAACGATGAACCTCAGGCTGAGCGCCTCATGGTTTCCTCATGTCACCGGGGCTGGGGGTGCAGTTTGGCTTCACACTGCTAGGTCTTTTCTTGTTTTTAAGGGGGCAGGGGCTGTCACCTCTGAGGAGTCAGCTGTGATTGATCCTTCTCCACACCCAGCCAAGCACTAGCTAACAGTCCCTAAATCATCCCAGCGGGGGCGCGGGAAATTCCACCGAGGTGAAAGCCTAGGGGGCCGGGTGAGGAAATCCCCATGCCCGGGCCCAGAAACCGCTCCAGGTGGAAGTCACTTGTCTAAAGAGAACAGGGTGTAACGGGGGTCATTTCAGGGCTGTTCTTTTAAATCGGTGAGCACGGTCTGTCTACTTTCCCTCAGTTTTCTAGAGACCACACGCCACCCCCGCCCCGGGGGAGTCGCCAGGTCGGGGGTCCCGGGACAGGCCCACCCGGCCCGCAGCACTCGCAGCATCCAGACCTGGTCCGCCTCGCGCCAGGAGCGGCCTCTTTAAGAGCGGCCGCGGCCCACGTGCTCTGTGGCGTCAGAGCAGGAAGTGTTTGAGGAAGTAGCGCCGCGCTGCCCGCGTTAAGATTCCCGTATTTTAATGTTTTCAGTGGGGTGTCATAGCCCCGGGTTTGGCCGCCCCAGCCCCGCCTTCCCCGCCCCGGGGAGCCCGCCCCCTGCCCCGCATCCCTGCGGACAGGTGAGTCCCCCTCGTGGGTGCGGCCCGGGTGCCACCTGCAGGCCCCGCCGCCCCGCTGCCTGCAAGGCCCGGAAGACCCCTCTGTGCCGCTGGAAAGTCGCAGCTTATGGACTGTGGAGCGTTTCACTTGTGCGGGTTGGAGTTCGGGAAGCCGGGAGAAACAGCCCTCGCTGGGGTGGCTTCTTGGGGGTGGGTGGCTTTGACGGAAACCTGCGATTTATGGGAACATTGTAAAGAAACACGTGACCGCGGGGACGCTCAGAAGTGGGTTCTGTCCCTGCCACCTCGGGCAGAAGGCGGGCAGGCCCGGGCGCCCCTGGTGGAGTCAGCTGGGGATCCCCTCGCTAGGGCAAGGGCGTGGGCATCGCCTCCCTCGGTGACTTTCTTCCCTGCCTGATGCCACAGCAACCGGATGGGGGAGAGAGGGACAAAAGTTTGCCACAAAGTTTGGACAAACCAAACACATTGGTTTCTTTACAAAGTAAAAAACCAGTTGTATTTTTCTTCTCTCCCATTCAAGAGCAGTGATATCTTTTGCCTTCTCCATCCCTTTGAGCTCCATTTTTTTTCTTAATCCTAACCTTTTTTCCCCATCTCAAATTGCTTACAGAGTTAGCACGACATCAGTATGAGCTGGTCACCTTCCCTGACAACGCAGACATGTGGGGCCTGGGAAATGAAAGAGCGCCTTGGGACAGGGGGATTTGGAAATGTCATCCGATGGCACAATCAGGTAGGCCCTCTGTGCAGCTTGGGGAGGGGCGGGGAGCCAGGCTCCCTCCTCACTGCCTCCACTTTCTCTGATCCTGCTGGGCCAAGGGCTCACCTTTGGCTTTGGTCATCTTGGGACAGTGAATAGGGGGACTGGGAAGAGGGCTTCAGGACTTCTGAGCTGACTCCAGGTTAGTGGTCTCCATGCTTTATTGACTATGTCACCTAAATAAATAGTAAAATAAAGTTAAGCTCTTAGTCTCTATTATATATATATGGTAACAGTACAATTATAACAATAACATGATATTGTTATAATATCATATAACATGATATTATATGTTATAAAACATATAGAAATAGGAAAATTTAAAGGATGAGACTAAATAAATAGTTTAAAATATTTTAATTCCTTGAGGCCAGTAGTTCAAGAGCAGCCTGGTCAACATAGCAAGACCTCGTCTTTACAAAAAAGTTTTAAAAATTAGGCAGCCAGCTGGGTGTGGTGGCTTACACCTGTAATCTCAGCACTTTGGGAGGCTGAGGCAGGCGGATCACGCGGTCAGGAGATGGAGACCATCGTGGCTAACACTGTGAAACCCCATCTCTACTAAAAATACAAAGAATTAGCCAGGCTTGGTGGCACGTGCCTGTAGTCCCAGCTACTTGGGAGGCTGAGGCAGGAGAATCGCTTGAACCCATGAGGCGGAGGTTGCAGTGAGCCAAGGTTGCGCTACTGCACTCCAGCCTGGGCAACAGAGTGAGACTCCGTCTCAAAAAAAAAAAAAACTTAGGCAGCCATGGTGGGTACCTGTAGTCCCACTACATTGGAGGCTGATGTGGGAGGATTGCTTGTCCAGGAGTTTGAGGCTGTAGTGAGCTATGATTGTGCCACTGTACTCTAGCCTGGGTGACAGAGTGAGACCTTGTTCCAAAACCATTTTTTAAAAATTACTTAAAATGTCGGGCGCAGTGGCTCACGCCTGTAATCCCAGCACTTTGGGAGGCCAAGGCAGGAGGATCACTTGGGGTCAGGAGTTTGAGACCAGCCTGGCCAAAATGGTGAAACCTCATCTCTACTAAAAATACAAAATTAGCTGGTGTGGTGGTGCATGCCTGTAACTTCAGCTACTCAGGAAGCTGAGGCAGGAGAATCGCTTGAACCCAGGAGGCAGAGGTTGCAGTGAGCCAAGATAGTGTCACTGCATTCCAGCCTGGGCAACAGAATGAGACCCTGTCTCAAAAAAAAAAAGTATTTAAAATATTTGCTAATTATGATGTCTTCCCAGTATTGCTTGCAATACTGCACAGCAAAAAATAAGCAGATCCACATGAAAGTGATAATTTCATTTAGAATGATGATGAAAATCCTTATTTCAAATAATTAAAATTTTTAAAAAATTTTGTAGAGATGGGGTCTTGCTGTGTTGCCCAGGCTTGTCTCAAACTCCCATTCTCAAGCAGTATTCCCGTCTTTGCCTCCCAAAATGTTTGGATTACAGGCCTGAGCCATGGGACCTGGCCTCAGCTGAGGTTTTTTTTATTTTTTGTAGTGATGGTGGTCTCACAATGTTGTCCAGGCTCGTCTAGAACTCTTGGCCTCAAGTGATCTTCCTGCCTTGGCCTCTCAAAGTGCTGGGATTACAGCCATGAGTCATTGGACCTGGCCTGTTTTTATTTTTAATTGACACATAATAATTGTACATATTTATGGGGTACAGTGTGATATTTTGATACATAATGTGTAATGATCAAATCGGGGTAATTGGCATGTTCATCACTTGAAACACTTATCCTTTTTGTTGGAAACAGTCAAAATTCTTCTGGCTATTTTGAAATATACAATAATTTTTTTTTTTTTTCTGGAGACAGAGTCTTGCACTGTTGCCCAGGCTGGAGTGCAGTGGTGCGATCTCGGCTCACTGCAACCTCCACCTCTTGAGTTCAAGTGATTCTCCTGCCTCTGCCTCCTGAGTACCTGGAATTACAGGTGTGCACTACCACGCCCAGCTAATTTTTGTATTTTTAGTAGAAACGGGGTTTCACCATGTTGGCCACACTGGTCTCAAACTCCTGACCTCAGGTGATCTGCCCACCTCAGCCACCCAAAGTGCTTGGATTACAAGCGTGAGCCACTACGTCAGGCCTGAAAGATACAATAAAGTTTTATTCACTGTAGTCATCCTGTTGTTCTATAGAATACTATAACTTATTCCACCTAACTGTGATTTTGTACCCATTAACCAGTCTCTCCCTATTTCCCTCCACAACTCCCCCCACCCCTCCCACACTTTCCTGCCTCTGGTGACCACTATTCTACTTTCTACTTCTGTGAGATCAGTTTTTTGTTGTTGTTGTTTTTTTGAGACGGAGTTTTGCTCTTGTCGCCCAGGCTGGAGTGCAGTGGCGCGATCTTGGCTCACTGCAACCTCTGCCTCCGAGGTTCAAGCGATTCTCTTGCCCCAGCCTCCTGAGTTGCTGAGATTACAGGTGCCTGCCACCACACCCGGCCAATTTTTATATTTTTAGTAGAGACGGGGGTTTCACCATGTTGGCCAGGCTGGTCTCGAACTCCTAAACTTAGGTGATCCCTGCCCCGGCCCTTCTCAGCCTCCCAAAGTGCTGGGATTACAGGTGGGAACCACTGAGCCTGGCCGAGATCAGTTTTTTCTTTCTTTTTTTTTTTTTTTTGAGTTGGAGTCTTGGTCTGTTGCCCAAGCTGGAGTGCAGTGGCACAATCTTGGCTCACTGCAACTGGCGTCTCCCGGGTTCAAGCGATTCTCCAGCCTCAGCCTCCCAAGTAGCTGGGATTATAGCCATGCACCACCACGCCTGGCTAATTTTTGTATTTTTAGTAGAGACAGGGTTTACCATGTTGGCCAGGCTGGTCTCGAACTCCTGACTTCAGGCGATCTGCCTGCCTCGGCCTTCCAAAGTGCTGGGATTACAGGCATGAGCCACTGCGCCTGGCCTTTCTTTTTTTTTTTTTTTTTAATTTTTAATTTCTTTGGAGATAGGGTCTCAATCTATTATCCAGGCTGAGTGCAGTGGTGCCATCATGGCTCACTGCAGCCTTGACCTCCTGGGCTCAAATGATCCTTCTGCCTCAGCCTCCTAAGTAGCTGGGACTACAGGTGTGCGTCGCCATGCCCGGCTAATTTTTGATTTTTTGTAGATAGGAGGGCTGTCTGTTGCTCAGGCTGGTCTCGAATTCCTGGACACAAGTGATCCTCCCACCTCAGCCTCTCAAAGTGCTGGGATTACAGGTGTCAGCCAACAGACTTTACCCAACTGAGATCAGTTTTTTATTAGCTCCCACGGATGAGTGAGAACATGTGGTATTTATCTCTCTGGGTCTGGCTTAATTCCCTTAACGTAATGCCCTCCAGGCTCATCCATGTTCCCACAGATGACAGGATTTCATTCTTTTTTATGGCTGAATAAGAGTACGTTGTGTCTGTGTACCACATTTTCTTTGTTCATTTGTCTATTGATGGACATTTAGGTTGATTCCATATTTTGGCTATTGTGAATAGTGCTGCAGTAAACATGAGGGTGCCCATATCTCTTTGATAAACTGATTTGCTTTCCTTTGGATAGATACCCAGTAGTGGGATTGCTGGATCATATGGTAGTTCTATTTATAGTTTTTCTTTTTTTTTGAGACGGAGTCTTGCTCTGTCACCCAGGCTGGAGTTCAGTGGCATGATCTCAGCTCACTGCAACCTCTGCCTCCCAGGTTCAAGCAGTTCTCCTGCTTCAGCCTTCAAGTAGCTGGGATTACAGGTGCATGCCACCACATCCGGCTAATTTTTATGTTTTTAGCAGAGAGGGGGTTTTGCCATGTTGGTCAGGATGGTCTCGAACTTCTGACCTCAGGTGATCTGCCTGCCTCAGCCTCCCAACCTGCTGAAATTACAGGTGTGAGCCACCGCGCTAGCCTTATTTGTAGTTTTTCAAGGAACCTCCATACTATTTTCCATAATGGCTGCGCTAATTTACATTCCCACCAATAGTGTATAGAGTTCCCCTTTCTCCACATCCTTGCCTTCATTTGTTACTTTTTGTCTTTCTGATAATAGCCATTTTAACTGTGGTGAGATGATATCTCATTGTGGTTTTGATTTGCATTTGTCTGATGATTAGTGATATTGAACATTTTATCATATACTTGCTGGCCATCTGTATGTTTGAGAAATTCCTGTTCAAATCATTTGCCCATTTTAAAAATTGGATTATTTATTTTTTTGCTGTTGAGTTGTTTGAGTTCCTTGCATATTCTTGATATTAATCCCTTGTTGGATGGATAGTTTGCACATAATTTCTCCCATTCCATAAGTTGTCTCCATAGGTTCCATAGGTTTATTCTGTTTTTTCTTTTGCTGTGCAGAAGCTTTTTAGTTTGATGTAATCTCATTTGTCTACTTTTGCCTCTGTTAACTGTACTTTTGAGGTCTTATCCATAAAATATTTTCCCAAACCAATGCCCTGAAGCACTTCCCATGTTTTATTTATTTATTTTTTTTGAGACAGTCTCACTCTCAGCTGAGACAGGTGCGATCTCAGATCACTGCAGCCTCCATCTCCTGGGTTCAGGTGATTCTCCTGCCTCAGCCTCCTGAGTAGCTGGGATTACAGGCAGCGCCATCACGCCCGACTATTTTTTTTTTTTTTTTTTTTTTTGAGACGGAGTCTCGCTCTGTCACCCAGGCTGGAGTGCAGTGATGCGATCTCGGGTCACTGCAAGCTCCGCCTCCTGGGTTCATGCCATTCTCCTGCCTCAGCCTCCCAAGTAGCTGGGACTGCAGCCACCTGCCACCACCCCCGGCTAATTTTTTTTTTTGTATTTTTAGTAGAGCCGGGGTTTCACCGTGTTAGCCAGGACGGTCTCAATCTCCTGACCTTGTGATCCACCTGCCTCGGCCTCCCAAAGTCCTGGGATTACAGGCACAAGCCACCGCGCCCGGCCACGTCTGGCTAATTTTTTTTTTTTGCAACGGAGTCACGCTCTGTTGCCCAGGCTGGAGTGCAGTGGCTTGATCTTGACTCACTGCAACTTCTGCCTCCCGGGTTCAAGCGATTCTCCTGCCTCAGCTTCCCAAGTAGCTGGGATTACAGGCACCTGCCACCATGCCTGGCTAGTTTTTATATTTTTAGTAGACACGGGGTTTCACCATGCTGGCCAGGCTGTTCTCAAACTCTTGACCTCAAGTGATCTGCCCACCTTGGCCTCCCAAAGTGTTGGGATTACAGGCGTGAGCCACTAACAGGCGGCTGGCCCGTTATTTACTTTTAAAAAGCCAAAAGCCAGCTTCCTCCTCCTGCCAGCTGAACCCCACGCAGTCTGTCTGCACCTGCCTCTCCATCATTCCTCCCCTTGGCTGCCTCTGGTTTGGGCGCTGAGCCCTCTTGCCGGACAGGCCTCCCTCTCCTCCACATTCCTCCAGGACCAACTCTAGGCCATCTCCTCCGCATACCCGTCTGGGATGGCTTTGTTCCGTGGGAACTGGTTCTCCCGGTGAGTTCCTCTGGGCCGGCTCCTGTGCCGCCCTTCCTGTCTGCGTGTGGAGTAAGTCTTGTTAGGACCCTGCATTCCTGGTCAGCCAGGGCTGGGTCTGGCCTTGGAGTTCCTTCAGTTCTCCTGTAGCAAGTGCCTGACGTTGTATATGTGCTAGGTGCCCCAAATCATCAACTCTGCCAGTCCACAAATATTTATCGAATGTCTATTATGTGTACAGTAGTAATTAAAGCAGACCTTTGGAGAAGGGAAAGAGCCATTAGTCAACTAATTATAAATGTAAGCTCCTAAGTATGGTAAAGTGCGAGTTGGGAGAAAGACCCAGTGCACTGAGACCTTCCGTTGGGGTGGGATCAGTCAGTGTCAGAGGAGGTTCCCCAAGGAAGTGACACTTGAACTGAGGCCCTAGTAGAAGTCAGCTTATCAGAGAAGGTGGGAGGAGAGTTCCAGGCCAAGGGAGAGGCTCCTGAGGGGCCCCTGTGGAGGGCAGGTGTGGCGAGTGGGCAAGACCGAAGGCCAGTGTGGCCAGAAGGGAGGATGGGGCACAAGGGCCTGGGTGGCTGAGGGTGGACAGTGCGAGTCAGACCCTGTGGTGTTTTTTGGGCAGTTTCAGCCGAAGAGGTTTTGTTTTGATGGAGGAGCTGTGCCCATGGGGATGGATTGGGAGGGCCCAAGCAGTGGGCAGCGTGCTGGGAAAAAATCAGCTCTCAGAAGAAATGCCTTGATCCATAGTGTGCAGCAGTTCGCATGGAGTAGCTACTCCCACCAGGGCTGACTTCAAGCCGCCAGTAGTTTAACAGCCCGCTCCGGCCCGATTCCTGAGTAGTTAACAACCAGCTCTCAGTGGCTGCTACTGGGGTGTCACTGGCACCGTCCCAGTGATGCAGGCAGACCAGGTCTGAATGTTTTGGAGTCGTCCAGGTGAGAGATGGGGAGAGGTGGGCAGACTTAAGAGATATTTAGGCCTGTTGTGGTGGCTCATGCCTGTAATCCCAGCACTTTGGGAGCAGAGGCAGGTGGATCACCTGAGGTTGGGAGTTTGAGACCAGCCTGACCAACATAGAGAAACCCTGTCTCTACTAAAAATACAAAGTTAGCCAGGCATGGTGGTGCATGCCTGTAATACCAACTACTCAGGAGGCTGAGGCAGGAGAATTACTTGAACCCAGGAGGTGGAGGTTGCAGTGAGTCGAGATCGTGCTACTGCACTCCAGCCTGGGCAACAAAAGCGAAACTCTGAGAAAAAAAAAAAAGAGAGAGAGATTTAAGGGGTGGAATTAACAGGGCTTAGTGGTGCAGTAGAGGTGGAGGGGAGCAGGAGGAGTGGAGTGCCTGCAGGTCCTCAATGGATGCCTACCCGTGAGCCCGGCCCAGGCCAGGAAGCTCTCTATCTTCCTTCCCCATGGGTTCTCCCTAAGTTTGGGAAATCTCTAGGGCTGCTTTGGGTGCTGAGGAGAGGTCTTTGATCATTGTCCAAGTTCAGAAGATGAGCGTGTGTATTCTCTTTTGGGGACCCCCCTGTTCACAGCCTCTTAAAAGAAGCAGCTGGGCTATGGTGGTGTTGGTTCCTTAACTCTCATGGTTTTACTCCACATAACAACAGTGTGCACTGTCCTGACGCTCCATGCACTGTATCTTGTCTGCAGAAGAGGGAGTGTTGCAGTTATCACAATAGAAATTACATGAAAAAGCCCCTAAGCATGGGTATCCTCAGTCAGAGAAGTGGCCTGATAATCAGAGGCATCATTTACTGAGAACCTGCTATATGCCAGCATCAAACTAGGTATTTACGTGCTTTCTCTCCAGCCCTCACAACTCTGAAGGGAAGTACTGTTGTCTTTGTTCCTATTTTATAGTTGAGGAGACTGAAGCATAGTCTCTGTGACTCACCCACAGAGGCTGAGCTCGCAAGCAAAGAGGCTAGGATTGGAACCTGCATCTGTTCGGAACCCAACCTCATGCTTTTTCCATTGTGCCTGTGGCTTCTCCATGATGGGGGCTCAGGGTAGGACCTCGGTGTTCCTTAGGCTCTCCCTGTTCCCCACAGTCTAAACCTTTTTGAAGCAGGAACGGGAAAACACTTCTTTATTGATTTTTTTGTTGTTTGTTTTTTGAGACAGGGTCTCCCTCTGTCACCCAGACTGGAGTGCAGTGGTTCGATCAGTGCTCACTGTAGCCTTGAACTCCCAGGTTCAAGGAGTCCTCCCACTTAGGCCTCCTGAGTAGCTGGGACTACAGGCGTGAGACACCATGCCTGGCTAATTTTTTTATTTTTGTAGAGATGAGGTCTTTCTATGTTGCCCAGGCTGGTCTCGAACTCCTGGGCTCAAGCAGTCCTCCTGCCTTGGCCTCCCAAAGTGCTGGGATTTCAGGCATGAGCCACTGTGCTTGGTTGAAAAACACTTCTTTGGAGGACAAAACACTTATAAGTCTTCCTTGTTAGACAGAGAACCCCACATTGAGTGTTTCCCAGGGAGGGAGGGCAGTTAACAAGAGAGCCCCCACCACAACCTGCTTCCCCTGTTCTTGGGGTTCTCCTGCCATGCGGGCCTCCTCATTCCACACTGTGTCGGGACTCCCTAAGACCTCCAGCCCAGGGGTCAGCACAAACCACTTCCCAGTACGGTTTAGATAGGCTGATATTTTCAATGAGACCTTTATTAAATACAAAGGAAGAGGAGGAGGAGATAACCGAGTGCCCCCACCTGGCAGCATGTTTTGGGAGTGGGGGCGGGAAACACGAGACTCAGTCACACAGACTTGGGTTCAGATCCTGGCTCTGTCAGTGTCTTGGCTGTGGGTCCCCACTTTTCGCATGGATTGTGGGGATTCTCCGATACTGATCTCCTCAGTTGGGTCCCCAACATGGCTGGGCAGGATGTGGGTCAGCTGCCTTCTGGAAGCCACCCAGGGTACCTTGTGATGTCATCATGTTCTGTGTGCACTTGGCTGTGAGGAGGGCCAGGAAGCGCGCCTGGGGCCCTGCGGGATGCTCGTTGGGGTGGAGGAGGCAGTGTGTGCACTGGCTGTTAGAAGGCAGAGTATTAACGATCCCTTCTATGAAGCAGCACGGACCTGTACTTGTCCTTTTATGGGACAAAGCAAAGCTCACCACAGCTTATCTGTGTGCTCAGAAGCCTTAAAGCCTCTGCTCCGTTCAGTCACTTCTCTAGGGATTTATAAAGCCTGCGCCCGAGCTCTGTCGGGGATACCAGGAAAAATGGGGCCCTGCCCTTCGTGTGCTTACCCTCTGATCACAGTGATCCAGGGAGCATTCAGGAATGCATTAAGTGAGTCTAAATCCAAGCACTGAACTGCACGGATAACAGTGGCTGCCGTTTCTCCAGGGCATCATGTGGCATCCGAGCTAGGTTTCCTGTCCGCATGATCTCTCCCGAATGTTGGGGAAGGGAGGCTTTTTGGGGTGAATGGAGCTTTAGCAGGATCTGGAAAGGAGGTACACTTTCGAGGGCCTGGCAGGAAGACAGAAGCCGACTCAAGTGGGCAGAGCAGCATCTCCACGGGGCCAGAAAAGGAAGTGAGGCTGCAGTTATTTATTCCTGGCTCCCTGTGGTCGGATGCTGTGTTTCATTTTAGCTGACATCCCTGGAGTGGATGGAGCCATCCCCATCTTATGGATAAGGACCCAGATGCTTGTACCATGGGCTCCCATCCCACCTTTACCAGGCAGTGGGGGAGGGAGTTACACCTGGACCTGTTTGTCTCTTGAGCCCGAGTGCCTGGCTCCTGTGGGTGAGGCGGGAGGCCACTGTGCCCATTGGGGATCTGCACTGTAGGGAGTAGGGTGAAGAAGTCACGGCCCTCTTAGCGTAGACCAGGCGATGCTGGGGCCCACGGTGTGCCCAGTCACCTGCTGAGCCAGGGGTGAAACTGCAGCCGGATCCCGGACCTTTTGGCTCCCAGCCCTGGGTCCTCCTGCCCAGTCTCTCTGGTCCCAGCCCTGCGCCTCCTTTCTGAAGCACTCATCTCAGGGGGCGGGGTCTGAGAAGGAGGAGGAGGTTGTCACTAATTGCCCCCATGTCCACAGTGGCCTGGTTGGACGCTTGCCATGATAATGGGACACTGGGCTTTCTGCGCTAAGGGTCTAAACGTAGCTCTTGGCCTCTGTGAGTTTCCCGAGTCATTGGAAGAGGTGAACTTGAGGAAGCTGGGCCCCTTTTGTTTCTCCTGCGACTGGTCTTCAGCTCGCATCTGCCAGGCACCTTTTGGTCTGAGGATGTGCTCCCCCTCTGCCTTTTTTACACCTTATGACACACATGCTTATATACAAGTTTTATGTTTACATGCATCAAAGGCAAGGAATTGCAAACTCTGAGGACCTTCATAATCACTACATTCAATCTGGACATACAGGGGACCCTTTCTCCCTTTTCTCAAAATACAGACCAGTTTTTTGTTGTTTTGTGTGTGTTTATTTTTTGAGACAGGGTCTCACTCCGGTAGTCCAGGCTGGAGTGCAGCAGCACGATCACAGCGCAACGCAGGTCTCGCTCTATTGCCCAGCCTTGACTTTCCAGGCTCAGGAGATTCTCCCACCTCAGCCTCCCAAGTAGCTGGGACTACAGGCATCTACTACCTATGCCTGGCTAGTTTTTAAAAATATTTTTAGTAGAGACAGAGTCTTGCCATGTTGCCCAGGCTGGTCTCAAACCCCCGGGCTCTAGTGATCTACCTGCCTGCCTTGGTCTCCCAAAGTGCTGGGATTATAGGTGTGAGCCACCACGCCCAGCCACAAAGCAGTTTTAAGTTTTGTCCTTCACGAGGAGTTCATGTACCAGAAGTTGGGTACTGAGATGGCTCAGGCCTAGTCTGGGTTTCCACGGAACTAAGCTAAGACTCAGTAGATTCCAGGAAAAATAAAGTAAGCCATCCTTCTTACCTTACATGTGTTTGAGTTCCACTGCTAGTGAAGAACAAACTCCCTGGGGTTTCAGAACTTGTGATCGTAGCATGCTTCTGTTTTAATTGAATTTTGCTTTCTAGAGCAGGTATGTTTTTAGTAACAAAGTCATTCTGTTTGCATTTCTGTTTCAAATGAAACATTACTTATGGAAAAACTGGGAATATTTCAGAATACTTCCTAGAGGCAGATGAAGGCCACTGTGTTAGGAAAAGTTTAAGTATGTCTGTATCTACAGCAGACCTCCCTAGGCCCAGGGAGTTAGGATTTCGCCTCAACTCTAGGGCAAAGCTGAGCTGCCTATGAGTAGAAAGTTAGTTTTGGTCTCTATGCCTAGTTATTTCAAGACTTGTTCAGTGTTCCCATTGCTGAGTTCAGTCTTTTTAGTTTGCATTTGGATATTTAAGACCAATATCAAGTCTTCAGTATCAGAATCTCCTCCTGATTCTGGGTTGGGCCAAGTGACAGCTGTGTATCAGGTCCAGTGTTTGTGTTGGGCAAAAGACTGCAATTATCCAATTTGTAGCTAGACAGATTACCTAAAATAACTTAATAAACTAAGTCATCTAATCTACTTTTTGGATCTGATGATCTGTCCTGTTTCATTTGTGGTAGGTAGAATAATCCCCCCCAACCCCACCAAGAAATCTGGATCCTAATACCTGAACCTATGACTGGGTGGGGCAGCATGGCAAAGGGAAATTAAGGTTGCAGATGAAATTAAGTTTTCTAATCAGCTCACCTTAGATGGGGAGATTGGCCTGGCTTCCCTGGGGGTCCCAGTGTAATCCCAAGGGTTCTTAAACGTGGGAGAAGGAGGCAGCAGAGCCAGTGTCAGCCGATGCATGTGAGGAAGATGGCGGCCCATGGCTGACGCTAGGATGGGCTAAGGGGCCACGAGCTGAAGAAAGTGGCGCTTCTAGAAGATGCAGAAGGAAAAGTAGGGAAACAGACTCTCCCCTAGAGCCTCTGGATGGAGCGTAGCCCCACCAACATCTTAGCTCAGAGAGACCCACGTCAGGCTTCAGCAGATAGAACTGCAAGGAAATAAAGTGTGTTATTTTAAGCCACCGAGTTTGTGGTAATTTATTACGGCAGCAATAGAAAACAAGCGCACTCTTCTGTGTATTGAAGTTACGTTGCTGCAGATTTTTCAGTATCTTGGTTTAGTCTCAGTCATTCTGAGGTAACGAACCATGAGTTACAGTCTCTTTGGCTAAACCATTGCTTGGAATACTGTCCATGGAAATGTTGCAGGGTGGATGGAGGTGGATAGATGCTCTTGGCAATGGCACCTCACGCTGCAGCGGGGCCATCGGTCTCTGTTTGTGGAACCCTGCGTTCCCCACGTCTGAGCTCCTCTGCAAACTCCGCCTAACTGGAGGCAAGTGTCTGTAGCAGTGTCTCAGTCGGCTCAGTGCTGCTTTCACAGAGTAGCTGAGAATGGGTAATTTATAATGATTTTATTTCTCATAGTCCTAGAGGCTATGAAGTCCAAGGTCAAGGCGTCATCATAGGGTGAAGGCGAAAGGGCAAGAGAAAAAAGGGGCCAAACTTGTCCTTTTATAACCATCAGTCCCACCTGGGATGCAGAGCCATCGTGGCCGAATTGCCCCTTAATACTGAGGTGATGTCCTGGCGCGGTGGCTCACACCTGTAATCCCAGCACTTTGGGAGGCCGAGACGGGCGGATCACGAGGTCAGGAGATGGAGACCATCCTGGCTAACACGGTGAAACCCCATCTCTACTAAAAATACAAAAAATTAGCCAGGCATGGTGATGGGTGCCTGTAGTCCCAGCTACTAGGGAGGCTGAGGCAGGAGAATGGCGTGAACCCAGGAGGTGGAGCTTGCAGTGAGCCAAGGTCGTGCCACTGCACTCCAGCCTGGGCAACAAAGCGAGACTCCGTCTCAAAAAAAAAAAAAAAACAAAAAAAACAAAAAAACCGAGGTGATACGGCTACAACGGGAATTGGCTTTCATTGAATTATGGAAAACTGTGGACACTTAAACCATAGCAGATATCATCAGGCAGAGCTGCTGTGGATGAAGCTACCACAGAACTGGGCAAAAATGAGTCTGAGCACTGTGGGGAAGTGAAACCTGAAACCAAATTTACATCAGCCTGAGAACAGACCAGGAATCGGGAGGTACAGGGAGGTGTAACATGGTCTGCACATCAATTAAAGAAACGTTATTCTTTTTTTTTTTTTTTTTTTTTTTTGAGACAGAGTCTCACTCTGTCACCCAGGCTGGAGTACAGTGGCACGATCTCAGTTCACTGCAACCTCTGACACCTGGGTTCAAGCGATTCTCCTGCCTCAGCCTCCCGAGTAGCTAGGATTACAGGCACCCACCATTGCACCCAGCTAATTTTTTATTTTTAGTAGAGATGGGGTTTCACCATGTTGGCCAGGCTGGTCTCGAACTGCTGACCTCAGGTGATCCACCTGCCTGGGCCTCCCAAAGTTCTGGGATTACAGGCATGAGCCACTGTGGCTGGCCAGAAATGCTATTCTTTTGACACATTCCCTAATTCTTGAAAAGCTTGAGATGGACTTGTGTCCACCATGGTTTGTACCACTGTATTAATCAGTTTAATGGCAACAAGGTGGCCGGGTGCAGGGGCTTAGGCCTGTAATCCCAGTACTTAGAGAGGCTGAGGTAGGAGGACCACTTGAGGCCAGGAGTTTGAGACCAGCCTGGGCAACATAGTGAGACTCTGTCTCTACAAAAATAAAATAAAAATAAAAAAAATTACCTGGACACAATGACACATGCTTGTAATCCCAGCTACTTGAAGCTGAGGTGGGAGGATCGCTTGAGCCCAGGAGTTTTAGGCAGCAGTGAGCTATGATCACTCCACTGCACTGCAGCCTGGGTAACAGAGTGAGACCCTGTCTCTAAAAAGAAAAAATAGCAACAGGGTTTACAGTTGTTGAGAGAGGTCAGCTCTTGTACATAGAGCACCTCAGAATCTAGGCCAAAGATCAGGGTTCTACTAGACAAAGAGAATGAGAAGGATACTTAGGGCAGAACCTGGATACCCATGCCTACTGCCGCAGACTGGACTGAGGGGTCTCCTGTAGTCACAGACGTAAGCTTGTGGCTGCACCATGGGTGAACCTTGGAAACAGTGCTCAGGGAAAGAAGCCTGTCACAAAAGGCCACATGATATATGATTCCATTTATATGAAACGTCCAGGACAGGCTAATCCGTAGAGACAGAAAGAGGTGGGTGGTTGCTTAGGACTAGAGGGGCTCAGGGGGAGTAGGGAGTGGCTGCTGATGGGTGTGGGGTTTCTTTGTAGGATGGCAAACATGTTCTAAAGTGCGCTGTGGTTTTGGTCTCACAACTCTTGAGTATGCCAAAAACCAGTGAACTGTGTAATTTAATTGGATGAATTGTATGGTGCATGAATTATTCTCAATAGAGCTGTTAAAAAAAAAAAGTAGGCATGCAAGGTCACCATCTGATGGAAAGCTTAGCCAAAGTGGTGTTGGGCTTTGATGAAAGCAGCTTCTGAGAGTATTTTAGAGGTGTTGACAGTACCTCCTTTCTGGCATGGAGTCTACTGTTCCATTTCCACCTTTTTTTCGGAAGCTTTTGGTTCTTGGTGTCAGTGTTAAGGATTGGTTTATTGGTCAGTGACTCAGTGGTCTTATTAAACAGCTTCTGGTGTATGTGGAGGGTTCCATTTTTCCTTTTCTTGCTGTGAAGGTCCTGTTCCTGCAGGGATCCTGGCCAGTTTGGTAACTGTGAGACTGAGGTGGCTTGAGTGCCATGGGAACAGCCACACTGAGAGGCCTTGCCACAGTCCTCTGTGTGTCTTTGTTTGTTTGTTTTTTTTTTTTTGAAACAGGGTCTTACTCTTTTGCCCAGATCTCCTGCAACCTCTGCCTCTTGGGCTTAAGCAATCCTCCCACCTCAGCCTCCTGAGTGGCTAAGACTACAGGTGCATGGCAGCACACCTGGCTAATTTATGCATTTTTTTGTAGAGATGGGGTTTTGCCACATTGCCCAGGCTGATCCGTGTGTCTTTTTAAGTCCCATTCAGTACCATATCTGTTGGTCACTTACAAGATTTATGATTCTTTTCAGTTTGCATTTTCATAAACTGAGAAAACAGAAATTGGCCTAACAGGGCCTCTAGGACATCCTTCAAGTGAGCCATAGTAGAGTCTGGTATAATGCTGAAATCTTCTATTGCTGGGTGCCCTGTGCCACCCTGCAGGTGTGGCTCTTGCCCAGGTGTGTGTGCGGGTAGGGAGTTTCGTGCTGTAGGTACACAGGAGGTGCAGGATGTTGGTGCAGGTCAGCTTGTTTAGCAGTGGCAGGATCGGCTCTCAGGCTGGGGCTCCGGGAGCTGCTGCCTGGGGCAGCTGCTGCCCCGCAGTTGTCTTGGAGACCCCCCATGGCCAAAAGAGGTGACAGTGGTGCAGTGGTGACTCCCTTGTGGCAGCTGGAGTGCCTGAGGCCAGAGCCACTCTCCCTGCTGCCCGTGCCACAGCCTCAGGGCCTGCCCGTCTCCAGTGTCCCCACTCATGCACCAGGGAGAAGAGGGGAGGCCGCCAGGAGCCAGTGGCTCAGCTCATGATTCACCAGGTGGAGGAGCCACTGCTGAGGATGCTTCTGGTTACCTCGGTAGAGGTTAAAGCCCATGAAGATGGACAAGTCTATAATTTAACAAAGAGAAGAGAAAACAGCCTGTTACTCTGCAGAAAGTAACTCTGGCATGTGCACTGAAGGAATTACCTGTTACAGGAGTATAGCAAAGGGTGAGACCCTCTTGAGCTCGGCACACCGTGGTGCCCATGCATCTGTGCTGGCAAGTGTAGAGGAGCAGGGCCAAGCGCCAGGGTGGGTGGGGCCGTCTGGCTGCAGTGTCGTGGGAAGAGTGGCTGGAAATGCAGATGGGAGCCAATCTCTAGGATGTTAAACAGGAGTACTCGGATGACCTGGGTTCCCTGCTCTGCAGGGTTACTAATACCTGCTAGAGGCTTGTTTTCAAGCCCTGAAAGATAGGTATCAGTATTCCCATTTTACAGAAGAAACTGAGTCAGACCAAGTGGTTTACCCAAGGTCACATAGCTAGTAAATGGCACAGTTGGAATTTGAACCAGCCAGTGTTTCATCTGCTATATTATGCTATATTATGCTTGCGTTCTCTCTGAAAGGACAAAACTCTCACGTGAAACGATGAAGACACTCAATGTGGTGTTCACTATTAGGTTGAACCACATGCAGGTGCCATTTTTATAGGTCAATGTGGTCAATTATCGGCAGTGTCCCATGGGTCAGCCTAATACAGCAGCAGCTGGGGTTCGGACAGAGAAACCTCTCTGCGCAGGAATGGTCAGCAGAGGTTTCGTGGCGGAACTGGGAATGGAGCAGGGCCTTGAAGGCTCTGTAGACTCTGGATGGGTAGAAATGAGGTGGGAGAGGCTGGGTGTGGTGGCTCACGTCTGTAATCCCAGCACATTGAGAGGGCGAGGCGGGCAGATCACTTGAGGTCAGGAATTCAAGACCAGCCTCACCAACATGGTGAAACCCTGTCTCTACTAAAAATACAAAAATTTGCCAGGTGTGGTTGTGCATGCCTGTAATCCCAGCTACTCAGGAGGCTGAGGCATAAGAATCGCTTGAACACGGGAGGTGGAGGTTGCAGTGAGCTGAGATTGTGCCAGTGCACTTCAGCCTGGGCGACAGAGGAAGACTCCACCTCAAACAAAAAAAAAAAGGAGAGAAAGAAATGAGGCTGGAGAGGTTGGGTGAGAGGTGGGGTGGTAAGGAGACAGCCCAAAGGGCAGGTGCTACGTGGCTGTCGATCACGGTGTACATGTGACCTCAGAGCACCAGGAGGTGATTGCAGATGATGCTTGGGGCCTGGAGACCCCTCCCATGCAGCAGACAGGGTGGGATTTGGCCTGCAGCTCGCTCTGCTGGTCCCCACTGTGTTGTTTCTGTAGGAAACAGGTGAGCAGATTGCCATCAAGCAGTGCCGGCAGGAGCTCAGCCCCCGGAACCGAGAGCGGTGGTGCCTGGAGATCCAGATCATGAGAAGGTGAGGGCCTCGCGCACAGGGACCCAAGGGAAAGCTGGAGCAGCAGCCCCCAGTGTGTCTAGAAAGGAGAGTCTTGCTGGGCGCGGTGGCTCATGCCTGTAATCCCAGCACTTTGGGAGGCCAAGGCGGGTGGATCACGAGGTCAGGAGATCGAGACCATCCTGGCTAACACGGTGAAACCCCGTCTCTACTAAAAATACAAAAAATTAGCCGGGCATGGTGGCGGGCGCCTGTAGTCCTAGCTATAGAGAACACCAGGAAAGGAGGAAGGGCATGCTGCACACTCTGCTGGGATTACTCCAATGACAAGGAAACCCCGTCTCTACTAAAAATACAAAAAAAGCCAGGCATGGTGGCGGGCGCTGTAGTCTCAGCCACTCGGGTGGCTGAGGCAGGAGAATGGCATGAACCCAGGAGGCAGAGCTTGCAGTGAGCCGAGATCAAGCCACTGCACTCCATCCTGGGCAACAGAGCGAGACTCCATCTAAAAAAGAGAGAGGAGAGTCTTAAATATCTGCACTTCCATCAGGGCGCCAGCCTGGCAGTCTCCACGGTGACTCTGCTGCTTCTAAAGACACCAGAGGAAGAGCAGCTAAAGTCCACACTGGGCCTTGTCAAGGGCTTTTCATCAATTTCATTGTATTAAATAAGTTAACACAGTTATCACAGTGACTTTTCTTTTGTCAGCAAAAAAAGCCTTCTTTCCTCCTATATTTCCAGTTCCAAGGTGGTACGTGACCATTCTGTGCTGTCATGCTGTCGCTGACATTTATTCCTCTAGTGTGGAGACAGGGCTGTCCATCTGCCGGGTGGCTGCTGACCCCTAGCTAGTGAGGAGTGAGGTGGGCTCCGAAAGAGCCAGAGAGGAGGACACCAAGCAAGGGTTCCTCTGCCAGCCTCTTAAAAAGAGGAGGTGCCATTTGGTTACGTCATGGTTCCATTTGGTTACATGAGTTCCTTCTCAGACCCTTCTCTGTGTGTCCACCTTGGGATGATGTGTGTGCGTGAACCAACCTGCCAAAAAATAAACAGAGAAAAGAAAAAAACTGTGAAAACAAAAAGAGCATGCACCACCTTGTTTGCCTGCTTGCGTGTGTGACACATCCTCCCCATGTGGAGGGCATGAGATTGGAAGGTCCTTGTAGGAGCAGTTTGGCAGCATGATGAGGACTTGGGATGTGGCACGCACAAAAAACCGAAGTTACACGCAGTGCGCCCTCAGGGTCTGAGTTCTGGTGCTGTGAGTAGGGCTGGGTGAGTGCCACTGACCCAGGCATTGCGGTTGGTCACCTGTCCTGGGCTCTGTTTCCCTCTGTTTCGAAGCCCTGGGTTATCCTGGGCCTTTGTTGCTGGGACCTGGTGGGGGTGGTGGGGGTGGTGGGGATGGGTCTGGGCAGGAGCCTGGCTCTGCTCTCATCGGTTTTCCTCCTTCCTAGGCTGACCCACCCCAATGTGGTGGCTGCCCGAGATGTCCCTGAGGGGATGCAGAACTTGGCGCCCAATGACCTGCCCCTGCTGGCCATGGAGTACTGCCAAGGAGGAGATCTCCGGAAGGTGAGGCTCCCACGGCTGCCAGGTGCACAGCCTGTCTGGGCAGGTGGGACACCAGGAAGGGGGATGGGGAGACCTTTCACTTCTGTCATCATCAGGAAACTTGGGGAGCCCCAGCGACTCCAGCAGGGCTGCTTTGCCTCTCAGATCCTCTGTTCCCTGCCCACCTGGGGCTGGTGTGTGTGTGAGTCAGAGGCACTTCCGAGAACACCAGGGAAGGGGGAAGGGTGTGCTGCACACTCTGCTGGGATTACTCCAATGACAAGGAAAACTCATCACAGGTCTGGGCGTGGGGAAGGACTGGGCAAGTTCCAAAACAAATGCTTCCTCCCTGGGCATGTTAGGGCCACGTTAGGCCTTTGGTGTCAGCACCACTGCTCTCCTGATTAGGAGGGATTTTATTCCAGAGATGGGACAGCACCACACACGGGGGCAGGGAGCATAGCAGAGAGGGAGCAGGATTCATGATCAGAGAGCTGGGCCAGGGCTGCAGACCCGCCGCAATCCATCCGATCCACCTGACCCACCTGGACTCATCTGTGGGGCTCTACTCTCCACCTTCTCACCACACCACCTCCTCTTCCCTAGAATGTTCACTTCTGGTGTGTGGACAGCAGCCCCTCTTGGTCTCGGGGGCAGTTGGGTGCCCTCCTCCCCATTGTTCCCTATGACAGTACCGCACAGCCTGCTAGTACATGTTACCTCATTCGATTTCCAAAAGCTCACACATGGGTGCACAGGTATGGTTCCCACATGACGGGTGGATGTCATGGCCCAGAGAGGTTGGGCCTCACACAGCTGTAGCAGCAGAGCCTGGGTTCCAGCCCACACAGACCCAGCTGCAGGCCACCTCTCCATCTCTGAGACTGAATAAGGCCATATAACATTATGAAAACTGGAAGCTCTGAACAAAATAATTTTTTTTTTTTGAGACAAGAGTCTCGCTGTATTGCCCAGGCTGGAGTGCAGTGGCATGATCTCGGCTCACTGCAACCTCCGCCTCCTGGGTCCAAGCAATTCTCCTGCCTCAGCCTCCCGAGTAGCTGGGATTATAGGCGCCCGCCCCCACGCCTGGCTAATTTTTGTATTTTTAGTAGAGGCAGGGTTTCACCACATCAGCCAGGCTGGTCTCGAACTCCTGACCTCAAATGATCGCCCACCTCGGTGTGAGCCACTGCGCCCAGCCAAAAACAATTTTTATTTTAATTGAAAAAGAGGTTGGTTGCTCTGCGAGTGCACCTCTTCACTCCGGAAGGGTCACAATAGTGGGGGCGGGAGCCCAGGTGTTTATTCCTGTTCGGTGGCCATTCCCAGACACACTTCAGGTGCTGTTCTCACTGTTCCTCCAGACCCTTGTGCCTCTTAAAAAAAAAATTTTTTTTTTCCACTTTGGAAAGCTGAGACAGGAGGATAGCTTGAGGCCAGGAGTTTGAGACCAGCCTGGGCAACATACCAAGGCCCTGTCTCCTCAAAAAACAAAAAATGAAAAATTAGCCAGGTGTGGTGGTGTGCACTTGTGGTCCCTACTACTTTGGAGGCTGGGATGGGAGGATGGCTTGAGCCTGGGAAGTTGAGGCTACGGTGAGCTATGATTGTGCCACTGCATGCCAGCTTGGGTGACAGAGCAAGACTCAGTCTCAAGAAAAAAGATAATCCTGTCTCAGAAGAAAGAGACAGATAAATAAAATAAAAGGAAACTTTCCATGGGGCTTGGCCTGGAGATAGGCATGTCCTGGGAGTGGCACTCACAGCAGGATATGAACACAGCCCTTGGCATGACCCACAATGAGAGATGGGGGAACTCAACAGCACTTCGATTTTCTCCTTATTTTTCTAACCTTTGACAGTCACCCATTACTAACTGCAGCTGTGTAGAGATAAAGCCATGTTGTGGTCAAGTGGAGACTTCCCAGAGGGCAGCCTGGAAGTAGGTGGGATGTGACCAGATTACAGAGGGCTCTGAAGTGAGGCAGAGGCTTTTAGACTTGGTCTTTTAGGTGGCAAAGAGCCAATGAGCCAGGGAAGAAGAGATCGAAAGTTTAACATGACTGGCCTGGCGTGGGTTGCAGGATGATTGAGGGGGAGGCAGGAAGGGCTCGCATCCTAAGGGACCCCTGTCCTTGCTGTCACCCAGCGGGGTTGGGGGAGGACACTGTTGTCCAGTGTCTTGTTATGTGTTGTTTCCTTTGTTCCCTCTAAAAAGTTCAAATCTATAATACACCTGTGGGCACGGAGAGGCAGGCTTGGCCAGCACATGGGGACATGTAAGAGTCGATGTTAAAAGTCTACATGCTGGGTACGTAAACAGATGAGTGTTTATGAATATGACGTGAATTCCGATGGTGAGGCTCAGATGGGAAGCTCCTCTCTCCGCCCTCCTCGGAGGCCAGCTCCCAGCAGCACATGGAGCCTCTTGACAGTCGAGGGGGCCAGGAAGGCAGGGGATTAAGGGCTTGGGCTTGAGTTTCAGATTGACCTGGCGCCGCATTCCAGCACTGCCCTCTCACAGCTGTGTGAGCTGACAGGTATCCGACCGTGTAACCTCAGTTTCCTCCTCCAACACGGGGATTCCACCCGTACTTACTCAGTGGTGGTGGTTAGTATTAAATGAGGTCACGTAGGGAAGGCTTTGCTGAGCTAATCTGTGCAGAGTTCTTCCAGCCCCTGGCACGTAGTAAGTGCTCAGTAACTGTTCTCTACTGTTACCATCACCCACGTGGCTAGGAGATGGCAGGGCGGTGGTCGGAGGGTGGTTTCCAGTGATGCCCTCCCAGCCTGGCCCGTCTCTAGGACTCTCATCCACAGAGAATTCCTATTTCCTGTGCTTAGACTTCAGCCTGCCTTGCTCAGAACTGCAGCAGCTGGTGAGAATCGAACTTTACTCACCCTGGAGGCCCCTTGCTGTGAGGATGTGAGAGCCCTGGGGTGGTCAGGACTGCTTCCTCCTCCTCCTCCGGCCAATCCCTGCTAGTCCTGCTGCCCCGGCTTCCTCAAAAGCAGGTCCCCTAAAGACCAGGGCCCAGGGTCAGCACTCTGGTCACATGGGCTGGTAAGAGACATGTGTGGATTTCCGGTGGTTTGTGACCACCAGCTCTGATGCTGCTTCTCACTTTCTTGACAGTACCTGAACCAGTTTGAGAACTGCTGTGGTCTGCGGGAAGGCGCCATCCTCACCTTGCTGAGTGACATTGGTAAATCCCAGTCCCGGAAGTCAGGCCGTGTCCTTCAGGGAGAGTGTGGTGCCCCTGTGAGTCCCTGCGGAGCCCTGCAGGCAGACACTTCAATCCTTTGGTCTCTGTGGAAGGGGAATGGGAGCCTGGGGAGGGGGGACCCTGGTGGAGTAGGGAGATCAACAAGGAGTCAGCCAGACAGACGCTGAACTCAAATAGGTTTCCCTTCCTTCCTGATTAACTCATCAGGTGAATTATGATGTATAGGGAATAACAGATTTCCTTTCCCATTATAAAGCTCCCCTCCCTCCTTTCCTGGAATGGCCGGCGCTGGAATAAGTTGTCATTCGAATGAGTTTTGTCCCTTGGCAGTGAATTTTTCCGCTCCCACGTTGGCAGTTCTTTGCCAATGAGAGGCGTAGGAAAAACTGTCCTTGTTTAATCCCTTGGGTACTGTTGGCGTCCCCAAATGAGGGCATCTGCGGCACCCTCTGAGAAGGCCAAGCTGGCCGTTCATGGAGAAGAGTGACCTCAGCCTGCAGAGGTCAGTGGAGCCTCCTAGACCCTGGCGCCCACTCAGGAGGGGTCTGAGGGCTGGGCGCTGAAGGTCAGCACCTGGCCCCAGCCTGGGGAGACAGGGAGAGGGACTTCCTCAGGGCTTTTTGTTGTTGTTTTTTTTAAAATAATCTCCAAGGTTGTTGGTGCAAGTTGATAGTTGGGGTCTGAGGTTTAGAGTTATCGGAATTTATCTTTGACTCTTTGCCGCCAGATTTGGAGAATGATGCCATTTTCATCCCTCCCCTACCTCAACCTTTCAAAGCTGTATACATTTTTTCTTTTTGTTTGCTCAAGTTTTTTGGGAAAATTGTCAAATATATAGAAAAGTTAAAAGAGTAGTACAGCAAAACTCACATACCATTCCCCTTGGTTCACCAGATGTTAACATTCTCCCTCATTTGTAAAGCTGTCTTCTCTAAGCCAGGGCCTGGAAGGATTGATGGTCCAACACTGTCTTGCTAGTGTGGGTCTGGTCTCTTCCTGACTGCTGCTTTTGACAGAGGAGAAGCAAGAAGGAAAGGAAGGGGAAAAGTCAAGCAATGACATATTTAAGGTTAAGATCCAAATAGTCTGACACAGAAAATTGCCATCTTGCTCTGTGCTGTGTCTTCGTCCCTTTGGGTGGAGTTCACATGGAGGATAAGTTGACATTACACCAGTTTCATTTGACTCGAGTGAGCACCCAGTGCTGGCCCAAGGGACCCCCTGCACATGGCCCGCATGAGTCTCTTCTCTGTGTACCTAGAGCATAATCCATCAGTTAGAAATTCCACTTGTTTTCTTGACACCCTGACCCAAGGCTCACCGATCCACGTTTTGCTTGGAGGCTTGATTGTATTTTTTACCTCAGTGGCCAGATTCTTTATTTGTTCTCTGTTGAATTGGGTTGAAGGCAGGTTAGCAGGTTGGGGAGTATTCTCTTGCTTTTCATGGGTGATTTTTATTTTGTTTCTCTTTGGTTAAAGCTTTGTCAAGTTATTATTATTATTTTTGGATGTTTTTCTCTCAGATATTTTTCTTTCACTCCTTAGGCTATTGATGACTTTAGCAAGTAGTTATTATGAAAGTCTTTTTTTTTTTTTTTTTTTTTTTTTTGAGATGGTGGCTTACTCTGTTGCCCAGGCTGGAGTGCAGTAGGCGACCTCGGCTCACTGCAACCTCTGCCTCCTAGGTCCAAGCGATTCTTCTCCATGAGCCTCCTGAGTAGCTGGGATTACAGGTGCACACCACCACACCTGGCTAATTGTTGTATTTTTAGTAGAGACAGGGTTTCACCATGTTGGCCAGGATGGTCTCGAACTGTTGACCTCAAGTGATCCTCCTGTCTCAGCTTCCCAAAGTGCCGAGATTACAGGCATGAGCCACAGTGCCTGGCCAAGTCTTTAAATTATTGGCACAAGTGCCGGGCGCGGTGGCTCACGCCTGCAGTCTCAGCACTTTGTGGGGCTGAGGCGGGTGGATCACAAGGTCAGGAGTTCAAGACCAGCCTGGCCAAGATGGTGAAACCCCATCTCTACTAAAAACACAAAAATTAGCTGGGAATGGTGACGGGCGCCTGTAATCCCAGCTACTCGGGAGGCTGAGGCAGAAAACTGCTTGAACCCAGGAGGCGGAGAGGTTGCAGTGAGCCGAGATTGTGCCATTGCACTCCCGCCTGGTGACAGAGTGAGACTCCGTCTTGAAAAAAAAAAAAAAAATTATTGGCACAAGTGCACATAACTCTCAGCTTCCTCATATGGTTGTTTATTCTGCAGGTGCTTTGCTGCTGATATTCACAGAACCTCTCTAGTTACGTATTCTTTTGGTCTGGGTCCACTTTGAATTCAGTTACTATTGACTTGTGTGGTAGCTTTTATATTATTTTATTCAAATTGTGTGTGTGTATGTATTTAAGTTACACATAAATTAGAATAATGAAATAATGAAATAATGAAAACAGGTGGGTTCTTCAGTGCTTGTGTGCTACAGGTCTTGTATAGATAGATAGGTAGGTGAATATTAAATTCTGTAGGTTGCTGATTCTGTCTGTCTTCTCTGTGACCCTGAGTTGGAAATAATTTGACTACACTACAGTTAAACTTCTTAAGGGCACAAACTTCAGTCACTGCTTATCTTCAGCATCTAGAATAGCAGTATATAAGCTTCTCTATAAATATTTGTCAAATGAGAGCTGGGTGCAGTGGCTCACGCCTGTAATCCCAGCACTTTGGGAGGTGGAAGCGGGCGGATCACCTGAGGTCAGGAGTTCGAGACTAGCCTGACCAACATGAAGAAACCCCATCTCTACTAAAAATACTAAATTAGGCCAGACGCGGTGGCTCACGCCTATAATCCCAGCACTTCGGGAGGCCAAGGTGGGCAGATCACGAGGTCAGGAGTTCGAGGCCCGCCTGGCCAACATGGTGAAACCCCGTCTCTACTAAAAGTACAAAAAAACCCAAAAAAACAAAACCCCAAAAACTAAATTAGCCAGGTGTGGTGGCGCATGCCTGTAATCCCAGCTACTCGGGGGGCTGAGGCAGGAGAATCACTTGAACCCAGGAGGCAGAGGTTGCAGTGAGCCAAGATCGCACCATTGCACTCCAGCCTGGGCAACAAGAGTGAAACTCCATCTCAAAAAAAAAAATTGTCAAATGAATCAAATAAATCCTAAAGGAAATTAAAATAAGTAAGGACCTAGTTTTTTTGAAATCAAATGTCCACACATCATGAACAGCTCCAGGTCCAATACTAGCTCCTTTGCTTATTAGCAGTGTGACCGTGGGCACGTTACTTACACCCTTTTATTAGCGGTAAAATGGGAGCGTTACTCACCTTGTTAGAATTGTTGTGGAATAAAATGAGGTGATATAAATAAAGCTCCTAGCACAATGCTCTGTTCCTGCAGAATGTGCAGTCAGCAAGTGTCAGTTCCTTGTTCATTTCCTTCCCGTTCTGGATTTTAATTTTTGGCCTCTCCTTTTGGAAACCTTCAGTGCCTTCTTTAGGGCATGACCTGAGGCTGGATCCAGGGAACCACACGGATGGTTGCCTTCTGAGACTCCCATCCTGGAAGAGGCCAGCCTTCCTCAGACCTGTTCCCGTCTCCACCACCTTTTGGGTGCAGTGCAGCCCCGGTTTTGTTTTTGAGGCTGCTGATGAGCTCGTATTTTACTTTTATCCCTGTTTCTGATTTGTATTCTAAATCCATTAAATTTCTTTTTGCAAGGATCTGGTGACTGAGCCAGAGTTCATCTAACATAGCTCTTTTGTATTTTGGAACATTTCCTGAGCATATTTTGTTCCAGTTTGTTCCAAGTGCTGGCCTCACATTTCCTTTGTTGGAGTTGCCACTGCTGTTCTCTGCCAGGTTGACTTCAGATAAGTGGCAGAGCCACACCCTTGACCGCTGGGTCCGGATTCATTGCCTCTTCTTCTGGATTAAACTGTTGGCCCCTACTCTCTTCTGTGCCGCTAACCTCCCAGAGACACCCGCTCAGAACAGTGTCAAGATAACAGACATGGATAGGATTTTTCCACTGAATTTCAAATTGCCCAAGAAGATGCTGCAGAGTGCCTGTGAGAAATGAGCAGATGGCCGGGCGTGGTGGCTCATGCCTAGAATCTCAGCACTGTGGGAGGCCGAGGCAGGTGGATCACCTGAGGTCAAAAGTTTGAGACCAGCCTGGCCAACATGGTGAAACCCCATCTCTACTAAAAATACAAAAATTATCTGGGCGTGGTGGTGTGTGCCTGTAGTCCCAGCTACTCAGGAGACTGAGGCAGGAGAATCGCTTGAACCCAGGAGGCAGAGGTTGCAGTGAGCCGAGATCGCGCCATTGCACTCCAGCCTGGCAACAAGAGCGAGACTCTGTCTCCAAAAAAAAGAAAAAAGAATGAGCAGCTGCCTGGCGGGCAAAGAAGTGAGCCCCCTGCATCCTGGCCAGGACTCTTCTGCCAGACCATCACTCCATGCTGATAGGAGACCTGGGACTCATGTGGAGCAGCTGGAAACGATATGGACTGCCACATAATGTGACCCTAAAATAGCTCAAGGAAGTTATATGTGAGTGGACTCTATTTAAACAGTCTTGCTCATTATCCTTTGGAAAACATTGGCGTGTGTTTTCTTTTGTCAATGGAGGTGCAAAATTCTGGGCACTCAAGATTGCAGGGCAGGCTGTGGCGCTCTCTCCTGCCTGATGGGGTGTGGCTCTGCTGGGTGGGCCTGGGCCTTATCAGATCTTAGATTGGAATCAGCCCTCCTGGATTCTGCAGGTGGCCAGTCTGCTGTGGTGACACCATCCTGTGCTCCAGGCCTTCGGGAACCCACCCCTCTGTTGCTGTCCCTGCTTCCTTCTCTGAGCCCCACCTCTGTTCTTAGTGGAGCTGCTCCTAGCAGGCATCCAGGACTTCAGCATTAAAGAACAGAGGGTTTCAGAGAAAACATTTGGCTTTGGGGAAGACAGCTCCATTCCAGGAACTGCACATCAGGTGCACTGTCTAGCATTGTGGATCTTCTGACTGGTTCCATTGAATGCATCCATCTGACTGAAGTGTGGATTACAGCAAAAGATCATTTGCACATAAAGCTTTTTGGAAAGCATAAGTAACCAGGTTAATAAATACAGTAACAATGAGAGAGAAGACAACCGGCCCTCAGTCATGGCTCCACCACTTTATAGCTCTAGAGCCTTGGGTGAGGCATGGAATGTCGTGGCCGCAGCGTCCCCTTCTTTAGGATGAGGGGTTTGGACCTCCGAGTGCTCTCTAGGGCCCCGTCTCCCTCTAACAACTCCATTTCACTGTCCCGAAATCTGGTTTTCAGGATGGTGGCCCCGGGACATCTCCGACATCCCCCAGCTGGTGGCCTAACTGCTTCCCACAGGCTCTGTGTCTCATCTCCACTGCCTGCCCCTGCATTCGCCTGTCCGTCCTTCCCTCCCTGCCCCTGTACTGGCTGCCCACTGCTCCTCAACGTTCTGTTTGCCCGGCCGTTCTTGTGGCCTGTTTCTCACCATATTGTTCCCAGAATCTGGAATTCAACCCTGAACTCATCCTAAAGTCATATCCATGTCCGCCAGGTCTTTCTTCCAAAGTCATTTCCAGTAGAAGCTCTGGTCGTCTTCTTCAGCCAGGTCCCTCCTGCCATCCCCTCTCTTGTGTCATGGTGCCACTTTCTGCCCGCTGCCCAGGACCAAGTGTCCGTGTCGAACTCGGTCTCATAGTCAGCCCCTGCTCCTGCTCATAGTCTTGCATTACGGAGGCTGCAGACCGCTCCTTCCACTGATTCAACGTCAGAGCAAATCCCTGCAGCGACCTTCTCCCTGGCCTCCTTAACCCTGTGTGGTAACCTACCCTTCTGTCTTGGAAGGGCACTTCCATCACAGTCCACTCTTAGATAAAGGCCCAGCCCCTTCACCGTACCTTTCTCCCACTCATGACAGCGAGCCCTGGGCGTGACCCACAGGACCCACCCGCCAACCTCTGTGTGTGACCCTTGGAACCCACCCGCCAGCCTCCAGGTGTGACCCTCAGAACCCACCCACCAATCTCTGTGTATGACCCACAGAACCCACCTGCCAGCCTCTGTGTGTGACCCGCAGAACCCACCCGCCAGCTTCTGGGCATGATCCTTGGAACCCACCTGCCAACCTCTGCACGTGACCTGCAGAACCTACCCGCCAGCCTCCGTGCGTGATTCCAAACCCACCTGTCAGTCCCTTGCTGGCCTCGCACGCGTTACCCCTTGTGGAAGCTGTTCTTGCACCTCCCAGAGACCCTGAGCCTGCCCGTCCTTTGGGCACAGCTGCAGACCTGCCCCTCTGTGGGGACTGCCTGGCCTGGGGCCACGGGGATTTTCCTGTGGGTCCTTCTGCTGGTGTCACCTCATTTGCTCCTTTGATGCTTGGCATTGCCATTACTGCTCTGTGATTTCTGTCTGTGCCTTGGCAGTGAGGGCTGACTTCCAGGTTTGGGGCCAGTTGACCAGACTGTGCAGGAAGTTAGGAAAAGGCTTTGATTCAGTGGCATGTTTCCCATTGTGTGCAGATAGTGGACACTCGATAGAGCCTTGCTGAGTGAATTAGTGAAGTTGTTGCACTTTCACCTTGGCACCCAGCGTTACTGCCTTGCTGCCCCACTGATTAATCGAAGGCTGTTTTAGCCAAGTAACCTTTAGCCAGACTCAATCTCTCTCCCCATGTCCACAGCTGGCCTTCCAGTCTGTTTTTTTGGGGAAGCCCAGTGACATTGAAGTGGCTGGCACAGTAGGACCCAGGCAGTGGGTTTTACCGAGGGAACGGACATCCCATTGCCTTTCTCACTCAGTGGTGACTTGGATTACCAGCCAGTTGACAGCCGTCTTTGTACCCTTCTAACCTCTATCTCAGCCTTTTGGACCATTTATCTTTCCACCTGTTCTCTATGGAATGTAGCTCAAACAAAAATGTTCTGAAGGGAACTTAGTCATCCCTCTAAACTTGTGATAGATAGAGATTCATGGACCCACCCTTATAAAACTGCTTTCTTCTCGGAAGTCTTGCTGCTCTTATCTGTTCCCCAGTTTGTGGTTTGTCATCTGAAAAAAATACATAGGGCTGTGGGGCTGTGATTCGGAGCTGTGATTCATCAGTAAGACCCACAGGATTGTCAACGTTCTTCAGTTATGTGTTTGTGCCTTCCTCATGAGCCAGGGAAAGGCTGGGGTAACCACCGGCGCACGGCTCCTGAGGAGGGTGAGAGAAGGAGGCTGTTACCTTCCTATGGCAAGTCTGCCATGTGGACCCACTCTGTGGAAATGCACTGTGTCGTTTATCTTAGTTTTTGTGTTTTTCCTGCATACACTGCACTGTGTCGTTTATTTTAGTTTTTGCATTTTTCTAGAGTCAGGGTCTTGCTCTGTTGCCTGGGCTAGAGTGCAGTGGCACGATCATGTTTCACTGCAGCCTTGAACTCCTGGGCTCAAGTGATCCTCTCACCTCAGTCTCCCATGTAGCTGGGATGAAGGTGTGCGCCACCATGCCTGGGTAATTAAAAATTTTTTTTTTTAGAGACAGGGTCTTGCTATATTGCCCAGGCTGGTCTCAAACTCTTGGCCTCAAGGGATCCTCCTACCTCAGCCTCCGAAAGTGCTGGGATTACAGGCTTGAGTCACCATGCCTGGCCTCACTGTGTAGTTGTGAATAGCTTAATAGTTTGCAATGTGGTGCTTCTCACAGCTCTTCTCCGTAATGGGAACATGAGAAATTACCTGGTACAGTTTTATGCTTTGTGGTGTGGCTTTCAATTTTTATAAACATGTCTTACTGCTATTGCCAGGGATTTAGATTTTTAATAAACTTCCAGATACAACAGTATTTTTCTTCATCTCAGTGTCTCATTTTTCATCAAATTTAAACAAAGTTAGATTCTCTGGGCTTGAGACAATTTTGATAAATTTCACTTTAGGTCTGAAGTACTGTTTTGTAAAATGTAGCACAGTGATACTGAACCAAGCTTTTTGAAAGCTTATTCTCTGCAGGGTACATTTAAGAGGACTTGCCTATCAGAATTTTTACATTTCAGTCCCAGAAACTATGTATAACAATACCTGTTAGATTTTTAAAATCTGGACTTTATTAAGTTGACAGGGGTATTGGAGAATAGATGACCACCCCGAAATGAGGAATAAAGTTTGTTTTGTACAGTTGTTTAAGCATAAAAATAGACAGATATTAATAGTAGTCAGAGTATTCAGTTACCAACCTCCTGTCCCTCCTCACTGAAGATCTGGTGACAACTCTAATCCGTGTGGCGTACAGAGCGGTGCCTTCGGTCTGATCCGAATGCTCCTCCTCTTCACTGGGGGGTTCTGGGGACATCTCATCCGCTTGTGCCCTAGGTTTTGCCCTGAGATGTTATGCCTCCAGCTCTGGGGGCCTTGTCTCAGTCTGGGCATGTGTACTTGCGCAAATTACAGTATCTTAACTTCTATACATTCTGCTTTGGAAAAAACTAACCTACACTTTTATGTATTACGTCCTGATACTCTCCAGCAGCCTGTCATATACCAACACAGGTCTTTTGTGAACCTATCCGTTAACAGACACTTTGAGTTATTGCATGGCCTTGCTGTCTGCCAGCCAGTAGTTCATATTCAACAGCAGTGCCATCCCTGTCTGCAAGGCTGTGTTAGTGCACCTATTTTTTATACTTCATTTACTTTATTATGCTTTTTCATTTGCTTTGATTTTTAATAAAAGTAAAACAAAAATAGAAGTGCTGGTGAGAAGCATTGGTCTTGAAACATTAACACAATTGAGAACAAGATGAAATAGAATTTTTTAGGCACATGGAAAGCAGCGAGTCTTTCACCTCATCTGGACATTAATTGGACCTAAGCTAATCGACTCTGTCACTTAGGAAGGAAATGAAAAGTAAGGAACAGTATGATATGTTGGAACCACATGGTCGAAGGCTGGACTTAAAAGAGCAGATGTAAGGAGAGATCTGGCACCACAGATGGAGCATCCGTAATCCCAAAGTCCAAAATCTAAAGGGCTGTAAAATCTGAAGGTTTTTGAACACTGACATGATGCCAAAAGTGGAAAATTCCACACTTAAGTACTTAACACATTGTTCCATGCACAAAATTATTAAGACTATTGTATAAAATTACCATCAGACTATAAAATCATTTATAAAAATTCAGTTGTTTCATATAAGGTATATATGAAACAAATGAATTTTGTGTTTAAGCTTGGGTTCATTAGGAATATGCCAGTATTCCAAAATCCAAAAAAAAAAAAAACAACCCAAAAAAACTTCTGATCCCAAGCATTTTGGATAAGAGATACTCACCATGTATAGCTTAATGTTCTGAGCTGGAACTCCTTTAATAAGGTGGAAGTCAGTTGTTCAGCTCTCAGTTTGACTCTTAAATATGTTTTCAGCAAATGTTCAGCTTAGAGTCTTTGCAGAGCGTGTTTGCTTACTCAGTTTCTGTGGAAGGCTTTTCCGCTGCCCTGCACAGAGGCCCGTGCCCATGACAGCAGATAGGATCGCTGCCTGGGCCTCAGGGGTCTTCCCCTCCCCGGTTTGCCGAGAGAGAGAGAGAATGAGAGAGAGACAGAGAGAGAGAGAGAGAGAATGAGAGAGAGACAGAGAGAGAGAGAGAGAGAATGAAAGAGAAAACAGAGAGGGAGAATGAGAATGGTGGTGGCGGCGACGGCATAGAGAGGGCTCATTGTTAAACCTCTCAGTGTTACTGCTTTTGACTTTTTAAGTTTTAAATAAGAAACAGGTCATACCGTTAACTATCCCTCTGAGTCAGAAAATATAGACCCAAGAGTTGCCTGTTTTAATGTGGCACTACCATAATTTGTTCTAACATTTCCTAATGACTGTCTGTTTGTTTCTAATTATTTCATTCAAGATATGCAGTAAGTATCCTTGGGCTACCAGTGAAGTGAAGAAACTTTTCATGTAATTGTCACCATTTGTATCTCTTCTTCTGTGCATTCTCACCACTTGACGTTCTTTGCCCGTTTTTCTTTCTTTCTTTCTTTCTTTTTTTTTTTTTTTAAGATAGAGTCTCACTCTGTCACCCAGGTTGGAGTGCAATGGCCATGATCTCAGCTCACTGCAACCTCTGCCTCCTGGGTTCAAGCAATTCTCCTGCCTCAGCCTCCCGAGTAGCTGGGATTACAGGGGCACGCCACCACACCCAGCTAATTTTTTTGTATTTTTAGTAGATACAGGGTCTCACCATGTTGGCCAAGCTGGTCTTGAACTCCTGACCTCAGGTGATTTGCCCACCTTGGCCTCCCAAATTGTTGGGATTACAGGCGTGAGCTACCGCGCCCAGCCCATTTTTCTTCTGAGTTGCTTTCTTACTGATTTGTAAGAGCTTTTTATCTATTAGGTATCTTTACTCTTTGACTTATGTGTTGTAGATATTGTTTTCCCACCTCTCTTGTCTTTTTGTTTATAGTATCTTTTGCCATAAACTTTGAAAACCATTTAATGTTATTTGCACTGTTCTATTTATACCATGTGACTTTCCTCATACACTGCTCTTTTTGCTACATGTATCCCATGGTGTTTTAGAGTTTTTGTTGCTAATGTGAATGGGATTTTTTTTCCTTTCCACTGCAACTGGATATAGCTAACATAGAGAAAAGCTATTGACTTGTATATTCTTGTTCGTTTCCAGACAACTGGCTAAATTTTATCCGGTGTTTCATCTGTTGAGCTCTCTAGGCTACATCTCCAAATCTATCTCCATCTCTAGTCATAGCATCTCCAAATAAAACTAATTTTATCTCGTTTTAGTACTACTTATTTCATTTCTTTCTTTTTATAGTGCAGTGAGCAAGACGTCTTTCAAAGTTATTCACCCTCTCTTGAGGGTAAAATCATGTCCTTCTTGCCGTCTGAGCTGCAGGCGGGTCCCTCCTCATGTGACATCATCACGTTGCCTCCTCACAGCAGAAGCTCTCTTGGTATCAAATGCCTCCATAGCCAGTGTTGTGCAGTCTGCTTTCTTCCAACTAGATTCTGAGCTCTTTAAAGTTGGGGATCACGCCCCTTATTTTATGTCCCTCACAGAACCTCCCAGAGAACTGGGCACGTAGTAAGTCTGTGTTGGCTGTCTGTATGTGTGGGAGGTGTCCCTGTTCTCCTCTTCTGCCTCCTCGCTGCTTCCTAGAAGCCAGTTCTGACCTCTTGGGACTGTCGATCATATGACCATAGGACTCTGTCCCCAAGGGCCCTTCTTCCTTGCCCACCCTATAGAATTTAGATTTTTGAGCCAAAGAAGCTTCCCTTCTCAAAACTTTATTGGCGTCAGCATCACCTGGAGAGTTTGTTAACACAGATCATGGGGTCATCCCCAGAGACTCGAATCCAGAGGTCTCAGGTAGTGCCTGAGAACTTCACATTTTGAACAAGCTTGTTTGCTGCTGGTCCAGGTAGTATAGTTTGAGAAGCACTGCTCTAGGCTGCAGTTGGTGACCTCATAGATGCAAGGCAAAGATTGCTTTGCACAAGTAAGCCAGATTCCTATAGAAGTTTAAGCCTCATGTAGCAGGGCCCCTGCCCTCCACCCTGAGGTGTTGCGCTACAAGTCAGAGTGTGTTTCAGGGGCACGCAGCATTTATCTTTTGCAGGATAGGAGATTCTGTCATGAAAAGCATTTTTTAGGCTTAAGAAAAACTCACCGCCCCTTCCTCAGCCTCTGCGCTTAGATACCTTCATGAAAACAGAATCATCCATCGGGATCTAAAGCCAGAAAACATCGTCCTGCAGCAAGGAGAACAGAGGGTGAGTGACCTCCTGGGACTTGGAAAGCCTCAGGCAGGCGCGCCGGGAAGTGGCCTGGGAGGAAAGGAGCACACTCTGCATGTTTGTGTGTATTTGCATTTCCTTGCCTGTGCTTTGATTCTCTGGGAATGCTGTTTGATTTGAAACAAAATTGAGCAAAAAAGTTGTTTCAGATTGAGGCAAGCTTAAATGGATTACATTGTTAGTTGCTCAAGTTGCAGGAATCTGATAAGGAAAATAATGTTTGCCTTCCTACCTCCACCCCTAGCCTCTGGGACTAGCGCTTCTTGGAAATTGACTTTTTGTTTTCCATTTGCTTTAAGAGCCTCGCCTCTCAATGCTAAATGGAAACCAGTGGTCAGTTGGTTGTGGATGTGGCTGGGAAGAGGCACTGGGAGCTGGCCTCTGCTGCCAAGCCTGCTCCAGCCTATAGTTTCCCCAGAGTTCTTTGTGGCCTCCTCAGTGGCCACCCGGCTCAGACATGGTGTTGACTGCCCCACAAGCTTGACATTGTGGTCTTCACCCACTCTATGTGTTCAGCTGGGGTGGCGAGCACACGCTCAGCTGAGTGGAATACAGTGACTGAGTTCTTAGATCACCTAATCCCTTCTCATACAGCGGCCCTTAGCACCTAGGCCTGGCCTGTGACTACCACAGGGCTCACCCTTGTTCCAGTTCACCCTCACTCCTGTCAGTGGTGCTCAGATTTGAGAACTGAGGGCATTTACTGAGAAGAGGCTGGCATGGTCCTTCCTGTTTCAAGTCTGGGTTTAGCTGTCTTGAGGGCTGGTGCCTGTTCTGTTCATTCAGCTTCCCTCTGATGATGCGTGGCAGAGTGTGGGAAGACACATGCCTAGCATTTTTACAATACGCCTTTTCTTTTACCCTGACTCTACCGTGTCGAGGGCGTTCTTTTGTGTATCTGGTGGCTCTTAGGAGTTTGGGATCTAATAGTACCTGGGAATTCAGAAATACCTCTGCTCTAACACCAGGCAGTCAGAATCCTTGTAGAAGGACATTGTGTTCTCGTAACCCTCAGATTTCTCCTTCCTTTTGTTTTAGTTAATACACAAAATTATTGACCTAGGATATGCCAAGGAGCTGGATCAGGGCAGTCTTTGCACATCATTCGTGGGGACCCTGCAGTACCTGGTAAGAAGTGGGCCTTGCCTGTTTGCCTGTCGGCTCCTCCCTGCTGCTGCATTTGTGGGGCTCCCGTCCTGCCTTGCTCCTGGCACCTGAGTCCCACCTGCTCTCTGAATGTTTTGGAGATGCATGAGGTCACACCCATAACCTGGTCGAGTCAGCATTTCTTGCCACCAGATGCCTGTGGAGGGATGTGGTTGTCTTCTCTGATGTCCGGAGGGCTCTGCTCATGCGCCTTGCACCATCCCCTAGCCTCTCTGTGCTTCAGTGTCTTCTCTGAAAGGAAAGGGTTTTAAACAGATCCATGCTGGTCTCGAGCAGTCCTCCCACCTCAGCCTCCTGAGCAGCTAGGTCTACAGGCAGGAGCCACTGAGCCTGGCTGTGGCCACACTTTCCATGAGGTATCTCAGGGGCCACTGAGGAGGGGTCAGAGCTCTGAGCTCCCCACTCTTTGTTTACGTTATTTGGTCTGAATATTAGGTTTCTGTTTGAGTCACTCATTCATTCAAGAATATTGATGGAGTATAGTCTGTGTCAGGCACTGTGCTCAGGGCTGGTGATGCAGTGGGGAAAAAAGACAAGCCCTTTTCTGCCTTCAGAGCTTAGAGTTTAGCAGGAAAGCAAGCATTACTGTGATGCTTACACAGATAACTAAGAAATTACAGTTGTGGTGAGTGTCACAAACCAAGAGTGCAGGGTGTTGCGAGAATGTATATTGGGTGGCCTCAGCCTGATCTGGGACTTGAAGGGTAAGGAGGTGAAAAGGGCTGGAGGTGGGGGGCGGCAGGGGGAATTCCGTGCAAAGGGATCACACACACAAAGACCTGCAGGTGTGGCTGGAACTGAGCACAAAAGGAAAAGAGAGTCTTGAGTTGAAGCTGAGAATGAGGTAGGGCACAGATTATGAAGGGCCTTCAGGGCTGGGCTAAAGTTCTAGACTTTATCTTAAAACCTCTGCAGAGATTGATGGGTTTTAAGTGGGAGAAGGAGCAACTCTTTGGAAAGCCCACTCCTGATACTGTGTAGAGAAGGAATCACACTGAACAGGAGTGAATAGTGGGCGAGGTAGGGGCAGTGAAGATGTAGAGGGCAATTAGATTCCAGGAGGGCTTAGCACAGATGCCCAGCAAGACTTGTCGTAGGTTGCTTGATGATGGCAGTAGCCACAATTGGGATTAACTCAAGGAGTCTGCGGCTTTCAGAGTGGGTCTCGCAGAGGGCTGTGATTCGGGCGCCTGTGTCCATATGGCGTGTGATTTGGTAGGTCCTTCTGGAGTCCTCCTCAGCTCAGCAGCAATTGAGCAAGGGGGGACCCCATGCTCTAACCAGGAGCTGAGTTAAGTCATGTACTCGCGTGAGCTAAAACGTCTGTCCATAACCAGACATAGAGGTTGACCTACCCATCCCGGAATGTCTTCTCTTGGTTTGGTCTCCCGGGCCGTTCCTTAAGCTTCACATTTCCAACCAGACCATGCACCACCCTGTCTCTGTGCTTTTGCTTGCCCCGGTCCTTTCTGTCTCCGCCCACTTGCTGAGCCCAGTCTGCACCCCCAGCACCCTGTGCTCCCTCCCCTTCCTCGGTCACCCCAGCTCTCTCTCCCTCAGCAGCAGCCATGCATCACACTTTCCCTGCCTGTTTCTAAATATCCTGGCCCTTTCTGCAACCACATGGTACCTGGTTCAGGGGTTCAACCAGCACTTAATGCGTGTATTTGGTGTGGACAGCCTGGCATCATTTTCCTTTAACATTTGTAGCCTCTCTTCCCATTTCTACACAGCGCCCATGACTGTGTCCTGCCTTAAGCTAGTTTTCAATAAGCGCCTGAAATGCTGCAACCCTCTTTTTTTTTTTTTCCTTTTTTCTTTCTTTCTTTCTTTTTTTTTTTTTTTAGACAGAGTCTCACTCTGTTGCCCAGGCTGGAGTGCAGTGGCACGATCTCGGCTCACTGAAACCTCCACTTCCCAGGTTCAAGCGATTCTTGTGCCTCAGCCTCCTGAGTAGCCGGGACTAAAGGTGCACACCACCATGCCCAGCTAATTTTTGTATTTTTAGTAGAGACGGGGTTTCACCATGTTGGCCAGGCTGGTCTCGAACTCCTGACCTCAAGTAATCCACCTACCTCGGCCTCCCAAAGTGCTGGTATTACAGGTGTCAGCCACTGTGCCCAGCCTGCAACCCTCATTTTTAAAGGAGAGAAGTTAAAGCCTAGCGATGGGTGTGTGATGTACTCTGGCCCTGAATCTTTAGCCCCTCCATCAGTACTTACTGGAGTGAGTGGGGCATAGAAAGGTCTTAGAAATGGTAGCATGATATACCCGCTAAACATGCCTGGGGTGCCCTCCTCGCCCTGCATACATGTGCCAGTGCCCTCCGGGATGGAGCCAGGAAAGCCTGGGGTGAAAGCAGATGGGCTGGCCATCCCCTCCTGCCGTGGTCCCCCCAGAGAGGAGCAGCTCAGGTGTGCCCCCTCCTGTTGCTGCAGGCCCCAGAGCTACTGGAGCAGCAGAAGTACACAGTGACCGTCGACTACTGGAGCTTCGGCACCCTGGCCTTTGAGTGCATCACGGGCTTCCGGCCCTTCCTCCCCAACTGGCAGCCCGTGCAGTGGTGAGTGGGCCCGGGGCACCTGGATGGAGGAGGGAGCCTGTCTTTTCCTTTCTCTTCATGTACCCTGTTTCCCTGGCGCCCCATCACCGGGCCTGGGAGGTCTGTGTTGTGTCTCTTCCGAGAGGAAGGCCTGTCGGGACCTAGCACGAGGAGGGGAGTGGTCTGTGTTCCCAGGACCTGTTAATAGATAGAGAGTAGCTGTTAAGTCTTCATGTGGATTCTGAGCCTTCACATCTTTAAATACAATGCTGTGTCAATGTCATCTGCTCTGTGTTCAGAAGTAAGACTATTGTGTGAATGTGTGCACTTACACTGAGAATGCTGTGTGTTAGTAAACAAATAAAACACGTGTACACATGACAAGTCAGGAGGAAATATGTGAAAATTTGTTGTTGACAAATGTTACTACAACCTGAATATAAATTTTTGTTTTTAAAGCATAAGAATGTGGCCGGGTACAGTGGCTCACGCCTGTAATCCCAGCACTATGGGGGGCTGAGGCAGGTGGATCACTTGAGGCCAGGAATTCCAGACGAGCCTGGCCAACATGGCAAAACCCGGTCTCTACTAAAAACCCTAGCCAGGTGTGGTGGCGGGCGTCTGTAATCCCAGCTACTCGGAAGGCTGAGGTGGGAGAATTGCTTAAACCCAGGAGGCAGAGGTCGCACCACTGCAATCCAGCCTGAGCGATAGAGTGAGACTCTGTCTCAAAACAAAAAAAGATTAAAAAAACAACTGAGCATAAAGCGTAAGAATGTAGCTGAAATTGTGAACCTAATAAATTACACAAAAATTTTTCCAGTAAAAATTAAAGGATATGATGAAGATTTGTAGAGTTACCCTGTATTCTTTAGCTTTTGTTTTACTGATTAAAGAAATAATGCATTGTTCAGGATATGTTTATATAAAAGTTAATTATCACCACCAAAAATGGTATGTGAGGTAATGTATATGGTAATTAGCTCAATGTAGCCATTCCACAATGTGTACATCATGTTGTACAGGATAAATATAGACCATTTTTATTTGTCAGTTTAAATAAAGAACTGGGGGCAGAAAAGAAACAAAAGTTAATTATTACTGAAAGGCATAATTTAAAAATGAATATTCCCCCAAATCAGTTAGATTTCATTTAGGATTGTTCCTTGAGAGGCCACACACTAGTTTAAATGATGCTACTCTGCTCAAAATTTACTTATTTCAAGTTTTATTGTTTTTGGAACCATAATAAGTTCATGTGGCTCCAATTTCCAGAAGAATAAGGGAGTATGCAGTGAAGTCATACCAGCCTCCCAGGCCCTCATTTCCCTCCCCACAGGCACCTGCTGTCTTCCAAGAACGTTTTCGTATCTTTCAAGGTGTTCATATCTTCCAGGGGTGTTTGCTACGTGTTCCAGTAAATTGGCATATATTTGTTTATTTGTACATTGATGTTTCCCCTCTTTTTTACCCCAATGGTAGCATTATCTGAACACGGTCCTGCACATGCTTTCAAGCTTTTCACACTATGAGAATTTCTTTTTGAGCCAATTTATCTGCAACACAAAAAATTATTCTTTTGAACTTAAATAGTACTGCATAGTTTAATTACCCCCTCATTTTTGCCAGATTAACTTTGTTTCATTTTTGTGTTTTGGAAAATATGGAAACAGTAAAAAAGCAGGAATCAACTGTCATCCCATAACTGGAAAACAATCACTATGAACAGTTTTGTGTCTCCAGGCTCTTCAGCGTTATTTTTTTGTACTTTTTAAACAAAAACAGGTTGCCATAATCCTCATACAACGTGCCTTTCAAACTAGATATCAAAAATGCTTTATATTTTTGCTTATTATTTGTAATGTCTGTTATTTCATTGAATGGCTGTGCTGTGGTTCATGTAACTTATCCCCCGTGGTTGGCAGCACGTTGATAATTTTTACTTCTTAAAATAACACCAAGAATAACATCCTTGTAGGGAAATTCTTGCACACAGTTGTTTCCCTAGGATAATACCTAGAAAGGGAAATAACAGATTAAAGGGTTTGCACGTTGGAAAGGTTTTTGATGCATGTTAGTTAGCAGACTGCTCACAAGGAAGGTCATATAAATACACGTCTCCACCTGGAGTGTGGACACTGCCCCTTTCACCACATCCTTGCCAACACTGGCTATTGTCATCTTCTGGAAGTAATGAAAACAAAACATGAATGTTTTCAGAGGACAAGTGTCTACATCTTGAGAATATTTATTTATAAGAATAAAATGGGCCAGGTGTGGTGGCTCACACCTGTAATCCCAGCAGTTTGGGAGGCCAAGGCAGGCGGATCACCTGAGGTCGAGTTCGAGACCAGCCTGCCCAACATGATGAAGCCCCACCTCTACTAAAAATACAAAAATTCGCTGGGCATGGTGGCACACGCCTGTAATCCCAGCTACTTGGGAGGCTGAAACAGGAGAATCGCTGGAACCCGGGAGGCGGAGGTTGTGGTGAGCCAAGATTGCGCTGCTGCACTTCAGTCTGGGCAACAGAGCAAGACTCCATCTTACCAAAAAATAAAAAAATAAGAAAAGAAAGAAAAAAAGAATAAAGTGTATCCTTTGAAATCAATTCCAGAAAAGTGGTCTTAGGTGATGGCAGTTTGTTCAATTGCACGTTTACCTCCCTGTGAGGGAGGTCTCTGCCCTGAGTTTCGAGAAATGGCAAAGTATGCCCCACTATGGTGACTTATTTTAAAACAGGCATTGCTCCTTTAGCTACATAGGTTCTGGAATATTGAGGAATTTGTTCATTAATTTATAGCCACACTTTATAGTGTACGCATTATAAAAATAGCTTTAAATTGCATGTACATCTATAGTATTTGTTTTTGTTTTTGTTTTTTGAGACAGTCTCGCTCTTTTGCCCAGGCTGGAGTGTAGTGGCGCAATCTCGGCTCACTGCACATCTGTAGTGGTTTTTTGTTTTGTTATGTTTTGTTTTGTTTTGTTTTGAGACAGCGTCTTGCCCTGTCACCTAGGCTGGAGTCCAGTGGTGTGATCGCGGCTCACTGCAAGCTCCACCTCCTGGATTCACGCCATTCTTCTGCCTCAGCCTCCCGAGTAGCTGGGACTACAGGCGCCCGCCACCATGCCCGGCTAATTTTTTGTATTTTTAGTAGAGATGGGGTTTCACCGTGTTAGCCAGGATGGTCTCGATCTCCTGACCTCGTGAACCACCCGCCTCAGCCTCCCAAAGTGCTGGGATTTCAGGCATGAGCCACCGTGCCCGGCTATAGTGGTTTTAACTAAAGGAATTATTGCATTTCTTCAGGTCACTCATTGAGCATTTCTCTTATTTATGACAAGATGAGTTAAAATCCATTAGAACTAGAAGAACAGGTGCTTTTTGAAAATACATTCCTAATGGCCCAGTGTCTTCATAGGAAATCTGTTGTCTGCAGAGCCATCTTCCTAGAGCTTCCCTCATCAGTGCTAGAGGGCCAGGTGGCCAGTTTCAAGTAGATTTCTCTGAAACCGAATAAGGAGCTGTTTTGTGGACTATCTAGTTTTTAATGCTTTGGGCAACTTTTAAAAAATTTCACTATCTTATCTCAGATGGCAGGTAAATAGTAATTTCCAGACAAATGCAATTTGGGCTTTACAATTCTATTATAAAGCCACTTTGAAATATATTTTAGGACAAGCCCAAGCAATAAGCATCTTATTTTGGTTCCTTTTCTAATTTCCCATCAACAGCCTAAGTTTTCTAGCAGAGGCTTATTCCACACTTACATAATTAGAAAGTCTTGGAGCCCCCGACTTACAGCTGTCAGTCTCAGCCCAAGCTATAAAGCACCAGCCTCTGCCATGCACCGGCTCTTCTAGCTTTCCAGTGCCAGTGTGCTCCCGATAGGCCGGTTCCCCACTTGCCAATGAGAATTGTTTGGAGCAAAGCGTTTTTTATTTGAATTTCCCAGATGTTTTGAGGAAAAACCGTAGTTGGACATTCAGACAGAATAGAAAGAACACCAGACATTGGGTTTGAGCCCCTGATTCTGCTACTCTGTTATGTGACCTTGGACAAATCATTTGATCATCATTTCCTTTAGTCCAAATTGGGGGACTAAAAATAATGTCTGCCACATGGGCCTGTCACGGCAATAAGTGAATAAATGATCTGTGTCAGAGTACTTGGTTATCTATGAAGTATTATTCAAATTTACTCTTCTTATTACCAAGATTTGAAGCCAGTTGCATGTGGATTATTTTTACTGGCCAGGCACTGTGGCTTACCCCTATAATCCTAGCACTCTGGGAGGCCAAATTGGGCGGATTGCTTGAATCCAGGAGTTTCAGACTAGCCTAGGCAACATGGTGAAACCCCATCTCTACAAAAAATACAAAAATTTGCTGGGTGTGGTGGCACACACCAGTAGTCCCAGCTACTCAGGAGGCTGAGGAGGGAGGATTGCTTGAGCCTACAAGGTCGAGGCTGCAGTAAGCTATGATTGTGCCACTGCATTCCAGCCTGGGCAACAGGAAAAAAAAAATTATTTTTACCTTCAGATAGTACCTCACATACCCCAAGAAGTTCCCTAAGTTGGGAAATGTATAAGTTCATTTATCCTTAGTATTTAGCTGTGTGTGCGTACGTCTTGCATACTTTATGTAAATGTCGTATGCATGCTGTAATCTAGGTTTGGAAGTCCTAATTTTAACTTCTGTCAAAACACAAGAGTGTTTAATAGATGAAATAGAAGGTAGAGCAAGTGAGAAGGGAAAGCCAAGGATGAGATAAGGAGGCAGTGGTACTATCTGCAGAACTCTGGGCACAAGATGGTCAGTGACTCTGCTAAAGGTTGCTCTTCAAAAACTCATTCAGGCAGTCCTGACCAGTCTTAAACTCTCAAAGAATCTGCCTGACTCGATGTGAATGAACTGACTGCTATTCCAAAAGACTGGGGCTATAAGTCTCCTGTATAGTTGTAAACTTATATTACAAATGTAAAATGGCTCGAGAGCTAAATGTCGTAGGGATATGTATGACTGTATATTTCATTGACATCCCAGTCAACAATTGACTGCATAGATGACAGTGGTCTCATGAGATTATAATACCGTATTTTTACTGTACCTTTTCTGGGTTTAGATATGTTTAGATACACCAATACTTACCATTGTGTTACCCTGGCCTACAGTATTCAGTACCGGAGCATGCTGTACAGGTTTGTAGCCTAGGAGCAATAGGGTGTACTATACAGCCTAGGTCTGTAGTAGGCCAAACCATCTAGGTTTGTGTTATGTTCACACAAGGACTAAAATCACCTAATGACAAATTTCTTAGAATGTGTCCCTGTCATAGCAACGTGTGACCGCACCTAACAAGATTCATATTTGCAGGCATTCGAAAGTGCGGCAGAAGAGTGAGGTGGACATTGTTGTTAGCGAAGACTTGAATGGAACAGTGAAGTTTTCAAGTTCTTTACCCTACCCCAATAATCTTAACAGGTAAGGCACAGCGGCATTACATGAATACATATTTTTCTTCCTTTTTTTAGAAATACAAGTCTTGGCTGGGTGCGGTGGCTCATACTTGTAATCCTAACACTTTGGGAGGCCGAGGTGGGTGGATCACCTGAGGTCAGGAGTTCAAGACCAGCCTGGCCAACATGGTGAAACCCCGTCTCTACTAAAAATGCAAAAATTAGCCAGGAGTGGTGGCAGGCACCTGTAATCCTAGCTACTCAGGAGGCTAAGGCAGGAGAATCGTTTGAACCCGGGAGGCAAAGGTTGCAGTGAGCTGAGATCTCACCACTGTACTCCAGCCTGGGTGACAGAGTGAGACTCCATCTCAAAAAAAGAAGAAAAAAGAAATGCAAGTCTGAAGTGACATCTGATAACTTTTAAACAGGCTATCAGGATATCGTCCTGTGACTAAGAAATTGACATAGTCCTTCTTAATCTTAAATCTGGAATGGGTTCTCCTCCCTTATCTCCCTAGAAATCATCTCTTTTCTAAGTTCACATAACAATTTATCTGTACCTCTTATTACCCTTAATAGCCTCTACCTTGTATCACATTCAGTTTTGCATAGGGTTTATCTCTGATTCAACAGCAGTCCTTTTAAGGGTAGGGAATTATACCTTATTTCTCTTTCCACCCCTCATGTGGCCCAATTCTGTGTCACAGTCAACAAATGAATCTTTCTCATTTGAATGGCATTACAATCCAGTCTCAGAGCCAGAATCTAAACAATTAATACTATTGTGTAATTGTACAGAATTGGGTAACAGTGCGAAAGAAAGCTGCAAGGCAGTCACACATAATTGAGTGACATGGATAATGATTACCATATTTAGAGGGTGGAAGAGATGATTGGATGGATTAGTGCTATATGGAATGACGTGGGATAAGCTAGAACTTTTTGGAAGGGTCTAGACAGATGTGCAGGACATGGACAGATGAAGAGAAAGGAGGAAGGAAATTCTAAGGGGAAAGATTGAGGTGAGCAAGGCATGTTTGGGAGGTGGTGAGTAGCTGTGTTGGCCTCAGGGAAGGGTTTGAGTGCTCACAGGAGGCAGGCTCTGCAGGGCCAGGGGAAGGAGTTTGGAGTTTGTCATGTGAACCACTATATCTGGCAGCATGGGATCTAGATTCTGTAGGGGTCACCTGAGCTAGGATGTGCCTATAAAGTGTATTTTAAAAACCTCATGGGTTATTCTTTTTCTTTCTTTTTTCTTTTTTTTTTTTTTTTAAGACAGAGTCTCCCTCTGCCACCCAGGCTAGAGTGCAGTGTGGCACAGTCTTGGCTCACTGCAATCTCTGCCTCCCAGGTTCAAGGGATTCTCCTGCCTCAGCCTCCCGAGTAGCTGGGATTACAGGCATGCATCACCACGCCTGGCTAATTTTTGTGTTTTTAATAGAGACGGGGTTTCACCATGTTGGCCAGGCTGGTCTCAAACTCCTGACCTCAAGTGATCCACCCGCTTTGGCATCCCCAAGTGCTAGGATTACAGGCATGAGCCACTGTGCCCGGCTCTCATGGGTCATTCTTATGCAGCCATTTGGAGGTCAGGAATCTGATTTGGGGGTATTTTAGAATTCAGGAGAGAGGTATGAAGACCTGAATAATTGATTGGAAATGTTTATACTGTTTCTGATAAACCCATTTTCATTTTCAATGACTGTCTATTGGCTGCCGTCTGTGTGTATACTGGGAGATGCACACTGTAGCCCCACATTGGCTGGAAGTGTCTCCTCACACACTCTGCTCCTCTCCACAGCGTCCTGGCTGAGCGACTGGAGAAGTGGCTGCAACTGATGCTGATGTGGCATCCCCGACAGAGGGGCACAGATCCCACGTATGGGCCCAACGGCTGCTTCAAGGCCCTGGATGACATCTTAAACTTAAAGGTGAGTGTGGAGCCAGGTTAGCCCTGAGGCAAAAGCTGGGGTCCCTAGTGGAACACGCAATTCTTAGGACAGAGCAGGGGATGGGGCCAGCTGACCTAGTGAGGAAATTTAAGCCCCTGCATCAGTCTCTCTGCATAAGTAAAGAAAGGACGGTTGTGCTAATTGACATTGGCTATAAGGTCATAGCCACAGACAGGATTATGAAAGATGAAAATATGCGAAACATGGCATATTTTCCCTCAAGCTAGACCCTTGCTTTGTGTGGTTGGGAAATGTTGGGAGTAGCAGAGAGAGGACCTAGGCAAATAGATGGGCATCTCTTTGAAGAAATCGGTTTTCCAGTAACATCTGGGTTGTGTTGCAGCTGGTTCATATCTTGAACATGGTCACGGGCACCATCCACACCTACCCTGTGACAGAGGATGAGAGTCTGCAGAGCTTGAAGGCCAGAATCCAGCAGGACACAGGCATCCCAGAGGAGGACCAGGAGCTGCTGCAGGAAGCGGGCCTGGCGTTGATCCCCGATAAGCCTGCCACTCAGTGTGTTTCAGACGGCAAGGTGAGCCCTGGCTTCGTACACACCACCCTGTTTCCCTTGGCTGTGCCTCCTGGGAAACTCAACACACCTTCAGATTTCAATTCTGCTTTGTCATGTAGTCTGTTAATGACACAGTGCGGATACCTGGCTGGTTTTTAAGTTGGAGTATGGTGTCCTCTGTGTGGCCTGATAGGAAACACAAATCTCCTTGTTGGACTTGTTACTTCCAGACCCTCCAAGACCGTTCTCTTGCCTTTATTGCAAAAAAAGATGCGTAACACTCGAATCTCTCAAGTTGCCCGCTTGGCCCTCTTCCAAGTCTTGAGTCAACTGAAACTATGATGGTCTCTGTGTACAGAACTGGGTTAGGCACCTGTGTTAACTATAGCTGTGTAAGACATGACCTCTGCTCAAAAAGATCTTCTCAGCTGACTTGTGGAGATAAAGTTATCATATGAGAAATAATCATTGCATAGGGAAGTATATAGTGAATTTCTGAAGTTCACAGGGAAGACAGAGAGTAAAATAGAATGTAATACGTTTGTAAATAAAGAGTGTGCTCAGACAGTAAGTGTGGCTGGAAATGTAAAGAAACACTTCATGGATGCGTCCTACTTCCTGGCTGAAGATGATGCTCTTGCTGAACAGTGGGGAAAGCTGTGGAACCTCTTCATTATTAGTTAGAAAAGAGAGGGTTGGATCCACAAGATTCATTTTGTTCTTGTCCTTTTGCAGTTAAATGAGGGCCGCACATTGGACATGGATCTTGTTTTTCTCTTTGACAACAGTAAAATCACCTATGAAACTCAGATCTCCCCACGGCCCCAACCTGAAAGTGTCAGCTGTATCCGTAAGAATTTGTTTTGTTTTGTTTTTCTAAATAATCAGTTATAATATGTGGGACAAGGCAGGGAAGGGAGGCTGGACTAAGGAAGGGGGAGCCACATGAAGGAAATTAGTATTGCCAGTCCTCAGGGCAGCCTCCCTTATTTAGGACATGCAAGGAGTAGCCAGGCAAGAGAGAGTACAGGAAACCATTAGTTAATTTCAACCTCCTAGGCCGGGCGTGGTGGCTCACGCCTGTAATCCCAGCACTTTGGGAGGCTGAGGCAGGAGGATCGCTTGAGCCCAGGAGTTCAAGACCAGCCTGGGTAATATAGTAAGATCGCAAGTCTACAAAAAATTTAGAAATTAGCCAGATGCGGTGGTGCATGCCTGTAGTCCAGCTATTCAGGAGGCTGAGGCAGAAGGATCACTTGAGCCTGAGAGTTCAAGGCTGCAGTGAGTCATGATCACCCCCACTGCATGCCAGCCTGGGTGACAAGAGTGAGACCTTGTCTCAAAAAAAAAAAAAAAAATCTATTGAAAATGTATGGCCCTATATACATATGTGTCCAAATGGTTCATAAAGTGTTCCTTCAAATCAGCAGCTACTTATTGACCACTGGTACAGGCTGTTGGTACAAATACATGTATGTGACAGTAACCAGGCATAACACCCTCCAAAGTTACATGATCCTATAGTAGGTACAAAACGTGAAAGTGCCAGCAGTGTCGAAGGCAGGATGTGGTTAATTATAGGAGAGTTATTGTGGTTATTCTTTTACAATTGCTTGTGTCTCTGTCTCCAGTTCAAGAGCCCAAGAGGAACCTCGCCTTCTTCCAGCTGAGGAAGGTGTGGGGCCAGGTCTGGCACAGCATCCAGACCCTGAAGGAGGATTGCAACCGGCTGCAGCAGGGACAGCGAGCCGCCATGTAGCGTGCCAGGCTTTTTTTTAAAACTTAATTTATTTAAAATTGCTTGGTGGCTTTGGCCACAGGGAGGTGGTTGAGGCAGGGACCCAGAAGCAACCGTTATGAGCAACAAAAAGGAGACACTGGTTTGGATGGATGGGAAGCGGTTGAGTGGGCTGGACTGACAGAGGCCCCTTTAGACCTGGCGAGGTAGGTGTGGTTGGCACAGGGTGAGGAGTGTGGAACTGAAGCTGGGCTGGCCAAGCTGCGGCTGGATTGGGAACCCAGAGGAGCTCACTACCATGTGGATTAGCAAAACTCCCCTGACCTTGCTGCTGGGGACTTATGGACTCTTTCCTCAGTGTGACTCGTTTGCCAACATTATTGGCCTTTTGTGTCTTCCTTTGCCTGATGCCAAGTTTGGTGCAGAACCTCAGGCGTTGCTGAGGGCTAGGAAATTGTCCTTGGGTTATAAGTGGCTGCTTTAATAATAGTGATGATGATAATAATTATAGCAGGGACCTCCCTTGACATTTGAGGGGGTTTTGTTATTGTACAGGAAATGGAATTTGGATCCCAGAGATGCTCCAAGACTGTTCCTTGTGGTCCCTGCAGGATGAATCTCCTCCGAAACAACAGCTGCCTCTCTAAGATGAAGAATTCCATGGCTTCCATGTCTCAGCAGCTCAAGGCCAAGTTGGATTTCTTCAAAACCAGCATCCAGATTGACCTGGAGAAGTACAGCGAGCAAACCGAGTTTGGGATCAGTGAGTGTGCACTTTGCAATGAGTTTAAAAGACACCATTTTTTTTTTCTTTTTCTCTTTCTAAGGTTTCTTTTGTCTTATTATAATTGAGTTGCTTATTTCTGTTTCAGTTTTGTGGTGTTTTTATTTTGTTTTGTTTTGTTTTTCCTTCTCAATTTTTTTTCAGCATCAGATAAACTGCTGCTGGCCTGGAGGGAAATGGAGCAGGCTGTGGAGCTCTGTGGGCGGGTAGGAGACTCATTTTGGGTTTCTGAACTTACCAAGGGGGTGAGGTTTTGTGCTCCCACTTTTCACTTTCTCATCAAACACTGGGTCGATCTTTGTCAAAAATCAGGTGTTCATCACCGTGCTTTGAGCTTAACTGGACCAGCTGGAAAGAGGCCAAGAGAGTAGCCAGTGAAGGGAGCCCCTCTGTGGCCAGATGCAAGAGCTGCATGAATGGACAGAGATGGTCCAGGTTTAAATAAGAAGCAAGGGTTAGGTTCCCTTGGGGAAAAGCCGAGACCATTTCCTGTTAGGAAGGGCATTGGATGGATGATCAACACTACCTCTTGTCGAAGGTTTTTGACGAATTTTGTTGGGATGCTAAATCCATAGGAAATAAAAGGTCTAGGCAGAAAGTCTCAGGGCAGCGTGAATCAGATGTCACCAAAAAAACATTAATTATGAAGGCAAAGGAAATACGTGTGACTTAATGAACCTCACACACACTGAAGGTTGAAGTCAGGCTCCGGGGCTTTTTCCTGGACTTAGCCTCTGTTTTCCCCTGTGTACTTGGGCAAGGATCTTCACCTGTGTCTTAGTATCGATTTTTATAAATCAGTACTGATGGGGTATATGTGTGTTTAATGGTGAATATTAACCATAGAAGGGGTGAGTGCTCCTCCCCATCTTGGGACTCATAATCTATGAAATAAAACAGTCTGGGCCTCCCTGCCCGGGTAGCATCGGGATAGACAGATGAAGAGAAGAGAAAGTAACACGTCTTGGGCATCTTCCGTATGCCAGGCACCATGCCAGAGGCTTTAAGTACTTCATCTTACTTGACTCCTCAGATGGCCCTGTTAGAAGCCTATTTTATGCAAAAGGAAACTGTAGCTGGGGATAAGTAACTTGCCAAGGGGTCACACAGCTAGAAAGTGGTGGACCCTAGATGCAAGCGCAGCCATTCAGACCCCACAGTCCACATTCCTTTGAGCCAGTCCATTGAGGGTCCTCAGGGAATGTGGAGGGTCCCCTGGTCTCGCTCCCCTGCAGATCTTGCATCTCAGCATGCGCCTACCACATCAGTTGACATTAGCACAGCTCTTCCATTAGGAGAACGAAGTGAAACTCCTGGTAGAACGGATGATGGCTCTACAGACCGACATCGTAGACTTACAGCGGAGCCCCATGGGCCGGAAGCAGGGGGGAACGCTGGACGACCTGTGAGTACTGGCTGGGGGGCCCCTCTGTGCCCAGCACACACAGACACCCCTGGAGCTTCCGTGTGTGTGTCAAGGGCACCCTCAGTGGCTGTGCGGGACCATTCTCTAGAGCATGCTTCCCTGTGGGGTCACTTCCAGCAAATCATCACTGAGCCTCAGTTTTGAAATCTGTTCAGTGGCAAGAAAAACCGTCTTAACTCACGAAGTTGTGAGGATGAATTCAGATAACGCATTTGAGACGCAGGCCATAATCCGTAAAGGCTGTAAAATGCAAGCAGCCTCTACCCCTGTATCAGACTCCCCTGATTTGTCCCACCCACCCTGACCCAGGCATAGCTCAGAGCAGAAAGTAAGACAGAGAAGGAAGAACCTGATGAGGCTTAGGAGTTCGGACCTGGAAACCGTTCGTTTGAGTCTTTGTCAGGTATTTGGCATTGGCTCCAGGAGGGGCGGAGGGGTCTAGGGCAGATCACTCCTACCTGAAGGAGATGACATGTGCTCCTGGCGTGCAGATGGAGGGAACCAGGCAGGCCAGGTCAGCCGCTCGAGGGCTTGTGTCACCGTGAGCTCAGCAGTGTTCCCTGATTCTCTCACTAGGATTCTTAGGACAGGAGCTCCGAATGTCAGAACTTTGATTCTGTATTTTCTCTAATTAACCCTTTATTCTCCTCTAGTTCTTTTATTTGTATTTGCATTATTTTTTTAAGAGACAGGGTCTTGCCCTGTTGCCCAGGCTGGAGTGCAGTGGCACAATCATAGCTCACGGCAGCCTCGACCTCCCGGGCTCATGCAGTCCTCCCACCTCAGCCTCCCAAGTAACTGGGACTACAGGCGCATGCCACCATGCTCAGCTAATTTTAAAAAAATGCTTTTGGCTGGGCACAGTGGCTCACACCTGTAATCCCAGCACCTTGGGATGCCAAGGCAAGAAGATTGCTTGTGAGCCCAGAAGTTCGAGACCAGCCTGGGCAACATGGTGAAACTCTACCTCTACCAAAAAAATATAAAAATTAGCCTTATTTGACCTCAAGTCTAGACAGAACTTCTTTGTATATTTTAGAGAGGAGCAAGCAAGGGAGCTGTACAGGAGACTAAGGGAAAAACCTCGAGGTAAGTGGGGTTCTGTGTCTGCCTCGGGCTTCTCCTTAATCTCATTTATGGGGCATCACTACTCTCTGCTGGCTTCCTTGAGGAACTGTGCTACCCTCCCTCTCTCCAGACCAGCGAACTGAGGGTGACAGTCAGGAAATGGTACGGCTGCTGCTTCAGGCAATTCAGAGCTTCGAGAAGAAAGTGCGAGTGATCTATACGCAGCTCAGGTATGAGCCCCGACCTTCCTGCTCTGGAGGAAGGACTGGGAGATGCAGGTATGAGGTCACCTTCCTCCCTCCTCTCTGATTCGCTGGACCTCATGAAGAGACTTTCTGCAGCTGCTGACTGGATGCACAGCTGCCACAAGTTCTGCTTTCTCCAACCCAAATGCCATTAGTTTGCCATGTTTATTCTTTGCAGTAAAACTGTGGTTTGCAAGCAGAAGGCACTGGAACTGTTGCCCAAGGTGGAAGAGTTGGTGAGCTTAATGAATGAGGATGAGAAGACTGTTGTCCGGCTGCAGGAGAAGCGGCAGAAGGAACTCTGGAATCTCCTGAAGATTGCTTGTGTGAGTGAGTGCTGTGGTCCCGGGCCCTTGGCCCACCAGCCTCCTGTGCCTTTCCACCTCTGTGCACTGCCGCCATCCCACACGGGACACCACAGAGCCACCAGCAGCCCACTCGGCTGCTGCTCGGGCTTCATGTTGCTGTTCTTTGACTTGGTGTAAGCAGGGAGGTCAGAGGAAGGGCCTGTGCTAATCACTTTCATTCATCTGTGTATTACTTTCATGTGGCTACTGTAAAGATTAGCACAAACTGAGGGGCTAAAACAACAGAAATTTGGGCTAGGCACGGTGACTCATGCCTGTAACGCCAGCAATTTGGGGAGGCTGAGGTGGGAGGATTGCTTGAGCCCAGGAGTTCAAGGCTGCAGTGAGCTGTGATCATGCCACTGCACTCCAACCTGGGCAGCAGAGCTGTCTCTACTAAAAACAAAAACAAATGTGTTATCTGAGCTCTAGAGCCCAGAAGTTGAAAGTCCCGTGTCAGCAGGGCTGAGCTCCCTCTGAGGGCTCTTAGGGAGGGACTGTCCTTGCTTCTTCCAGCTCCCGGTGGCTCCAGGCATTCTTTGGTGTGTGACTCCAGTCTCTGTCTCTGTCTTCATGGGACCCCTGTGTCCCTTATCTGGGTGACTCTTACAAGAACACTTGTCATTGGATTTGGGTCCCACCCAAATAGTCCAGAGTGGTCATCTCAGGATCTCTAAAGACGCTTTCTCCAAGTACGGTCACACTCACAGGCTCCAGGAGTTGGGATGTGGGCATATCCTTCTTAGGGCCACCAATTCAGCCCACTGTCATGCACGGTAGTGCAACTTGGTTGAACATCGTCTGTGTCTGCACTGCCCTCAGTGCAGTAAGCCACGCTTTCTGTGCACACCATCTTAATGTAGCTGTGAGTCCATGGGATGCCACACAGTGGGGAAATGGGAAACAAAACAGCCAAGAACTGAGACGGGCAGGCCTGGCCGTGTCGTGGGAGCCAGAGCTGTTGGGACTGCAAGCCCCATTGTGAAAGGCTGCAGAGAAGGTGACATGGATGAAAGAGTGATTTAGGTGTCAGTTTCCCTTAAGAGCAAAGGGAAGGAGAGAGGGAGATGGTTGCTCATGGTGGAAGCAGGAGATGGTGCACTAGGAGATTCTCATTGTCAAAGGCAGAGGGGACAATCCACACACAGTGCAGAGAACAGAGGGGCTGGGGTCGCGTGCCAGAGCACTGGGCATGCCTTGGGAGCATGATTGACACATCCTCCTGTAAGAAGAGAGGAAAGGGAGAAAACAGGATGACGAGGTAGAGAGGATCTGAAGAGGAGAGGGAGGTGCAGGTATGCGCAGGTGATAGCCTGATGTGCCATCTACATCCATTGAGCATTTATTGAATGCTAACTATATGCCCAGCAAGACACACAGGCATGGCACCTGTTCCCAGGAGGGCCTGATCCTTCGAGGGGCACAGACAGAGGCATGAGTGAGAGCCGTTCAGGGCAGAAAGGGCTAGGAAGCAGCTCCAGGAGGCATGAGCTGCAGTTTCCGTGCACAGGGGGAGCTCCAGCTTGTCTTAGAGGAGAGGGAGCAACAAGAAGGTTCACAAGGAGCTTTTCCAGCTGAAGAGTGAGGATGTTCCAGGACAGAGACACTGCTTCATCAAAGGCAGAGAGCCTGGGGAGTCAGTGTGTTCTGAGTGGGGACAGGCTGGTGTGTATGGGGAAGGCCACAATGGAGGATGAAGCTGCTGAGGTAGGCAAGGGTGAGCTTACGCGGGCCACGCTTCATTTCCTTTTTTTTTTTTTGAGACAAAGTCTCGCTCTGTCCCTTAGGCTGAAGTGCAGCTGCGCAATCTCAGTACACTGCAACCTCCACCTCCCGGGTTCAAGTGATTCTCCTGCCTGAGCCTCCCAAGTAGCTGGGGACTATAGGCTCTTGCCACCACACCCAGCTAATTTTTGTATTTTTAGTGGAGATGGGGTTTCACTATGTTGGCCAGGCTGGTCTCGAACTGGCCTCAAGAGATCCACCCGCCTTGGCCTCCCAAAGTGCTGGGATTACAGGCGTGAGCCACCGCGCCTGGCCCATGTCCATTTTCAAAGCACACAGGACACATGGCAGTATCTCTCTCTTCCCTTGATATTAAAGGAACTTGAGTGTAGGGATATGATCACATCTGGGATTCGGGGAAGTCCCTCTCCAGGCAGCTGGAGGATCTGAGTCCCTGGCCAACCTCAGCACTGAGAAGGGCCGCTCAGCGGGGCTAGAGTTGAGCCGCCGCTGTGCAGCACAGAACAGGGTGGGGCAGGAGCTGGGGCAGGGCCTGGCTGGGAGGGAGCCAGGCAGTGCAGGAGCCATCCCCTGCCACACTTTCAGTCCAGGGCAGAAGCACAGGAGGCCAATGCTGGACCTCTCCCCAGGCATGGTCAGCAGGGAAGGTGCAGCAGGAGGACCAGGAACGGGAGGCTTGGGTGCTTACATGGCTCCTTGATGTGTGGGCCTTGAGGTTTCGCTGGAGGGGAGGATGTGGAGCCAGGAGGGGATGAAGGACTGCAGGCCGAAGTGAGTGCCAGGAGCAGGGGCTGGGGGGCTACATGGGTGGGTTGGGGACCATGCAGGGCAGAGATCAGCGGAAGGGTGACCTGAATATTGGCCGGCGGTCGTGGTCTGTGAGCTGAGGAGGCTCAGGTAGCTGGAACGGGAGCCCCTGCTTGACCCTTCGGGCTGGTAGGGGCAGTGGCTGCAGCCCCTTGGGAGTCAGGGTGTCCTGGTTTCTTCTCAGCCAGGTGATAGAGGATGCAAGCCACAGGAATTCCCATAGCCTTTGTGTGTGTGTCTGTCTTCTACCTGGGAAAGAGTAAAAATACTTTCCTGTTCTTTTCTTGTAAAAGTTCATTAAGGGGCCGGATGCAGTGGATTATGAATTCCAGAACTTTGGGAGGCTGAGGCAGATCACCTGAGGTCAGGAGTTCGAGACCAGCCTGGTCAGTATGGTGAAACACCATCTCTACTAAAAATACAAAAATTAGCTGGGTGTAGTGGCACACACCTGTAATCCCAGCTACTTGGGAAGCTGAGACAGGAGAATCGCTTAAACCCTGGAGGTGGAGGTTGCAGTGAGCCAAGATCGTGCATCGCACTCCAGCCCGGGCGATAGAGTGAGACTCTCAATCATTATCAATCAATCAGTAAAGCTGATGAAAATAAAAAAGCCTGCAAATTAATATTAATATGGGCACCCAGGTCTCCTTAAATTTAGAATCCTTTCCTCAAAAGTCCCCCTGTTGATACAGAAACACTTCTGAAGCCAAATGTGAAGCACCAGTTGACCCGCAGGTGGGGGTGCCGACTGGTAGGCTGTAGGGTTAGCTCTGGCCTCTGGCAGCCAGTTGTCTCCTGAGAAAATACTGTGGCGTGAATGCAAAATGTGATTCATCACTTGGCTCCTAATTTCTTTTGATTTTGTCCCCTAGAGCAAGGTCCGTGGTCCTGTCAGTGGAAGCCCGGATAGCATGAATGCCTCTCGACTTAGCCAGCCTGGGCAGCTGATGTCTCAGCCCTCCACGGCCTCCAACAGCTTACCTGAGCCAGCCAAGAAGAGGTAGGTTCTCCTTAGCAGTGCCAAGTGTGACCGTCAAGGGCAAGTCATGAGATTGGGGATGGAGGCGTTTGTCACTGGTAAATGTCTGTCCGATGATATTACCACCTCTCTGGATGTTTGTTGCATCTGCTAGGTCCTGTGGGGACAAAAGTGATACATGTTTGGCTCTCATAGTCCCTTGAAACTTACTAACTAGTTTCTTTGTCCAAGGCTTGGATGACTAACTGCTTAATGAGAACATTGGAAATGCTGGTCAGGCACATGCTGTTACCCTTTATCCATAGGAAGCCACATTCCCTTCAGAGAGGCCCACTACATCTACCCTGAGCCATCTGCCCCCACTCACCCTACCAGTACCTTGAGTTACCGAGTCACCACCCTCCTCCCGGTGCCACTGACCTTCCCATTCTTCCCGTCCTCTCCCTCCTCTTGCCTGAACCATGGCGGCAGAGGTGGGGGCAGGGCTTTCTGCCTCCTGCCTCTCTGCTGCCAGGCCCTGTGTGGTTGAATTAATCTTCACGAAATACCACTCTGACCAAGGTGTTCCTTAGTCATGAATAACAGCTTCTCCCTCTGTTATAGATGCTCAGGTCTGAGCTTTCGTCAAGTCTCATCTGGGCCAGCAGCGCATCATCAAATTCTTAGGTCCTGCTGGAGACGTCACTTGGGAGCTCAGGGTTGGGGCCCAGCAATCTGTGTCTAGCAGCCCTCCGCCCATTCTCCAGCACACTGCAGGCCACTTCTGCTCCCACACCCATCTCTTCCTGTGGTTTGTTTTGTATGACACCTTCTGTGTGCAGGGCTCTATGGGTTCCTGCAGGCTAATCTCTAGGCATGGGAAACACCGATGATTGCCTGGGGCAGGGGAGGAGGATGGGAGTGACTGATAATGCAAGGTTTCTTCTGAGGATGACGAAAACATTCTGAAAATAGACATGGTGATGGTTGCACAGCTCTGTAAATATGCGAAAACCCTTGAATTGTACACTTTAAATGGGTGAGCTTTATGGTATGTAAATTATATCTCAATACAGTCTGCTTTGAAGAATCTTGTTCTTGTCCTTGGGAGTTTGTAGCCTCTTTTGGTGTTTATGTGACTTTGGATACTTAATTTTCTCTTGGCTGTATGGCACACGCTTGTAATCCTAGCACTTCAGGAGGCCAAGGCAGGAGGTTCACAGGAGTTCGAGGCAAGCCTGGGCAACATAGTGAGACTGTCTCTCTCTCTTTTTTTTTTTTTGAGACAGAGTCTTGCTCTGTTGCCCAGGCTGGAGTGCAGTGGTGCGATCTTGGCTCACTGCAACCTCCACCTCCCAGGTTCAAGTGATTCTCCTGCCTCAGCCTCCCGAGTAGCTGGGACTACAGGTGCATGCCACCACACCCAGCTAATTTTTTGTAGTTTTAGTAGAGACGGGGTTTCACCGAATTAGCCAGGATAGTCTCAATCTCCTGACCTCGTGATCCACCTGCCTCAGCCTCCCAAAGTGCTGGGATTACAGGCATGAGCCACTGCGCCTAGCCTTTTTTTTTTTTTTTTGAAATGGAGTTTCGCTCTTGCTGCCTAGGCTGGAGTGCTATGGCACGATCTCAGCTCACCTCAAACTCAGCCTCCCGGGTTTAAGCGACTCTCCTGCCTCAGTCTCCCGAGTAGCTGGGATTACAGGCATGAGCCACAGGCCTGGCTAATTTTGTATTTTTGTTAGAGACAGGGTTTCTCCAGCCTGTTGGTCAGGCTGATCTCGAACTCCCGACCTCGGGTGATCAGCCTGCCTCGGTCTCCCAAAGTGCTGGGATTACAGGCATGAGCCACCGCACCCGGCCCTTTTATTTTTTTAAAATAAAAATTATTTCCCCAACCTCTCATGAGCACCTGGAGTATAGTAGCTAGACCAGGAGCCTGTTCCATTCCCTTCTGGGGCAGGCACTGAGCCTTTAGCCTAGCTAGAGGCCCCATAGATGAGGCTTGGCAAAAATGTGCTCTGAGCTCCTGCCATCAGATTGTCACATTTTGCAGAGTGAGAGGAGTTCCAGGGCAGTCTTCCCTTATGTGGCTTATTCCCTTCAGTGATGTCCTCAAAGCTTTAGAAAGGTGGACCTGGGTATATAGGATGTCTCTCGTCTCCCCACAGCATAGAGCTGAGGTTAGAAAAAGACGGATGTTTTGTTACATGCTGCTCTTTCTCACTGTGGCCCAGTCCTCAGAGGAAACATGGGTTTCTTATTATAGAAAAGAGAGAGATCAGATTAGATGAAACCAAATCCCAGAACTTGATTTTCAACAGATTCCAAGGAACTATGAACCCTGATAAATTCCTTGGCCTTTTTTTTGTCTACTTCAAAAATTGGAAAACAGGTGATTTGGAGAATATCTTTAGATTTTGGCAGTTTGAGAATTAAATTCAGCTATCTAGTAAGTCAGAAAGCAGAAAGAGCTCTTTTTACTTCTGACTTTTTTATTGAGATCTGTTTGCTTTTTTGCATTTTGGACAGTAACGCTCATGTGTGGAAAGTGCATAACAAGATGAATGAAAGTATTAGTCAGTGGGTTGGTGTTTTAAGACACTCAGCATCAAAATAATTGTTACTTCATTTAAAAAGTATTATCAAAACTCTCTAGCATATTTTAAAATAGCAGTGTTAGCTCTGATAACTAATAATGACCACTTTCTAATAATTTGATCATTTTCTTTAGTGAAGAACTGGTGGCTGAAGCACATAACCTCTGCACCCTGCTAGAAAATGCCATACAGGACACCGTGAGGGAACAACACCAGAGTTTCACGGTAACAGCTTGTGTGAGCCTCCTGCGATTCCATGTCCTTTCTTTCTATGGCAAAAGAGAAAAGAAAATGGAAATGCAATCTGGCATTATCCTCAACCTCAGTGTTCGTTTGTTTGTTTGCTTGTTTGTTTGTGACAGGGTCCCTCTCTCTCACCCAGGCTGGAGTGCAGTGGCATGATCTTGGCTCACTGCAACCTCCGCTTCCTGGGTTCAAGTGATTCTCATGCCTCAGCCTCCTGAGTAGCTGGGACTACAGGTGTGCGTCACCACATTCAGCTGATTTTTTCAGTGTATATTTATAATTTTCTAGTACACATTTTTTATTATTCATAATAATAGTGATGGCTAACAATTATTGAAGGCCTACAACTACATGTATGCATTATCTTATTTAATCCTTGCAACACTTAATTCTGATGATGAGGAGGAAGGTAGCATTGTTCCCAGAAGCCTGTCCCCACCTGCACCATTGGTACTACTGCTGAGTATTTGTGTGTTGAGTGCTGGGCTGGGAGCAGGAACCAGCCATAGCCTTGTCCTCAGGGCCTTGGAGCTTAGTGGTAGGTAGTACTAGTTATGAGAAAACTAGCCAAGATACAGGTATATTAAGACAAAGCTTCCATTGTTGAGAGAATCCTCCATCATTTGCTTAGATCTTTACATGGCCTTTATCTGCTAATCATTTGTTAACCTCCCCTAACTTTAAGCTTTTGGAAGAATTACAAGGGATACCACTGTGAATGGCAGCCTTTGCTAATGTAGTCGCATGTCCTCCTCCAGTCTGTGGACATTCTGTATCTCTTGCTGCTCTCCTCCTCCTGGCACGATAATGTTTTGATCAGTTCATTGCTTACTTGCATGTCTGTGGGAGGAAGAGGAAGTCTCATCAGGCCAAGTCATGTGGTGAGGCTGGAAATCCATAACTGAGATTAGCTACCCACAGTGAGCGTGGGAGTGAGTGCTGTGAGCCACGGTGGTACTGACATCGCCTTTCTAATTCCCACAGTCACAGAATCTCAAGGACTCTGAGCCAATTCAAAGAAAAGATCCTGTACAGTTTGAATATGTAACTTAGCTCAAGAGTACCCTGCAGTCACAAGACTTATTAATAAAAGGGTTTGGCTTTTTAATTTGTATTTGTTTAATTTATTTGTTTTATGCAGCCTGGGTCTTGCTATGTTGCCCAGGCTGGTCTTGAACTCCTGGCCTCAAGCGATCCACTTGCCTCTGCCTCCCAAAGTGCTGGGACTACAGGCATGAGCCACCATACCCAGCCAATAAAGGGGTTTCAATATATTTCTTTTTATTTTTGTTTTTTGTTTTTTTTTTTTGAGATGGAGTCTTGCTCTTTTGCCCAGGCTGGAGTGCAATGGCACGATCTCAGCTCACTGCAACCCCTACCTCCCAGGTTCAAGTGATTCTCCTGCCTCAGCCTCCTGAGTAGCTGGGACTATAGGAGCTTGCCACCACGCCTGGCTGATTTTTGTATTTTTAGTAGAAACGGGGTTTCACCATTTTGGCCAGGCTAGTCTCGAACTCCTGACCTCATGATCTGCCCACCTTGGCCTCCCAAAGTGTTGGGATTATAGTCATGAGCCACTGTGCCTGGCTGGGTTTTAGTATATTTCTCAATTGTCCTGATTGCCTCCTGAAGAGGAAGAATAACCTGAAATGTGTTGGTGGCTGTTGTATTTTTAACATGTCTGTTGACTTTCAGGCCCTAGACTGGAGCTGGTTACAGACGGAAGAAGAAGAGCACAGCTGCCTGGAGCAGGCCTCATGATGTGGGGGGACTCGACCCCCTGACATGGGGCAGCCCATAGCAGGCCTTGTGCGGTGGGGGGACTCGACCCCCTGACATGGGGCTGCCTGGAGCAGGCCGCGTGATGCGGGGCTGCCTGGCCGCGGCTCTCACATGGCGGTTCCTGCCGCACTGATGGCCCAGTGGTCTCTGGTATCCAGATGGAGCTCTCGCTTCCTCAGCAGCTGTGACTTTCACCCAGGACCCAGGGCGCAGCCCTCTGTGGGCACTGCCGGCGCCTTGTCTGCACACTGGAGGTCCTCCATTACAGAGGCCCAGCGCACAATGCCGGCCCCACGAGTGTTCAGGGGTACAGCCACGGCAGCCCCTTCCTCTGCCATGAGAAAAGTGCTTGGAGTACGGTTTGCCACACACGTGACTGGACAGTGTCCAATTCAAATCTTTCAGGGCAGAGTCCGAGCAGCGCTTGGTGCCAGTCCTCTCCTGCTCTCCAACGGCCCTGCTCCCTGTCCTCTCTCACTTTACAGCTTGTGTTTCTTCTGGATTCAGCTTCTCCTAAACAGACAGTTTAATTACAGTTGCGGCCTGGCCCCATCCTCACTTCCTCTTTTTATTTCACTGCTGCTAAAATTGTGTTTTTACCTACTACTTTGGTGGTTGTCCTCTTTTCGGCAAAGTTGGAGTGAGTGCCAAGCTCTCCATCTGTGGTGCTTTCTGCCACAGAGCGACTCACAGTAGCCAGGATGGGAGAGCAGCTGCCTTATTCCGAGTCCCAAAAATTGTTTGGGGATGATTGTCACAGAGGAGGGACAGAAAGGGTATCTGCTGACCACCGGCCTGCCTACCACCATGCCCACGTGCCCATTCCTGCTCAAGCATGTGTGCTGGCCGGGGAGTCCCTGTCTCTCACAGCATCTAGCAGTATTATTAAATGCATTCATTTTAAAAAGAGCTCCTATATTTTGTAACATGTCTCAAACACTCATACTGGGTTCCACAATCCACTGTTAGAATACCTATGGTTAGGGCTTCTGAACTAAAATAATGGAAAATTTTACCAATTTGTATAGTGCCTGGATCATTACTAGTGCCATAACCCTGCTTCTTCAACATTTCACAGAACTTCTCTTTTATATAAAGGCAAGAGCACAAATTGAGTTCAGATGATCACAAACAGGTGAGTTTTGTTGGAGAAGAAAGTTGGAGTAGGAGACTTTCACAAGTGGTTTCCATGGAGATAGAATGAAACATTCTGTGGTCAAGTAAGTTTAGGGAATGATTCATGTTTCACTTGCTTTGTGGAGATTCACACTATGCACTGGGAAAGTATCTGAAAAGTCTTATAATAAAGAAACCGGCTTAACTTTGTATAAAAACACTGTTTACCAATGTCATTTGGCTATAGAAACATTTTCTCCTGCTGATTGTGTGTGTGAAACATATATTAACATTCCAATGAACTAGCATTTAATAAAGCACAATTTTGGAAACCCTGGTAAATGACAGTGGGAAATAAACACCCAAAAGGCAAGGATGGGGTCAGACTGGGGAGGGAAAGGATGTTGGGCTAAGGGCTGTGAGCTTATGTTACAGGCAACTGAGCCACTGAAGAATTTTGATGAAGAAAATGCCAACCAAAGCAGTCATTTTAAAAGTTTATGGCTGTTCAGTTACAGGACAAGTTGTGAAAAGAAAGAAAAAAAAATGGAAAAAAAAGTTTATGGCTGGAACAGTGTAATTGATTAAAAAGTGAAAATCCAGGCCGGGCGTGGTGGCTCACGCCTGTAATTCCAACACTTTGGGAGGCTGAGGCAGGCGGATCACCTGAGGTCAGGAGTTCAAGACCAGCCTGACCAATATGGAGAAACCCTGTCTCTACTAAAAATACAAAAGCCAGGCGTGGCGGAACATGCCTGTAATCCCAGCTACTCAGGACGCTGAGGCAGGAGAATCGCTTGAACCTAGGAGGCGGAGGTTGCAGTGAGCCGAGATCGCGCCATTGCACTCCAGCCTGGGCAACAAGAGTGAAACTTTGTCTCAAAAAAAAAAAAAAAAAAAGTGAAAATCCAGGAGTTAGGATGTCTGCTTCCAAAAAGATGAGATAGATACACTTTTTCCTCTCAGTAAGTACAGCTAAACTCCTTGGTCACATAAACAAACACGAGACTCTGAAAGGAAGAGATAAGATGGAAGACTATCCCTGGACCTTGGGATCTGAGGAAGGACTCTGGTAGTTATTCCGTGGCTTTTCTTTTTGTCTCGAGATTGAGCGCTGGCTTCGGAAGGCCAAGGCGGGCAGATCAGGAGGTCAGGAGTTTGAGACCAGCCTGACCAACATGGTGAAACCCTGTCTCTACTAAAAATACAAAAATTAGCCGGGTGTGGTGGCATGCAGCTGTAATCCCAGCTACTCAGGAGGCTGAGGCAGGAGAATCGCTTGAACCCGGGAGGCGGAGGTTGCAGTGAGCCAAGATCATGCCACTGCATGGGTGACAGAGCAAGACTCTGTCTCAAAAAATAAAAAAAGAAAAAAGATTTGAGTGCTGGAGAAGCCGACCAATGGGCACAGACAAGAAAGCCCCAAGAAAGCCTGCTCTGTCTACCTGGGTTAGTTTCCTAGACCTGCCCTAGCTAGTTACCACAACTTTGGTGGCTTAAATGACAGAAACTTACTCTCTCCCAGTTCCGGAGGCCAGAAGTCTGAAATAAAGATGTGAACAGGACCACACCTTTTCTGAAGGCTCTAGGGAGGTTCTGTCCCTGGTGGCGTCCAGCTTCTGTTGGCTTTAGGCAATCCTTGACTTGTGACTGCATCTCTGCCCCGGGTCATATTGCTGCTGCTTTGTCTGTCACATCTCTGCTGTGTATCTCTTACAAGAATACTTGCCATTGGATTTAGAGCCAATTTGAAAAATCCAGGGTAAGCACTTTCTCTCAAGATGTTTCATGTAATCACAGTTTGCCATATGAGGTAATATTCACAGGCTCTGGGGATTATGATGTGGACATATCTTCTTGAGGGCCACCATTCAGCCCACTACAGTTCACCCTCTGGCACCCCAAAATCCATATTTGTCCTACATGAAAAAGACATTTATTCCTCCCAACATCTTCCAAAGTCTCAACTCATACAGCATGAACTAAGACCAAATTTGCATCTATATATTAGCTCAGAAGTCCTGCATCTCATCACCTAAGTCAGATGTGGGTGAGACCCCGTGCATGATTCATTTTAGGATTAAATTTCTCTGGCTATGGACCTGTGATACTACAGGTTATCAGCTTCCAAATAACTTTGGAATTTGGATAAATAAATTTATTTAAAATGATGTAATAGGCATATGATAGATGTTCTCATTCTGAAAGGGAAAATTGGAAGGGATAAAGAAGTCACCATTCCCAACCAATGTTGATGTAGCAGAGAAAATTCCATTAGGATTCAAGGCCTGCAAATAATTCCCTAGCTTGAAGTGCCGCCCACTGGGCCCACAGCAGTTCTGCAGACCTTTGTGTCTGTTCATAGCAGAACCATGGGCCTCTCTGTACCCATGGTGGCTCCATAGGCCTCTGAGTCTGTGCTCACAGTGACCTCATAGGCCTGTGTCTCTGCATCCATCACTTCTGTCTGCTCCTCTGGCCTCTGCCTCTGTGCCCCTGGCTCTGCCTTTGGAGTCATTCTTGCTTTTTCTTGAAGGATAGCATGTTTGCAGCCCAGTAGCTCTATCAGCCCATTTCCTGCCTGTAGCAGTTTGGATTTCAACAACCTTTTCTCATTTCACACTGTCTCTGTCACTTCCAGGCTAAGCTGTTTCTGCTGATGTAACATTCTCAAAAATCTTGTGGGTCCCCTGTGTAATGTCATGGAGTTCAATGCCATTAGACAAGAGGGTCCTCCACAAATTTTCTGGGATAATCCCATCTCTATTCCTGACTTCTACTGAGATGGTTGAGTGAGTCCAAGAGTCCCATGCTTCATCTCTTCGTGCCACCACACCCAGTACATTTTCCTTATTTTTGTAAAAGAGATGGGGTCTCGCCATGTTGCCCAGTCTGGTCTTGAACTCCTGGGCTCGATCCTTCTGCCTCCGCTTCCCAGAGTGCTGGGATTACAGGTGGCCGTGTTTGACACTTCAGCAAAACTGCAATTTAAGATATTAACTTATGTGGAAACAAAAATTAAGTCCCTTCTCCCATGGAGCTGGCATTGCACATTGGTGGGAGGAGGAGTGAGCCGGGAGTGCATAATGTGCAACCACGTGTGAAAGTTTCCAGTCGTTCTTAGTACTGTGAAGGAAACACACAAGTAAAAACCTGGGCCTGGTCCAGGAACGTGACAAGGGTGTGACTGCCAGGCTGGGACCTGAATGATGAGAAGAAGGCAGCCAGGGAAAGAACCATACAATGAGGGGACAACGCTGAACAGGCACATGTATGTATGAAATACGGACGTGTGTGTGTTCTAAACGAGAAAAGTGGCAAGAAATGCAGTAGGAGAGCAGGCAGGAGGTGGATCACATAAGGCCTTGTGGGCCATGAAAAGGAGCTTGGATTCTTTTTTTTTTTTTTGAGACTCACTCTTGTCGCCCAGGCTGGAGTGCAGTGGCCCGATGTTGGCTCACTGCAACCTCCGCCTCCAGGGTTCAAACAATTCTCCTGCCTCAGCCTCCCAAGTAGCTGGGATTACAGGCGCCCACCACCACACCTGGCTAATTTTTAAATTTTAATAGAAATGGAGTTTCACCATGTTGGCCAGGCTGACCTTGAACTCCTGACCTCAGGTGATCCGCCTGCCTCAGCCTCCCAAAGTGCTGGAATTACAGGCGTGAGCCACTGCGCCCCGCCAGGAGCTTGGATTTTATCCTAAATGCAGTGGGAGGGTGTATAAATTGGGCCATATTTTGATACTACATCCTAAAAAGATCACCCTTCCTGTTTGGGGAATGTTCTGTAAGAGGACGAGCAGAAGCAGGAAGCCCGCTGAGGAGGCTTTGGCAACAGTTCAGGAGGTCATGGGAGTTTGATCTAGGGCAGTGGCAGCTCGGGGTGAAAAGTCATCCATTTCAGCACATATTCCTGAGACAGAACAGACAAGGTCTGCTGGCAGACGGGATGTGGGGTGTGAAAAGAACAATTAAAAATGACTCCTATGGGTTTGGCCTGATAGCAGGGTGGATTAAAATGCTATTAACTGAGATGGGGGAAAGTTAAGGAGAAGCTGGTGGGGCAAGAGTCAGGAGTTCTTCAGGACATTTTATCTTTGAGATGCCTATTATACACTAGAGCTATCCAGTAGACAGCCTGATGTATGAGACTGCAACTCAAGGGAGAGGTCAAGACTTGAACTCTGAGTTTAGGAGACTTCAAGCTAGACATGCCATTTAAACAGGTAAAACTGGACAAGTTAGAAAAGCTGGTTAGAAGACTGAAGTGTGAAGCCATTTTCCATAAAGGCTGGAAAGTGGAGGAGGAGCGGGAACCAGTGCTCAGGCGCACATGCGCGCACACACACACACCCTGCTGAGGAGTGGCCAGTGAGGAAAAAGGAAACCCAGAGCATGTGGAATCTTAGAAGTCAATTGAAGCAAGTTATTTCAAGAAGAACTTTGTGAAACAGATCAAATGTTTGTTGTTCTAAGACGATAAGGATAATGGATTATTTTCCTTGGTTTCTCTGGCACTAATATTTGTAAAAATGAGCTGGGTGCAGTGGCTCACGTCTGTAATCTAGCACTTTAGTAGGCCAAGGCGGGTGGATCACTTGAGGTCAAGAGTTTGAGACCAGCCTGGCTAACATGGTGAAACCCCATCTCTACTAAAAATACAAAAATTAGCTGGGCGTGGTGGTGGGATCCTGTAATCCCAGCTACTCGGGAGGCTGAGGCAGGAGAGTCACTTGAGCCCGGGAGGCAGAGGTTGCAGTGAGCCGAGATCGTGCCATTGCACTCTGGCCTGGGGGACAAGAGCGAAACTCTGTCTCAAAAAAACAAAAAAATTTGTAAAAATGATCCCACAGTTCCCTACATTTGTAACTTTTAAAATTCAGAGGTAAATACATTTTTATTTAAGGAGGAATAATTCTTCAGAGCAAAATAATCTGAATATCACCTGGAATAGAGATTGGACAGAAAAAAATGTGAACAGGAAAAACTAGGACAAGTCATATATGTAAATGAGAGTATAAAGAATAAATGAGAGTGGTCACAGCTCACTGCACCTCAACTAATCAGATAGTTAAGTTGCAGGCGTAAAGTTTTTTAACTTTTATTCCTCAAGTAATAAATTGAGGAAAATACAAATATTTACGAAATTTTTACAAAAGCTATCCATAAAAGGGCAAGTAGTAATATACAGAAAAGATCTACCAGATTAGTAACAAACTACCTCCATTAGAAAAATGAGTAAATGATATGAATAGGAAATTCAAAAAAAGAATTACAGATTTCCAATAAGCATAACTTAAGATATACACTGATATTGTAAGGAAACACAATCACCACAACCTTGCTAATCAAAGAAACTAATGATATTTATTGGAAAATAATGGGAATTTTTAATAGACTGGGTTAGAAGACTAGAAGTGTATGTCCCAAAATATTAATAATAGTTCAGCTGTAGGGTGAGATCACTGATTTTAATTTTCTCCTTTTATACATTTTTCCAGATTTCTCTACAGCAACTACATATCGTTTTTTAATAAATTTTAATTTTTCGATGCACAAAGCAATTGCCTGGAATTGCAGTTCGATATGAACCCAGGAGTTACGCTTGTAAAATAAACTACTGCTGATGTCACATTTCCATTTCTCAAGCAGACTGTAAATTTCTCAGATGTAGGTCATCATGTTATAATTAGGGTTCCATTGCTCATGACCTAGATAAAACACTTCTCCCTTTCTTGTGGTCTCTTCATTAATTTGGTTCCTACTGCAAAGGCAGGGGGATTAAAAATATCTTTTGACACTGGTTGGCAGGTGTACTAACACGTTGTGTGCGGGAGGATTCCTGTTCTCGGCATGGTTCACGCTGGGCTCCGGCAGCGCCCTAGTACGTAAGGGGCTGCACTGGAGTGTGGACTGCCCGGTATCCTTAGAGAAAGTTTTGACAGTGTGACGCCAGTGTCGCCTCTGACCACGTACAAAACGCGCCATGCATTGGGTCGCTATTACAGTGCGCATTTTTGTGCAGGAAGCTACCCCACCAGCGCAAGTATTTCAGAATCAAGATCGCACTCCTGTTTCCCCTTCTAGGGAAAGGATTCCAGATAAACACTGAGAAAACAGATTTAATATCTTAGGTCAAAACTCCAGGTCTTCCCATAGGGAGGCCCCTGGGCTGTCATTCTGAGGTGCCCATTTCCCCCGCGCCGTGTCCACGTCCACGAGTCCACGAATCCTCCGGGTTCTCTCTCCTCACCTGCGGAGGGGTCGCCCCTCTAGCCCCGCCCCGCCCCGCCCAGGACGCGTGACGTCACAACAAAGCCGTGCGCCCCGCCCCCTGTCGGGGGCAGCCATTGTTCCGCCGGTCGCGCCGGTCGCGCGGGACCTGGGTTGCTCTTGCGCCCGTCTCTAAGTCCTGGTACCTCCTTCAAGCTGGGAGAGGTCTCTAGTCCCTGGTTCTGAATACTCTGGGGTTCTCGGGTGCAGGCCGCCATGAGCAAACGGAAGGCACCGCAGGAGACTCTCAACGGGGGAATCACCGACATGCTCACAGGTTAGCACCGGGCCAGGCCCCGCTGGCTTTCTTCTTTCCTTCCAGCCCCTTCCCCTGCCTTCCTTCTCTCCCACCCCGACAGTCCAGTAGGTAGGGTCGGCTCGTTGCAGCGGGTCGTCTTCCGTGGGGATCTCCCTCCGGCGCCCCTGGCTGGTTGTCAGTCCTGCCGGCTACACTGGGCCATCGCTTGGGCTGCTTTTGGTCTGGCCCTTGGAGGAAACGGGTGGTCACTGTCTCTTAGAGGCTGCCACATCCCGTTCCAGAAAACAGTTCTCGTTTGTTTACTCGTGGTTCTTGTTCACCTGAGCCTTCTGTTGCCTTTCAGAACTCGCAAACTTTGAGAAGAACGTGAGCCAAGCTATCCACAAGTACAATGCTTACAGGTGGGACAGTGCAGCATTCTCGGGTAGCATACGTTCTGGGATACCCTGTTTAGTGTGGCAATTAACAGGACTGAGGGCCCAGTGGATATTTGGTCCATCTGCAAGAGCGGGAAAAAAGCAAGAATCGAGGCTGGCACCTTACTCAGTATTTCTTGAAGAATGTGGGCAGTGCTTTATAGGATCAGTTCAGATAAGTTCCCAGTTCTGATTGCAGATAGCTGTAGCCTGATACGTATTTTTCTCATCATCAAACATGAATTACTAGAAATGCGGTGTAATTTTAACCGTAATGAAAGAGCGGATGAAGTCCATACTGTGAAATATATGTGGTTCAAGGAATCACATTTTTTCTTTTGGTTGGTCTGAAGCTGATCCTGTGGGATCCTGATCTCACCTTTATGGGATCCTGCCTTGTCCATCTCACCAGGGGCCTTATCCTATTCATTCTTTCCACATCCACCTGCTTCTACTCCTTAGCCTATATTTATTTATTTATTTTTATTTGAGACAGGGTCTTGCTGTGGCGTGATCATGGCTCACTGCAGTTCAACCTTCGAGCCTCAAGTGATCTTCCCACCTCAGCCTCCTGAGTGGCTGCGACTACAGGCGCACGCTACCACACCCAGCTAATTTTTTTTTTTCTTTCTTTCTTTCTTTTTCATTTTTTTTGGTAGAGACCAGGTTTTGCTATGTTGCCCAGGCTGGTCTCCAACTCCTAAACTCAAATGGTCCACACACCTCGGTCTCCCAGAGTGCTGAGATTCCAGGCATCAGCCTCGGTGCCAGCTCTCCTTAGCCTATAAATATGTCCAAGTCCCTCAGCTCTTAAAAGCAAAACCAAAACAATCTTAACTTCCCTCTAGCTAGCACCTTACCTCTTTTCTCACTTTATGGTGAATCTTCTTGAAAAATCTTCGTTTCTTGCCTGGACTTCTTAATACCTAATCATTTACTCATTAAGAAGTCCCAGTCCTTGCCCGGACCTACCACTGCTCTGAAAATCCTCTCACCTACGTCTCATCTTACTGGACTCTGAGTGGCATTCACCCCTAGCTCATGCTGTGAAAATCTCTTGACTTCTGTAATGGCACTCTTTCTGGTCTTTCATCTCTTCTTCTGTCTTATCTTTTAATGTTGGTATAGGTTGAGCATCCCTAATCTGAAAATTTGAAATGCTCTAAAATCTGGATGATTGCCAACATGATGACACAAGTAGAAAATTCCACATCCGATTTCATGTAGTAGGTGGCAGTCAAAATGGTCAAAACTTTGTTTCATGCACAAAATTATTAAAACGACTATATAAGATTACCTTCAGGGTATGTGCTTAAGGTGTATGAGAAATATGACTGAATTTTGTGTTTAGACTTGGATCTCCCATATCCCTAAGATATCTTATTATGTATATGCAAATATTCCAAACCCTGAAAAAAATTCGAAATCTGAAACAATGCTGGTCCCAGGCATTTCAGATAAGGGATAGTTAACCTGTGGTTCCGGGAAGCCTGCCTGCCCTTAGCCCTATTTTCTTACTTCTGTAGTTTCCCTGGCAATCTTGCCATTCTTGACTTTGAAATGCCACTTATGTCAGTGACTCCAAATCTGTGTATCACTGGACTTTTTTCCACATTTTTAGCCCTATACTGTCTTTATCCCAAGTCAGCTCCCTTCTTCCATTCCCACTCCACACAGTTCAGAGCTGATTGTGCTCCCTCCTTTCCTTACTTCTATGACTTCCTATGTAAAGTAAAATAATTGTATTATCATCCATACCTTTGATGATTCAAAATTATAGAGATATTCAACTTTGTATTCTATTTGGATCACAGCAGGCCTCAGAAAGGAGGTGTTTAGTTTGAAGAAGCTCATCAGGGGATAAGTGAGAGGGCCAGCAGTCTAGACAAATAAAATGTGCCAAAGCATTCAGACATGAAGGGTGTAACGTTTTCTGGAAGTCAGATATTCAGTTTGCTTAAGGGGTATGATATGAGTGGGAAATAAGTCTGGGAAAGCAGGTGATTCCCTACCACTCCTGCATGCTCCTCCCTACCCCAGTAGACATTTCTCTTGATTGTGGCCAGAGTATTCTTTTGAAAATAGTTATCTGATCTTGTCATTCAAATAATTAAATAATATTTTCTCTTTACCTTAATAAAACCCATATACATCATAGCATACAAAAGGCCTTTCATCTGATTCTTCTTCCCTTTTAGGCTTTGTCTCACAGTGCCAAGACCTGGAACTACTTGCCTTTCCTGAAATGATCCCCTCCATAAACTGTGCTTGCCTGCTCCTTTACTTATAAATATGTCTTTTCAGATTCATCATCAGTCATGTGCTTAGAGAGAAGTTCAGATCCAAATATAAGGGGTTATTTGTGCTATAACAGAATGAAAATCCAAAGTTCCAAAGACTATCCAGTGTTTATGCTTTTGACTTAGCTGTACTGTCACTTCTCATCAGCATCAACTCTGAATTACATTTTGCATTGAAATTATAGACAGAATACTATCAGCGAGCTCCCAGGGTGTATCCAATCTGTCACTAGATTAACAAACTGGATATGTGCGGAGGTGGGCAAGAATTACAGGTCACCGCTTTATGCTGAACTGCAGTGGGAACAATTTTTTTTTTTTCTGTCCATAAGTTTATTGTCTTTATCTGAAAAATCCTCATAGAAAATTGTTTGGTTTAGCTCTCAGCAGCCCGCTCCTGAGCCCTGAGGAAGCTCGCCTTCTTTTAAGCTATGTGATCTTTCTTCTGAGCAAGGGACATTTTGGGACGGTTCCACCTCTTCTTTTTAACTTCTTTCTTGAGCTTCTTTTCATAGACTGGATTCTCTCCTATAGCAGCATGAGCTTTCATCTCCTTCATCATGTCTGAAGTTATGCTATTCTTTATGTATTGAGAGAACTGTTTCTTGTAAGCATCTTTATCTTCCATTAAGTAGTGCATGTAATCTGCAACATTCTGGCCTATGATGTGCTTCTGGTATACTTCTGCATTGAATTCCTTGCTTTCAGAATCATAACCAGGGAATCATTTGGTACTGTGAGGGATAGACAAGCCTCCATCCAGGTCGCCAAAAACTTTATTGCCAGTGGTAGTTCTGGCAAGGCCTGCATCCAAATAGCAGGTGAAAGCACCTGGCTGACCATCAATGCTTTCTACATTGTATTCATCGCCAGTCACCTCCACTTGGCCTTCGTAGATCTTGTCCATGCCAAACCTATTGAGAAGCCTGTGGGCCAGCAGCAGGCCAGTACAATATGTTGCAGCATAATTTGTCAGGCCAACCTTCACACCATATTTTGGCAGTTTGTGTGTATATGCTGCACAGACTATCATATCCCACTCTATATGGGCATAAGCAATCTGACAATTGATATCTCTGTTTGTTATATCATCCTGTATTTGGGTGTGTTGTATTTATTTTTATCCTGTGTTACCAAGCGTTTCTGAGCTTAGTAATCAGTTTTACCATCTTGTCATCTTTGTTTCATTTGGTATCTCTTAAAGTAGGCCTTATTCTTAACAACTTTATCAAACTCCATCCTGTGGAACAGAGACCTGCAGGCCCAGCAGCACTAGGGGGTGGAAAGGCGGGAACAATTTTTAAAAACTGATATAGGGGCCAGGCACACGTCTGTAATCCCAACACTTTGGGAGGCCAAGGCGGGTGGATGGCATGAACCCAGGAGTTCAAGACCAACCTGGGCAACATAGCAACACCCCATCTGCATTAAAAAAATAAATAAATTGATATAGGGACATAAGGGAATGTAGTTTGAAACTATGAATTTTAAAATAGCTATCCAAGGGCTGCGTGCAGTGGCTCATACCTGTAATCCTAGCACTTTGGGAGACTGAGGCAAGTGGATCATTTGAGGTCAGGAGTTGGAAACCAGCCTGGCCAACATGGTGAAGACCTGTCTCTACTAAAAATACAAAATTGGCTGGGCGCAGTGGCTCACGCCTGTAATCCCAGCACTTTGGGAGGCCAAGGCAGGCAGATCACGAGGTCAGGAGATCGAGACCATCCTGGCTAACATGGTGAAACCCCGTCTCTAGTAAAAATGCAAAAAATTAGCCAGGCGTAGTGGCGGGTGCCTGTAGTCCCAGCTATTCGGGAGGCTGAGACAGGAGAATGGCATGAACCTGGGAGGCGGAGCTTGCAGTGAGCCGAGATTGCGCCACCGCACTCCAGTCTGGGCGACAGAGCAAGACTGCGTCTCAAAAAAAAAAAAAAAAAGATATATATATATATACACACACACACACACACACACACACACATACACACACAAAATTAGCCAGGTGTGGTAGCATACACCTGTAATCCCAGCTACTCAGGAGGCTAAGGCAGGATAATCACTTGAACCTGGGAGGCAGAGTCTACAGTGAGTCAAGATGGTGCCACTGCACTCCAGCCTGGGTGACTCCATCTCAAAAAAAAAATAACATAGGTATCCATAAGCAGATCTGGTGTCTAATAATTCAAATGTGGCACATTTTTATGAGGAAGTTATGAACAATTTCTAAAAACAGGCTATTTTAAAAAAGGGGGCCCAATGATAATTTCTACTTACTCCTAAAGAAAGAAAGACAGCTGGTCTCCCCATCCCTTGAGTATTATGTATACAGTTTAAATCACTTTGTTACTCAGTGCAGATCAAAACAAGTCACTTTGTTACTTAGTACAAATCATACTCTTTGACGTATAGAGTTTAAGTTCAGTTATTCTCAAATGTGGAGCTTTTCAAGATACTTTAAAAGTTAGATGTAGGCCAGGCATGGTGGCTCACGCCTGTAATCCCAGCACTTTTGGAGGCCAAGGTGGGCAGATCACAAGGTCAGGAGTTTGAGATGAGCCTGGCCAACATGGTGAAACCCTGTCTCTACTAAAAATACAAAAAAATTAGCCAGGTGTGGTGGTGCATGCCTGTAATCCCAGCTACTCAGAAGGCTGAGGTAGGAGGATTGCTTAAACCCGGGAAGCGGAGGTGGCAGTGAGCTGAGATCATGCCACTGCATTCCAGACTGGGTGAGACTCCGTCTCAAAAAAAAAAAAAAAAAAAAGTGGCCGGGAGCGGTGGTTCGCGCCTGTAATCCTAGCCTCCTTTGGGAGGCTGAGGCGGGTGGATCACCTGAGGTCAGAGTTTGAGACCAGCCTGGCCAACATGGAGAAACCCCGTCTCTACTAAAAATGCAAAAAATTAGCCGGGCATGGTGGTGGGCACCTATAATCCCAGCAACTTGGGAAGCTGAGGCAGGAGAATCGCTTGAACCCAGGAGGCGGAGGTTGTGGTGAGCCGAGATTGCGCCATTGCACTTCAGCCTGGGCAACAAGAGCAAAACTCCATCTCAAAAAAAAAAAAAAAGTTAGACATATATTAGGTGGTCTGTCAGCTCATCTGAGTTTTAAGTTCCATATGGAGGTAGAAAATTAAGCCAGGCGCAGTGGCTCACTCTTGTAATCCCGGCACTTTGGGAGGCCAAGGCGGGTGGATCACGAGGTCAGGAGATCGAGACCATCCTGGCCAACATGGTGAAACATCATCTCCATTAAAATACAAGAAGGCGCGCCTGTAGTCCCAGCTACTCGGGAGGCTGAGGCAAGGGAATCACTTGAACCCGGGAGGCGGAGTTTCCAGTGATCTGAGATCGCGCTGCTGCACTCCAGCCTGGCAACAGAGGGAGACTCTGTCTCAAAAAAACAAAAAAAAAAAAACACAAAAAAAAGAAAATTAGTTATCTTGGTGAAAGCATAAGCATAGATATTTTCTTGTATATGTATTCCAGTTTAAGAAAAATTAAGGCCTTGCTGTATTTCTAATTGGTTTTCCTTTATTTCTTTCCTTATAGAAAAGCAGCATCTGTTATAGCAAAATACCCACACAAAATAAAGAGTGGAGCTGAAGCTAAGAAATTGGTAAGTTTAGTTAGCATGTTGATCGAAGAGTTCACACGTGTCCAAATTTGGTGGGTTCCCACCAAACCAAACTTGCCTGTCTGAAGCAGCCTTGACCCACACAGGCTGATTTCAGTACTCCTGATTTCTTGGAATAACATTCATGCTGTTTCATACACACTTTTTCAAGCTCAAAATGTTTTCATTTGGGGGAAGATGGGTTAAAATTTTTAAAAATATATGTAATTACAGTTTTCTTTCTCTCTGTTACAATATATACATGTACTCATGTTGAATTTCAACTTGAGTGTTGGTTTTTAAGAAGAGTGACCAAGTGGCATTAGCATATCTGGTCTCACCTATTTTTCTCTGATCCCCAGGTGTAGGAACCTATGTGAGTTAGTGAGAGTGCGTGTTCCCCAGAGAGATCTTACTAATAAGCACATGATTAACACCCTTTTATTTTGTGGCATTTAGCCCTGTTCTCTGTAATTTCCACGAAGCCTTGTGTACTGTGTCACAGTTTCTAGAGGGTCACATCCCCTGTTAATTTGTAATATAATACCCCTTATCTGAAATGCTTGGGAACAGAAGTATTTTGGATTTTGGATTTTTTTTGTTCTTTTTTTTTTGAATATTTGTATTTGGTTGAATATTCCTAACCCAAAAATCCGAAATCCAAAATGCTCCAGTGAGCATTTCCTTTGAGTGTCATGTCAGCGCTCAAAAAGCTTCAGATTTTGGACATTCTGGAATGTGGATTTTTGGATTAGTGATACTCAACCTGTAATATCACTGAGAATATCCTGAGATGGTCTGTCTATTGATAATCAGATTGTTGTCTCATCTAAATCTTACTAAATGATTCAAAGTTCCTTAAATTTAAGGACCATATCTTATTCATCTTTTGTGAAAGATGTCAAATTATCATGGCTTTTTTGTTTGTTTGTTTTGAGACAGAGTCTCACCCTGTTGCTCAGGCTGGAGTGCAGTGGCACGATCTTGGGTCACTGCAGCCTCCGCCTCCAGGGTTCAAGTGATTCTCCTGCCTCAGCCTCCCGAGTAGCTGGGACTACAGGCATGCGCCACCACACCCAGCTGATTTTTGTATTTTTGGTAGAGACAGGGTTTCCCTATGTTGGCCAGGCTGGTCTCAAACTCCTGACTTCAGGTGATCCACCGCCTTGAGCCTCCCAAAGTGCTGGGATTATAGTCGTGAGCCACTGCACCCAGCCTGAGATGCCTTTTGAGTAGTCCAGGTCCTGATAGTTATTACCTCCTTTTATTCTTTACCTATTAATGTTTCACAAACGCCCTCTGGAATTTAAGAATTAATTATCTTTAACCTTCTCAGGAAATGAGCCATAATTGCCTTTTTTTTTTTTTTTTGAGACAAGATCTTGCTCTGTCACTCAGGCTGGAGTGCAGTGGTGGCATGATCACAGCTTACTGCTGCAGCCTTGACCCTCCCAGCCAAGCAATCCTCCCACCTCAGCCTCCTGAGTAGCTGGGACTACAGGCATGCACCACCACACTCAGATTTTTTTTTTAAATTTATTTCTTTTGTAGAGATTGGATCTCGTTATGTTGCCCAGGCTAGTCTTGAACTCTTGGGCTCAAGTGATCCTCCTGCCTCAGCCTCCCAAAGTTCTGGGATTATAGCTGTGAGCCACCATGCCTGGCCCATAACTGCCATTATCTTTTTGCCCTTCAGAGTTATAACATTACCATAAATCTTGGACATCTTGTGATTTAGTGACAGATTGTCCACATTCAACATGTGCCACATCTTAACCTTGACTTCGTTACTCAGTACAAATCATGCTCTGATATATAGGCTTTAAATCCTTGTGGCATAGACAGTTCTCAGCATCAGTATATCCTCCTTAAATAGACTAGCCAAGTAAGTTATAAATACATTAGACTTTAATTCTGAGTTTCTGTCTTGGTGAACTGACCCATTGATAGTCTCAGGAACTACTCCTGCTTCCATTCGCTTCCTCTTTTATCCCTACAGTACTTCCTTTTTTATGTTTATTGCAAATAGCTTGCTCATTTCTTAGAGAAAAACTGAAAAGCTCTGATACACTTCATCTCAAATCTGCGCTTATGGTATATTCCTAAAAAGAATACAAAGGTTTCCAAAATTCCTTTTGCATAAGACTGGATGTAAAAATCTCATCATTATTCCTTTTCACAATTATTTAAGAATCACAGAGCTGCTATCTAGTTGATTTCTAGAATTACTTCTCAGTAATTCTAGAAATTATTTTAGATTATCTAATCTATTCCTGCTTAGTAACAGAAGTAATAGATTCTTACTTCTTAGATTATCTAATCTATTACTTCTCAGTAATTCTAGAAATCTGAAATTTCCAGAATGAGTAGTTTGTCTTTTATTCCTTAATGTTTGGTATAGAAAGTAGCTTGGGTCTAAATTGCTTGAGGTCAGTATGTTATTGAGTAAAATTATTGTAGTACTATGTGTAAAGGAAAAAATAATTACCCTTTAAAAAAATCTTCTGATACAGGAAATAAGCCTGAGCAGTTTCCTTTTTCTAATCTATTCTGCTTCCTAAATCTTTTGTTCATTTCTATCTGGTAATTGCTATTTTCCAAGCTTGAATATGCTTTCAGTAATTTGGGGACATTTATTAAACATTAAATAAATCAAGAATATTGATGAGTGAACCTAGGCCTAAGAGGCAGTAGGAAATAACCGGCACACCTGTTATTAAGCATGCTGAATGTTTAACTAAAAAGACCAAGACACATGAAAAAAAGTTCAATTTTACTGATACCAAAGTTGCAAATTAAACAAGACACTATATACTGCCCATCAAATACATGCAGTGTGGAGAAAGATGTGAAAAAAAGGACCCTCATTTACTGCCCATGAAAGTGTTGGTTGTTATAGCCTTTCTGAAGGCTGCTTTGTCAGAATGTATATATCCTTTGACCTAGCAATTCCACTTTGACATATGTTTCCTAAGGAAACTAATAGAGATATGTATCTACTAGGATTCATTAATTCATAATTTTTGATCACCTGTATGTTAGTCACTAGGGATAAAAAAATGAAAAGACAGGATCTCTGCTCTCCCAAAACTTAGATTCTAGAGAAGTGCTGACCAATACAGCAACCACGAGCCACATTTGGCCATTGAGTTCTTGAAACTTGGATGTTGTGACTGAAGAATGGAATTTTAAATTGTAATTAATCTAAACTTAAATTGTCATATGTGGCTAGTGTACCATGTTGGAATGTGCAGTTCCAGAGCAGCGCTTCTTAGAACAAGGTGTCTAGGCCAGCAGCATCAGCGTCCCCTGAGAACTTATGCATATTCTTGGCCCTACCCCAGACATGGTGAATGAGAAACTCTAGGGTGGGACTTGGCATTCTGTGTTTTAACAAGTGCCCCCATGTGATGCTGATGTATGCAGAAGCTTGACAACCTCTGTTCTAAAGGAAGTTTATAAATATTATTGTACTGTTAAATAATTGGAAACAATCTACATGTTTACCTGTAGGGTATTTGCTAATTAAATTATTATGCATTTATACAATGATATACTGTGTAGCCATAAAACAAAAGTTAATTTTAAATAAGATATAATTATTTTCTCAGAGTTTCCCTTTTGTCATTCATGTAAGCATTCTGTCTTTGGGAAAATTTATTTTCACTGGGGTTCAATTTTCTGTGTCCTTTATTTCAAACCTTATACGTGGTATTCATTTGTTTTTCATTTTCTGCTTTTACTTTATCTTTTAGTGATTTTGTAAGCATTATATTCATATGACTTTTATATTTCTAATTTTCCATGTAGCCTGGAGTAGGAACAAAAATTGCTGAAAAGATTGATGAGTTTTTAGCAACTGGAAAATTACGTAAACTGGAAAAGGTAAAATTTTAACTTGTTTACTTCATTAATTATAGTATCTGCCTTTATGGCCACTATGTAGCGTCATTGCAGGGTGACCAATGCCATTCACTGTAGTGAGACTCACAGGAAATGAGGTGAGTGGAGTTGATGGCTTTAACTATTCTATCTTTAAAATTTTGAAGATTTCCATAAAATGTTCACTTGTTTTATGTGGCATTTAAGAGACTATTAACACCCGTAATAGAGTTGGCTCATTGTTTTCAGTACTATTCAGAAAAGAGATTATAAACTTTGACTAAAAGATCGTTACCTTTTAGAATTTCTTTATTTCTTTCTTTATTTTTTTGAGATGGAGTCTTGCTGTGTCGCCCAGGCTGGAGTGCAGTGGTGCGATCTCGGCTCACTGCAAGCTCCGCCTCCTGGGTTCATGCCATTCTCCTGCCTCAGCCTCCTGAGTAGCTGGGACTACAGGCGCCCGCCACCACACCCAGCTAATTTTTTGCATTTTTAGTAGAGACAGGGTTTCACCATGTTAGCCAGGATAGTCTCGATCTCCTGACCTCGTGATCTGCCTGCCTCGGCCTCCCAAAGTGCTGGGATTACAGGCATGAGCCACCGCACCCAGCCATCTTTTAGAATTTCTATGTTTACACTCTCCCAAGCATTTTTATGGTTTTATTTCACCCCTATGATAGTAATTATATCACTTTTGATCTGGTAAGAATAGACCTTTTAAAAGTATTGGATAACTTAGAGATGAGACATCTTCAGTTACTCTGTTATTCACCTATTACTCCCTAGGTTACTTGTGAATACTTTTGTGTGGGTCACCCAGGCAAATGTAAATAGCTCTTCATGTCTTTTAGCAGACTGGTATGTTTCCAATAAAATCATTTAAGTCCTCAAAGCATTCCTAAATCATTGTTAGACTTTTTTTTTCTTAAAGATTCGGCAGGATGATACGAGTTCATCCATCAATTTCCTGACTCGAGTTAGTGGCATTGGGTAAGGACTATTTTTTAAGCAGACACAGTTGTCAGTTAATTTATTTTTCCTGTTAGCCAAAGTAAATTACATGCTGTTTCTCAAAACCTGTACTTCACCACCTCTGTACCTTAGCCATACAGTTCACCCTTCCATAGCTTATGATCTGAGGCCGATTCTTCAGATAGTGTCTCTACTGTGAGGTCCCCATCCAAGGCAGATGTTACCTCCTTCATGAAACCAGTTTGGTTACCCAGCCAGAAAGAACCTCTCCTTCCTCTGAACTCCACTGCCACTTGCTCCGTGTGCATCTATTTCCTGCTCCAGCTTGGCCTCTTTTGTTTCTCTGAGCATGATATTTATCATAGCACCTCATGAATTTGGAACAAGCCCTCAAGCTTTTTTTAAATTATTTTTTATTGAGACAAGGTCGCTATGTTGCCCATGCTGGTCTTGAACTCCTGGGCTTAAGTGATTCTTCCTCCTCAGCCTCCTGAGTAGCTTGGATTATAGGTGCACGCCCCCTTGCTCAGCTTCAAGCATTTTTAAATGAAGGGATTATTATCTTAAAATTTGAGCTGGTACCAAGGGGGGATTTTTTGACACTGGCTGAAGTAAAGATTAACATTGAAATATTAAGGCTTTAGTGCTCTCATCTTTATGGCATGGGGCATTCCTTTAAATATAATGATTTGTTCTTTAAATGGCAGCATTTTCAGTGAAAGTTATTCTAAAACATATTAAATTCTTAAACCTAGTATATTGAAAATGAAAATGACTCCTTGGGGACTCAAGGCCATTATAAAATTTTCATTAGAAGTATTACAAAAATTTTTTTATTTTAGAGATAGGGTCTTACTCTGCCATCCAGGCTGGAGTGCAGTGGTGCTATTATAGCTCACTGTAACCTTGAACTCTTGGGGTAAAGTGACTCTCCTGCCTTAGTATTCCTTTTGAGTAGCTGAGACTACAGGCTTGTGCCACCATGTGTGGCCAATTTTTGTATTTTTTTGTAGAGAAGAGGTCTCCCTATGTTGCCTAGGCTGGTCTTGAACTCCTGGCCTCAAGCCTTCCTCCCACTTCAGCCTCCCAGAGTGCTAGGATTATAGGTGTGAACCACAAGGTGTTTTAGAGAGCATCTATTATCCTTTTTTTTCTAGGCAAGAGAACTGAAAGTTGAATATAGAACATGAGTAACCATGGCAGAGCCAGATTTGAGCCCATATCTTTTGACTCCGAGTTCAGTTCTGTTTCTTCTATGCTGCATTGCCTTCCTAACTAACATCAGTATCAGTTGCTATATTACAATATAATGTGATGATATTTGCATAGCTTACTGAATTATGTAGGTTTATTTGTCCCAAAACACTGTGGCCCCAGACTATTGTGCTTATATGTTTATATGTGTGTGTATGCATTTCTTTCTGTTCCCCGCTCCTGCTTTATTATGCTGTAAACTGGTACGGTGAGAAGAGAGTCAGGAAATCTGGATAATGATCTAGCTAGCACCAGCTAGATTTGTGACCTTAGCAAATCGCTTCATCTTTCTAGGTTTCAGTGTCCTTCCTTATGAAATAAGAGAGAAGTTGGGTTAATCAGTAAGGTTCCTTCTGTCCCCATCCTATAAGAGCATCTTCAGTCATTTCTGACATTTTGATTTATTTATATGAATAAAGTGATATTTTAGAAACCTAAATCAGATTTTATCATTGCTTTGTGCATTGTACTCTAATAGCTTTCCATTGCACTCAGAATAAAATCCAAACCTATCACCATGGCTCTAAAAGCACAGTAAAGTGTAACACCTGTGTACTGTTGCATAGCACCTTATACCGTCACTTACATCACTCTATGCATCCTAGTTTTTCTCTTCTCTTGAACAGGCCAAGCTCATGCCAGCCTTAGGGCCCTTGCACTAATTGTTTCTTTTTCCCGAAACGTTTTTCTCTTTGATCTCCTAGATAGCTGGTTCTTTAGTCATTCAAACCTCAGCCAAGATACCATCTCAGAGACCTTCTACCACTCAGTCTAAAGTAGGACCCAGCCATTCTGTCGTATCATTCTATTTTAATTTATCCACCTGATATTTTTCTTGTTTATGTAACTATCTATTGTCTCTATCTACCCACTTACATTCTTATTCCTGCTACATTTTCAGCACTCAGGAGAGTATCTGACACAGAATGGCCCTCAGTAAATCTTAGTTCAGTGAATGAACAGTTTTCAAGTGCCATCTGTACATGGGCACTATGACAACAGCTGCTTAGACATCTTTTTTATGTCTGAGTTCATAGTTGTCTTCCTAATGATTGAAGCTTCAATAATTCATACTTTGGATACAGTTGAACATTACCAAAGTAGCCATGCAACATTTTAGCAGGTCTTGTTTAGCTTAATAGCAACTCTTCTTACTATTAAGACATGGTTGTTACAAGGATCCCAAGTTTCACCCAATATTGAGATAATGCTTTTCTTTTTGTAGTCCATCTGCTGCAAGGAAGTTTGTAGATGAAGGAATTAAAACACTAGAAGGTGAGTATGACTGTAGGTCACTAAGTCCAGATTAAATATGGTCCTGAAGGACCATTAGTGCTCTTAAAAACTTCAACTTGAAAAACCCATTCTCAGTCAGTAGATACAAATGATAAGATTTTAACTCTGTAGTACAGTAGATAGAGGGTATAGTTTATATTACCATCATAAACATTTTTAGGTTTGTAACTAACTCAGAGAAAACTAAGAAGACCAAGAACCAGGGCCAGGCACGGTGGCTTACGCCTGTAGTTCCAGCACTTTGGGAGGTGGGTGGATCACTTGAGGTCAGGGGTTCGAGACCAGTCTGGCCAACATGGTGAAACCCCATCTCTACTAAAAATACAAAATTAGCCGGGTGTGGTGGCAGGCACCTGTAATCCCAGCTACTCAGGAGGCTGAGGCAGGAGAATTGCTTGAACCCGGGAGGCAGAGGTTGCATTGAGCCGAGGTGGTACAACTGCACTCCAGCCTGGGTGACAGAGTGAGACTCTGTCTCAAAAAAAAAAAAAAGAAAAAAAAAGAAGACCAATAACCAACCTCTTGACTTAAAAGCAGTGAAATAGTTATCATTTGCAGATTTTTCAAATATCTAAATTGCCTTTATTTTTTTTCTTTCTTTTTTTTTTTTTTTGCTCTGCCTCCCAGGTTCACGCCATTCTCCTGCCTCACCCTCCCAAGTAGCTGGGACTACAAGGCGCCCACCACCGCACCCGGCTAATTTTTTTTTTGTATTTTTAGTAGAGACGGGGTTTCACTGTGTTAGCCAGGATGGTCTCGATCTGACCTCGTGATCTGCCCACCTCGGCCTCCCAAAGTGCTGGGATTATAGGCATGAGCCACCACGCCTGGCCCCCTTTATTTCTTTAATAAAATTTTAGGCAATAAAATCTTATATCAGATTAAAAGCTAAGTTATATATTATTGAAAAAGATTCTGTAAGAGATTTGTAGTGGTTATTAAAGGAATTTTTGCTTTCAAAGAAAAGATAAAAATAGAACCTAAGAAGTAATTATAAAACGTTTTCCTTAAATATAGTAATCCTTTACATGTAATTTATCTCTATACTTTTCCTGGGTGTATGTATACATACGGATTCATTAAAGCATATCCATGGCATTTGGGATTTAGTATTTGTGAGTATTTGCAAGCAGGCCAATGGTTAGGTAGGCAGGTTTTGGAGACTGACCTGGCTTTGAATCCCACCTCCACTACTTTATTAGAGTGGGATGACCTTATTGCTTCAGTTTCACACCTACAAAATGGGTATTTCTGCTTCATACAATTAAATGCAATAATATATATAAAGCACTTAGCAGAGTGCTTGGTACATAGTAAGTACTACTTAAAAATGATAACCAACTCTTATGAGGTATGATTAGTAATATTACTAAGTTAAGAATTTGTGTGAGCCACATTGCTAGAGAATGAACTCTACATGTGCATCTCATACAGGGTTTATGCTTTGATGCTTGTGGTATAGACAGCTTATATAAGAGAAGTGATTGGCTAAAGGGGTCAAGAATCTGGGTTTCTTGGAGGTTTTGAGTTGCATCTCTTGGGAGTGTCAAGGATCTACTGTTCTGGTTTTTATATTTCACAATTCACACATAAGGAATACAACTATTGATATCTATAACTATATATATCTATATAACACACTCAATATTTCCACTTCTTCAGTTTTAGTCGTATACTTTAGTGTTTTCTGTGTGCACATAACCATAGGAAATATTAAGTGCTCTATATTTCATAAAGATGCTTATTTTTCTCCATTTTATATCTCCAGAGGGAATGTGTATATTTGTGACTATAAGGGGGCTTGTAGGAATTGCTTTTGAAGCATGCTTATCCTGCTGTTTCTTTAACAAGGCTCACAGCTGAACTCATGCCCAGTAAAGGGACACCTGAATGGAACTGAGTCACTTTTAGACTTAATATGGGATGTTATGACAATTTTTAAGTTAAAAAATGGAGGTACAGTAATAATTTTTCTTGCAATGGAATTTTTTTTTTTTTTTTTTGAGACACAGTCTTGCTCTGTCTGCCCAGAAGTGCAGTGGTGCAATCTTGGTTCACTGCAACCTCCGCCGCCTGGGTTCAAGTGATTCCCCTGCCTCAGCCTCCTGAGTAGCTGGGATTATAGGCGTGCACCACCACGCCTGGCTAATTTTTGAAGTTTTAGTAGAGACGGGGTTTCACCATGTTGGTCAGGCTGGTCTCGAACTCCTGACCTCATGATCCTCCCACCTCAGCCTCCCAAAGTGCTGGGATTACAGTCATGAGGCACTGCGCCCGGCTCAACAGGATTTTTAGCACAATGACTGCACAAATCTACTACTCAGTACTGATGGAATGAAAGAGTGAAAGAACAAATGAACAATATGAATAAACCTAGTTAACCAGAAAACATTCAGAAGTTATGGTTACTACTGCTGCTCTTAACAATAAATTAAACCATATTGGTTCTTATAAGGTTGATTTTTGCTGTAGTCAGTAAAATTTGGTGTGATTCTGCTTTTTTTTTTTCGAGACGGGTTCTTGCTCTGTTGCCCAGGCTGGATTGCAGTGGCGCAATCTCGGCTCACTGCAGCTTCCACCTCCCAGGTTCAAGCGATTCTCTTGCCTCAGCCTCCCAAGTAGCTGGGATTACAGGGGCACACCACCATGCCTCGCTAATTTTTTGCATTTTTAGTAGAGATGGGGGTTTCACCGTGTTGGCCAGGCTGGTCTCAAACTCCTGACCTCGTGATCCGCCTGCCTCGGCCTCCCAAAGTGCTGGGATTACAGGTGTGAGCCACCGTGCCTGGCCCTGAAGAGTCACTTTTATCTAGCTCTTCATATCTGAAATTTTTGTCTCATTGTGTTTTCAGTCATTTCAATGTATTTGTTCCCCAGGTGGTTCTTTATAAAAAGGGTCATTGAGTTTAGCATTTTCCCCTCAAAAAGCATTTAAATTAACATGTCAACTTTATTTATCTTCTATACAGATCTCAGAAAAAATGAAGATAAATTGAACCATCATCAGCGAATTGGGCTGAAGTAAGATGGCAAATTTTCCTTTGACACTTGAGATATAAAAGTAAATTTTTTATAGACATTCTTTTATACACCAGAAGGACTCTTCAAACTTAGCTAAACCACAACCATTTTCCTATTCAGAAGTGCTAAGATTTGTGGACTCTAACAGAGTATCTGCCTGTGTTCACACAATGCTTTCACTTTTGCTTTCTAGTTTACTTGTTTGAGAATTTCCCTTGTTCTTTTGACTTTAGCAGGGAACTTCCTCTTAAAATACCTAGGACTGAGTGTATCAGGCAGTCAGCGGGTGTTTATTCCATGCTCACATTGTACAAAGCACTGCACTAGGTCTGGGGTAAAGATACAGAGAGGTTGAGTGTAGCTTTTAAGGAGTTTATAGTCTACCCGAGAAGATAGGACATGAATATGAAAAACTAAATTAAAAAAAAGGACAAACCTCATACCTAAATAACCATATAGAAATAACTACTAGGCATGTTTCTATATCAGCATCAATAATTATTTTGTGTGCCAGATACAGTCTGGGAACCCCTTTTCTAATTATTTACAGTTACAGTGCATAAGCACTATATCTATCTCTTCTGGCATTATATAGTGTTGTGAGTGATTCAGTCCTAATAACCTTTTGAATTTTCCTGTTGATGCTTTACCATAATATTTTAAACTTATACTCCCATTCCAAAATCTTGAGCCAGTAACAGACCTAGATGGTATGGTTCTTGCTTTCCTGGCATTTCTGTAGTAAATGGAGGTCTTCTGAAGAACTGGTTTGGTGAGAATTGGCTGTGAACAGGTGCTTCAACATGCTGAAGCATATGCTTAGTTGCTGTTTCACACTGAATTTCCTAACAGCCTTATTGAGATGTAATTCATATGTCCTGTAATTCATCCATTTAAAATACACAGTTCAGTGACTTTTAGTATATTCACAGAGTTGTGCAACCATCACTACAGTCAGTTTTAGGACATTTTTGTTATCTCAGAAAGAACCCTGTACCTATTACTAGTCGTTCCCCCATTGCCTCCCCTTACCCCCACCTCAGACCTAGGCAGCTGCTCATCTTCTTTCTGTCTCTACGGATTTGCCTGTTCTGGACACTTAATGTAAATGAAGTCATACAGTGTGTGGTCTTTTGTTGCTGACTTCTTTCACTTAGCATATTGTTGTCTGAGTTGATGTTGCAGGATAGTATTTGAAAATATAATTTTGCAGGATATAAGAGCGGTAGACTGTAACCCCTTGCCTTGTCAGTAGACAGCAGTCTACTTTGAAAATATGCCCTAACTTAAATATATTTATTTACTCTTGTTACACGAATATGTAGTTTATTTACAAATAAGTTTAGATGGAGCCTTTGAAATATACAAAGGATGACACTTAAGGATTTTGATCCAATTTAGTAATAAACCTCCCCCCATTCACCCCACCCCCAATTTTGCTGTTGTCATCTCAATGAATTCATTCTAGCCTTGATTTGTGAGAATGATCTGCTGGTATGGCACGGACAATTGTTATAAAAGGCAATTTAATTTTTAAGGAGATTTAAATTTTACGAAAATCTTTTGTCTACTTATTCTGTCTTTATAGATATTTTGGGGACTTTGAAAAAAGAATTCCTCGTGAAGAGATGTTACAAATGCAAGTAAGATGTGTCAAATTATATTCTTTGATTAGAATTGAGAGTGTCATTTGGTGAAAAGCCATTTTGGGAATACTGACTTAATTTTTCTTCTATTAGGATATTGTACTAAATGAAGTTAAAAAAGTGGATTCTGAATACATTGCTACGGTCTGTGGCAGTTTCAGAAGAGGTAACATTCTTCCTAATCTTGGGTTATTTTTGCCCTGATGTTAAAATTGCCTAATATATGGGAAGAATTTGGATTAAAAAGATGTAATTTGTGGTACTTCATAGACTTACTAAGACCTAGTAGTATTAGTTAAGGGTATTTGTTTATAGATGGGAATATGTAACTAGGGGAAATTCATCCTGATTTTATTATAGGATGGTATTTTAATGACTAGTTTTAACAACATTTATTGAATGACTTTAAGTCTATTGAAATGCTAGTAATGGTTGTCTTTGGCTGTTTGGCTAGATGATAGTGAAGTTGTGGGTAGTTTTGTTAATTTACCTTTCTTTTTCCTTTTTTTTTTTTTTTTTGAGACAGAGTCTCACTCTCTCGCCACGCTGGAGTGTAGTGGCACCATCTCGGCTCACTGCAACCTCCGCCTCCCGGGTTCAAGTGATTCTCCTGCCTCAGCCTCCTGAGTAGCTGGGACTACAGGCACGTGCCACCATGCCTAGCTAATTTTTGTATTTTTAGTAGAAACGGGGTTTCACCATGTTTGCCAGGATGGTCTCAATCTCATGGCCTTGTGATCCACCCGCCTCGACCTCCCAAAGTGCTGGGATTACAGGCATGAGCCACCGTGCCCAACTGCCCAAGTTTTCTATAAGAGAGCTAAGAATAGTGTCTTAGAAGTACCAGTTCAAAACCAATTCTTACAACAACCGGGTTCATCAGAAGAGTTCTGCTTAGTATGTGAATGTGAGCAAAGTAAGAACCATACAATCCTGGTGTCTTACTGGTTTAAAATTTTAAAAGCTCATACATGCTTAAAAATATTAACTTTTGGCCGGGCGCAGTGGCTCATGCCTATAATCCCAGCACTTTGGGAGGCCGAGCCGGGCGGATCACAAGGTTAGGAGATCAAGACCATCCTGGCTAACACAGTGAAACCCCATCTCTACTAAAAATACAAAAAATTAGCCAGGTGTGGTGGTGGGCGCCTGTAGTCCCAGCTACTCGGGAGGCTGAGGCAGGAGAATGGCATGAACCTGGGAGGCAGAGCTTGCAGTGAGCCGAGATTGAGCCGCTGCACTCCAGCCTGGGCGACAGAGCGAGACTCCATCTCAAAAAAAAAATTAACTTTTAAAATTGGAATAGAAAAACCTTATTTAAAACATTTTAGAGTATGTTAGAGTAGATAGAGTAGATACCTGAACTGAATCTCTGGCCACCTATGGAGTTTTGTCTAGGAAGTAGGTGATGACCTATCAGGAATACTCTGGGTAGCTGCTGTAAGAATCTAGAGTTGGAGAGAGAAAACTAAATCCATACTCACTGATCAGTAGAAAGAACGTTCGACTGGGGTCAAAAGCCCTGGGGTCTGAGGCCAAATCTACCCCTATTATGTCTCTCCTGATCTTAGATTCCATACTTGCAAAATGAGAGAACTGAAGTTAACCAGTTTTTCAAGTATGTCTGCATCAGAAATACCTAGGACTTAAAAAAAAATACATATTGTTGTACCCTCCTACAAATAAGAATCTCCTTAGGTGGGAACTGGGATTCTGTATTTTCAAAATGTAGATTTGGAGGCACAGCAAGCCAAATGCATGTTATGTTGGCCGTGACAGCCTTCCTGGATTTATTTATTTCTATTTTATTTTTACTTTTTTGGGGTATGTTGTATGGTTATATGCTTTCACATAAAAAGGTATACTCTAAGATGTCTCACTTCCACAGTCCCTATGCAGTCTTTCCTACTCTTTCCTACTAAGTCCCATTAAGAACCACTTCCCTGTGGATTCTTGTAATGTTTCTTCATGAAAATACAACTAAATATTAGTATACCATCTTTATTTCTTTCTTCTTCCTTTCTTTCATAAAGTTACATAATATATATACAATACTATACCTTGCTTTTTTCACTTACAAATACATCCTAGAGATTTTTCCATATCAATATATAGAAAACTTCCTTATTTATTTATTTCTTGAGATGGGATCCCTCTCTGTCACCCAGGCTGGAGTGTAGTGGTGTGATCTCGGCTCACTGCAACCTCCACCTCCTGGGCTGAAGTGATCCTCCCACTTCAGCCTCCAGAGTAGCTGGGACCACAGGCATGTGCCACCACACCTGGCTAATTTTTTTTTAATTTTTGGTAGGGACATGGCTTTACTATGTTGCCTAGGCTGGTCTCAAACTCTTGGCTCAAGTGATCCACCCACCTTAGCCTCCCAAAGTGCTGATATTACAGGCATGAACCACCGTGCCCGGCCCCTTATTCTTTTTTGTAGCTGCATAACATTCAGTTGTATGCATGTATCATACTTCATTTATTTATCCAGTCCCCTATTAATGGACCCTTGGGTTGTTTCTCTTTCTTTGCTCATACAGTTTGTTTTTGTTTTTTTTTTAAACAAAGTGAAACATTTTTGTTGGTAGGCAAACGGTGAAAGACATCCAGCTTTTAGGAGAAGGAAATGAGAAGAGAAGGCAGTAGAATTTTCTTGATTAAAATAGCTTCCATGGATGTCCAGTACACATTCAGTCTAGTCTTCTTTTTTTTTTTTTTTTTTTTTTTGAGGCAGAGTCTCGCTCTGTCGCCCAGGCTGGAGTGTAGTGGTGTGATCTCGGCTCACTGCAACCTCCACTTCCCAGGTTCAAGCAATTCTCCTGCCTCAACCTCCCGAGTAGCTGAGGTTACAGGCACACACCACCATGCCTGGCTAATTTTTGTATTTTTTTTTTTTTCAGTAGAAAAGGAGTTTCACCATGTTGGCCAGGCTGGTCTTGAACTCCTGACCTCAAGTGATCCACACACCTTGGCCTCCCAAAGTGCTAGGATTACACATGTGAGCCACCATGCCCTGCATGGCCTTCTTTGTATTTAAATATTTGGTTAAGGCACTGTGGCTCATGCTTGTAATCCCAGCACTTTGGGAGGCTGAAGTGGGAGGATCGCAAAGACACTGCAAGCTCTTTAGTCACCACAAGTGTGTTTGGCCTCTATTGTACTTATCAAAATGAAAGGGAGGAGATAGATTGGATTCTTTTATGCTGTTTACCAGGCACTATAGTGGATGCTTTTACATATGTTCTTATTTACTTACACAATAGCATATGAAGTAGTTTTTAGTAGTTTACATATAAGAAAACTGAGGTCTAGAGGAATGAAGAGTGCTCACTTGCAACACTGAAAAAAAAAGTAAGATGAAAAAATTCCATCTAAGTGGAGACAGAATTTCATAGAATATAGGAAAAGAAAGGTTTAAATAGCTGTATATAACTTGCCTGAAGCTATGTGGTTGTAGAGTATAGATCTATTAATTGAGTTCAATCATAAGAATTGAAATGAGTTTTCTTTTTAAAAAAAAAAAAAAAAAAGAGAGCCTGGGTCTCTCTATGTTGACTGGGTTGGTCTCGAACTCCTGGGCTCAGCGATCCTCTGGCCTCAGCCTCTCAAAGTGCTGGGATTACAGGCATGAGCCACCGTGCCCGGCTGAAGTGAGTTTTCTGATTAACCTTTATAGAGTTAGAGTATATTGTTTAATTTGAGATTTTTACATATAGAGTTGTTCATAGGTGTATTTTAAAGCTATTTTAAAATATTGTTTTTATTCATTATTGAGTAGTTACTTAGGTGCATTTTTAATACATTAAATTAACTCGTATGCAATGTATATCTAATGCCGATTACTGTTGTCATCACAGATTCTGCTGTCTACATCAATACACCTGAATAGTTGGACAGAAAATTGAAATCTTTTAACTAATTCTGACTATGAAGCACAGTGCAATAGAAAGTTAGGCTGTAAGAAGTAAGGCTCTTCTGTGTGTCATCAGCTTGGTTCCATTTGCCCAATTGATACATTTACGTGGACAATCTCATATGTGTCTTCTGTCATCACAGGTGCAGAGTCCAGTGGCGACATGGATGTTCTCCTGACCCATCCCAGCTTCACTTCAGAATCAACCAAACAGGTGCCTCAGAGTTTATAATCAATGGTGATCAGACTTACACAACAGTGAATTTCACTTTTTAAGTTATAGTTGGATATTTTCAGAATAAGTTTTGTTTTCGCCTTCCTGAAAAGCTGCTGAAGAACTTTGTACTGATTGAATTCTGCGAAAGGCAAATTTCTCAAAAGGGATACCTGTTATTCCATGAGTTGCTGGGAGGACAGTCTAACATTTGAAAGAGATGACATTGAATACAATAGTTTTAGAACGATTTACTGTCTGTGATAAATACTTTAGAAATACTATAATCAGATTTTCATTAAAGGAATATTTTATCTTAAAAAATGAAATATTGAGAAACCTTACTTCTATTAGAAAACCTGTGAAGGCAAAACATTTTTTATTTTAGAATATATGCCTTTGGAAGATGAAACAGCTGACTCTTTGATTGGTTTTTTTCCTGTGAGCCATTTCAAGAACAGGAAAACTCTTTGATTTAATGAAACAGATAAATACAACTGATCATTGTTTTTACAATCATAATACCTTAAACAGTGGTTTCTAAAAATATGTTTCATTTGATAAGATGAATTTTCTATTAGAGGGAAAAAGTACTTGCTCAGAACATTAGAAAACATAGAGATGGCCGGGCACGGTGGATCACGAGGTCAGGAGATCGAGACCATCCTGCCCAACATGGTGAAACCTCGTCTCCACTAAAAATACAAAAATTAACCGGGTGTGGTGGTATGCGCCTGTAGGCTCAGCTACTCGGGAGGCTGAGGCAGGAGAATAGCTTGAACCCGGGAGGCAAAGGTTGCAGTGAGCCGAGATCGTGCCACTGCACTCCAGCCTGGCAACAGAGCGAAACTCCATCTTAAAAAACAAAACAAAACAAAACAAAAAATAGAGATTTCTCCATAAATAATTAGAAAACTCTTGTTAAAAATGTTTTCTTCCCGGGCTTGATTCCCTGCCAAAAAAAAAAAAAAAAAAAGTTTTCTTATTCAGGCATGATATTGTTCCTGGTGCTCTGGATGCTGAGGTGGGAGGATCACTTGAGTCCAGGAGTTCAAGGTTATAGTTTGCCATGATTGTACCTGTGAATAGCACAGTCTCCAGCCTGTGCAATATAGCAAGACTGTGTCTCTAAAAATATTGTTAAATATTTTCTTGCCATTACAAAGTAATTACTCTTTTTCTTATTCCCTAATTATGATTCTACAGCCAAAACTGTTACATCAGGTTGTGGAGCAGTTACAAAAGGTTCATTTTATCACAGATACCCTGTCAAAGGGTGAGACAAAGTTCATGGTAAGTACTTGTTAGAGTTAGCACATCTAAAAAAAAACTTGGAGACTGTTCAGTAACCATTCTGAGTGTGTGACTTCATGGTAGCTTTGAATTACAGTCAACAAATAGAGTACCCATGAAACTTTAAAGAAAAATAATCAGCAGGGGCCAGGCGTGGTGGCTCACGCCTGTGATCCCAGCCCTTTGGGAGGCCAAGGCGGGCGGATCTCCTGAGGTCGGCAGCTCAAGACCATGCTGACCAACATGGAGAAACCCCGTCTCTACTAAAAACACAAAATTGGCCGGGCGTGGTGGCGCATGCCTGTAATCCCAGCTACTCGGGAGGATGAGGTGGGAAAATCACTTGAACCCAGGAGGCGGAGGTTGCAGTGAGTGGAGATCGCGCCACTGCGCTTCAGCCTGGGCCACAAGAGAGAAACTCCGCCAAAAAAACAAAAGAATAATAATAATAATCAGCAGGATGCCTGATTCTCGTAGCTACTCTCAGAATATTTTAGGAAAGAATTTTCTTTTAATTCTCCACTTGTAAATAACACGTGTCAGAATAGTTAATTAGGCCTGGGCACGGTGGTGTAATCCTAGCTCTTTGGGAGGCCGAGGTGGGCGGATTACAAGGTCAGGTGATCAAGACCATCCTGGCTAACACGGTGAAACCCCGTCTCTACTAAAAATACAAAAAATTAGCCGGGCGTGGTGGTGTGCACCTGTAGTCCCAGCTATTCGGGAGGCTGAGGCAGGAGAATCACTTGAACCTGGGAGGCAGAGGTTGCATTGAGCTGAGATCGCACCACTGCACTCCAGCCTGAGTGACAGACTGAGACTGTCTCAAAAAAAAAAAAAAAAAAAAAAGAGTGGTTAATTGGGCATAATCTGCTTTTTGAAAATATCAGTAATGACTTTGACACACAGTAAGTTTTTCCCTAAAATAGCAAATGGTTCTCACCTTCTCTGACTCAGAATTCTTCAATAAGTGAAGTTAGAATTGATTGAAAAATATTAATCTATTTCAACACCAAAGAAAAAAGTAATCAGGGTCTGTGATAGAACACTCGGGAAGAAACATGTTACATGGAATGATAACGAGGGAAGTTGATTGGGGGGTAATTAAGACTTAATAATTCAAGATGAGTGCCTAGTGGATTAAAAGCAGATTAATAAATGATTCTGTATAAACGCCAACAGGAAGGCAGATAGAAATCTAGAATTAAGATTCTTTTTTTTTTTTGAAAAGGAGTTTCACTCTTGTCACCCAGGCTGGAGTGCTGTGGGGTGATCTCGGCTCACTGTAACCTCCACCTCCTGGGTTCAAGCAGTTCTCCTGCCTCACCCTCCCAAGTAGCTGGGATTTCAGGCGCCTGCCACCATGCCCAGCTAATTTTTGTATTTTTAGTAGAGACCGGGTTTTACTGTGTTGGCTGGGCTGGTCTCAAACTCCTGACCTCAAGTGATCCGCCTGCCTCGGCCTCCCAAAGTACTGGGATTACAGGCATGAGCCACCATGCCCAGCCTAGAATTAAGATTCTTAGTTTCTTTTTTTTTTTTTGAAACAGGGTCTTGCTCTGTCACCCAGGCTATAGTGCAGTGGCAAAACATGGCTCACTGCAGCCTCACCCTCCGGGGTTCAAGCAGTCCTCCCACCTAGTAGCTGGGACTACAGGTGCGCACCACCATACCTGGCTAATTTTTGTATTTTTTGTAGAGATGGGGTTTCACCATGTTGCTCAGACTGATCTTGAACTCCTCAGCTCAAGTGATCCACCCTCCTTGGCCTCCCAAAGTACTGGGATTACATGTATGAGCCACTGTGCCCGGGCCTCTTAGTTCTTTCTTAAGGTGACGTTTAGTGTTCTGTCACTTATATACATCATTTGAGTCCATTTTCTCCACACCCCACTTTTCCCGGGTGATATGACTGAAAGGAAAGAGACTGTGCTTTTGGAGAGTGGACGTGCTAAAATTAATAAGAGTCTCAGTGCATAGATTTGACAAGAGTTTTAGCCAAAACTAGAAGATAGTTGAGAAAGATAATTAAATTGTCATGTCATTCAGAAAGTAGAGTGGTGTTTGCCAGGGCCTGGAAGGAGGGAGTAATAGGGAGTTCCTGTTTAAATGGCACAGAGTTTCAGTTGGGGAAGATGAAAACATTCTGAAGATGGATGGTGGTGATGGTTGCACAACAATGTGAATGTACTTAATGCCACAGAATGGTACACTTAAAAATGGTTAAAATAGTAGTCAGGCACAGTGGCTCATGTCTATAATCCCAGTGACTTGGGAGGCTAAGGTGGGAGAATGGCTTGAGCCCAGGAGTTCAAGGGTATAGTGAGCCATGATCGCACTACTGCACTCCAGCCTGGGTGACAGAGCAAGACCCCATCTCAAAAAAGAAAAAAAAAAATAGATGGCCAATAGATGGTAAATTGTATGTTGTGTATATTTAACCCACACACATACAAAAAATCATGTCATTAAGTTCAGCATGGTGATATTAGTGGGCTGTGAAAGTGTATTTTCTAAGCTGGTCACACTTTAACAATGCTTCCAAATGAACTTTGGAAAGATAAAAGTAAAGGTTCTAGTCAGTCTTGGAAATTAAATCTCTGATTTGTTCTCTTCTGTCAAGTTTTGAAGTCTTACTCTGTTCCCAAAAGTATATACATACATGAGATGGTATTAAAAATAGGGCTTGTGTATGCCCCATGAACAGCCTTTTCAAATTTAGGTGGATTTTAATTCACTCAAAATGAATGTGCGTGAATCTTACGTTTAAGAATATTCAGTCAGATAAAATCCTAAAAACAGTATCTGCTAGACAAGTTGGATGTTTTTCACAGTAGAAAAGTGTCTTGCTACGTCTGGGCATATTCTGGGGACCTCTCTGGCCTAAATCTCTTCCTCAAGTATCATCCCTGTGAAAGTCACTAGAAATCCTTACTGGGAAGTGTGCCAACTATTTTCAGAGTTAATGACCAGGAAGGTATTTCCACACTACCATGGCAGAAGCTGTTTTTTAATAATCTTAATGGTGTTCTGCTGTGCTCGAAGAGAGATCCAGAGGAAAAACCAACAGAAGCTGTAGGAATCCAGCTAGCAAGAATACAAGGTAAAAGGGCCAGGCATGGTGGCTCACGCCTGTAATCCCAGCACTTTGGGAGGCTGAGGCAGGTGAATCACCTGAGGTCAGGAGTTCGAGACCAGCCTGGCCAACATGGCAAAACCCCATCTCTACTAAAAATACAAGAATTAGCCAGGCGTGGTGGCGGGCGCCTGTAGTCCCAGCTACTGGGGAGGCTGAGATGGAAGGATCGCTTGAACCAGGAAGGCAGTGGTTGTAGTGAGCTGAGATTGTGCCACTGCATTCCAGCCCTGGCGACAGAGCAAGACTCCCTCCCAAAGGAAAAAAAAAAAAGGAAAAAGTATAATCTAGTGGGCTGGATGTAACCTGAAAAGGAAAGGTGGGTAGCCAAGTCTTTGTGATCTTGTTGATAGTGTTGGACTTGGGTTATCCCAGTACATGTGCCACAGGAAAGAATACTAAGGCCACTCACCCATCCTAGGATAGACCCTATCTTGACTTCCCAGTCTTTCAGTCATACATCTGGCAGCGCATCTAGCGGTATTGCCAGGAAAGGCATCCCCCAGACATATTTCCAGAAGAAAACAGGCTAAAAAACAAGAAGACTGGGTCTGTTTGTTTTTAAAGTATAGAAGATTCAGGTGACAATAAGAACAAGAAACTAAGGCCTTTATGTTGCGACACAGGAATCCATCTCAGTGAGTGGTTTTTGACAAGGTTTGGATGTTATACCTGTGGCTCATAGTCCCTGGAACTTAAAAAAATACCATAGTTGAGCATGCTGTTTTGCCATTTGTAATCGTTGTTAGGAAGAGAAGCACTCGAGGTCAACTTTCAAATCAATTTTAGAGACAGGTAAAAGGTGGTTTGTATCTTTCATTATAGAAGAATAGATTTGGATACAGAAGATAGAGGGTCTTATTCTGGCTCCATTACTAATACTCTGTGTGGCATTGGGAAGGTGGATTTACTTCTAAAAGGTCTGAGTTTTATCTTTAAAATTGATATTTGCCCTACGTCAGAAAACCGTTATGCAGATCAAAATTAAATAATATATGTGGAAACTTTGAAGAGCTTGTACAAATACTTGACGTACAAATAAGAATTTGCACAACTTCAAAGATAATGGATCTTCCAAGAGTTGTACAAAGAGAGCTGCACAAATATAAGATGTCATCTGTGTGGAAATGGGTCAGTAGAGGAAGGTGACCTGGCAAGGGTTAGATTGGGGAACAAAAGAAGGGATAGAAAGAGAGAGGATGGTGCCATGAAAGGAGAACAGAATGAGGAGAGTGAGCACCCCCAGGGCAGAAGTTGTATTCAGTCAATTCAGCAAATACGTACAAGCATGTCCTCCATTCCAGGCACTGTTCTCGAAGCTTGGGATGTATCCATGAATTTAAGTAAAACTCATATTTGAGGATTGTGGGAAGGGGACTGATAGTTAACAATGAACATAATAAATATGTGAATTATATAATAGGTTGGGTAGTAAGTGTTATTTTTTAAAAAGGAAGAACAGGGTGTAGGGGAGAGGAGAGTGCAGGAGGCAGTATTAAATAGTGTGGTTGGAGGCAGCCTCATTGAGAACATGAGACTTAGGGAAAGACATAGGGAGTTAGCTAAGCAGGTATCTGAGGGAAGAGATAGCCAGGCAGGAGTCCGAGCAGCAAGCCTGTGGGAATGAGCATGAGCAAGATATCCAAAGAAGCTAAAAGAGCTCTAGGCTTCTAAAAGGAAATTGGCTGCAAAATGAATTCAACTTAGGTAGTGAAATAAACCATTCTCATTCCATATCCCCTTTTTTTTGCAAAACCTCTTCTTGCTATCACCACTTAATAGTCTTAAAGGTATGCCTCCCCATGTGTTTTTCAAGTTACATTCAAGATACAAATTCCTTTAAGCTAATAGTAATCAAACCGTAGGAAAGCCATGGTTATTCCAGATCATCTTGTACAATCATAGTCTTTAGATAATTGAGCTGTTCTTCCTGTGAATATAGTAACACTCAGAAGAAAAAAAGTTTCCTCTGCATTTAACTATTGGTTTTATATAAGGTGAGTGCCATTCAAATTTCAGTATTTTGTGCAAGTTTGGCCTTGGGTGATTTTCTGTGAAATATCTGCAGTAAGAATTCAAGGGACAATAGGAGCTACCATGGCTACCCCAAGGAAATGAAAGAGGCTTTATTTCAGACACTCAGTATGAAGCTACCCAAATGAAATGCCAAACAAAGCTAATCCACTCAATCTAATACAGAATTTACAGTAAAACAGAAATTCTTTAACATTAGCACTTCAGAAAAAGTGCAGGAAATAAAATTAGCTTTGAGGAAAGGAACAAAGCCATGAGATAAAATCCTATTACTGATGTGACAAACAGCAACATCATTCCCTGTGGCATCTAGACATCCGCATCCGCAAGGTAATACCTCCTGGTAATTCCAGGTGGAAATAACTTCTGATCCACTTGAAGGTGGAAGTTGAGTTGGAACTTGTTAGTGCCTAAGAAGGTAGGTTTCGTATTTTGAAGGTAAACATGTTTCATTAATCTTTCTTCGTAGGAACAGCTAAAGAATTAGTTTAGATTTTAATTTTTCTATTTTGCTGAGTGAAAAAGTATGGCTTTTAGTGGCATGTGTTAACTTGACCACTCTTGAGGACCAGAAGCTTGTCACTTGTGTATTTTTCTTAGAATGTAGCATTTGATACTTTTAATTGGAAATTTGGTGGTGCTTACAGCTTGTTTTACATATGTATGAGTTGCTGACCAGTCCAGATTTTTTGTCCATTTTTCGGGAAAGGGAAAAGATAAAACAGACTTGGATAACTTTTGTTTGGAAACTGTAGAAGTATAATGAAAAATTACTTGTGGAGAAAGAAGAAAGTGATCCTCTCATTTTCTGATCTCATATTTTTCTTATTTTCTGTGTCTTTCTCCCTTCTAGTGTCTGAGAGATTTCTTCAAACTCTTTTACTTCTGCTACCTATCATTTTAAATTTTGATTTAAACCTTTCCCTGAGGGTTTTCTGTAGTATTCTGTTCTTACTTCATGGATAGAATATCTTCCGTTATTACTGGAAGCTTTTTTGTTTGAGACTATACTGGTAGCTTTTTTGTTTGTTTTCTTCTTCCTGCATAATCATCGTTTCTTCCACATTGCTCTCTTCTGTTTATTTTGATGTCTGTGTTTCGTGTTCGGTGTTTTCTTTGATTAGTTTCTTGCTTAGGATCATGCAAAGGCCAAATCCTCATGATGAGAATCCTTATTTGCAGTTTCGTGTAGTTCTCTAATTATCATGAAGTGTAATAGAAAGGTGAGGATAGTGTATTGCTCACAGAAGCTGCTAAGTTAAAAGTGCTCAGAATTTTAGAGCTGCTAACATTAAAAACAAAAATGGCCTTTTGTTTTACTTGATTAAAATTAAGCCTTAAGTTTAGAACATCTTTAAACTTGGTTTAAAATATTCATTTTAGGGTGTTTGCCAGCTTCCCAGTAAAAATGATGAAAAAGAATGTCCACACAGAAGAATTGATATCAGGTATTGTTCAGACTTTGTTGCTGACCTGTTAACTTTTCCAAACTTGTCTCGTTTTCTCCCTTCCTGTTTGTATCTTGGAGTTCACATTCATATCTAGAGCCTTTTTTTACTCCCAAGAGCCATATGTTCTTGCCAAATGCAATGTTTAGCTCCAAAGTATGTAAAGAATAATGACTGTCTACAGACTCCGATTTATTTTCTCTGGATTTGCACCTCACCATGATGCCTTCCACAGCTCAAAAGTCATTTCCTGCCTGGGCTAAGTTAGTTGTAATAAGTGATAATGCAATTTCATTTCTCCACACCTCTTTCAGAACAAAGTTCACAGAAACCTAAACAAATTACAGGGTTGGGGTGATTTGAGCAGTCTACCTCATGATAGTCTTCTCTTCAAATTATTAGACCACTTAGGCTTATCTTTGGTATTTTGTTCCTTATTGATTTTAGGAGTCCTATATTTGCTAAACTTGAAATGCATGGTAAAAAAAATGTATCTACTGTCCATTTTTTTTAGGTTGATACCCAAAGATCAGTATTACTGTGGTGTTCTCTATTTCACTGGGAGTGATATTTTCAATAAGAATATGAGGGCTCATGCCCTAGAAAAGGGTTTCACAATCAATGAGTACACCATCCGTCCCTTGGGAGTCACTGGTGAGTGTCCATGTGTGTATTAGAGATCATCTCTCATCTGGAGAGAGGTTATTTTCAAAGATACTTTGGTTTAGCAAACCTTCTAATAACTATGCCAGTTAGTGTAGTTTCTTCGTATTTTTAGTCTTTCAGGCAACGAGAGAGGATTTAATGTATAACATGCTCCTGGGCCCTCAGTTGAAGGCCATCAAGGCAAGCATTATTTCCAGCTTTGTTAAAATGGATTAAATCCTTGCATGCTCAGTAAAAAATCTTACTCATCTAAAAGGGTTTTTTTTTTTTTTTTTTTTTTGCTGTTGTTTAATGTACCTCTAGGACCCCTGAAAAACTCAAGTATCATTGTTTTCAGTGCCACATACTTTGCTTTTAGTGCCACGGTATCTTTGGCCCCATGCTTTTAAAGTTTAAAGAATAAGGATTGCTGAATCTATGCTTAATGGGTCCTGTTAACATTTCACAGTATACTATGTGGTTTGCTGTTCTTTACTAGGAGAATGAATTTTTGTCATTTTGTCCTCAAAGTATAGAATAAGGCTTTCATCCCTGGTAGACTAGGGCAGTGCTTCTCACAATTCAGTGTGCATACCAGCAACATGGGGGCCTCACTAAATTCAGATTCTAATTCCTTGGGCTTGCAGTGGGGCTCAGGATTCTGCATTTCTGGTAAGCTTCTAGATCAGAGGTTACCAATCTTTTAGCTTCGCTGGGCCACATTGGAAGAAGAATAATTGTCTTGGGCCACACATAAAATACACTAACACTCACGATAGCTGATGAGCTTTAAAGAAAAAAATCACAAAAACATCTCATCGTGTTTTAAGAAAGTTTACAAATTTGTGTTGGGCCACATTCAAAGTCGTGCTGGGCCGCATGCAGCTGGCGGGCCATGGGTTGGATAAGCTTGTTCTAGATAATGCCAGTGCTGCTAGTCCAAGAACCGAGTTGCAAAGGAACTCACTAGAGTATTTTATATAATACACAGTGGCTCCAGCAGAAAGGACAATCATGAGTGAGGATGACTTGAGTGGCCCTAGCTGGGATCCCCAGGTTCCCTTTGTGGCACTGATGACTCATGAGACGAAGCTCCAGCACAGGCTTCTGGGAGAGGATAGAGGTGGTCAGTGTCCTTCTTTTTTTTTGAAATGGAGTTTCGCTCTTGTTGCCCAGGCTGGAGTGCAATGGCACATTCTTGGCTCACTGCAACCTCTGCCTCCCAGGTTCAAGCGATTCTCCTGCCTCAGCCTCCCGAGTAGCTGGGATTACAGGCATGCGCCACCACACCCGGCTAATTTTGTATTTTTAGTAGAGACGGGGGTTTCTCCATGTTGGTCAGGCTGGTCTCGAACTCCTGACCTCAGGTCATCTGCCTGCCTCGGCCTCCCAAAGTGCTGGGATTAGAGGCGTGAGCTACCGCGTCCGCTGGTGTCTTTTTTTTTTTAGTGACTTGGTTACCATTTTCTTTTTTCTTCTGAAACCAAGTTCCACACAGCTCTTAATCTTGAACCCTCTATAACTAAAGTATAAAACTGGTTCTTACAATAAGTTTTTTCTGTCTGTACTTGCAGGAGTTGCAGGAGAACCCCTGCCAGTTGATAGTGAAAAAGACATCTTTGATTACATCCAGTGGAAATACCGGGAACCCAAGGACCGGAGTGAATGAGGCCTGTATCCTCCCTGGCAGACACAACCCAATAGGAGTCTTAATTTATTTCTTAACCTTTGCTATGTAAGGGTCTTTGGTGGTTTTAAATGATTGTTTCTTCTTCATGCTCTTGCTTGCAATGTAGTCAATAAAACCTCGTGTACTATTATTGGATGATGATGATCTTATTTTCTTAGCAAATATGTTTAGTTTAAATTTTCATATTATGTTCATGATCATACTTTACTGTGGGTTTTGTAGAGAGAAATATGAGATGATAGCAGATCTTTAATGGGAATTTTTATTTTCTCATATTCTGCTCTATGCTATAAACCACATTACCCCTACTTACTGATCACAAATTAGTTAATTAAGATACACCCAGAGACTAGCTTCTGGAAGACTGTTCGATATTTTCTAGAAACTAGCGGGGGCCGGGCACGGTGGTTCATGCCTGTAATCCCAGTACTTTGGGAGGCTGGGGCAGGTGGATCGCCTGAGGTCAGCAGTTAGAGACCAGCCTGGCCAACATGGTGAAACCCCGTCTCTACCAAAAATACAAAAATTAGCTGAGGGTGGTGGCATATGCCTGTAATCCCAGCTACTTAGGAGGCTGAGATGGGAAAATTGCTTGAACCCGGGAGCCGGAGGTTGCAGTGAGGCAAGATCACACCAGTGTACTCTAGTCTGGGTGACAGAGTGAGACTCCATCTCAAAAAAAATAAACTAGGGACCTTCATAAATTTAGTTTTTTGTTGGGCCCATATTTGATTGTGTCAGTCCATTCTTGGATTGCTCTAAAAGAATACTGGAGACTGGGTAGTTTATGAAGGAAAAAGGTTTAATTGGCTCATGGTTCTGCAGACTGTATAGGAAGCATGGCACTGGCATCTGCTAAGCTTCTTGGGAGGCCTCAGGAAGGCCTCATGGTGGGAGATGAAGTGGGAGCAGGCACTTCACATAGTGAAAGCAGGAGCGAGAGAGAGGAGGTGCCACACTTTTAAACAACCAGATCTTGTGTCAACTAACAACTCACTCATCACCAAGGGGATGGTGCTGAGCCATTCATGAGGAATCTGCCCCCATGGTCCAGTCACCTCCCACCAGGCCCCACCTCCAATACTGGAGGTCACATTTCAACCATGAGATACGGAGGGGATAAACGTCCAAACCATATTATTGAATCTTGTAATATAAACTTATAACCTGAATAGAAAAACAGGTGTATGATTTATCTCTTAAATCTGTAGCACTTGCTTGAAATCCACTAGAAAGAGCTCCCCTAAGCACAACCACTTCTATGCACAAAATACAGCCCTTTTAAACTTCAAACAAACAAAAATTTCACTTTTTTGCCCGAGTTTTCCTCTGGGCTTTTAAGCGCAAGTGGTCAAAATGCGTAAGTAAAAACACTCCTTGAAAGCCCTGCCTTTCAAATATTAAAATTATATAAATATAAAATATACAAAGTTATCAACTGGTAAGTAAAGCTACTGAAAACGTGAAAATGCTTTATAACTTGCGAAGGACTATACAAACATAAGATATCTTTTGAAACTTCTTTATTAACCAAATTATTTTGTAGTGAAATGCCATTTCCCTTCTAAGAGATGAATGGAAATAAACAATAGAGTTATTAAGGAAAAATATAGTATTTGCTGTGATAATTTTCCTGGTAAGATGTAAGAATTAATTTACTTTTAACTTCAGATGCTATCATTTTTTACCCCCTAGGATACTGTCAGGCACCAGCCCTTCACCAGAAATTGTTTAAAGATTTATTTGGAGAGAGAGATGTGGCTCGGTTATAGTATATGTATTTCAAAACATCACACAGTACACTTTAAATATATACAATTTCAATTCTTTGTTGTTGTTTTGAGACGGAGTCTTGTACTGTCACCCGGGCTGGAGTGCAATGGCGTGATCTTGGCTCATTGCAACCTCCGCCTCCCGTGTTCAAGCAATTCTCCTGCCTCAGCCTCCCGAGTAGCTGGGATTACAGACATCAGCCACCATGCCCAGCTAATTTTTTGTATTTTTAGTAGAGACAGGGTTTTACTGTGTTGGCCAGTCTGGTCTCAAACTCTTGACCTCGTGATCCACCCACCTCGGCCTCCCAAAGTGCTGGGATTACAGGCGTGAGCCACCGCGCCTGGCTTCAATTCTTAAAGATTTGAATTAATTGAGTCCCTAGATTAGAAATAATTTTTTTTTTATTACAGAGTCCCATCAGTTTTCTGGAAAAACGGACAAAAGGCTAAAGCTAGTTTCATTCATCACAAGGTCGCCATCTCTTAGTTCTCTAGTTTCAGGCTATTTCACTTGCTACAAGAGATTTTAAGAGAGATCTGTATGGAAGCATTTTAAAGTTAATGTCCAAGATTGAGCTCAATTGCAATGTGGATTCTTCATTTTGAAATATTTACAGCTTTTCTATTTTTTGGCACACTCTTAACCGAGCATGCTGCCGATTGCTGGTCAGTTGGCTTCGACACAGTAGTCCAGGGCCACAGTCGCAACGCTGGAAGATTTCTGGAGCTTGAGCAGTGTCTTTATGCCCTCTCCTGGAGCAGACCTGTCCCTCCAAAAGGACTGGCTTACAAATTTTCGTCCAAAAATGACGAGCACAGCAAAGTCCAGGGCCACAGTCAAAAGTTCTCAGACAACTTTCTCCCTCTTGTCCTGTAACGAGGTTAATGTGGGCTTTAGTGATAAATAAGGAAAGTGGCCTGCTGGGGGTTTGCTACTGGGATAAGGGAATGGGACCTATGACTGGCAGCCACAAAGTAAAAACAGACACAGCACGCGGGTCTCCAGAGCTAGGTGTTACGCTAAAAGCAGTAATGCCATGGCGACTGCCACCCCTACCCATCGGAATTGATTGTTTGTTGTTACTAGCTGCAGACTACCTTAGGCTACTCTCTACCTCTACGTGACCCCCACAGCTTCTTATAGAAAGAGATAACAAACAGCACATGCTTCCTAAGTGTTTCTGGGATGGAGAAGAATAAAGTCAGTCTCACCCTATCCTTAAGAGGCTGGGAGGAGAAAATGCATTTCTGAAATAAAATATGCTCCAAATGCTGTTCTTACCCTTCCTGCCTTGTGATTTCTTAATACTTGGCTTCCTCTTGGGTTGGTTTTCCTGGACTGGGTGCTCAGTTGTTCCTTCTGCATGTGTGCCATCTTGCTCATCAAGCTGCCTTTCTAATATTGGGGTTGCATCTTCCATCGTAGTACAAACATCTGAGGGACAACCAGGTGTAACTAGAATTATTAACTTCAAGGGGGAGAACCACAGACACACTAATTATCCTACTGTTGCATAGTTTGGCAGCACCTCTGCCTTCAGTTTATATATAACTTTCTAGATTTCTGGAACATGCGCTAAATATTTACATGCTCGCATGTGGCAGAGAAAGTAGCTAAGTGGAAACTGGATTCCATTAAAGGTAGTTAATGGTATCCAAGTGAAAATGGAAGTATTTGAATGATTACAACTTGAGTCTTTCCTTTAAAATCATTATCTCCAAGTCATTGGCAAGAGCTGTTGCCAGGAAATAAATTATTTTGTTTCATTAAGAAAAGGCAGGCCAAGCCCGGTGGCTTACGCTTGTAATCCCAGCACTTTGGGAGGCCGAGGTAGGTGGATCACCTGAGGTCAGGAGTTTGAGACTAGCCTGATCAACATGGTGAAACCCTGTCTCTACTAAAAATAGAAAAATTAGCCAGGCGTGGTGGTGCACGCCTGTAGTCCCAGTTACTCCAGAGGCTGAGGCAGGAGAACCGCCTGAACTCGGAGGCTGAGGCTGCAGTGAGCTGTGGACAACAAGGGCGAAACTCCGCCTCAGAAAAAAAAAAAAAAAAGGAAAAGAAAAGGCAGCTGCATACATTTACTTCAAGCATGAATCTAGGAAGCACCATTAGAGAGTGCCTACCCTGGAATATTCTAGTCTATAGGGCTTAGACACAACCTTCGGTTTAAAAACCACTGTTGGCGTTATGTCGCTCACCGTTCACACAGAGTGTCCCAGGGCAGCACATGGCATCTCGCTGGCACCTCCTTCGCAACCCACGACATGTAGCACAGAACGGCTTCTCATCGCGGGGCTGGAGGCAGAACTTTCTGGTATTGCAGTCTGTGTCAGACAGGCACTGTGAGCCCTGTGGAGGGAATCTGTTATCACAAGGCTAGGAAACCCAACACGATGGAAGATGACTTATTATTGAAGGCAGGAGGCAGAGGGAGCCAAAGGACAGTGGCGCTGTGACAAACCCTGGGCAGCATCTTACTTTCCAGTGGAAATGGTTTTCTCCCACAAAGGGAAGTTCAGGTCACCCGGGGAGAGACCTAGGTGCTGCAAAGGCTATTTGAGTTTGAAAAATTGACTTAACTCAGAATTTAGTTTTCCTGTGCTCTTTGTGAAAATGGGAAAAAATGTTTTCCTATGTGAGTATGAGATTTTCAATGTATCGTAACTCTAGAAGCTGGCTGCAGTTTAATTAAATATACTATTGATGTTTGTGGCATTCCTATTTGATTTTTTACTCTAGTGAATCACATTTAGCTTAGAGACCCTTCCCTAAGTGAACTGTCCTTTGATTTTCAATGATGCCTCATTGACATAGAGAAAGAGATACCGAAGATCAATTGTTCTCATACACAGTTGATGCTTTTACATAGACATACAACGTAGGTATAGCATATATGATATATGTAATAATATATAAGATATATAATAACATATACACATATATAAAGCGATTCCTAAAACAACTCTCTCTGTGAAGTTAGATGGTGACAAGGCAATGCATCATGGCCCTCTGTTTAAATTCTCATTCCCATGTTTGCTGGCTGTGTGAGCTTGGGTAAGCTCTTCAACATCTCTGAGTCTTATTTCCTCATCTGGAATTAGGGGATGTTTCACCTATCTCAAATTGTGAGGAAGAGTACATGAGGTATTACATGTAAGAGAGCTGGCACATAGTAGAGCTTCCAAAGTGTTCATTTATTCCCTGATTATAGACAAACGTATGGCCGAATGATGTGAAAAGCCACTGTGTTATTTCATACATTCACGCTAAGGCCACTGATCCTACCAGGATGCCCTCCCAAATCCGAAACCAATTCAATTTACCTGCTAGGTAAGACATTTCACACATGAATCAGAATGACTTACTAAAGCCTAAACAGAACACCCCAGCTGTCAGCAGTCCCGTACCTCGCCCCCCTCCCTAGCAGCCTTACCTTCCGGGCCCCATGCAGGTCGGCAGAGCTCCTGATGTTGTTGAAGTCCAGGACCAGAGCTCCCAGGGGAGAGCAGAGCCAGCTCAGCCCCAGCAGGACGGCCGCCACCATCCTTCAATCCCTGGGCTCCTGGAGGGTCCCAGCACTGTGCGTCACCGAAGCGAGGCTGCTCTCCACCCAGAGCAGAGCTTCCACTAAGCTGGCAGCTCAGCACGTCGTCTGTTTGTCACTGCTTTTTCTGAAAGAGAAGCAAACCTTAGTCTGAGTAAGGTGCGTGAAATCGGCTGAGCAAAGTCTGACCAGCAGGTTCCTCCTGAAACTATTTATAACCAGATGTGCCTCCTCCCCGCTCTGTTCCTTCCTCCTGCCCCACACAGGCTTCAACAAATCCCTTCAAATCTGTTTGATCAATAGTTCAAAACAAGGACTCAATAGAAGGAGAGAAGAGGCAGGGCCATGCGGCTTCTCCTCCAGGGGTTGAATCTCTCTTAATTATTGCATATCAAAGTTAGTTCAAAGGGCCACGGCAGAGCAGGATGTCTGTATCAAAGGCAAACTCTGATAATCACCTGCATTTCCTACCTTCAGTAATCCTTTGGGGGTAGGGAGGGAGTCTGTCCTAAGATCTGTTTTCACAGCTAATTGTGCTCAAAGAAAGGATGAATCATACTGGCCAATATGCTGTAGAGGACGCCAAAAACTAATGAGGTACAAAATACACTGAGAAGCTGCAAACTGGGCTTCAGATAGTGAGGACAGATAGAAAAAGAGAAAACGCCCCCTGATTAGCTCTGGCATCCAGATGTCAAAATCCCAACTGCTTAAAAGTTGTGAACAGCACCTGTTCTGACTAAATGCCATTTGGGAAATTACTTTCCTTTAAATGAAAATTGAACTGCTTGAAGTTGGGGTTATTAGGAAAATAATGTAATTTATGAAAATCCCATTTTTCAATGGTGGGAACAATGATAGAAAGCCCATTTTACACAATTCAGTACGAAGCTTTGGGTCTATTTTATCAGCAACATATTTAATTTGTGTTGCATTATGTAAAACTCACTTAAGCAGAACAAGGATCCAAGTCTCTGGCTGATTTCAGATGAAATTTCATGTATTTCCAATTTTCCTAATACGAATTTTTTAAAACTTCTGCTTCATCCCTTTCCTGTCTGATTTTTTTTCCATTTGGACTATTAGGTAATTTAGACATGTGCTTATCACTGTCTTAAATGCTTTAAGGGTAGAACAATCTAGATCTGGGTCAAAAAATCATTTTTTCTCTTCATTGTTTCATTGCTCTTAGCATAGAGTCATCTAAAAATGCATTTTTTCTATGCCATAAATGATAACCTTATTATTTACTACATTTTCCTGCAGAACAACCTAACATCAATTCATTGACCTGAATCTCGGCATTCTGTGCACGGGAACATTCTCAATTTTGAGTAATGCAGTGCCATTCCAAAGGTGATGCAGGTGATTCGAGCCTTCCCACTACTTGGCTCTCGTCCTTGTAGTTGGTTGGTTGTCTACCTCTCGTATGGAAGTTACTTATTTTAATCCCTTAAACTGACAACATCAAACACCCTTTGATAGCATGATAACCCTGGTGACTAGGGGTGTTACAGAATTTATTTTGAAGTTGTACAATTATGACCAAGGATAAAGGAGAGAGCCCCAGGGTTCTGTCTCTGCTGGGTTTCTCTGCTTCCTGCTGCCTCACTGTAAGGGAATTTCAGGTTACCAAAGGCCCCTGGCAATATACACAGGCGAAAGAACTGACGGGAACTCCTGTAACACGGCACAAACAGCCACTGAGCACTTAGAGCACTTAGCATGGAACAGAGCCTCGGACTACATGTTAGGAATAAAATTTGAAACTCCAATGGCCAGGCACAGTGGCTCACACCTGTAATCCCAGCACTTTGGGAGGCCAAGGTGGGAAGATCTCCTGAGCTCAGTAGTTCAAGACCAGCCTGGGCAACATATTGAGATCCTGTCTCCACAAAAAAAAATTAAAAAAAAAAAAAGTAGGCCGGGTGCGGTGGCTGACGCCTGTAATCTCACCACTTTGGGAGGCTGAGGTGGGTGGATCACCTGAGGTCAGGGGTTCGAGACCAGCCTGGCCAATATGGTGAAACCCTCTCTCTACTAAAAATATAAAAACTAGTCAGACGTGGTGGTAGTCACCTGTAATCCCAGCTACTCGGGAGGCTGAGGCAGGAGAATTGTTTGAACCTAGGAGACGGAGGTTGCAGTGAGCCAACACGGTGCCACTGCACTCCAGCCTCGGCAACAGAGTGAGACTCCATCTCAAAAAAAAAAAAAATTAGCCAGTCATAGTGGTGTTCACCTGTAGTTTCAGCAACTCAGGAAGCTGAGGTGGGAGAATCATTTAAGCCCAGGAGATTGAGGCAATATATATATATATAGAGAGAGAGAAAGATCCAGACAGAAAACTTGTATGTATGGATGAGAGAGCCTGCGTGACACAGAGAGAGAGATCCAGATAGAAGACATGTACATATGGATGATTTCAATATATTATGACAAGCACCAAAATAAAGGTAGAAATGTAAGGGTGGAGGACTTATGAAGATATAAATACAGAGGAAGGCATGATTTAGACTTTCTAGAGAAATAAAGGAATGTGTTTACAGATGAGGTAATATTTGAGCTGAATTTTGTGGGTTGCATAGGAGCTTCCTAGGTTGGGAAGTCGGAGATATCCTCACCTGGGCTCAGAGGGTGAGGTGTGCGCAAGAGGGAGGAGGTGCACTCAGGTGCTAGTGAGAGATTGTGTGGCTGCGGCAGATGATGGAAGGACGAGATGAAGCAAGATGCAAACCCTGATATGCCGTGCTAAGAAAATCAGATTCTATTCTCTGCACAATGTAAAGTCATTGGAGATATATCAGACTGAGAATGGCATGATCCGCTGGGTGCAGCGGCTCATGGTTGTACCCAGCACTTCGTGAGGAGGATAAGGCAAGAGGACCACTTGTGGCCAGGGAGCAGCCTGAACAACACAGCAAGACCGTCTCCACGAAAAATAAAAAACCTGGGCATGCCAGCACTTGCCTATAATCTCTGTTACTTGGGAGGGTGAGGTGGGAGGATCACTTGAAGCCAGGAGTTCAAGAGCAGCCTGGGCAACATAACAAGAACCCATCTCTACGAAAAATACAAAAATTACCCTGGTGTGCTGGCACATGTCTGCAGTCCTAGCTATTCAGGAGGCTGAGGTAAGAGGATTGCTTGAGCCTAGGAGGTCAAGGCTGCATGATCCTATCACTGCACTCAAGCCTGGGTGACAGAGCTAGACCCTGTCCTCCCACCAACAAGAAGGAAGGAAGGAAGGAAGGAAGGGAGGGAGGGAAAGAGAGAGAGAGAGAGAGAGAGGGAGGGAGAGAGAGAGAGAGAGAGAGAAAGAAAGAAAAAGAAAGAGAAAGGAAGGAAGGAAGAAAGAGGAAAGAAAAGAAAGAAGGGAAAGAAAGAAGAGAGAGAGGAAGGAAGGAAGGGAGGGAAGGAGAGAGGGAGGGAGGGGGAGAGAGAGAGAAAGAAAGAAAAGAAAAGAAAAAAAGAGAGGAAGGAAGGAAGGGTGAAAGGAAGGAAGGAAGAAAAAAATGAAAGGAAGAAAAATGAAAGGAAGGAAGAAGACAGAAGGGAAGGAGAAAGAAAAAGAGAAAGAAAGAGGAAAGAAAGAGAAAGAAAGGAAGGAAGGAAGGAAGGAAGAAAGGAAGAAAGGAAGAAAGGAAGGAAAGAAAGAAAGGAAAAGAAAAGAAAAGAAAGGAAGGGAGGGAGGAAGGGAGGAAAAAAGGAAGGAGAAAGAGGAAGGAGAAAGAAAGAGAGAGAAAGAGAAAGAATGTGAGAGAAAGAAAGGAAGAAAGAAAGAAAAAGGAAAGAAAGAAAAGAAAAAAGAAAAGAAAAGGAAGAAAGGAAGGAAGGAAGGGAGAAAAAAATGAAAAAAGGAAGGAAGGAGAGAGAAAGGAAGGAGAAAGAAAAAGAGAAAGAAAGTGAGAGAAAGAAAGGAAGAAAGAAAAAGAAAGAAAGAGAAAGAAGGAAAGAAAGAACGAACGAACAAACGAAAGAAAGAAAGAAAAAGAAAGACACTGGTGTGATCTAATTTGCTTTCAGGGCACAATGCTGGTGGCACTGTGGTGCTTAGGTTGCACTGGGAGAGAGGGGAGGCTGGGGGCCACTTAGGACTCAGTTGTCATTGCCCCGATGACAATGAAGAGGTCCAATTTGAGGCAGTGACACAGTGACAATGGGAACCAAGCAAAGGATGGGAGTCTGAAGTTCGAGCTGCATCACTGGATGTAGGAGTGGGGAGGGAGTTGGGGAAGAGCTGGGATGATCCTGCCTTCTCTGATTTGGTGCACTGGGTGGGTAGAGGTGAGCCTAGAGACAGAGAATTCAGGATGAAAATCAGGTTGGGGGAGCAGGATAAGAGGGTGCCTTGAGAAAAGCTGTCCGCACAATCAACTGTTTGCAGGATATCTACTGTGGAGATATAAGAGTAGCCATTGTGTCTTCCACGAACCAGGCTCTCCGTTTTGCCTCTGAGAGACAGAGAGGAGTGGGTGCAGGCACCAGATGCCAGAGGATCACCAACAGGGGGTGAACAACACTGAAGAGCGACCCTGTGCCTGTCTGTGTCTGTCCATTTCTGTCTCTGTCTCAGCACTGAGAGAATGTGGGCTTTGGGGCCAGGCCTGACTCTATCACCAGCTGGGCCTCCCCTCCCATCTGCCCTGATCTGTGCATACGCCAGCCCGTCACAGCGCTTCTAAAACCCCACTGCAATCGCCTACTTCTTTGTCTCTACAACTAGACCATGAGCTCCAGCCAGGCGCAGTGGCTCACACCTGTAATCCGAGCGCTTTGGGAGGCCAAGGAGGGTGGATCACTTGAGGTCAGGAGTTCGAGACCAGCCTGGCCAACATGGTGAAACTCTGTCTCTACTAAAATACAAAAATTAGCTGGACATAATGGCACACACCTGTAATCCCAGTTACTCGGGAGGCTGAGGCAGGAGAATTGCTTGAGCCCAGGAGGCAGAGGTTGCAGTGAGCCAAGACTACATTACTGCACTCCAGCCTGGGCAACAGAGCAAGACTCCATCTAAAAAACAAAAACAAAAACACAACAAAAAAAACCTCTAAACAAAAGCCTCTCATTCATTTTCCAGGCCAGAACTTTCCATCTTCCATAGACTTTAGTGCCTAGCATCTCCCATGGCCCTACCTTAGTGGGCTGTCAATGGATATGTGTTCCATACAACTCATCAAAGAAAAACCTCCCTTAATCTGAGGCCTCATTTTGCAGTAAGACTAGGGTTACAGTCTCTAAAAAGCCAGAGCAATTTTGGAGGACAGTAGGTATGTGAAGTAGTTTCGGGAAAATGACATTTGGTATATTTTCAGATTTCCCAAGGCTGCTTGCCTGCTGCTAATCAGCACAGTGTCCCTCAGCGAGAATGCCAACAACTGAAACGAGATGCCTCCCCTGTGGCAGCGTCTACTGCCAGGAGCCCGCATCTCCATGATTTGGGGACTAGAGATGATGGGGCAGTGGGGAGAGGATGCACGGAGAAGTAAGTGGGGAGAGGAAAACTTAAAAAATGTTTCTGCTTAAAGGGCATCCTGTCTGCTCTTAGGTCAGGCCACAAGCTTCACGGCACAGGCCACAGCAGCAATGACCTCACAGAATTCACTCCACAAGCCCTCCTCAGCGGCACCTGGAGCCGTGGCTGTCTTTTGAAAAGGGCACCACAAGACACTCCTTTAGCCACAGAACAAAGGAAGCCGTCGTGCGAAATCTGGCCAAGGCGCTGCCATACTGATGCCTCCTGGCGAGGATCATGGGTTAACTGAAAAATCTCAGGCTGATGCTTCAAGTTTTGCAGTGAGCACCTAGCCCACGGGAACACTAAAATCAAGTAATACTGACTAAGCTTAGAGGAAATGAAATTTCTCAAAAAGAAATTTCCAGAGGTCCCAGTTTCTGCACTGATTCCACTCTTTGGGTAAAAATTGCAGACTCGTGTTTGAGACCTGCCACCTGTGTCCTCCCGCGTGACAGCTGCTGTGGTTCACGTCAAAGGCTGGGTGTCAGAACCAATTATTTATACTCATTCAGGAATGGAAATTTTTATTTGTTATGCCTCCTGTGTCAAAACCAGTTTAATTTCCATAAATTTTGCTTTCCTTAAAACAAAATCAAAGTAACGGAAGCAAGCAGGTCTTTGGCAGAATCTCACAGGAAATGTTCCATCAAATAAAAGATGAGAAGGGGCATATTGATGGGGTGGGCAGACAGACCGCAGGATGTGATCACAGAGATGACAGAAATGTTGCCATTTGGTTCCCTGAGGTCAGAAGGTAAGGCCAGCCCTCCACAAGGCTAGGGAGTGAAGGGCAGCACCCAGGGACAGCACAGGGGGGACGCCAGGGTGACTGGTGCCAGCCACTTTTGCAGACGGTATAGCCTCTGGCAGGTCATGTCACGCTCAGCCTCAGTTCCTTCTGGTCTTGAGGGCCTTTTACACACCAGTGTTTTGGGAGATTGGGCTGGCATCTGCCATGGCCCCCAAGTTGCTCAGCTCCAGGAGGCACCTTTGGACCGTGTTCCGTGCACGTGGCCCACGCCTTTGGAGCTGTGCAATGTGCTGGTGCAGGGAACCTCCCTTTCCAACAGCAACAGCCTTGGAGTTGTCCTGACTCCACATCAGGCATCTGGCTGGGAATAGCACCAGGGTCCCTGGACCCTCCTTCCTCAAAGAGGCTCTGCCATTGTTTTGTTTTAAAATAAAATCAGGTTGGCCGGGCATGGTGGCTCACATCTGTAATCCCAGCATTTTGCGAGTCCGAGGCGGGCAGATCACTTGAGGTCAGGAGTTCGAGACCAGACTGGCCAACATGGCGAAATCCCATCTCTACTAAAAATACAAAAATTAGCCAGGCATGGTGGTGCGTGCCTGTAATCCCCGCTACTCAGGAGGGTGAGGCAGAAGAATCACTTGAACCTAGGAGGCAGAGGTTGCAGTGAGCCAAGATCATGCCACTGCCCTCCAGCCTGGGGAACAGAGCAAGACTGTCTCAAAAAAGAAAAAAAAAAAATCAAGTTGTGTCCATTTGTGCCTTCCTAAGTCCTAAGTGCCTCACCTCCCGCACCCCCCACCAACCCTGTTCCTGGGCACTATCCCGCTTTCCTTCCTCTGTGCCATGCTGCGGCTGACACGTTCATGGGACACAAAACATGGTGAGGGAGGTCTGCCATCTTTGGATCTGGGCCCTAAGATGCAGACCAAACTGGGTCTCATTCTTCAATTCTTTATTTTTAGGAACAGGGTCTCATTTTGTCACCCGGGCTGGAGTGCAGTGGTGCAAGCACAGCTCACTGTAGCCTCAAACTCCTGGGCTCAGCCCCCCGAGTAGCTGGGACTATAGGTGCATGCCACCACAACAGCTAATTTTTGTATGTTTTGTAGAGATGGGGTCTTGCTATGTTGCCCAGGCTGGTCTTGAACTCTTGGGCTGAAGCGATCCTCCCACCTTGGCCTCCCAAAGTGCTAGGATTCCAGTCATGAGCCACAGTGCCCAGCTACATCTGATTCTTTTCCTTAGATTTAAGTGGTGAATCCTGTTGCGTTAGGAAACCCAGTCTTTCTAGGTGTTGAGGTGTATCTGGCTCAGAGGGTGTGATCTTGGCCCCTCTGTCCCAGGCTCCTAACTTGAGTGTCGTCCAGGCCTTCCCAGGACTTTGGCCAAAGAAAGCCGCCTGCAGCTGAAGCCTCTCTCTTGGGGGGCCTTACCCAGCCAGGAGTTTCCCTCTGGGCATCTCCATGTTAAAAATGAATACACTGAGACTCAGAGGGACCACTAATCTGCCACAGGCCCACAACGAGGGGGCTGCAGACCTGGGATCTGAACATAAGAATTCTGGTTTCAAAGTTCATTCTTTCCTCTATGCCTGCTACACAGCTCACTAACTGACGTCTATTTCCAAACACCAAGTTGATGGAAACAACATAAAATCACAAGGAACACTGCCTGGGCTATTTTCCAATTACGACTCTGGGTGTATGTCACCTCCTTCTTTCCCAAACTGTCTCTGATTAAATGGAAGCTAGAGCTTCACTAGGAAGTGACTGAGACTAAATGACTTGTAGGTGGTGTCATCAGGGCTGTAATGTAGCTGTGTGCGGTACGGTGACAACATTCGTTTCTCCATAAAACAACTTAGTAATTACTTGCTGCCCTTCTGACATTCAAATTAGACTTGTGGCCAGGCACTCTAATTCCAGCACTTTGGGAGGACAAGGCAGGAGGATTGCTTGAGCCCAGTAGTTTAAGACCAGTCTGGGCAACATAGTGAGACCCCATTTCTACAAAAAATAGAAAAATTAGCCTGGTGTGGTGGTTCACACCTGTAGTCCTAGCTACTCGGGAGGCCGAGGCGGGAGGATCGCTTGAGCCTAGGAGGTTGAGGCTGCAGTGAGCTGAGATGGCGCTGCTGACACTCCAGCCTGGGCAACAGAGTGACACCCCGTCTCAAAAAAAGATTTAAAAAAATCTAAAAACAATACACAAATTAGATTCTGACTTTGGTAGAAAGTCCTCAGACACAGCTCTGATCCTAATTCACAGCTGTGTTCATAACCTCATGAAGATCTTGGGTGAGGCTCTGGGGACACAGAGAGAGTGGGAGGGGAGGTTGTCACCTTGGCCCCTCCATACCGCCCCCGCCCCCACAGGTCTGGCTTCTCTTTTACCTTGTCTCCTTGCTCCTCCTTGTGGCAAAGAGTGAGGTGCACATTCAGAAGGCCCAGCACGAAGTCCAGGCTCGTGATTCCAGGAGCATTTCCCAATTTCTGGTGGAAATTTCCCACGGAATAGCACTGTCCTTCTCATATACCTAGGTTCTTCCCCATCTTATGCAAGTGAGCCTCACTTTTTCAATTATAAAAGAAACACATTCCCAAATCTTAGAAATGTTGGAAAATACAGAAAAGTATGAAGAAGAAAATTAAAATCAGATATCTAGAAATTTTGGTAAAATTTTCCCAATTTTTTTCTATGCAGTCATGTATACATATGTACATGCAGGCTTTATTTATTTAACATGCAATATAATTAATCTACCATCAGCTCCAAAACTAGCCATTACCAATGCCTACATCTGCTCATGTGCATCTCTTCTTCCCAATCCCTCTGTCTGCCTCCCCGGATTGGAGGTATACACTGAGGTTGTTGTTTTCAGAGACGAGGTCTCACTATGTTGCCCGGGCTGGAGTGCAGTGGTCATTCACAGGCAGGATCAGAGTGCACTACAGCCTGGAACTTCTGGGCTCAAGTGATCCTCCCGCCTCAGCCTCCCAAGTAGCTGGGGATATAGGTGTGCACCACTGCATCCAACTTGATGTTTATTGCTCCCTTGCTTCTTAAAATTATAATACACACACACACACACACACACACAATTGGGATTACACTGTACATACACTTTTGTTCCCTCCTTTTTCTTTTTTCACTGAGCCTTTCTTCAAGATAATCAAATATTATCAGAACCCATGGCTATACCACAACCCAGAATATGGATGTATTATAGTTTATTTAATGTCCTCTAGATGTTGGCCATTTGGGTTGTCTTTTGGCTTTGCTTTGTTTTTGTTTTGAGATGGTGTCTCACTGTGTCACCTAGGCTGGAGTGCAGTGGCGCCATCTAGGCTCACTGTAGCCTCAGCCTCCTGGTCTCAAGCGATCCTCCCAGCCCCTCCTGAGTAGCTGGGAACACAGGCGTGCACCACCACGCTCAGCTAATTTTTTATTTTTTATAGAGATGGGGGTCTTGCTATGTTTTTCAGGCTGATCTTGAACTCCTGGCCTCAAGCAATCTTCCTGCCTCAACTTCCTAAGGTGCTGGGATTACAGGCGTGAGCCACCATGCCAGGCCAGCCCTTTTTCTTTAAAGAAACAGAATTGAATTACACAGCTGGCTTCAGAATCTTACATCCTACACTCAGGGTAATTGAGCTATGAAATCTTTACAGAAGAGCTTCTGTTCTCAGCTGTTTTTTCTATCTCTGAGAGTAAAACTATACTAACCTTCCAAGATTTTTCTCTGAACAAGGCCACAGGGGGAGACCAGCAGGTTACCTTGGCTCAGCGGGTGACCTGTGCTGGGAGACTGCTCCCTTGGGGACAGCATCTCCCTGGGCCTCTGCACTCAGATGCTCTGGGTGTTTCCCTGGATGGCAGCTCTGAGCACTGTCATTGTGCCCTGGACACGAAAGGCGCTTAGCAAACATCCCTCGAAGGCATTGAAAGTCCCTTCCCAGCTCTAAAATTCTGGTTCCGTTGATTTGACAGGAGAATGCCATGGTATTGGTATCAGGATTCGGACTGAGAAAGCCCTTTCCACACTTCCCAAGAGTTTAGATCACAGTGTGGGTGGGGAATGAGAATGTGAGAATGAGTGCATTATTTGGCTGTAGTTCTGAGGTGGTGAAGGCCAGTCTTTTTTTTTTTTTTTTTTTTTTTTGAGATGGAGTTTCACTCTTGTTGCCCAGGCTGGAGTGCAATGACACGATCTCTGCTCAATGCAATCACCACCTCCCGGGTTCAAGTGATTCTCCTGCCTCAGCCTCCTGAGTAGCTGGGATTACAGGTGCCCGCCACCATGCCCAGCTAATGTTTTTGTGTTTTTAGTAGAGACAGTGTTTCATCATGTTGGCCAGGCTGGTCTCAAACTCCTGACCTCAGGTGATCCACCCGCCTCAGCCTCCCAAAGTGTTGGGATTACAGGTGTGAGCCACCGCACCAGGCCAATGAAGGCCAGTCTTGATAAGGACATTAAGTGTGAATCTAGACCGAGCTAACTGGGCAGGACTAGAGAGACAGGAAGCAAAGGATGGATCCTTCCTGCAGCAGCTGACTTCCTCCACTGTTTTCTCATCACCTTCTTGCTTCACGTCTTTCTGGATTACCTGGGACTGGTGTTGTCAGGTCCTTTCAGAAGAAAGACCTTCAGATAACAGAATGTTGTGAAATTTCCATTAAAAAATTTTTTTTTAACAGATAAGGATCTTGGTCTGTCACTCAGGCTGTGGTACAGTGTATGATCATAGCTCATTGTAGCCTTGACCTCCCAGGCTCAAGCCATCCATCCTTCCACCTCTGCCTGCTCAGTAGTCAGGACTACAGGAGGCCACCATCACCCTCAGCTAATTAAAAATGTTTTTTTAGAGACGGGGTCTCACTATGTTGCTCAGCCTACACTTGTACTCCTGGCCTCACAGCATAGGCTGAAGTTGTGGCTCTAATATTCACATGTATATGAATAAATGTGAGTTTTGCCTGTACAGCTTTTAAACTCCTTTCTTTTCTTTCTTCTTTTTGTTTTGTTTTGTTTGAGAGGGAGTTTCGCTCTGTCGCCCAGGCTAGAGTGAAGTGGGGCAATCTCAGCTCACTGCAACCTCCACCTTCCAGGTTCAAGCAATTCTCCTGCCTCAGTCTCCTGAGTAGCTGGTACTACAGGCATGTGCCACCACACCTGGCTAATTTTTGTATTTTTAGTAGAGATGGGGTTTCACCATGTTGGCCAGGCTGATCTCGAAATCCTTATCTCGGGTGATCCACCCGCCTGAGCCTCCCAAAGTGCTAGGATTACAGGTGTGAGCCACCACACCCGGTCTAAACTCCTTTCTTTTCTTTTCTTCTTTAATTTAATTAAATTAATTAATTTATTTATTTTTGAGACGGAGTCTCACTCTGTCGCCAGGCTGGAGTGCAGTGGCATGATCTTGGCTCAGTGCGACCTCTGCCTCCCAGGTTCAAGCGATTCTCCTCCCTCAGCCTCCCGAGTAGCTGGGACTACAGGTGCGCACCACCACGCCCAGCTAATTTTTGTATTTTTAGTAGAGACGGGGTTTCACCATGTTGGCCAGGATGGTCTCGATCTCTTGGCCTCGTGATCTGTCTGCCTTGGCCTCCCAAAGTGCTGGGATTACAGGCGTGAGCCACTGTACCCAGCCAACTCCTTTATTTTCATGTGTTATTTACTGATGAACATTTTCTATATGCCAGGTAAATTGTGCACTATGGATACACTGTTTGTTTTTGGAGATGGTGTCTCCCTCTGTTATCCAGGCTGTAGTGCAGTGGCGCAATCACAGCTCACAGCAGCCTTGACCTCCCTGGGCTCAAGTGATCTTCGCACCTCAGCCTCCCAAGTAGCTGGGACTACAGGCACATGCCACCCATGCCTGGCTAATTTTTGTATTTTTTGTAGAGATGGGGTTCAACATATTGCCTAGGCTTGTCTCAAACTCCTGGGCTCAAGCAATCCACTGCCTCAGTCTTCCAAACTGCTAGGATTACAGGAGTGAGCCATGGCGCCCGGCCTGGATACATTATTTGATTTAATATCCACTACAGTCCTCTGAGTAGATATTTAGTTCTGTTTCAGATGTGGAAACTGAGGCAGAGAGAGGTGAATGCTTGCCTAAGCCCACAGAGTTGGCAGAGCTGAGACACAAATTCAGCTCTTTGGACTCCTAAGCTCACTTTATTTCGGCAACTAGGTTATACTACTTTGCTTATGACATTGACCATATTTGGCCTCATTCAGCAGATATTTGTCCAAGTCTTACATTATGAGTCTCTTGGGGACGTGTATCTTACTTATCTCTTATTAACTTCAAATACCTTTCACACGGTGGTCAAATCTGACATATGCCTTTTGATTCAAGCAGCAACTTGGTATTGTGTACTGTGGAGTATCACAGACTTTGTGGGGGCCTTTCTGTCTCTTTTTATTTCAAAAAAATTTAAAACTCAGTGGAAAATTTCAAGAATAGTGCAATGAACACATATATATGTTCCACCTCGATTAACCAATTGTTAACATTTTATCATATTTGCTTTTTCTTTTTTCTGGACCATTTGAGGGTTAGTTGCAGATACATGATATTTCACTTCTAAATACTTCAGCGTGCATCTCCTAAAATCAAGGCCATTTCTGCATAACCAACATACACTACCCTTAGAATTTTTTTTTTTTTTTTTTTTTTTTTTTTTTTTTTTTTTTTTAGACAGAGTTTTGCCCTGTCACCCAGGCTGGAGTGCAATGGCATGATCTTGGCTCACTGCAACGTCCACCTCCTGGGTTCAAGTGATTCTCCTGCTTCAGCCTCCCCAGTAGCTGGGATTACAGGCACCCGCCACCATGCCCAGCTAATTTTCTGTATTTTTACTAGAGACGGAGTTTCACCATGTTGGCCAGGCTGGTCTCGAACTCCTGACCTCAAGTGATCCGCCCCCCGCCCCCCCTCGGCCTCCCAAAGTGCTAGGATTACAGGCGTGAGCCACCGCGCCTGGGGCCCCCTCAGAAAATTTTACATTGTTGCCATACTAATCTACTCTCCATTCAAATTTCCCCGATTGTCCCAATACCATTCCTCAGTAGCTGGTTTTGTTTGGTTTTTATTCAGGGTCTAATTTAGGATCACACATTGCTTTTAGTGTCATATCTTTTGCTTCCTTTAACCTAGAGCAGTTCACTAGCCTTTTTCCTAATCTTTGATGAAACTGACATTTTTGAAGACTGGGCAGGTGTCTTGCAGGTCTCTCAGTTTGGATTTGCCTGATTGTTTCGTCCTGAAGAGAGGCAAATTACACACTTTTACGAGAATATTATCTTTGTGTCACTCTCTGTGCCTCACACTGGGGGCATATGTCAGTCCCTACCATCCCCCGTTTGATTAATCTCTTTGATGTGAAGGTACCCTTTTCTCTTTAGTGAGTAATCTACGGGGGTGATACTTTGAAACCATATGAACATCCTCAACGGTCCATTGATCATTTCAGCCTGAATCAATTATTATTATGGTGGTTCCAAGACGATGATTTTCTATGTCTGTCATCTATTCTACCTTTATTAGTTGGTCTTCTCCTCTACAGAAGAGCTTTTTCTCCTCCACATCCTCTGTCCCTTTGAATGATCATCTCTCACTACTTGTGGGATCTTGAATCAATCACTCCCTGGGGACCTATGTATTCTCATCCTTAAGACGAGATGACCTCAGAGTGACACTCTTGAGGTCTGGTTAGTCTGAAGTGAAATTCCCATAAGGGGCTGGGTGTGGGCTCAGGCCTGTGATCCCAGCACTCTGGGAGGCGCAGGCGGGCGGATCACTTATGCCGTGGAGTTCGAGACCAGCCTGGAAACATAGGGAGATTCCCGTCTTTACAAAAAAAAAAAAAAGAAATTAAATTAGCCGGGCGTGGTGGCGCGCGCCTGTGGACGCTCCTACTCAGGAGGCTGAGGCAGGAGGACGGCTTGAGCCCAGGAGGTCGAGGCTCCAGTAAGCCAAGATCGCGCCACTACACTCCGGCTTGCGGCATGCCTCAAAGCTGGGATCCGGCACCCCGCGGCCTTTTCGCGGACGCGCCCATGACAACAGTAGCAACCTCGCGCATTCTCACGAGAATGAGTCCCCTCGAGGGCACAGGCGGGGTCCCCGGCCTCTCGGGCCCCCAGTCAACCCTACTGTGCACACCGAGCCCCCCTGCGCACGCGCGCTGCGGAGCCGGACAGTTGGTGGTGCTGGCTCGGCCCGGCTGTTCGTCTCCGCTCTCTGCCCCGAAGCGCGCGACCGTGGCGCGACACGCCAGCGCACAGGCGCTCTCGGGGGGGCGCAGCGCGCAGGCGCGGCTGAGAGTGAGAGGCTGCGCAGGCGCGGACGGCGTTGGTTTGAAGACCTTCAGCGTTGCCCTGGCGGAGCGGAGACAGGCCCTCGGGGTGGAGGTGAGGAGAGCTGAGGCCGCGCGGGCTCCAGGCCCGGAGAGCGGTGGGCCGCGGCCGAGCAGAGCGCCAGGCGGGAGGCGGGCCTAACGGAGGCTCTGTGGGCAGGGAGCAGGCTACCGGGGCGCGGGGGGCCGGGGCCGCCGCTCCCGCCGGGACCCGCCCGGGCCACCTGAGGCGATGGAGCCGCAGCACGGCGGGGCAAGTGGCCTCCGGGCGCGGGCCGCGACCTATCCCGCCGGCGTGTGGACCGCACTTTCCTCCCAGGGGTCAGCTAGAAAGGAGATCGGTTCTAGGGAAGTTGGATCCTCGAACCCCACACCCGTCCCCCGCCCTCCCCTGCCCCCTCCTTACGGCCGAGGCAGGGTGCCCTGCGTGCAATTCAAAACGGAGAAGCGAGGAACGAAACGGGCTCTGTACTGGCTGTCAAGTTAGTGGCTTTGTAAAGCAGTAGCAGCCGGCTAACGCCTTTCCCCGTCTGCGTCTCCTGCAGCCTCTGTGCAGTGTGCACATCTATGGGCAGGTGCATTCTGTAGAGCCGGTGGAAACGTGTGGTTGTAGCTTTACTCTCGAGGAACATGAAGTTTCTGTTCTCGATTTTTGCTTTATCATACTAGCAGTGCATTTCCCATCAGAGTCACAGGCCTGAAAAAGTCAGCTTGAACTAGGCAGAATTGAGGTCAGTTAGTGTACTAAACCAGCTACGTGACTTTTGCATAGTATCTGGTACTGGTTTTGAAAAATAACAAAACAAAATGCTGAAATATTGTAAATAGTCCCTAGACGTATATATGGTGCTTCTAAACATTTGAGTGTATCTTTTCTCGGCAGTATGAAAAACTAGACTGTAAAGCTTTAACATTTCTATGTCAGTATATACTGCCTGCATTTCTATACTTACCGCCCAAATTACAGACTTCTGGCAAAATTTCAACAAATATCAACATCAGTTGTAATCATAAAGAGTAATATCAAATTGCAATTGGGATAATATAAAAAGCCTAGAATTGATCACTTTAGTACAAGGGATTGAATTGTAAAATAATCGTTCTGTAAGTGAATTATGAAACCTTGTAGCTTAGAGCAAAGTTTTACTATGGAATGAGTCAGTACATTTATACTACCGTTTCCTCTTTAATTTTTTTCTTTTTAGTTTTTTATACTAGTCTCTTTATATCATAGTGTCTGTCATATTTGACAGGTTTATGTTAAGGAACAAAACTTAAATGCATTCCCATTTAAGTGCATCATATGTATATGTTTGGTATGATGGGGTAGGCAGAAGCTTAGCAGAAGTCTAGATTAAGAGCTGGGCTACATATAAATAAATATGGGCTTAAATGTGTAGATCATTCAGGCGTAGCAATTGCAAGGGCTAGCTGGTACTCTGGATTTTTCTGACATATAGGCTAATGGCACTGCTAGAGGTGGCTGTGTAATTGGTTAGACATAGCTTTTGAGTCTGCGAGAGGAATACAGAAGAACCTGCTGCAGGAAGATTTCCCATGATACAAAGAGGGCAAAGGAATGAGATAATCAGCAGTGTTGATAGCTCTGAGAATTTGATAGGAGGGTCACATTACCAGTAGCAAAGCTGGGCAAATTTTTAGTAGGCAAGATGAAAAATAAGGCACCTGAGGTTTTTGAAGGCTTTAACTTCAGAGTTTACACTAACTTTTGGTAAGCAGGTTGCTGCAGGTAGAATCTATCATATTTCTGGCTAATGGGTAAAATTATAGCACTTTAAGAAGAGCTTTGAGAGAAGATATATTCTAGATGAATACACTTCAATTCGTATGGTAAATTCTTATTTTAAGAACTGAATTTCAGAGGAGAAAAATGTTAACCCTGAGGATTTTGATTGCATCTTTTAACAGTTTCTTTAAAAATTTCCATTGTTGTCTTATACAGGTCTTTGGTTTCATAAGAGCCTGAGAGAGATTTTTCTAAGGTAAATTTTGCATATATTTTTAAAAGAAGTCCAGTTTAACATAGCGTCTCTTTCATCCTGTAAGAACTTACTTTTCTTTGAAATGCAATCAGAAAGATGACCTCTGAATCTCACGGGAAAACTGTTTTATTCTCAGTATTCTGGAAAGGTCTATTTTTTAAGGAGCAGATTGCTGTCTCATACCTTTGATTGCATTAAAGCATTAATGATACACAGGAAGAGAAAACTGTATACCCCTTCTCACAGGATGAAACAGCAGAAGAACTGTGGGTGAATAAATACTAAATGGTTATTTTTATTCCTTTGCCCTGTTTTTCTTTATAAGATATGTGTAACACACCAACTTACTGTGACCTAGGAAAGGCTGCTAAGGATGTCTTCAACAAAGGATATGGTAAGTATGCTATTGTAACTTTCCAATTTGGGGTAAAGGTTAGTGTTGAATGCCTACTGTGTGTAAATACTGTGTTAGTAAAATAGGGGTAAGTCAGCATTATTCCACTTCACAAGATTTAAGGGGATAACTATTAACAGGCTATTAGACCGCATTCTTTAGAGGCAGAACCCCTTACAAGCATTAAAAGCAATTATATACATATACAGATGCATATACATGTCCATATTTAATGTTATCTGTAATGTAGAATAATATATATAACATGTCTCTTTGTCTAGCCCTGGGGACAACTAAATTAGGGGGTAGAACTTTTCCTCCCTCCAAACAATGGTATTGTTTTTATGAAAGTGACAACATAACTTTTGATTTCTTTGGAGTAATGTATATTCTGATCCTAAATAAATATTTTTTAGGTTTTAAAATTTAACTTAAATTTTTGTGCTGTACATATTTAATTTTTTCTTATTAACTAGTAATGTTAACTGTATATTTTAAGCGATATATACAGCAGCACACTATTTTCAGCAATTTTGATTCTTGGAATAGTGCATATTCCTTTCATTTATTTTTTTCTTTAACTTACATTTTAAAAGTATATCTTTATTCATTTTGAGTGCTTGAAAATTATACTGAATTTATTTGGTTATAATTCAGTTTCTTGAGGAACTCTCACCCAATGAAAATACTATGCATTTTTCATATGGAAGGTACTATAGGCTATTTCATAATTTCTGAGTTGCAAAAACTAGTAAATATCACATTTTGTACATTACCATGTTTTTGTGTGTGTGTGTGTATAGGCTTTGGCATGGTCAAGATAGACCTGAAAACCAAGTCTTGTAGTGGAGTGGTGAGTATTTAATATATTTTTAATGGATGTAACATAATTAATTTAAAGGAATCTGTTTAAAATCATGACAGTCTAGTTACTTGAACCAGCACCATGCTGTCTTCCCCACAGCTTTGTCCTCTCAGATTCTAAACAGTATTCTTAGCCAATTAAAATAAACAACCAAGTTGAATTTTTGAAGAGACCTTTTGTGTTTCTCAGAATATACTACAGCTTTCACTCAGAAGATGTAGAATATATATTTTTTGACCCATGTCATATGTTTATACTTTCATGAATATGTATATGGGCACCAAAAACCTTACTTCCATGATAATGGGTTCATGGAAATTTTATTACTCTTTTACAAAAACAAATTAACTTTACTCTGCCCCTTCATGATTAGTTGAAACAAAATATGTAAATAAAATGTATTTCTGCACGTATGCATGTACATTATTCTACAGTTTTTAACTGATGTTTATAAAGTATTTTTTAATTGGAAGTAAAGACTACAGTAAAGGTTATGTTGGCATATTTTCAAAGTATCATTAACAATAGCTTTTGGCTGGGCGCAGTGGCTCACACCTATAATCCCAGCACTTTGGGAGGCCGAGGTGGGTGGTTCACGAGGTCAGGAGTTCAAGACCAGCCTGGCCAACATAGTGAAACCCCGTCTCTGCTAAATATACAAAAATTAGCTGGGTGTGGTGGCACGCGCATAGTCCCAGCTACTCGGGAGGCTGAGGCGGGAGAATCGCTTGAACCTGGGAGGCGGAGGTTGCAGTGAGCCGAGACCAAGCCATTGCACTCCAGCCTGGGTGATAGAGTGAGACTTTGTCTTAAAAAAAAAAAAAGGCCAGGCGCGGTGGCTCACGCCTGTGATCCCAGCACTTTGGGAGGCCGAGGTGGGCAGATCACGAGGTCAGGAGATCGAGACCATCCTGGCTAATATGGTGAAACCCCGTCTCTACTAAAAATACAAAAAAATTAGCCGGGTGTGATGGCGGGTGCCTGTAGTCCTGGCTACTCGGGAGGCTGAGGCAGGAGAATGGCATGTACCCAGGAGGCAGAGGTTGCAGTGAGCAGAGATCGCACCACTGCATGCCATCCAGCCTGGGCAACAGTGCAAGACTCCGTCTCAAAAAAAAATTGCTTTTATTTAATAAATCTCAGCAAGTAGGTTAAGTTTTAATTTACCTTACTCTGATTTCTCCTCATTGGCTGCATCGTTTTTGGTATTTATCCATTCAAACCCATGCAAATTTTATTTCTGGATGTATAATTAGAAGGACAAAGGCATGTGGAATTCTAATGATACTGTATATAATCATGGTTTGTGACCATCATTTTTTCCCTGGGTTTCTCTAGAGTAAATAAATATATATGCACCTCCCTTACTAAGATGGGCACGCTGTGTATATAGTTCTGTTAAAATAGAAGAATCATTCTCATTTTGTGTAGGTTCCAGAATTTGCTCATGAGGTTTGTGTTGCAAAAATTATCAACTAAAATTTTATCTCCCTTTCATGCTGCTGTTGTGTGGTAATATTCATTCAGATGGTAAGAATAAAAAGCTTATTCGTATGCTTGTTTTTATGGCTGCTTTTGGTTTCTGGTATTGATTTAGGATAAATTTCAATCATTGTTCCAAATTTCTTAGATTGTGTCTTGATATTTTTCTCATATGCCGTCTACTTAACAGTAACATTTTTGTTTGTTTTGTTGCTTACTAAGCATTTAATATAGAGCTATATGCATGTTATCTGCATGTTATAAATGTGTTTTGCACTTGTTTGACCAAATTATGAAATTAGACACAAACTGAACTGTGACTCGTGAGCCTGGAACTCAACTTAGAACAATTCTAGCCTTTTTTTCTGAGATTTGTACCTGTGGCATTTTAGATTCGTGACAGACCTTCAAACTAAGAATTGATGCTGACAAGGGAGAAATGTAGACTACCCCTCTACCTTAATTTTGTGCATAAGGTTTTTCTAACACCAAAATTAAGATTTGCATTTGTTATACTTGTCGAGTTTGTGAAAAGTAAATGTAAAAAATAAAACACTAGATAGTTGGATCTACTAAAAGAAAAATGATTGTCACATTAAAATAATTATGTGAACAGTTAAACATGATTAACATGTTAATTTTTTTTACTAAGGCCTTCCCCTAAATGTGCAGCATGATACTCTCTTTGAAACCATTCTGTGTGGTGTTGATAAACAGAACATAGCTTCCCAGTTGTCTCATCTGCCTGTAGAACTAGAGTTAGGGGGCAGGGCATTTGTTAAGGAGAGGATTCATGTTGCAGGCAGTGAAAAAGACTGGTCAGGGTTGGCAGCATCTCACTACTGTTGGCAGGATTTCAGAAATGCTCCCTAAAACAGGACCAATCAGAATGTTTTTTCTTGACAGTTCATAGATTGTCAGTGACAGGTGCTGTCTGCTTTCCCCAGAAGGAGGTCTATTTCTAATTGCTTATTGTCATATGACTTAAAGGGCACTGAACTAGGGCAAAGGATGTATTTTATTTTATTTTATTTTTTTGAGACTGAGTCTCATTCATAGTAACTGTTTGATAGAAAGCACTCTTAAAGCTAGACAGGATAGAAAGTGGGAAAGAAGGATAAATTATAGCATTCTACTTTATTTTGAAAAATGGGTAGTACTTTCAAATATTGAAATTGTCTAAGCAGAAGTTTTGCAGTTTTGCACACAAAAGCATTAAAGTTTTCACAGCAGTGTGACTGTACTTAATGCCACTTCACTGTACACTTAAAACATTATTAAAATGGTAAAATGTATGTTAAATGTATTTACCACAATAAAAAAAAAACGTATTTTTAAAAGGAAGTAGTAAAGTGTTGACCCTATTAAAAAGGAGGAGGGCAGTATTTTGGGATTTTTAAGGACTTTGAAATTAACTGATTGAAACATATAGCAGAGAACTGATAATCTTTTTTTAGGTCATGAAAGTAAAATGTTTAAGTACAATATTTTTGGTCTTTTTAGTAAAGGCATTTGTTTTCAGTAAAGATACTTCTTTTTTAAAGGAGAGAATTTAGGATTCCCATTTAGTAAGAGAGTATATGGAACAAGAAATATCAATAAGAGAAGTAGAGTAATGGAAAGATCTGAAACTGGTATTGAGCTGTCTCACTCTGTTGCCCAGGCTAGGGTGAAGTGGCATGATCTCGGCTTACTGCAACCTCTGCCTCCTGGGCTAAGGCTGGGACTACAGTCGCGTGCCATCATGCCTGGCTAATTTTTTGTATTTTTTGTAGAGATGGGGTTTCGCCATGTTGCGCAGGCTGGTCTTGAGCTCCTGGACTCAAGGGATCCACTCGCCTTGGCCTCCTAACATGCTGGGATTATAGGCATGAGCCACTGCGCCTGGCAGAACTGGTTAAAATATTTAGGGACTGGAAAAGCAAGGGGAAAGGAGGAAAGAAGTTGCTCTAGAATAGGGCTGTGGCAAATAGTAAATGGTATTGTTTTTGATGCATTGAACACTGCTTTCCAAAGTGAATATTTTCTATTTGATGAGCTAATTTTAAAGTAATTACTTTTTCTTGCTTACCAGGAATTTTCTACTTCTGGTCATGCTTACACTGATACAGGGAAAGCATCAGGCAACCTAGAAACCAAATATAAGGTCTGTAACTATGGACTTACCTTCACCCAAAAATGGAACACAGACAATACTCTAGGAACAGAAATCTCTTGGGAGAATAAGGTAAGAGAAAGCATTAGAAGTTATTCATAGGTTCAATTTATCTTGTAGATTGAATGATGAACATACCCCAAATATAATCAGAAGAGATCTTACAACCTATCTAGTAGCCATATTTTTTCTCTGCATGTGGCCTTTTTTGATGTCTTATGTTTCTAGAAAATAAGGCTTTGTTTGTGAGTACTCTAATTATTATATTACATCTTTGTTCTGACTGGTTCTCTGTTACACAGCTGAGCTTCTCCTGGGTAGAACAAACTATTTGCGGAAATTTGGTTTAGTTTTGTAATTGTTGCAAAATAGGCTTGACAGAAAAATTTTTCTAAAATGTTCTCATGTTTTCAAGGAGAAAATCTATTAGATATTTGTCAAGTGCCCACTATGTACAGGGCATTGTTTTTGGTATAGATACTATGTATAGATAGTGTACATGCAAAGCTGAGTAAAATGACTTAGCTTGCTTTTTAAATGTCAGGTTATCTCATTACCGCTCTTTCAAGAGAGTATCAAGATGATTTTGTTGTATGGGAATTCTGTTTGGTTTTGAACTGTATTTTATGTTAACTTGCTAAAATAGGATTTGCCCCATTTTTTGGTGGGAGAACCATGATGAAGGCTGGGGTGAGGGGACAGGAGGATGGATAGCTTACTTATTACATAATTTAATATTTCGCTTTCTTGAATGACTTCTTTTTTTTTGTTGAAGAACTTAGAGGAAACTTTAGAATTGGTTTCTTGAGTTGGATAAATGATTGAAAATTACTAATTATTTATTTTAAATCTTTGTTTTTCAGTTGGCTGAAGGGTTGAAACTGACTCTTGATACCATATTTGTACCGAACACAGGGTAATTATTCAAATCCCATTTCCTGAAACGTTTTTGGAGCCTGAAAGCGTAGAGAGCTTTAGAATAAGGAGATATAGTGCAAAGTTCAGAGGCAGGAAGAACTTAGAAGGTTGCTATAAGGAATATTGGAGACCTTGTATGTGTAGTACAGATAAAGGAAGATCCCTCCCCACCAAGGCAGGATGAACAATTTGAAAACTGAATAGATGAACAAAAATGTATAAATATATTTCAGAGAGACACATGGTAGAAAAAATTTAGGAGCTAGAAGAGTCTTGAGACCATAGATGAATCTTAAGCAATTCTGAAGATTGATGGACATGGTATTCTGCTGAGAAAGTTAATTCCTTTTGGCCGGGCGTGGTGGCTCACGCCTGTAATCCCAGCACTTTGGGAGGCCGAGATGGGCGGATCGTGAGGTCAGGAGATGGAGACCATCCTGGCTAACACGGTGAAACCCCATCTCTACTAAAAAATACAAAAAATTAGCCAGGCATGGTGGTGGGCGCCTGTAGTCCCAGCTACTCAAGAGTCAGGAGGCTGAGGCAGGAGAATGGCATGAACCCAGGAGGCGGAGCTTGCAGTGAGTCGAGATGCACTGCAGCCTGGGCAACAGAGCGAGACTCTTTCTCAAAAAAAAAAAAAAAAAAGTTAATTCCTTTTTTTTTTCCCTTCTGGTTCTCAGATGCTATAATGATTAGTTCTGCTGCCTACTTGATTTCTTAGCCTCTGTACATCCCCCAACTTCTTGACCTCAATTTCCTCATGTGAAAAAAAGGGGGATTGTGTCATTTCCTATCTGCCTAATGAGGGTCCATGCTATCTGAAGGACAGAGGTTGCTAGATGAATGCAAAGTGACATTTGTCTCAGCCGTAACAACAGTTGTGTTCTTTTTGCCACACACTTCAGTTATCTTTAGGACAAATATTCTTTTCTTTCTTTTTTTTTTTGAGATGGAGTCTTGCTCTGTCACCCCGGCTGGAGTACAGTGGCACTATCTCAGCTCACTGCAAACTCTGCCTCCTGGGTTCAAGCAATTCTCCTGCCTCAGCCTCCCAAATAGCTGGGACTACAGGCATGCACCACCACGCGCAGCTAATTTTTGTATTTTTAGTAGAGACGGAGTTTTATCATGTGGCCAGGATGGTCTCTGTCTTGACCTCGTGTTCCGCCTGGCTTGGCCTCCCAAAGTGCTGGGATTACAGGCATGAGCCACGGTGCCCGGCCAGGACAAATACTCCTACAAGAGGCTTGATTGGAATAGGGTTATTAAGAACTAATTTCATTTTTTCAGTTTTGTCCTTCAAAAAAGCACACTTCTCTCCATGATAGGTTAATAATGTATATTGGGGGTTCTTTGTGGCATTTGGCATTTGGAAACATTTAAAGAGATTTGACTTCTTGTACATCTGTATACATACACCTTCAGATTATTAATTTGGCACTGAAATATCTTATTCATTCTTTTTTTTTTCTCTCTTTTGAGACGAGTCTCGCTCTGTCTCCAGGCTGGAGTACAGTGGCATGATCTTGGCTCACTGCAACCTCCACCTCCCAGGTTCAAGTGATTCTCCTGCCTCAGCCTCCCGAGTAGCTGGGACTACAGGCGTGTGCCACCACGCCCAGCTAATTTTTGTATTTTTAGTAGAGACAGGGTTTCACCATGTTGGCCAGGATGGTCTCAATCTCCTGACCTCGTGAACTGCCCACCTCGGCCTCCCAAAGTGCTGGGATTACAGGTGTGAGCCACCGCACCCAGCCTCTTATTCATTCTTATACTTTTGTTCATGCTTTTATGAAATAAATCATGAAGTATCCTATCATTTGAACTTGTAATGAGTAATAGATGATAGTAGTCTATACATGTCTAATCCTAACAAAATTATATTTGTAGAACTAGGTCATTTGAAACGTTTTTACTATATATGTGGCATGTACCAAAATAATATTTACATTGGGAGATGAGAGAGAGGATCTTACTCTAAAAATTCCTAGACAGTAGTAAAAACTCATGTTGTTGTCATCATTTGCTTTTGTTTGTTTGTTTGTTGCAGAAAGAAGAGTGGGAAATTGAAGGCCTCCTATAAACGGGATTGTTTTAGTGTTGGCAGTAATGTTGATATAGATTTTTCTGGACCAACCATCTATGGCTGGGCTGTGTTGGCTTTCGAAGGGTGGCTTGCTGGCTATCAGATGAGTTTTGACACAGCCAAATCCAAACTGTCACAGAATAATTTCGCCCTGGGTTACAAGGCTGCGGACTTCCAGCTGCACACACATGTGTGAGTGTTTATAATTTATTCCTTAGTGTCAGTGCAGTTGCCCAAAATATTGTAGCCATTAGCATGCTGAGAAGTGATGGTACTTAGATTTAGCATGCCTCGGTGAATATCCATCCTTGCGGTGCTATCCTCATAGCAAAACCTTGCCAGGAGGCTGGTGCACGTGGTGTGCAGGCTGTGCTGCTGGTGGTCACTGGCCCCTCAGCCTGCACCCCAAACTTCAGGAAGCTCCAGCCTCTGTAGAAGAACCACTGGGATAGAGGGAGCCCAGAGCGTGGCTTACCTCATGGTAAGATGACCCTTTGGAGATGTTACTGCTTCCTCTGCTGCCCTCTCATCTTGACAGTATCTGGAAGCAGGTCTGTTTGGGTCACCAACAACAACCACCAAATTGATTTGAGCATCCTGGGACATCCTGGTAATTCTGTGGAGGTTTCAGGTATCGGTATTCTCGGTTGGAACCCGGGTTCTGCTAATGCACTCAGAAGTAACAGGTGCTCTGAAAGCGTCCTGGGATTCGTTATGTAGGCTGCACCATGTTGGTGGATGAATCGGAACTTTCACACAGTATTTGATGTTGAGCCTACTGGACACTGCTGCTATACCAGGAAGAAAAAGCAAAGGGCAAACTATGTGTTTTTAAACTGCTGCAGATTCCTCTCTGCTAGATGCTCTAATTTACTTATGATGGCTAAAACAAAGGCAAGCAGTGGTATAGATAGTTACTGAAACTGATGAAACAGTATTATCAGGAAAACCATGAAAACCCAAGGACTCACCTCTGGCATGCTTGGAAGCAATAACTAAGGTGGTTTTCTGGAGCAGTGCACCCTAGGTATCGTAGGAGGGTGCTTTCTAACTGTAGGATTGTGTTTTAAAGGAAATCCAGAATTGGTTTTATTCCTATACCTCTACCTTTTTATTTTTTTGCAGAATCTTTATTGAACTCTACTTTGAAGTTTCTAAGTTCTATGAACTTCTCAGAGACCTATAGATTATACTTACCCGAGGTGTCTGCCTTTGTGCTTAACTGAATTGTCTTAAGCAACTCACATCATGTGGAGGAGCCAAGTAAATGGATCAAGTGTTAACGTTTTAATTAAGCAGTCATTACTGGCATAGCTGGATTTAGTTCTGTGTTTTGTTTAGTAGTCATTTATGCTAGAAATTTGCTGAAATCTATAGTTACAAAATGGGATCCTTGTTTAGATAGTCTTAGAATTTGTTTTCCTACCATAATAACAATGGTACAAACTAGATATTTATGATGTTTTCTTATCTATGAAAACAGGAATGATGGCACTGAATTTGGAGGTTCTATCTACCAGAAGGTGAATGAGAAGATTGAAACATCCATAAACCTTGCTTGGACAGCTGGGAGTAACAACACCCGTTTTGGCATTGCTGCTAAGTACATGCTGGATTGTAGAACTTCTCTCTCTGTAAGAATGTGCTGCCAGATTGGATCTGCTCTTATGTTTGTGTCTAAGTTTTCAGAGAATGTTGTGATATGAGTGTAGTTTGCTTGTTCTTTATTAACTTTAATAAGCCAGCTCATTGTGTAGTGAAAAGAATATAATGTGGCCAGGCTCACGCCTGTAATCCCAGCACTTTGGGAGGCCGAGGTGCATGGATCACCTGAGGTCAGGAGTTCAAGACCAGCCTAGCCAACATGGTGAAACCCTGTCTTTACTAAAAATACAAAAATTAGGTGGGTGTGGTAGGTGAAGCCTGTAGTCCCAGCTACTAGGGAGGCTGAGGCAGTAGAATTGCTTGAACCCGGCAGATGCAGAGATTGCAGTGAGCCAAGATCACACCATTGCACTCCAGCCTGGGTGACAGAGCAAGAGTCTATCTCAAAAAAAAAAAAAAAAAAAAAAAATTATGCTTGAAGTCAGGAAATAGGGGTTCTTCTAGTCCTAGCTCTTCCTGTATATTTGTTGTCTGACCTTGTCAAGTCATTTTATCACTTTGGCCTCAGAATTTTCTTATTTGGAAATTCATGGGATTAGATGACTATTTCTGTTGCTATAGTAACTCTTATTAAAAATAACACTGAGCTCTTAAATTTCATGTACTGTGCTAAGGGCTTTACGTATATTACGTCATTTAACCCTCACAACCACTCTATGTGGCGAGTAGTGTTATCCTCATCCCTGTTTTACAGATGAGAAAACTGAGCCTTAGAAAGGTCAGCTAACTTGCCTAAGGTCACATAGTAACTGGCAGTGCCACAGTTGAACCTAGGTCTGTTTTTCTGTCACCCGAGTTCATGCTGTAACCACTGTGAGAGATTGTCAGCTGGTATCTCAGAGAATTCAGGGTGTTTGGTTGTGTAGTGTTTAAAAATTTTGCTTGAGGCCTTGAAGCATACATTCTCAAGGTACGTCCCACCCCTACAAGTCCTACTGACTTCTTAATCAGTAATTCTGGCTGGGCACGGTGGGTCACGCCTGTAATCCCAGCACTTTGGGAGGCTGCGGCAGGGGATCACCTGAGGTCAGGAGTTTGGTACTTACCATGTGTGAAACCCATGTGTGAAACCCCATCTCTACTAAAAATACAAAGTTAGCCGGGCATGGGGGCGCATGCCTGTAATCCCAGCTACTTGGGAGGCTGAGGCAGGAGAATGGCTTGGACCCAGGAAGCGGGGGTTGCAGTGAGCCAAGATTGTACCATCGCACTCCAGCCTGGGTGATAAGAACAAAACTTCATCTCAAAAAAAAAAAAAATCAGTAATTCTAGATTGGTCCTAGGGTGCTTTTAGCATTGGAAACGTGATGCACAAAGTGATGGTTATATTGGACTGATCTGTAATTCACTGTTTTCTGTTATTATTCTATCTCTTAATCTTAGGCTAAAGTAAATAATGCCAGCCTGATTGGACTGGGTTATACTCAGACCCTTCGACCAGGTAAGTAAAGGAATTAATAACAGAGGGGTTGAGGTGGAACGTGATAGAGAAAAAAATGAAAATAACCTACAGAACAACCTGTAGTCACTGTAAGTTGATTCGGACCATTTTGTAACATTTGGTTGTTGAGACAGAAAACAAAACAGATCAAATACTTTTGCATTAAAAAAGTATGTATTTCTGACTATAATGTGGTCACTTTGGCCTTTGAGTTTGGTTGATCACTCATTGCCCTTAACCCTGAACTTCAGAGAAAGTTTGCCATGATCATGCTTTCCTCATTACACATCAGATGGTTATAAATACCCGATTAAGTAATAGCTGTTTGCTTATAGCTCGTATACCCAGCTACAATCCACACCATTGATTCCATCTGTTGTTTCTAGAAAGTTCAGATCTAATTGTAATACTTGTTTCAAGTGATTGTGGTGTTTTCTTCTTCCTAGGAGTCAAATTGACTTTATCAGCTTTAATCGATGGGAAGAACTTCAGTGCAGGAGGTCACAAGGTTGGCTTGGGATTTGAACTGGAAGCTTAATGTGGTTTGAGGAAAGCATCAGATTTGTCCCTGGAAGTGAAGAGAAATGAACCCACTATGTTTTGGCCTTAAAATTCTTCTGTGAAATTTCAAAAGTGTGAACTTTTTATTCTTCCAAAGAATTGTAATCCTCCCCACACTGAAGTCTAGGGGTTGCGAATCCCTCCTGAGGGAGACGCTTGAAGGCATGCCTGGAAGTTGTCATGTTTGTGCCACGTTTCAGTTCCGTTCTGAAGTGTTATTAAATGTGTTCCTCAGCGACAGTGTAATGTCATGTTAGAGGAGACGATCTGACCCACCAGTTCGTACATCACGTCCTGCATGTCCCACGCCATTTTTTCATGACCTTGTAATATATTGGTCTCTGTGCTATAGTGGAATCTTTGGTTTTGCATCAGAGTAAAATAAAATAAACCCATCACATTTGGAACATAACTGCTCATCTGACTTGCTGGTGGTGGTTTTCTTACCTTTGATGTGATTTGTTTTAAGAAGCGCTTTCACAGGCGAGATTTGTGTCTAAAGTATCAGGGCTGCCGTCTGTCCCTTTCACTTCACTGACCCCTGCTCTTCTCTTGCTCTCACAGGGCAGGCTGAGGAAGGAAGCAGTGAACATGGTTGTGCTGGGGGGTGGCACATCTGTTGTGCTTGTGGTGTGATAGGGTCGCATCACCCCCGGAGTTGTGTCCAGCTGCTGAGAAAGTGTGGATGTGAGCGGGTGAAAAGACGGTTGAGGGACGAGTGCATTTGGGGAAGCACGGGGAGGAAAGACGGTGGGAGGAGGCCAGAGCTGGGTGGACACTTCTGGGGCTCCTCCTGGGCTTCAGAAACATGATTTTTGATTACTAGTATAGAAAAATGATAACCAAGGAATGAAGTACCAGTTTAGAGAAGAAATGAGCAGACTAATATCCTCAGGGCTCACTGGTAAATCATCTTCCTAAAAGTAGAACTCCTTTTGAAAATCTTTTTTTTTTTTTTTTTTTTTTTGAGTTTAAGAGCAGAGGTTTAATAGGTGAGAGAGAAGAGAAAAGCTGTCTCTTGCAGAGAGAGGGGGTTCCTGAGTGGGTCTTCGGTTTTGTGATGAAACACACAGGGTTTTATAGGCTAGCTTGAGGAGGTGGTGTCTGATTTACACTGGGTCTGAGAGATTGATAGGACCAGGTGTGCTGTTTGCACAAAGAAGCTGGCCATCCCACCCTAATCTTTTATTATGCTGATGGGTTCTCTACCTGGCTGGTGCCATGTTGCCTGCCTTTTTACTGCACATGTGACAAAAAGGAAGAGGGAGCCTCCATGTTGAACGTGCCTGGCCCCCAGATAGCCTTTTCCTATTGGCACAGCTGCTGGCATGCACCCGTGCAAGCTTCCAGCTTGCTTATCTATGCTTGCAGCTTGATTTTTTTTCAGGCTGCTTTTTGTTAGAAATGATTTGGGGGCTGCTTTTTATTAAAAGGAAGCCTTACCAACGACTCTCTTACCCTATCTGTCTAAATAATTTCTTTCTAGTTCTGGTATCATTTCCCCTATAAGGAGTGGTAACTCACTGCTGTTAGGGGGTGTTGGATGATGACTCTTTCTGGCTACTTCCTGCTGAAGAGGGGTGTCATGTGGGAACAGCAGTTAAGGCTCCTCCTGGGGTTGATTTAAGGGTCCTCAGAAGAAAGGTGTGTCCATGCGTGGCTCCATCTGTAGCACCATTTGGATGTTCCATCTTCAACATTCTTTACGATGAATGTACTTTCCAATCCTGGACGGGGCCCCAAAATGAAGTGGCGTTGTTGTCTGGGGTAAATACCCGAGGTTCGTTGTCTCATGCCAAGGAAATCAAGGACATGGACACACAAGAAGTGAGTTTAAGAGTGAAGGTTTAATAGGCAAGAGAAAAGAGGAAAGAAAAGCTCTCTCCTGCAGAGAGGGGCTCCTGAGTGGGTCTTCCCTGCATATCTCTTTTTAAAAATTAACAGCAATGCAGTTTGCTGTTTGAATTTGTTTCTAAACAAGTTCAATTTAGAAGTAAATAAAAGTGAAAATTCTCATTCTTCTCTCTAATTCCTGTTTCTTCTGCCACTGACAGTTTGATATGTCCTTGAAGATATGTTTCAGTATTACGTAAATATCTATTTATATATACAAAACGATAAAATGGATACCTTGGCCGGGCGCCGTGGCTCACTCCTGTAATTCCAGCACTTTGGGAGGCCGAGGCGGGTGGATCACCTGAGGTCAGAAGTTAGAGACAAGCCTGGCCACATGGTGAAACCCCATCTCTACTAAAAATACAAAAATTAGCTTGGCGTGGTGGTGGGTGCCTGTAATCCCAGCTACTCAGGAGGCTGAGGCATGAGAATCGCTTGAACCCAGGAGGCAGAGGTGGCAGGGAGCTGAGATTGCACCATCGCACTCCAGCCTGGGTGACAAGAGTGAGACTCCATCTAAAAAAAAAGTGGATATCTTGTTTTGCAGTATACTATTTGTTCACGTCTGCTTCATGTTTTTATTTGCATGCTTTAGTATAAATGTGACATTATTTAACTATTCCCCTTTTTTGCTTATATTCAGTTTTTTGCTTTATAAACAGTGCTGCATTGAATGTCCTTGTCTTTTTTTTTTTTTCTTTCTCTTTTTCGACATTGAGGCTCGCTCTGTCTCCCAGGCTGGAGTAGTGGCACAGTCTTGGCTCTCTGCAGCCTCTGCCTCCTGGATTCAGGCAATTATCCTGCCTCAGCCTCCTGAGTAGCTGGGACTACAGGTGTCTGCCATGATGCCTGGCTAATTTTTTTAATAGAGATGGGGTTTCACCATGTTGGCCAGGCTGGTCTTGAACTCTTGACCTCAAGGAATCTGTCTGCCTTGGCCTCCCAAAGTGCTGGGATTACAGGTGTGTGCCACCGTGCCCGGCCCCTTGTCTATTTCTGTGACTGTTCCTGTGCCAGCACTGCCCAGCAGAGCTTTCTGGGTGATGAAGGTGATCTGTCTCTGCACTCTCCTGTGTGGCAGGCACTAGCCACATAGGACTATGGAGCACTTGAAATGCAACTAGGGGAACCGAAGAACTAAAATTTTAATTTAAATTAAGTTATTGAGACAGTCTTGCTGGGTTGCCTAGGCTGGAATGCAGTGGTGTGATCATGGCTCACTGCAGCCTCAACCTCCCCAGGCTCAGGTGATCCTCCCATCTCAGCCTCCTGAGTAGCTGGGACTACAGGCTCATGCCAGCACACTTGGCTAATTTTTGTATTTTTTTTGTAGAGTTTGGGTTTCACCATGTTGCCCAGGCTTAATTTAATTTTAATTAAATTTAAATAACATGTGGCCAGTGGCTACTATATTGGATATTGGACAGTGTAGTTCTGTAGGATAGATTTCTAGAATTGAAATTGCTGAGCCGTAGGGCATATGCATTTGCTAAGTAGTACAGACTTGCCCTCCAAAAATTTTGTACCAATTTCTCTTTATACCAATGGTGTTTGAGTGTCCGTTTCCCCACATCCTCAGTTTTTTTTTTTTTTAATTTTAATTTTTATTTATTTCTTGAGACGGAGTCTTGCTCCAGTCACCCAGGCTGGAGTGCAATGGGGTGATCTTGGCTCACTGCAACCTCTGCCTCCCAGGTTCAAGCAATTCTGCCTCAGCCTCCTGAGTAGCTGGGATTATAGACGCGTGCCACCACGCTGGGCTAATTTTTCTATTTTTAGTAGAGATGGGGTTTCACCATGTTGGCCAGGCTGCTCTTGAACTCCCAACCTCACGATCCTCCCGCCTCAGTCTCCCAAAGTGCTGGGATTACAGGCGTGAGCCACAGCACCCGGCCCATCCTCAGTAGTATTTTGACTGTTACCTAAGTTTGAAGTTTTTATGTTTTATGGGTGAGAATGATCACTTGTTTTATTTTGCTTTCCCTCCATGGCCAGTGAGATGGAACTGTGTTGACTGGTTATTTACAGTTCTCCTTTGCCCGTTCAGATTCCTTGCTGCATTTCCAGATGAGTTGTCTTACAACTAGACACATTTGCTTTTTGAAAAATGTCAGTGCAAGGTATCCCCCCAAAGATGATCTTAACTAGACAATATCCTTTACCCAAATTAGGGGTAACTGGGTAGGAACTAGACGGCATGTATGTCAGAAAACATCTATGATACCAACCACATGACAGTTTTATTTCTCTGATGTTATCTTTGTGAGTTGAACCACCATTACCAGAGATAAAGTAAAACAAATGGAAAAGGGGTGAGAAGGGGTGAACTGTAATTTAGTATGAGTCCAATTCACCTTGTGTCTTACTGGAAAGCCCTTCCCTGTAGCGCGAGTGTGGAGGGAGCCTCATGGGCTGACTGTGGCTGCAGGCATCCCTCTGGGGTGTGGGGGATGAATGAGCTGCCCAGGACCCTGGCTCTGGGTCAGAGGCAGGACTGTTCTACCTGCACGTAAGGACAGAGAGGAAGGGGCAGCAGGGGAACCCTGAGGCCTCTTTGTTCCTTGGGCAGAAGTTATTTGTATTGATGGCCTGAAGTGGATGAAAGGGATATGCCTCTAGATTTGTATTAATATTTTATTTTTTAAAATGTGAACGCAAATATAGAAGAAAATGCTCCAAAATGTTAATATTCATTATCTCAGGAAGGTGGAATTATAAATATCCTTATTTACTGTATACTTTTCCAGTTTTCTAAAGCAAGTTTCGCATTATTTCTGTAATCAGGAAAAAGCTCTTAGGACTGTTACAGTTTGGAGGAGGCGGAGGCCCAGCGGCTGCAGGGGCGGGCGGGCATCCCACGTGGAGCACGGTTCCAGCCTAGGCGAGACGCCCTGGCTTCCGCTCGCCGCCATTAGCGAGGCTACCCCGATGGAGGGTGACGCAGGAGGATGAGTGTTTCCTGTGGTAAGAGACTAACAAGCATGGGGTTTTTCTTTTCTTTTCTTTTCGTTTTTTGAGACGGAGTCTCACTCTCAGTCTGAGACTGGGCGACAGCCCAGGCTGCACGATTTCGGTCCCTGCAACCTCTGCCTCCTGGGTTCAAGCTATTCTCCTGCCTCAGCCTCCTGAGTAGCTGGGATTGCAGGTGCCTGCCACCACGCCCAGCTAATTTTTTGTATTTTTAGTAGACGTCGGGGGTTTCACCATGCTGGCCAGGCTGGTCTCGAACTCCTGACCTCGGGTGATCCGCCCGCCTTGGCCTCCCAAAGTGCTGGGATTACGGGCATGAGCCAAATGTTAAGGGAAGGCATCCTATTTTACATACCAATTTTCCCGCAAGTCACCGGGAGGATGTCATGGTGCATGGCTGACCGTCGTCCTATGCCGAGGGTCTGCTCAAGGGACAGAGGAGGACGGTGCTGTCCTGGGGTTCTGTCTGGCTTCCTGTGCCTGTCCTCGGAGGCTCGCTGTTACCTTTCTGAGCCTCAGCTTCTAGCGCGGGGGCTGGGAAGGGAACTCAGAAGGGGCTGGAGCCGCGCGGCCCCCTGAGCGTTCTCTGTAAACGCTCGGGGTCCCCACGCCAAGCCCGGCCTTCTGCATGCTGCTTCCTCGGCTACCCTTGAGAAGCAAAGCCCCCTTTTCCCTTGCCCACCACGCCAGTCCTGGCGCTCAGGTGCTGCCTTCCCTGTAATCCACAGCCCGGTTCTGGGTGCAGGCGTGTGTGTGAGCGCGAGGGGCATTTTCAGATCCTGCGCGCCCTTAATCGTGGCTCCTCTGCGCCCCAGCGGCCTCTCAGGTAAGGGTGGTCGGATACTAGCGCCACTGGCCTCGCCCAGCTTTGAACAAATCGTGGCCGCGCGGTGGTTCACGCCGGGAATCCTAAAACTTTCGGAGCCAGAGGAGCCCTTAAGCCTAGGGATTCGAGACCAGCCTGGGCAACATAATGAGAACCCCGTCTCTTAAAAAACAAAACGAATTGTAAATTAGGACAGGGTGCCATTGGATAGACCTCCATGAATGTCGCTTTTCCTACTGAGAAAGGCCCGGTGAAGCTGTGGCTTAGGGTGAGTCACCAGCAATGTCGGGCTGGGCAGGCCTCCCCTCCTGCCGAGGTTGGGTGGCCTGGAGGAGACGGGGCGCCTCCCGAGGGGGGCTGACTCCAACACGCCCAGTTCCTTCTTCCCCAACATAGTTACCAAATACACTCCTTTCCTCTGGCGGAGTGGATTAAAGGGGGTAGGAAGCAAAAGTGGATTCCAAATGGGGTCCAGTCACGTGGAAGGAAGGTTAAGGACGGGGCTCAGCATTCCCGTGCAGTGTAGGCACAGTCAGCTCTGCCCCTCTCCGGGATCTGGCGGCCCACCTGGGGTGGGCGTCCAGGCCTGGGGCTAGCGGAGTGGAGCGTGTGCTTCCCGCCTTCCGTCGGGGCTCGTAACCCGCCCTGCTCCATAAACTGCCACTCCCACCTGCCTTCCAGACGGCTGCCTCCTGAAGCTCTTTCCCGAAGCATTTCTCCATCGCAGAACTCCCTCTTGAACTCCAAACCTTTATTTCAAGCTGCCTGGCAGACGTCTCTTCTCGGAGATTCTGCAGGCATCCAGAAGTCACTGTTCCCCAGGCGGAACCTGTGCGCTGGGTGCCCTTCGCACGTGGAGTCTCGGCCGCATTGCCGCCTCTGCTCTGACAATTCCTCCCGACCTCTCCCAGCTCCAGTGAACACAGCCTCGGCGGCAAGCGTTGTGCTGCAGCTGCGTGCCTGTCTCCCCTCTGCCCATGAGCGCTGGAGGCCTCTCTTGTCTTCATTCCAGCAGCGGCCAGGCCGGCGCGTGCCAGGTGATAGGCACTGGTGGATGATGTTTGCTGAACGGAAGCCCTCAGGCAGGCGGGCCTGGTCGGGCCTCCCAGGCCAAGGGGATTTCTGCTTAGGGACCGAGGTTCTCCTTCAGCAGGCGCTCATAGTTCCCTGTGACCACCAAAGAAACACAGACCATTCCTGGCACTTCTGAGCATTTCTTGCAACTCTGAATTATGGTATAATTAACACTCAGTGAGGTGACTTCACTGCTGCAATTGAAAGGGCCAGAGATAGTCATAGTTGCAATTAAACTCGACCCCACCAGGTGCCGCTGTTGTTGCTGCCAAACAGATGCTCACAGCTTCCTCGTCCGTGCTTTCTGCCTGGAGCCCTTTAAGTCCCTCTTTTGACCTCCTTGCCCCACTCCCTACCACTCATTGCCGTCTCTAATCAGCGTCAGGTTTAACCTCTAAATGGCAAGTCGGGAAAAGCAAGGAAATTCTCCATCTTACTCTGGCCCAAATCCCTTTTGCTGTGTAAGTAGATTTTGTTCTAGCCACACGGAGAGCAGATGGTCATCCTTACTGAGTGAAACCCTTCACTTAAGATCATATTGAATTCTCGTGTTTCCTTTATAGAAGCAGGCGGAATGAGCTCTCACCCTCTCTTCCTAGGCTTCCTTTCCAAGCTCCTAATCACCTCTCGTAGTGCTCCTTCCTGGAACTTCCTCCCGGGCCTACCCACAGTCCCCTTTTATGGAGACCACAGCTGTGGACAGGCCTGGCCGCTGATGAACCGGAAGACTCCAGATAAGGTCAGGAAGCCTGAGGCCTGCCCTGGCCCTGGATGAGTTGGCCCCGAAACTTTTTCTCATTCTGGGCTTTCGTGCCTGCAGTGGCCGGCCAGCTCCACGTGTTTCAAAGATCCAGTAAAATAAGGGAAATGAAAATGTTTCAGAAGGGTGGTGGCGGGATGATGGGATGTAGGTGACTTCTTTTTTTTTTTTCATAATATTAGTCATGCTTTTTTTTTTTTTTTTTTTTTTTTTGAGACAGAGTTTCGCTCTTGTTGCCCAGGCTGGAGTGCAATGGCATGATCTCGGCTCACTGCAACCTCTGCCTCCTGGGTTCAAGCGATTCTCCTACCTCAGCCTCCAGAGTAGCTGGGGTTATAGGTGTGCACCACCATATCTGGCTAATTTTTTCGTATTTTTAGTAGAGACAAGGTTTCACCATTTTGTCCAGGCTGGTCTTGAACTTCTGACCTCAAGTGATCCACCCGCCTCGGCCTCCCAAAGCGCTGGGGTTACAGTCGTGAGCCACTGCAGCTGGCCTATTGTTTTTTCAATATAATGAAGGATAAAAATATTTAAGAGGGTGACAGTTAATCCAAGAGGAGAGCTCCACTGCCCGCTTATGTAACCATATTCTATGGGTTTCCCCAGTCTCCCATCATGCAGGGAACTGATTTGCTAGCGTCCTTGTCTCTAGTGGTTTTGTTTAACTGTGGTCTCTTTTCTATTCCTTTTCTTCATCATCGCATTAATGCTCTCCTGAGAGCCATCCTCCTCAGGGGACTCACCCATAAAAATAAAGGATTCACCCACAAGAGAGGGACAAATGCTTGCCTGAGGAGCCCCTGTTTGGTGCCAGGCTCTGGGGTGATCCCTTTTTCATGCCGATGCTCTGATTCCTCACACTCCCGGGAAAGGGTCCCTTGGCCCATTTTGTACACAAGAAAACTGGCTCTAATAGGAGTGATGGAAGTGGCCCAGGGTTAGTGAAGCAGGAGCTGAACTCTGAGCCTGGTTCTGCCAGACTCCAGGAGCCTTCAAGGCACCGGCAAGTGTGATCCCCCACGGGCAAGCACAGTCCAGCAACAGCCTCGTCCTGGGACGCCTCAAAACTCACTGCACCAGCTACACAGAGGGCTTTTTTGCCACCTCACTTTGTCATCAAATAAACCCAGAGGCCAGAGATCTTTACATGTCATCCTGAACGATGCTGATTTTAAATGTTTACTCTGCAGCTTGAGATCCCTACTGCTTAAGAATTCAGCTTCTTTTAAGAAGGCGAGGTGGAGAGGGCTTATTTAAAAAATTGTCTTGTTGAAAATGAATCCATTGTGTTTAGATATTTGCTCAAAAGTTCATTCCTGGCCTGAAGTGGTGGCTCACGCCTGTAATTCCAGCACTTTGAGAGGCCGAGGCGGGTGGATCATGAGGCCAGGAGTTCAAGACCAGCCTGACCAAGACAGTGAAACCCCGTCTCTACTAAAAACACACAAAAAATTAGCCGGGTGCGGTGGCAGGCACCTGTAGTCCCCACTACTTAGGAGGCCGAGGCAGGAGAATTGCTTGAACCTGGGTGGCAGAGGTTGCAGTGAGCCGAGATTGTGCCATTGCACTCCAGCCTGGGCGACAGAGTGAGACTCCGTCTCAAAAAAAAAAAAACAAAAAAAACCAAAAAACAAAAACAAAAAAATACAAAAAAAAATTAGCCGGGTGTGGTGGTGGGTGCCTGTAGTCCCAGCTACTCGGGAGGCTGAGGCACAAGAATCGCTTTAGCACGGGAGGCAGAGGTTGCAGTGAGCTGAGATCACGCCATTGTACTCCAGCTTGGGCTACAGAGACTGTCTCAAAAAAAAAAAAAAAAAAAAAAAAAAAAGTTCATTCCCTTTGGAAAAGCAATAATGAAGTAAAAGACCATTGTCTCAGAACTCAAGCTCCTCTGACAGCATCCAGATTTTCCCCCCTCAGAGGAGCCCAGACTGCAGGAAAGAGGCATCTCTAGGCCTCCCCATGGTTCTGTCAGGTGGAGTAAAGGGATCCCATGAAAAGAATCGCAGTGAGCAGCACTGCCCACACCGTCTGTGTGAGGTTCCCTCTGTCTGAGGACTCTGCATTATTAGAGGAAGAAGCTGGTGAACTCAGGAAAGATTCTCTGGGTAGAACTGTGGGCTGGTGGCCCAAGACAGGGAGCCTCTGCCAGCGTCCCCTCCGGCTTGGAGATGGTCCATGCTCGGCCTCAGCTGACCAAACCCTCCCAACCACCTCGCTTGGCTCCCTGGGCACTCTGCTTTCCCGCCCTTGGCTTGCAGCACCCCCAGCCACCCACAGGAGCCACCTTGCAGAGGGAGGGGTCCCAGGTGGAGTGACTTCCCTCCCTCGCAGGGGATCGGCTGGCCAGGTGGCCCTGTGCGTCAGATCACAGCGAGGCCGGGCAGGGGTGTGCGTAGGCGAGGCTTCTCCCAGAACTGCCACTGAGGCGCCTGTGCTCAGTCATGAGACTGCTCAACACGGTAAGTGTGGCCTGTTCCCCGCTCACCCCAAGATGCTGCCTCTGCTGTCCTGCCTGTCCTGCGTGCTGGGCTGGGCCGGGGCTCCCAGGTGGCAGCTCTCCTCCCTGGACAGGGGTGGCTAGCGTGTCTCTGCCTGAATCCTGCAGACTGCTTAGGCTGCCCAAGGTTCACCTGCATTGTGTTGTGCTGTTACTTACATAGATTTGGGAGGAAAATCAATTTTTCTTGAAGTGGGGAAATGAAGGGCTTAAACACCAGAAAGGGCAGGCTCTTAGTGGAGATGCATTTTTTTTTTTTTTTTTTTGAGATGGAGTCTTTTTCTCTGTCGCCAGGCTAGAGTGCAGTGGCGCAATCTTGGCTCACTGCAACCTCCGCCTCCCGGGTTCAAGCAATTCCCCTGCCTCAGCCTCCCAAGTAGCTGGGACTACAGGTGCACTCCACCATGCCAGGCTAATTTTTTTGTATTTTAGTAGAGATGGGGTTTCACTATGTTGGCCAGGAAGGTCTCCATCTCCTGACCTCATGATCCACCCACCTTAGCCTCACAAAGTGCTGGAATTACAGGCGTGAGCCACCGTGCCCGGCCACAAGATGCATTTTTTCACACCTGCCACTTTGCCTCATCTGTCACCTTCACAGCTCCTAAGGGAGTCGGAGCTTGTGCTGCCACCGCTGCAGAGGATTAAGGGGTTTCCCTCTGGGGGCTCCAGAAGATGCAAGCCAGGGTGTTTTTGGCTGCTTGAGCAAAGGATAAGAGCTGCTGACTGCGGGTTTCTGAATGCGGGGCGGGGACGCCGTGCCTCCCTTTCCTGCTCACCTGTGTTTTCTGTACAAGCCTGTAACAGTAGTCAAATAAGGGAAACCAACAAAGGGTATGTGAAAAATACAAGGGCCAAATTATATAGCTTTGGTTTTTGTGGAAACTCTGAAAGAAAAATTGTCAATATTGAGAAAAAGGCTTTGGAGGCAAACTTCTGAGGGGCATTTTTTATTATAAATTTAATATGGTTGATTAATGAAAAATGACAATGAAGTACCAAGAAAATGTTTGTCAATATAAAAATTTTAGCAGCATTTCCATAGTTTCAGGCTCCAACATTAGTCGTACTTCCTCCCTCCCGCTATCAAAAAAGAAGAGACTCCAATGGGATGGAGTAGAGCCTGGGGGTGTCCAGCTTTGTGAGGGCCTCAGAGAAATACTCCATCCAGCGTCCAGGATTCTCCCTCCCTCTCATCCCTGAACTGCTAGAATGTCAAAGCACAGAAAAAGCCTCCTTTGTGCTGACACTGGAGACAAGGATCCGTTCTTCAGGCTGCAGGGAGAATTGGGATGGAAACTGACCCTGGACTTGACATGTAGTGCTCAGCCACACCCCCTCACCAACACCTGTGCATTCTCTACTCTGATGACAAGGAAAGGCCACTGCAGGGTGGGCGGGATCTGGGGTGTGGCGGCGGTGGCACTGCTGGTGGGAGCCACGGCGTGGCGCATGCTGGGTGACGGTGTCACAGCCACACGCTGCTCCGGGGCAGGCGTCATCAGTGAGGGTGGGAGACAGACAATGTGAAAATGTAACACTGGCCAACGATTCCCCTGCTTCTTTGGTACTTTCCAAAATTCTCTGATCAAAAAAGTATAAGGGAAGCACACCATTAAAAAATTACAGTTTTACGTATTTACAAAAGCAATGATGATATATTACACAAGAATCAATACACAGTATATGAACAAATCTTCAGTGAAAGCACTTGTGAGCTCCCGTCCCGCTGTCATCCCACAGCATGCGACCTCTGCGGGGTCGTGTTGCCTGTCCTGAAGCTCATTACCTTATAGTATATTAGAAGGGAAAAACATCATTTGGAAAAAAAATCATTTTCCAATCTACACTTTCCTTTTAAAAGGCTTAACATTTGCCATTGAAATAGTTATGTACAAGATTTATTGAATATTGACTTCTAGGCAATGATCTCCACTCCCAACTTGAATATGTTTGAAATAATGCTGCCTATTCTATGGATACAATAGATATTTAATATATAAGTAACTGCACCACATTATGTCACCACGATACCAGTTTAATACATATTATTATGTACAGTAGTTACGTTAGCTCGGGAGGGTGAGTCTCCGCAGCCTGGGTGAACAGTGTGGGATGGAGCCTCCTGGAAGGGAGGCAGAGAGCTGGTCATGAGACAGCCGTGCACGGCCAGGATGTGTATGTGTGGCACGAGGGCACATGTCTCCCACACACCCACATCAGACCATCCCTTTAGCTGTTTGCAGCTGGAAGAAGACAAATCACACATATGGAAGGATCCCATACATGAGAAGAGCCATGACAGCAGCGCTGAACAGCCCAGCCACAGGGACAGTCACGAACCAGGCCACGAAGATGTTCCGAAAGAGGCGCCAGTCCACAGCCTTGCGGGAGCGGATCCAGCCCACGGCCACCACCGAGCCCACCTGTGGGAGCACAGACATTGCAAAGTAAAAACAGGTGAGCCACAAAGGCTACACTCAACCAATGTACATGGGCTAATCTCAGAAACAAGCTCTAGTACATTACCCAGTCCCCTACATTTGTTAAAGCTTTTAAAATAGCTTAGATTTTAGGTAGAATTGTTTGGGGATTCTTCTTTTCATCATATAGCTCTTTATATAGTTGTTTTATATAGTTGTTTTGAGACAGAGTCTCACTCTGTCACCCAGGCTGGAGTGCAGTGGTGTGACCTCAGCTTACTGCAACCTGCATCTCCCAGGTTCAAGCAATTCTCTTGCCTCAGCCTCCTGAGCAGCTGAGATTACAGGCCCACGCCACCACCCTTGGCTAATTTTCATATTTTTAGTAGAGACGGGGTTTCACCATGTTGGCCAGGCTGATCTCGAACTCCTCACCTCAAGTGACCCTCCCTCCTCGGCCTCCCAAAGTGCTGGAGTGCAGTGGTGCAATCTCAGCTCACTGCAAGCTACGTCTCCCAGGTTCAAGCGATTCTCCTGTCTCAGCCTCCTGAGTAGGTGGGATTACAGGCAAGCACCACCACATCCAGCTGATTTTCATATTTTTTAGTAGAGATGGGGTTTCGCCATGTTGGTCAGGCTGGTCTCAAACTCCTGGCCTCAAGTGATCAGCCCGCCTCAGCCTCCCAAAGTGCTGGGATTACAGGCGTGAGCCACCGTGCCCAGGCTGGATTTTGGCTTTAAAAATAATACTCCCGGCCGTGCACGGTGGCTCCCGCCTGTAATCCCAGCACTTTGGGAGGCTGAGGCGGGCGGATCACGAGGTCAGGAGATGGAGACCATCCTGGCTAACACGGTGAAACCCGTCTCTACTAAGAATACAAAAAATTAGCCAGGCGTGGTGGCAGGCGCCTGTAGTCCCAGCTACTTGGGAGGCTGAGGCGGGAGAATGGCGTGAACCCGGGAGGCGGAGCTTGCAGTGAGCTTGCAGTGAGCGGAGATCAGGCCACTGCACTCCAGCCTGGGCAACAGAGCAAGACTCTGTCTCAAAAAAAAAAAAAAAAAAAAAAAAAAAAAATTCCCTGAAATCGACTGTAGTTAACAGGGAACATTTAAAATGTATCTTGAAATAATTTGAAACTTAGAGAAAAGCTGCAAGAACTCCTGTTTTCTCTTTACCCAAATTCACTATTTTTTGACATTTGCCACAATCTGTGAAGAGACATTTTAATATGATTAAAATATCCTGCATCTTATCAAACCTCACTTTCCCCTTCTGCTAAAGATTTCACAATCCAATGTTTATGACGATGGCTATAAAATGGTGATTTACCAGGCCGGGCGTGGTGGCTCATGCCTGTAATCTCATCACTTTAGGAGGCCAAGGTGGGTGGATCACCTGAGGTCAGGAGTTGGAGACCAGCCTGACCAACATGGTGAAACCCTGTCTCTACTAAAAATAAAAAAATTAGCCAGGTGTGGTGGTGCATACCTGGAATCCCAGCTACTTGCTTGAACCTGGGAGGTGGAGGTTGCAGTGAGCCAAGATCGCGATACTGCACCCCAGCCTGGGCAACAGAATGAGACTCAGTCTTAAAAAAATAAAATAAAAAATAAATAAAATAAAATGGTGATTTACCAAACTCCATTCCAATTTCTCACATGGAGTCCTACTTCAAGGAAGAGCTCTTTCCTCTCCCAACGTGTTTTAGGACCTTAATACATAATGACAAATAGTTTTATAAACAGCTGTTAATGTAGTGTCATCCATAATCTGTGAATATCAGCACATGATATCATGTAAGTTGCTCTTTCTTTGGCTAATTAACTGGCAAAAAGATGCACTGTTGCTGCTTTAATTTGCGTATCTTTAATTACAATTAAGGCTGAATTTAAAAAAATATATTTACTGAATTTCACTCTCTCTAGCTTTCACATATACAAATTGTCGGCTGGGTGCAGTGGCTCACGCCTGTAATCCCAGCACTTTGGGAGGCCAAGGCGGGCGGATACGAGGTCAGGAGATCAAGACCATGCTGGCTAACATGGTGAAACCCCGTCTCTACTAAAAATACAAAAAATTAGCTGGGCGTGGTGGCGCACACCTGTAGTCCCAGCTACTTGGGTGGCTGAGGCAAGAGAATCACTTGAATCGGGGAGGTGGAGGTTGCAGTGAGCCGAGATGGTACCACTGCACTCCAGCCTGGGCGACAGAGTAAAACTCCGTCTCGGAAAAAAAAAAAAAAAAAAAAAAAAAATTGTCTCTTCATGTATTTTGTCCATTTATATACTAAAATCTAATGTGTTCCTTATTTATTTATGTGTAGGCTTCACTGAATAATATTAACTCTGTGATATCGAATACACATTTTCTCAAGCTAGTAGTATTTTGCTTTGTTTCACTTTCAGGTTTCTAACTTCATGCAATAAAATATGCTATAATTTTCTTCTGTGATTTATCCTTGGCTTGAATATTTGATAAATATTTAATTCCATTTTATTTTTCTATAATAAAATTCCATTTTACTCTAAATTTAAGAATATTTTAAAAATATTATTTAAGCCGTCAGATTTATGTTCATGTATTTTGAGAGTGGTCTAATTTTGTTTTTCTAGACTGACAGCTATTCAACCTTTCAAACACTTACTGGTTAAATTTTCCCTTTTTTGAAATACATGCTCATACAGAACAGGTTCCATCCACTGCTATCTACTCTGTTCTTGTCCAGGTATCTACTTTTAAAAATTATTGTGGTAAGATATATATAAGATAAAACTTACAGTTTTAGTAATTTTTCAGCATACCATTTAGAGGCATTAAGTACAATCACATTGTTTTGCAAACCATCACCACAATCCGTCTCCAGAACTTTTTCATCATCCCACATGGAAACTGCCCCATAAAACACTAACACCCAGTTCCCAGCCCCTCCTCCCAGGACTTACTCTTGACTTTTGTTTCCTTAATATGACATTATACGTCAGGTAAGCCTAGTTCCTCCTTTCAGTTTCCTTGTTAGATCATTTTATACTGCTGATAATTTATTTCACCAAAATGTATTCTTTAGTCTCGTTTTGTAAAATTCCAAGTAAAATCCTGTTCAGGTTGTATTTAGGGAGAAGTGACTTCATTACAACATCTGGTTTTCCCATCCAATAGCACATTACGTCTCATATTCAGATTATCTTTTTATACCTCTGAGCAGTTTTGTGCCTCTTCCATATATATCACTCACATTTCTTTTTTTAAAAATTATTTATTTAGTTATTTAGAGATGGGGTCTTACTATGTTACCTAGACTGGTCTTGAACTCCTGGGTTCAGGCTGTCCTCGTACCTTCAGCCTCCTGAGTAGCTGGGACTATAGGAACACACCATGTGCCTGGTGCCACTCACAGTGCTTATTAGGATTATTCTGAGATAACTTTTATTTTTGCTGCAATTATGGTGGCAGTTTTTTCCCCTCTCGTTACATTTTCTAATTGGCTATTGCTGGTGAGCAAGTGCTGGATTTTTCTATTTTTATCTTGGACTTGGTCACTCTTACAAACTCTAGTAGTGTTTTAGAAATACTGAATATCGGCCGGGTGTGGTGGCTCATGCCTGTAATCCCAGCACTTTGGGAGGCCGAGGCAGGCAGATCACCTGAGGTCAGGAGTTCAAGACCAGCCTGGCCAACATGGAGAAACCCTGTCTCTACTAAAAATACAAAATTAGCTGGGTGTGGTGCCACACACCTGTAATCCCAGCTACTTGGGAGGCTGAGGCAGGAGAATTGCTTGAACCCGGGAGGTGGAGGTTGTGGTGAGCCGAGATCATGCCATTATGGCACTCCAGCCTGGGTAACGAGTGAAACTCCATCTCAAAAAAAAAAGAAATACTGAATATCATCAAATGTCTTTTTGGCTTATATCTCAACAGAGATCTTTTTTTTTTTTTTTAAGTGGATTGCTAAGGCATATTATACTGAAGCTGCCTATATACCCAACTTGAGCCCCTGGAAGGGCCTAGCCCTGCACAGCCTGCTGGTGGTGGGTGATGCAGTCCTGCGCTGTCACGAAGGGAGCCCACTTTCTGGTAATCTTGATCAGTTTGGTCCTGCTGAAAGGTTCTTGTATAGTATTCTTTTGTTTTGATACGGAGTCTTGCTCTGTCGCCCAGGCTGGAGTGCAGTGGCACGATCTCAGCTCACTGCAACCTCCACCTCCTGGGTTCAAGCGATTCTCCTGCCTCAGCCTCCCTAGTAGCTGGGATTACAGGCGCCCACCACCACACTTGCCTAATTTTTACATTTGTAGTAGAGATGGGCTTTTGCCATGTTGGCCAGGCTGGTCTCGAACTCCTGACCTCAGATGATCTGCCCACCTCACCCTCCCAAAGTGCTGGGATTACAGGCACGAGCCACCACGCCCAGCCAAATATTGTTGATGTCATTTTTCAGCATCTTGCTTAAAGTTTTTACAATCAATATTCATCAGTAAACACAGATTTCATTGTTTGTGATATTTTAAATTAGGTTTGGTATTAGGGTTATTCAGTGTACGCCATAGCACAAATGGGAGAGGTTTTTTAGTTTTGTTTTTCCTCCTACATTGTGGGAAAGTTGAGATCGTGTGAGAGCTGGGTTTTTTTTTGTTTAAATGGAAAAGATTCTAATGAATTCATCTAGTCAGCAGTATCCTCACCCGCCCCACCTCTAGCCCCTTTTTGCTTTTTTAGGTGGGAAAAATTATTTTTGGAGAACTCCCTTAATTTCATCCTATTGTTCTGGGTCAGATTTTGCACTTTTGTCTACTTCTTAGGCCAATATTTCTTTGTCATGTATATTGTTGCAGAAAATAATTCACATGGGTTTTCAAATTCTTAGCATACAGCTGTGTGGTTTATTTAATAATGGAAACAATTCTCTTCTCTGCTGTTACGATGTCTTCCTCCTTCGTCTCCCTCTTTTCCTTGATGTGAACTGATATTTTATTAGTAGCCACTTTCCTCTCCCCTTCTTATTTTGTTTTAAATTTATTTTGCTTCTATATTTCTTACAACCTGTTTCCTCAATTCTTACTGTCCTGGACTTTTTACAAAATCCTAATTTTAATACTTGGTTATTTTATTTTCCCTTTGATCAATTAAACCATTTAAAGATATGAATTTTCATCTTAGCATAACTTGGTTGCCACAGGTTTTGCTATTTGTATCCACCCACAGACACACACATTTGGTTTTTATTATTTTCCAAGAAAGCTATCCTTGTATTTTTCTAAACTCCTTAACTCAATTGTTACCTTAAAAAAGCATTAAAAAGTCTCCATTGGGATACATTCTTATTTCAATATATAATTCATTTCTAGTTTAATTTTATTGTAATTAGAGATCATGGTTAGCACAACTTATGTTTAAACTTTTTTTTTTTAATTTAAATTTTAATTTTTATAAAATAGAGACAGGGTCTCACTATGTTGCCCAGGCTGGTTTCAAACTTCTGGGCTCAAGCGATCCTCCTACCTCTGCCTCCCAAAGTGCTGGGATTACAGGTGTGAGCCACCATGCCAGGTCTGTTTTTAAAATTTTATAGAGATTTTTATCATGGTCTTCTGATTTTAGGATTTTTATAAATGTTTCATGATGCTTGACAGGAAGGCATATTATCAGTAGGGTAAAAACTTGTACATATTTATTAATTATGCTGTTCTAAATAAATGTTCAAATTCTTCATATTCCCACATACTTTTTCTATACTTCATTTATCATACGCTAAGACGGTAATTTCTGAGTTCTTAACAATTTTATGTATTTAGTTATATGTTATTTGATTCATAAAAGATCCAGAGTACTATGTCTTTGCTACTGATCATGTCTTCTGTGAATGTAAAAGGGTATTTTTTGCTGTGTTCTAACTTCCCTTTTAATAAATCGAGTGTGTTTCCAGTTTAAGGCCATCATCAGGTACTTATAGCAAAAAATTGTTGAGAAGAAGGGGGACCAGAGAGCAAGAATTAGAAACTAAATTAGAAATTATAATCCTACATTTGAAATCAGTAGTGTTCCCTGTATGCTGTTCCAAATTGAAATGGTGGTTGAATCATCATCTATGTCATCAGTGAGGACTGACAATGTGGGTGATCCACAAACAGGAATAATCTCAATCCACCCAGTATGGAATTAAAACATTCTGCAGAACATGACTTCCAAATTCCTATTAAAGAGCACACACATGAGCAACTGTGCTCAGTAGTGGCACTGTGTGTTATCTGCTAGGGCTAATAACACACAGAAGGGAAGAACGATGAACGAACTGCCGAAACATAACGTCCGAGGATTCTTTTATTTTCAAAACCGGTTTCTATGTCTTCAATTAAGGCTTTTTTTGGGGGGTGCGGGGAGGTAGTTTTGCTCTTGTTGCCCAGGCTGGAGTGCAATGGTGCAATCTCCACTCACCACAACCTCCGCCTCCCGGGTTCAAGCGATTCTCTGGCCTCAGCCTCCCGAGTAGCTGGGATTACAGGCATGAGCCACCGTGCCTGGCCAATTAAGGCTTTTGATCCTACTCAAAGGTATTATTCCAGGAAAATATCTGATAAACTGAGTCCTCTGATATGAAACACAAAATGTATAAAACCAGAATACATACAGAGGGTGAAACTCATCAAACAGACTGTCTTATATATGCCCTCTGGAATAAAATGTGATAACATGACTTTTCTAATTGTTTTTTCCCAAGTTATACATTCAGCTCATATATCACATAATATAGTATGGTTTCATAAATGTTTTGAAATACGCTATGACAAAATTTAAACTATGCACTTAGGCCGGGCGCAGTGGATGCCTGTAATTCCAGCACTTTGGGAGGCTGAGGCAGGCGGACCACTTGAGGTCAGGAGTTCAAGACCAGCCTGGTTAACATGGAGAAACCCCATTTCTACTAACAATACAAAAATTAGCCAAGCGTGGTGGTGCATGCCTATAATCTCAGCTACTCAGGAGGCTGAGGCAGGAAAACTGCTTGAACCCAGGAGGCGGAGGTCGCAGTGAGCCAAGATCAAGCCACTGCACTCCAGCCTGGGCAACAAAGCAAGACTCTGTCTCAAACAAAGCAAAACAAAATAAAACAAATCTATGCACTTAGCCATGTACACTTAGAAGGAAGCATAAATCAATAACATCTACCTAGATACATTAAAAAACTCATTTTAAACAATACTTTCCATCTTATTTCCTGCCAAGTCCCCAACTTTTCCCTACTTTCTATTAGATGGCTCTAAGCAAGAAACTTAAAAATCAAACACAGGACAATTATCCTGAAAACTGATGCAATTCAACTATGACTCTATGTGGACATCAATACCCTTTGAATGTTTCCAGATTCACAGCCTCACTCACAGAGGGCCCCATTCTTCACGCCATCCCACGGCTCTCATAGTTCATCCCACATTTGCCATTTGGGGACTGTTGTGTGCAGGGGAAATATGTGATATGAGAGAATAAGTGTTATGGGGTAATGACAACTGTGAACTCTTCTCAGCACTTCTATTATTTGGACTCTGATGAGAGCCATCTGCTCTCCAACTACACTGCAAGTTCCTGAGAGCTGAGACTCTGTCCTTAGTGCTCACAGGGAATAGCTCTGGGCTTTGTCCAGAAGACCACGATCAATGATATCGGACAAACTGACTCAAATCCAAGTTGTGATCTGTCTTGTCTATTTTACAGATGGCACCCCGCTGCAGTCCCATTCAGGGAGACCTGCTTTAAGTGCCAACAAGCTATCCTAATACTACTCATTACCAGCTCAAAGGAAACAAAACTGGCTGGGCGTGGTGGCTCATGTCTGTAATCCCAGCACTTTGGGAGGCTGAGGCGGGCGGATCACGAGGTCAGGAGATCGAGACCATCCTGGCTAACACGGTGAAACCCCATCTCTACTAAAAATATAAAAAAGCATGGTGGCGGGCGCCTGCAGTCCCAGCTACTCAGGAGGCTGAGGCAGGAGAATGGCATGAACCCAGGAGGCAGAGCTTGCAGTGAGCCGAGATCGCGCCACTGCACTCCGGCCTGGGTGACAGAGCGAGACTCCATCTCAAAAAAAAAAAAACCTTATCATGTGCTTTCTACAGGTATTTTAGGATAATGATAACATATACATCTGTTCACTAAGGTCCTGTACAAACTGGATGTAAGTCTCTTAGTCACACATCATTATAGTATATATATCAATACAGTATTGGGGAAACCACACATATAGATAATTCAAGTTTGGCTTTTTAAATAAGCATTTTATACTTTTCATCTATTCCTATAAACTGTATTCTAGAGTTTAGTGTTATTAGCAAAATCAGTACTGTCCGTTCCAACACTGTATACAGTATACATCCAAATGGATTAGACTGCTCATACAGTTAGCTAAGTAGCACCAACCTGGAAGAACCAAACCTGTGCTGGTTTTTCAAAAGCGCTTTCAGGCCAGGTGCGGTGGCTCACGCCTGTAATCCCAGCACTTTGGGAGGCCGAGGCAGGCAGATCACCTGAGGTCAGGAGTTCGAGACCAGCCTTGCCAACATGGTGAAGCCACATCTCTACTAAAAATACAAAAATTAGCCGGGTGTGGTGGCGCATGCCTGTAATCTCAGCTACCCGGAGGCTGAGGCAGGAGAACTGCTTGAACTCAGGAGGCAGAGGCTGCGGTGAGCTGGGACCATGCCACCACACTCCAGCCTGGATGAGAGTGAGACTCCATCTCAAAAAAACAAAACAAAACAAAAAAAGCTATTTCAACTGATGTAGGAGTCTGCCTTCAGCAGTCTTGCTTAAGTGTAGGTTAATCATTAAAAAGATGGCATTACATCTGTTTAAAAGCATTCCAAAAGACAACTGATGCCTATAGAAAAGTCACAAGCCCGTGTCCTTGGAAAAGAATGTATTTAGCAACACGCGTCTCCTCCACGCTCCACACACCACAGTGAATGGAAGTGACGTGGAGTCCGGGGAAGATGTCACTTTTCATTCCTTATAGTCTTGTATTGTTTGAAATATTTCAGTGAATGTGTGCTTCTCTGGTAAGTTTTAAATAACTCACATTAGGAAACTCACAACGAATGGGTGGCGGGCGCACCTGCACCTCTTCCTGCCTTCCTCCCCCATGCTTGCCAGACGGAGCCGGGGAGGAGGATGCTGGCCATGCCCTCCATGTGGGCACCTCGGCTGGGCTGCTCCCTGGCGGTGTAATCTCGGGCACGTTACTTAACTTTCCTCTGCCTCAGTTTCCTCATCTATGAAGCTGGGGAAGGTTCTTGGGGAAACCGCCAGTGGAGTGCTTGCCCCAGGCACCTTGGCCATGGTCGGGCACCATGATGGTGCTGATGGGGACCTGAACGAGAAGGTGTGTGGCCTGAGGCGAAGATCTGAATCCTGGATCTATTACATGTGGCCGTGTGTACGTGGGAAGCGGCTCAGCTCTGAGGGAACCCAGTCTCCTCACCTGTGGACTGGGAGTGACAGCTCCACCCCCACAGGCTTGCTGTGGAGAGGGAACGGTGCGCCATGTGTGTGGTGTTGAGCACGGTACCCAGCACTCTCCTGATGATCAGTAAGTGGGGGGATTTGTATACAGAAACTTTGTGGAAATTGAAGTATTTCTGTATATGGTAGCAAAAAAGGAAAAAACAAACTCTTTCCACTGCGGCTGATTCTTCATGCGCAGAGCCCCAGCTTTGAAACACGCTGCTGGGCCACTCCAGATACTCTTGTGAGGGCTACCTGACCTGGGTGTTTGAAGCATGAAGCCACTCCTTTGCTTGGAGTTTTCTTTTAAACATACTGGCTGGAATCTTAAAATTGTGAGTAAATACAAACGTGGGCGGCTGGGTCTGTTATGAGGGCTCATATATTCCTCCTGGTGCCGAGAGCTCTGCCCCCAAGCAGCAAACACCAATTAGTTTTTCTTGAATAATACAAATGAATGAACCTAGGAAAAATCTCAAAGTGACTTTCGCTTTGTTGAGACTGGTGAGTTTGTCTGAATACAGAGGCTCACCTGAGCTATTTTAGAAGTATCTGCAGATACTGGGCAGTGTTGGGTGATAAGACCGGGGCTCTGGTCCTCCCCACCCTGGCCACCTGTGGATCACTCCCTGAAACTCCCGGAGCCCATTTCCTCTTCACTGGTCTTCAGGGCTCCTCCCTGCAGCTCCAACTTTCCACACCATGACCAGGAGCCCTCTCTCATCCAGCTGCAGGTTTCAGAGCACTCCGCAGTGGTCAGTATCAGCAGTTACCCCTCGTGGGGAATTTATGGCAATATAGTCACTTTAAACACCATATAAGGAACAAAACCAGAAACAACCGTGTCCTACAATTCCACAGAGATGATTTTTGTTAATTTCTAACACTGTCAACCCCCAGTCCCCTCAATGGCTGGACCAAGTGGCAGGCTCCCAAGTGAGCCCACAGGTATGCTCATCGCACACAGGACGCCAATCAAACTCCACCGTGGAAACAGTGGGAAGATAGCAGACCAGTCCCAGGCAGGCCATTCCCAGGCAGGCCAGCCCTGGCATTCTGCCTTGGAAAAGCCAGGTCTGAACGAGAGATAGTGTCATCCTGCCGAGAGGAGGACGGTGGAGGGGGTAGATGGAGGAATACAAGGTCCCAGAGACCCGGAGAACCTGGAGCTGCATTTTGCACAACCATCTACAGAGCCCTACAGCTTCCCTTGCATGCGCTCCAGTGGCCCTAGACCCGTCCCAGCGGCCTGGGGAAGGGCTCCCAGCTAGCAGGGGCCTACCTTACAGTGCGTGGTGCTGACTGGAAGCCCGATGTTGGAGGCGATCACCACCGTGAAGGCTGAGGCCAGCTCGATTGTGAAGCCGCTGCGAGGGGAGCATGAGACACGTCACGGGTGTCCTCTGTATCAGCCTCCCTGACACCCTGTGGGTGCTAGAGGCTCGCCAGAACATTCTCTGGGGTGACTGCCAACTGCTGACTGGGCAAGATCAATTTTAACAGAACAAGAGGCCGCTGCTCAACAACAGCGATTCCCACCAAGGCTGCATTTTCCTGTGCATGGGCCCTCAGCAGCCTGGCCTTCTGATACATCAAAGACCACACACTGCAGTAACTGGGCCAGACATTCCTGCTGTGCAATAAGATAGTAAATCAGTCATTTCTAAAACGCAAAGGAAAAACTATGCTCTCATTTAAAAAATGTGCACTAATTACAAAAGAGTGTATTTTTCTCGGATTACGAATTTTTCTTCAAATCAATCTTCTAAACTATCTTTTTTTGAAATGAATTTCAAGTGAGAACTTAAAACTAGAAATTTTAAGTCAGGAGGCTCACTGGAGCTATTTTAGCTTTCTCTGCAGATGCGGGGCAGAGCTGCGTGATGAAACCTGGGTTCTGGTCCTCCCCACCCCAGCTGCCTTTGGATCACTTCCTGAAACTCCCAGAGCCTGTAGGAAAAGGAAACCTCCCACATGTTTTAAAAAGACAGAGATTTCCTACCACAGGTGGCTCCAAATTTTGGTCATGTTCTGAAAGTTCTGGAAGTTCCTTTAACCCCTGATGCAGCTGAAGGCTATGCGGTTGAGAGACCACATTTAAAGCCTCCAGAGCTCACCCACAATGGCAGGGGGCGCCATCCTGTCTGGCAGAGCAAGAGGAAAGTAACCCCAGCAGGGTGGTTGCTGAGAGCTGGGGTGGCCAGAGAACTTTCAGGAAAGGCCAGCCCAGGGGCCTGTTTAAGTCTGTGCCTTCCCTGCCCAGCTGCCTTTGGCCCCTGTGCTGGCTGAGGGTGAGCTTCTCCTCTCTTCCCTGCCTGCTCCGCACCACTACCCTTGCTCGTCTGCCCTTCCCGCTCCTCATCTCAGGGACCCTGTGGCTGGGGGCCGGGCACAGTGAGGGCGGGCAAGGATAGGTGGCATGCTAGGTGGGGCCATTCTTGCCCACTGTCTCCTCCTCCCTGCCGACTGCCGGTGCTGAGCAGGCCGTTCAGACACAGCCAGGAAGCTCTACCCAGGCCTCGAATGACAAGACCTGCCCTGCCTGTCCACCAGCCCAGGCTTACCTGGATGGCGTGATGGGAGTGAGGTCCTTCCCCATGGTCTGGATCACTCTTCTCCCCCAGACCCAGAGGCCTGTGCAGATTCCAACTCCTCCATAAAACAGCAGCCAGACGGGTGTAGCTGCTTCTTGCATTACCCCGCCTTGTTTGTAAATCAGCCACAAGGCTACCAGGGGACCGATGGCATTACTGGGAAAAATAAAAAGAGAAAAGATTAACTATATATGCAAGCGGCACTGTACATGACACAGGTGACTTTGTTTTATTGTGCTTCACTTTATCACACTCCACAGATATGATGTCTTTTCTTTCTTTTTTTTTGAGACGGAGTCTTGCTCTGTTGCCCAGGCTTGAGTGCAGTGGTGTGATCTTGGCTCACTGCAACCTCCACCTCCCCGGTTCAAGCGATTTTCCTGCCTCAGCCTCCCAAGTAATTGAGACTACAGCCGCGGGCCACCACACCCAGTTAATTTTTGTATTTTTAGTAGAGATGGGGTTTCACCATGTTGGCCAGGCTGGTCTCGAACCCCTGACCTTGTGATCTGCCCACCTTGGCCTCCCAAAGTGTTGGGATTACAGGCGTCAGCCACTGCACCTGGCCTTCAGATACTACGTTTTCTATGAATTTGAGGTTTGTGGCACCCCCACACCAAGCAAGTCCGCTGGCGTGATTTTCCAGCAGTATGTGCTCACGTCATGTCTCTGTATCACATTTTGGTAATTCTCACAGTATTCCTGAATTTTTCATTATTATCATATCTGTTACGGTGATCTGTGATCAGTGATCTTTTATGTTACTATTATAATTGTTTTGGGGTGCCATGAACTGTTCCCATATGAGATGGTGAGCTTCACTGAAAAATGCTGTGTGTGTTCTCCCTGCTCCACTGACCGGCCACTCCCTTGTCTCTCTCCCTCTCCTCTGGCCTATTTCCTGAGATATTGCTATATTGAAATTAAGCCAGTAAATTGCCCTACAGTGCCCTCTAAGTGTTCAACTGAAAGGAAGAGTTGCAATGTCTCTCAGTTTAAATCAAAAACTAGAAATGATTAAGCTTAGTGAGGAAGGCATGTCAAAATCAGAGACAGGCCAAAAACTAGGCCTCTTGGGCCAAACAGTTAGCCAAGCTGTGAATGCAAAGGGAAAGCTTCTTGAAGGAAATTTAAAGTGCTACTCCAATGAACACATGAATAATAAGAAAGCAAAACAGCCTTGGTGCTGATACGGAGACAGTTTGAGTGGTCTGGATAGAAGATCAAACCAGCCACAACATTCCCTTAAGTCAAAGCCTAATCCAGAGCAAGGCCCTAGTTCTCTTCAATTCTGTGAAGGCTGAGAGAAGTCAGGAAGCTAAAGAAAAGCTGGAAGCTAGCAGAGGTTGGTTCTGGAGGTTTAAGGAAAGAAGCCATCCTCATAGCATAAAAGTGCAAGGTGAAGCAGCAAGTGCTGACGGAGAAGCTGCAGCGAGTTCTCCAGAAGATCCAGCTAAGATCACTGATGAAGGTGGCTACACTAACAATAGATTTTCAATGTAGAAGAACAGTCTTCTATTGGAAGAAGATGCCAGCTAGGACTTCCACAGCCAGAGAGAAGGCAATGCCTGGCTTCAAAGCTTCAAAGGACAGGCTGACTCTCTTCTCAGAGGCTAATGCAGCTGGTAACTTTAGTTGAAGCCAATGTTCACTTACTATTCCAGAACTCCTATTGCTCTTAGGAATGATGCTAAATCTACTCTGCCTGTGCTCTAGAAATGGAACAACAAAGCACACCTGTTTACAGCATGCTTTACTGAATATTTTAAGCCCGCTGTTGAGACCTACTGCTCAGAAAAAAATATTAATATTTCAAAATATTACCACTCATTGACAATGCACTTGGTCACCAGAGAGCTCTGATGGAGATATGCAAGGAGATGAATGTTGCTTTCCTGTCTGCAAACACAGCATCCATTCTGCAGCCCATGGATCAAAGAGCAATTTGACTTTCAAGTCTTATACTTAAGAAATACACTTTGTAGGGCTAGAGCTGCCATAGATAGTGATTCCTCTGATGGGTCTAGGGAGTCCATTGAAACCTTCTGGAAAGGATCCCCCATTCTAGATGCCATTAGAACATTCACGATTCATGGGAGGAAGTGCAAATACCGACATTAACAGGAGTTTGGAAGAAGTTGATTCCAACTCTCATGGATGACTATGAGGGATTCAAAACTTAAATGAAGGAAGCCACTGCAGATGTGGTGGAAATAGCAAGAGAACTAGAAGTGGAGCCTGGCGATGTGATTGAACTGCTGCAATCTCATGACAGAACTTGAACAGATGAGGAGGTGCTTCTTTTGGACGAGCAAAGAAACTTTCCTGAGATGAAATCTACTCCTGGTGAAGATGTTGTGAACATTGTTGAGATGACAACAAAGGATTTAGAATATTTCACAAACTCAGTTGTCAGAGCAGAGGCTGGGTGTGAGGGGATTGACTCCAATTTTGAAAGAAATTCTACGGTGGGTAAAAAGTTATCAAACTGCATTACATGTTACAAAGAAATCTTTTGTGAAAGGAAGAGTTAATTGATGCGGCAAATTTCATTGTTGTCTTAATTTAAGAAATGGCCACAGCCACCCTAACCTTTAATCACCACCACCCTGATAAGTCAGCAGACATCAACATCAAGGCCCAGACCCCCCATCAGCAAAATAATGATTTGCTGAATGTTCACAGGGTTGCTAGCATTAGTTTTTAGCAATAAAGTATTTTCAAATTAAGGTATGTACATTGTTTTTTAGACACATTTAATAGACTACGGTATACTATTACAGAAACGTAACTTTTCTATGTACTGGGACACCAAAAACTTCATAGGTATTGTGAAACTTGTTTTATTGTAGTGGTCTGGAACGGAACCCACAGTGTCTCCCAGGTATTCCTGCACATGGTGACTTTTCTCTTGAGCATAGCTCAACTTGGTGTATTTGAGGTTCACCTATATAATCTATTCATGGTCAAAATGATTTTTTTTAAATTTTAGTAGAAAGCATAACATAAAATCTACCATCGTAATCATTCTTATAGTTCAGCAGTGTTAAGTATGTTTACATTGTTGTGAAACAGATCTCCAGAACTTGTTCATCTTGCAAATGTGAAACTCTGCACTCTTTAAACAAATTCCCACTGCCCCTCCCCATAGCTAATGGCAACCACCATCCTACTTTCTAGTTCTAGGAATTTGACTGCTGTAGACAGCTCATAGAAGTGGAATCATAGAGTATTTATCTTTTTTTTGAGACGGAGTCTTGCTTGGTCGCCCAGGCTGGGGTGCAGTGACGTGATCTCGGCTCAGTGCAATATCTGCCTCCCGGGTTCAAGCGATTCTCCTGCCTCAGCCTCCTGAGTAGCTGGGACTACAGGCATGTGCCACCATGCCTGGCTAATTTTTTGTATTTTTAGTACAGATGGGGTTTCACTGTGTTAGTCAGGATGATCTCGATCTCCTGACCTCATGATCCGCCCGCGTCAGCCTCCCAAAGTGCTGGGATTACAGGCGTGAGTAGTATTTATTTTTCTGTGATGGTTTATTTCACTTAGCCTAATGAACCTCCAGGTTCATCCATGTTACAGCAGGTGACAGGACTTCCTTCTTTTTTAAGGCTAAATAATATTTCACTGTATGCACACACATAATTTGTTTCCATTCACCCGTCAGTGGACATCTGGGTTACTCTCCCCTCTTGCCTATTGCAAACGACAGTGCTTTGAACATGTGGTACAAATACCTCTTTGAGACTCTGCTTTCAATTCTTCTGTATGTATACCCGGAAGCAGGAATGCTAGGTCATAGGGGAGGTCTGTTTAATTTTTTGAGGAGCCTCCATCCTGTTTTCCATAGTGGTTACACCATTTTACACCCCCACTAACAGTGCACAGGGTTACAATTTCTTTAGATCCTTGACAACACTTGTTACTTTTTTTTTAAAGTGGTAGCCATCCTAATAGGTGTGCAATTTATTATTATTATTTTTGAGATAGTCTCCCTGTTGCCCAGGCTGGAGTGCAGTGGTGCAATCTCGGCTCACCGCAACCTCTGCCTTCTGGGTTCAAGTGATTCTCGTGCCTCAGCTTCCTGAGTAGCTGGGACCACAAGTACCCACCACCGGGCCCAGCTAATTTTTGTATTTTTAGTAGAGGTGGGGTTTCACCATGTAGTCCAGGCTGGTCTTGAACGCCTGACCTCAGGTGATCCACCCGCCTTGGCCTCCCGAAGTGTTGAGATTATAGGCGTTAGCCACCGCACCCGGCCTATTAAATGGATTATTTTTTTTTTGAGACAGAGTCTCAGTCTGTCGCCCAGGCTGGAGTGCAGTGGCATGGTCCCAGCTCACTGCAAGCTCTTGTCTCCTCCCCCAGCCAGCTGTGTAGACTGGGTGTCACTGAGTCACCGAAACTGGATTCCAATTTGGCTTTGGTCTCACTGTGTGGCCCTGAGCATCAGATCCCATCTCTGAGAGACACCCGCCCCTGGCTCAGAGGGATGTTAGAGACGGGGTGGGATAGGCCATGGCAGCTCAGTGCTGAGGCCTCGGGGCTCAACCTCGTGCTGAAGGCATGGACGCCTCTTCTCACTCAGATGACTTCTAGAACGGTGCTTTCACCAGACGCCCTCCTGCTTCAAAGCCCCAGAATAGTCCCCACGCTGCAAGCAACTGCTCGCAATTCTACAGTCACCCCAAGCAGCTACTGCCTAGATGCTTCCTTTGAAATGAAACACGGTGTGTGTGTGTATGTGTGTGAATGTGCGTGAGTCCATGTGTGAGTGTGCGTGAGTGCACATGTGAGTGTGTGTGCATGTGTGTGTGCATCTGAGTGTGTGAATGTGAGACAGTGTGTTACTTTTCCATGGATATGTTTTTCTCATCTCCCTAACTGGCGTTTAAACTTCTAATGGATGAGGACCCAGTTCCTAGTGCTCTGCCACTACCAGGCCTTCCGTAAAGAATACTTGATGAGGAGGAGGAAGTGGGACGGTGTGGGGGCAGACAAAAAGTTACTAACATAGGACAGAGCATGCTGTCTCCAAGAAAATACCAAATAAAATACCACAGAGACGCCCATGTGATGCTGAGCAGAACATAAGATGCCCAGGTTCGTCTGCAGCGAGACTTCTTTCATGAAGAGCAGAGATGCAGCTGCACGTGGGGAGGCGGTGTGCGTAGCCCATGGGGAGTCACTGACTGTGACAGAAGACGACAACGGCACAGTCCCCTGAAACGTCAGTGGGCTCACCATGACCGTGATGGCATGAGCAGAAACTGACAGAAACCGAGCGAGCAGGGAGCATCATCCTGCGCATGCTCCACAGGGGAAGCCCGGGAGGCTGGGACTCGTTTTCCCCCATTTTACAGATTGGGAAACGGAGACTTCGGAAAAACACATGCCTTGTCTAGGGGTTACACAGCTGGAAGACGACAGCAGAGACCCAAACTTGGGGCTCTTGCGCCCCAGGAGGCCGCCCTGCTTCCTACACACCAGGCCTGGGCATGGGGTGGGGCAGGTGGGGTGGGTGGGGTCAAGGTTGGAAGGTCACATCCGCCGGTCCCTACACACTCATTTGCAGGATGCCTGCGACATTACCATGTGGAATGACCTGCAGGCTCGGGCGGCAGCTCCAGTGGCTGCATCGTGCAGCGGGGAGAACTAGGGCCCACGAGTGGGACGGAGCCTTCTCACTGGGGTTGAAGATGTCACTGAAGGATGGCCGGGTGTGGTGGCTCACACCTGTAATCCCAGCACTTTGGGAGGCTGAGGTGGGCGGATCACCTGAGGTCAGGGGTTTGAGACCAGCCTGGCCAACATGGGAAACTCCGTCTCTACTAGAAATAGAAAAATTAGCCGGGCCAGGTGGGGGAGCCTGTAATCCCAGCGGCTTGGGAAGGCTGAGACAAGAGAATCACTTGAACTTGGGAGGAGGAGGTTGCAGTGAGCTGAGATCGTGCCACTGCTCCAGCCTGGGGAACAGAGTGAGACTCCGCCTTAAAAAAAAAATTAAAATTAAATCACCTCCTAGGAAGTTCTCCTAGCGTCCTGGTTCAGCATACCTTCTGGCTGTTTCCTCGGTCGGTGCGCTCTGCCTCCCGCCTGCCTGCCTCGCTGCCCCAGCGCTCCTCCACCCACGTTACCTGCTCTGCACCCAGCCTGGCCTGTCCTGAACTCGGGCGTACACAGCCGCTGCCTGCTCAGCCTGAATAGCAGCATCGCGCCCTGGCTGCATCCAGGGCCTCCGTCATCCCTAACAGACGGCAGCTCCACTCTTGCCTTTGCCAAGGCCACGGCTCCGATCTTGGCAGCTGCCTTTTTCCTTCTTCTCTCACATCCACATCCAGGCCGTCGTCCAAAGCCAGTGCCCCTGTCAAACGTGCCCTGTGTGGCCCCTGTCAAATGTGCCCTGTGCGGCCCCTGCTCACAGCTCCACGGCTCCCCTCTCGAGGTGAGGCCTTCCTTCCTGTGTCCATCGGCCACGTGCTCTGCATCCACGACCTGCAGACCGGCGACCTCCTAGCTTGTCCTGGAGAACACAGGTGCGTGCCCGCCTCAAGACTGCACCTGCTGTCCTGCTGACGCCACGTGGCCGCCCCTGCACCTCCGTCACCGGCCAGCCCTTCCCTGGGCAGCCCAGGTCGCACTGCCATCCTGGCAGCTCCTGCCCTGTGTCTATCTACCTTACTTTCCTGTTAACACTGTTCGCTGTCCCGCACGCAATGCTGACTTATGGGTCTGTCCACCGCCTGCGCACCTCTGTCCCTGGCAGAGGCTTCCATCGGTGCCGTTCACTGCTGGATCCCGGCACCCGCACAGCGCTGGCCCCTGGCGGAGCCTCAAGGACCCTTGTTGAATGAATGAATGAAAGCACCCACCTCACGTCATTGCCGCCGTGAGCAAAGGACCCGAAACAGGCAGTGAGGACCTGCAGGAAATGGAACAGGAGGTGAACCTCGGGCACGTCCTTCTCCTCCTTCTCCTCCTCTGCAGGGTCCTCTCGTGGCTGGTCAGGGTCGGCCAGCTCCGACGCCAGCTTCATCTCCACTCCGCCCTCCTCCGCCTCGATCTCCGCCTCTGCCACCGCGTTACAGTAGCTCGAGTAGCTGTCGTAGCGCAGCCTCTTCTTGGAGTAGGACACGGTGTCACCCACCAGCTTCTCACTGTCCTCTGGGGCCGATGAGTCCGCGGCTCGGAAGGTGGAGTGCACTGGCAGCCCACAGATGGCTGCGGTGTAGCAGGTGTAACTGTTGTTTCGGCGCAGCAGCCGGTAGTTGCTTTCCTGGGCCGGCTTCTCCTCGGGGCCCCTGTCAATGTGGATTTTGTGCAGCAGGTCTTTGTAGAGCCCCGAGTCTTTGTGCACGGTGTGGTACACATGACCGTCACTCCTGGTGTGGCCGTCGAAGCCAAAGGTGCCGTTGGAGATGGGCGATTTCACAGAGCCATGGGTCATGGACAGTGCTCTTCCTGAAAAGGGTTAGAGAAGGTCTCATTTTCCAGTCTTTTTTTTTTTGAGACGGAGCCTTGCTCTGTCCTCCGGGTGGAGTACAATGGCGCAATCTCGGCTCACTGCAACCTTTGCCTCCCGGGTTCAAGCGATTCTCCTCCCTCAGCCTCCTGAGTAGCTGGGACTACAAGCGTGACACCATGCCCAGCTAACTTTTTTGTATTTTTAGTAGAGACTGGGTTTCACCATGTTGGCCAGGATAGTCTCAAGCTCCTAACCTCATGATCCACCCACCTTGGCCTTCTAAAGTGCTTGGACTACAGGTGTGAGCCAACCTGCCCAGCCCGAGCCTTTCGAATATAAGCGAAGGAAACACTCCCTACTATTTCATGGCACTTATCTCCAGAAGGCTGGGGACGACTTAGTAACATACACTTTCTCTTCTAAGTTGGCCATAAAGGACATGTAATATGGTTACCACTAAAAAAAAAAAAAAAAACAAAAAAAAAAACACACACACGTGGAAACATACAACAAAAGGGTAAAACTAATAATGTGGTATTTTCAAAACATCTTAAGTTCTGCTAAAAAGTGTCTTCCAGAAATTACTATGGCACTTGGCACATTTTTTCTGTTTCTAGAAACCAACACAAGGAGAATCTTTTTAAGAAACTCATCTTAGAGAAACTTCATACATGAGACAAAACCCACTTCATGTGAGGTAGATATTCCAGGTGCCTCTGTTTTGGTTTTATTTTTAGAGACAGGGTCTCAGCTCTGTCACCCAGGCTGGAGTGCAGTGGTGCAATCATAGCTCACTCCAACTCCTGGGCTCAAGTCATTCTCCTGCCTGAGCCTCCCAAGCATCTGGGACTACAGGTGTGCACCATCATCCAGGCTAATTTTTTAGGTGCATCTTAAAAGGTCAGTCATGAATGTCAAAGGCAGTATCTAAGATGAGTCAGGCAAAATGAATTTGCTTTCTCTGGGCCACATCTGAGACTGCACCTGTGGCAGGCAGGTGCCAGAACCCACCTTGCAGAGGTGGCAGTCACCGGGGCAGGCTTCAGTGAAACTGTGCTCCCCTGGCACTGCCCACAAACATTGAGAGTCTAAAGGACACAGAATGGTCTGGATGTTTTCTTTTCTTTTCTTTTCTTTTTTGAGATGGAGTCTCACTCTGTTGCCCAGGTTGGAGTGCAATGGTGCAATCTCGGCTCACTGCAATCTCCGCCTCCCAGGTTCAAGTGATTCTCCTGCCTCAGCCTCCCGAGTAGCAGGGATTACAGGCACCCACCACCATACCCAGCTAATTTTTGTATTTTTAGTAGAGATGGGGTTTCACCATGTTGGTTAGGCTGGTCTTGAATTCCTGACCTCAGGTGATCCATCCACCTCAGCCTCCCAAAGTGCTGGGATTATAGGCGTGAGCCACTGCACCTGGCCAGTCTGGACATTTTCTAAGGTTTCTGTGATTCAGTGGTGGGACCACCTCCTTGGTTACAAATTTAGCTTTCTCTTTGCGTCTTCCATAGTATGCTGGGTTAACCAACGTTCAGCAATTCGGTAACTCCTGGGGCACAGAGATCTGCATATGTGGCTGAGTGGCTGCAGCACAGACATACAGTGCGTGGCCCCAGCGCCTCTGGTGAGACTATGAACAGCTCTTGGAAGAAATCACAGGACAAGAGTGAGCCTGCTCTGCTGACTACGGAATGGTTTCCTGAGGCCTCCCTAGCTTCTGGGTTTTCTCAAATTATAAAACTGGAGGATCCTTTTGTGCATTAAAACCAGATTGCCCACGGCCAGGCCCAGCTGGTCCTCCCCAGGGAACTTCTCTGTGCTGCCACGGAACCCAAGCTCTCCAGGCACATCTTACCGTATGCAGCCCGAGGGTGGCTGCCTGCAGAAGTGCCTTCCGAGGTCCCCGACGTCTCCCCTGCCGCTCCCGTGAGCGGGATGGTGCTGTCATCATTAGCCTTGGCACCTGGTAGCTCTTTAAATACTGGGGACTCTGCTTCCTGAACTTTACTGAGGCTTTCGTCAGATACTCGTGATAAAGCACCTTCTTTTTGTAATTTGCCTAAAGAAAACAAAGTCATACTGAACATTCTGGAAGAGAGTTCTTATTATTGAAACATGAATATTAAAAAGTGAATCTATATCTTTATGCTTTAGCACTGATTTTGGAAACAAAAAAAAAAGTTATAGCTAGATAGAGAAAACGAAGTTGAGGCCAGGTGTGGTGGCTCACACCTGTAATCCCAGCACTTTGGGAGGCCAAAGCAGGTGGATCACCAGGTCAGGAGTTTGAGACCAACCTGGATAATATGGTGAAACCCCGTCTCTACTAAAAATATAAAAATTAGCCGGGTGTGGTGGCAGGCGCCTGTAATTCCAGCTACTCAGGAGGCTGAGGCAGGAGAATCTCTTAAACCTGGGAGGCAGAATTAGCAGTGAGCCAAGACCGGCATTGCACTCCAGCCTGGGTGACAGAGTGAGACTCTGTCTCAAAAAAAAAAAAAAAAAAAAAAAAGAAAGAAAGAAAAGAAAAGAAAGTTCAATTAATTACCTGGAAAACTCTAGCCAGAAAATTCAGCAATTGAGGAAAAGATGGAAATTTAGGGCCGGAATTATCATACCCAAAAACAACAACCAAAAAAGGGTTAGATTTGAATACCACAGTTCCCTCCAGCGCCAATGTTCTGTAAATCTATAGCCACCCAGGCTGGCCTTCTGTTTTCTTAAACTAACCTCAGAATCAGAAATTTCAATTTCTGAAAAATTGCCTTTTTCAGAAAGTCACATAAATAAAATAATAAGATATGCGATTTTTGAGACTGGCTCTTTCGACTCAGCAGAATGCCTTTGAAATCCATCCACGTTGTTACATGGATCAATAATTTGTTCCTTTTAATTGCTGAGTAGTATTTAAATGCACAAAGGCACCACAGTTTATTTATTCTGTGGATAATGTGGGTTTTTGGAGATTGCATATAAAGGTGCTATAAACATTCATGTGCAGATTTCTGTGTGAATTTAAGTTTTCATTTTTCTAGGGAAATATCTAGGAGTGGTTAAGAGTATATTTATGGCAAGTGTTAGCCATATAAGAAGCTGCCAAACAGTTTCCCTGTACCATTTGACATTCCCACCAGCAATGTACGAGGTTCCAGTTGCTCTTCATTCTTCTAAATACTGACAACATTTAGTACTGTCAGTATTTTTCATTATTTATTTATTTATTTATTTATTTTTGAGACGGAGCCTCACTCTGTCGCCCAGGCTGGAGTGCAGTGGTGCTATCTCAGCTCACTGCAACCTCCGCCTCACGCGTTCAAGCGATTCTCCTGCCTCAGCCGCCCGAGTAGCTGGGACTACAGGTGCGCGCCACCACGCCCAGCTAATTTTTGTATTTTTAGTAGAGATGGGGTTTCACCATGTTGGCCAGGATGGTCTTGATTTCTTGACCTCGTGAACTGCTCGCCTCAGCCTCCCAAAGTGTTGGGATTACAGACGTGAGCCACCGTGTCTGGCCCCATCTATCTTCTTTGGTGAAGTGTCTATTCAAATATTTTGCTCTTTTTTGAGATAGAGTTTCACTCTTTTTGCCCAGGCTAGAGTGCGCTGGAGTGCACTAGCGTGATCTCCGCTCACTGCAACTTCCGCCTCCCAGGTTCAAGTGATTCCCCTGCCTCAGCCTCCTGAGTAGCTGGGATTAGAGGCGCCCACCACCTTACCTGACTGATTTTGTATATTTGGTAGAGATGGGGTTTCACCATGTTGGCCAGGCTTGTCTCGAAATCCTGACCTCGTGATCCGCCCACCTCGGCCTCCCAAAGTGCTGGGATTACAGGCATGAGCCACTGTGCCCGGCCTATTTTGTTTTTGTTTGTTTGTTTTTTGAGAAAGAGTCTTACTCTGTCACCAGGCTGGAGTGCTGTGGCGCGTTCTCGGCTCACTGCAACCTCTGACTCCATGGTTCAAGCGATTCTCCTGCCTCAGCCTCCTGAGTAGCTGGGATTACAAGCATGTGCCACCATGCCCAGCTAATTTTTGTATTTTTAGTAGAGACGGGGTTTCACCATGTTGGCCAAGACGGTCTCAATCTCCTGACCTTGTGATCCACCCACCTCGGCCTCCCAAACTGCTGGGATTATAGTCATGTGCCACTGCGCCTGGCCTATTTTGCTCATTTTTTAATTGAGTTATTTGTTTTCTAAAATTTATTTTTATTTTTTGAATACAAGTCCTTTGTAGTTATGGGATTTGCAAACATTTTTTCCCATTCTGTTCCCGGTGCTTCTCACAGAGCAATAGTTTCAAATTTTGATGAAGTACAATTTATCAAGTTGTCCTTTTTTTTTTTTTTTTTTTTTTTGAGATGGAGTTTTGCTCTTGTTGCCCAAGGTGGAGTGCAATGGCACAATCTCGGCTCACCGCAACCTCCACCTCCCAGGTTCAAGCAATTCTCCTGCCTCAGCCTCCCAAGTAGCTGGGATTACAGGCATGAGCCACCACACTTGGCTAATTTTGTATTTTTAATAGAAACAGGGTTTCTCCATGTTGACCAGGCTGGTCTCAAACTCCTGACCTCAGGTGATCTGCTTGCCTCGGCCTCCCAAAGTTCTGGGATTACAGGCGTGAGCCACCATGCCTGGCCCAACTTGTTCTTTTATAGAACATGTTTTTGGTGTCATATCTAAAAACTCTTTTCTCAACCCAAGGTCACAAAAGTTTTCCCTTATATTTTTTTTTCTAGAAGTCTTATTGTTTTTTAAATTTTATATTTAGATCTATGATGCATTTTAAGTTAAGTTTTAAAATAAGGCTTAGGTTAAGGTTCTTATTTTGGCATATGGATGTCAAGTGTTCCAAAACCATTTGTTGAAAGACTGTCCTTTCTCCATTGAACTGTTTCTGTACCTTTGTTTAAAATCGATTTGCCACATTAGTGTGGGTCTATTTCTAGACTCTATTCTTGTTCCATTAATCTATGTGTCTCTGTCTTCCCTAATTCCACAGTGCCTTGTGGCTTCATAACAAGTCGTGAAGTCAGGTTAATACGAATCCTCCAACTTTTTTCTTTTCTAAAATTGTTCCAGCTCATCTAGTTTCTTTGACTTTCTACATGAACTTTAAAAGTGGCTTGTCTAAATCTACAAAATATCCTGCTGGGATTTCTATTTAAATTGTCTAAAGTCTAGAGATGAATCTAAGAACTGGCATCTCTACTACACTGTCTTCCAATTCAGGAGCATGCTTTGTCTCATGTATTTTGGTCTTCTTCGAAAAGTGAATTTCCAAATGCAGATATATCCACACCGAAATGTGACCCTATGGTACCTGCTGAGACCAAATGTAAATACCTGTTTTTTGAGAGTTCTGTAAAAAGCATGTGGCTTCAAGGCTTGAAATTCAAATATGGGGAATTGGGAATAGGAAAACAGCCCTGGCTGACTTCCTAAGCCATATTCTTCTTCTTTTTAAAAACTGTTTTCCTTTTAATAATATGTGTTTTATTTTGTTTCGTTTTATTATATGTTATGTTATAATTACTATTAACTATAATAATACAATTATTATAGTACTATACAGTAGAGTACTATATTGTATATTATACTATAGTTATCATATAGTATAATAATTGTACTATACCACAGTATAATTATTACAGTACTATAATAATTATTATTATAGGTTATATATATATATATAAAAAATAAAATGCATACTTTTTTTTTTTTGAGACGGAGTCTCACTCCGTTGCCCAGGCAGGAGTGCAGTGGCGCGATCTTGGCTCACTGCAACCTCTGCCTCCTGGGTTCAAGCGATTCTCCTGTCTCAGCCTCCCGAGTAGCTGGGACTACAGGCACCTGCCACCAGGGCCTGGCTAATTTTCGTATTTTTAGTAGAGACAGGGTTTTATTTACCTTGTTGGTCAGGCTGGTCTCTTGACCAATGAACTCCTGACCTCAGGTGATCCACACGCCTCGGCCTCCCAAAGTGCTGGAATTACAGATGTAAGCCACCATGCCCCAGCCAAAAATGCATACATTTTAAGCATCCAGGTGATGACCTGCCGCAAGTGGGCATGGCCTAAACCCCTTCCCCGATGAAAACAAAGACATTTCATGTCCCTGATAAGTTCCTGAGCTGCCTTCTCCAACCCCCTTCCATCCCAGGCAATCAGTGCTTTCTGTTGCTATAGATGAATTTTCCATATTCTTAAATTTAATGGAAAGATCCATAAAACTTTTAAATGAAAATTTATGGAAATGTTATGAAAAATGCCAGCATGCAGAATAGGTGCTCTTCTGGATCATGGGCTTCTGCTCAGTATCACGGCTGTGGGATGCCTTCAGCTGTCAGGTCCCTAGCAGTTCATTTTCTCTATCGCTGCGTGGTCGTCCATTGCATGAATTTACTCAATTTGGTTACCCATTTGCCTGCTGACCAACACATGCGTTGTTTCCACTTTGGGCTATTATGACGAAAAGATTTGTATACAAGTCTTTTTATGAACACATGTTTTCATTTCTTTGGATAAATAGCTAGGAGTGAAATTACTGGCCCACATGGTAAGTGTAAGGTTAACTTTATAAAGAAACTGCAAACCTAACTTCCAAAGTGGTTGCACCATTTTACATTTCAGCATAAACCTGGGAGAGTTCCAATTATTTCACTTCTTCACCCACATATGGAATTGCGGGAACTTTGTACTCTTAGCCATTTTTGTGAGTGGGAAACAAAATCTCCTTGTGGAGTTAATTTGCATTTCTATGAAGGCTAATGTTTTTCCACAGGCTGGCAGAACTGGACTGCACGGTTAACTTCCAGTTACTCATGGCAACTGGGACCTTGCTGCCCACCTGGGTTACAACTTATCAAGAAAACGTCTGAGCCAGAAAGCACTCAGGAACGGACAGACAGAGGATGGGGTATGTTCTGGAGTCATCCACACTTCCGTTTCCTCCATTAGTAAGGATCGTGGCGTGTTACATGTGAGGTTTTGGGAATCAGGAGCATTTCTGTAAATCAGAAGAATCAAAAAGCCCATACCTGTTATTTTCCTCCGCATCCACGGACACACGAAGAGCCACACAAAAAAAGCGAACAGGAGGGCGACACCAAAGGAAATGAGGGCTATGGCCCACATAGGGAGAACGAGGCCGAGCACTGGGAAGGAAAATGAGAAGCAGTGTCATTACTGGAAACTTCTGCAAGGTCGAGCCTCAGGGCGGTGGACTTCCCACTCCCCAAATCGAGAACGAATCACCTGGATTTTGTAGTGAATAAAACTCTCAACCAAAAAAACATGCTATACTTTTTGGAGTAGAAAGCTGTACGTTCAAGACGTCTTATATCTTGCGAATATGTGCTTAAACTAGTTAGTAAGCTAATTATTAAAATTTTAACAACTGGGGGCCGGGCATGGCGCCTCACGCCTGTAATTGCAGCACTTTGGGAGGCCAAGGTGGGAGGCTCACCTGAGGTCAGGAGTTCGAGATCAGCCTGGCCAATATAGTAAAACCCTATCTCTACTAAAAATTCAAAAATTAGCTGGGCGTGGTGGCGCATGCCTGTAATCCCAGCTACTCGGGAGGCTGAGGTGGGAGAATCGTCCGAACCTGGGAGGGGGATGTTGCAGTGAGCCAAGATTGCACCACTGCACTCTAGCCTGGGCAACACAGCGAGACTCCATCTCAAAAAAAAAAATAAAAAAAATAAAAATAAATAAATAAATAAAATTTTAACAACTGGGCACAAACAGCATATTTAAGTTGAGATGAAATTCATTTACATATTATTTCAATATCTAAATGGCTGCACACACAAATGTGGCTGAGAAGGGAGTCAGCTGAGGTCGGGCACAATGGCTCCCGCCTGCAATCCCAGCACTTTGGGAGGCCAAGGTGGGAGGATCACCTGAGGTCAGGAGTTCGAGACCAGCCTGGCCAACATGGTGAAACCCTGTCTCTACTAAAAATACAAAAACTTAGCCAGGCGCAGTGACAGGCGCCTGTAATCACAGCTACTCAGGAGGCTGAGGCAGGAGAATCGCTTGAACCTGGGAGGCGGAGGTTGCAGTGAGCCAAGATCGCGCCATTGCACTCTAGTCTGGGCAACAAGAGTAAAACTCCATCTCAAAAAAAAAAAACAAAGAAAGAAAAAAAAAGAAGGAGTCAGCTAGCTGTCTTCCATCCTGATGCCCACCCCAGCCCAGCCCACCTGCGGCAGGAAGCTGCCATCTGGACACTGCCTGGCTCCGCAACTGAGGCCTCTCCTAGTTCCTCAGCAGCCAGTAGCCCTACTTTAAATGGACATGCACCCTAACCACATACACAGAACTTCTTTGAAATCAGTTGAGAAATAAAAGGATTTTTGTTGTTGTTGTGTTGTTGTTGTTTTAATTTTTATTTTTTTAAGAGACAAGGTCTTGTGATCTTGCCCAGGCTGGTCTCAAACTCCTAGCCTCGTGGGATGTTCCTGCTTTGGCCTCCCAAAGAGCTGGGATTACAGGCATGAGTCACCTGGCCCAAGGAATAAGAGTTTTTTAAAAGGACACTGACCTTCAAATTTAACTCTTCTTTGAAGCATCAACTTACGGAATTACAGTGCAGAAAAACTTTTCACTCAAATCCCATAATGCACACTAAGCAATAATAACATTAGCCAATCCAAGGATGGAAGAGCACATGGTTTGAGAACGTCATCTTTTCATAGCGCTGTCATGTCTCCAGCACTCATCACCCTGAATTTTGTCCATCGGCTGTCAATGGTGACAATAGGCACATTCACACACATTCATACGTGCGCAACTTAAACACTTATGCTCATACGTAAACTCACAGGTAGACATGCAAGAATACTCACCACAGCATTATTTGTAATAGTGAGAATTTGTAGAACAACTAATATATGTATCATTATGAAAATGTGAAATAATTATTGTAGACAGTCTTACGAATTAGGCAGGTCTATATGTACTGATAAGGAAAGAGGCCCAAGATCCAATGAGCAATGCAGGCTAGTTGTATGATATACACATGGCATGATGCAATTTATGTTTGAAAAATAAAACATCCACCTTTCCACATTCCTGCCATATCTGTGAATTTACAGAAAAAGTTCTGGGAAGATACAGTGGTTTCCAATTTCTTTATGGAGAGATGGGAGACTGGAGTGGGAATTTCACTTTTTATTACACATACCTTTATAGTGGTAACTTAAAAAATATATACAATAAGGTAAGGTTCTGGGAGAATTTACTAAAAAAAGTAAAAAACAAAATATAAAAAAGAAAAAGAAATAAAAATATATATACTATAAGAATGTCACTTTTGTAAATTGTTAAAAAATTTAATTCAAAGGGGTTAACTATTTAACACTTTGCTCTTAAATAAATTTGCAGTCTTTGTTTTATTGTTAACCATTTTATACATACAAAGCAGCACAAAGTTACTCAACTGAGGTACTATTAGGCTGGGCAGGGTGCCTCATGCCTATAATCCCAGCACTTTGGGAAGCTGAGGTGAGAGGATCACTTGAAGCCAGGAGTTCAAGACCATCCTGAGCAACATAGTGAGACCCTGTCTCTACAAAATAAAAATAAAAAGATTAGCTGGGAGTAGTGGTGCACGCCTGTAGTCCCAACTACTTGGGAGGCTGAGGTGGGAAGATTTCTTGAGCCCAGGAGTTTGAGGCTGCAGTGAGCTATGATAGCGCCATTGAACTCCAGCCTGGGCAACAGAGTGAGATCCTGCCTCAAAAAAAAAAAAAAAAAAAAAAAAAATTAACATACTATTAACATACATTTGGGCTGGGCACAGTGGCTCAAGCCTGTAATACCAGCACTTTGGGAGGCCAAGGCAGGCAGATCACAAGGTCAGGAGATCGAGACCATCCTGGCTAACATGGTGAAACCCCGTCTCTACTAAAAATACAAAAAAATTAGCTGGGCGTGGTGGTGGGCACCTGTAGTCCCAGCTACTCTGGAGGCTGAGGCAGGAGAATGGCATGAACCCGGGAGGTGGAGTTGCAGTGAGCCAAGATCGTGCCACTGCACTCCAGCCTGGGCAACAGAGCAAGATTCTATCTCAGAAGAAAAAAAAAATTTTTTTTTATAATTGTAAGAGACAGTATGAATAGAATAGGTAGTTAATACTATATATAGTCAGAATTAATGTATATAAGTATTAAAAACAAAAATCCAGAATCACCTAGCTCAATGATAGCTAAGGTCACTGGGGGAGGACAGGCACTTAACTGCTCAGCTCCCATCCCCCTGACTACATCAGAAGGCTATGGACTCAGCTCTGCCACACGGCTGTACTGGCACCCGCAGGCCCCATCTAACTCAGGCTCTGCCCCTGCACCCAAAGCTGAGAGCCGCTTGTGCGACCCCTTGGTTGGTTGCACTGGGCTGTGTCTGGGCCAAGGCTTCCCAGCGTCTGCTGTTCACCTTCATGTAGGGGTTCATACACGCAGCAAAGGATTGCGCCAAAGCTGGTTCTTGCCAACTCGAATGGTACCTGCTCTTTACCAACCTCAAACTAACAACTGACGCCAACACCGATCCCACGCATGGCTTCAAAGCATGGTTCCTGAAGAGGTTTCCCTGCGTCTTCTGTGGTTTTGCTGATGATAAAATTGCTAATTTTGCTACTTTCAGCTTAGCGCTACTGCGCCAAACTGATCTAAGAGAGGCAAACCCTGCAGACCACAGGGAGAGAGAAACAATCTGGGATACATATTTTAAAAATGAGTGAACACTTTTGCTATCAGGCCCTATTTTTACCATTCATACTGAGCAGGGCCCGGAAGAGAACTCAAGAAGAGCTTGACTTCTCTTGATGGGCTCCTTCTAGGACCACGCCAGGCTCCCAGCAGGGTCACATGGGGTCCCAGATGGTGTCAGGACCAACACCAAAAGGGTGAACCTGAGGTCCAGGGCAAGACTTCTCACCCTGTGCTTAGACTTAAGATAATATCGCCTGCCCTTTGCACCTTTGCCGTCACACCTGCCTCTACCACTGATGTGGCCTGGGAAATAGCCAGAAAACTCTGAAATCACCTCCCAGTCATGAGAAACTGGCAGGCGAAGCAGGAGAGAAACGCATCACCCAGGGGAAGTGGTGGGGAGACAGAGTAACATGTCACAGAGGAGGAAGAAGAGAGAAGGAACCTGGGGAAACAGGGGAAGCTGTTCACAGTAGGTGAGAGGGGGAGCAGAATGGGGACAGGATCTTACTGAAGTATTCCAGCAGTTTGGTGATTTAGCAGAGAATCAGACGAGCACAAGGATTTACTTTTAAGGCCTGCATGTGAAAAAAGTAAACTGACAGTTATCTGTGTTACACAGCTCCAAGTTGTACTAAGTACATAAAATCCAGTTTTGTGGATAAAAAACAATTCAATACAAAGATTCAGCACAGGACAGCGCCTGAATCAATGCACACTGAAGGCAAACGGTTTTTCTCCTAAAAACTCAAGACTGGCTTCTACACAACAAGATTTTTGACAAGAATACTTTCTATTAAATTGTCTTTCTGGTACGGATCTCAAATTGTTTCCAAACAATTATGGCTACATCAGGCAGTAAGACACGGCCGTCATTTCCCCCTGCGGATGGACATACTGGGGCACAGCCTCAGTGGCTTGTGTTCACTCAGCCAAAAGTAGCTGCCAGGAACCAGCACAAGGAGCTCTGGGTCTCCGTTCTCGGCTCTAGCCACTAAATGCCCTTTCATGTCAAGCGCCTTTCATTTGCGGAGCAGCAAAGATACGATGAATAGTGATTTAGCTCTAACCTCAAACATCTTTACAATTCTATTCCAAATTCCCAAAAGATTAGATGAATATTCAAGCCATTTAGGGAGAAATACATAGAACTTTTTATACAAGCTCAGTCTCCATTGTTATTGCCTTGTTGTACTTCTTGTTTTTCACATCTAACACACATGACTAAGGATCTATAAACAAATAAAACTTATATGGGACCAATAAGGCTTTAGTCCATATCAGTTTCCTTATATCATGACTCATTATCTCCTCCTTACAACCTTCCTTCTTATTGACTCAATGCAGATTCTTTGTCTTCATTTATATAAATAATCCATGCTTATCGTAAAAATATCAGCAGTACCTACAAAATTGTATGATGTACAAATACGAACCTTCCTCATCATCCTCCACTCTTCAACTTACTTCCCAGGGAGACAGTAAGAACTATTTGGTGTGTATCTTTCCAGGCATTTTCTAGGTAGGCACAGACACCATGTCGAACATTTCTTTTTCTTTTTTCCTTTTATTAAACAGAAGCAGAATCCCACTATATACTATTCTATGCTTTTGTTTGTCACATAACAATATGCTGCAGATATCTTCTCATAGTAAACATTCACACTCATGTGTGCACACACGTGCACACACACAGAGATTACCTCCTTTGCAGAACTGCTCTAATATCTTGCCTTATAAATTGAGCTTTGTCTTTTGCTCTAGATCAATATATTCGAAGCATTAGAGGGGCTACCTATGTAATAGGAATTCTGAAACAACCTAGTTGAGAAAATAAAATAAAAAAATGTGATTTCCTAATTTGCTCTATAAGTAAAAATATATATATATTTTTGCACATGGTACCAAGTATTTTTTTTCTTTCTTTTTTTGAGACTGAGTCTTACTGTATTGCCCAGGCTGGAGTAAAGTGGTGCCATCTCGGCTCATTGCAACCTCCACCTCCCAGGTTCAAGCGATTCTCCTGCCTCAGCCTCCCAAGTAGCTGGGATTACAGGCACATGCCACTATGCCCAGCTAATTTTTGTATTTTTAGTAGAGATGGGGTTTCACCATGTTGGCCAACCTGGTCTCGAACTCCTGACCTCAGGTGATCCACCTGCCTCAGCCTCCCAAAAGTGCTGGGATTACAGGCATGAGCCACCGCGCCCGGCCTCTTTTTTTTTTTTTTTTTGAGATGGAGTCTCGCTCTGTCGCCCAGGCTGGAATGCAGTGGCTCAATCTCCACTCACTGCAGCCTCCACCTCCCCGGTTCAAGCAATTCTCCCGCCTCAGACTCCCAAGTAGCTGGGATTACAGGAACTCACCACCACACCCAGCTAATTTTTGTATTTTTAGTAGAGACAGAGTTTCTCCATGTTGGCTAGTCTGGTCTCTAACTCCTGACCTCAGGTGATCTGCCTGCCTCTGCCTCCCATAAGTGCTGGGATTACAGGTGTGAGTCACTGAGCCTGGCTGGTACCAACTTTTTCAAACCAGGGTACATTTGTGATAATTTTGAAAACGAGGTGAATTTAAATGACCCTGTTTTGAATCCAGCTCTTGGTGATAACTGGAGACTCTTCTCACCCTAGGGCTTCCCCAATCCAAGACTAGGAATCACTGTAACGGCAATTTCTGGCTTCTCCACAGCCTGCACTTCACAATCACAGCATGGAAGAAAGAGGCCCTCTGAGTGCAGGGCTCCTTCTCACAAAGCCAACTGGCGGCCTGAGAGGTTTCTGATGTCCTGGTTTCCTAGAAACTGGATCAGAAGCAGCTGCAACTGGAGGAGGAACAGGGGGAGGAGGAAGAGGTGGAAGAAGAGAAGGAGGAGGAAGATGAGAAGGAAGAGGAGAAACCAGAGGAGGGGGATGAGGAGGAGAAAGAGGGGGCAAAGGAGGAGGAGAAACAGGAAGAAGAGGAGGAGGACAGGGAAGAGAAGAGATGGAGGAGGAGGAAAAGATACGGAGGAGGAGGAAGAGATGGAGAAGGAGGAAGAGATGGAAGAGGAGGAAAAGATGGAAGAGGAAGAGATGAAGAGGAGAAGGAGGAAGAGATAGAGGAGGAGGAGGAAGAGATGAAAGAGAAGGAGGAAAAGATGGAGGAGGAAGAGGAAGAGATAAAGAGGAGGAAGAGATGGAGTAGGAGAAGGAAGAGATGAGGAGGAGGAGGAAGAGATGAAAGAGGAGGAAAAGATGGAGGAGGAAGAGGAAGAGATGGAGGAGGAGGAGGAAGAGATGAAGAGGAGGAGGAGGAACAGATGAAGAGAAGGAGGAGGAAGAGATGAAGAGGAGGAGGAGGAAGAGATAGAGGAGGAGGAGGAAGAGATGAAAGAGGAGGAAAAGATGGAGGAGGAAGAGGAAGAGATGGAGGAGGAGGAGGAAGAGATGAAGAGGAGGAGGAGGAAGAGATGAAGAGGAGGAGGAGGAAGAGATGAAGAGGAGGAGGAGGAAGAGATAGAGGAGGAAGAAGAGATGAAGAGGAGGAGGAGGAAGAGATGAAAGAGGAGGAGGAGGAAGAGATGAAAGAGGAGGAGGAAAAGATGGAGGAGGAAGAGGAAGAGATGAAGAGGAGGAGGACGAGATGGAGGAGGAAGAGATGGAGGAGGAGAAGAGATGGAAGAGAGGAGGAAGAAATGAAGTGGAGGAGGAAGAGATAGAGGAGGAAGAGATGGAACAGGAAGAGATGGAGGAGGAGGAGGAAGAGATGAAGGAAGAGATGGAGGAGAAGAAAGAGATAGGAGGAGGAAGAAATGGAGGAAGAGGTGGAAGAAATAAAGAGGAGAAGGAGGAAGAGATGGAGGAGGAGGAAGAGATGAAGAGGAAGAGGAGGAAGAGATGAAGAGGAGAAGGAGGAAGAGATGGAGGAGGAAGAGATGAAGAGGAAGAGGAGGACGAGATGAAGAGGAGGAGGAGGAAGAGATGGAGGAGGAGGAAGGGATGAAGAGGAGAAGGAGGAAGAGATGAAGAGGAAGAGGAGGAAGAGATGAAGAGGAGGAGGAGGAAGAGATAAAGAGACGGAGGAGGAGGAAGAGATAAAGAGGAGGAGGAGGAAGAAGTGGAGGAGGGGGAAGAGGAAGAAGTGGAGGAGGGGGAGGAGGAAGAGATAGAGGAGGAAGAGATAAAGAGGAGGAGACAGAGATGGAAGAGCAGAAGGAGGAAAAGATGGAGGAGGGGAGGAAGAGATGAAGAGGAGGAGGAGGAGGAGGAGGGGGAGGAGGCCGCAGGAGGCCGCAGAGGCAGGGGCAGGCATGTATCAGGTACAGACATGCTCTGGGGAAGTCAGGAACCAGGCCTGGTTAAGTTGGGAATTCCTTTGCTGGTGGAAAAGAGTGAGCAAAAGTTGGGTTAGGGTTAGAACTTTTGGGAGTACCCATTACATTAGAACGGTAATGAGGAAGCCACGTTTCTGGTAAGAGACATGCCTAGAGCAGCGGTTCTCAAACTGTAATGTGCTTCCAAATCACTGAGGCTCCCCAATTAAACCACAGGTCACTGGGCTGCATTCAGTGGGTCCAGGGCTGGGCCTCGGAATCTGCATCTTGACAAGTTCCTGCATGCTATTGCTGGCCAGGGACCACACATTGCCTTAGAAGGTGCCTACCAGAGGCTTAACTGGGTGACCTGCTTTGACTGTTCAAAGGGGCATGCCATGAACTTTAGCATTCACTGTTTAAACACTGAACAAAAACCAGGCCCCACACAACTGAAGACTTTTTCATTAAAAATGAAGCTTAGGCTTGTATCCAACCCAAGTAAGCATTTTATTTCCTAAAGTTATTTTTTAGTCCTTGCAAGTCATTTTTTTAAGAACAAAAATGCAAAGACAATTTTTTAAAAGTGTGAACTTAGTCTTTGAAGTGTAAGAAAGACTTTTGAGAAAAGTCATGTCAAATGTAAAGTAATACAAATCAAACTAAGCCGAAGAAATAATCAACTTCACAATAATTTAGAGTAGAGAAGCAGAGGAAATCAAAATAAAACACCAAAAACACGAACTAGGACACCACGGCTATTGATGACACAGCTGGACTCGCAGAGATACCCCATATGAGGAAACAGTATGTAATGAAAGTCTACGGTGAAGGGCAAAAGACCTTCAAGGCTTACATAAAAATAAGATTTTGACTCACTCACTGGACATTCTAGAAACATTCCCTTGGAATCTAAATATTAGCAAAGTCCTTTTTTGACTCATCGGAGGAACAAAATGGTGGGACCTTCAGAGCCATGACCTTCTTCTCCTCTAGGCAAGCCCCTTGAGAAACTTCAAGTAAGAATTTTTCCATACAAAGATGTGTGGAAAAACAGAAGGACAGGATGACTCAGGAGTTTCTGGCACGTTAAGGCCAAAAGACTGGGTTAGGTTAATTATGACTGATGGTAACAAAACAGCTTCTAACAGGCACGGTTGGCCTTCTCCATCCGTGGTTCAGCAGATACTGGCGGCCAACTTAAGGGACTTGAGTATCCATGGATTTTGGTATCTTTTTTTTGTTTGTTTTTGAGACAGAGTCTTGCTCTGTCTCCCAGGCTGGAGTGCAGTGGTGCGATCTCAGGTCACTGTAAGCTCCCCCTCCTAGGTTCATGCCATTCTCCTGCCTCAGCCTCCCGAGTAGCTGGGACTACAGGTGCCTGCCACCATGCTGGGCAAATTTTTTTATTTTCAGTAGAAACAGGGTTTCACCATGTTAGCAAGGATGGTCTCGATCTCCTGACCTCATGATCCGCCCGTCTCGGCCTCCCAAAGTGCTGAGATTACAGGCATGAGCCACCGCGCCCGGCCAAATTTTGGTATCTATGGAGGTCCTACAGCCAATCACCGAGGAGAGGGAGGGACCAACGACTGTATGAAGCATTGATTATGTGCTGGGCACTGTGCCAGGTACCTTGCCTGCATTATCTCAGGGACTATAGTGTCCCTTGAATGGAGATGCTACTCCTGGCCTTACTTTATAATCAGGAATAAGACTTTGGGAGGGGAGGTGATGTCACAATCCTGACAGAACAGCCACCCAACTACAGAACCTAACGCTAACTTCAGGACTGGGAATAAATACTGCTTGTGCTTTGAGGGAATAATGAACTTCAAGATCCTTACACAGATTTTTTTTTTTTTTTGAGACAGGACCTCACTTTGTCATCTGGCTTGAGTGCAGGGCCACGATCATAGTTCACGACAGCCTTTACTCCCTTATACAGATTTTACAATTATTATTATTATTATTATTGTTATTTAGGTAGAGATGGGGTCTTGCTATGTTGCCAAGGCTGGTCTTGAACACCTGGCATCAAGTGATGCTCCTCCTCAGCCTTCTTAAGTGCTGGGATTACAGGTGTTAACCACCATGACCAGCCCAGATCTTTTATATTCCTAATTAAGGAGGTGGCTGCTTCTTCACACTAACTAGTATATTAAATATATACAAAAATAGCTGGGTGTGGTGGCTCACACCTATAATCCCAGCACTTTGGGAGGCCGAGGTGGGCGGATCACCTGAAGTCAGGGGTTTGAGACTAGCTTGGCCAACATGGTGAAACCCCGTCTCTACTAAAAATTAAAAATTAGCCAGGTGTGGTGGCATGCGTCTGTAGTCCCAGCCGCTTGGGAGGCTAAGGCAGGAGAATCCCTGAACCCAGGAGATGGAGCTTGCAGTGAGCTGAGATCACACTACTGCACTCTAGCCTAGGAGACAGAGCAAGACTCTGTCTAAAAAAAAATATATATACATACATATATACATATATATGTATATATGTATATATATATATATAGAGAGAGAGAGAGAGAGAGAGAGTGAGTGCATGCACTCCGGTTTCCCAAATATACCAGAAGACATTTTAAAGAGAGTTAAGAGGAGAGAAAGAATTTGTTAAGGTTGAGGCTGGGCGCGGTGGCTCACGCCTGTAATCCCAGCACTTTGGGAGGCTGAGGTGGGCGGATCATGAGGTCAGGAGATTGAGACCATCCTGGCTAACACGGTGAAACCCCATCTCTACTAAAAATACAAAAAATTAGCCGGGCGTGGTGGCGGGCGCCTGTAGTCCCAATTACTCGGGAGGCTGAGGCAGGAGAATGGCATGAACCCAGGAGGTAGAGCTTGCAGTGAGCCGAGATTGCACCACTGCACTCCAGCCTGGGTGACAGAATGACACTCTGTCTCAAAAAAAAAAAAAAAAAAAAATTTGTTAAAGTCGATGCAATTTTTATTATCATTAACTGCCATATTACATACCAGGTATTATACGTGGTGTTTTAAACTACCTTCCACATCTGTACAATGTCACAACTAAGACCCCAGGGCTCAGGACTGGAGGCATGGTTCAAATTCTGGTTCTACATCCTATGAGTTACAGGACCTTGGGTATTCAGCATTGCCCTGCCTCAGTTTCTCACCTGTAAAATGAGGTTATTTGTATTGCCAATCACCAAGAGTAGTTGGGAGGACTAAAAGGATTAATCCACATAAAGCTCAGTTCAATACAGTTACATTATTTATTTCTCACAACAACCCTATGAAGTATTTATATTAGTATTTATATTATTCTTAGAGTCTCATTCGTCACACAGTTTAATTTTCCCTAGGATAATTTACTCTCCCAGTAAGATGATATTTTTAGCGAATGTGCCAACTGCAGCCAAAAGATGGGGAAAAGAAGAGATGAAAAAAAAAAGCCCATGTATAGAAAAAGTCAGACTTTTATTAAAAATCATAATTGTCTTCTGACAGTTGGAAGAAGAACCAGGAAGCAAGAAGAATAGAGGGTAGAAAAAATAAAATGCAGAAACGAAAAAACCCCATCCATATTGATGCCAATTCCCATGTTCAGGACTTGGCACCACAGAAGGCGTCCTCAGCTTTCACTGGCTCAGTCTCTTAAGTCAGCAACCTGGGAGGCGTCTGGTGATTGCAGGAGGCTTTGCTTTCTGTTCAGCTAACTTGAGCTCTAAGAGCCCATATAAAATAAGAACAAGGGGCCAGGTGCGGTGGCTCATGCCTGTAATCCCACTTTGAGAGGCCGAGGCAGGCGGATCACGAGGTCAGGAGTTTGAGACCAGACTGGCCAACATAGCAAAACCCCGTCTCTACTAAAAATACAAAAAATTAGCCAGGCGTGGTGGCAGGCGCCAGTAATCCTAGCTACTCGGGAAGCTGAGGCAAGAGAATTGCTTGAACCTGGGAGGCAGAGGTTGCAGTGAGCTGAGATCATGCCATTGCACTCCAGCCCGGGAGACAGTACGAGACTCTGTCTCAAAAACAACAACAACAACAAAAAAACGACTAAGATATCTCCCGTTACAGAGTTCACTTCAAACCCAGTGCTCCAGGCCTTCCAATTACCTGGCATTATGAGATGTTTGAGGGATTCACATGCTAGGTGGTGCGCTTAACTCCATGGTTTGGAACTGGTTTTTCTCTGTCACTCACTTAAAAAAATTTGTTTTGTTTTGTTTTGTTTTATTTTTGAGATGGAGTCTTGCTCTGTCGACGAGGCTGGAGTGCAGTGGCGGGATCTCGGCTCACTGCAATCTCCACCTCCCAGGTTCAAGTGATTCTCCTGCCTCAGCCTCCTGGGTAGCTGGGATTACAGGCACCCGCCACCATGACCAGCTGATTTTTGTATTTTTAGTAGAGATGGGGTTTCATCATGTTGGCCACACTGGTTTAGAGCTCTTGACCTGGTTCAAGTGATCCGCCTTCCTCAGCCTCCCAAACAGCAGGGATTACAGGCGTGAGCCACCACGCCCGGCCTCACTTAAAAAAAATTTATCCTGGGGCACACACTTCAAAAAGCTGTGACAAACACACTTCCCGGTCCATGAATTATAAAACCTAAAGGGGCAGCAGGCTGCTGTTACCTGTGACTGGGATTTCACCTTCCTCCCACTCTCCTCATCAATCTAACCTTTGCTGCCTGCTTTCCTAGAACCTAAAGCAGCTCTGGCACTCCCCTTTCCTTCATCCCCAAATCACCCAAAGTCTGGAAGCCCCACAGTGAGTATTTAAACTTTTTTTTTTTTTTTTTGAGACAGAGTCTCGCTCTGTCACCCAGGCTGGAGGGCAGTGGCGCAACCTTGGCTCACTGCAACCTCCACCTCCTGGGTTCAGGTTCAAGCAATTATCCTGCCTCAGCCTCCTGAGTAGCTGGGACTACAGGCGCGCACCATCACGCCTAGCTAATTTTTGTATTTTTAGTAGAGACTGGGTTTCACCAGGTTGGCCAGGATGGTTTTGATCTCTTGACCTGGTGATCCACCCACCTCGGCCTCCCAAAGTGTTGGGATTACAGGCATGAGCCACTGCGCCCGGCTGAGTATTTAAGCCTTTAAGATCAATGTTCTGAATGCTGCACAGATACCACAGTAAAAGGTTATATAATGTTAGAATCATTTAGGAATAATTTATTTCCATTACTGAAACATACAAAATATAATTAGATATTCTTAATAAAATCTGAGGAACATTACACTGAGAACTCCTAGTTTGAGAAAGTAATAAGGATTTCCACTATTTTGGAAGAGGGCACTTTTCGATTATGATAGGACATGTCATTTAGCAGAAATTTCATCTTTAAAACAGAGAGGGAGCCTTTTCTGTCAAACATGGCCAATAACCAAATCTTCATCCATAACGGACATTAACAAGATGAAAACCAGCACAAACTAACACATCTGTTGACGTCACAGATCCCACAGTCTGGCTGTAGGAGGCGCATCTCACAAACAGAAGAGGAATATTCTCCAGCAAACATGTACAGAAATGTTTAACAGAATGCTACCAGCTCATCAGTGCTGAAATGGGTGCAAATAAGAATACCATACATAAGCTTATTCATTTTCCTATTCAAGATCTAAAAGAAAAGAATTAGGCCAGGTGCAGTAGGGCTCACACCTGTAATCCCAGCACTTTGGGAAGCTGAGGCAGGAGGATTACTTGAGGCCAGGAGTTTGATGCCAGCCTGGGCAATATAGAGACCCCATCTCTACAAAAAATAAAAAATTAGCTGGGTGTGGTAGCACACACCTGTGGTCCTGGCTACTCGGGGGGCTGAGGTGGGAGGATTGCTTGGGCCCATGAGGTCAAGGCTGCAGTGGGCTATGATTGCACCACTGCATTCCAGCCTGGGCAATAAAGAAAAAAAAAAAAAAATGCCGGGCGTGGTGGCTCACGCCTGTAATCCCAGCACTTTGGGAGGCTGAGGTGGAGCGGATCATGTGGTCAGGAGGCTGAGACCATCCTGGCTAACATGGTGAAACCCCGGTCTCTACTAAAAATACAAAAAATTAGCTGGGCAAGGAGGCGGGTGCCTGTAGTCCCAGCTACTCAGGAGGCTGAGGCAGGAGAATGGCGTGAACCCAGGAGGTGGAGCTTGCAGTGAGCCAAGATAGCGCCACTGCACTCCAGCCTGGGCGACAGAGTGAGCCTCTGTCTCAAAAATAAAATAAAATAAAGAAATAATTTTTAACCCCCTCCACAAAAAACCTCTGAACCTTTATACAAAAGAACAAAAGCGGCCAGGCGCAGTGGCTCACGCCTGTAATCCCAGCACTTTGGGAGGTCGAGGCGGGCAGATCACAAGGTCAGGAGTTCAAGACTAGCCTGGCCAACATAGTGAAACCCTGTGGTGTGCTCCTGTAATCCCAGCTACTAAGGAGGCTGAGGCAGGAGAATCACTTGAACCTGGCAGGCGGAGGTTGCAGTTTTCCAAGATCGCACCATTGTACTCCAGCCTGGGTGACAGAGTGAGACTCTGTCTCGGAAAAAAAAAAAAAAAAAAAAACCCATAAAAAACAACAACAAAATCCATGAGAATGACAAGGAAAGGAGTAATTCAGCAAAGAAAATCATCATTGGCTTCGGCATCTAAAAAAACAAAGCATGGCTTCTAGTCTCTGGATTAACTGGTCTGATATTTCCAGGGGTCTGTACTCTGTGCTGTGAACGGCTTTAGAGCTCCGCTGGGCATTGCTGATGTGTGGACTGTCCCGCTCACTGGGTGCCAGGCATGGCCCCAGGTGCTCCACACCCTCTCCTGACCCCTGCACAACCCTGTAGGCATGTGGGATTAGATCAGGTTCTGAGGCTCAGAGAGGCTAAGCTATGGTGGCAACACAGCTGCGTAAATGGCAGAGTGGGGATTTAATTTTTTTTTCTAACATGAAAGTCTGCTGCCTTTGTACTCTACATATCTCTTGGGTATTTAATTAAGACAAGTAAATGCATTTACCATTCTTTTTACTATTCTATAATGACCATGAGTAACGCATTTTACTATCAGCCAACAACTCCAGCACCTGTTCCATAATGACCATGAGTAATGCTTTTTACTGTCAGCCAACAATACCAGCACCAAATAAACTGATACTGTTAGAATACAATGCACTTTGCCCCTGGAGTATGCTTCCAAGGGATCCTTACCTGGTGCTCCTGTGTACATGATGGAAAAGACATTGATTGCTATGGTAGCAGCATAGAATACTGGGAGTGCCCGGAGGCCGTTGGGAACAGGGTCTTCCTGTGGTACAAGGAGACAGAGTGGAAGATCAGGATCCCAGCAGCATTTGGAGCCAACACAGACAAAATGATACAAAATGCTGTTACAAGAAACTCTTCCCAAACCCCAGTGTGGCCAAAACGATGGGCGTTGTCACTGCCTGTGATCTGCTCCACTTCTGCAGAAATGGCATTGGCTGGGGCCATCTCTCCCACACAAATGCAATGTCAAAGAGCCCACTGTTGTGGCCAGCAGACACATTAAAGCCCTGGAATCACATGAGCTGATGTCAGACTTGGAAACAGAAAAGAACTGTTGGGTCAAGCTGGTTCCGGAGGACCAAAGCCCAGAGCTCAGCATCTCCTTCCTCAAAACCCGTAGCGCTCACTACAGCCAAGTCCAGGTTTGGCCCTAACTGGCTACATTCAACAAATAATTTGAGATTCCAACCTCCAAGCATCCTCTAAGAGAGTCAGATGACTTCAGCATCACTGCATTATCATGAGATTTTACAACACTCTATTACACAATGCATCTTAGCTATGTTACCATGTGCTATGAATTTCCGAATCTTTTCACAAGGTATAGTATTTAATCTTCAACTATTAGAAGTTAAAAAGAACTGCGGTTCCTTGTTGAATAATTTATTTGCCATTCGACATTTATTAACTACTTTAGGCTTCTGCTACAACACTCCCTAAATCTAGTAAGTTCAACAAGAATGGTACTGCGCATGTTTTCAGTTAAATAACGTCTAAGAGAATATGAGGCATTTAGAGTTTTTAGCAGATCTACAGAGAATTTTGAAGTAAAAATACGGGCCAGGAACTCCCATCAATGTAACACTGGCACACAGATGTGGCTCAAATAATTCAAAAAGGGACTAACTTCTAATAACCACGAAGGCCACATTTACATGAACATGCTACCTGCCATGATAAAAGGAAAATTAGGTCTAAAAATCGATGAGAGCAGCAGAAGTATGGATAAGCATCTCAAAGACTGCTACTGCCAAATGCAAACACGCCTGGAAGTCAAGTATGTTTGCAGAACAGTACAGCCCATCAAGGAGCTGTTCTGGAATGTCTCAAGGAGCCAAGAGCACTTGTCAAGAGGCTCGAGTTGAATGCAGTGAGGCGTGATGCAGCAAGAGCAGGGCAGAATGAGACTCAAGTGTGGGAGTGTCACACCAGACCAGGCAGGGGAGGCAGCCATGTGGTAAACACCAAGATTAATGGGCTGGAGCCTGGCATGAGTGACACAGCCAGTTATGATCATCTGTGATGTATCACATGAAAAGAACCCAGGATGAACTGAAAACAAAATGCTGGGAGGCTCAATGCCTATGACCTCTGGTTTCCACAGCATTGTTTTCTTAGGAACAAGAGTTGCTAAAGAGAGATTCCCAACCAATAACTTCTCCAGGTGGACAGCCCCGAGTCTGTGTTTTCAATTAAATCACCGTATGTTTTTTCAAATATCTTTTTTTTTTTTTTTTAAGACAGAGTCCCACTCTGTCGCCCAGGCTGGAGTGCAGTGGTGCAATCTTGGCTCACTGCAACCTCTGCCTCCAAGTTCAAGCGATTCTCATGCCTCCGCCTCCCAAGTAGCTGTGACTACAGGCATGCACCACCATGCCGGGCTAACTTTTTGTATTTTTAGTAGAGATGGGGTTTCACTATGTTTGCCAGGCTGGTCTTGAACTCCTGACCTCAAGTGATCCACCACGCCTGGCCTAAAATAACTTATTCCTGAAACGCATTGACAGACTTCTTGTCTGACCTGTCTCCTTTCTTCGCTCTACTTCCTTTCTCTCTCTCCCTCCCTCCTTTCCATCTATCCATCCCTCCATCTGCCACTCATCCAAGCATCTGTTATTTCCTCCCCCTAAATATTTACCAAGTGTCTTGTAAGTGCTAGGCACAGTGCTGGGCCCTAGAATACAGAAGTGGCCAGGGCAGTCATGGTTTCTGCTCTCACAGATCTTACAGTCAAACAGTGAACAGGCAACTAAGCAAGAAATGCAGCACCATATGACATGCTAAGTGCCATGATGGCAAGGTGGACTGTGGCCGGAGCTCAAAAGAGAGGGGACCAGGCGAATCTGGGGGAGGGGAGGAGAGGAGCAGCTTCCTAGGAAGTGACACCTAAGGGCTAAGTAGGGCTTGCCAGGTGAGCATGGATTCCAGAGACAGGAGGGGAGGGGTGAAGGCTGGCAGGCTAGAGAGGGGTGTGCCTTCCAAGACGTGAATATGAGTGTGCCTGGTCCCAGGAGAAGGAAGGGTGAGAAACGGTGAGGGCAAGTTGGTGCTCTCTGAGAGAATGGACCCTTCAACAGACGGCCAAGCAAGGCTGCAAGAAAAGGGCTGCGCCAGCTTCCAAGCAAGGTACAGCCTGGAGGGTACATCCCTGTCTGCAGAGGAAGCGTGCACTCGATGGTTATCAAACACTGCAGCAACCCTGTGACTGCCAAACAAAAGAAGATAGCCACGTTTTGTGTCTAGAACACTGATCTCAATAAGCACTAATTTTTTTTTAGACAAGATGTACCCAATAGGTGTATTTCCTTCTTTTTATCCTTTCCTCAAATTGCGTCAGTGTTTCAACCTTGCTCTCCCCATTAAAAAAAAAAAAAAAAAAAAGGGAAAACACCTTCACATTTGGGTAAGGAAATTCTCCAGCTGTTTTTTAATGACAGTTTCAAAATCTTAACACTATCTCATTCTATTCTGCTTAACATTCAGGAAATAATTACCTTTCCTTTTTGAGGTCTCAGCACAACTCCTGGGAGTGTTGATTAATGAACTAAAGTACAGAGCCAAGAAACACTATTTGCAGTGCTTGTTTCTGGGGGAATCTCTGGGTAATTTACCTTGGCTCTTTCTGGCTATTTATAATAACATCTGACGCTAACTGCAGGGTGCTGTGCCTTAACAATGTATGAATACAATTATTCCTCTAACCCCTCTCATTATTAATTTCTACTGAGTAGAGCCAAAAATAGTTCTTAAGATTTAATTAAAAGTAGCAGCCCCAACTTACCTTTTTTAAGATGAAAATTCTGATGAGTACAAACAGCAGGCCAGACATGAAACCAGACAACAGTGGAGATATAAACCAAGAAGCAACTGAATAATTAAAAAAAAAAATCTAATGAATGTTAAAATTCATTCATAATTATGGTCCTATTCATAGAACACAATGATAAACAAAATGTATTACATACATTCATAAGTATTTCCAGAATTATTTACCTTTAATTCAGAACCTAACGAGCCCTGTGACTTGGCAGAGCTGACCTTCACACATTTATGGCCACACTCAGACATCAACACACAGTCATACACCACTGACCACACTGCCAATGCAGGGTCAAGAAACCCCTGCCCCAAGCTCGGGCCTCAGAAGACAGCATCCTGAGTCCTGCCTCCCACGGAGCCTTTCTGCCTGCCCTTCTTATCAACACATATGGAGACTCGGTCGCTGTTCCAACAGTAAGGGTTAAAAGCTGGGCCAACTTCCATTTCCTTTGCCAAAGCCAGCCAGGTACTTTCATTCCTGCCATCTAACTGCTGGAACTCCGAAACTTTTAGCCTCTAGCCAAGTAGTTCCCGCCTCTGGGTGCACAGTGGAACCATCTGGGGCATTTTCAAAAACTGGTTTGGCCCTGGCTGGACCCCCAGAATTCTGATTTAAAAGGTTGGGAATGGGGTTTGGGCATTGGTATTTTTAAGTCGCTTCCCTGGGTCATTCTAAAGTACAGGCAGAGTTGAGAACCACTGTTCTAGAAGCCTGGGATGGAAGGTGGGTTTCCTTGTGGTTTGTGCCCATGCCTGGCAGCTCAGGGATCCCGTTTGACCCAGGACTCCTAAGGCCATCATGATTCTTGTAAAAAATTGAGTAACCCAGAATATGGAAATGGAGTGAAAGAGTATCATTCACGATGAGTGGGTTGGTATTTGTGGAGGTGAATGGATTTACCTCTTCCTAAAAGCAGAGCCAGGCACTAACTTGTTAGACACCTGAGAATGGGTGCAGGCTTACGTCTTGGTCCCTGCCAGGCAGGCTTACAAGGTAGAAAGGACACTTGACAGAGTGTTTCTTCCCAAAGGGCAGGCTGGATGACCTTTTTTTTTTTTTTTTTTTTTTGAGACAGGGTCTTGCTCTGTCACCCAGGGGCCGGAGTGCAGTGGCATAATCATGGCTCACTGCAGCCTCAACCTCCGAGGCACAAGTGATCCTCCCACCTCAGCCTCCTGAGTAGCTGGGACTACAAGTGTGTACCATCACACCAGGCTAATTTTCTTTTTTTTTTTTTTGTAAAGATGGGCTCTTGCTGCGTTGCTCAGGCTGGTCTTGAACTCCTGGGATAAAGCAATCCTCCTGCCTTGGCCTCCCAAAATGTTGGAATTATAGGCCTGAGCCACTGCACCTGGCCTGGATGATCTGTTGAATGCCGGGACATAACACGGGGCTCACTTTGAGGCCTCCCCAAGACTATGAACTCCTGGATTCCAGGCATCTTCCTCACTTGTGCTCAATCTTTCTCTGACCTACAGACTGACTTCAGTCTAATACATTTCTTACCTGCCTGGGAAGAACAGAGGGTGATTTCCGAAGCTGGATGACAAGGTAACATTTTAAAAGAATAGAGTTAAACAACTGTCCAGCACATAATAGTTCACTATTTCTATTAACAGGAACTTTGGCCAGGCGCGGTGGCTCACGCCTGTAATCTTGGCACGTTTGCAGGCCGAGGCAGGCGGATTGCCTGAGCTCAGGAGTTCAAGACCAGCCTGGGCAACATGGTGAAACCCCGTCTGTACTAAAATACAAAAGAAATTAGCTGGGCGTGGTGGCATGTGCCTGTAATCCTAGCTACTCGGGAGGCTGAGGCAGGAGAACTGCTTGAACTCAGGAGGCGGAGGTTGCAGTGAGCCAAGATCGCGCCACCGCACTCTAGCACTCCAGCCTGGGTGCCAGAGCGAGACTCCATCTCTACAAAACAAAACAACAAAACAAAAAACAGGAATTTTAAGGGAAAATATATTACTCATACCATCTACGTCTTTTTTTTGAGACGGAGTCTTGCTTTGTTGCCCAGGCTGGAGTGCAGTGACTCGATCCTGGCTCACTGCAAACTCTGCCTTCCAGGTTGAAGCGATTCTCCTGCCTCAGCCTCCCCAGTAGCTGGGATTACAGGCACCTGCCATCATGCCCGGCTAATTTTTGTATTTTTGTAGAGATGGGGTTGAACCATGTTGGCCAGGCTGGTCTTGAACTCCTGACCTCAGGTGATCTGCCTGCCTTGGCCTCCCAAAGTGCTGGGATTATAGGCGTGAGCCACCATGTCTGGCCCATCTAGGTCTTTTAAACCTTAACATTTGAAGAAAAAGATATAAAATTAACTTGTGCCTGGGCGCAGTGGCTCATGCCTATAATCCCAGTTCTTTGGGAGGCTACGGCAGGCCGATCATGAGGTCAAGAGATTAAGACGATGCTGGCCAACATGGTGAAACCTCGTCTCTACTAAAAATACAAAAATTAGCAGGCGTGGTGGCGCGTGCCTGTAGTCCCAGGTACTTGGGAGGTTGAGGCAGGAGAATGGCTTGAACCCAGGAGGCGGAGGTTGCAGTGAGCCGAGATCGCGCCACCGCGCTCCAGCCTGGCAACAGAGTGAGACTCCGGGTCAAAAAAAAAAAAAAGTAACTTGTAATAAAACTCATTCTAGAAAATGTAAACTTTCCTTCTTATAGGTAAAAGAAAATGCCAATTACCAATCTTGACAAGCTCCATCCACTGCACACCTTTGGTACCGATTGCGACCAGTGAGAATCCTATAGTAGAACCCACAATGCAGTGCGTTCCTGAGATTGGAAGCCTCAGGAAGGAAGCAATCAGCTGCCACACAGCGGAACCTACAGATTGAAGGACAAAAAACCATCAGATACAGAGTACAGAGGTGCAGACACCAAGGGAAGAAATCCAAATGTTTTCCAGAACAACATCTCCCAGAGTTTAATTTTCTGTGAATTGTTTCTTTACAAAGCGCTACAGCCTGGACAAAAATCACTCAATTAACTTCAGTTAAAGGAATGCTTCTGCCTTCCTCAACACAGAGGGGACAGGGATGATGGTTATTTATTTATTTTATTTATTTATTTTTTGAAGCTAGTCCCGCTCTGTTGCCCAGGCTGGAGTGCAGTGGCCTGATCTCGGCTCACTGCAACCTCTGCCTCCTGGGTTCAAGCGAGCCCTCTGGCTAATTTTTGTATTTTTAGTAAAGATGGGGTTTCACTATGTTAGCCAGGCTGGTCTCGAACTCCTAACCTCAAGTGATCTACCCGCCTTGGCCTCCCAAAGTGCTGGGATTACAGGCGTGAGGCATCGTGTCCGGCCAGATTATGCATTTAAAGGCAAGTCTCCTGGTGCTACACACTGACTGCCCTTGTCAGTTTTCAGTGAGGGTGCTGCGGATGAACTCGTTCTGAGGTGAAGTTTGGCCAAAACCAAGCAAGAGATTAAAGTCTCGAATGAACACAGAAAGACAAGAAAGGCAATATATTGGGAAAAGATTTTGTTGTAGTTCTGCCTTACAGTCACATAATGAAAAGGACCAGATATTGGCTAGGTCATATTATCTATATAAGAGAGTATAATACCATGTTGCTTTTTTCTTTTCTTTTTTTCTTTTGTAGAGACAGGGTCTCACTCTTGCCCAGGCTGGAGTACAGCGGCAAAATCATGGCTCACTGCAGCATTAAACTCCCGGACTCAAATGAGCCTCCTGTCTCAGCCTCCCAAGTAGCTGAGATTACAAGTGTACACCACCACACCTGGTTAATTTTTAAATTTTTTTGCAGAGACAGGATCTTGCTATGTTACCCAGGCTGGTTTTGAACTCCTGGCCTTAAGCAATCCTCCTGCTTTAGCCTCCCAAAGCCCTGGGATTACAGGCATGAGCTGCCACACTCAGCTAATTATTAAAATATTTTTGCAGAGACGGGGGTCTTGCTATGTTGCCCTGGCTGGTCTTGAACTCCTGGGCTCAAGCCATTCTCCCGCCACGGCCTCCCAAAGTGCTGGGATGACAGGCTCACGGGATGCAGTAAGCCACTGCACCCAGCCCATACTGCTTTTTGATGGTGCCTCTCCTATGAGAAATAACTATGATATTTAACCCAAATTTGGGCATCTGTTCTCAGATCCTACCCAGAATGTTGGACCTTTTATTTGTGTGTCTGATTCCTCATTGTTAAGAGGTTCTCATTAGTGTTGGCTTTGTGTCCTTTTACCTCAATTTCACCAACTCTTTTCTAGGTTTCATGTTTTTCTAGGCTACAGTTCACTTCAAATATTTTCATAAGCAGATCAGATTTTGTAGTGAGTATTAAAAGCATCAACCGGGACAGATCACTTTCAGAAGCAGTTGTTGAAAAGCTCCCATGGAACTATAGGGGAACAAAGGGCCTGGCTGATAAGCTGGGCACGTTATTAATCCCAAACGTTAATTCTGGAAACCTGGTTGCCTGGCAGCAGCAGCACTTTTCAGGGGACCCCTGGCATTTCCTTCAAAGGCATCTGAGTTGCAGGAGGATCATTTATGGCTGTGCAGGACCCAGTCTATGAAGCAACACACATAGTTGCTGCCATGAGTGCTAGGCGTGCTGACCTTTGAGCTGAGGCCGGCTGTGACCCTGTGTCAATCCTTAAGGCGTGCGTTGGGAGGAGAAGGGGCCAGCCTTGTGCTGCCAAACTCATATCAGGTTCCATGGCAGCGCCAGGCCTACCCGCGGACACGTCCTTAAGCCTCCACATCTGAGCCCTGGGCTCCTTGGGGACTAGTGGTTTTAAAAAGAAAGTCAGGGTTTGGAGCACGTTTCATAGCACGGATTCATAGCTTAGAAAATACATGATATGGTTTATACTCTTTTTTTTTTTTTTTTAGACGGAGTCTTGCTCTGTCGCCCAGGCGCAATCTCGGCTCACTGCAAGCTCTGCCTCCCGGGTTCACGCCATTCTCCTGCCTCAGCCTCCTAAGTAGCTGGGACTACAGGTGCCCACTACCACGCCCGGCTAATTTTTTGTATTTTTAGTAGAGACGGGGTTTCACCGCGTCAGCCAAGATGGTCTCAATCTCCTGACCTCATGATCCGCCCGCCTCGGCCTCCCAAAGTGCTGGGATTACAGGCGTGAGCCACCGCTCCCAGCCTATATTCTTACAATTAAAATAATCTCATGATGTGAGACAATGATATCAACCCACCCAATTGAATTCAGACCATAAGATTTGTCCTTCCTGAAAGCTGCTATATTTTCTGCGGCTGACTTTACAAAATACATCCTGGAGGAGGAGAGTTCGTAAAGAAAGGTAGGGAGTAATGGGACCACCTGTGAGAGGGAAGGAGGAGGAGAGAGGATAGCAGGGAGGGGAGGAGACAGGGGACAGCTGAGGGAGGGCCTGGAGTAGGTGATAGCACCTTAGCCTCAGGGGTGTCTGAAGACAAATGGGATCACGTTAGTGTCAGGAAGAACAGAGGGAAAAAGACATACTTTAATGTAAGATAATTGCATCTGACAGAGGAAAGAGATGAAGCACGAGATAAGAGTGCAAGACACGACCTAGGGAAAGTGGGGAGATGGGCATCTCAGAGGCCACCACTCCCATGCAGATGAAAGAAACGGCAGAGCAAAGGCTCAGGCTCCAGGGAGGCTGCCGCGCAGGGGTGGGGTGGCAGAGTGTGGCTGGGCAGAGGGAGATGGAAGGGGGCTGTGTGCTTCTTAAGGGGTTCAAGGAACTGGCTCGTTTGTGCTAGTGTGGGTCTTTCCACAAAAAAAGATGCAGAGTTTTGAATTCTCAGATTTTTGGAACCATTGGTGGTTTCCTACAAAATGGACAGACTACTGCTTAAGGGCTGAGCTAGTCCCACAAGATGACTTGTTCAGGACGTTTCACTGGCAGCAATAATTTCTACCCAACCACCTTAACTCTAACACAACTCTGTCAGGAAGCACAGACGCCCAGGGGCTTGGGGAGAAGTGACTAACAGAGAAAACAAAAGAAGCAAACAGAATAGAATTAAGGACAGAGGGAGAGAGGGAGAAGAAAAAAGGACTGTTGGATTTAGAAGAGGAAGACTGGAGAATTCAGGCATCTGGACAGAATCAGCTGTGGTTTTGGCCAATGGTAATTACACCACCATCTTAAATTTATAGCTCCCAGGGCAAAGAACCCGATTTTACGAATCTAGGTAACTCATACAAATTCCCAACAAAATAGGCTTTGAGATTCATTTAACCACATACCAAAAAAAAAAAAAAGTTTAAAAACCAAAGCAAACAAAATCAAGTTATTCAAGCAAAACCTCAAATTGCTTTGGTAAACCCAAATTCTAGTTAAGGTAAGTATCCTTCATTCTTTCAGTAAAGAGCCAAACGCCAGGGGTGGGGAACAGAGAAATGAAACAAGTTATCCCGTCTGCAGAAAGAGTGAGCAGATGAAGCCTTGTTCATGAACCCTCCTGTCACACAGAGGTCTTCAGCGTGGCTTCCCTAACAAATTTCTTTAATAAGCAGAACCATGCCTCTAAAGTTTATCCATCAAAAGGAAAAACTTCAGTTAAGATTTAACTTTGTGGCCGGGTGTGGTGGCTCACGCCTGTAATCCCAGCACTTTGGGAGGCCAAGGTGGGAGGATCACGAGGTCAGGAGTTCGAGACCAGCCTGACTAACATGGTGAAACCCCATCTCTACCAAAAATACAAAAATTAGCTGGGTGTGGTGTCGGATGCCTGTAATCCCAGCTACTCAGGAGGCTGAGGCAGGAGAATCGCTTGAACCCGGGAGGCAGAGGTTGCAGTGAGCCGAGATCACGCCACTGCACTCCAGCCTGGGCAACAGAGCGAGATTCCGTCTCAAAAAAAAAAAAAAAAGATTTAATTTTGTCAGTGTTTATCTTGATTTGTCCCATACTTTCAACACATCTAGTCGGATTTTCCTGACTAGAAAAATCTTAATTTCCACTTGATGGAATTAAATCTTAAGTATCTATCACAACTAAAAAGGTGAATTTTACAAAGAACGGTTATTTTTCTAAGGGAAATTTCCATTATATCTGACTATGCTGAGATATACATATGTTCCATGAAGGTAAGTAAAATTCAATAATGACTATAGTTGTTGAAATAAAAGTGATCTTGAACCTGATTTTTTTTTTTTTTTGAGACAGGGTCTGGCTATGTTGCCCACGCTGGAGTACAGTGGCACAATCACAACTCACTGCAGCCTCAACCTCCTGGGCTCAAGCAATCCTCCCACTTCAGCCTCCCAAGCAGCTAGTACTACAGGCATGTGCTACCATGCCCAGCTAATTTTTAAATTTTTTTGTAGAGACAGGGTCTCCCTATGTTGCCCAGACTGGTCTCAAACTCCTGGCATCAAGTGGTCTGCCCGTCTCAGGGGCCTACCAAAGTTGAGCCTGACATCTTTACAACACAGCGTCAAGCTGAGAAGTAGGAGCTCCCTGGTGTGTGTTACTGGCCTACAGTGCTTGGTGAATATGCAATTCCTTAGTACAACAGGCTGCTTCTTATCAGACGCCTCGTAACAACATGAGATTGGGCCATTGTTGGGCCATTGTGAACTTGGTCAATAATCTCTAAATTCCGGGTGTTTAAGAAATGCAAGTGACAGGCCAGGTGTGGTGGCTCACGCCTGTAATCCCAGCACTTTGGGAGGCGATGGCGGGTGGATTGCTTGAGGTCAGGAGTTCAAGACTAGCCTGGCCAACATGGTGAAACCCTGTCTCTACTAAAAATACAAAAATTAGCCAGGTGTGGTGGCACACGCCTTATAGCCTCAGCTACTCCGGAGGGTGAGGTGAGAGAATAGCTTGAACCCAGGAGGTGGAGGTTGCAGTGAGCGGAGACCACGCCATTGCACTCCAGCTTGGGCCACAGAGCAAGACTCTGTCTCAAAAAAAAAAAAGAAAAAGAAAAAGAAAAAATGTAAGTGACAAAATAAAGAACTCGGGGGAATGTGGCTGTATTCTTGGTATACCAGCATCTTACCTCCTGCTGCAGGACTCTTCCTACAAGAGGATATGTCCTGTTGAAAGCAGAAGGCGGTAGAATTCCTCTCTAACCCTCTTCTCCCTAACCAAATTACCCGTATACATCAGCTGTCTGTTGTGTCGTCATCTCTACCTAGAGGCAAGCAGAAAAAGAATCCTGTCAGCTGCACTTAACACACGCCTGCCCGGAAGGTTCTTTTCTGTCGTAGCGAGGGCAGTGATGGGAAGACCCACAAGGCCGGGATCTGTGTCCGCCTAGGCCATGGGGACATCACTTTGTCCAACCAGCCACTCTGCTTATTCACACAGTTCACACACCTCCACACTTCATCTAGACAACTTGAAACTGCAAGAAAAGGTCATGCTATCACCAGGCAACACGCACATTATTTTTTGGCCGGAAAACAAAACAAACATACCAAATGGAGCTCCCAGAGGTAGAATCAGAAAATCAAAACAAAAGCCAACAAAAGGATGACAAATAATCTAAGAGACCAGAATTTCTTGAAACACACGCACTTAAGATTTATTTGGTAACTTCTTTAGAACTTAAACTGTGAATATAAAAGTTAGACTAATAAATATTATTTTTGACATCCAAGTTTTCAAAACATTGCCTCCTAATTGGTGAAAAACCTTAAGAAAAAAATCTAAATCAACCTTCCTGGAAATTTCATACATCAACCTTGAAAACACATTCACTTAGACAACCTTCAAACAACTCTAAAATAATAAAGCGCTGTTCTACAAAGGTCTTTTTCTGTACTTTCTGAAAAGTATTCACTTAGCTGAAATCTATTTTAGCAACCAAGTTTGCTCAAAAGTTCAGAAAATAAATGGTTGCCTGATATTTAAACACTTTAAAAATCATAAATTAATATGCAGAAAGCAAAAATAAGTAAATATGAAACATCCAACCAGTTTTTGAAAAGCCAAAGCAAAAATCACATTTATGGCTATGGCCAAAGTACTGCAGGGAAGCGGGTCAGTGGGCGGATGTCCCATCGGTGTAGAGAAGAGGCTACTCACCAACCATGGCACTAACTTCCCCAGCCATGAGCGTCTCCACCGTCTCGTTGTACAGGTTCACGTCAATGATACCTTTGCGAATGGTTTCTCCTACTTTGGCTCCTAGTAACACGGAGCCGGTGGTTTCAAATATTGAAGCTAAAATGCATGCCTGCCTCAAGGTCACCACACCAGAGCCCACGGCTGTACCAAAGGAGTTGGCAACATCGTTTGCACCAACAGAAAAGGCCAAGATGAAAGCTATGATGAAACCCAAAATGACCATCCACAAATACTCATCCATGGCCATTTTGGAAAGTGGGTGCCGGTTACTTTTCTTTTGCAGGAATATTTTAAATAAACAAAGCTTGAGGTTATAAACTTCGTAAGGCCAAGAGTTCTTGTAAACAGTGAGTTTGCTCTGGAAAGTGCTGGACAATGTTAGAGGCTGGACAAACTGCTAGCTGCTGGTTTGCAAACTACTGTCAGGACAGTTCATTTGGTTGTGTTCAGTCAGCGGTAAAACACATTCCATATTTTTCCTCCCGATCTGGGAAAGCTGTGATGTCTCCTCCTGTAGCAGAAAGGAAACAAAAGAAATCAATTATACTCAGCAACCTGTAACAGTTTGTTCTTTCAGAAATAAATGTTTTAAGCCTGCTAATGGGATCTAACTTTGGCATGTGACGGACCTAACCATAAAGCAATTCAAGGAAGATTATAATTAGGATAACCACCCCCAACCAAAAACAACAAAAAATCCTGGTTTCTAGAATTGTCAGGAGTTGAAGCATGCTTAATAATTACAGACTAATAGTAATCCTTACTAGGTTACATTTTTCATGCAATCGGAAAAACATATTTGGTCATTATTTTCAGAGAGGAACACGTGCCTCAAATGAGCAAAAGATTAAGAAATGAGAAATTTAGTTGCATGGCTTTTGAAATATGTGGAATGTGCCCGGTTTCCTGGAACAGCAATAACCAAATCTGAGTCTGTGATACCGCTGGGTGTGGCCAACGACCCACCTCCACATTTACGAATAAGCAATGAGCACAGTATATTATCATGCATGTGTCTGGGAGAGTTTACAGGCCTGGCGAGAGGTCACTCATCTGGAGGGTGACCAAGGCAGGAACTGACAGGCCCCAGAGAGGAACAGAGAAGCCTGGAGAATGAGGCAATCCTATCATGATGCCACTATCCCATCTCACTAGGAGGAAAAGCTAGAGGCCCCACCAGGGTCAGGAAGACCCTTCAGGCCTCCTCACAGCTCACTGGCTCCTCTCCCCTCCCTCACAATGCCCTGGTGTCACTGTCCCCTTGCAATCCCTTGGAAAGACCAGGCACACTCTCACCTCAGGGCTTTTGTACCTGAGGATCCCTCTGCAGGAAGAATCTTCCCCCACAGCTGCACAGCTCCCTCCTCCCTGCATTCAGGTCCCTGCTCAAATGTCACCGTTAAGAGAGGACTTCCCTGACCCCAGAAGGAGCAGCCCCTCCCCCACGCCACTGTTTCTGCTTCTGGGAGGGAGAGGAGATGCCATGAGATACATCCATGAAATAAAAAAGTCACTGCAAGCTTCGTAATTATGGTATTCTATTATTGGAGAGCCAAGGCACTGTATATTTTCTTTGAGTGGTATCAAGCATATAAATGCTTATTGAGTTGAACTGAATAAATACCACACCATATACAATATAATAATTTGACCCATCAATAAGGTTATTTAAAGGGAAAAATCAGGACACACAATTTTATGTACACTGTGATTATGGCAATGTTGAAAATGCATATAAAAGGCCGGGTGTAGTGGCTCACACCTGTAATCTCAGAACTTTGGGAGGCTGAGGTGGGTGAATCAGTTGAGGTCAGGAGTTCAAGACCAGCCTGGCCAACATGGTGAAACCCCATCTCTACTAAAACTATAAAAATTAGCTGGGCCTGATGGCAGATGCTTGTAATCCCAGCCACTCGGGAGGCTGAGGCAGGAGAATCGCTTGAACCTGGGAGGCAGAGGTTGCAGTGAGCCAAGATCATGCCACTGCACTCCAGCCTGGGCGACACAGCGAGACTCCATCTCAAAAATAAAAAATAAAAATAAAAAATAATGCATAAAAATACCAAGGGGTATATACTAAAATTATAACAGAGGTTGAACAGTAAGGTTACAGACAATTTTTTCCCTTTCCTCCCCAAACTGTATACTGTGGTTACATGCTTTTCAAATGAAAATAATATATAATAAACAAATCTGCAAACATTGAGCATCATCGATGTGCAATGCTATAGGCACACAATGAAACAGAAAATATACACTGATAGTTGTTATCATTTCTAAGATTTTTCAGCCTTTGCAATTTTGGAGATTCAGATCCCAAGTGAGACAAATGAAAAGACCACTCTAAGGGCAAAAGACAACATTCCACTGAAAGAGTATTTTATTAATATGACAGGCACACTAAATCAATGCATGAAAATCAAAACTTTAAAAATTGGGGGCCAGTATGATCTATCTCAAGATATAAACAAATTACTGATAAAATCTTGTTTGCCAGGCTACCTTGCCAATAGGGCAAACATGAACAATATTCAATTATTGATTGAGAAATACGGCGATGAACAGAAATGGATGTGGTCCTGGCACATCTGGGAAGTCCAGTGAAGGAAACAGACACCAATCATAGCAACACATAAATGTCTATAAACTGGTGACAAGAACTATGCAGGCAGGAGATGGTGCCACACAGTGTCGTGAGAGCACAGCCGGTGGGACGTGGTGTAGCAGGCAGCAAAGGCTCACCTGAGACCTCAGACGGCCAGAGTCATGCTGGGCCTGGTGTGGGGGGTAGGGGGGGACACACTCATTCCAGATGGTTCTCATGGTGGGAAGGGGGGGCCAGGAGGCAGGCCAGGGTGAGGGGAACCAGGATGAAGGTCGGGTGGGTCTGGTTAAAGACTGGCCCCCATGTGGACAGTGGGGTGCCACCGAAGGGTTTTAATCAGAGAGGGGTATTGGTGTGACCAGACTTGGCTTTTCCTTTTTTTTGCTCTGTCACCCAGGCTGGAATGCAGTGGCACAAGCATAGCTCACTGCAGCCTTAACCTCCCAGGCTCAAGCGATCCTCCTGCCTCAGCCTTCTCAGTAGTTGGGACTACAGGCGTGCACCACCATACCCTGCTAATTTTTAAATTTTTTGTAGAGACGGGGTCGTCCTATGCTGCCCAGGCTGGTCTCAAACTCCTATCCTCAAGTGATTCTCCTACCTCGGCCTCCCAAAGTGCTGAGATCACAGGTGTGAGATACCATGCCCGGCCCAGACTTAGGAATTTTTCTGTTGTTTTTGAGACAAAGTCTCACTCTGTCACCCAGGCTGGAGTGCAGTGGCGCGATCTTGGCTCACTACAACCTTTGCCTCCTGGGTTCAAGAGATTCTCCCGCCTCGGCCTCCTGAGTAGCTGGGATTACAGGCACCCGCCATCATGCCCGGCTAATTTTTTTGTATTTTTGTAGAGTTGGGGTTTCACCACGTTGGCCAGGCTGGTCTTGAACTCCTGACCTCAGGTGATCCACCCCACTTGGCCTCCCAAAGTGCTGGGATTACAGGTGTGAGCCACCACACCAGGGCCCAGAAGATCCTTCTGGCTGCAGTGTGGCGACCACATTGGATACAAGGCAAGCAAAAACACGGAGGATGAGTCAGGAGCCCGCTGCATGGCTTAGGCATGAGATGAGGCATCCAAGACCAGGATGTGGACGGTGGTGGGTGGGAGGGAATACGATGATTTAAGAGAACTGCAGCGGCAAAATCCAACAGGACCAGATGGTGGATTAAACGTGGGGGTGGAGAGAGTATAGATGGTTTATGGAACCGAACTGAAAAATAACCGAGTGGGTTTTTCTTCTCTTTTGCATTGTTTTTAGTTTTGCTTTTTGGGGCTAGGATGGGGTCTGACCACAGGTGCGCTTTTGATTGGGTGAACTAGCCGGGTTTACTGTGTCTTTTTTTTTTTTTTTTTTGACACGAAATCTCGCTCTGTCGCCCAGGCTGGAGTGCAGTGGCGCGATCTCGGCTCACTGCAAGCTCCGCCTCCTGGGTTCACGCCATTCGCCTGCCTCAGCCTCCGGAGTAGCTGGGACTAAACAGGCGCCCGCCACCACGCCCGGCTATTTTTTTATTTTTATTTTTAGTAGAGACGGGGTTTCACCGTTAGCCAGGATGGTCTCAATCTCCTGACCTCGTGATCCGCCCGCCTCAGCCTCCCAAAGTGCTGGGATTACAGGCTTGAGCCACCGTGCCCGGCCGGTTTACTGTGTCTTAATGGAGGACTCCCTTGCTGTGCACCTTGAATGTGGCAGTGGCTGTACTACTGTACATGCTGTCAAAACTCATGAAACCCACACAGGTGAACCACAGGAGCACCCTGGGTGGGAAGAGCGGCTGGCACAAGCCCCGAGCAGCTTCGCCCTGGCCTGGTTTTGCTTGGGGACGTTGTTAATCACCTTGTTGTTCCCCTTGTCAGTGTGTCAGCCCGGAGATCCCCTCTCCTACTTAAACAGCCTTAGACAACTCATTTCCACAATTGTGCCTATGCTCTTTAATGCGGCTTTTCTTCTTCACACTCACACCCTCAGCCCACCAGCCTAAGTCCAAAGCACCTGCCTGAGGAAAAAGGCTTGCCACCTTCTTTCCTGTCTTTGGTTACAAAAGGAACATTCGTTTCTCCTGCGTGGAGAAGGGTAATGAGCACAGGACCTGCAGTCGGGGACTCTTGGTCCATTCCCGTCCGGCCAGCTCCTGGCTATGCAACCCCGGGCAAGTCACCTCAATGACTCACCTGAACCGTGGGGACTGTGGCAGATGCCTCGCCACTGATTACATGAAAACTCGAAGGCCAAAGCTCAATGCCAGCAATCAGTATGTGGTGACTGTTACCATTCTTAGTAGATAAAGCCCTGGGGCAAAGGTCGGAAAGCATAAGGCCCCGTCGCAGTTCTGTTCCTCTCTAGTGGCTGACCCTGGGTACCTCAACACACTTTTTGAATTGCGGCATCTATAAAATGGGGATAGTGATGGCGCATGCACTTTATAGAATTATTGTGAGGGATAAACTTAATTGGGTAGAAGTGTTTTGCCTCAAGCAACTTGAAATTACTGGCATCGCTGTAGTCACAGGAAGAATAACAAACGAGAGGTCCCAGAATCCTTCTGGAAGGATCTTTCTCAGGCAGCCCTGTGCCCCACTCTCTTCCCAGTCCTGTGGGTTTCCCCAGCCTCCTCCCTTAGACCTGCTCTTCTTCCTCAACATGCAGACACTGACCTTGTTTTTGGTTAAAGACTGACACATGTTGTGAGGGACAGGGACTTTTTTTTTTTTTTTTTTTGAGACCAAGTCTTGCTCTGTAGCCCAGGCTGGAGTGCAGTGGCGCGATCTTGGCTCACTGCAACCTCTGCCTCCCAGGTTCAAACAATTCTCCTGCCTCAGCCTCCCGAGTAGCTGGGATTAAAGGCACGCACCACCATGCCCAGCTAATTTTTGTATTTTTAGTAGAGACAGGGCTTATCACCATGTTGGCCAGGCTGGTCTTGAACTCCTGACCTTGTGAACTGCCCACCTTGGCCTCCCAAAGTGCTGCAATTACAGGCATGAGCCACTGCGCCCGGCCTGGACAGGGACTTTTTAAGGGAAGAAGGGAGGCAATGAGGTAGAGAAGAGAAACACTAAAAGGGCACTAAGAAAAAAACCACTCAACATGGTAAAGACACTTTGGAAAACTATTGGCAATTTCTTTTTTTTTTTGAGACGGAGCCTCACTCTGTCACCAGACTGAAGTGCAGTGGAGTGATCTCAGCTCACTGCAACCTCCGCCTCCTGGGTTCAAGTGATTCTCCTGCCTCAGCCTCCCGAGTAGCTGGGACTACAGGTGCGCACCACCACACCCAGCTAATTTTTGTATTTTTAGTAGAGACACGGTTTCACTATGTTGGCCAGGATGGTCTCGATCTCTTGACCTCGTGATCAACCCGCCTCGGCCTCTCAAAGTGCTGGGATCACAGGTGTGAGCCACCGTCCCTGGCCAACTGGCAATTTCTTTTCTTTTTTTTTTTTTTGAGATGTAGTCTCACTCTGTTGCCCAGGCTGGAGTGCAATGGTTCGATCTCTGCTCACTACAACCTCTGCCTCCCAGGTTCAAGCAATTCTCCAGTCTCAGCCTCCCCAGTAGCCAGGATTACAGGCATGCACTACCTCCTCCAGCTAATTTTTGTATTTTTAGTAGAGACAGGGTTTCACCATGTTGGCCAGGCTGGTCTTGAACTCCTGACCTCAAGTGATCCACCTGCCATGGCTCTCAAAGTGCTGGGATTACAGGCATGAGCCACCGTGCCCAGCCAACTATTGGCAATTTCTTAAAAGTGAAGTGTACACTCGCCACACGACCTAGCAGCCCCAATCTGGGGTGTATTTACCCAAGAGAAACAACCACCCATGTCTATATAGGGAGAGCTCTGTTGTGCACCTTGAGTATGGTGGTGGCTGTATTACTGCATGTGTTGTAAAAACTCACGAAACTGTTCACTCACAACTGCTGAGCTTTATTTATTGAGTTATATACAGTCTACCTCAATAAAAGTGATCAGAAAAAATGCTGGTCATAAAAGGTAATGTTCACTTTTGATATTTTCCCTTATCTATATTGCAAGCATTGCCCCCCACCTCCACCAAGTCCCCTAGGATGGTATATAGATTATACAGTGAAAAAAAGAAAGAAAAAAAAACCCACAGTTCTCTTTTCAGTGAGAAAGGGAATCTTCTGCTGAGACACAGAAAACCCAGCCAGTTCACTCAGTCGAGCAAGGATTCAGGGACGGGTGATGTCACAGCACATTTAAAACAATGGCAGCAAGGAGACGGATCGAGGAGGGGCTCGGGACGTGACTCTTCCGGGGCCAGGGAAGAGAGGAAAGGCCTGCTCCAGGGCCAGCCTACGGATCTCCCTTCAAATTCACAAGGAAAAGAAAAGCCGGCTTTCTGCAGACAAGCCTTCCAGATGGCTTCTAGAGGATCTCACGGTAGAAACCCATTCATTAGTATTAAGTTTATGCAACTATAAACATTTCAGCTGAAAATCATTCCCATGGGGAACCACAGACTGAAGATCCTTTAAATCTGAAGTTCTGGGCACTTCATAGACCAAGAGCTGCAAGGACGTCACTCAGAGAAAGTCTGAGTATGGGCAAGCTACAATCACAGGGTCACTCTGATCTGTGACCCCAAAGTCAACTCTTAAATCAGTTCTGCAAGGGTAACTATTATGTATCTGTGATGAAAGTTTCTGTAATGGTATCTACCTAAGTATAGTTAGAAATGGTTTACACAGTTCTTAAAAAAAAAAAAAAAAGTAGTTATCTTCTTATTGAAATGGTTCTTAGCTGGGCGCAGTGGCTCATGCCTGTAATCCCAGCACTTTGGGAGACCCGAGGCGGGACCATCACTTGAGGTCAGGAGTTCAAGACCAGCCTGGCCAACACAGCAAAACCCCGTCTCTACTAAAAATACAAAAATTAGCTGGCATGGCAGTGTGCATCTGTAATCCTAGCCACTCGGGAGGCTGAGGCAGGAGCATCACTTGAACCTGGGAGGCAGAGGTTGCAGTGACCTGAGATTGAGCCACTGCACTCTAGCCTGGGTGACGGAGTGAGACGAAAAAAAAAGAAAAGAAAATGGTTCTTGTCAACTCACCAGGCCAGGTCAGATGCATGGCAACTCCAGGGCTCTAGATTGTGAATGAGGAGCACTCAGGGGGTATGGGTGCTCTTTATGACATCAGCCTCAATTGCTCAAGCAAATAGGCAAAGACTTTGAAATGTGGGCAAATAATGCACAGACGAGGACTGTAGTGTCATTTATTATGATCATAAAAAAGAAGAAACATCTAAATGTTCCCGGTCAGGGGTGTGGCTAAGGCAACTTTGTCTAAAAGATGAAATATTAGGTAACCACTACAATGATGTAACTTGAGAGATTTTCATGACACTAGAACACAGTGATCCTAGGTGAAACTTGGGAACACACAATGACATTAGCCATATGACCTCAGCTATGTTTAAGAGAGTACCGGCTCAGACTTTCAGGAAATAAGCCCAAAGGTTAATTGCACTTCTCTCTAGGTCTCTTTTTATTTTTTTGACGTTATCCAAAATTTTCTACGATGTGCAATGACCACTTTTATCACTGGAAGACCCTTCAAAACACTACGAAGTACATTTTTTTAAAAAAAAGTTAGGAACATAACACAAAAATAGGCTTAGTTTTCTTAAATAAACAAAATGAATTTACCATGAATCTATTTATGCTTTCAGCCGGGGCCTCAATTTTTCTCCAGGCTTACTACCTACGATGTAAAACATAAAACACATTTTGTATTCCCTTTATTTATCTTTTTCACCGTCAATAATATCCTTTTGTCTAGTATTGGAGCACTTGGTAAAAAGGTCTCTGCATGGTGTGGAGTCTTCTGCTATATTCCAGTTATTTATTTATTCCTTTATTTTTATTTTTGAGACAGAGTCTCAGTCTGTTGTCTAGGCTGGAGTGCGGTGGCATGATCATGGCTCACTGCAGCCTTAAGCTCCTGGGCTCAAGCAATCCTCCTGTCTCAGCCTCCTGAGTAGCTGGGACTAGAGGCAAGCACCACCACACCCAGCTAATTTTTATTTTATTTTTTTACAGGTTGGGGAGGGGTCTCCCTATGTTGCCCAGGCTGGTCTCAAACTCCTGGGCTCAAGCGATCCTCCTACCTCAGCCTCTCCAGTAGCTGGGATTACAGGCACATGCCATCATGCTTGGCTAATTTTGTTTTCTTTTTGGTAGAGACAAGTCTCACTATGTTGCCCAAGCTGGTCTCAAACTCCTGGGCTCAACTGATTCTCCCACCTCAGCCTCCCAAAGTGCTGGGATTACAGACGTGAGCCACTGTGCCCAGCCCTATACTCAATTTATATTCCAAAGGGCCCATGCTCAGTCACAGAGAGTCTTTCTCAGTTCTTCCCTCATCTTCCTTATCCTTCTCTTGAGGTTTGGCCCTCAAGACTGAACTGAATAGAAAATATCTCGATGTTGCCAAGGACTCTGCTGGCCTCTTTTCTCCTGAAACTGTTTGAAGCTAATGCTTACAAGAAGCAACCTATAATTAAGCTTTTATTCCTGTTTTGGTTTACAGAGTTAGAAGATCATAGAACGTTAGGGTCTGAAGGGACTTTAGCAGTAATCGAGTCCAATTTTGGTCATTTTAAAGATGTGGCTGCGTCACTGAAAGTAGATTTAAACAATGAGTCCCTAAATGCACTGTCTCCTTCCCATGAGTCCACTCCACACCACACCACACCAGGGTAGGAGGCACTGAAATGAAAGCAATGCCAAAAAACTAGGAAGTGATGCTCCTGGCTGACACTTGCCAGGCCCTGATGATACGAGGTCCAACTCCGGGCGCTGAGGTTCTCTGGGTTCCTGGCCTAAGCTGGGGGTGGACAGGGAGAGACATGGGAAGGAGGGAGGCTAATAAAGAGGATGGACTCACAGGAATGCTGCCGGGCCCTCACCCTTCAAAATTGTCAAGATCAGATGACATCTTCTGGTCCTGTCCAACTCTATTATTCTACATCAACCAGAGACCACAGGGCCAGGAAGAGGCCGTTTAGCCTGGAACTGTGAGCCACAGAATTGTCCTGTAGGGAGGGGTGGAAAATTCTGACCCTGTCTTGAGCAGTGCAGTCAACGGCCTTCGTGGACTTATGGGACATGAACAGACTTACTTTGGCGTTTGGTTCTCTAGCTAAGATTCCTGCTTCGGACCCTGAGGGTTCAGCCTTCCCTGCCCTTTTCCCTTCCAGGTCTCATTCCTGCTCTGTCCACACTCCCTCCGCATTCTTCTCATTCCCACAGGGAAGTTTCTTCCCAGCCGTAAAGCTTCTGTGATATTTAGATGTTTTCCACACAGCCTCTTACTCTCTGGGAAGGCATTGCATAAATCTACAATAAATAAATCTAAGTGCATATATTTTTAAAGGAAAAGGAAATAAATAGCAAAAAATAATTAAAATGAGAAAAAGTTAGAGGAGTTAGGATGATTTGTCCTGAAGAAGAAAAGATTTCGAAGGTATGACATGACTTACATGGAAAATATTTTTTTTTTTAGTAGAAAGGCTGCCTCAGGATATGTAAGTGCCATCCTTGGTGACGTTCAAATGGAATCTGAATGACCGTATGACACGTAATTGTAAGATTTTATTTGTTATTTTCCTTTTACATTTACAATTCAATGAGTCCATGAAAAAGTTATTATTAGGAAATATATCAGCCTCTCTTTATCTAATTTGAGGACACAGCACAAGGAAACAGTCTTTCATGTAAGAAAAAAGACTGTTATTTAGGCTGGGCGAGGTGGTTCATGCCTGCAATCCCAGCAGTTTGGACACAGCACAAGGAAACAGTCTTTCATGTAAGAAAAAAGACTATTATTTAGGCTGGGCGAGGTGGTTCATCCCTGCAATCCCGTCAAGGTGGGCGGATTACTTGAGCACAGGAGTTTGAGATCAGCCTAGGCATCATGGCGAAACCCCATCCCTACTAAAAATACAAAAATTATCCAGCTACCCAGGAGGCTGAGGTAGGAAGATCACCTGAGCCTGGGAAGTGAAGGCTACAGTGAGACTGGAGTGTTGCCACTGCACTCCAGCCTGGACGACAGAGTAGGACCCTGTCTTAAAAAAAAACAAAACTGTATTTGGCCGGGCACGGTGGCTCATGCCTGTAATCCCAGCACTTTGGGAGGCCAAGACAGGTGGATCACCTGAGGTCAGGGGTTTCAGACCAGCCTGGCCAACATGGTGAAAATCTCTCTACATGGTGAAAATCCGTCTCTACTAAAAATTCAAAAAATTAGCCAGGCGTGGTGGCAGGTCCCTGTAATCCCAGCTACTCAGGGGGCTGAGACAGGAGAATCGCTTGAACCCGGGAGGCAGAGGTTGCAGTGAGCCGGGCACTCCAGCCTAGGCAACAAGAGCAAAACTCAGTCTCTTAAAAAAAAAAGAAAAACAACTGGGCCGGGCGCGGTGGCTCACGCCTGTAATCCCAGCACTTTGGGAGGCCAAGGTGGGTGGATCACTTGAGGTCAAGAGTTCAAGACCACCCTGGCCAACATGGTGAGACGCCGTTGTTTCCGTCTCTACTAAAATCCGTTTCTACTAAAAATACAAAAGTTAGCTGGGCATGGTGGCGGCTGCCTATAATCCGAGCTACCAGGGAGGCTGAGGTGGAGGCATTGGTTGAACCCAGGAGGCAGAGGTTGCAGTAAGGCGAGATCGTGCCATTGCACTCCAGCCTGGGTGACAAGAGCAAAACTCCGTCTTAAAAACAAACAAACAAACTAACTAACTGTATTTGGATAGGAGAAACACATTTATAACGGAATAGGTTGCAGCCCACCGAAGTGAGCTCCCACTGGAAATGTGGACTCCCCAGCAGTAGAGACTTTTAAAGTAGATCACCGCCTTGCTGGAGAGTCGGAGGCACACTACTGTCTGGAAGCGAGGGACGAGAATAGCCAAGCTTTATGAATTTATTCCTACTCTCTAACATAGAAAAGACTCTTCAACATTTTCTCCTTTCTTCCTTTCCGTATGCACTATAGATAGATTCCCCGCCCTCCCAGATATTCTAGGTATTTTCTTCACTCATAACCAAAAATAGGTAGATATTCATGAGCAAATTGCTTAACATATGAAACTTCTATCAAATGACAAACCTAGGATCACTTGTTCCAATTCTGTGCCCTGAAATGTTGGACTGTTTGACTAAGTTCTAAGAGCTATATTAGGAAAATACTTTCCTTTCAGAGACAGTTTAAAATGGAACCATGTATGAAAATAGATATGGCTCTTACATGTTTATTTGCTAACTTTGTTTTGATTCTATTGGAGGTTCAATAAAAATATGGATGGTACTTATAAAACTTTTTGTTCCTGGTACAACCGCATATTCTTTCCATTAATGCAACATTAATATAAACAGAGGAGCTGACAAATGAAATTATCTTAACTCCTTTCCATGCTCAGCTTACAGACCCATATTTCTTGTTATCATTCCAGAGATTCTTAAGCAATTGTTCTTAGCCAGCAGAAAAAGCAACAGAGGACAAATGATTATTAAGTTGATCTAGGCAGCCTCTTCCTCTTTGCCATGTGGGAGAATCTGTTCAAGTCTTTGAAGTGCTTCATCAGAAATCTGAAAACCTGATTCCACTCCACTAATAACTTGCTAAATTGGCAGTATAAACAGGCTAAACAAGGCAATATAGTCCCAAGAGCGTTCATTTGATTGGTAAGTCGGTAGAAATTTAGCAGTTCCTCTCATCTTCTATGGAGACTGAGAGTGAAATCTTTTTACTAAATTAAGAAACCATGAGCACTGGCTTGATATTATTAATACCGTCACAAAACCATGGGATGGCAGTAAAAAACACAAAAGAGAAAACACATTTTATAAGATTTCTTTGAAAACTATTTCCTCACTCTGAGAATGCTCATGGCTCTTAATTCCCTATGCACGATAAAGATCATCTTTCTTGCACTCTGTGCTTTCAAAGCTATCTTCGAGCTTTGCAGGAGAGGCCATGGGGGCAGAATGAGGTGCAGCCCCATGGTGTCCCCTGACGGATCCAGTGTGCAGTCTGATGAAGTGTGGGTGGGTGTGGTCTACGGCTGGCAGCCACCATGATCCAAGAGAGCCTGACTTGGGAGGGCAGCCAGGCAGCTAAAGGCTGCTCCCATATCATGCGGGAGCACCTGGGCCTGGCCTTCCAGACCCCGAGGGCATCCAGCCAGCCGGGTGTTCTGCTTGCTGGTCTACACGCAGCCACTGAGCATCTCGGCCATGCAGCTGGCCCTGAGACAGCAGCAGCAGCACAAAAAGGCCTCCAGGCCAGGAGGTGGAACAGGGCACACGACTAAGCACAAGGCCTGCATTTGGACCAAAGGGCACCCTGGCAAACCTAAGCCCGGAGTGAGCCCTCGAAACTGTGAGAGGGTGGTGCTAACAGCCCAGCCTCCAGCCCACCTTTCCTCCTTCCCAGAGGTCAGGACAATCACAGCCCTTCCCTTCTCCCACCCACTGTGCCTGTAAAGGGGGGCTGAGATGACCAGGCATCAGAGTCACTCATTTATTTCCTCACCGCTTCTCTCACTGCATGGAATGTTCAGGGAGGTCAGCTGATTTCCCTGGGTACACTCATCGGGTGATGGACACAATGCATACAAATAAAAGACCCAGAAAGCACCCCCTCCAAAAAAGTGGAGCTTGTCAAGTTCCCTGTGCCTACATTTTTCCTTTAGAAAACTTGGGGCTAGGCCGAACGCAGTGGCTCACGCCTGTAATTCAAGCACTTTGGGAGGTCGAGGCGGGTGAATCGCCTGAGGTCAGGAGTTCGAGACCAGCCTGGCCAACATGGTGAAACCTCATCTCTACTAAAAATACAAAAATTAGCCGGGTTTAGTGGCGGGCGCCTGTAATCCCAGCTACTCAGAAGGCTGAGGCAGGAGAATCACTTGAACCCAGGAGGCAGAGGTTGCAGTGAGCTGAGACCGTGTTATTGCATTCCAGCCTGGGTGACAGGAACAAAACTCCGTCTCAAAAAAAAAAAAAAGAAGGCCAGATGCGGTGGCTCACACCTGTAATCCCAGCACTTTGAGAGGCTGAGGCGGGCGGATCACAAGGTCAAGAGATCAAGACCATCCTGCCCAACATGGTAAAACCCCATCTCTAATAAAAACACAAAAATCGGCTGGGCATGGTGGCGCATGCCTGTAATCCCAGCTACTCGAGAGGCTGAGGCAGGAGAATCGCTTGAACCTGGGAGGCGGAGGTTGCAGTGAGCCGAGATTGCGCTGCTGCACTCCACCCTGGCGACAGAGCGAGACTCCGTCTCAAAAAAAAAAAAAAAAAAGAAAACTTGGGGCTACAGAGATTGTTTCAAGGTCAGCATAGAGCTTATAAACTGGAGGGCAACCAGATAGAAGCTGCTCTTTCATATTTTAAATTAGTTAAGAAAGAAAAATGAATATGTAATTATATTGTCTTTTATCATTAACTAATTATCTTTAGCAGAGCTCTGTGTGTGTGTGTGTGTGTGTGTGTGTGTATGTGTGGACTCAAATCACTGTCTAGTGTCACTTCCTTTCAGCCTAAAGAACCTCCTTTAGTATTTTTTTGCTTAATTTTTTTTTTTGACACACAGGTTGGAGTGCAGTTGCACGATCATGGCTCACTGCAGCCTTGATCCTCCTGCCTCAGCCTCCCAACTAGCTGGAACTACAGGTGTGTGCCACTGTGCCTGGCAAGTCTTTTTGGTAGAGATGGAGTTTTACTATGTTGCCCAGGCTGGCCTAGAACTCCTGGGCTCAAGCAATCCTCCGGCCTTGGCCTCCCACAATACTGGGATTCCAGGTGTGAGCTGCTGCGTCTGCCTTCCTCTAGTGAGGTAGTTCTGCTAGCAATGGATGGAATCTCTGTTATTTACGTGGCAGTGTTTTTATTTTGTCTTCACTTTTGAAAGACAGCTTTGCTGGATGAAGAATTCTTTTGGCACTTTAATATGCCATCCGCTGCCTCTCGGCCTCACTGCCTCTGATGGAAGTCAGCTGTCCATCTTACTTGAGTTCTACTGGACTTGACAGTCACTTCTCTCTTGCGGGTTCCAAGAGTTTCTCTCTGTATCTTAAACTTCTTGACTGCAGTATGTCTGTGTTTATCCTAACCGAATTTGGCTAAGTTGTCTGGATGTGTACATTAGTGTTCTTCATCAAATTTGGGAAGTTAAAATAAATTACTACAGATTATTTTTTTTTATTTTTTTGAGACAGAGTCTCGCTCTGTTGCCCAGGCTGGAATGCAATGGTGTGATCTCAGCCCACCACAACCTCCATCTCCTGGGTTCAAGCGATTCTCCTACCTCAGCCTCCCGGGTAGTTGGGATTACAGACATGTGCCACAACACCCAGCTATTTTTTTTATTTTTTAGAAGCACGGTTTCACTATGTTGGCCAGGCTGGTCTGGAACTCCTGACCTCAAGTGATCCACCCACCTTGGCCTCCCAAAGTGCTGGGATTACAGGTGTGAGCCACCGTGCTTGGCCATGATTTTTTTTGAGACGGAGTTTCACTCTGTCGCCCAGGCTGGAGTGCAGTGGCGCGATCTCGGCTCACTGCAAGCTCTGCCTCCCGGCTTCACGCCATTCTCCTGCCTCAGCCTCCCAAGTAGCTGGGACTACAGGCGCCCGCGACCACGCCTGTCTAATTTTTTGTATTTTTAGTAGAGACGGGGTTTCACCGTGTTAGCAAGGATGGTCTCGATCTCCTGACCTCATGATCCACCCGCCTCGGCCTCCCAAAGTGCTGGGATTACAGGCGTGAGCCACCGCGCCTGGCCTATTTTTAAGTGTTGAAATATTGTTTTCTGCCCCTTCTCTGTCGGTTCTCCCACTGATGCACTGAATGGTGGCCCAGATTTCTCTGGCGCTGTTCATTTTTCTTCATTCCTTACAGCAACATCTCTATTGTTTGTGGATCTTTCTTCTGGCAACTCTAATTTACTGCGAAGCCTCTCTAGCGAACTTGTCATCTTGGTTATTATACTTTTCAACTGCAGAGTTTCTTTTACAAAATGTTTTTAAATTGTGGTAAAATACACATCGCATAAAATTTACCATCTTAACCATTTGAAAGTGTACGGTTCAGTGGTGTTAGGTATATTCACAGTGCTGTGCAACCACTGCCACCATCCAGCCACAGAACTCCTTTCATTTTCAAAACTGAAACTCTGTACCCATTAAACAATAACTTGCCATTCTCGCCTTTCTCCAACCCCTGGCCACCAACATTCTACCCTCAGTCTCTATGAATCTCACAGCCTAAGGAGCTCAGAGGAGTGGAATGACACAGCATTTGTCCTTTTGTGACTGGCTTATTTCACTTAGGGTTCATCCACATTGCAGCATGTATGAGGATTTCCTTCCTTTTTGGAACCGAGTAGTATTTCCTTGTAGGTGTAGACCACACTGTGTTTATCCATTCATCCATCCGTGGACATTTGTGCTGTGACTTTTAGCGACTGTGAATAATCCTTTTTTTTTTTTTTGAGACAGAGTCTCCCTCTGTCGTCCAGGCTGGAGTACAGTGGCTCGATCTCTGCTCACTGCAACCTCTGCCTCCTGGGTTCAAGCGATTCTCCTGCCTCAGCCTCCTGAGTAGCTAGGATTCAGGTGTGCACCACCACACCTGGCTAATTTTGTTTGTATTTTTAGTAGAGACGGGGTTTCAGCATGTTGGTCAGGCTGGTCTCAAACTCCTGACCTTGTGATCCGCCCGCCTCAGCCTCCCAAAGTGCTGGGATTACAGGCGTGAGCCACCGCGCCTGGCCGTAACACCGCTATTAAAATGGGTATACAAATATCTCTCCAAGACCACACTTTCAGTCCTTTTGGATATATACCCAGAAGTGGAATTGCTGGATGTGGTCATTCTAATTTTAAGTTTCTGAGGAACTGTCATATTGTTTTTGACAACAGCCTCACCATTTAGTATTCTCACCAATAGTGCACAAGAGTTCCAATTTCTCATTACCCTCATCAACACCTGTTATCTTCTGTTGGTTTTATATTTTTATATGATAGCCATCCTAATGGGTGGAGGTGGTAGCTCATTGTGGTATGATTTTTCATTTCCCGAATAATTTGTGATATTGGGCATCTTTTCACATGCTTGTTGGCCATGTGTATTGTCTTCTTTGGGGAAATGTCTATTAAAGTCCTGTGCCCATTTAAAAAATCAGGTCATTTGCTTTTTGTTTTTGAGTTATAGGAGTTTTTTTTTTTTTTTTTTTTTGAGATGGAGTCTTGCTCTGTCTCCCAGGCTGGAATGCAATGGTGCAGTCTCGGCTCACTGCACCCTCCGCCTCCTAGGTTCAAGCGATTCTCCTGCCTCAGCCTCCCGAGTAGCTGGGATCACAGATGCCTGCTACCACACCCAGCTAATTTTGTATCTTTAGTAGAGACAGGGTTTTGCTATGTTGGCCAGGCTGGTCTCGAACTCCTGACCTCAGGTGATCCACCCACTTCGGCCTCCCAAAGTGCTGGGATTACAGGCATGAGCCACCGCGCTTGGCCAGGTTCTTTTTTTATTTTATAATTTCTATCTCTTCATGAATATTCTCTGTTTGATGACTCTGCCAGTGTGACTTCTTTCCATTATTTAAACATGGTTTTCTTTAGTCTTTGAACGTATGTGTAATGGCTGCTCTGAAGACTGTCTGCTAAGTTCAGTATCTGGGCCCCCACAAAAGCAGTCTCCACTGTCTGCCCCCCCACCCCGCCCCATGTGTGTTTCACACGAGCTAGTTTCTTTACATGTCTTATAATTTTTCATTGAAAACTGGATCTTTTAAATAATAAACTGTAACAATTCTGCTCACTGATACTCCCACTTCCCAGAGGCCTGCAGCTGTCACTTAATTGTGTGGGTACTTGGTTGAACTATTAATGATTCTCTGAAGTCTATTCCCCTACACTGTGCAGTTGCCAGCCCCACTCAGATTTCCCCTTGTTTTTATATTTTAGTCTAACTTGCTAGGGATCACTTGTGGGACAGCACAAGCCACTTAGTGGCCAGAGGTTGTGCTTAAGCCCCCGTAGCCTGCGAAGTTTCACCCTTGACCATGGCTGTGTGTGGCTCAAAGACTCCTTTCACAGTTCAGGGAGTAAGGGTTGAAGGCAGGGTCTGAATAAAGGGGCAGCTCACGAGTGGCCTTCGGGGAGCTGGAGTTATTCTGTATCCTGTTTGTGGTGGTGGTCACAAAAATCTGTGCATGTGTACAAACTCACAAAACTGTATACCAGAAAAAGCAAATTTTACCATGTGCAAATAAAAAAATAACCAGGATTTGCTGTTAGAAAAATATACTTTTATATCTGTATTGGTCTTACAAAGCTGGATTCAATTTGATTGCTTGAGTTCTTAGAAGTTCACTGCTTACTAGTTAGTGGGGAGATAGAAAATAAAAGCTTTCTTATGCCATTGGTCACTGAGGATAATTTCTTCTCAGAATACAATAAAAATATAAACTTAAAAAAATTATCATTATAATAGTTAATAGTACGATACTGTCAGGCTTTTATATCTGACCAGGAGACATTTCTTCAGGATGAGGCTTTTGAGTCTTTTCTCTTCAAGTAAAAACTCTGGATTTTGGCTGGGTGTGGTGGCTCACGCCTGTAATCCCAACACTTTGAGAGGTCGAGGCGGGTGGGTCACTTGAGGCCAGGAGTTCAAGACCAGCCTGGCCAAAATGGTAAACCCTGTCTCTACTGAAAATACAAAAATTAGCCGGACATGGTGGCATGCACCTGTAATCCCAGCTTCTCAAGAGGCTGAGGCGGGAGAATTGTTTGAAGCCAGGAGGCGGAGTTTGCAGTGAGCCAAGATCCTGCCACTGCACTCCACCCTGAGAGACAGAGTAAGACTCCATTTCAAAAACAAAAACAAAAAAACCCCAAACTCTGGATTTATTTAATTGTTGCTGACTTGCCTCACAGGCCTGAATACACTATGACTTAAAGATGAGGTGGAAACCAAACAAATGTAAACAAAAGCAGAGATGGCAAAAATCAGGCCGGAGAGAAGGAGGTGCGTTGCCGGGCACGCTGCCTTCTAAGTCCCTAGGGACACTTAACCGCACAGCAGCCGAGGCAGACAGTCAGTGATTCCCTCTTCCTGTGACAGCTGCCAGTTTAATTTCAAGTCAGGTCTAAGGCAATCACTCTTTCAAAAACCTTTGTAACAGATGAGCTCTTTTATAATTCCTAACACCTATGTTAACTACATTCATCTCTCTTACTTTTGCTTTTAGTCTTCAGAGTAAAGATAAAAACAAACAAGCAACCAAAAAAACAAGTAAACAAAAAAAAAAGACAAAAAAGAGGAAAATAAATGTAATTCAAGTTTTTAAGCTGAGATCCACTCTCTTCTTCCTCTTACAAAAGTCACCCTCTTTCAGGCCGGTGTGGTGGCTCACGCCTGTAATCCCAGCACTTTGGGAGGCCGAGGCAGGCAGATCACCTGAGGTCAGGGGTTAGAGACCAGCCTGGCCAACATGGCAATACAAAAATTGGCAGGGCACGGTGACTCATGCCTGTAATCCCAGAACTTTGGGAGGCTGAGGCGCGTGGATCACCAGGTCAGGAGTTCAAGACCAGCCTGGCCAACAGTGAAACCCCGTCTCTACTAAAAAAAAATTTGCCGGGCATGGTGGCACATGCCTGTAATCCCAGTTACTCAGGAGGCTAAGGCAGAAGAATCGCTTAAACCAGGGAGGTGTAGATTGCAGTGAGCCAAGATCACGCCACTGCACTGCAGCTTGGGCAACAGAGTGAGACTTCATCTCCAAAAAAAAAAAAAAAAAATTAACTGGGCATGGTGGCGGGCACCTCTAATCCCACCTACTTGGGAGGCTGAGGCAAGAGAATCGCTTGAACATGGAAGGCGGAGGGTGCAGTGAGCCAAGACTGCACCACTGCACTCCAGCCTGGGTGACAGAGTGAGACTCCATCTCAAAAAAAAAAAAAGTCACTCTATTTCTCTTGATGACCATCAGTTTTCCTGCCTTGTCCAACATAGTCTACAGTCTCAGAAAACCCTTTTTATCTGCTCTATCCCTTCTAAGGAAGTAAAAAGACATTCTTTCTTCTTTTAAGGCATTCAACTTGCCAAGTAACCAAATTTTAACACCTACTATTCCATCTTGATGTGGCATTATGCACATCTATACTCACATGGTGTGCAGGAGAGCTTTGGGACTCAACTCAGTTGGAACTACTTGGCAGCCAGGACATGCTGATGTCCTGGGAATTGTCCCCCCACAATCTCACTGGGAACAGTACTCTATTCATTGAATATGTGACTATTGAGTGAAGGTGTTTACCCACACCTCTTTCTTCTCCCCAAAGAAAATGAAGATGCACTGGGCTGGGCGCAGTGGCTCACACCTGTAATCCCAGCACTTTGGGAGGCCGAGGTGGGCGGATCATGAGGTCAGGAGTTCTAGACCAGCCTGGCCAACATGGTGAAACCCTGTCTCTTCTAAAGATACAAAAAATTAGCTGGGCGTGGTAGTGGGCGCCTGTAATCCCAGCTACACAGGAGGCTGAGGCAAGAGAATTGCTTGAACTCAGGAGGCAGAGGTTGCAGTGAGCTGAGATCGTGCCATTGCACTCCAGCCTGGGCAACAGAGCAAGACTCTGTCTCAAAAAAAAAAAAAAAAAAAGAAAACGAAGATCCGCCCATGCAAGGTGTGTCTTCACTTCCTAAGGAAGAAATACTGCAGAGAGGAATGTCATGACTACTCCTCTCATATAATTGCAGTAGAAAGACACGAGATGATGAAGAAAGGAAGGTGAGCATAAAAAGAAGAGCATTCCTTATATGGATGACAAATGTAAAGAGGAAACTTGAAAAACCAGCTTTCTCAGTTCCGAGCATTCCAGGAAACACTCTGAGTAACAAAGGTTCTAAACCAAAGCCTAGGCCAAAACACGGTAGCACATGATTCCAGATTCCTTTTAGTTTATCAAGGCACTTGGTTTTCTTTTCTTTTTTTGAGACGGAGTTTTGCTCTGTTACCCAGGCTGGAGTGCAGTGGCGCCATCTCGGCTCACTGCAAGCTCCGCCTCCCATTCTCCTGCCTCAGCCTCCCAAGTAGCTGGGACTACAGGCGCCCGTCATCACGTGCCCAGCTAATTTTTTGTATTTTTAGTAGAGACGGGGTTTCACCGTGTTAGCCAGGATGGTCTGGATCTCCTGACCTCGTGATCCACCCATCTCAGCCTCCCAAAGTGCTGGGATTACAGGCATGAGCCACCGCGCCCGGCCTTGGTTTTCGATTAAGTTTTAAGGTCTTAGTCCTGTTGAAAGCAGATTCAATCCAGTCTGAATTTCAGCCTCAATGCCCAAAGGAAACCTAGTGACAAATGCCATTTTGCTCCAGGCCCAGGCTTAGGAGAGACTCTGTCAGTGACCATCAAAAGTACTTATTCTCATGTGGCACTGTATAAAGCAGGTGGAAAGGGGGGCCTGCTTTAGTGGGAAGTCCCACTTTGTTCAAGATTTTCTTAAATCAAGTGCCACAGGCACCAAAACAGTTACCCAAAATAACCTTCTGATTAAGGCCATGAGGACACCCTGGCAGTGTCTGGCAGAAATGACTGAGGGAGCCAGTACTTTCTTAAAGTGCTCTCACATGTAGTGAACACTGGTGAGATACACCGTGATACTACACAGATAAGTGCCCTGGAAACACCGGCTAGGGGATTCGTTCTTTCCATCATCCCTCATCACTGTCACTCAAAATATTACCTGAGGCCTACTGCACATGGTTCCACCGTTCACTGCTTTGAATTTAACATTCTGAACTCCGGGCCCTTCCGAAATTTTAATGGATAATCATAACACCAGAAGTGTTATTTTAATTGACTTAAAAATCTGCTAAAGTCCCCAGCTTGCTGCCATTGCTCTCCAAATAATACTGAGTCTGAGATCCTGGCCAAAAATGAGATCAGATTATAGAGTTTGTTAAGATCCAGTGTGGTAGTGAAAGCAGACACTTCCTGGATACCTCTAATACTCCAGAATTAACAGAATTAACCTTTTTCAATGACCAGTACACATCAGTTTACGTGGGTGTCTTTCCAAAAGTCATGATCCCAAGTCTCTGCCTTAAAAATGAATCAGATTTTTCCAGTGTAAAAATAATATTGGCTGGGCATGATGGCTCATCTCTGTAATCCCAGCACTTTGGGAGAGCAAGGCAGGACTGCTTTAGTTCAGGAGTTCAAGACCAGCCTGGGCAACATAGTGAGACCCTGTCTCTATAAAACATTTAAAAAATTAGCCAGGTGTGGTGGTGTGTGCCGGTAGTCCCAGCTACTTGGCAGGCTGAGGTGGGAGGATCGCTCAAGCTGGGGAAGTCAAGGCTGCTGTGAGCCCTGATGGCACCTCTCACTCCAGCCTGGATGACAGTGAGACCCTGTCTCAAAACTAATAATAATAATAATATGTGCTCATAACAAATTTGATAAATATAGAAAACGAGAAAGTAAAACAAGGAAAAATGCTACTGGTCCAGTACTGCAAAATAACCATAATTAACATATTGGTGTACTAGCTTTATCAGTTGGACTAGGCACTACTTATATGAGCCAACTGAGAGGCCACTGCCGAATTAAATAAAATATAAAGTCAAAATAAAAACGAATTAAAATAGTTACTTTTTAAAGAGAAAGTTTTCTATTATTACATAAGTAATCTATGCTTATTGAAGAAAAAAATTAACATACAGGTAACCAAAAAGAAGGGGTGAAAATCACATATAAGCTCACCTCCTAGAGATAGTTATTGCTCATAATAAATGCAGCATTCTTTTCTCAGGTACATACATAGGTGTGCCTTGCTTTTATAAAAATGGGGTCATAAACACCTAATGTTTTGTAACCTGCTAGTTTTTACTTGATATACATCTAACGCCATCATTTCAAATGGCTGCATAGTGTTCTATGCTGTGGAAATACCATAAATTATTTAATCAGTAACTTATCAGGTTGTTTCTGGGGATATTTTATTCAATTATTAGGTCCATAAATCTTGTATAGTCTAATAATAAGTAAAATTTTTTACCTTTTTCTTTAAGTTTAATTTTTTTTGACTGGACAGCTATAATGAGACAAAGTTTATTCCAAACCACTTAACCACTCTTTTTTGTTTTTTTGAGATGGGGTCTCGCTCTGTCGCCCAGGCTGGAGTGCAACGGTGCAATCTTGGCTCCCTGCAACCTCTGCCTCCCGGGTTCAAGCAATTCTCCTGCCTCAGCCTCCCGAGTAGCTGGGACTACAGGCATGTGCCACCACACTTGGCTAATTTTTTTGTATTTTTTTTTTTTTAGTAGAGACAGGGTTTCTCTGTGTTAGCCAGAATGGTCTCGATCTCCTGACCTCGTGATCCACCCACCTTGGCCTCCCAAAGTGCTGGGATTAAAGCCATGAGCCACTGCGCCAGGCCACCTCTCTTATTTTTAATGACACATTTGTGAACTAGCTATAGATTGATTTTAGAAACATGATTTTTCCAAGGAAGAAATACCAAGAAAAGAATGACTATTTAGTAATTCCTCTTTGTACAGAAATGAAAATAGCTTTTTGGCTGCCATTATTAAGAACCAAATTAAACAGACACTCGGAATGTTCCCTACTGGCTATATACTTATTGGAAGTTCATGGGTTTCACAGACTCTACTTATATTGAAAGGCTCATTCAGGATTAAGATCAGCTCCCTGTGCCCTCCGGAGTGGGGAGACATGTCGATCTTATCTCTGTACAGCCACCATGTTCATTGGGCCTCATATGTTCTGAAAACAGACACAGATGTAGAAAATAACAGTGCATGCAGCTTCATGTCTGAGAGGTCAGTTTTTTGAAACATAATGAGGCTGAAAGATTGAAAGACTGAATAGTATTAACATCAATATCTTATGACCAGGCAAACTACAGTTTGGCTCAAATGTCCTCACCAGTCTTTTCTCACCTCAAGCAATTTTTAATACTCTGTGAACATGTAATTAACTATGCTATAAAAGCCAAGGATTCTACGGATCCCTCCCTTTTTTTTTTTTTTTTTTTCCAGACGGAGTCTTGTTCTGTTGCCCAGGCTAGAGTGCAGTGGTGTGATCTTGGCTCACTGCAACCTCCACCTCCCAGGTTCAAGCAATTCTCCTGCCTCAGCCTCCCAAGTAGCTGGGATTACAGGCATGCGCCACCATGCCCGGCTAATTTTTGTATTTTTGGTAGAGAGGGGGTTTCACCATGTTGGTCAGACTGGTCTCGAACTCCTGACCCCCAGTGATCCACCCGCCTTGGCCTCCCAAAGTGCTGGGAATACAGGCGTGAGCCACCGCACCCGGCCAGATCCCATTTTCAAGTGCTGAAATATTAGGGCCACAATTTCCTGGCTAAAAGACGTAGGGCGGGTCTTTTTCAGACATGGCAGTGCGTTACTTGTGTGACAGTTTTTATTTTTATCTTTATTATTATTTTTAAAAACCTAGCTCCTGCAGGAAGTATGACACTTTTTAAACAGCACTGGCAAAACATGTCCTCAGAGAGCCCTTTCTTCATTATGAGCACAAAAAGGTTTTATTGTCCTAAATGCTATACAAAGTATAACAAATAGACACTCTCAGCAGCCTGTGTTTTCAACCGGAGACACTTCTGTCAAGCGAAAGCACAAAGGAAAATATACAAAATGGCACAGGCATAACTAAATTCAGATGCATTTCTATTATGTGCAAATAAAGGTGGGTGGAAGAGAGGGCAGAGAGATGAACAGGGGACTCCTAGGAGTAACTGTTTTGATTGGGAAAGGTGAGAATGGCCACCTTCCTGACTCTAGAGAACTCATCACAGAGGAGAAGGCAGAGCACTTACTTGTGGCCTTAGCCATTCCAGTGGAATTAGAATTTATTTGTATTAAGTCCATCCTATGTGTACCCCTGGGCTATTTGTTGTAGATGATAAAATGTGTCCCTCTCCTCTATCTCTAGTGAGAGCTGACACACAGATAATACATTCCACTGTGCTTGGATTCGTTAGGGCCTTCTACGTTGCTTCCTGCTCCTAGGGTATAGTGGGTAGGGTCCAACTTTCCCTGCAGCCCCCTCTCTTCTGAAATGGGCTGTGTGAAGACAGGAAGCAACCTGGCCACAGTCTGTGATGTAAAGTGCTCATGAGCCAACATTAAGCTCCCCACCCCCAATATGGGCTACATGCTACCTCTGCCCAGATTCCCTGCAGGTGGCTGTGAGGTCAGATGGGGAGGAGAGTCTGGTAACACTGATAAAATACAGTAGATCCATATGCTAACACAATATTATTCTCACATTATCTCAGGTGAGCCTCATTTGAGAGGAACACTGTCTTTCTTAGCTGAGAAAAGTAATTGCAAAATTTTCCTGGTTAATTATTAATTTTCTCTAAGTGACAAAAGGAAATCCAGAGCGAAGTCAGGGCTGGAAGGGACTGTGAGAGGTCATTTATGTCCTGACTTTAGAGAGTACATTGAAAACACTGCAAACAAATATAATCTCATGTTTAGATGACTTCAGGAAAAAGGGTTACATTTTTTGGCATCCAGATTCCCCATTTTATAATACCCTCCATCTTTGCATCTCATCTAGCAGACCTCAAATGTCAACGTGCACCAGAATCACTTGGGAGATTTTTTAAACACAGGCTGCTGGCCCCACCCCATGGTTTCTGATTCAGCAGGGCCTGGGTGGGGCCTGAGAATCTGCATTTCTCACGTTTCCAAGCGGTGCTGACGCTGAAGAAACAGGGTCCCCACTGTCAGCACCTCTGTTCCAGCCCAACCCTTGCTGGACCTGACCCTTTTATTCTAGATGGAAATAGATACCAGTGGGTCACCATTCTTTGCCACTGAGACACACATATACTTGAAGAACAATTCAAGAGTCTCCCGGTCATTTGTTTCCTCTTCCAAGCTAAATAATAGAAGTTCCCTACCCTCTTATCATAGGTATCATTTTCCAACCCTCAATTGTTTTTTTTTTTTTTTTTTGAGGTTCTTTGTGGAGCCAAGTCTCTTTTTGTTGTGGAGCCATGAACTAGACCCAGAACCTTAGAGATTGGCTGAGGTTGGGCACGGGGGGAGGGACTCACAGACTCACAGAACCACACAGGCCGCTCATGTTATTACTCCCCAGGACCCAAGCCTGCCTGTCAGCCCTTCTTCTGATTCATGTGCTTCTAACTCGTTTACAAGCTGCAGTAATGCTCAGTAGACCTTCATAATGCCTTTCCTCTGAGAAGCTGAAGGCATTTCCCTAACTAATATTACAGTTGACTCGACTCAATATCCTAAACCAGTGCAGGGTTAAGTAACTTGTTGAATTGCAAACCAGTTCAGGAAGGGAGAATCTGGAACTCCAGATTTCTATCTAAATATCATTCTATGGAGAAAGATGCTTTGATATTTATTGGACTTTATAACAAGTTTACCCCCTCCACATAATAATAATAGTTTTAGGTGCAAGTGAAACTGTGAAGCTTCTCCTCTTTGCAGGAGGATTGCAACGGAGGACTGAGAGTGGGGGGCAAGGCTTCTGGGGTCAGTCTTGTCACTTGTCCCCATCACTTCCCAGCTATGGAAGAGAAAGGGAAGGCACAGCCCAGGTGGCACAGCTGTCTGTCCTAATCGTCTTTGGCAAAAGCTCAGAGGAGCTGAATGCTGAAGTATCCTCAACCCACCCCACTCATCTTGTTTCCCTTTTCTTCATTTTCACATTTTTTTCTGCCAGGGTAGTTACTGAATGTCAGCGGGCCCAGTTTCTGTGTCCTGCCTTGTTGTAGCATGTGGGTTGGAACTATGCTTTCCTTGTGCACCGCATGTGCTGTGGGGTGCTTAATACATGCTAAGTAATGACAGCAGTCCCCCGTATGCCCGAGAAATCAGCCTTCCTCCTGAGGGCCATATCCCATTATGTTACACTTGTGTTTAAGATGGGCGGAAGCTGAAGGCATCCCTCCGCTCACTGCTCCTTCCACTTTAGATGAACAGCTGGAACTCACACAACACAGCCTCTTCCGACAAGATTTCCTTTAGAGAGAGAACATTCTAGGGATGTGATCACTGAGCATCCAGGCCCCAAGCTGAAAGGCAACCTGTTACATAGCGCAGTTCCCATTTAGCCATGCAGGCAAGGGACCCATTAAAACCTCATGTGAGGGAAGGGGTCCCAGAGAAAAGGTTCCTCTCTGCGTCCCTGATAAACCCCTCAAAGCTTCCGAGCAGAAGGCTATCCCTCTAGGCAGAAAGTAACAGTGAAATAAATCTCCTGCAACCGGCAGCGATTCTGTCAGAGCCTCTGTGTCTGTAACTATTTTAAGACGTGGAGGAGTAGGATGAGAGCACGGGCAGCTGGACAGAGTGGCTCCAACAGGACTGCAGGGGAGACGTGCGGTCACCTGCGGCGTGGGGACAGCAGGGCAAGGGCAGGCGGGCTCGGCTCCTGGACTCCTCCCGCGGCCACAAGGCTGCCCTGTTTCTCGGCCCCTGGGCCCCTGGTGTGTGACTCTGCATAGAGCTCATCATGATTTGTCGCCCAAGGTCATAACCAGTCACAGCCAGCATCATTTCACCAGGTACACGGGGTAGAAGCAGCGAAGAGAATCGCAGCACCGGCAAACACGAGGAATTCCGGCACTAACACTTATTTAATGAAAACCTTCTCAGCTCTCACTCACCGCTGCCATTCTCTCACAGCACGTAAATCATTAAAACGAACACTCCTCAAGTGTTTATGCGCATTTTAGCAACTCATCATAAAGCACATGCTTCCTAGTAGTAGAAAAACTTACAGAAACGTCTGTGAAATTAAACAATGGATAAATTCGAATCAGCTTTTCTCTTTTGCAGGACTAAAAACTACAATAGGTCAAGTGAATACTGGCTTGAAAACTAATACCCAACTACAGTGTACCTTTAAAAATGCTCCACTGAGATTCTGATGGTGCCTTATTAACAATTAGAAGTAAGAAGTAATAGCAATAAGTCAGAATTTTTTGGATAAAAATATATATTATGAAGGATTACTGGAGCAAAACCCCTTTTACTGCTGAAGATGACATTAGAGGCTTCTGTTATCATTATAATTCATCTGGGCAGCAAATTTCTCTTCAGCTCAATAAAAACTAAGTATGAAGTAAGTTTCTTTCTAAATATAGCCCAGGAACTCAGTACTACTTTCCTTTCTTACATTCTTTTCCTACTAAATGGAACACTGAAGTATTTCCTTTGATTGTTGACACTTTATGTCATTTGCATTTAAAATCAGACAATACATAATAACAAAGAAGTCTTCAACTAAATCTTTTCAAAATGGGAAAATGGCTTTCACAATACTAACTGAGGACCTGCCTCCTTCCTTGCTCTACACATGACAGGCACAGATAGCTGGTGAGCACCTATCCTATCGCCTAGGAGAACTGTTTCATTAACATCAATATTCCTAAAGCTGATACATTTACTTGCTAATTGATAAAGAAATTCCTGCCTGGTTCTCTGCTGTAAGCAAACTGTTTGGCTTGAAGTCAGTCCACACTGAAAACACACTTCTAAATAAGCAAGGTGATTCCAATTTAATTTAAAATATTCAATATCAAAATCTTTTGTTTTCTTCAGTACAAATTTAAGTTGGCAATAACGTGTTAGATGAACTGCAGTTAAGGGTACAGAATCCCATGGCCTTTGGTTACTTTTGATAACTAACTCAGTCTAAAAGAGGATGCTTTAAATTATTATCTAAAACCTTCTTCCTAAATTAATTTTTTAAAGTGCTTCTCTTTAGGCATATATGGGTTTATTTTTCAAGCACAAAATCCCCCTTAAAAAGATAAAAAACTGTCCATCTATACATTCAAGAAAATTACATTTGACACTCCATTATTTCTACAAAATGAACTTGTAGCACAGAGTATAACAGGAATTAACTTTCAACATTTTTTTCTCAAGAGTTAGGTTACCATAGTAGAAAACAAAGCTCAATGACACAATACAATGTTTCTGTATTTACAGAAACCATATCCATTAATCAAATATTTTAACATAAAATAATAATCTACAGATTGCTTTTTGCAAAAATAAGTAAGAATCGAAAACTTTTTCTTGGGCAAATTGAATAAGGCAGATTTATTGCAGTAGGAGACATTTAAAGAAAAACCTTTTGCCACCTTTCTTAGCTTTCTCTAACGTACCAACCTCAAAGCTTACAGTTTTCCCAAGAGATAAACATTACTATGACGGTAACATTAGGAAGATTTAAGGAGAAAAGAACAAAGAGAAGTCTTAAAATTCCACCCAGTACTTACAAGTAGTTTCCAAGAAAACTGAGCCACAATTCTTCAGAAGACTGCTCTCCTGATCACAAACACAATCTGAAGTCTAAAATAGATATCCTACCACATTAGGCCGAGAAGTCACATTTCAGCTTGCTAACTTCTACTTTTACAACTCATAGAACTAACCCCGGCTAAAATTAACCGCAGCCAAGCGGCAGGCAGGAACACGCTGATTTGCATCATGTGTGCCGGGATTTATTCACTAGGACAACATCGGTGTCCTCTTAATGGGAAATGCGGCCAAGGGGCGTGCCCTGGTGAACAATACATAGCATCATGATTATGCTAATTACTGAATTCAGTCCAATAATACTAACTTCTTTTAAGTTGTTTTTGCAAGTACTGACAAAGAGAAGGAGTAAGCTTTTTCCCAACAGGCATTCACTTGATTTTTAAGCACATTCAAATCAGACCAAACTTTGGCAACAAGGTGGCAGTGCTGTGTGCTCTTCACAAGCAAAAGCAAAGCAAAAGGACATTCTGTCCGATTATTTAAACAGCGTGATTAGATGCAGCACTACGTGAAATTAAATAGACACAGAATATACATATCAGTAAGTCTATCCACCAGAATCCTGAAATAAAAGCTTTTTCTTTCTCTATAATGAACTGATTGCAAGGACTTGCTTTCTGGCTCTGCCTCCTCCTGCACCTCCCAAGGAGTCGCTATGAAGACACAGATTCAGTAATAAATCACAACTGAGAATAAACATCTCAAATATTTGCAAAGGCATTGTCCTTGGCAAGAAGCATTTTAAGGTGGATTTAACTCCTTGGCTAGAAAAATTGTCCTCTGTAGGTGACTGACCATCTACAAAGCATGTTGGAACTCAAGTTAACAGGTACAGACCCCAAGCATACAGCTGATACTTAAAAGAAAATCAGAACATGAAAAACTTTCTCTCGAAAATATAAGTACAACTTATAACAAAGACACAAAACCGCTTAGTATCTACTCGAGATGGTTTGGACTAGTTTGCTTTAGACTAAGTTCTGATGACATATTTTTGCTCTTATTGAACACTCTATGAAAGATATCAAAGCACTTTACAAACATCAATAAAATCTCCAAGCATCTTTGGGAGATGTCATTTTCCTCTTTTTTTTTTTTTTTTCCACAGACAGGTGGAAATTCCATTTCAATGACTTCAACCAACGCTGGATCACCCCATCACCTCCTGAGCCCTTTATAACATCTTCTATATTAACCACTTACCTATAATCCTATAGACCTTTTCAGAGCCATTTGTTTTCCTCATTTTAAAATGTCATATGTTAGTCTGGACTTCAGGAGATTCACTCTACTTAACACCCAGATGCCAGGCCTGAACTCCAGGGGCTTAAAAAGCACTCCTTGACTCTCTCTTGCAGACAGGTATCCCGCAACACGGATCCCTAAAACATGGCGATGCCCTCAGGAGGCACTGTCCATCTGCAGCCTGCTGCCCAAAGCACAAACCGGTTGATCTTCATTGGTGTGAGCTGGACATCACCAGCACAATCTCCCTCCTGTTGTTTACAAACACTGCTGGCTGCTGATCTGAGATTGCATCCCCTCGGCCTAACCTGAGGCTCTGTGCTAGCACCTGCCCCACCTCTGCAAGAGGGTGGCTGGTATGCATTCCCCTTCACTCCAACCCAGTCATGGGTGGCAGGCATTTCCCGCTCTGTGCTGAAAGGAGAGAAGTCAGCACTCATCAAAGATGGCTAGCTGCTAATGAACAGAATTATTCTCAATAATCCACCGCAAACTCACTCCAGAAGTCTTCATGCCAAAAAGGACCTTGTAAGGCTATTTTTGACACAATATTCTTATCCTATTATGTCATAATTCAGGACAAAAGTCTCTAAGCCAAAATATTATTTCTGCCCTAAACCAGAAAGTAAGAAAAAGCAAATACGCCAAGTGCATTTCTGCATCAGAGTTTGTATTGGAGAGGAGCAATCTGATGTATGATGGATCCTACATCCATTCATCGGAAGGCAGGGGCCCCTGAACAATGCTCCGGTTCCTCACATGTCAGATATGCCTAGTATGACTCTGCTGTTTCAACAGCAGCCACACCTGTTCCACAGTGGAAGAACCAAAGCATTCCAAATAAAACAGTGTCTCCTCCAATTTACATTAGTCATTCTGCTGCTTCCTTTTCATTAGTGAAACTACTTGAGTCAACAGTGCTTTTGTTCTAGGTATACTTATGACAGTAGATAAAAATCTGTATCAGAGTACCTTTAAAAGCAGAGTAAATTCTTCCCATTTGTTCTCATTAATTTTTGGTGATGGAGGGACAGCGAAGGCGGTGACCTATGGGATCTTTAGTTCAACGAATCCATGAAATTAAAGAAAATTACTGTGTTTATGAATGTACACTAATGAATTAACTCAGATACCAACCTTCTATGAGCAGTTACATGTATAATTTAAAATTTTCTAGTAGCTGCTTTTAGAAAAGTAACAATAAAGAGGTAAAATTAATTTAATAATATATTTTATTTAACTCAATATATCCAAGATATGATCATTTCAATGTGTAATAATCATAAAAACTATTAATGAGATATCTTCATTCTTTTGTTTGTACTGCCCCAAGCCTGTGCAATCCAGTGCGTATTTTACAATTAGTACATTCCAATCTGGACAATCCATATTTCCAATGCTCAGTACCCACATGTGCCTGGTGACTATCATAGTGGAAAGCCAGAGTGTACAAATATCTTCCTGACAACAGCTTTTCTACAACATGAACTAATATTTACATGTTTCTGGGCATGTGCACACTTATATACACTCAAGAAACATCAACTAAGATACTGGGCATATAGGATGAAAAACGCCTAGTTTTTGTCCTCAAGGAGCTCAAAGTTTAGACACTTGGCATCCTTTGTTTTTTAGAGCTAGGGTCTCATTCTGTCACCCAGGCTGGAGTGCAGTGGCACAATCACAGCTCACTGCAGCCTTGACCTCCTGAGCTCAAGCAATCCACCCACCTCAGCCTCCTGAGTAGCTGGGACTACAGGCACGTGCCAGCACACCTGGCTAATTTAAAAATTTTTTTTGTAGAGACGAGGTCTCACCATGTTGCCCAGGCCAGCCTCAAACTCCTGGGCTCAAGTGATTCCTCCACCTCAGCCTCCCAAAGCGCTGGGATCACAGGCATGAACTACTGCCCCTGGCTTCTTGGCATTCTTTACCTTTGAAATAATATGCAAAATATTCTGTGTTCTCTGTGTGTACTCTTCTGGGGAGATAACTTTCTTCATCACTTTATTAAAGAAGTCTGTGTCTCAAAAAGGTTAAGAGCCAGGAGACTAGACTAGCAGCAGATGCTGGGAGAAATGGAGAGCTAAGGAAAACGAAGGAACTGAGACAGATAGAAGGGGAAAGATCCGAGGAGAAAGAAAGGACTAAAAGGAAGATAAACAAACAAAAAAGAGAGAAGAAGAATTTCATTGCTAGACATGAAATTTTAGTTATAAAATCATATAATAAAAATTGGCGGCCAGGCGTGGTGGCTCACACCTGTAATCCTAGCACTCTGGGAGGCCTAGGTGGGTGGATCACGAGGTCAGGAGTTCAAGACCAGCCTGACCAACATGGTGAAACCCTGTCTCTACTAAAAATACAAAAAAAATTAGCCAGGCATGTTGGCGCACGCCTGTAGTCCCAGCTACTCAGGAGACTGAGGCAGGAGAATTCGCTTGAACCTGGGAGGCAGAGGCTGCAGTAAGCCGAGATCATGCCACTGCCAAGATCACACCAGCCTGGGCAACAAAGCGAGACTCTGTGTCAACAACAACAACAAAAAAGGCATGTTCCAGTTACTATGCCAGGTGCTGGGGACAGATACAGAGATGAAAGACAAGGTCTCTATGTCCAAGGAGTTCACATTTTAGCGACAGGAACAGACTCACCCAGGCAGATACAATACTTGGGTAAGTATGAAGACGCAGTTTATGTGCAATGTGCTATGGCTACAGCGGGGAGAGGAAGAAGGGTGCCACACAAGACGGACACAGTACCCCCACCCCTTTTTTTTTTAATTGAGAAGATGTCTCACTCTGTCACCCAGCCTGGAGTGCAGTGATGCGATCTTGGCTCACTGCAACCTCCACCTCCCAGGCTCAAGCGATCCTCCCACCTTAGCCTCCCAAGTAGCTGGGACTACAGGTGTGCACACCACACCTGGCTAATTTTTATTTTTTTTGTAGAGATGGAGTTTCGCTATGTTGCCCCAGCTGGTCTCAAGCTCATAATAGGATAGTAAATAAATAGGCTGGGCTCAAGTGATCTACCCAACTCGGCCTCCCAAAGTGCTGGGATTACAGGCGTGAACCACCATGCCTGACCCCTCATTTCTTAAATGAAGGTTATTTTCTGATCAAATTTTAAATCTATGTTCTGGAATAACTCAAGATTCTGCATTTTAGTTTGGAACCTTAGAAAAGCATGGATAGGTCATGGAGAAATCAGGTATTCTAAAATATTTTAAAATGACATCTGAAAATAGCAATGAAGTTTCTATTCTGAGCTATTTATCATCAAATTGAACCTGGTTATTTGATCCAACTATTTAAGGTTGAGGCAGGAGGATCACTTGAGGTCAGGAGTTTGAGACCAGCCTGGCTAACGTAGCGAAACCCCGTCTCTACAAAAAACTTTGCCGGGCACGGTCACACAGTGAGCTGAGATCACGCCACCACTCCAGCCTGGATGACAGAGTGAGACTCTATCTCAAAGAAAAAAAAAAGCCATCAAAAAATGAACATTGAAGAAAAAACTCTTCAACTCGTTAGGAATTCTCTGTATTTAATTAATTAATTTATTTATTTAGAGACAAAGTCTCACTCTGTCACAGTAGAGCAATTTCGGCTGACTGCAACGTCCGCCTCCTGTGTTCAAGCATTCTCCTGCCTCAGCCTCCTGAGTAGCTGGGATTATAGGTGTGTGCCACCACGACCAGCTGATTTTTGTATTTTTAGTAGAGACGGGGTTTTGCCATGTTAGCCAGGCTGGTCTCAAACTCCTGACCTCAAGCAATCCATTCACCTCAGCCTCCCAAAGTGCTGGGATAACAGGTGTGAACCACTGTGTCTGGCCCACGTTAGGAATTCTTTGGATTGTAGCTGTGGACTCAGAAAGACCTGGGTTCAAAATGTGCCCCACTACCTACTAGCTGTCTGACCTCGAGCAGTTGAGCTCACCTCTGTGACTCGGCTTCCTCGCCTGTAAAATGGGGATAATGATGCTGACATCAAGGGCTGGTGTTGGAAGGAGGTGATGTATCTAGCACAGGCATACAAAGAGTCTCAATAAACGGCTGGGGCCATTATGTGACTCACAGCAGGTCTAGGAGCAGTATGGTACTTGCTGAAGGACAATGTGGGATATTTACTGAGTGCGGATTAAAGGCTCCCTGTTTTTATAGCATGAAGCTTCTTCAAAAAATAAAATGTTGAAAGGAACTTCAAATGGTTGTTAAGTATTTCAGGAAAACCAGGGTCTGTAAACTCCTTTGGAAAACTCTGTAGCTGCGCCAGCCTGTTTAATTTTCTCCGTGATATGGCCTCATGTCCCCAGCCAGAGGTTAGCACAGGATTCAGGGTCACTGACTGAAGAACACAGGTGAATCATGTGTCTGGGCAGATGGCTGCTGTAAAGTCCCCCTATTCCTTCCTTACCCTAGGGAGTCCCTTCCCTCACTGACTCTGGGCTTGGCCAGTAGGACTACAGCAAACATAATGCTGGGCCCTGGAAAGTGCTGGTGCATGGGGGCTCAACCTCTCTTGCAACTTCGAAATGCCCCGCCCTGGCTTGCCTACTACAAATGAAAAGGCCACATGGAGTGGGGATGCGCCATCACTGCTGAGTCCCTGCCACCGGTCAGCCTGCTGAGCACCTGATGGGTGGGTCAGGCCATCCTAAACCACACAGCCAGCCAGCTGCCAGCTGACTGCAAAGTCCAGCCAGGCTTGCTCAAGCCAGAACCACTCTGGTGCCCTACAGAACTGTGAGGTACAGAAAGAAATGTTTGTTTTTTTGAGCCACTAGTATTAGGTGGTTTGTTATGCAGCAAAAGCTAATACACATTCCTCCAAAAAGGCTGCGTGCTCAGGAGGGCTATACCAGTGTGATCCACAGCGATGCAGTCTTCACACTTCAGAAACGGACTCAGTTCACATACATACGAACAGAGAGCTCTAACTTTACACAGAAGAAATTGTTATCCTCTTCAACTAAAAAAAAAAAAAGACGCAAACTCTTCAAGACAGTTCTTTAAAAAAACCTTGATAAATAGCTAATTCAGCATAATTTTATGACAGTTTTTATCAGGATTGTGAAAGTAAAGGCAGCATTATGACTGCTGTTGTTTGAATACTCATTTTAACATAGTTGATTTTTTAAATTATATTGGAATTCTCTTAGGGTTTTCATACTGCTCTACATTCACAACAGCCATCTATTTAACAAACATCTGTTAAAGCACCATCAGGAAACTCCCAAGCATTTGCAAGATTTGTATAAGTGGCAGGATACCCATGACCACAGCAGAAAGTGGTGTCAATGACAGTTCTGCCTTTAAGAGGCTCATAATGTGGTAACAGTCATGACACTGTCTCACTGTCCATAAACTTATCATATAAGGGAGTAATTAGTAAGCATTCCAAAAGTTAAAAGTTCACTCCAATAGGAACATAAGCAAAGAAGAGGCTTCCAGTTGTGTTAATCAAGAAAGGTTGGCCCGGCGCAGTGGCTCACGCCTGTAATCCCAGCACTTTGGGAGGCCGAGGTGGGCGGATCACGTGAGGTCAGGAGTTCGAGACCAGCCTGGCCAACATGGTGAAACCCCGTCTCGACTAAAAACACACAAAAAATTAGCTAGGCGTGGTGGTGCATGCCTGTAGTCCCAGCTACTCAGGAGACTGAGGCAGGAGAATCCACTTGAACACAGGAGGTAGAGGCTGCAGCGAGCCAAGATTGTGCCACTGCACTCCACCCTGGGCAACAGAGCAAGACTCTGTCTCAAAAAAAAAAAAAAAAAGAAAAAAGAAAGAAAGGCATCTTCAGCCAGGTGCAGTGGCTCACACCTGTAATATAATCCCAGCACTTTGGGAGGCTGAGGTGGGAGGATCACCTGAGGCCAGGAGTCCCAGACCAGCCTCAGCACCATATTGAGACCCCACCTCCATTTTCAAAAAAGGGATCTTGGAGAGAGTGGCATTTGTTTTTGTTTGTTTTGAGACGGAGTCTTGCTCTGTAACCCCAGGCTGGAGTGCAGTGGCATGATCTCAGCTCACTGCAGCCTCCGCTTCCCAGGTTCAAGTGATTGTCCTGCCTCAGCCTCCCAAGTAGCTGGGATTACAGGCACCTGCCACCATGCCTGGCTAATTTTTGTATTTTTAGTAGAGATGGGGTTTCACCATGTTAACCAGGCTGGTCTTGAACTCCTGACCTCAGGTGATCCATCCGCCTCGGCCTCCCAAAGTGCTAGGATTACAGGCGTAAGCCACCACACCCGGTCTGGGAGTGGCATTTGAATGGAGCCTTCTCCTAAGCTCTCAACAGTAGCAGGAGTAGAAAGAACACTATACAGAAGCAACACACAAGCAAAGATGGAGAAAAAGGAAAGCTATAATGTTTGTCTAGGGGACAGCTTGGATTGAGATTCAAGCTCCATCAAGTAATAGCTGCTTTGATGACTAAATTACTTAATTTTTCCAAATCTAGGCTATAAAGTATCCAATGAAAGTGGCATCTGCAGCAAGGCTGCCTGATTCAAACGCCAGCTTCATCACTTTGTAGTTGTCTTGGGCAATTACTTTCTCACTGTGCCTTCATCACTTTTAAAATGGGAATAATAATTATACATGCCTCATGGGGTTATTATGAAGACTAAATGAGTTTTTTATTTGTAAAGGATGTAGAATAGTGCCTGGTATAAACGTTTTGTTAAATAAACTTATATGTTTATGCATACACAGCAAACAGTTATATAGATATAGATAGGCATGTATGAATGTAGATACATAGATACAGCTTTATCACCAAGAACAGTACCTGGTATGTAGAAAATGCTAAACACATTTAAATGTTTCCCTTCCTCCTCCATTGTCTGGAGTCCACAGAGATCTAGAGCACAAGGTCAGACACGTTTCATGCACCCCAACATCAGCCTCCAGTCAGTTAAAAGAACACAGGCTGTCCTTCCTCTACTTTCACACTGGAAGCTTTCTCCTTTCTCTTGGGGGCAATAATTCTGCACTTGCTGATATAAGATGCTAGGCTTAGCCAGGCACAGTGTCACGTCTATAATCCCAGCACTTTGGGAGGCCAAGGACATAGCATTGCTTGAACCCAGGAATTTGAAACCAGTCTGGGCAACATAGTGAGATTTCGTCTCTAAAAATAAAAAAAATAAAAATAAAAGTTAAAAAAAATTAGCGGCTGCAGTGGTACCCGCCTGTAGTCCAAGGTACTTGGGAGACTAAGGTGGTAGGATATCTTGGGTCCAGGAGTTTGAGGCTGCAGTGAGTTATGATTGTACCAATGCATTCCAGCCTGGGCAACAGAGCGAGAACTTGTCTCAACAAAACAAAACAAAACAAAACAAAACAAAACAAAACAAAACAAAAAGATGCTAGGCTTGAAACCACTAGAGACAGATACAACACGGCCACTAGCTTCAAAATAAAAGAGCACTAATACCTTATGTGATATATGCACTTCAAATGGAAAAATAAGCACAGGCTTATTAAGTGCAACCTTCACTTCTATAATTTATTACTGGGCAAGCTAATCTAAAACGAGAAACCCTGAATGCAATAAGATTTTGGGGAAAAAGTCAAAGATTAGATTTAAAGCCACAGTAATTTGAAAGTTAGGTTAACAAAAACCTTACTAATCCCAGACTAATTTGGCTTGAACTAGATATATATCTAAACTGAAAATACTTTTAAATGCAGTTTTATTATTGAATCAACACAATGTTAAACTGAGTTTCCTCTGTTTTTAAAAGGAAAGTACTTAGGATAGTTACTGGATTATACTAAAAACAAAAACAAAAAACCCACTAAAAGTGCTTGAAAATATTCGACTATGTTGAAATATGTAACATTTTCCTGCAATCTTATAGTATTTATTTGTTTAGACACCACTTTTTCATAGGTATCACCAAGGTAAACTCCACCCATCACAAACAAAGCCTTATTGTCAATTCTGTATTGGATAGAATGTGAAATAATGAGTTGTGCTAAACTGCTAATCATAAACATCCACTTCTCAGTTTACTCCCTCCGATAATAGAAAAACTATTAAGTATCAGGCAACGAGCTGCTGATTGCCCAAATCTTTTGATACACAGTATAAAATACTAATTTTTGTGATTTCAATCTATACTGTTTCACAATCATTCAAGTCTGTTTCAAGAGCACTTAGAGTCTTTAGGTAAGGATTACCCTATTTTTAACTTGAAATTTAAGACTTTCTGAGGAAACGAGGGCTGTAGGAGTCTTTTAATAGAGCCATATTCCTGGGTTCAATCAAACTGAACCAATTGCTAGCTTTGAGACAGTAGACGAGTTATTTAACAGAGTTCTCTCTGCCCATCTGTAAAATGAGGATAAGGATCCTTCCACCTTCTAGGAATGTTGCAAAAATGACTTAATGCACATAAAGCACTTACAACAGAGCTTGGCATGGATTTTTGAAAAAAAAAAATTTATACATGGATTTTTTCAAAAAAAGAAAATATACATATAATATATATATTTTATATGTAAGCTATATAAAGTAACGATGAAGGAGAATTCCTAGTTAAATCACCTGGCCATGGTAGGTAGAAAATCTGTTCTGGGGCTCTGGGGCTTTAGGTCCCCTTGCTACCTATTTCAGGTAGACAGGGAACTTGCAGGGTATGCCTGAAAGGACCCTCATAATGACAGTGGAGAGCCGCCAGCTTCACTGTGAATAATTTCAAGTCCATTCTCAAGACTCCTGCCTTTTCACTATCAGGTCTCTGAGCATCTATAAGAGGCACTTGAAGGGCAGATGCCCACGTGTGTGGTGGAAGACAACACTTGATACCAATTTTCCAAGAGACATGGAAATCAAGAATTTGTTTTCTAATTTGTAATAGTTTTGCTGTAAGTGGGTATGATCTGTTTCCAAACAGATAAACTAAGAAGTGGTCACTTTTGGCCAGGCGCAGTGGCTCACACCTATAATTCCAGCATGTTGGGAGGCCAAGGCAGACGGATCACGAGGTCAGAAGTTCAAGATCAGCCTGGCCAACACAGTGAAACGCCATCTCTACTAAAAATACAAAAATTAGCCGGGCGTGGTAGTGGGCGCCTGTAATCCCAGCTACTCGGGAGGCTGAGGCAGGAGACTCGCTTGAACCTGGGAGGCAAAGGCTGCACTGAGCCAAGATCGCGCCGCTGCACTCCAGCCTAGGTGACAGAGCAAGACTCCATCTCAAAAAAAAAAAAAGAAGTGGTCACTGTTAGGGTAAGCAGTTCAAAGTCCAGCTCAAATTAAGAGATAAAATATTTATAAGAGGATCTAGTTGCACTTGGCTATAAGAATCCAGCAGGTGACTACTTCCACAGGTCTCTTGATAAATGTACATGATTGTATCCTTAGGTACTAAGTCTTTCATTTAAAAAGTACTAAAAAAATGAGTGTTCGTTTTCAAAGTAGCTGTGATAAGCAAAAAACAAACAAAAAAACCCCACCAAAAAACCATAAAACCAAACCCAGAAGGATCAACAACTCAGCTCTCAGAACTATAATAGCCCAATAATTATAATAATCCAAGAGACCATTCTGAGAAACACCAGAGACCAGTTCCTTTATAATACAGGGGGATGGTTCACAAAAGAGGAGTGGACAAACAGTACTGGGACAGTCGTGGTTGATTGTAGACTGTGAAATAAAAGCCAATTATCCATTTTAGACATTAATGCTTTCATTTAAAGAGTTGGTTTCTTCTTTTTGACATTAGATTCTTGCCTCTCCAATTGCCAGGACAGGATTCATTTCCCACTTCTTTGACTCAGATCTGTTTTTTAAAAATGCTCTTTGAAAACAACTGAAAATTATCCTTTTTAGTTTCCCAAACTAAGAACTTTTTATTAAACCATAAAGAACAGCTCTGGATAGATCCAGATTTCTTTACGGCTTAAAAAAAAAAACTTGAAAAATTATTATTATAATTATTTTTTTTGGAGATGGAGTCTCATTATGATGCCCAGGCTGGAGTGCAGTGGCACGATCTCAGCTCACTGTAACCTCCGCTTCCTGGGTTCAAGCGATTCTCCTGCCTCAGCCTCTCGAGTAGCTGGGACTACAGGCGTGCACTACCACACCCAGCTAATATTTGTATTTTTAGTACAGATGGGGTTTCACCATATTGGCTAGGCTGGTCTCGAACTCCTGACATCAAGTGATCTGGCCGCCTTGGCCTCCCAAAGTGCTGGGAATACAGGCCTGAGCCACCACGTCCAGCCCAAAAAACTCTTTTTCAATAAGATGGATAGAAATGTAAAAGGGCAGCATATTTATAAGGTCCAACCAACACTGTGACTTTGAAAAAGAAAATTCTTGCCCTTCTTATTTAAAATTATTAAAGTAATAAGCAGCTAGTTAGACAAAGAGCATTCAAGCTGTTCATACACAGCAGATCAGAACTATGCATTCCCAAATCACAACATCAGATTAGTAGTCACTGTTCTTTGTATCAGCTTTAAATACACCATTTCTTCTCATAAGAGTGTTGTGGTGGTCAGTGCTCAGGAAAAATAATTAAGATAAGGAAAGAATAACACAAAACACCCCTCAAACAATATCCAACAGAGTATCTCTGAGATCATTTACTTAAGTAATCTCTCTCAAAACCACTTTTATGCTTAAACTAATCCTAGGCACTGAAAAAACAGGAAGAATAAATCACATTTAACTTGCCATTCTTTAGAATGCGGGACAATTCTGAGATGCATGGAGGAAAAAAAGTATTAAAAATAGCCAAGAGAAGGATTAGACAGCAGCTAAAACACAAAGGCCAGGGGTGAGATCAAAATTAGAAACATATAACGTCTGGAGAACTGTCCATATAAGGGCATCTTCATATCAGTAACTCAGTTGGAATAATCCACTGGGCAGAATTAACAGCTGCCACCATCACAGTGGCTGCCTCTCCACCTCTCATTCAGAAACCGCTGGAGTCTTGGGAGACAGATATGACATGACTTTATGCTGTTATATTCAGACAGTCAATGTTTGGGGGTATTTTCAAAGCTGGTCTTAACTTTCCTCGTCCTAGATGATAAACTTCATATATTTTGATCTTGCCTTTTTATACAAGTATGAAAAAGCAATAGAAGAGGATAAAACTTTGCTGAGCACTTTTAACCACTCCTATACCACACTGACTTGCATTCCCCAACCCCATAGATTTCCTGACTCCCCTGAGCAGGCGGCTGGTTGTACATTCTCATGTGTTCATTTATCCATCAGACTCTCAGGGAGCTTCCTAACCTGGTGACAAGTGCTTGAGAAAAGAAATGAATAGGATCTTATCTTCCAGGAGTTCAGTGTACCCTGGAAGACAGGTACATAAATAATTATAATACAGGTAAATCCTGTAACGGAAGTAAGGGATGCAATTCTCTCTGGGGCTTGGGGGAGATTTTGCGATGGAAATACCCAGGCAGAGAAACAAGTGAAAGGCATTCTAGGAAGAGCAATCAGTACAACCAAAGGCTCAGGGGTAGGAAACCATGTAGCATGTTCTGGGAATAGCAAGAAGTATGTGTTCTGAATACAAGTGATGGGATATGAATGGGAGAAGAGGTAGAAGATTAGGTTGCAAAAATAGATTGGTGCTAGATTGCTGGGGCCTACAAGCACCATGCTAAGGAGTGGGTCCATTATCCTGTAGCTCTGAGGCTCTCAACTCTGGATACACATTAAAATCTCCTGAGAAGCTTTAAAACAAAATGCTGATGGCCTGTTATTTGTTAGCAATAATAATTGGGTCCAGGCATCAGCAGTTTTTAAAAACTTCCCATGTAGCAATTCTAACCTGTGGGCAAGAACCACTCCTGTGGGCAACAGGGAGTCAACACCACTGCATCAACTTAGGATAGCAATAGAAAAACATTAAAACAATAGTTAACTGGGTAACAGTGTGAAGAGCAGATTAGAAACAGAGACTAGGGGAGAACTGTCAGTTAGTTTATAGGCTACTGGAAACAGGCAAGAGATAAGAGTAATTATTAGCCTTTTTTGGGTTACTGACTTGCATGAATGCCAACGATAAAAGCTAAAAAAACCTTCCCCTGGCTGGGCGTGGTGGCTCATGCCTGTTAATCCCGGCACTTTGGGAGGCCGAGGCAGGTGGATCATTTGAGGTCAGGAGTTAGAGACCAGCCTGGCCAACATGGTGAGATCCCATCTCTACTAAAAATACAAAAACTACCCGGACATGGTGGTACTTGCCTGTAATCCCAGCTACTTGGGAGGCTGAGGCAGGAAAATTGCTTGAACTCAGGAGGTAGAGATTGCAGTGAGCTGAGATCACACCACCGCACTCCAGCCTGGGCAATGGAGTAATATTCTGTTTGAAAAAAAAAAAAAAAAAAGCCCTTTTCCTAGGAAACATGCACGTATGTCAAAAAACGTACATGTAATTTCTGGGGCTGATGAAGCTCTGTGAGTGATGGATTCAGCTTAGGGAAGCCTGGTGTAAAGGCAGTGATGGAAAAAGACTTTGGAGGTAGAATCATAGCACTGATGACTTCAGTGGGGAAAAGAAAAGGCATTAAGGATGACACTATCACTTCTAGTGTGAGAAGTATAAACAATAAACATGTACTGTGCACCTAAGTGTCAGGAACCGTACTAAGCACTTAACATGTATTAGTATCACTGATTTTTCCCAATTCTTTAAGAGAGATTGATATCACATCTGTTTCACAGCTGAAGAACCTGAGATTTACAGGCATTAAATTAGCTTGTCCAAGGTCACATGGAGATAAGTAGTGGGGCAGGAATTGAATCCCAGACAGTTTTGACTCCGGAGCTTGTGGTATTAACCTCTCCCCATGCTATCTCTGATGAATGGTACCTGTGCATTAAACAGGGGTGACAGGAGAGTATGGCAGGAGTAGGTTTAGGATGAGCAAGGTGGGGTGGGGATATAAAAAATCAGTTTTAGACATGCTGTGTTCAAGATAATACAAGACACACAGATGACAGTATCTGTTAAATCAGAAAAAATAGGAAAGAGATCAAGAGGTGAGAGACGGTATGGTAACAGAATACAGTATTTCTGAGTTCTCTCCAGGTGCCGGTGCTGTGCTGAGTGCTTACTCACAATAGCAAAAGTCTATCACTATCTTTCTTCTGCAAGTGAGAGAACAGACCTAGGAAACCAGGGTCACACAGCCACTAAGTGCTGAAGCCAGATTTGAATCCACGAGGCTACCTTCCTAACCTCTAACCCACCCCTCCCCAGCACTCTAAAAACTAGAAATCCTGGGGTCATTAAGTGGCTGTACCCCCCACCCCAACTGTTCTAAGACTGCTAGTGTGTCTTAGAACAGGGGTCTAAGATACAGGGTTTTTAAAAATAAGTTTTATATAAAAATGTTTGACAATATTTATGTATTTCCACAGCCTCAAGGATTTTTATATTGTTTCAATTATCAAAGAGTCATAAGGGATAGCTTAGTCTCAACCAAGAAATATTGGCAGTGCACTTCCACAGGTCGGTATGCAAGCTTGGGTGCAAACCATGGACATGACACAGCATGACACCAGTGCCACACAGAGCTGCTATGCAAGTCAGAAGCCAGGACAACTGGTCTAGTGGAGACTGTGCTTCCTGAAGCCATAGCGAGGGCAGGAAGTGATGAAATTTCCTTTTTTAATCATTTTTGTAATTTGGAAAACTGTGATTCTTCTCCTCTCTAAAGTAACCAAAATGAAATCTTAAACACTATCCTACAAGTCCAGACTAGTTACTTCAGGTGGAACAGCAGAGTAACTTACGCACTGCAGTTTCAAATAAAAATCGGTTATATTTCAATTCTCAGCACCTTTGAAATACCTGTACTGACAATCACGTAGCCTTTGAGTCAAAACCACTCCTTCCATAAAAGTACTTCTAAAGGGAATACTATATTATCCTAGAATTTTTTCCTGTTTTAGAATTAAGGTACCTAAGAGAAGAAATATAAAACTCCAGTTAAGAACTTCTAAAGTCCTGTTGTATAACCTCTGGAGCTCAGACTTGTCCATGGCTGGGCTTGAAGGGTTCCCCGACCTGGGAAGTCACTGCTCTCTAGGGCAGCGCATCCTATTACTGGAGAGCTCTCACCACCACAAGATTCTGTTTTAGACCAAGTAAAAATCCTTTGCCTTATAATCTCCACTCATTCATTCAGTTACTGAACACAGAAGAGCTACATACTACCCTCTGGTCTTCCTATTCCCTAATCTATAAGGGCTGCCACCACTTTCCTTTTATACCATCCTTCAGATCCAACAACCAAACTCCTTTAGCAGCAGTTCCTGATATGACTTCCTTTCTCCATCCACCACTAGTCCTGCCTCCCTCGTTTGCCAATGTCTCACCTAAACTGTGGTTCAGAGACTTAAACACAATTCATCAACGGTGCTCTAACTAACACACAAAACAAGACAACAGACTCTATGTAATCTAGGCACGCATCAGTGCAACCTGAGCTTGCTGTTTTTAGCAGCCACATCACAGAGATGCCTCACATAAGCCTGTGCCCCAATAAACTCTGAGCTATTTTTCATCTCGTGCACTTGAGACCATCCACCACCCCCCAAGCATTTCTCAACTCCTGCAGATGATTTATCCTTAGTATCTCATGTTGCTGATTTTAGAACATTATTACAACCTATTCAGATTATTCTGAAACTAGAATCTGCTATCTATAGTATTAGTCATCTCTCCTAATTTTATGTGACCTGGAAATTAGATAAACTTACTTTGATCCAGGTCTTTACAGAAAGAGGATACTGTGATTTAAAATGTGCTATTCAGGCTGGGCGAGGTGGCTCATGCCTGTAATCCCAGCACCTTGGGAGGGCGAGGTGGGAGGATCACCTGAACCTGGGAAGTTGAGGCTGCAGTGGGCCGTGTTCATGCCACTGCACTCCAGCCTGGGCAACTGTAGTGAGATCCTGTCTCAAAAAATAATAATAATAATAAAATTAAATAATAAATAAAAATGTGCTATTGATGGGAACTTAGAGTACCTTACAGGTTTTTTAGGCTTAGTAATATTCTCTAATTGACAATATAAATATATTATCAATTTTTAACCATATCTGCAGCAAAAGCCCCTTTGAAAATCTGATGAAAGCCATAAAATGTACAAGTGTACACAATTTTGCCATCAATACCATGTGGTTTATGGACCTCCATGAAGCCCACCATGGGCCTTCTGTTGAGGAGCCCCATCCTAGGGATTCTAGGGCCTCTGGAAAACATTCTGGTTGCCAGGATTCATTAGTATCCAAATATTCCTAAAATAGTTGATTATCCTATTAGTGCCCAACTTAATATCCAGAAGGAGTCAATTAACTGGAAATCAACTGACACTAATTCATTTATTCTAACAGAGAAGACAACCAGAAACTAAGAAATCTGACCAAAACCAAATCATGGATTATAAGAATACTTTAGGAAAAAAGCACAAGTCCCTAAGGTTGTATGTACAAAAACATTGTAGTTTTTTGCTTTTAAAAAAAGCAAACTTTTTAAAAATAATTATTTATTTATTTTTGAGACAGAGTCTTGTTCTGTTGCCCAGGCTGGAGTGCAGTGGCGCAATCTCAGCTCACTGCAACCTCCACCTCCCAGGTTCACACGATTCTCCTGCCTCAGCCTCCACAGTAGCTGGGACTAAAGGTGCGTGCCACCACGCCCAGCTAATTTTTGGTATTTTTAGTAGAGATGGGGTTTCGCCGTGTTACCCAGGATGGTCTCGATCTCCTGACCTCATGATCCACACACCTCAGCCTCCCAAAGTGCTGGGATTACAGGCATGAGCCATCGCGCCCAGACAACTTTTTTTAAAGAAAGGAAACATGCTGAATGTCCATTCAATGTCCATTCACAGGGAAATGGTTGACTGTATTATTTTACATAAAGCCATACCAAATGGCTATTCATATTTTATTCATAATGGCTATCAAATTTTATTCACATTTTTGAAACAAGAGTTAAATCTATATCTATTGACCTGGAGGCATATCTATGATATATTGAGGAGAAAAATCCGGCTTCGGAATCATGTTCAGAGTTTGAGCCTATTTAAAAAACAAAAATCTCACAAACCCTATGTCATTATACATACTTTGGAGTACAGAAACAGGTGGGGAGGAATTTACATCAGGCTATGAACATGGGTGGGACATTAACTCTTGTTTTTTATTCATCCGTGTATACTTTCACTTGTTACAAGTAAGTATTGTTTTACAAAGTAAAGAATTAAGCTAGAAAAAGAGAAGAATGTGGCCCACAATAGGCTCTGTTAGTACTCAGATGGCTCAGCCCCACACTCCACACAGGTTTTCTAGATGCTCAATTTCCCAAAAAGTTTCCCACCCATGGTATATCCTAGATGAAGCCCACTTTCCCTTTTGACTACTCAGTGATTCTGAATTTCTCACTGTTTTGGGTATTTGATTCCACTGCATAAGCACTATTCTGCTGTACATATTAAAGCTGTGATCTGAAGTTTAAATGTGTCCACCATTCACAAGTGTGACTTTCCCCACCCTCAGGAAAATACTAATCTCAGCAGAGCCATAAATAAAAGCTACGTGGAATGCACAGTAGTCTAATGCACAGAAGACAGATGCAGGCAGTGTACTCAAACTGTAAGGCGCTGAAATTTGAGCACAGACGCTGTTCCTGTTAGTTCAGTGGTTCTCAGTCTTGGCTTAACAGAAGTATCACCTTGGCAGCATTTTTAAAAATTACTGGCCGGGCGCGGTGGCTCATGCCTGTAATCCCAGCACTTTGGGAGGCCGAGGCAGATGGATCACGAGGTCAAGGGATTGAGACCACCCTGGCCAACATGGTGAAACCCCGTCTCTACTAAAAATACAAAAATTAGCTGGGCATGGTGGCATGTCCCTGTAGTCCCAGCTACTCAGGAAGCTGAGGCAGGAGAATCGCTTGAACCTGGGAGGCAGAGGTTGCAGTGAGCCAAGAGCGCGCCACTGCACTCCAGCCTGGGTGACACAGTGAGACTCCATCTTAAAAAAAAAAAAAAAAAAAAATACAACCAACACCTGGGCGCCACTTTCAGAGATTTTAATTGAATTGGGCCAGCATAGACACTTGCTTTGTTTTTAAAGCTACCTAGATATTTTGAATATGCAGTGGGGTCAAGAACTACTGCTTTTTATATTTCACTCTTTTCCTTCTCTTTTTCTAACTTCTTACAAAGAGCACTTCCTTTATCAGTTATGTAAAGGCCAGATACACCTGGGAAGGCCAAAACTTATGGACCAGCCCCTGCCTGTCTCCCATCCATAACCTGGAATATCCTTATGTTGGCTTTTGATGCCCAACTTAAAGTGACTTAAATTTATGGCTGTCATAGTTAGGAGCCCCTCACATGTCAAAAGAATATTTGTAGCCTCACTCTGATAATTTATCATGTATTATTAGCCTGGAAGACAATGATTTTATAAAACATATTAGGACCCCAAACATTTTGGAAAACAAAAGTGCCAGTGCTGCTCTACCAATCAGTTTAAATGTTGTTGGACATTAGTCAATTAAAGAGCTTCCCAATTTCCCAACTCTTTATGCTAATTTTTTTTTTTTTTTTTTTTTTTTTGTAAGACAGAGCCTCACTCTGTTGCCCAGGCTGGAGTGTAGTGACATGATCTCAGCTCACTACAACCTCCATCTCCTGGGTTCAAGCAATTCTCCTGCCTCAGCCTCCCAAGCAGCTGGAATTACAGGCATCCACCTCCACACCTAGCTAATTTTTGTATTTTTAGTAGAAACAGGGTTTCACTATGTTGGCCAGGCTGGTCTCAAACTCCTGACCTCAAGTGATCCGCCCACCTCAGCCTCCCAAAGAGCTGGGATTACAGGCATGAGCCACCGCGCCCAGCCTCTTTATGCCAATCTTTATAAGTATTTTAAAAATTCTTCATGTCCACCCAGGAACACCAAAAAAAAAATAAGTAAAAATTAACCTCTACCACATTACAAATAATTGATTTTTTAAAAGCCCGTTACTTGAGGCTGGGGGCGGTGGCTCACGCCTGTAATCCCAGCACTTTGGGAGGCTGAGGTGGGCAGATCACGGGGTCAGGAGATTGAGACCATCCTGGCTAACATGGTGAAACCCCGTCTCTACTAAAAATATAAAAAATTAGCTGGGTGTGGTGGCGGGCACCTGTAGTCCCAGCTACTCGGGAGGCTGAGGCAGAATGGCATGAACCCAGGAGGCGGAGCTTGCAGTGAGCTGAGATCGCGCCACTGCACTCCAGCCTGCGTGACAGAGCGAGACTCCGCCTCAAAAAAAAAAAAAAAAAAAAAAAAAAAACCCCATTACTTGAAATATTTTCCCCATCCAAATGTACTATCTGAGAACGGTAATTACTCCCCACAAGAAAAAGCTCAATAAAACATTAAAAGGGATTCATTAAGAAAAGAAAATAACATTTGAGTACATGTTGTCTTACAGTATACATAAGACAGGGTTCTATATGTTGGACTCAGCTGCAAATTATACAGAAAGATATTTTAAAACAAGGTGCAATGTATATTATTTATAATGGTTGCCATTAAGAAATGACTGTTTATAAGTGCTGACTGCATTAGCATGTATATTCAAAAAAGCCTAACGTTCCACCATTTAAAAAAAATTTGATCTAGCAATCACACTCTTCAGCATTTTTCCCACAGAAATGAAAACTTAGGTCCACAGAAAAACCCGTACACAAATGTTCATAGCAACACTATTTGTAAAAACTGAAAATAACCCAAATGTCCTTCAATGGACAAATGGCTAGGCTGTGGTATATCTGCATCATGGACTACTACTCAGCAGTAAAAAGTAACAAACTGCTGATACTCAAGACTCAATGCAAACTCAATACTCAGTGGATCTCAAGGGCATTATGCTGAGTGAAAAAAGCCAATCTCAAAAGCTTGCATATTGCATGATTCCATTTATATAGTATTCTCAAAATGATAAAATTACAGAGATGAGAACAGATTAGTGGCTACCAGAAGTTAGGGGCTTGCTATAAAGGGGTAGCAAAGGGAAAGCCTTGGGGTGATGAATCGATTCTGTATTTTTTTTCTTCTTGAGACAGGGTCTCCCTCTGTTGCCCAGGCTAGAGTACAATGGCACCATCATCGCTCACTGCAGCCTCAACCTCCTGGGCTCAACTGATGCTCCCACCTCAGCCTCCTGAGTAGCTGGGACTACAGGTGCATGCCATCACACCTGGCTGATTTTTGTACTTTTTGTAGAGATGGGGTTCTGCCATGTTGCCCAGGCTGGTCTCAAACTCCTGGGCTCAAGCGATCCTCCTGCCTCAGCCTCCCAAAAGGCTGGGATTACAGGTGTGAACCACTATGCCCAGCCAATTCTGTATCTTGATTGTGGCAGTGGTAACACAAATCTACACGTGATCAAATTGTACAGAGCTATGCACACACTTCACCAATGAGTGCATGTAAAACAGGGAAATCTGAATAAGCTCTGTGGGTTACTCAGATTTATGGCAATTTTCTGGGTTTTTGGGGAAAACTGAGTAGAGGGTAAACAGGACCTCTCCGTACTACTTTTGTAACTTCCTGTGAGTCTGTAATCATTTAAAAACAAAAAGTTTTTTAAAAGTTTGTGAAGAGCGCTGCCTATTTAGGAGACATAAACCATTTTTCCTAACCTAAGTGAAGGTACAAACACGTAAAGGGGAAAGATGCAAATGGATGGCTAGAGAGGAAAAGACTGCCGGAATAATAGTGAGCAAGCAGTTATCATGTCCCAGGTACTAGAGCCTATCTCATTTAACTCAACAGACAATCCAATGAGGTGGTTGCTGATAAATATCCTTACTTTTCAGATGAGGACACCGAAGGACGGAGAAGACAAGAAATTCATTCAACTTCAGCTGGTAAATAGCCAAGGTGTCAAAGTTAAGAAAAGGAATACAATTTCAAAGCAAAAAGGGTTAAGAAAAAGCACTATTGGCCAGGCATGGTGGCTCACGCCTGTAATCCTACCACTTTGGGGGGCCGAGGCGGGCGGATTACCTTAGGTCAGGAGTTCGACACAAGCCTGGCCAACATGGTGAAACCCTGTCTCCACTAAAAATACAAAAACCAGCTGAGTGTGGCAGCAGGTGCCTGTAATCCCAGCTACCTGGGAGGCTGAGGCAGGAGAATCACTTGAACCCGGGAGGCGGAGGTTGCAGTGAGCTGAGATCGTGCCACTGCACTCCAGCCTGGGCAACAGAGCGGGACTCCATCTCAAAAAAAAAAAAAAAAAAAGTATTACTGTAGCAAAAAGGGTTCTTTTCTCTTCTTTAGAGACTTGTTCTGTCACCCAGGCTAGAGTGGTGGTGCGAGCATAGCTCACTACACCCTTGAATTCCTGGGCCCAGGCAAGCCTCCTGCCTCAACCTCCTAAGTAGCTATGACTATAGGTATGCACCACCACACCTGGCTAATAATAAAAAGAAAAATTTGTAGAGATGGGGGGGGGGGGTCTCTCTATGTTGCCCAGGTTAGTCTTGAACTCCTGGCCTCAAGTAATTCTCCCACTTTGGCCTCCCAAAGTGCTGGGATTGCGGGCATGCACCACTGCTCCCAGCAAAATGGGGTTTTAAAAGTAGCTTAGAGGCCAGGTGCGGTGGCTCACGCCTGCAATCCCAGCACTTTGAGAGGCCGAGGCGGGAGGATCACGAGGTCAGGAGTTCGAGACCAGCCTGGCCAATATGGTGAAACCCCGTCTCTGCTAAAAATACAAAAATTAGCTGGGTGTAGTGGCGCATGCCTGTAGTCCTAGCTGCTCCATAGGCTAAGGCAGGAGAATCGCTTGAACCCGGGAGGCGGAGGTTGCAGTGAGCCAAGATTGCGCCACTGCACCCCAGCCTGGGCGACAGAGGGAGACTGTGTCTCAAAAAAAAAAAAAAGTAGCTTAGACTAGACAGAGTAGGTAAAAATGCTATAGAACTGAATCTTAAATATGCCCACAGTTCACATACAGCATACAGGCTGAACACTGTCTCCCAAGAACCTCAAATCCATAATATACTTCAGCCTACAATAACTGAATATGCTTGACCAGGGATATATTTGAAACTGTGGTTATTTTTATTAATCTTTCAAATTTTACTCAAAAACAAAAAGAAAACTAACATTGATTTTTCCTTTTCAAAAGGTATTCACTGAATGGAAATAAGTAGATAAAAGCTAAAATTCAGAAATAATACAAAGAGAGTGCTCAAAATGGGAGGGGATAAAGCTAATCCAGTATAACAAAGCCTGTTCAAGAAAGAAAATAGGGAAAAGGAAAGTCAGCAATGTTGTCAAAAGCAAAAGGCAGAAAAGTCCAACCTTAGGTTAGAGTAAAACACAAATCTGTATATAATGAACAATACTGGCTAGGAAATGAATATTTCCAATAAAAGTTTTAAATAAAATCATGCAGTTAAGATTGGTTTCATCTTGCTTAGAAAAAGCAAGAGGGAAATTTCTGCCTTTTTCACCTCATCTCCAATTTAGACATTTAAATTGCATATTTTGGCCGGGCGCAGTGGCTCACGCCTGTAATTCCAGCACTTTGGGAGGCAGGCAGATCACCTGAGGTCAGGAGTTCGAGACCAGCCTGACCAACATGGAGAAACCCCATCTCTACTAAAAATACAAAATTAGCTGGGCATGGTGGCACATGCCTGTAGTCCCAGCTACTAGGGAGGGTGAGGCAGGAGAATCGCTTGAACCTGGGAGGTGGAGGATGCGGTGAGCCGAGATTGTGCCATTGCACTCCAGCCTGGGCAACAAAAGCGAAACTCTGTCTCAAAATAAATAAATAAATAAATAAAATAAATAAATAAATAAATTGCATATTTTAACAGTATGTGAACAAACAGAGGCTATTATTGCATAAATTCAATGCAAGTAAATGGGTATTTAAAGGAAATTTGCTGTTCTGGTTATAAAGTTTTTGAGACAGGGCTAGTATCTCACTTAATTTTAAAGATCAAGTGAAACCCCAGGAAAAGACAATATTTAAAACATCAAGAGTATTAATCATCCTTTTAAGTCATAAACAGTCAAGTAATCCACTTAATGTGCTGCTTAAAGAAAATAGAATAATCACTGTCCATTCTGCCTTTAGGTTCATCTCTGATATCAGGGGTATTCTTTCCTCTGAAGTCATCTTCTTAAAAACAAATGCAAAATCAACATGTTGGTTTTCTTAGAAGCTTTGTAAAGTCCCAAGGCAGGAAATTACACGTAAGAATCTTACTTGACCTTCAGAAATCCCTCACAGAAGATCTGAGTGGAACAGCTCCACCATCACATTCCCATCCGTGGCTTCGGCTAGTGGCAAAATCTGAAAAATAATTCTTCTTGTGATATGTCCTTGGAATTTCTTCCTCATGTACAAAGCTTATGAGTTAATTAAGGTAACAAAGCAACAATATATAGTTAGGAGAGATCGGCCATACAGTCATTATCAATCTTTCGGCCTCGAAGAACTCAAATAGGAGATTATTTCTTCCAACTAAGACCCTCAGACAGCAGATTTTGATAAAAGCTGTAACCCAGGCCATCCTGCTGGTGGACAGAATCTCTCCCTAATTGCTGGGAGAGTATACCAAGGAACTGTATTTTCACTAAAGCCACATTTTAATTCATGATAAACACAACTTCTGGAAATTTTTACAACTAAATATTCTTAAGTAGAAATGCTTTTAAGATATGAAAATGGTATTATGCTTATGCTTTGAAAAAAGTTTTTTCCTTTTGAATATACTGAAATATTTATAGTGATTTAATATGTGGGATTTACTTCAAAATAACATGGTGGTGGGGGGAGTGGGTAGAAGTTTTAACACGATTGGCCACAAATTGATAAAGCTGGGTGGTAGGGACATGATTAATTACACTATTTTGTCTTCTTTATGCTTAAAAATTTCCAACATAAAAAACTGTGCATATCCTTGCATGAGATATAAAATATACCCATGCAGGCTGGGCGCTGTGGCTCACCCCTGTAATCCCAGCATTTTAGGAGGCCGAGTCGGGCAGATCACAAGGTCAGGAGTTTGAGACCAGCCTTGCCAACATGGTGAAACCCCGTCTCTACTAAAAATACAAAAATGAGCCAGTTGTGGTGGCGAGCGCCTGTAATCCCAGCTACTTGGGAGGCTGAGGCAGGAGAATTGCTTGAACCCGGGAGGCAGAGGTTACAGTGAGCTGAGATTGTGCCATTGCATTCCAGCCTAAGCAACAAGAGCAAAACTCCGTCTCAAATAAATAAATAAATAAAAATAAAAATAAAATAAAATATACCCATGTAACAAGAAATTCTGAGACTGAGGCAGAAATCCAGATTCTTAAATGCTTTTGCTACTGCATAATTCCAGGCAAATCATCTCACCTAATAAAAAGTTTCCTATTTCTAAAATCCACTGCTAAAGCATGATGATTTCTAAGGTTGCTTCCAGGTCTAATATTTTTATTCTGAGAATGCTGTTTTGTTTTTTTCTGAATTGAGTTTTAGTTCATCTTTTGTTAGCTGTCTACAGTAGCTGACTCTATATTGAAAAGGCACAGGTGTCTCAGACGAGTGTGATCTCAAAGCAGCTCTTTAGGACTGCTGGTGCCACACCCACCATCATCCCTCGCTAAAGGAAATACAGAAAAAGGAAGGGAGGCAACTCTGGTGACAGATACACCTCTATTTTTCGTGAGAATGCTCACACCTCTGAAATCTGCTTACGTATTGTTAAGAGTCACATATCACATGAAATGTAAAATGGCTGGGCATGGTGGCTCACCCCTGTAATCCCAGCACTTTGGGAGACCGAGGTGGGTGGATCACTTGAGATTGGGAGTTTGAGACCAGCCTGACGAACATGGTGAAACCCCGTCTCTACCACAAATACAAAAATTAGCTGTGCGTGGTGGAGAGCGCCTGTAATCCCAGCTACTCAAGAGGCTGAGGAAGGAGAATTGCTTACACCTGGGAGGTGGAGGTTGTGGTGAGCTGAGATCACACCACTGCACTCCAGCCTGGGCAACAGAGCAAGACTCTGTCTCAAAAAAAAAAAAAAGAAAGTAAAATGGGCAGACCTTTCTGAATACATGATCGACAATTTTCATAAATGTCTTCTGAAGACTGCTTATCATAGTATTGTTTACAACTGATCTGATACCTCAATTGCCATCAATAAGGGATTGGTTAAATTATAGTAGAGTACATTCTTACAATGGAATACCATGCAGATATTTAAAAAATTAAGATATAAACCCACGATGATAGGGATATGGCAAGGGGGCACAGGAACCAACTGAAATAGCTCCCAAAGACAAAAGCTAGAACAATCTGAGCAATAAATAAAGTAGCATTGGATTATAACCCAGGGTATATTCATGAGTATATACAGATATAAATGTTGAATAAAGAAATGGAGGAGATAGATACAGCTCCTGTACAGAACTCCAAATCATCTACATAGATATTCTGCCCTCAAGGAGGTAGGCATAACTTCCCACTCCTGAAGCGTGGGCTGCCTTCCCAAGAGGGAAGCACAGAAACAGGTAAGAAGGAGGAATTCTGCAGTGGTGAAGCTGGGCAAACACAACCCCAGCAGAGTGACTAAGGTCAACATCAACACTGATGAGTCATGTTGACTGTATATACCTCTGAAATGATGTGATGAAAATGGCCTGCTGCCTCTGTGATCTCCCTCCCTGAAACTCCTAACCCCAGCATAACCATGAGAAAAACAACAGACGAATCTCAACTGAGCAACATTCTACAAAATATCTGACTGGTGAACTGAAAACTGTCAAGGTCATTAAAAAAAAGAAGTCTTAGAAACGTCACAGCCGGCTGGGTGCGGTGGCTCACGCCTGTAATCCCAGGACTTTGGGAGGCCAAGGTGGGCGGATCACGAGGTCAGGAGATCGAGACCCTCCTGGCTAACATGGTAAAACCCCGTCTCTACTAAAAATACAAAAAATTAGCTGGGCGTGGTGGCGGGCACCTGTAGTCCCAGCTACTCGGGAGGCTGAGGCAGGAGAATGGCGTGAACCCAGGAGGCAGAGGTTGCAGTGAGCCAAGATCGTGCCACTGCACTTCAGCCTGGGCGACAGAGCGAGACTCTGTCTCAAAAAAAAAAAAAAAAAAGAAACAAACTGTCACAGCCGATGACTGAAATCTGAATAAAGTATGAAATTTTGGTAATAATAATAATAATGTATTGATATTGGTTCATTAATTTTAGCAAATGTATGACATGAATGTAAAATGTTAACAATAGGAGAAACTGGCAACAGGTGCACTGGCTTCCACCTGTAGTCTCAGCACTTTGAGGGGTCACGGTGGGTGGATCACTTAACTCCAGGAGTTTGAGAACTGTCTAAGCAACATAGCAGGACCCCGCCTTTACAAAAAAATAGAAAAATTTGCCATGCATGGTGGCGTGCGCCTGTAGTACCAGCTGCTTGGGAGGCTGAGGTGGAAGGACTGCTTGAGCCTGAGAATCGAGGCTGCAGTGAGCTGAGTTCGTACCACTGCACTCCAGCCTAAGTAACAGAGTAAGAGCCTGTCTCAAAAAAAAAAAAAAAAAAGTGGGCCGGGTGCGGTGGCTCACGCCTGTAACCCCAGCACTTTGGGAGGTGGAGGCGGGCAGATCACCAGGTCAGGAGTGCGAGACCAGGCTGGCCAACATGGTGAAACCCTGTCTCTACTAAAAATACAAAAATTAGCCGGGTGTGGTAGAGCGTGCCTGTAATCTCAGCTACTGGGGAGGCGGAGGTTGTGGTGAGCCAAGATCACACCATTGCACTCCAGCCTGGGCGACAGAGCAAGCCTCCATTTCAAAATTTAAAAAAAAAAAAGAAACTAGATGTGGAGTATACAGGAGCTCTATTAATCTTTGCAACTTTTCTGTAAATCTAAAACTTTTCTTAAAAAGTTTATTTTTTTTAAATGGGGAAAAGGCTGGATGCAGTGGCTCACACCTGTAACCCTAGCACTTTGGGGGGCTGAGGAGGGCGGATCACCTGAGGTCGGGAGTTCAAGACCAGCCTGACCAACATGGAGAAACCCCATCTCTACTAAAAATACAAAATTAGCCAGGCGTGGTGGCGCATGCCTGTAGTCCCAGCTACTTGGGAGGGTGAAACAGGAGAATCGCTTGAACCCAGGAGGTGGAGGTTGCGGTGAGCCGAGATCGCACCACTGCACTCCAGCTTGGGCAACAAGAGTGAAACTCCATCTCAAAAAAAATAAATAAATAAAGGAAAAATTTTTAAATGAAGATATAAATGTATAATGACATAGAATAATGGCCAAAATATAGTAAATGAAATTAGAATTATAAACAACATGCCTGTTATAAATCTATTTGTATTTTAAAAACATGTGTATGTGTTTATACACCAAAAAGTCAGTGAGACTATACATCAAAATGTTAACCTCCGGGTGGTAGAATTACTAGTCATTTTCACCACTCTCTTCTTTATACCTTTCTGTATTACCTGATTTTCTATTACCACTAAGCACTGATTGCTTTTAACACTGAACCTCATTACTCCTACAACCAGGAACAAAGATATGTTATTTTGGAAAAGGTGTATACCACAGGATATTGATAGAATACTCCTTAGCTCAAAAGAATGTGCATTTATATGAAGGGGTGCGGTGGCTCACGCCTGTAATCCCAGAACTTTGGGAGGCCGAGGCAGGCGGATCATGAGGTCAGGAGATTGAGACCATCCTGGCTAACATGGTGAAACTCCATCTCTACTAAAAATACAAAAAAATTTGCCGGGCGTAGTGGCGGGCGCCTTTAGTCCCAGCTACTCAGGAGGCTGAGGCAGGACAATGGCGTGAACCCGGGAAGCAGAGCTTGCATTGAGCAGAGATCATGCTACTGCACTCCAGCCTGGGTGACAAAGCGAGACTCCATTTCAAAAAAAAAGGAAAAGAAAAAATAATATGCATTTATAAAACAGCTAAATTTTACTTTTTCAACGGGAAATATTTGAAAAGGCAGTACAGAAAAGTGGTTGAAAGCACAGGATTTAATCAGACTTAGATTAAAATCCTGGCTTAATCATTTACTTTCTGCACGATCTTGGGCAATTCCATCATATCCTGCCTCAATGTCCTCTTTATTTAATTTTTTTAATTTTTTTTGAGATGGAGTTTTGCTCATCACCCAGGCTGGAGTGCAGTGGTGCGATCTTGGCTTACCACAACCTCTGCCTCCCGGGTTCAAGCGATTCTCCTGCCTCAGCTTCCCGAGTAGCCAGGATTACAGGCATGTGCCACCATGCCCAACTAATTTTTGTATTTTTAGTAGAAACGGGGTTTCTCCATGTTGGTCAGGCTGGTCTTGAACTCCTGATCTCAGGTGATCCCCCCTGCCTTGGCCTCCCAAAGTGCTGGGATTACAGGCGTGAGCCACCGAGCCTGGCCTATTATTATTATTATTATTATTTTTTTTGAGAGAGGGTCTTACCCTGTCACACAGGCTGGAGTGCAGTGGCATGATCGTACCTCACCATAACCACAAACTCTTTGGCTCAAGCAATCCTTCCACTTCACCTTCCCAAGCAGATGGGACTACAGGCACATGCCACCACACCTAGCTAATTTTTTTCAAAGAGATGGAGTCTTGCTATGTTAACTAGGCTGCTCTCGAACTCCAAGGCTCAAGTGATCCTCCTGCCTTGGCCTCTCAAAGCACTGTAATTACATGTGTGAGCTACCTCGCCTGGCCCATTTCCTCATTTTTTTAAATGTAATAAATAAGAAATTTTAAAATTAAAAGAATTTTTTAAAAAATAAAATGTAATACAACCAATCTGGAGGACTACCCCAACATCTATTTATTTACTTATAACCACATATTCTATGAGTATATTACAGAAAATATGTTTTATCACATCATTTTATTAGAAAATTACATAATAGCAATGGGTTAATGTATGTCAAGAACCTACTGAGGCTCCACAATGGAAACTGTTACTATTAATAGCATTAATAAATATCTAAGAAAAACTAAACACTGTCAGGAAAAGCTCAGTTTCTCAAAAAAACATAATAGGGAGCCATGAAAGACAAAACCAGTACCTCAGCTCATCCTACATCTCAGCAATGCCTCAGACATTTCTGCTAACAAGACATACATTATGGAGATTACACATGCTGTTGTTCACATGCCCACAGGACTACTGAGAATCTTCCAGAGAACACAAATGAAAGCCACTTTTCTAATCATCACCAGCTTAAACTAAGCTTTGGAATATTAATGCACCAAGTCTCCCTTTCTATGGGAATGCAGTTTTTCTCTCTCTGAATCGATACAAAATAATACTAATCATAAAATATATACTCAACTTATTTAAACCTTTTGATTATAAATGAAATAACTTTTAAAAAAGAAACTTTAGATACAATATATATTTTGATCTTTATCAAAATCCTGGGCTGGTAGTTCTATCCAAATACCAACATTTTAAAATTACCCCAGCTACAATCCTTATAACGCACAAAATCACAATCTGATGGACAAGTTTAATCATGCAATGAGTATGTGATTTTTTTTTTCCAAGCCAAACAACCTGGGTCAGAAGAGTGAATCTTTTCAGGTGAAAAATTTACCCAACCTAATTTATCAGATGGTATACAGGCCAGAGACCCATATTTTTAAAGAGCTGATAATTTAGGAAGATAATAAACCATAAACAAAATTCAAATCACTGTGCCATATTTTTTCTACATAGAAATGCAGATTGTTTAGTCTGGCTCCGTTAAAGGAAGTTAATTTAAACATCACTGTTTAAAAAAGCAAAAAAGTTAATTTTGTCCAAGTCTCCAAAGCAGATATTATTCAGGAAATATAGTCAGGTTGGTATTAAATATATATAACCCAGTGTTGGGATTACAACTATAAAAAGACAGTAATTTTCTAACATACTCCAAAACTTCTGTATCTATAAATTTTACTCAAATCTTCCCAAAAGCAGTCATTGCGAAGACCTACTCCAATAATGTTGACATGCTTCTTCCTGAATAGGCTTCAGAAGCCTGTGGCACATTTTGGTCAAATATGCTCAACTGTTGCAAATTTTGAGAATGGATTTATGGAAGAGACAAAAGCCACTGAAAAAGACATCTGGTAAACTGATCAGGCTAAATAAACTTCTTTTAACTAAAAAAAGGGTGAAGTGACTGACTATAAAGTAATATGGTTAGTACTTTTGGTTTTGTTTTTGAGACAGTCTTACTCTGTCACCCAGGCTGGAGTGCAGTGGCATGATCTCAGCTCACTGCAACCTCCACCTCCCAGGTTCAAGGGATTCTCCTGCCTCAGCCTCCCCAGTAGCTGGGATTACAGATGCCCGCCACCACGCCTGGCTAATTTTCTTTGTATTTTTAGTAGAGACGAGGTTTTACCATGTTGGCCAGGCTGGTCTTGAACTCCTGACCTCAAGTGATCTGCCCGCCTCAGCCTCCCAAAGTGCTGGGATTACAGGGGTGAGCCACTGAGCCCAGCCAGACTCTCCCTATTAATCAGTTCTCCTGTAATAGCTGCTACACACATACATTTTAGCATTTGCCACACTGTACTGCAATCATTCACGTATTAATATTCCCTATTCAATTGTGAGCCTCCAGAGAGAAAGGACCATACCTTATTCATCTCTATAGTTCCAGAACACAGGCTGGACCTGGCACATCTACGTAAGTTCCTTGTTAGTAGCCTAACTGTGGCTTTGCGGCCATTCTTTACTAACTGCTCAGGGATGATGAATATTACATGACCATTAGTGGACTCTTAGCCATTCTTTTAGCTCCAAGATACCCAAACCACCACTCTCACAATTAAGGCAGGCTCAGCAGGAAGAACATTCAATACAATCATCCCCTCTTTGTAGGGCTGTTCTTATATCTTAAACACCACGAATGTGATATACAAGGGTTTTTAAGTTGAAAAACTGCACTCACATCAGTCTATCTCCAGCAGTTCCCATACATTATAATAATTAAATGACAGGACAGCACCATATTCATAGAATATAGAAGAATAAAGGAAAAATATGAAACAATGTGAGTCAACAGCATAATATAAGTTTTGCCAAAAGCTCCATTTTCATGATGCTACAACTACAGGGTCCAGAGGGGCAAGACCACACAATTTATGAGCTTTCCCACACAAGAAACGAAAAGGGTTGGTTGTTAATGGCATTCTGACACTATTACAGTATAATTACAAAATGACACAGGTTAATATTTAAAGAGACATCAAGCCTCTCAAAAATAAAATGAATATTTACAAGATTAAGTCTCTGCTTTTCTTTTTTTTTGTCGAGACAGAGTCTCGCTGTCACCCAGGCTGGAGTGCAGTGGCGCGATCTGAGCTCACTGCAACCTCGGCCTCCTGGGTTCAAGCAATTCTCCTGCCCCAGCCTCCCGAGTAGCTGGGACTACAGGTGCCTGCCACCACGCCCGGCTAATTTTTTTTTTTGTATTTTTAGTAGAGACGGGGTTTCACCATGGTGGCCAGGATGGTTTCAATCTCCTGACCTTGTGATCCACCCAACTCGGCCTCCCAAAGTGCTGGGATTACAGGTGTGAGCCACTGCGCCTGGCCAGTCTCTGTCTGCTTTGTTAACCACTGAAGGTCTTAAAACTTAAAGGAGAATGTAAACTACAAATGACCCAATACTAAAGCTACTTAACAGAAGTACTGATACTTTTTATTCTTTTCAGGGACGTTTTATCTAAAAAATGTTAAGGCTTATGCTTTCAGATCTCAGTCCAATTTCTAGAAATTAACGATGAGTCCTTTTATAGCACTTACCTTTCTCTTCCTGCCCTTCCCCACTTCCACCCCAAACTGGCTTTGGGTGTTCTTTAATCTTTCAAGGGAGTGATAAATGTCACAAACTCTTGAATGAAGGGCTGAAATGGCAGCATATGACTGTCTTGACTGTCTTTAAAGTAGTATTAGTCTTCTAGAATACTACTCTAATTCTTAGAAACAGAAAACACAGGAAGCTCAATGTTCGAAGGAAAGTTAATAATAATTGATTCATCCTGGCTACCCAGGAAATGCACAGTAAGGATGTGTGTTCTACGTAAAGGCAGACAACAAATCCATCTAGTAATACCTATTAATAGAAAAAGAGCTCAAGGACCAAGTGCACAAGGACTAACAAGCACAGGAAGAAAACAAAATAAATGTGGAGATGAGAAGGAACCAGAGCTAGATAAGACACACGGGAGACCGAGGCAGTGGAGAAGAGCAAAGCAGGACTGACCGGGCTGAGTGGAACACGAGTGGACCACAGGCGAGGGTGAAGTGGCAGGTGTGCAGGCGGGAGGGCTAACAGCAGCAAAAGAGGAGGTGGCCCAGAGGAAGGAGGCACACCCAAGTCCAGAAAGGGAGGAAAGACTAAGCTGAATCATGGAGAAGGGAGGGAGTATGCAAAATACAAGAAACTAAATAAGAAATTCTGGACCAAAGAGGAAAAATATAAAAGCGGGATCAAGTGATAAACAGGGCAGAAGGAAGCTAAAAGAATGACGCAAAAGAGGCCTATCAGGGAAAGAAACACTATTTTCAAAATGATGTATGGTATTTTGCTTCATTAAATTAAAAATATGTTCCTTTGTTTATATTTCTCCCTGCTGGATAAGACTTCATTCATAAAAGCAAAAATTGTCCTCAATTTACAGAAGAAAAAATTGTTGATGAGGTTAACTGACTTAGCCATAACAGCTGAAAACAATGACATGCACTTATGGCAAGTGCTCTTCATTCTAATCAACAAACTACTTATTAAAAATGTGTCTATTAGGCCAGGTGCAGTGGCTCACACCTGTAATCCCAGCACTTTGGGAGGCCCAGGCAGGCGCCTCACTTGAGGCCAGGAGTTCAAGACCAGCCTGGCCAGCATGGTGAAACCCCGTCTCTACTAAAAATACAAAAATTAGCTGGGCTTAGTGGCGCATGCCTGTGATCCCAGCTACTCGGGAGGCTGAAGCACGAGAATTGCTTGAGCTCGGGAGGTGGAGGTTACAGAGTAGGTTTATATTCACCGAGATTGCGTCATCACACTCCAACCTGGGAAACAGAGTAAGACTCCGTCTCAAAAAAACTGTCCATGCACATTAATGGCCTTAATGATCAACTGTTCTTTTTTTTTTTTTTTTTTTGAGACGGAGTCTTACTCTGTCACCCAGGCTAGAGTACAGTGGCGTGATCTCAGCTCCCGGCAACCTCCACCTCCCAGGTTCAAGCGATTCTCCTGCCTCAGCCTCCTGACTAGCTGGGATTACAGGCGTGCACCACCATGCCCGGCTAATTTTTGTATTTCTAGTAGAGACGGGGGTTTCACCATGTTAGTCAGTATGGTCTCGAACTCCTGACCTTGTGATCCACCCACCTCGGCCTCTCACGCCACCATGGCCGGCCCTGTTCGTTAATTACAAAAACTTCTCCCTCTCTCTTTGTGCTTACTAGCATTTGAAGAAATCCCTGCTTCGTACCGCCTGCCCCTCAAAACAACAAAAGGGGCCAGGCATGGTGGCTCATGCCTCTAATCCCAACACTTTGGGCAGGCTGAGGTGGCTGGATCACCTGAGGTTGGGAGTTCAAGACCAGCCTGGCCAATATGGTGAAACCTAGTCTCTACTAAAAATCCCAGCTACTCGGGAGCCGAAGGCACGAGAATTACTCGTACCTGGGAGGCAGCGGTTGCAGTGAGCTGCGATCACATCATCGCACTCCAACCAGTCTGGGCGACAGAATGAGACTCTGTCTCAAAAAAATTAATAAAAAGGAAAGAAGAGGTAACACTGACATCGATATCGCTAAAAAAGAAGCTTAATGCAAATTTAACACAATAGTTAAGAGACCTCGTAAATTTTCTATACATTTCTACTACCCATGTTTTTCTGGTTTCCCAGAAAACTGAAAATAGAACATAGAGATTACCCTTCATTTCCACCTAGAATATGAGAACAACGAAACACTGAACAAGAACATATGAATAGTAAAGAGTAATGCTGGAAAGAACAGAAATTGTTCTATTCTTGATCCTAGAAAATAACCTAGGGTAGAATGCAACTATACCAAAGGTCTATTTGTGAAGATATAATTTTTAAACTGAAAAAATATGGTAATCAGATCTTCAGTGCCAAAAATTATTTTTAAAAACGTAGGCATATACAGAGGCTGGGAGTAGATAAAGGTGAAATTAAAGTCATAAGAGTATGAACAAGAAGCAGCACATCACTATGAAAAAGCAATTCAGCACACCACACCCTTTAGGAATTATTCAGTGAAAGCCAATTTCTGGGGAGCAACATCCCAGTGAACTGTTCCTATTTGTTCTCCCACTGTTGTTACCTCCTGTTTCTCTGTCCATACAGAGTAAAACTCTGAGCCTAAATAAATTACTAGCCATTACAATAGTGGAAAATAACTCAATATTATACACCAAAGCGGATGGGTTAACAAAGATAATGTAAGAAACAACTAAAAAAATGTGCTGGAGTCCTGTCACTCATATTTTCAGAACTTTCTTCTTCAGCTGCTCAAAAATCCTCGATGGAATTGAAGGTGCTTCTAGAATATGCCTTTTCTTTGGTTTTTGACTATTCTTCCGTGAATATCTTCATGAGTCATTTGGCCAGGCAGTCCACTCACAGGCATCTGACACATTATTATTTAGTCCTGGAAATGGTTGCCACGCCACAGGCTTTAGGAGGCTTCCTGTGGGAATAAGCCTGATGCACTGGTCTCTGCTGCAGACATGCTGAAACTACGTTTATCTCTCACATTCAAAGATGGCATTGTTTCCAAGGAGATGCCTTTAAAAAAGAAAAGTTGAAAATCAACTAGATTAAAAAAAAAAAACTAATAATGCAGTGCAAATTTTCATACAATATTATATTTCAGCTAAGACTGAAAAATAATTCTAATAAGAAATTTTAACGTTTCACTTCAGTTTTAAGTATACAATATTTTCAAAAAAACTTAAAAGGGCATCACAGGGTATACAATAAAAGTACCGCAAATAATTGAAAAGCATGGTTTACACTCCGCTGTAAGATGAACTACTGAATTGATGACTTGGTAAACTTCTTCCAGCCATAGGATTCTGAAACTGTATTATCTGGTGATTAAATCTTCGTACCACTGAACCAAATCTAGGCAAGTCATTTGTTTGCCCAGGTTTTCTTAAATATAAAATACAGGGCTGGTTCTTCTTACTGGAGAAAAGGCACCAGAATTACTTAAGGATGGTTTAATACTGATGTCCGGGGCCTGTGGCAGCAGCTCTACCAAATCTGCATCTCAGGAATTAAGTGAAGACATCTGCTACTTTCAGGATAAACCCTGGGTCATTCTGCGTACATTCCTAGTTAAAGAATAGATCACGTCCAGAATCCAGCTCTCCAACCCTAAAATTCATAACATGGGACTAGTAGAGATTTCATTAAATTATCGTAGCTTTGTAGGCTGAAAATAAATTAATCAGTGTATCATTCTCTCTTTCCCTAAAAGTTTCCCATTCAGGGAAGAGCCTGAAATGAAGATTAGGGCTAACGTGCAAATTGGATAAAAACTTCAATACAGATTATTTTAACTCAAGTTTTCCAAATTGCTTCCTCAGATATTTAAACAGAACACAAGGTGTAGGTCAATATTCATTATTACAAGTTTCTTTTATGCAGGCCATCCCAAAATATGTAATGTTCTTCTTATGGGAGATAACAAAAGCAGCAAGTCATTTCATAACTGACTCAAATTCTGAAGCTACCCCCAAGATAAATGACATGATATCCTCCCCAGTGGAAACAATCTGTGTAATACAGAATACTGTACCTGCAACTTGTGTGTGTCCTCCCTGGCTGCTAACCAGGCTTGCAGCCCAGGCTTCATTCAAGGGCACTTCCTCCTGATTCCTGGACAGCTGGTGTGGTGATGTATATACTCCCCTATCTGTGGAGCCATTTAGATTCAGTGACTGTTGTTGCCCGATGCCCCCAAAATCATACTGCTAGCTCCCAACAAAAGGGAGACATACTGGGGCTTTCAGAGAAATACCACTGTTCTTCATCTTGCTGAAATTTATAGGCCCTTATCTAATTCTAAACAGCTTCAAACTGACTTTATTCCAGGTGTGTCACCAAATCAATCACACAATTTTACATTTTTTTCCACCAAAAAAGTATTACTTGGTTTGAAGAGACCTCCTGACCCCAACAGTGTTCTCTATTGCTCAATACAACCTGAAAAAGCGAATCAAGATTCTACAAAAAGGCTAGGCACGGTGGTTCACACCTGTAATCACAGCACTTTAGGAGGCCAAGGTGGGTGGATCACCTGAGGTCAGGAGTTCGAGACCAGCCTGGCCAACATGGTGAAACCCCGTCTTCTACTAAAAATAGAAAAATTAGCTGGGTGTAGTGGCAAGCGCCTGTAATCACAACTATTCGGGAGGCTGAGGCAGGAGAATCGCTTGAACCCGGGAGGCGGAGGCTGCAATGAGGCAAGATCGCGCTGCTGCACTCCAGCCTGGGCGACACAGCCAGAGTCTGTCTTAAAAAAAAAAGATTCTACAAAAAGGCCAGGCATAATGGCTCACTGACATATCCAGCACTTTGGGAGGCTGAGGCAGGAGGAGGGTTGTTTGAGCCCAGGAGTTCAAGACCAGCCTGGGCAGTATAGTGAGACCTCATCTTTACACAAAATTTAAAAATTAGCTGAGCACAGTGGTGCATGCCTGTAGTCCCAGCTACTCTGGAGGCTGAGGTGGGAGGACTGCTTGAGGCAGAGGCTGCAGTGAGATCACACTACTGTACTCTAACCCGGGCGACAGAGTGAGACCCTGTCTCAAAAAAAAAAAAAAAAGATAAAGCAAATGGACAGAAGAAAGCTTTAGTAATACCCACATTAAGGTAGATTACTACCACTAGGGCTTCAAATCTGGTAAGTGTTTAAAAAAAGAAATGCAGTAAGATGTCCAGTGTCATTCAATATTATTTTATTTGGCATAAGTTTTTTGATACTAAATTAGTAACAAGCAGTCATTGTCCTATGTCCTGGTGAATCACTGTTATAGAATTCAGTATCTATAAAAAATCATAATCCTCAGTTTTGAGATTCAAACTTCAGTTTCTCTCCCCCATCTTTAGTCATTTCAATATATAATGTCCCCTTAACCATTCCATTATCAATGTCCTCTATATAGAAAATCCAGCATTCCTTCTGCAGTTTAGAGACACTGCAATCTCTTAGGCGACTTCGAAATTTTTAAAAGAGCATCTCTTACAGCTGCAAAAGTAGTGCTCAGATGTCCCTTCGAAGTATAAAGTAAAGCTCCCCAGAGAAACCACACCGCCTCTGGAGCCAGACTGCCTACTTATGATTTCCGGTACGATCTACAGCAACAAACTTAATTACTTTGCTGTGTCTCCATTTCTTCCTTGAAAAATGAGGAAATACTTGTACCTACTTCAAAGGATTGTTGTGAGGTTCACATTTTAAGCACGACGTAAGTATTAACTCTTATTTTATTTAGCTCCAAATACTGTTTCACATGTGTACACTAGGTTTGCCTAACTAAAATATTACCTACCATTTTGAGTATCTTTGATGTTTCCCCATGGTATGTAACATTCATTTAATAGGTAAATATAAACCTACTCTGTATATATACATGTATATTATATATAATATATAACATATATTACATATTACATATATTACATATTATAGATATTATACAATATTATATATTATACTGGATACCAACGCAATTCTCAAAAATAGGACATCCTGTAGCCTTGAAGGGCTTATATTTTGGGTAAGGAAACAAAATACATGAAACACTCATGTATCAATATAAAGCTACAAAAGATTCACTGTCACAGAGTGTGGTATACACAGTTAATGTTCAAAGAGTCATTGTGGGCTGCAGATTGCAGAGAAAGTCAGGCTGGAGTGGCCTTGCACCTAAAGGCAGGTGGGATCTTCACTAGTGGAAAGTGGAGAGAGGATTCCCCAGGGAAAGTGCTCATTCTGCAAAGGTTTATGTAGCACTCTCAGTTTGCCAGGTTCTGTTCTAGGCCCCAGGGAAAAGACAATGAGTGAAACAGAAGTCCCGGCATTCAGGGAGCTTAAAGGGCACTCTATCTGACAGCCAAATTTTGAAGGAATGAGAAAGGCTTGTCTTCCTGTCATAGGAAACACATCATTTAAATGCCTTATGAACAGGAGCCAATGCTGTTATTACACTCACTATGGCTTTCCAACAGTGACAAACATACAGAAATTCCGAAATTTTTTCATGTACTGTAATATACTGCATTCTAAATCAGTTCCATCTTTAAAAAGCACATAGGCCAGGCACGGTGGCTCACACCTGTAATCCCAGCACTTTGGGAGGCTGAGGAGGGCGGGTAACGAGGTCAGGAGATCGAGACCATCCTGGCTAACACAGTGAAACCCCATCTCCAGTCACAAATTCACTCCAAAGGAAAACATGTATACATCTTTTTTATTCTAAGATCCTTCTATTAATGACAACTCTCAACTCCTCCCCTCCCCAAAGAGAAAACGCCTTTAAGTAAAAAAACCCTCTGTAAATACTGACTAGCAAAGCATTCTTAATCTTTTCCTCTTCCCAAAGATGGACCACCAGAATCTTCTGATAGCTAAGTTCCAGTATGCTTTTTTAATCACAAAGAAGACACACATCCAACTCTCCAGTCCTTTCAACTCCCAAGAAAATCTGAACTGTTAAGTTAAACCCTACACTCATCTCGGAATCATTGTTAATTGGAACTGTTATGCCTACACAAATCATTAAATTCTATCTTCAAAAGAAAATTAAGGAAGCCAAAACTATTCAATTAAATCCAATCAAAAAACGTACTATTAATGCACAAAGTACTGGACTCATTACTAAGCATATGTTCAAGACATTTAAAGGCAAACTAAAAACTTAGACACACAAATCTTTCACAACTACCTACAATGTAAATAACATCCTTAACATTTAAATGCCCAGTAAAACTGTGCTAGACTCATCAACAAAGTAATAGCCAGTCCACTGTTTTTTATTTTTTTAGTTTGGTATTGGAAAATTAGCCTTGTTTCATTGTTTGTTTACCCTTAATTAGGAATGTCACTTAGAAATTAAATATGGAAAGGGGGCCATTTAAGAAAGGACCATTAGGGCTTTCTCAATATTTACCTTTTTCCAATGTCCTAGCATAGCCTGTTCACTGGGTGACAATGTTATATAATAGAAACTTTGATAAATAAGAGACACTGGGCTTTGGAAACTACTCAGCACCTAAATAAAGGAACTAATTGTACTTCTATGAATTTTAAAGCCATCTTCCAACTTCAAAAACACATTAATTTACTCTATGGGTAACATTTTATATTGCCAACACTCTTATTTTACAAAGGCATAAACAAGCATTTAATGCACACGTTTGCCGGACGCGGTGGCTCACGCCTGCAATCCCAGCACTTTGGGAGGCGGAGGCGGGCGGATCACCTGAGGTCTGGAGTTCGAGACCAGCCTAGCCAACATGGTGAAACTCCGTCTCTACTAAAAATACAAAACTTAACTGGGCGTGGTGGCGGGCGCCTGTAATCCCAGCTACCTGGGAGGCTAAGGAAGGAGAATCGCTTGAACCCGGGGGGCGGAGGTTGCAGTGAGCCAAGACAGTGCCATTGCACTCTAGCCTGAACAACGAGAACAAAACCCCGTCTCAAAAAAAACAAAACAATAACAATAACGTACACGTTTCACATTTGGACACACTGAAATCAAACTCACGTATTCAAATTTTTTTAGATTAAGTTACATAAAGCATGCACACCATTTGGCACAGGCCCGGCAAACAATCAGTACTCAACATCACCTGTTATTTTCCTCATTTTCCAACTTTAGAGTCAAACTAAATGTTATACAATTATATGTAGGATTATGTATATACAATATATATAAATATATACAAATACCGTAAATTAAGCTAGTATGTTATTGCGTAAAGTAATGGTCTTACCCTAGACAAAGGTGAGTTTAATTGTAACAGACGAAACAAAGAATAGAAAACTTGTTAAGAAGTGTTCAATGTTAGCTCTCATCTCTGCAGGGTTTCATGTGACTTACAATTACCAGTCAGCTGGTCCTAGAAAACTTGCTCAAAATGTAAAGACGAACTACGTGGACCAGTGGCCATTTATTTGCAAGGTGACACCAACCACTGACATCCGATCACTTCCATACTGATGCTGAAATCCTATGCAAATTCATTATTTATGTCAAGCTGGGAAACACTTCTGTCAAGTCACTACACAATTAAATAACAATACCCAAAAGGGACTTACACTGACAATGCTATAGCATCCTGGCCATATCCAGTTTTGAAAACACTACGGTGTCAGCCACGCACCATTTAGGAAGGGGAGAATGGAAAGCCAGTTTGGAGAACAGACGCTTTCTTAAGAGTACACGTGAATATGAAAAGGGACTCTATGCTCTCAAGACCAAAAAAGAAATCCTCTGCGCTGCCCGGCTTCATCGCGCCTGGTGGGACAACGTACACGACCCCTCCCCCGCCGAGTCCCACCCCAAGCGCGCACAGCGGAGCAGGAGGCGCCAGGCACTCGCAGGTAATGCCCAGTCCCTGCCACTTCCGTCGAGTTTTCGCAAAGGCGCCGCACGGCAAGCGACGGCCAGGTCCACGTGGGCCAGCAGGCGCGGGGGACGCAACCCGCCGCCGCCGCGAGCCCCGCCGGCGCCCGCCAGCCCGGCCCCCACCCGCGGGAGCCCGGGAGTCGGGCCGGGGGCTCGCGGGGGGCGGCGCGCGCAGCCCGGGCGGGGGTCGCGGCGCGGGAGGGGAAAGGAGCCCGGCTCCACTCACGCGCCCGGGGGCGGCACTGGGGCCGCCGCTGCGTCTCTCCGGCTCAAAAAACTGAAAAGGGGAAAGGAAAAAAAAAAAAAAAAAGACCTGGCTCCTCGTTTCATCCGGAAACCGACCGGCCGGCAGGAAATGACGAAGGCAGAGGGCGTCCAGGTCCGCTCGGTAACCGGTTCCCGCGCGCCCGGCCCCGACTCCGGGGGAAAAAGCCCCGGAGCGGAGCAGCGCTGGCCGCGTGCCGCCTCCGGAGCCGGCAGCGTGAGTGGTCCCGCGTCCCCGCTTCTCCCGGTGCCCGGCGGGGCCGCGTCACCCGGCCCCGCCCCGCGCCGCCCGCCCCGCCCCGGACGCGGGGGTAAGGGGGGTCGCCGCCCGCCTGCCCTCGGTCCTGTGCGGTCCCCGAAGCTCCGAGCACCTGCCCGGTCCCTGCGCGGAGCCCCTCGGCGTCGCGTGGAGCTGCGAGTCGCCCGCTTCCGGAAGCGCACACGGGCCAGTTGCGGCGGCCCATCTGCCAGGGCGGCGGGGGCTCAGCGGGAGGGTTGAGGCTGAATCACGCGCAGCCTGCGGGCGGCGGAAACGTCCCTAGAGCCTCGCCGCCCCGGGACCCGGGCTGCTTCCTGGGAGAAGATTACATTTTCTCCCTGCTCCACTTGACTTTCTTCCGGAAGGAGCAGGTCTCGCAGGATCGGGGCCAAGGCTGGAAGAGTTCAGGTTTGGGAGTCGTGTGTGTAACAGCCCCGCGCCTCCACGCCCTGGCCCGTGTGGCTTTGGGCAAGTTATATAACCACCGCCGCCACCCCAGTTTCTTCTCCTGTAAAATGGAGCTTTAGTGCCGCCCAGCAGGGTTGTTGGGATAATTCAGTGACTCTGTGGACTGCCCAGCACCTGTGAATTGCTTTCCTGGATGTTGGGTGAAAGGCTGTGAGCTTGTATGTACCCTTCGGCTTCAGGATACCAAGCCTTTAGTGTTTCAGAGGGATGAGAGAAAGAAATCCCGTTTTTTGATGCAGAGGATTTTGTTGTAAGGGACTGTAGGAACTAAGTGGTTCCAATGTGAATTTGTATCAAAGTAACAAAGTTCTAAGTGAGAGACAAAAATGATAACATTCAAGGCACGATGACAAGCGGTGGTCAATTTTAGAACCACCTGGACATGACATCAGGAACCCAAAATCACGACACAGATTTTAAAGCTTATGATACAGTGACCTAGTCCCTAGAAAAAGTAGTTCTTGGCTGGGCACGGTGGCTCACGCCTGTAATCCCAGCACTTTGGGAGGCTGAGGCGGGCGGATTGCCTGAGCTCAGGAGTTTTGAGACCAGCCTGGGCAGTATAGTGAGACGACCCCCACCCCAGCCCCGTCTTTAAAAAAAAAAAATTAGAATTACGCAGGCATGGTGGCACTTGCCTGTATTCCCAACTACTTGGGAGGCTGAGGCAGGAGAATCCCTCGATTCTGGGATGTCGAGGCTGCAGTGAGCCGAGATCGCACCACTGCCCTCCAGCCTGGGTGACAGAGTGAGACCCTGTTTTTGTAAAAAAAAAAAAAAAAAAGAGAGTAGTTCTCGTCCTAAAAGTTTGTCAATCTAAAACCAACCCCCAGTTGTAATATATTGGCAACTTTATATACTCATGTTTACTTGAGACTTAATTCAGCCCATCCTAGCCTCTCCTTACTGAAATAGTTCAAGCATTACATTACAGGAAAATGTGAAAAAAGGTGTCTTGCTTTAGATTCCAGAGGAAGGCTGTGGTGGTATGCAGTAAGCACGCAGCAGGTGTATGTGTGTACACTTGGTTACACTGTGGCATGCCGGGGAGGAGGGGACGGGGTCATAGTTCAGGCTGCCTGTGGGCTGTGAGTCTGTACTGTGACTCAGGACCAGAGCACTCCTTACTCCTGGCAGCCTTACAAAGTCATGCCATTGATCATGATTGAGGACTGGGCGGGAAAGGCCTCCCCTCTGCAAATCTTTCACAACTACACTCCTAAAAATAACTCAAGTGCACGTCCCTGGAAGCGCAGAAGAGTGACCTCATGACATACCAATCATGTTGTATAATATAGGTTGTATAATTCACGTTAAAATTTTACCGTTCTGTGTCAGCAGTAATTACAAATTTTTTCCTAAGTGTAATTAAAGACCTGCATATTTGGGGCAGGAGGAAGTAGCGCTTTGAGTAGGAATATACCATTTACTGAGTGGCAAATGAACAGAATCTTGTGAAAAATTAAAACAAGAAATTAACCTGGTTCTGATCCATTTTGTCATTAGAAAATAGGAAATATTTTGTAATTTGTCAGATAAATGACACCCGTGAAATGTTCTAGTAGCCAGTGCTGTATGGCTCCCCGTTTCTTGCCTAATTTGATAATAACTCTCAATCCTGAAAGCTGCCTCCCTTGCTGCATAATTGTCCTGGGCCTTCTGCAGCATCTCAAATCAGACACATAAAGTCATTTTTTTTTTGCCAAACACGGTGGTGGTTGTTGCTATTTTACACTTTGGCACCAATGAAGTTTGAGATTCCATAAATTATAAAGACAGTTATAGTGTCTGGGCTTCCAAAAGTTTCCATGTCTAAAGTAGGCTGATTACTTACTATAAACCATAAAGTTACATTCAGAGGAACTCTGGAATTTAGTTTTGAGGAATAAGAATTGAAACTCTCAATATGTCAAATACCGGCCGGGCGCGGTGGCTCACGCTTGTAATCCCAGCACTTTGGGAGGCCGAGGCGGGCGGATCATGAGGTCAGGAAATCGAGACCATCCTGGCTTACACGGTGAAACCCCATCTCTACTAAAAATACAAAAAATTAGCTGGGCGCGGTGGTGGGCTCCTATAGTCCCAGCTACTCAGGAGGCTGAGGCAGGGGAATGGTGTGAACCCGCGAGGCGGAGCTTGCAGTGAGCCGAGATCGTGCCACTGTACTCCAGCCTGGGTGACAGAGCGAGGCTCTGTCTCAGAAAAAAAAAAAAAATGCCAAATACCTCTGTACCTCTCACTCAAAAAAATCCACAGCCAGTCTTCAGTATCTAGGAATTGGGTATAGTCTAGTGTTTAAACAATATTTAGATAGTGCATCTGCAAATTTTTACAACTTAAGTTCTGTTTTTATTGTTCTCTGGCTAATTTTCACGAGACAAATCTTTATATTCAGCAGACACCCATAGTTATTTTAGTCAAATCACTCCTGCCCTCAGTGTGAAGAGTTGAAGTTAAATGGCTGTTCATGATACTCATTTTATTCTAAAGGAGTACAGTATGTCCCCAAACATCTGACAGAGACAAGTTGTCAGAAAGGCAGAAACATACCATGTGGCTTAGGAACAGACCTCTCCTGAAATTTCATTTTTCTCATATAGAGGCAAGCTAAAAGAAAGAACTCTGCCCTCAAAACATATATATTAACTAGCTGGCCAAATCTACACTAATGAACACTTTGGAGGTTTACAGCATGGACTCCTGCAAGACATTTTAGTGAAAGAATTTTTGCAATGCCTTCATTGTTGTAGGCAGCATGGAAAAAAATCACCAAACAACTTTTTAGACTGTTTTTCTTGGTATTAGAAAATGACTGATTCTCAGAAACTACAGTGCAACTATCACCTACATTTGTCCATTTTTCTCCTGTATATAGAGTGTCTAAAACAACACTTCTGGATTTCTTTACATATTAGGTCATTTTACTTAGACTTACCTTTTATGTCCCAACACAAGGGAGGAACTCTCTAAGGAAAAATTCAGTTAGCTTCTCAAACACAAAGAAGAAGTCATTACTTTTACTTGCTGTTTGATGCACTTGCTGTGACCACTCTAACTTTCTGTGGGAATGTCCAAAGAATGCATTTCCTAGGGTAGATGTCACAGCTGTGTCAATAGCAAAATGTATCTTTTCATCCCATAGCTTCTTTCAACCAAATTTGCCCAGCAGGCCAAAACTAGATAAAGCTCTAAACGTTTCCCAGTGTGGGAGGCATGCGGGGTGAGAGACCCATGTTCTGGCTGTCACATCCTTGCTAGGCTGCTGTGCAACACTTTTGTAGCAGCACAGCCAGGTGTTGAGTCTCTGTGGTTTTTGTTTTTTGAGATGGAGTCTTCTCTGTCACCCAGGCTGCATTGCAACGGCCTGACCTCGGCTCACTGTAACCTCCGTCTCCCAGGTTCAAGCAGTTCTTCTGCCTCATCCTCCCAAGTAGCTGGGATTACAGTCACCCGCCATCATGCCCAGCTAATTTTTTTGTATTTTTAGTAGAAACAGGGTTTCACCATGTTAGCCAGGCTGGTCTTGAACTCCTGACCTCAGGTGATCACCCACCTCAGCCTCCCAGAGTGCTGGGATTACAGGCCTGAGCCACCACGCCCAGTGGAGTCTCTGTTTTAAAGTATTCTGTTACTTTCCTCTGGGTGTTACAATTTGGAAACTGCAATAACATTTCAAGCTCAGTCCTTTTAGTAATATTATTTTTTATCCCAATTTTCTTAAAGGGCCAAATTGTAAATATTTTAGGTTTTGTGGGCTTTGAAACAAAATCAATATTGTGTAGGTGCAGTCCTTGGTATTTGGGAGATTGGTGCCAGGATCCCCTCAGATATCAAAATCCGTAGATGCCCAAGTCCCCATATAAAATGGCATAGTATTTGCGTATAACCTAAGCACATCCTCTATGTACTTTAAATCATCTCTAAGCACTTACAATACCTAATACAATGTAAATGCTATGTAAATAGTTGGTATAATGTATTTTTTAAAATTTGTATTTTTTTCCAAATATTTTCCATTCACAGTTGGTTGATTATGCGGATGCAGAACCGTCAGAGAGGACCAACTGCACCATTTAAAATGTGCCACTTAGAAATGTAAATCCCATTCTTGGCTCATGGGCTGCACACAAACAGGCGGTGGACTGGATTTGGCCAGCAGGCCATATGTTTGCCAACCTTTCTCCAGACAGTGCTACCATCATTAATTAAAAGAAACCCTGCTTTCTTTTCTCTCTTACAGCCCCATGGCTGGGGGTTATGGAGTGATGGGTGACGATGGTTCTATTGATTATACTGTTCACGAAGCCTGGAATGAAGCCACCAATGTTTACTTGATAGTTATCCTTGTTAGCTTCGGTCTCTTCATGTATGCCAAAAGGTAAATTTTTGTTTCTCAGGATAGATAAAAACTGTGCATTTACAAGTTTTGCAAGTTTAAGAAATATGAAATGAATGCATAAAAGTAATTTCATCAGGCTAGGTGCAGTGGCTCACACCTGTAATCCCAGCACTTTGGGAGGCCGAGGTGGGCGGATCACGAGGTCAGGAAATTGAGACCATCCTGGCCAACATGGTGAAACCCTGTCTCTACTAAAAATACAAAAATTAGCTGGGCGTGGTGGCACGTGCCTGTAATCCCTGTTACTTGGGCGGCTGAGGCAGGAGAATCACTTGAACCAGGGAGTTGGAGGTTGCAGTGAGCTGAGATTGCACCACTGTACTCCAGCCTGGCGACAGAGCGAGACTCCGCCTCAAAAAAAAAGAAATTTCATTATAATTTTTGTTCTAGTGCTGAAAGACACCGTCTACTCTGGTCTCAAGCATTGGTGGCCAAGGTTTGGCTCTGAAAACCCCATTGCTGGCCAGACACGGTGGCTCACACCTGTAATCCCAGCACTTTGGGAGGCTGAGGCTGGTGGATCTCCTGAGGTCAGGAGTTCAAGACCAGCCTGGCCAACATGGTGAAACCCCGTCTCTACTAAAAATAAAAAAATCAGCTAGGCGTGAAGGCGTGAGCCTGTAATCCCAGCTACTTGGGAGGCTGAGGCAGGAGAATCACTTGAACCTGGGAGGAGGATGCAGTGAGCCAAGATCGTGCCACTGCACTCCAGCCTGGGCGACAAAGTGAGACTCCGTCTCAAAAAAAAAAAAAAGAAAACCCAATCGCTTTAAGAAATGAAGAGTTAAGTACCACTCTCAGCCCCCAGGCCAGCTGCAGTAAACTCTCAATTCTGCAATTTCTAATATAGCCCAATTTTATCATCCAGCCTGGGTTCGTTGTCACCCTTCATTGAGCACATTTTTTTGGCTTAAGTCCCTGAATGCAGAAACACTGACTCCTATTTATTCAGCAAATTTCCCTTCAGCCAGTATAAGCTTTTCCTTGTTTTTTGTGCATGACTATATCATAGCACTTATTAAACAGTGTTAGTCTTATCTGATTACTTGTCTGTCAATTCCACAACATGTCTTTTTTGTCTTTTACTTTTGGATCCTTGGTGTGCCACATAGTGTAAATCTTCAATAAGTATTTCCTGCTTTAATTCCAGATGTTGTAGCTTAATTTAACTGCTTTTCCACATTCCCTGGCTCCTTTCCCAGAAGTACAGTAAAAAGGGGGAGGTGCAGGGATGCTTTAAAAAGAGGAAGAGCAGTGTTAGATTGGGATGCTTCTGCAGACACATGCTTTACAGATATCCTGTCCCAAGGTAAAAAGGCATTCGAGAGTTCAGGGTAATTAGTAATCCAGAAATAATTTACGTTTGGCCTGAGGAATCATTCAGAGCCCGCACTTGCGCCCAGATCTCAGCTGAACCCTCCTGGAGCAGCTGGCCTGTTGGCTGCTGAACTCTAGGGGTGGTGAGAGGAGGCTCCCTGACCATCACTGATCACCTGGCAGGTGCCGCTTTCCTCTAAAAACAGCCACCGCTGCCTCCCCATGTTTCTTTTAAAAGCAGAGGCACGCTGTTCTTAATTTTAAAAAGATGTCTCCACTAAGGCCATCCTATTGTATTTAAGACATATGTTTATTCATTACTTTCCAAAATTAAGGTCTGCTCACATTCAGTTTATTCTCTAGCCCAGTCATTTAGCTTTATCTGAATGTCATGAAAGGGAGGAAAAATCAGCTGTTTTCTTGTTTGTGATTTTCTCATAGGATATTTGGCTTTTGGAGGATTGAGGAGAATCACAATGGAGAAACTTCACTTTGTTGTGTTAAATGGATGTGTTCAGCTACTTACTTTTCTCACAGCCTCATACTTTTTAGTGAAAGAAAGAATACTTTGAGCCAAGGAAGCAGCTCTCAAAGACAAAATAGAAAGTAAAATGGTCTTGTCATTTAAGTCCTTTTACCACAGCTTCTGATGACCAGGATCATAAGCATATTACAACTCTATAGACATTAATATAAACATCTCTTCTGCATGGATTTTGTGTTTAGGAACAAAAGGAGAATTATGAGGATATTCAGTGTGCCACCTACAGAGGAAACTTTGTCAGAGCCCAACTTCTATGACACGATAAGCAAGATTCGTTTAAGACAACAACTGGAAATGTATTCCATTTGTAAGTATATTCTGTGCTGAAAGATACACATATGCATGTTTAAAATAGATTTTCTGGAATTGAGTTCATTTAGCGAAATGTTATTAGAAATAGTAAGTAATGAAAACAGTACTTTTTTCAGATGTTTAATATGTTTTTCAGATACTTATCCTTTGTTCCTTTTGTATTTTATACCATTTGCATGTGTTACTGGCTCAAAATAAGACATATAACTTAATTCAACATAGCAGCATTATTCACAATAGCCAAAAGGTGGAAATCACCCATAAGCCCTCAGCAGATGAATGAATAAACAAAGTGTGGTGCATACAATAGAATGTTATTCAGCCCTTAAAAGGAAGGACATTCTGGCTGGGAGTGGTGGCTCACACCTACAATCCCAGCACTTTGGGAGGCTGAGGTGGGTGGATCACAAGGTCAGAAGTTCAAGACCAGGCTGGCCAAGATGGTGAAACCCTGTCCTACCAAAAATACAAAAGTTAGCTGGGCACACTGGCGGGTGCCTGTAATCCCAGCTACTCGGGAGGCAGAGGCAGGAGAATTGCTCGAACCCGGGAGGCAGAGGTTTCAGTGGCCTAAGATCACACCACTGGACTCTAGCCTGGGCGACAGAGCAAGACTCCATCTCAAAAAAAAAAAAAAAAAAAAAAAAGAAGTACATTCTGACATGCTACACATGGATGAACCTTGAAGACAGTATACTAAGTGAAATAAGCCAGTCACAACAGGACAAATATTGGATTATTTCACTTACGTGAGGCAAATCATAGAGACACAAAGTAGAATGGTGGTTGCCTGGGGCTACAGAAGAGGGGAATAGGGAGTTTAGTGGGTCCAGAGTTCAGTTGGGGATGATGATAAGAGCTCTGTGGATGGATGGTGGTGATGGTCCCAGCAATGCGAATATATGTAATGCCACTGAACTGTACACTTAAAAATGGTTAAAATGGTAAAGTTTATGTTATGTATATTTTACCACATTAAAAAAAATCCTTTTAAAGAAACATAAGTATTGTTTAAAAAAAAAGTACAGAGCCTGGGGGCCGGGTGTGATGGCTCATGCCTGTAATCCTAGCACTTTGGGAGTCTGAGACGGGTGGATCACTTGAGGTCAGGAGTTCAAGACCAGCCTGCCAACATGGTGAAACCCCATGTTTACTAAAAGTACAAAAATTAGCTGGGTGTGGTGGTGGGTGCCTGTAATCCCAGCTACTCAGGAGGCTGAGGCAAGAGAATTGCTTGAACCCAGGAGGCAGAGGTTGCAGTGAGCAGAGATCACACCATTATACTCCAGCCTGGGGGACAAGAGTGAAACTTCGTCTCAAAAAAAAAAAAAAAAAAAAGTACAGAGCCAGGAGCTCTGTATGAAAAATTCTAAGTAAAGAACTAAGTTTTTATTGATACGTACACAAAACAAGTTATTTGTTGTCAGTAATATGCTCAGTAACACAGCAGATACATTACAAATCCACAGTTTATTTCTTTTTTGATGGAAATGATATAAAATAAAACTGATCCAAATTTCTGTTTGCAAGGTGTATTAGTTTTCTATTGCTGCTGTAACAAATTACCACAAATGTAGTGGCTTAAATCACACGAACATGTTGTCTCACGGTTCCGTGGGTTAGAAGCTCCACAGCAGCGGCACCGTGCTAACTTCAGGGTGCCTGCATGGTTCTGTTTTTCTAGAGTCTCCAAGGAAAATCCCTGTCTTTGCCTCCTCCAGCTTCTCAGGGCCATCCACACTCCTTGGGTCACAGTCCCTTCCTTCATCTGCAAAGCCAGGAGCATTGCATCTTTCTGACTATTCTTTCATGTCCACATCTCCTTCTCTCAGAACTTAGGCAGGAAAAAAGCTCTGTAATTTTAACGGCCCATCTGATTATGTTGGGCAGATAATCCAGAGTCATCTACCCATGTCAAGGTCTGTACCTTAATCACATCTTCAGAGTCCCTTTTGTCCTGTGAGGTAACATAGGCACAGATTATGGGATAAGATGTAGACATCTTTGGGGGCCATTATGCTTATAAGCAGTGAGCACGTGTGGATTTGCACATTTAATGAGTCCCAGCATAATGGGTCCTTAGTGTTCGTGATGTATTTTGTCCTGACAGAGTCTGGTGGTTCCGAAGACATAGGCAACAGAATTCTTTTTTTAATAGAAGACTCCCGAAGTTGTAAGCTTTGGGCTACAAAAATCTGGATCTACCCTAAGTAGCATAAACAAATAGTATCTCTTTCTTGGCTAGTAAAAAACTTAGAAGAGATTGGCCGGGCATGGTGGCTCACACCTGTAATCCCAGCACTTTGGGAGGCCAAGGCAGGATGATCGTTTGAGCCCAGGAGTTCAAGACCAGCCTGGGCAACATGGTGAAACCCTGTCTATACTAAAAATAAAAGAAATTAGCTGGGTGTGGTGATGTCCACCAGTAGTCCCAGCTACTTGGGAGGCTGAGGTGGCAGGATTGTTTGAGCCTGGGAGGTCAAAGCAGCAGTGAGCCGTGATTGTGCCACTGCACTCCAACCTGGGTGACAGAGTGAGACACTGTCTCAAAAATTAATACAGTTTTGAAATTTTAATAGCTTAATGTTTATATTTTAAAGCTATGAATAATCCTGATACATTAATAATAATAATAAGCATATAAAAATGGGCATCAGCAGTGTTGAGAAATTAGAGGATCATGAAGTGTAATACATCTTTTCCAAAGAAACAAAATTGTTTTAATTCTGGACTGATTACTTAGCGGGGCGCAGTGGCTCACATCTGTAATCCCAGCACTTTAAGAGGCCGAAGCGAGAGGATCACTTGAGGCCAGGAGTTCAAGACCAGCCTGGGCAACATGGCGAGACCCTATCTCTGCAAAAAAATAAAAAATTAGCCAGGTGTGGTGGTGTCTGTCTGTGGTCTCAGCTACCTGGGAAGCTGAGGTGGGAGGATTGCTTGAGCCCAAGAGGTTGAAGCTGCAGTGAGCTGTGATTGTGCCACTGCACTGCAGCCTGGATATCAGAGGGAGACTCTATCTCTGAAACAAACAAACAAAAACTAATTCTTTATTGAGAATCATGACTTGACTGTAATTTAATGTTAAGTAGTAATCATTTTGCAGTTTTATTAATTTTATCTCTTCTTTTTCTTGTTGTGAATAGCAAGAAAGTACGACTATCAGCAGCCACAAAACCAAGCTGACAGTGTGCAACTCTCATTGGAATGAAACCTCGGAAAATGAGCAACAGAAGTAATTGTTTCAAGCTCCTGATTCTTTCTACTAAATCATGAACAGCTTTAAAAACATTTCTGTCTGCATAAAATTATTTTACTTGTGACTTTTCCCCAGTTGTTCTGTGCATTGTTTTGCCTTTTTAAATTACATCTCCAAGTGGCTCAAAAGGCCTTGACACAGGGAACCTGCACATATTCAGGATATGTGTAACCAGCGATGGTGACTTGACCTTGCCAAGACCTGTGATTCCTTCAGGATACAATCAGTGAGAAATAAAAACACATCTTGGGAAGTGGGAATCCTGGAGTTTATCCATTTGCAATATTAAAAAATAAAAATGCAAGTTATTATTTCAATAATAACTTCCTGTTTGATTGTATTCTGTGAGTGATAAGTGTCAGATCAATAACAGATTAATTTGTTGTTAACAGCTCTTTTTTTTTTTTTTTTTTTTTTTTGAGACAGAGTCTGTCGCCCAGACTGGAGTGCAGTGGCACGATCTCTGCTCACTGCAACTTCCACCTCCTGGGTTTAAACGATTCTCCTGCCACAGCCTCCTGAATATTCTGTTAGCAGCTCTTTAATTAATGATCTTTGCTTCTTCAGAACTTGTATGGTAGACCGTCCTTTCTACATCATGATGCATACTCCTGTGCTACTTTTAGAAGCTTTCTGTAACTAGATTTTTTCCTCATTATGCTCCCAGGAGTGAGTTTGTTTTTATCCCCGTTTCATTTCTACCAGGTAGCTCTACTTTAGGCCATACTGGGGCCCTGCTGTTGAATAAATGGATGCTTGTATATTGGTGTTGGCAACTCTGCAGTAGTAGTGCTACCACTGGCGAGGCAGTATTACTGCCACTGGTGAATGTTGCTGTCTGGTTACTGCTGCATTTTTGGCATGCTAAGCTTTCCTAAAGAGCCTCATATCTTTTCCCATGCTGTACTGTACAATGAAATGTTTTTACCTAATTTTTCATGTTTATTTAAATAAAAGCTGACTGGGTAGTAGTGGGGAAGTTTAATTGTCCACATAAGTCAAAAGAATCTGTTTTTGAACTAGAGCTATTTTCAATTATAAGAGTGAGCTGGCTGGGCATGGTGGCTCACGTCTGAAATCCCAGCACTTTGGGAGGCCAAGATGGGAGGATCACCAGGTCAGGAGTTCGAGACCAGCCTGGCCAACGTGGTTAAACCCAATCTCTACTAGAAATACAAAAATTAGCTGGCTGTGGTGGCATGCGCCTGTAATCCCAGCCACTCAGGAGGCTGAGGCAGGAGAATTGCTCAAATCTTGAGAGGTGGAGGTTGTAATGAGCCAAGATCACGCCACTGCATTCCAGCCTAGGTGACAGAGCAAGACTTCGTCTCAGAAAAAAAAAAAAGTTAATAATGGCTTCAAGTATTTCCTTTTCCCCTTATTGTGAAATAAAATATATACATTTTAAATGGAAATTAAGGTTTAGACCAAATAAAATCATTCAGGGAAATTGCATTTACTTTTAAAAATGTGTTGTTCAAAAATGTATATATAGTACAAAGTGAATTGACCAAACGGAATAATTCTTAACTCACAAAGGAGTTTGAGTGCACTTCCTACATGTTGAATTTAAATCTGACTAAAGGATTGTAAACAGTTGTAATTATGGGTTGTAGTAACAGAGCAATAAGGGGACAATCTTCTAAACTTGACTTTGCCTAGGAGAACTACTGTATATTTCCACAAGTGAATTTAATCAGCAATAGGAGTGGTTTACTCGTCACTGACATGTGGCACAATCTGGACAAATTACACAAACTGGCTATCTCAGATGTGTAAAATTAATGTACATAAATAAACATAAGTCATACAATGAATTGTTTTCTTTGTGTCCACTAGATAGAGATGGTCATAACTACAAACTAGTGGGTTATTTGATGAGCATCAAACCCTGGCAAGTGACAGGAGATGAATTCCTCTCCGTTTTTTCCTTAAAACAAACTGATGGGAATTGCACACACCCCACTGGCAGGAACAACAGCAAGCCGGCTTTGAAGTCTCTTCCGTGCTTCAACAGCTGAATTGGGGAGAGCGCAAGCCCTGCAGCCACACTTCAAAGCGGTGCTGCCTGGCTGTCCTGCTTCTACCCAACATCCACCTGAGACTCAACAGAACTGTTTTCTTTGGAAGAAAAATGGAACTACTAATAAGCTAGTAATTAACCCTTGTATTCCTTTTCTGGTTTCATCTTCCCGTTTTAATGCATAAGATATTCAGCAATAAGCACTGGTCAGCCTGCCCTGGTGCACAGCTTGAGTGTGTTAAGTAACTGGCTGTTTAGCTGATGCCAGCCAGCTGCGTGAAGGGGAGAAGGCCGCCTCCAAGGGCACAGATGTTTGCTGTTGACCTCACGCTGTGTCTGGTTGAGTTATTCATGATTCATCGGAAAATGACATGCAAGGTTTATGGTAAAACTGCTGTACAATCAGAAGTATTTTAAGTATGCATTAGAAGTAAGATAAAATAGTAATAAAAATAGTTTCAGATGTTAAGATGATACAAGAATAAATTTAACCTAGAAAATAAAGGGAGAAGGAATAAAAGAACGTTGTATAGATCCAAGTAATTCATTCAGTGGTTGGTTCTGGAGTGTTTCCCCTGTGCTTGCTGTGTGTGATCCTCTTCCATAGGCTATTCTAATAGCGGAACTAGAATAAGAGGTGTCAGAAAACCAACGGAAATAGGAAGGGCACTGAGCTAACCTCCAACATGTTCACAATAGTGAGGACCAGAGGGCAGGAGCTGGAGCTCAGTGAGTGTATTTCCCACTTGGCTCCTTAATGAAGCCAGAGCCAAACTTAAACAAAGCTATAAAGCGGGAAAAATGTCCCACCTCTCCCTTTTACATCCCTCTTTATCCTCCCATAAGCCTGTGAGTGAGACAGGTCTTGAATGAGGATTTAAAAATGGGAATGAGGAACTCAGAACTAAGGTGGTGAACCCTACACACCATAGCAGACATGCAAACTTTCTTTGACCTCTAACCCCAAATAAGTGGCATTCAGCATTGGACCTTATACAAATGAAACCGCTACTTTTATTTTATTTTATTTATTTGAGACGGAGTATGACTCTGTCACACAGGCTGGAGTGCAGTGGCACCATCTCAGCTCACTGCAACCTCTGCCTCCTGGGTTCAAGTGATTCTCCTGCCTAGCCTCCTGAGTAGCTGGGATTACTGGCATGTGCCACCATGCTGGGCTAATTTTTGTAGTTTTCATAGAGACGAGGTTTCACCATGTTGGCCAGGCTGGTCTCAAATTCCTGACCTCAGGTGATCCACCCACCTCAGCCTCCCAAAGTGATGAGATTACAGGCATGGCCACTGCGTCCAGCCTTACCTTTATTTTATTTAGATATAGTAAAAAACTAAGACCATTTGTGGAGGTTAGTAACACTTCACAATCCAGATAGGAAGGTGGGGTAAGTCAAAGGGAGGCCCCTCCCTGGCCCCAGTTTTGATGCTGAAGGAACACTCTGCTTTCACCTCCTTCAGGGTGATGTTTCTAGCGCCAGAGTTTCTTTTCTTCCAAATGGAGAAGTGACAGAAGTCTCACTGTTAGGAAAGAGTGACTCTATCTCTGGGGGTTTTATTTATATATATTTTGACAAATTTCAAACTAACCAAATAAAATTGAGGATTTTTAACTACAACTGATTTGGTGGTGTTAACTGCAAATGCTTTTGGGCTCAGCAATCAGAATTTATTGAGAAAATGAACCACAAAAGTGTAAAATGTCTATGAGAAAACAAGTAAATGTACATGGTATTCCTTTAGTGGGTAGGGAGAAGGGATTGTAATGTCCCTGAATAACATCTTTATTTTGAGGTCTAAAGAACCAGGCCCATTCAAGTTGACTTTAGTTTTATATAATTCTTTATATCTGAAAGGATTTCTAGCACCTAGTATTGGCATAGTAACTAGCCCAAAGTAAATGCTCAGTAACTACTTGTTGAATTAATTAATTTACTTGTAACGGTTTATAGAGGTGATATTTTTTATGTGTGTTTTTTAAAAGTGTAGTCTCTGCTTCTGGTAATGGCAGAGTAATTGTGTCAGGCTAACTCTTGGAGATAGTGACAATAAGTTCAGGACAAAGTATTTAAAAAACAACTATTTGGGCTGTGTGCAGTGGCTCACACCTGTAATCCCAGCACTTTGGGAGGCCAAGGCAGGTGGATCACGAGGTCGGGAGTTCGAGACCAGCCTGGCCAATATGGCGAAACCTCATCTCTACTAATAATACAAAAATTAGCCAGGCGTGGTGGCACAAGCCTGTAGTCCCAGCTACTCAGGACGCTGAGGCAGGATAATTGCTTGAACCCGGGAGGCAGAGGTTGCAGTGAGCCGAGATCGCACCACTGCACTCCAGCCTGGGCATTAGAGCACGACTCCATCTCAAAAAAACAAAATGAAACAAACAACCCCCCACCCCCAACTATTTGGAGGTAACCCTATGCAGACAAACAAACCAGAAGGAAGATGAGCCTTGAGAGAAGGGCACCTGCTGAGATTCTCATTTCTATGGTTTTTTGCCTGAAGGCATTTCCCAGTCCACAGCTCAGGACTATGGGGGAACACAGGCAGAAGGCCACAGTCTCTGAGGGCAGAGCTCAGGGACTCTGGAAAGATGACAATAACAGGGACATCCCAGAAAGAAGTGAGCCATGGAAGAACTGCATGTAAATTTGGGCAAGTCTTTGGCTGATCCTTGAACTATGCATCTATAATCTCTCAGGAGCCTAGCAGGAAGCAAATCGCTAAAAAGGCTGAAAGAGGCTGAGGTGGCAGTGAGCCGAAATTGTGCCACTGCACTCCAGCAGCCTGGGCAACAGAGCAAAACTCCATCTCAAAAAAAAAAAAGCTGAAAGAACTGAGCAGTTTTCAGCTGCTGCCACCACAGGAATTGCCATTCGAGCCTTGCCAAATTAATTTTGCTTGCTAGAAAAAAATCAGCACTTTTCAGAGAAAGATAACAGAATCTAGAGACTTTGTATCACTCACAATGTCCAATATGCAATAAAAAATTACAGGAATGTGAGAAGAACAGGAAAATGAGAACAGAAAGAACAGGAAAATGAGAACACAGTCAAAGAGAAGAAAATGGGACAATGCAGTCCGTAGCTGAGAAAAAGCAGTCAATAGAAACTGACTTCAAAATTACCCAGATATTGGATTAGCAGATAAGAACTTTATTTAATTTTTATTGATTTTTTATTTTTTTGAGTCAGGATCTCACTCTGTCACCCAGGCTGGGGTGCAGTGGCACAATCACAGCTCGCTGCAGCCTTGACCTCCTGGGCTCTGGTGATCCTCCCAACTCTGCCTCTTGAGCAGCTGGGACTACAGTCACACACCACCATGCTGAGCTAATTTTTTGTATTTTTAGTAGAGACGGGGTTTTGCCCTGTTGCCCAGGCTGGTCTCTAACTCCTGGACTCAAGCCATCTGCCCACCTCAGCCTCCCAAAGTGCTAGGATTATAGGCACAAGTGCTACCGTGCCCGGCCAACAGATAAGAACTTTAAAGCAGCTATTACAAATATGTTTAGAGAAATGAAATACTTTCAGATAAATGATCATTGAAAGGATTTATCAGCAGCAGATCTGTTGTACAAGAAATACTAAAGGAAACTATTTGGCCTAAAGAGAAGTGACAGCAGATAGAAACTCAGTTCTCAGCAAACTACAGGCATATGAATGAACAGATGAGGAGAGACACAGATGGAGCAAGTGGGGCTTTTACCAAGTGGGGATCAAAAGCATGTAGGAGTTTCTTGCACTGGAATAACTTTTCCTATAAGCTTGAAGTTTGTAAATTTATAGAAAAAGCATTTATGAATCCATTTCTTATTAAACCAGGTTTTGTTTTTCCTCTCATACCAATCATCAGTAAAATTGAAAAACAGGTGAGGTGTCCAAGGTGTTTTAGACAAGCTTAAGCTTCTTTCTTCTCTACTTAGTCCCATAATATCCAATATCCTCCTATTCCCTATCAAAATCTACTTCCAGAAAGGAATCTAAAACACACTTCCACAAAAGTCTGCATGACTGATAACAGTCAAAGTGTTACACCTATAGGGCGTTTGGTCTGCATTTTAACAGAGAGAGGTTTCAATAGGAGGGAAATGAAGTTTTTAGACATTAGAGAGCAGTGGTAATTCTTAGAGATGAGAAAGTGTTTATGGCCTCTGAAATCACATCATGTAAGCAATTAACTAAACTCCGCCTTCTTGTTTGGCCACCACTTCCAATTCTGCTCTCCTCTATCATCTTTTTTTGTTTTTTTCTCCCCCCTACCCCGAGACGGAGTTTCACTCTTGTTGCTCAGGCTGGAGTGCAGTGGCGCAATCTCAGCTTACTGCAACCTCCGCCTCCTGGGTTCAGGCGATTCTCCTGCCTTAGTCTCCTGTGTAGCTGGGATTACAGATGTTTGCCACCACACCCTTTTTCGAATTTTTAGTAGAGATGGGGTTTCACCATGTTGGTCAGGCTGGTCTCGATTGACCTCAGGCGATCCACCTGCCCCAGCCTCCCAAAGTGCTGAGATTACAGGCATGAGCCACTGCGCCCGACCCTCCTCTATCATCTTACACATTAGCAATCAGAGTGTCAACTGTTCCCCATCAAAGTTATTAAATGCACTGGAACTCCTAAAAAAAAAAAAGTTATTCTGGCCGGGCACAGTGGCTCACGCCTGTAATCCCAGAACTTTGGGAGGCTGAGGTGGGTGGATCTCACCTAAGCTCTAGAGTTTGAGACCAGCCTGACCAACATAGAGAAACCCCCTCTGTACTAAAAATACAAAATTAACTGGGTGTGGTGGCGCAGGCCTGTAATCCGAGCTACTCGGGAGGCTGAGGTAGGAGGATCACTTGAACCTGGGAGGCAGAGTTTGCGGTGAGCCAAGATCACCCCATTGCACTCCAGCCTGGGCAACAAGAGCAAAACTCCGTCTCAAAAAAAAAAAGTGATTTTACAGTTTTGAATCCATTTAAAACAGGGCTGTCAACTCTATTGTCTTATCCCCTTGAGACAGGAAGACAGAGTGTGTCCAGAATTGGTTCCTTCCGGCGGGTTCTTGGTCTCACTGACTTCAAGAATGAAGCCGCGGACCCTTATGGTAAGTATTACAGTTCTTAAAGATGGTGTGTCCAGAGTTTGTTTCTTCAAATGTTCAGATGTGTCCAGAGTTTCTTCCTTCTGGTGGGTTCGTGGTCTCGCTGACTTCAGGAGTGAAGCCGCAGACCTTCGCAGTGAGTGTTAGAGCTCTTAAAGGTAGTGCGGACCCAAAGAGTTAGCAGCAGCAAGATTTATTGTGAAGAGCGAAAGAACAAAGCTTCCACAGTACAGAAGGGGACCTGAGCAGGTTGCTCCTGCTGGCTCAGGTGGCCAGCTTTTATTCCCCTATTTGGCCCCGCCCACATCCTACTGATTGGTCCATTTTACAGAGTGCTGATTGGTGCATTTACAAACCTTTAGCTAGACACAGAGCGTTGATTGGCATGTTTACAATCCTTTAGCTAGACAGAAAAGTTCTCTGAGTCCCCACCTGACCCATACGCCCAGCTGGCTTCACCTCTCAATCCCCCCTCTAAACAGGACACCCCAACTGCTGTTGGGAATTGGCCAATGACTGCTCTAGCTACTTCCTGCTGGATAGTGGTGAAGAAGGGGCCCTGCAGTTGTAGTATCCTCCAGAGGGGAACTCTCTAGGCCAGTGAAAGGGCCAGCGGGTCAGTCCAGGGGTCCTCGGTAGAAGTTGTTAGTTGAGCTCATTTGGGGTTCCATTGGTATGACCATCTGTAGCTTGATGGCCTTGATCCTATAGGAAACAAATTTGACAAGGAGATTAAAAATACAGGTCCTGAAGGCGAGTAATAGCAAGATGGCTGCCATGGGACCTAGAAAGGGGAGAAGCCACGTTGCCCAACTCCAGAGGTTAGTATGAGTTTGAAAGGCATTGTCTGATTTCAGAAGACTTTTCCTGTAAATGCCGGGCAGCATCTCATACTATCTCTGACTGGTTAGTGTAAAAACAACACTCTTCCCCTAAGAGGTGCAGAGTCCTCCTTTCTCAGCAGTGAGGAGGTCTAGGCCTCTGCCGTTTTGGAGAGTTACTGCTGCCAAAGAGTCTATTTGGGATCGTAGAGTAAGGATAGATTTTGTTATTTCTTGCAAACTGTCTGAGAAATCCTTTGAGAGTGTGTGGTAGTAGGATAATGAAGTAGATAAACTGGCTATTCCGGTTCCTGTAGCAGCAGCCACATTACTAACTGTATAAGTAGGGGTATTAGTTGTATGGCTCTGTGCTGATGGACTTGAGCTTTGAGGGGTACTGATAGGGTCTGATTTCCTGGGGCAATGTTAATGTTGGGACTTAGAAAGACTAAGGTGCTGGTGCCTGTCCAGTTAGTGGGGAGGCAGATATAGGTCGACATTCCACATAAGAAGAATATACCTTGGCTGGGTAGACAGAACTGGTTGTATATGTTAAAAAGCTGCGGGAGTTTGTTGTTTTCATTTTCCCATACTCCTAGAGTACTTGCCAAGGTAGCCCCGGTGAGTGGCTGGAAAGGGGTGTTGGGAGCAAACTGAATGGCTCCCTGTGTTCTATTTTATTTTCATCCCGGCAGGAGCTATAGTATACAATAGGGTTAGTATGCTGCTTAATAATATAATGAAATAGTAAAAGGATTCCATTAAAGGGGCAAGGAGAGGTGGTAAAGATAAAGATTATGTAGGTTTTCACTTATCTTTTTTAAGGAGGATGGGGTTTTTCTTCAGGATCAGTGGTAGGAGCCTTTTTAGTCTGGGATGTTTCCTTCTGAAATAGGAGATGAAAGTCCTCCAATGGTTCACAGGTGTATCGAGGCTGGTCTGGCTGATTTTGGGACTCCTGAGCTGACGGTCCCGCAGGTTCCTCAGGGGGTGTCAAAAATTTGACTCGGGTGTGGTGAATTCAAGATTCCACTCCTGCCACCTGAACTGCAGTGGGGGTAGAGAGGATTACCGAGTATGGTCCTTCCCACAAAGAGTCCATAGATGGGGAGGTAGAGGGGAGAGATTTGACCAACATGAGATCTCCTGGTTGAAACAACTCTGTTCCCTTTTCTCTGTGACATCCTTCAGGTAGGTTTTTAAGGTTTTGTTGATATTTTGCCAAAGAAGTTATATCTTTGACCATTTCCTGACCAAGTAGGAGGTCATTTGTGAGAAAAGGTCGTCCATACAGCATTTCATATGGACTGAGCCCCATTTTGTGGGGAGAATTTTGGATTCTCAACAAGGCCACGGGCAAAAGAGTAGGCCATGGGAGATGAGTTTCTTGTGTTAGTTTCCTTAAGTGCCTCTTGAGTGTTTCATTTGCCTTCTCGACCTTCCCTGAGGATTATGGCCTCCAGGCTCAGTGAAGGTGATATTGTATCCCTAGCGCCCTGGAAATTCCCTGAGTCATCGTGGCTTTAAAAGCTGGACCATTTTCACTCTATAAGCTTTGGGGAAGCCCAAATCTAGAAATTATTTCATGAATTAGGACTTTAATCACTTCCCAAGCCTTCTCTGTTTTGCAGGGGAAAGCTTCTATCCAATTTGTAAAGTTATCAACACAGACCAACAAGTATTGAAATCCCTTTGCCTTAGGCATATGGGTGAAGTCTAACTGCCAGTCCTCTCCAGGATAGTGACCTATTCTTTATTCCCCCAAAGGGGCCTTATGATGGACAAAGGGATTATTCCTTTGGCACACCTCACAGGCTTTGACTATCTGTCGGATAGTCTGGAGGAGAATTGGCCCTGTAAATAGGGATTTGGCCATCTGATGAGTGTTTTCAATACCCATCTGAAAAGTTTGGTGGAGGGTTTTAAGTATTTTCCACTGGCTGGCTTCGGTATAAGTACCTTTCCTTCTTCTGTCATTAACCACCCCGAGGGGAGAAAACTATGCCCCTGTGAAAGTCCCCATTCTGTTTCAGTCAGGGAATACTGGGGCTTAATCTCTTGGATGGGGTTGTTCCATACCAAGGGTCCTTCTGTAGGTATTTCTAATGGGAGGATCTGCCTGGCAGCAATTTTGGCCTCAGCATCTGCCTGATGGTTTCCTTCTGCCTTTTCTCCTTCACCTTTCTGATGGCTTTGGCAGTGTAAGACTGCCACCTTCTTGAGTTTTTGCACTGCGTGCAATAACTGCATAATTTCCTTGTGGTATTTAATGGGGGTTCCCCCAGAGGTTAGGAGCTCCCTTTCTTTCCATATTGCAGCATGGACATGTAGGATTAGATAAGCATACTTGCTATCTGTACACACATTTATTCTTTTTCCCTTTCCCAGTTCTAAGGCTTGGGTAAGTGCAACTAGTTCTGCTGACTAGGCGCTGGTCCCTGGGGGAAGAGGCTTACTTTCAAGTATGGTTACTTCACTAACTATGGCATAACCTGGCCTTCATATCCCATTTTCCACAAATGAACTTTCATTGGTATATAGGTTAAGGTCAGGATTAGCTAAGGGGACTTCTAAGAGATCATCTCAGGCAGCATAAGTCTGGACTATAATTTATTGGCAGTCATGCTCGATTGGTTCCCATCCTCTGGGAGAAAAGTGGCAGGGTTGAGGGCCACACACATACATATTTGAAGCACCAGTCCCTCAAGGAGTAATGCCTGGTATCTAAGTAGGCAGTTGTCTGATAGCCATAAGCTTCCTTTGGCACCTAGTATGCCATTTACATCATGAGTAGTCCAGACAGTGAGATCTTTTCCTTGTATTATTTTGATAGCCTCTGACACTAAGACGGCCACTGCTGAAACTACCCTTAAACAGTGAGGCCAGCCTTTTGCTACTACATCAATTTCCTTACTTAGGTATGCCACTGGTGTGGGGTTGTCCCACAAGTCTGAGTAAGGACTCCAAGAGCTATCCCTGCTCTCTCTCTGTGATGTATAAAGAGAAGTTTTGTCCTGTGGGAAGGCTTAAAGCTGGAGCTTGTACTAGGGCCTGCTTTAAGGTTTTGAAGGCTGTTTCTGCCCCTGGTTCCCATTCTACTAGATGAGTATTTGCTCCCTGGGTCTCCTTGATTAGAGTATAGAGTGGTCTGTCCATCTTGCTGTATCTGGGGATTCATAGCTGGCAAAAGCTTGTGATTCCAAGGAACCCCTGCAACTGTTTTAATGTCTTAGGGCAAGGATAAGCCAGTATAGGCTGTATTCACTCCTTGCTGAGGGTCCTGGTCCCTCTGGCTATGATTAGGCCTAGATATTAGACCTGCTGTAGGCAAAGTTGGGCCTTCAACCTAGATGCCTTGTACCCTTGATTAGCTAGAAAGTTCAAGAGATCTAGGGTAGCCTGCTGGCATGAGGCTTCTGAACTGTTAGCCAAAAGTAAATCATCCACATACTGAAGGACCAGAGTGCCTGGACTTGAGAAGTGGCCTAGATCTTGGGTCAGTGCCTGACCAAACAGATGAGGGCTATCCCTAATCCCTTGGGGCAAGAAGGTCCATGTAAGTTGGGACATGTGGCCTGTGGGCTCCTCAAAGGCAAAGAGAAACTGCGAGTCAGAGTGTGGGGAATACAGAAGAAGGCATCCTTGAGGTCCAGAATAGTGAACCATTCTGCTTCCTCTGGTATTTGAGAGAGCAGGGTATAGGGGTTGCATACAACTGGATATAGAGGAATTACTGCCTCATTGATGAGTCTAAGATCTTGCATTAGTCTCCACTGACCGTTCGGTTTTTGTACTCCTAGAATTGGGGTGTTGCAGGGACTGCTGCATTTCCTTACTAAGCCTTGAGCTTTTAAATGTTCAACAATATCCTGTAATCCTTTATGAGCTTCAGGCCTTAAGGGATATTGCCTTTGATAAGGGAAAGTGGTGGGGTCTTTTAGCCTGATTTGGACTGGGCAGGCATTTTTTGCCCTTCCAAGTTGTCCTTCCAATGCCCAGACTTCAGGGTTGATTCCCTCCTCAAGAAGAGGACAACAAATGGTTTAACTTGTTCCTCATACTCATATAGATAATAGCTCCAGCTTTGGCCAATATATCCCTCCCTAATAAGGGTGTGGGACTTTCAGGTATAAAAAGAAAGGCATGTGAAAAGAGCAAAGTCTCCCAATTACAACTGAGGAGGTGGGAGAAATACCTGGTTATAAGCTGTCCTAGGATTCCTTGGATGGTAACAGACCTTGAGGACAGTCATCCAAGACAGGAGATTAACACTGAGAAGGCCGTGCCAGTGTCCAGAAGGAGGTCAATTTCCTGGCCCTCAATGGTTAAACATACCCAGGGCTCAGTGAGGGTGATGACATGAGCTGGCGCTTGCCCCAGGCACTCTCGGTCCTGTTGTTGGATCATCTGGTTGAGGGCTTCTGTCCCAGAGAACCATTGCACTCTGGGGCAGTGTGCCTTCCAGTGATTGCCTCGGCATAGCAGACATGGATGGGGGGTGGCTTGTTTCTTGCTAGACAATCTTTTTTAAAGTGTCCTTGTAAACCACACTGACAACAAGCCCTACCAGGCGATTGGCCTGATCCATTTTCTGTCCTCTCTGAACCACCAAGGTTTGTTTGTCTGAGGGCCATGACTAAGGCTGTGGCCTTTCTCTGATCTCACTTTTCCTTTTGGGCCTGTTCCTCTTGGACCCTATTATAGAACACCAAGGTTGCCAGGTTTAATAATGCCTCCAGATTTTGTTCAGGCCCCAGGGCTCGCTTTTGGAGCTTTCTCCTGTTATCTGCAGCTGAATGGTTAATAAACTTATCTTTTAGAATCAATTGACCCTCAAGAGAGTCAGGTGACAGGGGAGTATATTTTCTTAAGGCCTCCCATAGCCGCTTGAGGAAGGCAGAAGGATTTTCTTCCTTTCCCTGAGTTATGGTGGACATCATTGAATAATTCATGGGCATTTTCCTAATTCTCCTTATTTCTTCTAGAACACAGGTCAACAGATGTTTGTGACTCCAGTCCCTATGATCTGAGTTGAGGTCCAGCTGGGGATCCATACTGGGGACAGCTTGCTGACTGGTAGGGAATTTGTCCCTTTCTTTGGCTGTCATTCTATCACTTACTTGACTAAGATACCAGGTATCTCCAAACTCTTGGGCTGCAGCTAAAGCTGCATTCTTTTCATTAAAGGCCAGAGTTTGATCTAACAATAGCATGACATCTCTCCAAGTGTGATTGAAATTTTGCCCTAGACCCCATAGGACATCTACATACCTATCAGGATCATCTGAAAGCTTCCCCAGGTGTGCCTTGATCTGCTTTAAATCAGAGAGGGAGAAGGTGACATGTACCTGGGTTGGTCCAAATTCCCTCCCCCTACAGCTTGAAGGGGACATAACTGATAGCCCAGGGTATTTGTGGTCCTTTGGAGATTTCTTTGCTTGTTTCCTTCTAGGCAGGGAAGATTACAGAAGGCTTATTAATAGGAAGGGGAGCTATAGGGAGGCTAGGATATGGGGGTAAGCTGAGAGGTCCTCCTGTGTGATGTAAATTGCAAGCTTTGCATAGTTGTGGATTCTCCTTCAATGAAAAGAAAGCTCAGACATAAGGTATTTCACTCCATTTGCCTTCCTTCTTACAGAAAATGTCAAGCTGCAGGATAGTATTGTAATTTATGCTTCCCTCAGGTGGCCATTTTTCCCCATCAGAGAGAGAATATTGGGGCCAGGCCATAGTGCAGAAAAAATTGAGCCATCTCTTTTTCAGGGTTTGCAGGTCAAATTGGTCCCAATGGCTTAGGATGCATCTCAAGGGTGAGCCTGTTGATGCCTGAGTGTTTCCCATCTGAAAGACAAAACCACCTGTGGTTTTGGTTTGTTTGTTTCTCCCCCTGCCCAAGAACCTGCAGCGGTCCCTGGATCCTGCTGATTGGAATAGTTGCACTCACTGAGGCAGCAGCAGAAACACCCCTTGCCCAAGAACCCACAATGGTCCCTGGACCCTGCTGATTGGAATAGTTGTGCTAACCGATGCAGCAGCAGAAACACCTCTTGCCCAAGAAACTGCAATGGTCCCTGGACCCTCCTGATCAGAATAGTTGGACTCACCGACACAGCAGCAGAAACACTAGTTTTCCTTCTAGACCATAAGGAGGATGGAGGAATGTCAGATTTAGTGGCTCTTACTGATGCATCCTCGAAAACCTGCACCCTTGCCTGTCCTCCTAGGCCACAAAGAGGACTGAGAAAAATCATATTTATTGGCCCTTACTGATGCATTCTTGAAAACTTGTTAGAGTCCTAAGCATTCTCCTGTTAGTATTGGGACTTTACTTGTGTCCTATAAAGATGTTATGCCCCAAAAATGAAGTGGAGGGCCATACCCTGAGAGAGGGAAGGGATCTCCAGAGTTGGAAGGGTGATGCCTTTTGTCCTCACTTATATGAATAGGAAGGATACAATTTCTGAGGCTTCCCATATCCTAGCTTCAGGAATAGCTTTTTTTAGGCCTGCTAGTCTGAGGAGGGATCCTAAAATTCCAGATAAGATAGTCCCCCTCTGCCAACGGGGCTTTGGGCAAAAATTATGTCTTTCTGATTGGTGAGCCTGGGTGCCTAAAGAAGGTAACAGAGTCCTGGAGTTTATATCAGAAATAATTCTTATAGGAGAAACTAGAAAAGCACCAGAGACAGGGAGTGGTATTTAGAAGCGGGACTAGCCTCAGAGAAGAGAGGCGAGAGGAAGTTTCTCTGACAGGCATTAGGACCCAGGAGGTAAGGGTCAGGATAGATAGGATAGATGGGTGAGTCTTGCTTGGGTGATGTGAGTTTGAGAGTTCCGCTCATGGCCACAGGGTCAAACAACTTGCTGTCAGGACCCTAGGAGCTGAATGGCTTTCCTCTCTGTCGACCCTAGGCTCAGCCCAGAAGTACAGGAAAAGCAGAAGCTGGTTCCAGGCAAACCAACACTCCCAACTCCAAAGAATCAGCGGTTGTTAGAGAGCCCTTTCTCAGAAAGCCTGACACCTGTGTCTTTAGTCTGGCGGCCACACTAGTCACTTTTAACTGTCCAACAGGTGTCCGGTATTTAGCCCCCGAATTCTAAGGAAAAATAGGACAGAAAAGCAAGTGAAAGGGGTCTGATGGTACTCACCGCTTGGCGATAGGCGATAGTCCCTTCGTGATTGCCAAAATGTGTCCAGAATTGGTTCCTTCTGGTGGGTTCTTGCTCTTGCTGACTTCAAGAATGAAGCCGCAGACCCTCATGGTGAGTGTCACAGTTCTTAAAGATGGTGTGTCTGGAGTTTATTCTTTCAGTTGTTCAGATGTGTCTGGAGTTTCTTCCTTCCAGTGGGTTTGTAGTCTCGCTGACTTCAGGAGTGAAGCCGCAGACCTTCCCAGTGAGCGTTACAGCTTTAAAGGTGGCACATCCAGAGTTGGTTGTTCCTCCTGGTGGTTTCATGGTCTCACTGACTTCAGGAGTGAAGCCGCAGACCTTTGCAGTGAGTGTTACAGCTCTTAAAGGTAATGCAGACCCAAAGAGTGAGCAGCAGCAAGATTTATTGTGAAGAGCGAAAGAACAAAGCTTCCACAGCATGGAAGGGGACCCAAGCAGGTTGCCACTGCTGGCTTGGGTGGCCAGCTTTTATTCCCTTATTTGGCCCCGCCCACATCCTGCTGATTGGTCCATTTTACAGAGCGCTGATTGGTCTATTTTACAGAGTGCTGATTGGTGCGTTTACAAACCTTTAGCTAGACACAGAGCGCTGATTGGTGTGTTTACAATCCTTTAGCTAGACAGAAAAGTTCTTCAAGTCCCCAACCAACCCAGAAGCCCAGCTGGCTTCACCTCTCAAGAGGACAGCATATAATAATCTTTTTTTTTTTTTTTTTTTGATGGAGTCTCGCTGTCTCACCCAGGCTTGAGTGCAGTGGTGCAATCTCAGCTAATTGCAACCTCTGCCTCCCAGGTTCAAGCAGTTCTCTGCCTCAGCCTCCCGAGCAGCTGGAATTACCATCACCTGCCAGCATGCCTGGCTAATTTTTGTGTTTTTAGTAGAGATGGGGGTTCAGGCTGGTCCTGAACTCCTGACCTCATGATCCACCTGCCTTGGCCTCCTAAAGTGCTGGGATTACAGTCGTGAGCCGTTGCACCTGGCCAGCAGATAATAATCTTTTGGTCACCACCTTAGACATGAATAAGAGTGAATGTGTGAGTGACCCTTGCAGTCCTGAACTTTTGCAGTGTTGAGAAATGTGAAGATTAGATAGGGAAAAAATGTTTGCCCAGGGGCAAATGGAAGTGTTACAAAGGCAGGTATATAAAAAGATGGTTTCTGATAAACATATGGTAAAATACTATATATATGAATGTTTTTAACTTGGAACTGGTTTTAGAAAAACACACACACAAATAAAACTTTATTTCCTTTCCTCTCATGTCAAGTTTTTCCTTGATCCACTGTAGTACCTTGAGATAGTGAGAGGTGAAGCCAGCTGTACTTCCTGGGTTGAGTGGGGACTTGGAGAACTTTTCTGTCTAGCTAGAGGATTGTAAATGCACCAATCAGTGCTCTGTGTCTAGAGAAAGGATTGTAAATGGACCAATCAGTACTCTGTAAAATGGACCAATCAGCAGGATGTGGGCAGGGCCAAATAAGGGAAGAAAAGCTGGCCACCTGAGCCATCAGTGGCAACCCACTTGGGTCCCCTTCCACACTGTGAAAGCTTTGTTGTTTTGTTCTTCACAGTAAGTCTTGCTGCTGCTCACTCTTTGGGTCCACACTATCTTTAAGAGCTGTAACACCACAAAGGTCTGCAGCTTCATTCTTGAAGTCAGCGAGACCTAGAACTCACCGGAAGGAATAAATTCCAGACACAATAGTGGGTGTTTAACAAATATTTACTTAATCAAATCAGGTTGAATCCAGTGCCGTGCTGTCTCAGAAAGCAGCAGGTCTATGGAATAACTTCATCCTCATAGTTTTTTCCCCCCAGCACTAAAGAGAGGAAGAAGGATTCTACCATTCTTGCAGCTCTTTGCTGGCAGTCCAGTGCATGTTGTGAAAGTTAGTAAATCCCCACAACTTATGCTATTAATACCCTCCAAAACACAGAATGGATTTTCCCCTCAAAAAGGAAGAAAGGATTTTCCCCTCAAAACACTCCAGAGCACAGTGTTCTAGATATTTTTCAAGAGGTTTTGTTTTTGTTTTTGTTTTGAGATAGAGTCTTGCCATGTTGCCCAGGGTGGAGTGCAGGGGCATGATCTTGGCTCACTACAACCTCCACTTCCTGAGCTCAAGCAATTCTCCTGCCTCAGCATCCCTAGTAGCTGGGATTACAGGTGCCTTCTACCATGCCCAGCTAATTTTTTGTATTTTTAGTAGAGATGGGTTTTCACCATGTTGGCCAAGCTGGTCTCGAACTGTCAACCTCAGGTGATCCAGCCGCCTCAGCCTCCCAAAGCGCAGGGATTACAGGTATGAGTCACCGCATCCAGCCAGGAGTTAAAATTTTTAAAATATATATATAATTATTATTTAAAAGTGTTCAGTAACAAACTTTCCATTTATCATGCCAATGAAAATGGTTACATGGAAAAACTGAAAAAGCAAACAATCCAAGTTACACATTTGCCTTTCCAAATTAGTTTGCTATACCAGTATTTTAATTGGTTTGCCATCTCTAAGCTCTTACAATTAATGATCATTCCAGCAAACACAAATCCATTCACATTCCAAAGGGAAGGAACTATAAAGGGGTTGCAGGTGATCTACAAACTTCCCAGTTGGTATTTGGGCAATCTTGGGTGGACCAATCACATGTTTAACCCTATCTTATGTCCCATTTTAAGACGGACAAAAACCAGGGCCGGGTGCAGTGGCTCATGCCTGTAATCTCAGCATTTTGGGAGGCCAAGGCGGGTGGATCACAAGGTCAGGAGATTGAGACCAGCCTGGCCAACATGGTGAAACCCCATTTCTACTAAAAATACAAAAATTAGCTGGGCGTGGCAGGAGAATCGCTTGAACTGGGGAGGCAGGGGTTGCAGTGAGCCAAGATCCTGCCACTGCACTCCAGCCTGGCGACAGAGCGAGACTCCGTCTCCAAATTAAAAAAAAAAAAAAGGAAAGAAAAGAAAGAAAAGAGCAGTCATGGTGCAGGTGATTTTATTACACATTAACTTTTTCCATTTTTATATTCAGACTTAGCAAATTACCACAGTAGTCCAAGTGTCACAACATCATGTTTTGAATTTATTTGAGTCACCATCTTCCACAGTTTATAGTTTTTATTTATTTATTTATTTATTTTTGAGACAGAGTCTCACTCTATCGCCTAGGCTAGAGTGCAGTGGTGTGATCTCATCTCACTGAAAACTTCGCCTCCTGAGTTCAAGCAGTTCTCTGCCTCAGCCTCCCGAGTAGCTGGGATTACAGGTGCCCGCCACCATGCCTGGCCAATTTTTGTATTTTTAGTACAGATGGGGTTTCACTATGTTGGCTAGGCTGGTCTTGAACTCCTGACCTTGTGATCAACCTGCCTCAGCCTCCCAAAGTGCTGGGATTATAGGTGTGAACCACCACGCCTGGCCCATTTTTTTATTTTTTTAAGATAAAGTCTGGCTCTGTCACCTAGGCTGAAGTGCAGTGGCATGATCCTAGCTCACTGCAGCCTCGACTTCCTGGGCTCAAGCAGTCATCCCACCTCAGCCTCCTGAGTAGCTGGAACTACTGATTTGTGCCATCATGCCTGGCCAATTTTTTTTTTTTTTTTTTTGAGATGGGGTCTTGCTCTGTTGCTCAGGCTGGTCTCAAACTCCTGGCCTCAAGTGATCCTCCAGCCTCCCAGAGTGTTGGGATTATAGGCATGCACCACCACACCCTGCCCACAGCTTATAGTTCTTAAGCAAAGTCTAACATCCCATTACTGTCTTACATATCAATAAAACATTGATAATCAAACATTGTGTATTGGAAACGGACTGCTACTGAGGAAATATGTCAACAGCCCAGATCATTGAAGAAGGTGCCAGCCTGGCTAATCACAGATACACTTTACACCCCCTTTTGAGCAGTCAAAGCTTTTATCAGCAAATCTTTCTGGGAAAGGGTTTGCTCCCTTTCTTCTTGGAGACTTTTGATCATCAGAGTCAGCTCTCTCTTTTCATCTTTCAGACTTGTGATGTTTTCCACAGAGGACTGGAGACTGGGTTTTAGACATGCAAGTTCCAAGGACAGATTTTCATTTATCTACAAATTATAAATGAATAAAAAGCGGTTGAAAAGTTAATTACTCAGAATTTGCTTATTTAATTGCATTCTAACTTTACTTAAAGTTCTGGATGTTTTTGGCCCCTTCTAATCTGCCTTATTTAATGGCCTGTGGTCCGTTGCCACGGTGAAATAGAATTAACAATTCTTACTTATGCAAACTTAATACTTGTCAAATATATGCCTTCTTTGTTAAAAAAAAAAAAAAAGACCTTGGCAAATCTTGTAGGCTTCAGAAGGATTATAAATTTTTAGAAACCTACTCCTTAATTATAGCTGTTTAGAAATTTGAGACAAACACATTAACAACATATGACAAATGTAGACACAGTTCTGCTCACTAACAGCTTTGACTGAAGCTTGACGTTTGCTTTTTCAAGCTGTTTGAAAGTAATTTTAGCTCCTAACTATTCTGAATGGAGGGAAGTCATTTCATGGTCCAAATAATCTTTTTCCTTCTGAACTCTGTTATTACTTGTCGTTATTGGCCAATTGAAAGGATCAAGTTTATCTTTCTCCTAAGTAATTAAAATAAAATTTGACTTTTGTTCAGTTTGTATTGTTGTATTTAGTGCAATCAAAGGCAACTCTACGTTTCTGTGTATTATAGGACAAGTTTGAAAGCACCAATGTAGGTAGAAAATCAGTTAGGTAATGACTCAGTTAATAGAACACAGGACTAGAAACAGTTCCAGCATGTTCCAATCTATGCTGTATCTGTTTGAATTTGAGGATATTATTATTGTTGTTGTTGTTGTTGTTTTTGAGATGGAGTCTTGCTCTGTCGCCCAGGCTGGAGTGCAGTGGCGCGATCTCGGCTTACTGCAAGCTCCGCCTCCCGGGTTCAGGCCATTCTCCTGCCTCAGTCTCCTGAGTAGCTGGGACTACAGGTGCCCGCCACCATGCCCAGCTAATTTTTTGTATTTTTAGTAGAGACGAGGTTTCACCGTGTTATCCAGGATGGTCTAGAGCTCCTGACCTTGTGATCTGCCCACCTTGGCCTCCCAGTGTTGGGGTTACAGGCGTGAGCCACCGTGCCCGGCCGAATTAGAGCATATTATTAACCTTGGTAGGCTTCACTTTGTTCATCTGCTAAGAGTAAGACTTCCTTTACCCTAGAATGTTCATTCTAAGTGATACACAATTTAAGCCCCTTGGAAGACAATGTAAAATCCTTTGTTGTTATTTAATGTAGTTTTTAATAGGTTACCAATGTATATACTCAAGAGTCTGAAAGAGTAAAATCAGGTATGCATGGAGTCTCTAATCCCTCCAGGCTATGAGAGTTTGTATTTTCTAGCTTTCCCTGCCGTCCCAGGTAAAGGTACTAGCGAATGAAATCTTCTGAAGTACATGAAGCAAGCCATCTCAACAAACTGCCATCTATGAACACATAGCTAGGTATCCCTCACTCTGAGTACATTTTTAAAGCTTTCAGTTTTCTGTATCATCCTTCATATCCCTGTTTTTCAGATAGAAATACGGACACAGAGAAATTAGAGGAGAGGGAACATTCAAAACTAGAATTGTGTTATCTCTTAAGAGACTTTCCAGCCGGGTGCGGTGGCTCATGGCTGTAATCCCAACACTTTGGGAGACTGAGGCGGGTAGATCATGAGGTCAGGAGATCAAGACCATCCTGGCCAACATGGTGAAACCCCGTCTCTACTAAAATACAAAAAATTAGTCAGGCATGGTGGCACACACCTGTAGTCCTAGCTACTCGGGAGGCTGAGGCAAGGGAATTGCTTGAACCCAGGAGGCAGAGGTTGCAGTGAGCTGAGATTGTGCCACTGCACTCCAGCCTAGCGACAGAGTGAGACTCTGTCAAAAAAAAAAAAAAAAAAAAAAAAGACAGACTTTCCACTCTATGTTTCTATGATTCTCCTAATAGAAACAGAAAGATTTAGAGGTCCAAGCATTGTTTCCAGGAGAAAAATAATACAGATATTATTCCTGAGGAATAATGTAGCATGCCTAATTTATCAGATAACAAAGAGACCTTATTATTCAAGTCCCTCTGAGATAAAGAAAAGTCAAGCAAATGGCAGCAAGTAATTTTTTCTTACAATATTTTTAAAGTATCATTTTCAAAAACTCAAATATAAGGGATTCTTTTTTTTTTTCCTTTGTGTTCACATGATTACCCCACAGTTTATAAATCACAGGTCTATTTTGTACACTTTGTACCAGGCAAGTCTGGGCATGCAAAGATTGCAGCAAGTCCACAAAAGCCACTTCACATACTTGGTTGTCATTTAGGTTACGACTTTGAGAACAAAAGAAGACAAACTTTTATAACGATAGGCAGGTTTACATAAATCACTGCACAAACTAAATTCAGAATAACTTCCTGCTGAAAAAGTTATTCTTTTACTGACACTCTGCCATAATACTTTCTGATATTTTAAAAACTATCCTCAGTGGCCAGGCGCAGTGGCTCACACCTGTAATCCCAGCACTTTGGGAGGCCGGAGAGTGCGGATCACCTGAGGTTGGGAGTTTGAGACCAGCCTGATCAACATGGAGAAACCCCCGTCTCTACTAAAAATACAAAAAATTAGCCAGGCATGGTGGCATATGCCTATAATCCCAGCTACTTGGGAGGCTGAGGCAGGAGAATTGCTTGAACCTGGGAGATGGAGTTTGTGGCAAGCCAAGATCACGCCATTGCACTCCAGCCTGGGCAGCAAGAGCGAAACTCCATCTCAAAAACAAAACAAAACAAACAAAAAAACTGTAACCTCAGTAATTTATAAGTATGACATGAAGGTTTTGGTACCTTTTTCTCCTCTCTTGTTTATTCCTTCTGTGAGTCACTTAGTCTGCAGCCACCCAGACTTCCAACTGATGACTGGATGAAGACTAGCTTTTCCCCCGAAGCAGTTATCCTGACATTTTATAAATCACAGAAAGAGAGTCAAGAGTCATAGCCTTAGGAGCACAGATAAGACTTGAAGTTTGTTCATCTCCTTCCTCTAATGGCTCTTTTTGCTATAGTTTCAGTTCAGTGACTTAAGAATATCCAAGTTAAAAAAGAAAAGAAAAAAAAAGACCCCCCTACAGTTCAGGTATATGCAGTAAAAAAAGCCAGAGCACGGAATTCAGTAGCTACATCCCCCAGGCATATATTGGAGGGATTAGCAATGCAAGCTATGACCAGAGACAGACCTGGGTGAGAGGCGACCACGTACTGGCAGCCCTCACTGGCTCTTGGTGCCTCCTCGGCCTCGGCATCCACTCTGGCCTTGCTTGAGGAGCCCTTCAGCCCGCTGCTGCACTGTGGGAGCCCCTCTCTGGGCTGGCCGAGGCCAAAGCCGGCTCCCTCTGCTTGCAGGGAGGTGTGGAGGGAGAGGCACGGGCAGGAACTGGGGCTGCATGCTGCACTCACGGGCCAGCATGAGTTCCAGGTGGGCATGGGCTCCAAGGGCCCCGCACGTGGAGCGGCCAGCAGGCACTGCCGGGCCCTGGGCAGTGAGGGGCTTAGCACCTGGGCCAGCAGCTGCGGAGGGTGTGCTGGGTCCCCCAGCAGCGCCAGCCCATGGTCAAATTCTCGCCGGGCCTCAGTTGCCTCCCCATGGGGTGGGGCTCAGGACCTGCAACCTGCCATGCCCGAGCCTCCCTCCTTCCGTGGGCTCCTGTGCTGCCTGAGCCTCCCTGACAAGTGCCGCCCCCTGCTCCACAGCGCCCAGTCCTATTGACCGCCCAAGGGCTGAGGAGTGCAGGCACACAGCACGGGACTGGCAGGCAGCTCTGCCTGCGGCCCTGGTGTGGGATCCACTAGGTGAAGCCAGCTGGGCTCCTGAGTCTAGTGGGGACTTGCAGAACCTTTATGTCTAGCTAAGGGATTGTAAATACACCAATCAGCACTCTGTGTCTAGTTCAAGGTTTGTAAACACACCAATCAGCACCCTGTGTCTAGCTCAAGGATTGTAAATGCACTAGTCAGCACTCTGTATCCAGCTAATCTGGTGGGGACTTGGAGAACCTTTATATCTAGCTAAAGGATTGTAAATACACCAATCAGCACTCTGTGTCTAGCTCAAGGTTTGTAAATGCACCAATCAGCACCCTGTGTCTAGCTCAAGGTTTGTAAATGCACCAATCAGTGCTCTGTGTCTAGCTAATCTAGTGGGGACTTGGAAAACTTTTGTGTCTAGCTCAGGGATTGTAAACACACCAATCAGCACCTGTCAAAATGGACCAATCATCTCTCTGTAAAACAGACCAAACAGCTCTCTGTAAAATGGACCAATCAGCAAGATGTGGGTGGGGTCAGATAAGGGAATAAAAGCAGGCTGCCCGAGCCGGCAGTGGCAACTCGCTCGGTCCCCTTCCACATTGTGGAAGTTTTGTTCTTTCACTCTTTGCAATAAATCTTGCTGCTGCTCACTCTTTGGGTCCACACTGCCTTTATGAGCCGGAACACTCACTGCGAAGGTCTTCAGCTTCACTCCAGAGGCCAGCAAGACCATGAACCAACCAGAAGGAAGAAACTCTGAACACGTCTGAACATCAGAAGCAACAAACTCCGGACACACTGCCATTAAGAACTGTAACATTCACTGCGAGCATCTGTGGCTTCATTCTTGAAGTCAGTGAGACCAAGAACCCACCAATTCCGGACACATGGGGACCTGGGTTTAAATCGCAGCTTTTTTTCTTTCTTTGTTTTTCTTCTTCTTCTTTTTTTTTTTTTTTTTTTTTGAGTCAGAGTCTTACTCTGTCACCCAGGCTCGAGTGCAGTGGCACGATCTCGGCTCACTGCAACCTCTGCCTCCCGGTTTCAAGCAATTCTTGAGCCTCAGCCTCTGGAGTAACTGGGATTACAGGTGCCTGCCACCATACCCGGCTAATTTCTTGTATTTTTAATAGTGACAGAGTTTCACCATGTTGGCCAGGTTAGTCTTGAACTCCTGACTTCCAGTGATCTGCCCGCCTCGGCCTCCCAAAGTGCTGGGATTACAGGCGTGAGCCACCGCACCTGGCCTCAGCTCTTTTTCTTACCAGCAGTGCCCTGTGCCCTCATTTATAAAATGGAGATGATATCTCTCCCATAAAGAATTATTTTCAGGATTAAATGAAATGCCCAATGTTAACTGCTTGGCACAGTGTCTCAGAATATGTATTCCATTAGAGTTGTTATTATTGGTGTTGTGCTTGCTTTGAGCCACTCTATATAAGTTATGCTAAAAATAAGGTGAGAGATGGGCATGGTGGCTCATGCCTGTAATCCCAGTACTTTGAGAGGCCAAGGCAGGAGAATCACTTGATGCTAGGAGTTTGAGGCCAGACTAGGCAACATAGCGAGACTCCATCTTAAAAAAATATATAATAAATTAGCCAGATATGGTGGCACTTGCCTGTAGTTCCAGCTACTTAGGAGGCTGAGTTGGGGGGATCACTTGAGCCTAGGAGTTTGAGGCTGCAGTAAGCTATGATCATACCACTGTGCTCCAGCCTGGATAACAGAGCAAGACCCTGTCCCTAAAATAAGTAAATAAGGAAATTAGTAAGTAAATAAATAAATACATTACTAGGATAAATCAGGAAAAAATCATTATTAGTAAAATATTTGTATTATATAATTTTTAAAATAATGAAGTTTCATACTTTTAATAACATACAGTAACAGAACTACATGCATATGTTATGCCAAAGCTACTTGAATGAATAGATAAGAACCCTTCAGAATTACCATATCAGGATTTAAGGGGTAAGGGGTGTTAGACCTTGATTTCTTTTCTTTTTTTCTTTTTTTTGAGATGGAATCTCATTCTGTTGCCCAAGTTGGAGTGCAGTGGCGTGATCTCGGCTCACTGCAACCTCTGCCACCCGGGTTCAAGTGATTCTCCTGCCTCAGCCTCCCGAGTAACTGGGATTACAGGTGGCTGCCACCACACCCAGCTAATTTTTGTATTTTCTGTAGAGTCCAAGGGGTTTGACCACCTTGGACTGGCTTGTCTTGAACTCCTGACCTTGTGATCCACCTGCTTCAGCTTCTCAAAGTGCTGGGATTACAGGTGTGAGCCACCACGCCCAGCCAACTTATTTCTTTTATTATTTTTATTTTTATCTTAAAATGGGGTCTTTCTCTGTTGCCCAGACTGGAGTGCAGTGGCACAATCGTAGCTCACTGCAGCCTTGAACTCCTGGGCTCAAGTGATTCTCCCACTTCAGCCTCCCAAGTAGCTAGGACTACAGTCATGCACCACCACTCTCAGCTAATTTAAAATTTTTGTTTTGTAGAGATGTTGTCTCCCTATGTCGTCCAGGCTGATCTTGGACTCCAGTCCTTAAGCGATACTCCCTCCTTGGCCTCCCAAAGCATTGGGATTACAAGTATGAGAGCTACCATGCCTGGCAGTTTTGTTAATTTCGAAAGATAAATCAAATTGTATGAGGCCTCATGATTTCAGTAGTGGTAAGCATAGTCATGCCCACTTCAAGAATAAAATGTGTACAGTCTGGCCAACATGGTGAAACCCCATCTCTACTAAAAATACAAAAATTAGCTGGGTGTGGTGCACCTGTAATCCCAGCTACTCAGGAGGCTGAGGCAGGAGAATCACTTGAACCCAGGAGGCAGAGGCTGTGGTGAGCCGAGACCGCAACACTGCACTCCTGCCTGGGTGACAGAGTAAAAAAAAAAAAGAATAGAAAGTGTAGTTAGAAAAGAGCCCAGCAGGCTGGGCACAGTGGCTCACACCTGTAATCCCAGCACTTTGAGAGGCCGAGGTGGGTGGATCACCTGAGCTCAGGAGTTCGAGACCAGCCTGGCCAACATGGTGAAACCCAGTCTCTACTAAAAATACAAAAATTAGCTGGGCATGGTGGCGTGCACCTGTAATCCCAGCTACTTGGGAGGCTGAGGCAGGAGAATCGCTTGAACTCAGGAGGTGGAGGTTGCAGTGAGCCGAGATTGCTCCATTGCACTGCAGCCTGAGGCACAAGAGTGAGGCTTTGTCCCCCAAAAAAAAAAAAAAAAAAAAAACTAGCTGGGCTTGGTGGCGGGTGCCTATAATCCTAGCTACTTGGGAGGCTGAGGCAGGAGAATTGCTTGAACCTGGGAGGTAGAGGCTGCAATGAGCCTCGCAATGAGATTGCACCACTGCACTCCAGCCTGGGCAACAAAAGCGAAACTCTATCTCAAAAAAAAAAAAAACAACAAAAAAACTCAGCTAATGACAAGTTGAATGTCTAAGTCCACTTGTGTGGCTGTTAAGAGTTGAGAAGATGAGAAGATGCCTTACCTATAATAAATACATATTGAACAAGTTAGTACTATCTCCAGTGAACAATGTGAAAATAGCAATTATTCTTTATGTAGAAAATATATGAATCACTACTGTAGGGATTCTATGCTTATAAAGAAAAAGGACCTACTAAAGCTTTCTCAAGGTCAAAGAAGACAGAGATAAGAACTCCAAGGCTTCATAAGGAATCAGAACCAGGAACTGGAAACCTTTTGGGAACCAAGGAAGATCCAGTCTCTCTCCCCTTCCCAGCTCTTGCTCTGTTTTGCTCTTCAGGACAGCTTTCTCCCTGCATACCACCTCTCAGTCTCAATCCCTGATCATCGGCACAGCTTTCCCTTCATGGCTGCTTGATGCTACATGACCCCTTGGGGCCAGCATCAGATGCGAACTGACTCAGTCTGTCTGAGCCCCAGTTCTACATTCTTAGGAAAGAGATTCTGATTCACTCAGTGTGAGCCAAGTGTCCACAAATGGTCCAAATTACTGTGAACAAGAGACCATGGGAGTGGAAAGTTCTTGACTAAGGCATTGTAGGGGTGAGAAGAAATGAATTCCTAGAATTCAACATAGACAATGACATGGCCACTAAAATGGGTCATTCCTTCCTTCCACCAGCACTGACTATCATGAGTCAAGCTGTGCTGGGGACTCAAGGATGAATAATTCCTAGTCCCTAGCCTTGAGGAGGTCAGACTTCAGAAAACAAGACAGGACAACTAAAGAAACACTTTAACGAGGACAAAATACAAGAAGTATTAATTTATTCAGGACTCTAGGGGAGTTGATGACTAATTTGATAGAGGGTGTAACAGCAGAAAGATCTGGAAGAATGCATTAAAAACTCACAAAGCACATGCATTAGGCTAAACATGAGTTGACTTACATCAATTTTAGAATTTCTCTTCATTGAAGGACGCTATGGACAAAGTGAACACAAATGACAGGTCCAAGAAAAGACTTTCTCAATCATGAAAACTGACAGGGATTCAATGCAAATCAGTAAGAAAATGATGGTTGCTCCACTGGGAGACACGCACGTGTTATACACAAGTAATGTTCATACCAGAGGAGAGAACCAAAAGCGTCAGGTGTCTGAGGAGATGATAACACTCATCCATGATCACTTTACACCAACAAGACCAGCAAAACCAATAAGCTGCAGGTGCCCAGTGTGGGCAGAGGTTGAACTCTGGGCTGGGAGAGCTGACCCATGCATCCGTCCTAGAAGGGCTTCTCAAGGAAGATGAGGATAGAGTGAGGAACCAGCTGGGAAGGGTTTCTGACTCCCAAGCTTGTTTTTTTGATTCTAAAGACAGTGGAGAATCAAGAGAAGATTCTAAGCGGACCCGCGACACAGCCAGAACAAAACTGACACAACGCGGTGTTAAAAACAGACTGGAGACAGGAGTGGCTGCTTAGGAAATGAATTGAGGGACATGTCTATATAAAATTACATACAATGATTAAAGAAGAATGCAAAATAGTGTGCAGAGACTAGCGATTATTGTTAAGATTGGCAGAGTATGTTTACTAAGATCAGAAGTGAATCTGTAATTGAGCATATCCTGTTTAACATTCAAAGGGTTCTTTTTTCCCAGGCAGCAGCCTGTTTATGTTTTTTTTTTAATTCTACAAAATATTGTTTAGAATCCTGGGGCCTAAACATTAAGAGTGTTACTTAAACAAACAAAAAGTACACAGAGATTAAGTCTAGAGTCATTATTCTTTGATCCTGTCTGACAGGTGAAGGCTCAGCAGACTTTGGTGGTTTCTGACAGTTATTTTTTATATAACAGTTATGAAAATTTAAGCCAGGCACAGTGGCTCATGCCTGTAATACTAGTGCTTTGGAAGGCTGAGGTGGGAGGATTGCCTGAGGCCAGGAGTTCGAGACCAGCCTGGGCAACATAGCGGGAACCTGTCTCTAAAAAAATTTTAAAAAATTAGCTGAGAGGTGGCATGTGCCTGCAGTCCTATCTACTCAGAAACCTGAAGTGGGAGGACTGCTTGAGCTCAGGAGTTTGAGGCTGCAGTGAGCTATGATCTCACCATTGCATTCCAGCCTGGGCAACATAGTGAGACCCTATCTCTACAAAAAATTAAAAAATTAGCTGGGCATGGTGGCATACCTGTGGTCCTAGCTCCTTGGGAGGCTGGGGCCATAGGATCACTTGAGCCCCAGAGTTTGAGGCTGCAGTGAGCCATAATCGTACCACTGCATTCTATCCTAAGTGTCATAGCAAGACTTTGTCTCCAAAAAAAAAAAAAAAAGGAAAGAAAAGAAAAGAAAATGTAAAGCCTAGTTATACATAAATCACTCTTTACAGAATGTAACTGCTCTGAGTTTATGAGATTATGGGTAATTTTTCAAAATGTCTTTTGAAAAAGTTCCTGTGGTGTCTACAATGAGGTTATACCTCCACCCTTAATCTGTACCCAGTTTCTCTGTGACACTAATTGGTTATCCAGCTGGCAGCTAATGTCACTGGTGCCCAATCATGAGGCGGGCAGAGCAGCTGGCTCCCTGAGGAGGGCAGGAAAGCAAGGCCCCAGCTATGGGCAGGTTGTCTGCAATGATGGCACCTATGCAGTTGTGATTTTAAAGGCACGAAGCTCACCAGTCCAATGAAGTAGACAGTCAATAAATGCTTGTTAGCTTCTGCTTTGTATGTGCAGAGATTTAATTACCTCTACTCTTAAAAAATGGTTCATTTTGGCTTCTGTAACCTGAATATTAATTAGCATGCCATTCTCTTTCTTGTACATCTCCCCATCTCAGAGCAATGCCAGCACTGAGAAAACACAAAGTCCTTTTTCTTATTTGCTTCCAGTTTTTTAATTTTACTTTCTCCCTCTGCCTTGCTCCCTGTTTTGTCTCAGCCCGTCTCTTGTCTTTCCTTTTGTACCCTGTGTCCTAGGCTCAATGGCTATGTTCTCACTCATCCATGAGCAGGCTGCATGGAGACCTAAACATAGTCCAGACAGACGAACCCTCAGAGTAAAATATCAAATCCAGCTCATTTGACAATCAAGTATTCGAGCGAACATTGAAGAAGCACGTACATATTATGTTACTTGCTAGGATGTTAAAAAAAAATGAGATACTTTTTTTTTTCTTTTGAGACGGAGTTTTGCTCTTGTCGTCCAGGCTGGAGCCCAGTGGCACGATCGTAACTCACTGCAACCTCCGTCTCCCGGGTTCAAGCGATTCTCTTGCCTAAGCCTCCAGCGTAGTTGGGATTACAGGTGCTCGTCACCACGCCTGGCTAGTTTTTGTTTTTTTGTTTTTTTTTGAGACAGAGTCTCGCCCTGTCGCCCAGGCTGGAGTGCAGTGGCGTGATCTCGGCTCACTGCAATCTCCGCCTCCCAGGTTCAAGAGATTCTCCTGCCTCAGCCTTCCGAGTAACTGGGACTACAGGCGCGTGCCACCATGCCTGGCTAATTTTTTGTGTTTTTAGTAGAGATGAGGTTTTATCATGTTCGCCAGGATGGTTTTGATCTCCTGACCTCGTGATGCATCCGCCTCGACCTCCCAAGGTCCTGGGATTACAGGCGTGAGCCACCTCGCCTGGACTCATTTTTGTATTTTTAATAGAGATGAGATGGGGTTTCACCATGTTGGCCAGGCTGGTCTCGAACTCCTGACCTCAGGTGATCCTCCTGCTTCAGCCTCCCAAAAATGCTGGGATTACAGGTGTTGGCTACCATGCCAGGCAAAAAAATTAGATACTTAGTATGTAGGCTTTTTTTTTTTTTTTTTTTTTTTTTTTGAGACGGAGTCTTGCTCTGTCGCCCAGGCTGGAGTGCAGTGGCGCGATCTCGGTTCACTGCAACCTACGCCTCTCAGGTTCACGCAATTCTCCTGCCTCAGCTTCCCGAGTAGCTGGGACTACTGGCGCACGCCGCCACGTCTGGCTAATTTTTTGTATTTTAGTGGAGATGGGGTTTCACTGTGTTGCCCAGGCTGGTCGCGAACTCCTGAGCTCAGGCAATCCGCCCACCTCAACCTCCCAAAGTGCTGGGATTACAGGCGTGAGCCACTGTGCCCTGCCAGGCTAGCTTTTTATTTGGTAATCAGTGGTGCCAGGGATCACGATATGTGCCAGATTGTGTCAGGCCTAATTTTCTTTTTTCTTTTTCTTTTTTTGGTAAGAGACAGGGTCCTTGGCCAGGCACAGTGGCTCATGCCTGTAATCCCAGCACTTTGGGAGGCCGAGACGGGCGGATCACGAGGTCAGGATTTCAAGACCAGCCTGGCCAACATAGTGGAACCCCATCTCTACTAAAGACACAAAAAATTAGCTGGGCATGGTAGTGCATGCCTGTAATCCCAGCTACTCGGGAGGCTGAGGCAGGAGAATCGCTTGAACCTGGAGGCAGAGGTTGCAATGAGCCGAGACTGGGCCATTGCACTCCAGCCTGGGCGACAGAGTGAGACTCCGTCTCAAAAAAAAAAAAAAAAAAAAAAAAGAGACATTCTAGGCTGGAGTGCAGTGGTGCCATCTCGGCTCACTGCAACCTCCACCTCCCGAGTTCAAGTGATTCTCATGCCTCCTGAGTAGCCGGAATTACAGGTATGTGCCACTATGCTCAGCTAATTTTTGTGTTTTTAGTAGAGACAGGGTTTCATCATGTTGGCCAGGCTGGTCTCCAACTCCTGACCTCAGGTGATCTGCCCGCCTCGGCCTCCCAAAGTGGTGGGATTACAGGCATAAGCCACCATGCCCAGCCTCAGGCCTAATTTTCTTATTGGTTTTAATTTAAGCACCTTTAAAGATTTGCTTCATACTTTTCGGCCATTATATATAGTTTAAAATATTTAAGTAGGCCTGGCGTGGTGGCTCATGTCTGTAATCCCAACACTTTGGGAGGCCAAGGTGGGCGGATCACGAGGTCAAGAGATTGAGACCATCCTGGCCAACATGGTGAACCCCTGTCCCTACTAAAAATACAAAAATTAGCTGGGTGTGGTGGAGTGCACCTGTAGTCCCAGCTACTCGGGAGGCTGAGGCAGGAGAATCGCTTGAATCCGAGAGGTGGAGGTTGCAGTGAGCCGAGATTGCGCCACTGTACTCTAGCCTGGCAACAGAGCGAGACTTTGTCTCAAAGAAAAAAAAAGAAAAAGAAAAAATTTAAGTAATAAATGAATAATAAATAATGAACATAGCTGCATTCTACTTAATGTAATAGGTGAGTTCCAGAAAAGAAGTATATGAATAAAATTATGAATAGAAAGAATAGAACTTCAAGTGACTAAGTTCTGTGAAGGAATTCTGTTGTTAATTATTTAATAATTAAAGAATGATCTTGTAAAACAAGGTGGCAGCATGATAAAGTGGTGTAATAATGGGATTTGGAGAAGTAAGAGCCATGCTTCAGCCCTGAGTTTGCAAAGTTGAGCTGGATTATATCCAAACACTCTTAGCCACAGTTTTCATCTGTAAAAGCAGAATTATTTCACAACGTTATTGCACTTTGCAAATGATAAAGTACTATACAAGTATGAGCTGTTGCCATAATTATCTGCAGATACTTTTATTTTTTATTTTTATTTTTTTGAGATGGAGTTTCACTGTTGTCACCCAGGCTGGAGTGCAATGGCACAATCTCAGCTCCTGGGAGAAAAGAACCAAATACATCTAACATGGCTTGGGAATAGCCAGTAGTTCTGCCTGTCCTCACGCCTTAAGGAGCTGTTTTGGAAATGAGGAGAAGAAAGACATTCTCAGCTTCCACGAATTTCCTCAACTCTAGTCATTCTAGCCATCAAAACGGGCTGTGATTCAAAATATCCTTTATTTTCTTCCTGAGAAACCACAATGAAATTATTTCTTGATTACTGAAGGAAATGGAAGATTTTCCATTTCAGATGGCAGACTGAGTACATAAATTTAGAAACTTTATTACAATGCTAATTAATAATATTTTAAAAACTCCAACAATAAAGAGAATAGAAAAGGGTATCATCAACAAACCAGAGAATTCAACAAATTTCTGTAAACACAAAGTGCACAGAAGTGGCGGTGAGAGATGAGATCAGTGGAAAGCCTAAGTTACTGATGGCCAGGGCTGCGACTGCAGGGCTGGGGCTGAGCACGACCCAGAGAGCAGAGCCTAGAAAGCCTTCAGACTCCTAGGCAGGTACAAAGTGGGTCTGAACACAGGGAGATTTATCACAGGTTTCTTCATTTCTTTGTTTATTTAGAGACAGGGTCTTGCTCTGTCACCCAGGTTGGAATGCAGTGGTGACATCATGGCTCACTGTAGCTTCAGCCTCCCAGGCTCAAGTAATCCTCCCACCTCAGCCTGCCAAGTAGCTAGGACCAGAAGTGCGCATCACCACGCCCAGCCAATTTTTAAACTTTTTGTAGAGAGGGGGTCTCCCTCCCTATGTTGGCCAGGCTGGTCTTAAATTCCTGGGCTCAAGTGATCCTTCCTCCTTATCCTCCTAAAATGTTAGCTTACAGGCAAGAGCCACCATGCCTCAGCCCAAAGTTTTATAAATTATATTAAAACCAATCCTACCCCTAGTGTCCCCAACTTCCCTATACAAAATGTCTTGTAGCCAGGTGTTTAAACCCCAAGCAAAGAAAAGGCATCTTTTCTTTCTTTTCTCTTTCTTTCTTTCTCTCTTTCTTTCTTTCTTTTGTTCTTCCTTCCTTTCTTTCTTTCCTTCCTTCCTTCCTTTCTTTCTTTCTCTCTGTCTCTCTTTCTTTCTTTCTTTCTTTGTTTTTTTGTGACAGAATCTTGCTCTATCTCACAGGCTGGAGTGCAATGCGGCTGTCTCGGCTCACTGCAACCTCTGCCTCCCAGGTTCAAGTGATTCTTCTACCTCAGCCTCCCAAGTAGCTGGGATTACAGGTGCATGCCACCACGCCTGGCTAATTTTTGTATTTTTTAGTAGAGATGGGGTTTCAGCATGTTGGCCAGGCTGGTTTCGAACTCCTGATCTCAGGTGATCTTCCCCCCTGAGCCTCTCAAAGTGCTGGGATTACAGGCGTGAGCCACTGCGCCCTGCCTTGGCTTGGAATTTTTTTTTTTTTTTTTTTGCATTCCCACCAGCAATGAATGAATTTCTGTTACTACACATTCTCACCAGCATGTGATGTTGTCAGTAGTCTGAATTAATGCCATTCTAATAGGTGTGTAGTGGTACTTCATTATTTTAATTTGCATTTCCATGATGACCTATGATGTGGAGCATTTTGCATTTGCTTATTTGCTTTCTGTATATCTTCTTTGGTGAGAGATCTGTTGAAGTCCTTGGCCCCTTTTTAAATTTGGCTGTTTATTTCCTTATTGTGGTATTTGAAGAGTTTTTTTGGTTTTTTTTGCATGTTTCACGTAATATTCCTTTATGTCTTTTGCAAAAGACATATTCCAGATATGTCTTTTGCAAATATTTTCTCCCAGTCTCTGCTTGTCTTTTCACTCTCTTGAAAGTGTCTTCTACAGAGAAAATTTTAATTTTAGTGAAGTCCAGCTTACCAATTCTTTCACAGATCATGCCTTCTGTGTTATATCTGAAGTCATCTCCAAGGCCGGGCGTGGTGGCTCATGCTGTAATCCCAGCATGTTGGGAGGCTGAGGCAGGGGGATCACTTGAAGTGAGGATTCAAGACCAGCCTGGCCAATATAGTGAAACCCTGTCTCTACAGGGTTTTCAAAAAAGAAAAAAATTAGCTGGGCATGGTGGCGCGCACCTGTAGTCACAGCTACTTGGGAGGCTGAGGCAGGAGAATTGCTTGAACCCAGGAGGTCGAGATTACAGTGAGTCAAGATCATGCCACTGCACTGCAGCCTGGGCAACAAAATGAGACTCTGTCTCAAAAATAAATAAATAAATATAAAGTCATCTCCAAATCCAAAGTTATCTAGGTTTTCTCCTACGTTATCTTCTAGGAGTTTCATAGTTTTGCATTTTACATTTAGTTCCATGATCCGTTTTGAGTTAATTTTTGTGAAGTGTATAAAGGCTGTGTATAGATTCATCTTTTTTTTTTCCATGTGGATGCCCAGTTGTTCCAGCACCAACGTTGAAAAGACTGTATTTCTCCATTCCATTGCCTTTGAGCCTTTATCAAATATCGGTTGATTATATTTATGTGGGTCTATTTCTGAGCTTTCTATTGTGTTCCATTGACTTATTCGTCTATTCTGACACCAATACCACACTGTCTGGCTTACAGTAGCATTGTAGTATGTCTTGAAGGCAGGTTGTGTCAGTCCTCTGACTGTCTTCTCCTTCATGTGGAAACTGAAAGCACAGTAACAAAATATATAATCTACAGAGTTGATTCTGCAGAATATCAATAAATAAAACAAAGAAGGCCAGGCACGGTGGCTCACTCCTGTAATCCCAGCACTTTGAGAAGCCGAGGTGGGCAGATCACCTGAGGTCAGGAGTTTGAGACCAGCGGGGCCAACATGGTGAAACCCCATCTCTACTAAAAATACAAAAATTAGCCAGGCATGGTGGCAGGCACCTGTAATCCCAGCTACTCAGGAGGCTAAGGCAGGAGAATCGCTCTAACCCAGGAGGCAGAGGTTGAAGTGAGCCGAGATTACAACACTGCACTCCAGCCTTAGAGACAAGCGTGAGACTTCATCTCAAAAAAAAAACAAAAGAAAAATGTGGTAGACTGATCACATTAATGGCACTAATTAATAGTCTTCTTCTATCCATGCCCTTTGCCCTGTAACTTTGAAGTCCCGTCCACTTTGATTTTGGTCTCAGCCATGTGACTTGTCAAAGAGACATTTGCATACTTGACCTACACAGAGGCTTGAAGAGTTTTGATCTTTACTGCTCCTCTGTCTTTGACATGAGATCGTATGCAGGCTTGCCTTCAGGAGGGTGAGCTACCGCTTCAAGTAGAACTGAGTCATTTCAACATTAGCTATGCTAGACAGCCACCTGCTAGTCAGCCCTCCAGCTGACCACAGACACAAGAGCAAGCCAAGCCGAGATTAGCTGAGTCCAGCCCAGATTTACAGAACCACCTAGCTAACCTATAGATTTGTGAGAAATTCAGCCTGGGCAACATGGTGAAACCCCGTCTACCTGCAAAACATACAAAAATTAGCTGTGCAAGGTGGCACACCTGTAGTCCTAGCTACTCGGAAGGCTGAGGTGGGAGGATTGCCTGAGCCCAGGAGGTCAGGGCTGCAGTGAGCCATGATTGTGCCACTGCACTCCAGCCTGGGCAGAGACCCTGTCTCAAAAAAAAAAAAAAAAAAAAGATTTGTGAGAAATAGTTTTAAGCCATTACATTTTGAGATGGTTTGTCACAGCAGTAGCTGATAACACAAACTTGAAAAAGTATCCCAGAATTTAGAGAAAATAAAGAAACAGAGGCTGGGCATGGTGGTGTGCACCTATAGTCTCAGCTACTCAGGAAGCTGAGGCAGGAGGATTGCTTGAGCGCAGGAGTTCAAGGCTGCAGTGAGCTATGATCACACCACTGCACACCAGCCTGGGTGACACAGTGAGTTGCTGTCTCTTAAAAAAAGAAAGAAAAACAGAAAGCAAGAAAGAGAATGAAAGAAAGAAAAACAGAAACAGAGAAAACATGGATGCAGAGGACAAAGGAAATCCAACATATGGATAACTAGTATTCCTGAAGAAAACATAAAAATAAATCAAACAGAAGTAATTTTCTTTTTCTTTTTTTTTCTTTTTTTTTTTTTTGAGACGGAGTCTCGCTCTGTCGCCCAGGCTGGAGTGCAGTGGCGCGATCTCCGCTCACTGCAACCTCTGTCTCCCGGGTTCACGCCATTCTTCTGCCTCAGCCTCCGGAGTAGCTGGGACTACAGGCACCTGCCACCACGCCCTGCTAATTTTTTTGGTATTTTTAGTAGAGACAGGGTTTCACTGTGTTAGCCAGGATGGTCTCCATCTCCTGACCTCATGATCCACCTGCCTTGGCCTCCGAAAGTGCTGGGATTACAGGAGTGAGCCACCACGCCCGGCCTAAACAGAAGTAATTTTCTTTTCTTTTTTTTTTTTTTTTTGGGACGGAGTTTTCGCTCTTATTGCCCAGGCTGGAGTGCAATGGCACGATCTCAGCTCACCACAATCTCCGCCTCCTGGGTTCAAGCAATGCTCCCGCCTCAGCCTCCCAAGTAGCTGAGATTACAGGCGCATATCACCATGCCCAACTAATTTTTGTATTTTTAGTAGAGACGGGGTTTCACCATGTTGGTCAGGCTCGTCTCGAACTCCTGACCTCGTGATCTGCCTGCCTCGGCCTCCCAAAGTGCTAGGATTACAGGCATGAGCCACCATGCCCAGCCAGAAGTAATTTTCAAAAGCAAAAAAATAAATCCTGGGCTGAAGTAAAGTTATGTATTCAGATTAAAATTGTTCATCGAATTTAAGACAAATGTTATTTTAAAAGGCTTGTACTGTAATATAGTCTAGCAAATTTCGAATTGCAAGAATATTTTCTTCTTTAATCAATTAATACAGCAAAGTATGCTTTTTTTTCTTTTTTTGAGATGGAGTCTTGCTCTGTTGCCCAGGTTGGAGTGCAGTGGTACAATCTCGGCACACTGCAACCTCTGCCTCCCAGGTTCAAGCATTTCTCCTGTCTCAGCTTCCCAAGTAGCTGGGATTACAGGCGCCCATCACCACGCGTGGTAAATTTTTGTATTTTTAGTAGAGCCGGGGTTTCACCATGTTGGCCGCTCCTGACCTCAAGTGACCTGCCAGCCTTGGCCTCCCAAAGTGCTGGGATTATAGGTGTGAGCTACTGTGCCTGGCCAATGCTGATTAATTTTTTTCATGTTGAGACAGCTTTGCATTCCTGGTATAAACCCCACTTAGTTGTGATATATTATCATTCTTATATATTTCTGGGCTCAATTTGCTAACATATCTTGAGAATTTTGGTATTTGATATTCCTGAGGGATGTCTGTCTGCAGTTTTCTTGTAATATACTTTGGTTTTGGTTTCAGAGAAATGTGGCTTTGCAAAATAGATTAGGAAATAGTCCCTCCTTTTCTGTTTTCTGGAAGATTGTATAGAATTGAAACCAACCCAATAGTCCCATAGGTGTTGTTAATGTTGTTGTTTTGCAAAAACATAGAAATTCTTTAAGCTTGAAACTTACATTTGTTTTATCTGAGTTCCTTCCTCAGGAAATGACCTTTAGGCCTCTCAAAAAAGTATCAAATAACTAAAATTCACCAGATCACCACATCCAATGAGATGTCAGACCCCTCATCACAATTGCTTCCTTGCTCCTCCCTAGTTCCTGTTTTCTTACACTTCATTACATTTTTTCCCTGCTATAGAAACCCCTAGTTTCAGTTTGTCAGGGAGATGGATTTGAGACTGAGCCCCCATCTCCTCAGCTGCAGCACCTGATTAGAGTCTTCTTCCTTCTTCCTTGACAATACTCATTATCTCAGTCATTGGCTTCCTATGCAGCAGGCGGCAGGACCTAGACCAAACCTCAGGTGTTTCCATAACAGAATTGGTTATTTTTTCCTTAAATAGTTGGCAGAATTTGCCAGTGCAATTGTTGGGGTCTGCAATTTTCTTTGTAATAAAGACTTACTTTTGTTTTGTTTTGTCTTTTAATTACAAGTTCAATATAATCAATAGAAATATGACTATTAGGCCGGGCACAGTGGCTAACGCCTGTAATCCCAACACTTTGGGAGGCCGAGGCGGGTGGATCACAAGGTCAGGAGATTGAGACCATCCTGGCCAACATGGTGAAACCCCATCTCTACTAAAAATACAAAAATCAGCCGGGCATGGTGGGGCGCACCTGTAATCCTAGCTACTCAGGAGGCTGAGGCAGGAGAAAGACTTGAACCCGGGAGGCGGAGGTTCCAGTGAGCCGAGATCGTGCCACTGCACTCCAGCCTGGGCGACAGAGTGAGACTCTGTCTCAAAAAAAAAAAAAAGAAATACGACTATTTTTGTTTATTTTTTCTCGGGCAAATTTTTGTTTTTGTCTTTCAAATCATTTGTTGATTTTACCTCAGATGATGAATATAAGGGGATAGAACTGTTCGTAGTATTCCCTTATTATCCTTTTAATGTCTATAGATTTTGTAGTGATTTTGGTAATTTATGACTTCTCTCTTTGTTTCTTTGTCAGTATGGCTAGGGGTTTTTCAAGTTTTAAAAATCTTATCCAAGAAGTAGCTTTGGTTTTTATTGATTTTCATTGTTTTTGTTTCTAATTTTGTTGCTTTTGGCTCTTTATTATTTCTTTCCTCTGCTTGTTTTGAGTTTAATTTGCTCTTTTTTTAGTTTCATGGGGCAGAAGCTTAGATTATTAATGTGAGGCCTTTCTTCTTTTCTAGTAAAAGGATTTAGTACTATAAATTTCCCCTAAGCCCTGCTTTTGCTGCATTCTACAAATTTGGGTATTTTTTTAATTTTCATTCAGCTCAAGATATTTTCTAATTACTCTTTAGACTTCCTTCTTGATCCATGGGTTATATGCATTGTTTAATATTTTAGGATTTTCAGGTATCTTTCTATTACTGACTTTTGTTATTGTCACAGAACACATTTTATATGATTTCAATTTTTAAAAATTTGTTAAAGTTTGTTTTATGGCTCAGAATATGACAGATGTTGATGAGATAATAGCTTTCCTTGTTGTTTAAGAAAGGGTAGGTTGAGCTAAGCCCATTGGTGCATGCCTGTACTTTCAGCTACGTGGGAGGATTCCTTGAGTTGAAGAGTTTGAGTCCAGCCTAGGCAACATAGGGAGACCCAGTCTCAAAAAAGAAAAAGGAAGGGTAGGTTATTACTTGCAAACCATCTAGCTGATACAGCATTTCATTCCTAACTTTGACTGAAAGCAAGAAACAGGATAATGGGAGTAGCTCCAAATAAACCAATTACAGCAATAAATGTATAGACTTTAATCTATTATATTCCTCCTTATAAGTCACAGGTTTTCAGATTGAGTAAAAAACAAGATCAATCTTATTTCCTTATAAGAAGCAGCTTAAAGCAAAAAGAGTCAAGTTAAAGGATGGGCAAACATATTGGGCAAATACAAACAAAAATACAGTAAAAATTACATTATTATATGAAATAGAATTTGTGGTGAAACCATTTAATGAAACCAAGAAGATATGTTCATTATAAATCTTTATATTGAATGTATAAAGCAAAAACTGACCAGAACTTCACAGGAGTGTGAGTATTTAATAATACCTCTGGCCAGGCATGGTGGTGCATGCCAGTAATCTCAGCACTTTGGAAGGGCATGGTGGGTGAATCACCTGAGGTCAGGAGTTCGCAACCAGCCTGACTAACATGGTGAAACCCGTCTCTACTAAATACAATAAACATAGGCGTGCATGGTGGCGCATGCCTGTAATCTAAACTACTTGGGAGGCTGAGACAGGAGAATTGCTTGTTTCTGGGAGGCAGAGGTTGCAGTGAGCCGAGATCACACCATTGCACTCCAGCCTGGGCAACAAGAGCGAAACTCTGTCTCAGAAAAAAAAAAAAAAATTCTGTAAAGATTGGATAGAGCAATTCAACAAGAAATGTTGAGCATATACAGCAGGGGCCAGCAGACTATTTCTACAAAGGGCAAGACAGCAAATTTCTGTTTTAAATATAAATATATATTAAAGAGTTTACAAACACTGAATTCCTATGTACAACCACAACTGCACTCATCCCTCATCCCAAAGGAGGGAACCCCATATCCCTTTCAGCTGTGGACATGGAATCCATGGTTTCCAGGGAAAGACATTCCTTTTCTTGGTCAGTCTTGATTTGTACCTCCTTTCCATCCTGCACTGTATGAACTAAATCAGCAATAAACCCACATCTTCACCATGCACATCAAAAAAGGGGGTTGTCTTGAAGCATGAACAAGTTACACTGTGCTGTAATTATCCAATATTGTGAAGTTCTGATATTAAAGTTATGTTAGCTTGGTGAAATGAATGGGAGATTATTCATCTTTTTCTGTGTTCTGCATAATTTTAGGTAACATTAACATTATCTACTCAGAAGTTGGACTCAACTATACAGCTACCTGCTGTGTGTGCCTGCTTCATTGGCAGGTTTGTTTGTTTTTTCCCCCAATGATAATTTCAATTTTTCCAAGTTTATTGTTCTGTTCAGTTTTGCTACTTCTTTTTGCATTAATTTTGGTCATTGATATCTTTCTATAAAATCATTTATTTTGTCCAGCTTTTCAAATAAATTTATTTGTAGAAGGTGTTCTTTTATATTTAACTGTCTTCTGTGTCTAAATTTGTCTCCTTTCTAATGTTTAATGTTACATATTCATATTGCATGAATTATACTTGCCAGAGAAGTGTCTATTTTGTTTCAGAGAAACAGCTCCTGAATTTATTTAATACCATTTTTGCACTTAAAAATTTATTTTAGCTCTTATCTTTCTCAATTTCTTCCTTCTGCTTTCCTTAGACTTAATTTTTTTCTACTGTTTCTTTTCTAACTTCTTGAGAAAAATTCTTGATTTATTTATTTTAACTTTTTCCTAATTAATAATAAAATCATTTCAGGTCATAAGTTTTCCTGAATAGTTTTTATCTTATTCCATAATTGGAGTGTTTTAAATGTTTATTGACTTTTTATTTACATTTTTATTTTTAATTTCTAATATTATTGTACTGTGATAACAGAATGTGGCCTAAATAATTTTTTTTTTTAATTAACTAAAGTGCTTATTTCTGATGAATAGAGAATGGATCTTTGTAAATAGTTTCATAGACTCCTGGGGATATCTGGCCAGCTTAGAACCCCTTTCTTTGAGAATTGTACTGTGTTCAGGGTGGGTTTCTGTAGCATGCTACCCCACTTTCCACTCCCACATCACAGCTGCCTCCACCTCCCCAGTGGCTAACTGGATTGGGAAATGCCTGACCCAAGCTGAGCCAGTCAGGTTTTTTACTCCAGGAATTGGGAGTTGAGGTTTAGTGACTTGATACAGATCTCTACTAGTTGAGAAGAAGCCATGTTCTACCTCGTGCAGAGAAGAGAGAGAGAGAGAGAGAGAGAGCAACAGCACTGCTTCCTGGCAGCTTCGCAGCTTCCTGCTTTATTCTCTTCTTGAGGTCTCATTATACTTCCAAAATTTGAGTTCCAACACTGAGCTCTTGTATTCCACAGTAAACTTTATTAGCTTAAGGTAGTTTGAGTAGATTTCTATTACCTGTGTAAGCAAGGTATGAAGGTTCAGTCTATTTGGATGTAAAACCGAACTCTGTCTTTGTTTCATTAGAAGCAATTTGCCCCACTCTGTGGGGCAGAAAAAGCTCCACTGCAATGAAGCCAACAGTGACTCTCTCTTCCAGGAAGTGGAGATCAGAGAATGGTGGTATCTAAATACTGAGCCCTCTTTGTCCATGAGAAAGAGGAAAACTGCTCCATTTTTCTTGACAATCAGGGCTTTTCCTAATTCAGAATCAAGGGCTATTAGAAAAGAGGATAATAAGGCTTTCTGGTGTGGAAAGAGACTTGGGCTCAAAGTTAGAGGAGGCTGGGAAAGAAGTTGGAACTGGTGAGATTCTCAAATGGGGCTGTTTTCCAGGAAGCACCAGGCTAGCGGGAAAAGAGGGACCTCCGCCGGTGGCAGGTTTGCTGCATCGGAGACAGACGTCACTGGCAACAACTCAGGTTTTTTTGTTTTTGGTTTAGTTTGTTTTTTGAGATGGAGTCTTGCTCTGTCACCCAGGCTGAAGTGCAGTGGCACGATCTCAGCTTACTGCAACCTCCGCACCCCCACCTCTTGAGTAGCTGGGACTCCAGGCGCACGCTACCATGCCCGGCTAATTTTTGTACTTTTTTAGTAGAGACGGGGGTTTCACCATGTTGGTCAGGCTGGTCTCGAACTCCTGACCTTAGGTGATTCGCCCACCTCAGCCTCCCAACATGCTGGGATTACAGGCGTGAGCCACCATGCCCGGCCAACAACTCATTTTTAGTCACAGAGTTGCACAAAGCTTTATTCTTTTATTTATTTTTGCTTCTATTTTTACTCCCCTTTGCCTAACCCCCAAACCGTCCTAATGTATTTGAAGTTAAATATCTTTTTATTTGTTCTTATTAAACCATTTACTATTGTTTTATATACATGCATTTTTAAGTTGAGAAATATAATTCACATACTATATAATTTACCATTTTAACATGTACAACTCAATGGTTTTTAGTATGTTCATTATATTGTGCAACCATCACTGCTATCATGCATGTACTATTTATTTTACTTTGTTTTGTTTTATTTTATTATTTTGAGACAGAATCTTGCTGTGTTGCCCAGGCAGGAGTGTAGCCGGGCCATCTCAGCTCACTGCAACTTCCGCCTCCGGATTCAAGCAGTTTTCCTTTCTCAGCCTCCTGAGCAGCTGGGACTACAGGCATCTGCCACCACGCCCGGCTGATTTTTGTATTTTTAGTAGAGGCCTGGTTTCACCATATTGGTCAGGCTGGTCTCGAACTCCTGACCTCAGGTGATCCACCCGCCTCAGCCTCCCAAAATGCTGGGATTACAGGCGTGAGCCACCATGCCCGGCCTATTTATTTATTTTTGAGACATCTAGAGGGTCTTGCCTATCACCCAGGCTGGAGTGTAGTGTTGCGATCACAGTTCACTGCAGCCTCGACCTCCCAGGCTCGAGTGATTCTCATACCTCAGCTTCCCAAGTAGCTGGGACTACAGGTGCGTACAACCATGCCTGGCTAATTTTTTTTTTTTTTAGTTTTGGTAGAGACAGGGTCTCATTATGTTGCCCAGGCTGACCTTATCTCCTGGAATCAAGTGATCCTCCTGCCTCAGCCTCCTAAAATGCTTGGGATTACAGGCATGAGCCACCGTGCCAGCCCGTACACACATTATTGATTTACACACAGGTATTGTGCTGTATTGTCTTTCTGTTTCCTGTGATTGTCATCAATCGCTGTGTTTTTAAAGACAATCTATGTTGCTGCATGTGCATGTGGCTCATTGCTTCTCCCTGCTATGGAATATTCCATAGTGTACATCTGCCACAATTTTTCTTACCCATTATCTCTGCTATGGACACCTAGGCTATCTTCACATTCCCACAGTAACAACCAATGCTGCAATGAACATCCTCTTTCATGTCTGCTGTGGGACAACTATATGGATAAGGTTTAACCTTAGTGTTGGAGTCTGGCAGTTGTGATGGAGGGTCCATGGTGGGAACCTGAAAGATGAGGTAATTGCTCTTTTGGAGAGGAATTACTAGGCACAGGCTAATCCCTGACTTGACCAAGTTCCACCAGGTAGCTTTCTAGACTAGCTGCCCCAGTCCACAATCCTGCTGCAGTACTTACTGGCTTTCCCGGACACTCTCAGTATTATCAGCTTTCTTTTTCTTTTTTTTTTTTTTGAGACTTGAGTTTCACTCTTGTTGCCCAGACTAAAGTGCAATGGTGCGATCTCGGCTCACTGCAACCTTTGCCTCCTGAGTTCAAGTGATTCTCCTGCCTCAGCCTCCCAAGTAGCTGGGATTACAGTCACGTGCCACCACACCAGCTAATTTTGCATTTTTAGTAGAGACGGGGTTTTGCCATGCTGATCAGGCTGGTCTCGAATTCCCGACCTCAAGTGATCCACCCATCTCAGCCTCCCAAAGTGCTGGGATTACAGGCGTGAGCCACAGTGCCCGCCCATTATGGGCCTTTTTGAGACTGAGTCTTGCTCTGTCGCCCAGGCTGGAGTGCAGTGGCGCGATCTCCAGTCACTGCAAGCTCCGCCCCCCGGGTTCATGCCATCCTTCTGCCTCAGCCTCCTGAGTAGCTGGGACTACAGGCGCCCGCCATCACGCCTGGCTAATTTTTTTTTTTTTTTTTTGTATTTTTAGTAGAGACGGGGTTTCACCGTGTTCGCCAGGATGGTCTCGATCTTCTGACCTCATGATCCACCTGCCTCGGCCTCCGAAAGTGCTGGGATTACAGGCGTGAGCTACCGCGCCCGGCCTATTATCGGCTTTCTATGTCATGCCCTAGCAGGTCTGAAGGGCTGTATTCCTGTTTTAGTTTAATTTCCCTGCATATCTTCATGGGTTTATTCGCCTTTTGGGCTTCCTCTTCTTTCATTGCCTGTTGTTGTCGTTGCACTTGTTTGGGTTTGCACCCTTCTCTTTCTCTTTTTCAGCTGAAGTTCTTGTCTTTTTTTTCTTTCCCTGTATGCTCTAGATATTAGTCCATGTTTGGTTTAAGAAGCTACAAATATCTTCTCCCATCTGATCTCACTCTTATTTTTCCCCACGGTCTCTCCTTCTCCATGCAGTTAGAGAATTCAAATTGTCTACACCCAGAGCCTGTGCCAGGCAGCTGCCAAGCACTCAAACAGGCAGAAACCTCACTCTATCTGCCACAAGCACCCTTACCAGCCAACCACAAGGTGCAGGAGACCCCCGGCCTCTTCCGCAGGTCCCTGCTGCCGTCTGGCTTCCCAGTGATAACTTCCAAGAACACTCCCTCATCCTGTTACCCCTCCCCACAAAACTATAAACCTATGGGTGACAGTGATACCTCATGAGGTCATAGGGGAGGACAATCGTCATGTGGAGTTGGTGGTGAGGGGAGTGCAGAAGAGTGGAGAGCTAAGCCCACTGGAGAAACTAGAGATGGTACAGAGAGCACGAACACTCCACTAAGCTTCAGGAGGAAGGTCTTCATGAAGGCAGAAATTGCTACAGAGAGGCTGGACGCGGTGGCTCATGCCTGTATTCTCAGCACTTTGGGAGGCCAAAGTGGGTGGATGAGGAGTTCGAGACCAGCCTGGCCAACATGGTGAAACCCTATCTCTACTAAAAATACAAAAATTAACCAGGTGTCGTGGCATGCACCTGTAATTCCAGCTACTCAGGAGGCTGAGGCAAGAGAATCCCACTTGAACCCAGGAGGCAAAGGCCACAGTAAGCTGAGATTGCACCACTGCACTCCAGCATGAGTGACAGAGGGAGACTCTGTCTCAAAAAAAAAAAAGAGGGAGAGAAAATAAAAAAAAAATTGGTACAGAGAGTGGTTTTCTAGTAAAAGGCTCTCAGGGAACATGTGGAGTTGGGGGCCACTGTAGATTCCCCCGTAGCAGGGAGGCAGCTGATGATCTATTCTGTCAGCAGACAAGGCCCTTGGGATGCTAGGGAGGTTTGCTGGATTACAGCCCCCTTAAACTGGAACTCTAACTCAGATATCAAAGCCTTTAGCAAAACGTATCATCAAAGTGACAGATTCCAGACCAAGGTGGCTTGGCTGGAAACAGAAAAAACAGAGCCAAATATTTGAAAGTCCTGACAACCAGTTTCATAATCACATGAAGCTGCAATAAATGAATTCTGTACTTTGCTCCTAACTGTATGGCTAAGGTTTAACCTTCAAGTTGAACTCTGGCAATTGCAATCGAGGGTCTGTGGTAGGAACCTAAACAATGAGCAAACCCAAACTTCTGGGGCAGCCAGGCCCTGGGTCTTCCTGGGGCACTTCCCTCACGTACCACTGCTGAACAAATGCAGGGAGGAAACCTTAGGAAACCTCTTTGGATGATAGGGTTGAAATACAGCAAAAGTGGATGTTTATGCAAAGGAAAGACCCCTTCTGCAAACTACCCCATCAATTCTTCCTGTCCATATACTGAGACTCCAGGGTTTTAGTGGGAAGCAGAGCCCAGCCTACTCATTCTGTCAAGAAACTAGACAAGGTGTGGTCCAGCTCCAACTGTGTTCAAGTCACTGAGAGCTGCCTGGCCCAGCATGACAAGATGATAATGTCTGTATTGGATTTTGATGAATAAAATGACCAAAAATAACATTGCCAGGCAGCCTCCTTAGGCTCCAAGGAGTTATGTCACTAGGAAAAAGAGGCTGTTAAGTGGGACCTGTAGTTGGACTTAAATATCTTGCCTCTGTTTATGGTGTACCTGTCTGAAAATGAGAACCAGACAGGAAGAAGCAGAGCAGAGGGATGGCGTGGCAGATTAATTAAGATGTCATATGATTCCTTCAATTCAGCCATGACCGAAGCTACTTCTGTCCAATCGGTACTTTTGTTTCTTGCTTAAGACAGTGTATTTGGCCATTTTTGCATTGCTATAAAGAAATATCTGAGGCTGGGTAATTTATAAAGAAAAGAGGTTTAATTGGCTCACAGTTCTGCAGGCTTTACAGGAAGCATGGTGTTGGCATTTGCTTCTGGTGAGGCCTCAGAGAGTTTTTACTCGTGGCAGGAGGTGAAGTGGGAGCAGGTGCCTCACATGGTGAGGGCGGGAGCAAGAGAGACAGGTGGGAGGTCCCAGCCTCTTTTTCTTTTTTTTTTTTTTTTTGAGTCTTGAGTCTCGCTCTGTCCCAGGCTGGAGTGCAGTGGTGCAATCTCGGTTCACTGCAACCTCCGCCTCCCGGGTTCAAACAATTCTCCTGCTTCAGCCTCCTGAGTAGCTGGGACTACAATTGCACGCTGCCACACCCGGCTAATTTTTTGTATTTTAGTAGAGACGGGGTTTCACCGTGTTGCCCAGGCTGGTCTCAAACTCCTGAGCTCAGGCAATCTGCCCATCTCGGCCTCTCAAAGTGCTAGGCTTACAGGTGTGAGCCACCACGCCAGGCCTGGTCCCAGGCTCTTTTAAACAATCAGCTTTCACACGAACTAACTGAGAACCAACTTACCACCAAGGGGATGGTGCAAAACCATTCATGAGGGATCTGTCCCCATGGTCCAGTCACCTCCCACCTCCAACTCTGAGGATTACATTTCAACATGCATGAGATTTGGAGGAGACAAATATCCAAATTCTATCAGTGTTGGATTTCTGTGTGTATTTCTTTCTTTCTTTTTTTGTGACAAGGTCTCTTGTCCAGACTGGAATGCAGTGGCGCAATCATAGCTCACTGCAGCCTGGAACTTTTGGGCTCAAGGGATCCTCCTGCCTCAGACTTCCAAGTAGCTAGAACTACAGGCATGTACCACCACACCCGGCTAATACTTTTTGTTTTCATTTTTGGTAGAGACAGGTCTCACTATGTTGCCCACACTGGTCTTGAGCTCCTGTGCTCAAGTGATCCTCCCACAGTGGCCTCCCAAAATGCTGGGATTAGAGGTGTGAGCCACAGTTCCTGGCTCAGTTTCTATATTTCTATTGCTGCCAACCCAAAAGTCCTGATTAATATAAGCAGTATAAACATTGGAAAGTAAAGTGGAACTTTCATTAATTACATTTATTACTTGGAAAACTCCAGAGAATGAGCTGAACACTAATTCAAACAAATAGAAGAAAGGATGGATTTTTTTTTTTCAACAAATGGTATTGGAACATCAGATCCCTACCTCATACCAAAATAACTTTCAGCAAAATAAAAGATTTAATTAAACTGTAAAAGGAATAAATAAATGTATGGACAATTTTTTTTTTCTGATTTGAGAGTAGGAGAGGCTTTTCTTGGCATTCAGGCAAAAGCAGAAAACAAGCAAAGACAGACTTGAAAATAAAATTAACCCTTCTCTGTTTTAATAATAGTAAATAATAATGAAGCACAGGATGAAAAATCCATTGAGATTAAGATAATTAGGGAGAAATATCAGGTTTGGGGCTTCTAAGGGGTATCTTGTGGGTGGAGAAAGTGATGGATTTGATTTTAGACATGTTGATCCTTGTGGGACCACGCTGTAAAAATAGAGACATACACATACACAAGTATACAGCCCAGGAGGGATGACAAGGATTGAGACATACATGGTGGAGAACTCAGCATGCAGATGACAGTTATTAATAAATTTACTAGAGTGGATGGGATTACCCAGGAATGAGAAAAAAAGTGGTCCTCAGAACCCTACAGAACACTGACATTTAAGGAACACAGAGGAAGAAAAATCCAGGAGAGGCCAGGAACAGTGGCTTACACCTATAATCCCAGAACTTTGGGAGGCTGAGGCAGGTGGATCACCTGAGGTCAGGAGTTTGAGACCAGCCTGGCTATAATGGCAAAACCCCAGCTCTACTAGAAGATGCCAAGCTCCTTCAGGACAGGAGAGGTTCCAAGTTGGATTTGTCTCTGTGACTAGATAATACCTAGCACTGTGCCACATACATTAGGATATCCAATACACACCCTTTTGTACGTTAGGATATCCAATACACACCCTTTTGATCGTTTCCTTTTTTCAAAAAACATATACTAATGTGTCTGGAATTGGTGGGTTCTTGGTCTCATTGACTTCAAGAATGAAGCTGCGGACTCTCGTGGTGAGTGTTACAGTTCTTAAAGATGGTGTGCCAGCAGTTTGTTCCTTCTGATGTTCAGACGTGTTTGGAGTTTCTTCCTTCTGGTGGGTTAGTGGTCTCAGTGGCTTCAGGAATGAAGCTGTAAACCTTCGCAGTGAGTGTTACAGCTCATAAAAGCAGTATAGACCCAAACAGTGAGCAGCAGCAATATTTATTGCAAAGAGCAAAAGAACAAACCTTCCACACCACTGAAGGGGACCCCAATGGGTTGCCCCTGCTGGCTCAGGCAGCCTGCTTTTATTCCCTTATCTGGCCCCACCCACATCCTGTTGATTGGTCTGTTTTACAGAGAGTGGATTGGTCCGCTTTACAGAGAGCTGATTGGTTCATTTTGACAGGGTGCTGATTGGTGCATTTATAATCCCTGAGCTAGACACAGAGTACTGATTGGTGCATTTATAATCCTCTAGCTAGACATAAAAGATCTCCAAGTCCCCACTAGATTGGCTAGACACAGAGCACTGATTGGTGCATTTACAAACCTTGAACTAGACACAGAGTGCTGATTGGTGCATTTACAATCCTTTAGCTAGACACAGGGTGCTGACTGGTGTGTTTACAATCCTTGAGCTAGACACAGAATGTTGATTGGTGTATTTACAATCCTTTAGCTAGACATAAAGGTTCTCCAAGTCCCCACCAGATTAGCTAGATAGAGTGCTGACTGGTGCATATACACTCCTCCGGCTAGACATAAAAGTTCTCTAAGTCCCAACCCAACTCTGGAACCCAGCTGGCTTTGCCTAGTGGAGCCCGCGCCAGGGCCACGGGTGGAGCTGCCCTCCAGTCCCGTGCTGCGTGCCTGTACTCCTCAGCCCTTGGGCAGTCAATGGGACTGGCCACTGCAGAGCAGGGGGTGGTGCCCATCGGGGAGGCTCGGGCTGCATGGGCGCCCACCACAGGGCGGGGGGAAGGCGGGTGGCTAGGGCATGGTGGGCTTCAGGTCCCGAGCCCTGCCCCGCAGGGAGGCGGCTGAGGCCTGGCGAGAATTTGAGCATGGTGCGGCCAGGCCGGCAGTGCTGGGGGACCCGGCACCCCCTCTGCAGCTGCTGGCCCAGGTGCTAAGCCCGTCACTGCCTGGGCTGGCAGTGCTGGCTGCTCCAAGTGCGGGGCCTGCCGAGCCCACGCCCACCTGGAACTTGTGCTGGCCCGCAAGCACTGCGCACAGCCCCAGTTCCCCCCCGCACCTCTCCCTCTACACCTCCCCACAAGCAGAGAGAGCCGGCTCCGGCCTCAGCAAGCCCAGAGAGGGGCTCCCACAGTGAAGCGGTGAAGGGCTCCTCAAGCGTGGCCAGAGTGGGTGCCAAGGCCGAGAAGGCACCGAGAGCAAGCGAGGGCTACCAGCACGCTGTCACCTCTCACTAATCTAAAAATAGATCAATTTATGATTCAAAATTTAGTAGGAGTGAAAGGCTATCTTCTTGCAGCTCCTCTTCTTCAGCTATGTTCCCCCCTGGAATCTATGAATATTATGCTTTCTGTGTATCCTTGCAGAGATATTTTATGCATATGGAAGTAAATCAGAATACATTTTCTTCTTCTTTTTTTTTTTTTTTTTTGAGATGGAGTCTTGCTCGGTCACCCAGGCTGGAGTGCAGTGGCGCAATTTTTTGCTCACTGCAAGCTCTGCCTCCCCGGGTTCACGCCATTCTCCTGCCTCAGCCTCCATAGTAGCTGGGACTACAGGCACCTGCCACCATGCTTGGCTAATTTTTTTTGTATTTTTAGTAGAGACAGGGTTTCACCGTGTTAGCCAGGATGGTCTTGATCTCCTGACCTCGTGATCCACCTGTCTCGGCCTCCCAAAGTGCTGGGATTACAGGCGTGAGCCACCGCGCCTGGCCACGTTTTCTTCTTTTAAACCTACTGGTTTCAACTCCCTTTCTCAGTTGACACAGTTTTTTGGAAACTGTGTGAGGTCAATAAAACTTTTTCGTTCTTGTGATGATTGTATAGTATTTGTTTTAATACTAATCTAAATGTTTTTACAGATTACCATCATTTGTTTAATGAGAAAATTGGTGGTAGTTTCTTTGGGTTATTGCTTTAACTAGCAATACTGGAATAAAAAGCCTTGATTGCTTGTCATTTCAGGGTGATGGTTTTGAGATGTGTCGAGTTAATTAGGTTGAACTACGGGCCTCAGAATTCCCTTTCCTGTGGGCCTCCTGGGAGAGTGGGCCAAAGGAGACACTTTTTTCACGGGAGATTGGAGGACAAATGTGAAGAAGCAGCCATATTGTTTTTACCCCTGGAAGGTCAAGGCAGGATCCCAGTGCTTTTCTATTAAATAGTTAATGGGAGTTGTTGCTTAACTCACCTCACTGGACAGGAGCTGCAGCTCGTCAGTGAGCTTATAATAAATTCTGCTATGATTTCTAGGCTTATAATAAATTCTGCTATGATTTCTATATGCTTTTACAGCTTGCTTATATTTATTTATTTATTTACTTTTTGAGACAGAGTCTCACTCTGTCGCCCAGGTTGGAGTGCAGTGGTACGATCTCAGCTCACTGCAAGCTCCGCCTCCCAGGTTCACACCATTCTCCTGCCTCAGTCTCCCAAGTAGCTGGGACTACAGGCACCCACCACCACACCTGGCTAATTTTCTTGTATTTTTAGTAGAGACGGGGTTTCACCGTGTTCACCAGGATGGTCTCCATCTCCTGACCTCGTGATCCGCCCGCCTCCGTCTCCCAGTGCTGGGATTACAGGCGTGAGCCACCATGCCTGGCTTACGGCTTGCTTTTTTCTGCTATGATTTCTATATGCTTTTACAGCTTGTTTTTTTTTTTTTTTTTCTTCTGAGACAGAGTCTCGCTCTGTTGCCAGGCTGGAGTGCAGTGGGACAATCTCGGCTCACTGTAACCTGCACCTCCTGGGTTCAAGCAATTCTCCTGCCTCAGCCTCCCGAGCAACTGGGATTACAGGCACACACCACCACACCCAGCTAATTTTGTATTTTTAGTAGAGATGGGGTTTCACCTGTTGGTCAGGCTAGTCTCGAACTCCTGACCCCAAGTGATCCACCTTCCTTGGCCTCCCAAAGTACAGCTTGCTTTTTTATGTTTAAATATGTGGCCCCTCTGAAACATGTCCATGTGTTTGTTTACCTTGTAGTTCTAAGACCATTTATTGTGAATATTCTGTTCTTTCTAACTGATTTTAATGTACCTTCATTATGTTATCCATTTCTGTATGTATTCCAGTCTATTTATCAACTTTCTTTTTTTTTGGGGGGGGGGGGCAGAGTTTCACTTTTGTTGCCCAGGCTGGAGTGCAGTGGCACAATCTCAGCTCACTGCATCCTCCGCCTCCCTGGTTCAAGCAATTCTCCTGCCCCAGCCTCCTGAGTACCTGGGATTACAGGCATGTGCCACCACGCCTAGCTAATTTTTGTATTTTTAGTAGAGGCAGGGTTTCTCCATGTTGGTCAGTCTGGTCTGGAACTCTGACCTCAGGTAATCTGCCCGCCTCGGTCTCCCAAAATGCTGGGATTACAGGCATGAGCCACCACGCCTGACCTGTTTATCAACTTTCTAATCCTTTCTACTGATGTATGTGTAGCATTATTTTATTTTTTGAAGGTTTTAATATTTTAAAATATCTGGTTGGTTCAGTTCCAGTTCTCCTTAATTACTCTTTTTTTTCAGAATTTTATTGGCAAATCATATTGATTTTTATATATAAGGTTTAGACTATACTTCTGTGATTTAAAAAATCCATTTAAAAATCTTACTGGAATTGTATTAAATTTATAGATCAACTTAGGGACACTTGATATCTTTCACATATGGAGTCTTCCTAGCTAAGAACATAGTGGATCTTTCTAGGTGATTAGTTTTGTGTCCAAGAGTAAATTATAAAATACTCTTTATGGCAACTGCACATTTATTGATAAATTTATTTTTAGCTATTTTTATCTTTTTTGGGACAAGATATGTCTTTTTTTCCATTATGTTTTCCAGTTGGCTATGATTAATACACAATTTTTTTCCATTAGATTCTTAAGTGGAACACATCTGAACTAAACCATTGGCAGGCCAACATCGTACTATTATTGTTGCTATTTTTTTCTTTGTAGGTTTCCCAGGCAGCCTTAAAAACAGTAAATTCAGTACTGGAGCTCTTGCAAATTTCTCCCTTAGCCGCTCAGTTCTAAAATTCCTTAGCAAGGTCACAGATGGTGTCCCTCTCTGCTGGTATTTTAGTCAAATCAAGGTTTTTGTTTATGCTTTTGTTCCGCAGGCCAAATAGTAGAGATATTTTTGGTGAAAATTGGAGTTTGATCTCATCAAGCCTCCAAACTGAGCCCTCAGGATGCTGGGCAGCAGTGCTGTTATCTGTTCTGAGGACCCCCACTGGAGCAGGGCATTGTGCAAGTCTGTGGAAATTGCTAAGGCCATATTTTTGTACCCTCTTGTGAACTGAGACAAGTTTGCAGTGCTCGGAGTATTAAAATCACTGCACTTTCATCACATTAATTAATTAGAAGTGGTCAGAACAGCAAGGGACTTCTGAGATCATGAATGTGGTCTAAAATTTTCATTTTGCAGAAGAAGGCCATGTTGAAGAGACATGTCACCTGTAGTTAAAAAATGAGGAATGAAAACCGAAGACTTCAGGTGCTAGGGCTGGTGCTCTCTCTTCTAACTTAAACTTTCCTTTCTCCTTTAATTTATAATGTCAACATTTCCAAGGAGCTGTCTCCAAACACTCATTGTTTCCCATTGCAAGTACCAGAGAGAAAAACGCCTGCTCAACCACACACCTTCATTGATAAGTCAGGCCAAGTGGCTGTGCTTGACTTCTGTTTGTCTATCTCTGACTGTTTTGCTAATCTAGCAGTTCTCAAAATGTAGTCCAGGGATCCCTGTAAGACTGCAGGACCCTTTTAGGAAGTTTGCAAGGTCAAAACTATTTTTTTTTTTTTGAGACGGAGTTTCACTCTTGTTACCCAGTCTGGAGTGCAATGGCGCGATCTCAGCTCACTGCAACCTCCACCTTCCGGTTTCAAGTGATTCTCCTGCCTCAGCCTCCCAGTAGCTGGGATTACAGGTGCCCACCACCAAGCCCGGCTAATTTTTGTATTTTTAGTGGAGACGAGGTTTCACCATGTTGGCCAGGCTGGTCTCAAACTCCTGACCTTGTGATCCTCCCTCTTCAGCCTCCAGAGGTAATAAGTGCTGGGATTACAGGCATGAGCCACCACGCCCCGCGGTCAAAACTATTTTATAGTGATATTAAAACATTATTTGCTTCTATACTCTCATTTGCTTAGGAATATTCTCTGGAATTTTCTAAGAAGGTAGGTTTAGGATATAAAGATGAACATTTTCAGAGATGAACTAAGACTGCCTTCACTACTCCTGAGCTCTTGCTCCTTCCAGTTATACTTGCTATATTCCCTTCACCCTCATTATTGTTCAATTAATTATTACTTTGAAATCCTGAAGTTTGCCTTAAGCCTACATCTCCCCATTTCCTCCACCTTCATCCATGGTAACCAGCATTTCAGTCTCTATCTCTGTGTATTTGAGCCCTTTTTAAAAAAATTCCACATGTAAGTGAGCTCATACCATATTATTTCTGTGTCTGGCTTATTTCACTTAGCATAATGCCCTGCAGGTTCATTTATGTTGTGGCACATCACAGCATCTCCTTTTTTAAGGCTGGATAATATTCCATTGTTTATATATACCACATTTTACTTATTCATTCACCTGTCAATGAGCATTTAAGTTGTTTGCATATCTTGGGATTGTGAATAACTCTGCAGTGAACATGGGAGTGCAGAGATCTTTACAAGGTGGTAATTTCACTTCCTTTTTGGTATATGCCAAGAAGAGGGATTGCTGGGTCATATGTTAGTTCTATTTTTAATTGCTTTAGGAACCTCCATACTTTTGTCTAGAATAGCTGTACCAATCTACCTTCCCACCTAGTGTATTAGGGTTCCTTTTCTGCACACCATTGCCAACATTTGTTATATCTTGGCTCTTTTTGTTTGTTTTTTTGATAATACCAATCCCTATGGGTGTGAGATGATCTCATAGTGGTTTTAATATGCATTTCCCTTGTGATTAGTGATGTTGAGCACCTTTTCCTGTACCTGTTGGCCATTTGTATATCTTCTTCGGAGAAATATCTGTTCAGGTCCTTTGCTTATTTTTTAATCTAGTTATTTATCTGCTATTGAGCTGTAAAGATTCTTTATAAATTTTGGATATTACCTCCTTATCAGATATGTGGTTTGCAATAATTTTTTCCCAGTCTGTACGTTGCCTTTTCATTTTGTTGATTGTTTCTTTGTCTATGCAGAAGCTGTTTAGTTTGATGTAGTCCCATTGATTTATTTTTGTTTTTGTAGCCTGGGCTTTTGGTGTGACATCCAAAAAACCATTGCAGAGGCTAATGTCTGGGAGCTTCTCCCCTGTGTTCTCTTCTAGGAGTTTTATGGTTTCAGGTTTTACATTTAGACCTTTTATTTATTTTGAATTGATTTTTGTGTAAGGTGTAAGATAAGGATCCAATTTAATTATATTCCATGTGGAAATCCAGTTTTCCCAGAAACGTTTCTTGAAGAGTGAACCGAGATTGTGCCATTGCACTCCAGCCTGGGCAACAGAGCAATACTCTGTCTCCAAAAAAAAAAAAAAAAATTTTCTTCTGCCTAATCTAATCTTCTGTTGGAACTCTCACATGTATTTTTCATTTCATTCTTTGAATTCTTCAGCTCCAAGATTTCTATTTGGTTATTTTAAAATGATATCTATCTTTAAAATTTTTTAAATTTATATTATGAATTGTTTTTCTGGTTTCATTAAATTGTCTATATTCTCGTCTCACTGAGTTTCTTTAAGATCATTACAGTAATATGTCAATTAATGATGGGATATGTTCTGAGAAATGTGTTGTTAGGTGATTTTGTCATTGTATGAACATCATAGAATGTACTTACATAAATCTAGATGGTATAGCCAACTACATACCTAGGCTGTATGATATAGCTTATTGCTTCTAGGATACAAACCTGTCCACCATATTACTGCACTGAATACTGTAGGCAATTGTAACACAATGTTAAGTATGTGTATCTAAACATAGAATAGATACAATAAAAATACAGTATAAAAGATAAAAAATGTTACACCTTTATAGGGCACTTACCGTGAATGAAACTTGAAGGACTAGGAGTTGCTCTGGATGAATGAGTGATGAGTGAATGAGAAGGTCTGCAGCATTACTGTATACTATTATTGAATTTTTAAACACTGTACACTTAGTCTACACTAAGTTTATTTAAAAATTATTTCTTTAATAGTAAATTAACCTTAGCTTACTATAACATGTTCACTGTGTAATCTTTTAAATATTTAAAAATTTTGGACTCTTTTGAAATAACACTTAGCTTAAAACACAAAAAGCTTGTATAGTTATACAAAAACATTTTCTTTCTTTGTAGCTTTAGTCTATAAGCTTTTAAATATTTTAAAATTTTTTATTTTTTCACTTCTTAAATTTTTTTGTTAAAAGCAAAGACACAAACACACACACTAGCCTAGGCCGATTCATTAAGATCATCAATATCATTGTCTTCCACTTCCACATTTTGTCTGGACTATCTCCTGAAGGACCCGCCTGAGGCTCTCCATGAGGAAGTGTCACTCTTTTCAGAAATATGTCCATGGTGGTTTGCTTAGTTTCGTTTCGTTTCTTTCTTTCTTTTTCTTTTCTTTTTTTTTTTTTTTTTTTTTTGAGATGAGGTGTCACTCTGTTGTCCTGGCTGGAGTACACTGGTGTGATCTTGGCTCACTACAACCTCCGCCTCCCGGGTTCAAGTGATTCTCCTGCCTTAGCCTCCTGAATAGCTGGGATTATAAGCACCCGCCACCAAGCCCAGCTAATATTTGTATTTGTAGTAGAGATGGAGTTTCACCATGCTGGCCAGGCTGGTCTTGAACTCCTGACCTCAGGTGATCCACTTGCCTTGGCCTCCCAAAGTGCAAAGTGCTGGGATTACAGGTGTGAGCCACTGCACCCGGCCTAGTTTCTTTTTTTAAATCATAGATTTGCTTGGTGACATCACTCCAAGAACCAAACAAGTTTCTTGATGCAGTCATAGGTGTTGTAATCCTTCCAGGATTGATCAATGTCTTCTCCATGTCTTCCTCAGTTGCAATAGCCTGGGTAAAGGTCTTCTTAGGTAGTAGCCCTAAAAGTGGCTGTAACTCCTTGACCCATTGTTTGGATAAAAGAGATGGTGTTTGGAGAAACACCACATTGATATTGGTTGAAGGTGACAAATAGGAGGATGTATGGGAACATTATCAACAATAAGCAAATTATTGAAAGGTATGTTATTCTCCAAACAGTACTTCATTTTGCTGGAATAGCAACCGGGAGGGCATCTTGGAAGATAAGATGTGTCATAGGCAGGAAGATTGCTTGAGCTTGGGAGTTGAAGACCAGCCTGGGCAACAGAGCAAGACCTTGTCTCTACTAAAAAAAAAAAAAAAAAAAAAAAAAAAAAAATTAGCCAGGTATGATGGCTCACACTTGTAGTCCCAGCTACTTGGGAGGCTAAGGTGGGAGGATTGCTTGAGCCCAGAAAGTCAAGGCTGCAGTGAGCTATGATTGCTCCACTGAACCTCCAACTTGGGCAACAGAGTGAGACCCTGTGTCTAAACAAACAAAACCTCAAAAGTCAGAAAAAGAGTGGTGGACAAAAATAGAAACAACAGGCAAGGGCAACAAATAGAAAACATTGACAAATACAATATCTACCATATCAGGAATCACTTTAAATGACAATGATCCAAAAACTCCAACTGAAAGAGATTGTCAGAGTGGTTCAATAACGAGGTTCAGCTATATGTTGTCTACAAGAAACTCACATTAAATATTAAGACACATAGAGATTGAAAGCAAAGAGAGGAGAAAGACAAGCCATGCTAACACTAATCTAAAGAAAGCTGGAACAGACTTCAGAGCAAGGAATTTTATCAGGAATATAAAGGTGAAGTACATAATGACCAAGGGATCAATTCTCCAAGAAGACATAATAATACTTCATGTGTATGCATGTAACCACACAGCATCAAAATATGTGAGGCACAAACTGATGGAACTACAAGGAGAAATAGATGACTCACCATTATACTTGGAGACTCTAGTGCTCCTCTATTAGAAACAGACAGATCCAGCAGGCAGAATATCAGTAAGGGCATCCTTGAAATAAACGGCACCATTAATCAACTGGATATAATTACATTTATAGATTGCTTTATCCAATAACAACAGATTACACTTTCTTCTCAAGCCCACGTGGAACATTCATCAAGATAGAACCACATTCTGGGCCATAAAATGTGTCTTAATACCTTTAAAATAATAGAAATCTTGCAATATCTTCTGTAATACCCCAGTGGAATTAAACTAGAAATCAATAGCAGAAAGAAAACTGGGAAATTCCAAAATACATGGAGATTAAATAACACACTTCTACATAATGCATGGTTCAAGGGGAAATCTCAAGAAAAAATAAAAAATGGGCTGGGCATGGTGGCTCACGCTTGTAATCCCAGCACTTTGGGGGGCCGAGGTGGGTAGATCACCTGAGGTCAGGAGTTTGAGAACAGCCTGGCCAACATGGTGAAACCCTGTCTCTACTAAAAATACAAAAATTAGCCAGTCCTAGTGGCAGGCACCTGTAATCCCAGCCACTTGGGAGGCTGAGGCATGAGAATCACTTGAACCCAGGAGAAGGGGGTTGCAGTGAGCCAAGATCCCACCACTGCCCTCCAGCCTGGGCAACAGAGAGAGACTCCATCTTTAAAAAAAAAAAAAAAGAAAGAAAAAAAGAGGGCTGAGCACGGTGACTCCCACTTGTAATCCCAGCACTGTGGGAGGCTGAGGTAAGCAGATCACTTGAGGTCAGGAGTTCAAGACCAGCCTGGCAAAACGGTGAAACTCTATCTTTACTAAAAATATAAAATAGCCGGGCGTATTGGTGGGCATCTGTAATCCCAGCTACTTGGGAGGCTGAGGCAGGAGAATCATTTGAACCCGGGAGGCAGAGGTTGCTGTGAGCTGAGATTGCACCATTGTACTCTAGCCTGGGTGACAAGAACAAGACTCCATCTCAAAAAAATAAGTAAAATAAATAAAAGAAAAAAGAAAAAATATGTTGAACTAAATGAAAATGAAAATACAACTTATCAAATTTGTGGGATACAACAAAAGCAGTGTTTAAGGGGAAATTTATATAATTGTATACATTAGAAAAGAGGAAAGATCTCAAATCAATAACTAAAGTTTCCACTTTAGAAAACTAGAAAGAGAATGTAATCCCAGCACTTTGGGAGGCCGAGGCAGGAGGATCATGAGGTCAGGAGATCAAGACCATCCTGGCTAACACAGTGAAACCCCGTCTCTACTAAAAATACAAAAAATTAGCTGGGCATGGTGGCGGGTGCCTGTAGTCCCAGCTACTCAGGAGGCTGAGGCAGGAGAATGGCATGAACCCGGGAGGCGGAGCTTACAGTTAGCCGAGATCGCGCCACTGCACTCCAGCCTGGGCGACAGAGCAAGACTGCATCTCAAAAAAAATTCCATTATATATGTATTAGACTGGCCGAAATCCAAAACAGTGACAACACCAAATCCCAGCAAGGATGTGGAGCAACAGGAACTCTCATTAATTGCTGGCAGCAATACAAAATGACACAGCCACTTTGGAAGACAGTTTGGCATTTGCTTACAAAAGAAAACCTATTTTTTACCATATAATCCAGCCATGGCACTCATTGGTATTTACCCAAAGGAGTTGAAAACTTATGTCCACACAAAAACCTGTACATGGAGGTTGACAGCAGCTTTATTCATAATTGCCAAAACCTGGAAGCAATCAAGATGCCCTTTAGTAGCGTTGTGAAAAAATAAACTTTTATAAATCCAGACAATGGAATATTATTTGGTGGTAAAAAGAAAGGAGCTTTCAAGTTATGAAATGACATGGAGGAAACTTAAATGCATATTACTAATGGAAAGAAGCCAATCTGAAAAGGCTCCATACTGTGTGATTCCAACTATGACATTCTGGAAAAGGAAAAACTAGGGGGACAGGAAAAAGACCAGTGGTTGCCAGGAATTAGGCAGAGGGGAAGGGATGAATAGACAGAGCACGGAAAATTTTTAGGGCAGTAAAACTGTGTATTATACTACGATGGTAGATGCATGTCATTATACACTTGTCAAAACCCACAGAATGCGCAACACCAAGAGAGAACCCTCATGGAAACTGTGGACTTTGCGTGACACTGATGTGTCACAATGTAAGTTCACTGACTGTAACAAATGCACCACTGTGGTGTGGGATGTTGATAATAGGGAAGGTTGTGTGTGTCAGGGGACAGTGCATATGTGGGAATTCTCAGTACTTTTCCTCACTACTGCTGTGAACCTAAAACTTCTCTAATAAATAAAGCTTATTAATAAAAAAAGATAAAGTGTGATGGTGCCAATTAAGTTGTGGCATCACTTGAAGACCACTCACTCAGAATTTAAAGAAAAAAGAACTAAATATTTTATTATTTTTTCCTTTTATTTTCTTTTTCTTTAAAAAATTTTAATTTTGGCCAGGCGTGGTGGCTCACGCCTGTAATCCCAGCACTTTGGCAGGCTGAGGCAGGCAGATCACGAGGTCAAGAGATCGAGATCATCTTGGTCAACATGGTAAAACCCCGTCTCTACTAAAAATACAAAAATTAGCTGGGTGTGGTGGCGCACACCTGTAGCCCCAGCTACTCGGGTGACTGAGGTGGGAGAATCGCTTGAACCCAGGAGGTGGAGGTTGCAGCGAGCTGAGATCGTGCCACTGCACTCCAGCCTGGTGACAGAGTGAGACTTTGCCTCAAAAAAAAAATTGTTTTTAATTTTTAATTTTTGTGGGTACACAGGAGGTGCATAGTTTTTTGTTTATTTTTTGAGATAGAGTTTTGCTCTTGTTGCCCAGGCTGGGGTGCAATGGTGCGATCTCGGCTCACTGCAACCTCTGCCTCCTATGTTCAAGTGATTCTCCTACCTCAACCTCCCAAGTAGCTAGGATTACAGGCATGCGCCAACACACCTGGCTAATTTTGTATTTTTAGTAGAGGCGGGGTTTCACCATGTTGATCAGGCTGGACTCAAACTCCCGACCTCAGGTGATCTGCCCACCTCGGCCTCCCAAAGTGCTAACATTACAGGGGTGAGCCATGGCGCCTGGCCATAGGTGCATAGTTTATGGGGTACATGAGATGTTTTGATACAGGCATGTAATATGAAATTATCACATCATGGAGAATGAGGTATCTGTCCCCTCAAGCATTTCTCATTTGTGTTACAAACAATCCAATTATACACTTTTAGTTATTTTTAAATATACAATTAAAATATTTTGACTGTAGTTACCCTGTTGTGCTATCAAATACTAGGTATTAATACTCACATCATGGAGAATGGGATATCTGTCCCCTCAAGCATTTATCCTTTGTGTTACAAACAATCCAATTATACTCTCTTAGTTATTTAAAAATGTACAATGATTATTGACTATAGTCACCCTGTTGTGCTATTAAATAGTAGGTCTTACTCATTTTTTCTAACTATTTTTTGTACCCATTACCCATCCCCACCTCCCTTTCACCCCGTGGATTAAATATTTTAAATATAGATATGATGAGTTCTTTAAAAGCTAAAAGTTGTTTGCCACATCTTTTCATATTAGAAATGAGACAACCTCCAAAGCTCCTTGCACAGTTAAGCTATTTCGTTACATAGGCTGCAGAAGAGCACATAGAGTTGAAACCTTATAAAGCCTTTTACAGATGACATTGCTGGATGCCTGCTGGATGAAAAGTCAGTAAAGGAAATTACGGTAATGCCACTTTCCAATGACCCAGTAACTTGTTGCATTAAAGATTTGGCTATAAAAGTAATAACTGAATTAATATCTCTTCTGCAGAATTGTACTTTTGCTTACCGCTGGGACGAATCTATAAATTTGACTGGGCTTGCTCTTGTGAATGTATTCGTCCTGTATCAGCCCCAACTAATGATCACCAAAGATCCTTCATGGGAATTATTTGGCGACAAATGCAAATTGTGGAATAACTCTTTTGACAATGAACCTGTCTCTTAGCAAGAAATACAAAGCTTTGAAAAGCCTCTTATGAATATCATGTTGTATCCTGGAATAAGTCTATTGACATTTACATGCGTGATACAAAAGCTACGGTGAGTAAAACTGCTGGCTCCTTAGCATGAATCCAGACATGGCATTCAATTGTACCAGCTGTCTCCATACCAGAAGTATCATATATCCTCCACCGTCCCATACATGCAGTTAAAAAAAGACAAGACAGTTTCAGTTAAAAATGTCCTTGATGAAGCTGTAAAAGTCAATAATTCCATTAAATCTTAATTTTCTTTTCTTTCTTTCTTTCTCTTTCTTTCTTTCTTTCTTTCTTTCTTTCTTTCTTTCTTTCTCTTTCTTTCTTTCTTTCTTTTTTCTTTCTTTCTTTCTTTTTTGGAAATGGAGTTTCGCTCTTCTTGCCCAAGCTGGAGTACAGTAGAATGATCTCGGCTCACTGCAACCTCTGCCTCCTGAGTTCAAGCAATTCTCCTGCCTCAGCCTCACAAGTAGCTGGGACAACCAGTGCCCACCACCACTCCTGGTTAATTTTTTGTATTTTTAGTACAAAAAATTAGTTGGCCAGGCTGGTCTGGAACTCCTGGCCTCAGGTGATCCACCCACCTCAGCCTCCCAAAATGCTGAGATTACAGACGTGAGTCACTGCACCTGGCCAAATCTTAACATTTTGAACACATACCTTTTTACTATTTCTGCATGACCAAATGGGAAGTGCACATGAAGCACTTTTGCTACATACTGAAGTCTGAAGCTTGTCTCAGGAAAAGCACCTGTGCAACTGTATTGGTCCATTTTCACCTGCTGATAAAGACATACCTGAGACTGGGCAATTTAAAAAAGAGAGGTTTATTGGACTTACAGCTCCACATGGCTGGGGAGGCCTCACAATCATGGCAGAAGGCAAGGAAGAGTAAGTCACATCTTATGTGGGTGGCAGCAGGCAAAGTGAGAGCTTGTGCAGGAAAACTCCCATTTTAAAACCATCAGATTTTGTGAGACCCATTAACTATCACAAGAACAGTACGGGAAAGACCTGCCCCCTTGATTCATCATCTCCCACCAGGTCCCTCCTCAACACATGGGAATTATGGGAGCTACAAGAATGAGATTTGGGTGGGGACACAGTCCAGCCATATCAACAACCATTTGAGTTATGAGCTAAACAGGCTTCTTGGATCATGGAACACCATTTTTACTTGAAAGAACAGCAGGTGGACAAACTGTGATTATTTAGATTTGGGTATTTGGTAGATGTTGTGTTCACAATGAACAAAGTGGACATTTTATTTAAGTGAAAACAGTAGATATTTTTCCTTGCCAATGATAAAATTTGAACAGTTCATGGAAAATTAGAATACTGTAAAACTTGAATCCACCACTGTAAGTCTGATGGCTTCGTAATACTTTCCTTTATTAAGATAGGTGGTGATATGAATGAATTTTTTGGTATTGTGTGAAATATATCAATATTTTAAAGATCTATATAACTTAGTAAGCCAATATTTTCCAAGTTAAAAATGTGTGATGTTATAGAAATATTCATAAATAATCCATTCAAAGTGTAAAATAGATGAATGGATTTTTTTTTTTTTTTTGAGACGGAGTCTCGTTCTGTCGCCCAGGCTAGAGTGCAGTGGCACCATCTTGGCTCACTGCTACCTCAGCCTCCCGTGTTCAAGCAATTCTCCTGTCTCAGCCTCCCGAGTAGCTGAGATTACAGGCTCACACCACCATGCCCAGCTAATTTTTGTATTTTAGTAGAGACAGGGTTTCACCATGTTAGCCAGGCTGGTCTCGAACTCCTGACCTCAAGTGATCCGCCCGTCTCAGCCCACCAAAGTGCTGGGATTTCAGGCATGAGCCACCATGCCCGGCTGATGAATGGATTTTAATATAATAGTATGAAAAGTTCATTATTATGGTTTCTGATTCCACATTGCAACTAACCATTAAATGCTACAGGTTGAGCTTCCATAATCTAAAAATCCAAAATCCAAAATGCTCCAATATGTGAAATTTTTTGAGAACCAACATGATGCCACACCTGGAAAAATTCCTCACCTGACTTCATGTGATGAGTCACAGTCAATTCAGTGAAAACTGTTTCGTATACAAAACTATCTCAAATATTATATAAAAATTACTTTCAGACTATATGAGCAAGCTGTATATGAAACAAATAAATTTTGGGTTTAGACTTGGATCTCATTCTTGAGGTATCTCATTAGGCATATGCAAATATACCAAAATGGAAAATGTTCGAAATCTGAACACTTCTGGTTCCAAGCATCTCAAATAAGGAATACTCAACCTGCACACTAATAGGTAGTGTAGCATCAAAGAAAAATATCCACAATTATCTTGAAAGGCTATTTAAATGACCTCCCTTTCCCACCTATTTATCTGTGTGACACTGGGTTTTCTTCATGTTCTTCAACCAAAATAACACATCACCATTGACTGAATACAGAAGCGGATGTGAGGGATATGTCTTATTAGCTCAGACATTGAAGAGATTTGTAAAAATATCAAACAAAGCTACTATTCTAACTAAATTTTCTTTTATTTTAGAAAATATAGTCCCAGAACTTAAGTAAAATAAAAAAAAGTATATATAGTTTAAGGAATGTCATATGTGTTATTGTGCAATGGGTCTATTATTGTTATTTCTTATTTTTATTTTATTTTATTTTATTTTATTTTATTTATTTTAAGACAGTCTCACTCTGTCACTCAGGCTGGAGTGCATTGGCACAATCTTGGCTCACTGCAACCTCTGCCTCCCGGGTTCAAGCGATTCTCCTGCATCAGCCTCCTTAGTAACTGGGACTACAGGCACCTGCCACCATGCTTGGCAAATATTTTTGTATTTTTAGTGGAGACAGGGTTTCACCATATTGGCCAGGCTGGTCTCAAACTCCTGACCTCAAATGATCCTCCCACCTTGGCCTCCCAAAGTGCTGGGATTTCAGGCATGAGGCACCGCGCCTGGCCGAGTTCTTTTCTTTTTTTGAGACAAGGCCTGTCTCACCCTGTCGTCTAGGGTGAAGTACGGTGGAGCACGGCTCACTGCAGCCTTAACCTCCCGGGGGTCAAGTGATCCTCCTACCTCAGCTTCCTAAGTGGCTGAGACTACGGGTAACTGCCACCACACCCAACTAATTTCTTTTCTCTCTCTCTCTTTCTTTCTTTCTTTCTTCCTTCCTTCCTTTCTTTCTTTTTTCTTTTCTTTCTCTCTCTCTTTCTCTTCTTTCTTTCTGTCTTTTCTTCTCTTTCTCTCTCTTCTTTTTTTCTCTTTCTTTCTTTCCTTCCTTCTTTCTTTCCTTCCTTCTTTCTTTCCTTCCTTCTTTCTTTCCTTCCTTCTTTCTTCAGGGTCTCACCGTGTTGCCCAGGCTGGTCTCGAGCTCCTGGGCTCAAGCAATCTGCCCACCTTGGCCTCCCAAACTGTTGGGAATACAGGCATGAGCCGCTGTACTTGGCCACTAGATTTCTTATTAGGTAACTAATGCATTTCCTATGGCTTAAGTCATTTTTAGTGAGGGTCTGCATTTACCTTTAGATAAAAATATGCAAACCCCTCTGGACATGAATACTAATTAGTTTTTCTTGTCTGCTCCCACTCCCATCTGGCTCTCCATTCTCTGGTTTCCTTGGGTGGGAAGCCAAAGCGAAGAAGACAGGCTTCAGGCCTAGACTGCCTGGGCCCAAGGCTGAGCTCAGCCACATCCTTGCTGTTGAGACTGGGCAGCGGCTGAGTTATTCAACCTCTTTGTGTCTTGGTTTCTTCACTTGTGAACGGTGGCTGTTAACAGGAGGGCTGTTTCATCGGGTGATAGTACAGACTAAAGGAGATAATATATATAAAGCTTTATTTTATTTTATTTTTGAGACAGAGTCTCGCTCTATCGCTCAGGCTGGAGTGCAGTGGCACGATCTCGGCTCACTGCAAGCTCCGCCTCCCGGGTTCATGCCATTCTCCTGCCTCAGTCTCCCGAGTAGCTGGGACTATAGGCGCCTGCCACTGCGCCTGGCTAATTTTTTGTATTTTTAGTAGAGATGGGGTTTCACCGTGTTAGTCAGGATGGTCTCAATCTCCTGACCTCGTGATCTGTCCCCCTTGGCCTCCCAAAGTCCTGGGATTACAGGCGTGAGCCACTGCATCTGGCCTATTTTTTATTTATTTATTTATTTTTTGAGAAAGAGTCTTACTCTGTTACCCAGGCTGGAATGCAGTGGCATGATCTCAGCTCACTGCAACCTCTGCCTCCTGGGTTCAAGCAATTCTCCTGCCTTAGCCTCCGAAGTAGCTGGGATTACAGGTGCTCATCACCACGCCTGGCTAATTTTTGTAATTTTAGTAGAGAAGGGGTTTCACCATGTTGGCCAGGCTGGTCTTGAACTTTTGACCTCAAGTGATCCTCCTACCTTGGCCTCCCAAAGTGTTGGGATTACAGGCGTGAGCCACTGCGCCCGGCCCATTTAAAGCATTTAGAATCAGTTCCACTTTCCCTGAATCCATAAAAAGAGGATTCAGACAAAATGAATATTCATGGAATGGCATCTTGGGTCACAAACTTTGTTTAGACCAAAATATTAGGTTGGATCATATGACGTTACCATTAACCAAACGTTTTTTACTTGAAAAATGGCAAGTTCATGTGGTTCAATCTAATCCTCCTGGAGGTTGTACTTCACAGCTGTGAAATGCCAGAAACAAGAGCGGCTAAAGGACCCATTCTGCAAAGCGTGTAGCAACCTGAGACGAAACAGGGCGGCCACCCAGGAGTCGCCATCTATGGAGAGAGACCCACCAGCTGGCAGCAAACACTGCAAATCAAAGCAAGCAAATGAGGCTGTGTGTATATGATTAGAAAACAGTAGAATGCTGTCCAAATATTATTCAGAAATTATTATTTGTCATATAAGCAGACTTTAGTGCCTCACCCATGAAAATGATGCATTTCTTTTTTTTCCCACTCTCATAAAATATTATATTTTTCAGAAGAAATATAATACATTGAAAATCACTGATTGCTTTTTCTTCGTCTTTTTTCCCGTGAATGTGTAGGTGTTTGAGTCTCTTGTATTTCTTCTTTTACACAGGATATGGGCTGTTTGAAAACTATTTCATCATCTTTATCATCATCATTCAGTTCAGCCACTTCAGATTTTCGCCTCTCCAAAAATGTTGGTGTACAAACTGGTGTGGGGCCCTGGCTATCCACAGTCTTCTCAGGAGTGTCAAGAGTACCTGAAACTTTTTTCTTCTTCTTACGTAAAACCTGGCCTTTTGTAGACGTCTGACGATTAGTTTTTGAAATACTTTCCGTTTTCTGTAAAATCAAAGAAGGAAAATCATAATCAATTCCTTTTTTAGCTAATTTCTTCCTGAGTAATCTTTCTTTCTTTTAAATCGCTCCTCCATCCGTATCTTTTGTGTTAGTGTCCGATTCTGATTATACCGTTTCACTGATGGATATGATGGCTGCTTAAATGGAACATTCCAGTCTTTAAAGAGTTCTTTATGTACTTTTTCAGGTGGCATAAAATGACACTCCAGGAGTCTTTCACCAAACAGGTAGTTGTTCATTGTTTCAGCAACTATCTTGGCAACATCCTCAGACTCAAACTCCACAAATGCATAGCCTTTGCTATTTCCAGTCCTTTTACTTCTGGACAGCCTGAACCGTGTCACAGTGCCAAACTGGGAGAAATATGAAAAGATCTGGGTTTTGTTAAGTAGGTTAGGTAGGTGGCGCACATAGACTACTCCAGGAGTTGTTCTTGTTTTTTTCGCTGGGTTATGCGCTTGCGAACCTGCGCCACCTCCTTTTGAAACTCGACATCTTCCTGCAGGTTAAGCGACAGGATTGGCCCAGCCGGGCCAGAAAAAGTCGCCATGCCAAAAGCGGCCGACGCTAACTCCACGAAAATGATGCATTTACAATAGTAATACACTTTCCTTTTCCTTTCCTTTCTTTTTTTTTTTTTTTTTTTTATGGAGTCTTGCTGTGTTGCCCAGGCTGGAGTGCAATGGCAAGATCTCAGCTCAACCTCTGGCTCCAGGGTTCAAGCGATTCTCCTGCCTCAGCCTCCTGAGTAGCTGGGATTACAGGCGTGTGCCACCACACCCAGCTAATTTTTGTATTTTTCATACAGACAGGGTTTTGCCATGTTGGCCATACTGGTCTCGATCTCCTGACCTCAGGTGATCCGCCTGCCTCGGCCTAAGTGCTGGGAATACAGGTGTGAGCCACTGCAGCCGGCCACATTTCACCTGTTCACTTTAAAAGACCAAAACCTAAAGGAATTAATTGGCAGCCCCATAGACATTGTGGATTTTTTTTGTCTTATGATCCAGGTTGGACCCCATGGACTGGAATAAAAGGTTTCCTGAAGCTTTGGAGAGTCTGATAACTTAGGTGTCTTTTTCACTAAATTGCTTTAAATTTAAATTAGAGGGTCAGGCACAGTGGCTCATGTCTATAATCCCAGCACTTTGAGAGGCCAGAGAATTGCTTGAGGCCAGGAGTTCAAAACCAGCCTGGACAACATAGCAAGATGCTATTCTCTAGAGAAACAAACAAACAAATTAGAGGATAATTATGTACTAAGAGATGTGCTTTTGACTCCCTCCCATGGAGTAATAACATCAGCTGCTGGCTGAATCCAACTTCATTTTTCCAAACCCCAAGAATTGGGCTAGTCCTGTGCCTGAGGCACTTGCCACCACACTCAGGGCTGGCTGAGGGCTGGGGCACTGCTGGCACCATCTCATTTTATGAGCTGTAGTGTGACGCATCAGAACTAGACAAGATGGCTCAGAGAAGCACAGTGGTGGCTGCGTGTTACCATACACTCCATTTCCTCCTAGGACAGGACAGGAAACTGAGGTTACCAGGAGAAACGCCCTTCCCCTTTTGATGTTACATGGGAGGGAAACCAGGCTGCCGAGGCGTGACCCCCACCCCATGCGAGTGAGCAGGCCTGCGGGTGATTAAAGTGTTAAGAGGCATTTCTGAGTGTGGGCCCAGGAGAAGAAATGTGAACACTCAAAGGCTCGCTCTCTGTTCAAGAGGTCACTTTCTGTTAGTAATCCTCGCCTATGCCCTGGAATTCTGATGTGGGCCTTTTCATGCCCATGGAAACCAGCCCTGCTGGGTCCTGGCACGGGCCTGGGATGCCACCAAGCCAGCTCAGGAGCTCCCTGGTGGTCCTGGTCCCAACCCAGATTTCCCTTTTTGTTTCCCAAATGGTTTTTATCCCAAGCTCTGGGAAAATAATGTAAGCAAAGCTAAATGAGAATTTATCACGAGGTCTGCAGACCCCGAGCTCTGACTCAAAGCCTGGCCTTCAGCACTGGCACCCTAAGCCTCACCTCAACTCCACTTGCTTGCCTCTGGGAACAGCCTTGGCTGAGGGGGTGTGATGGGGTGGCCACCTTGGCTTCCTTGTTGGGTGCGTCTGTGTAGGGCCCTGGGCTCACCTTTCTTCTTCCTGCCTCATGCTACCTTTCCCCCACATCCGTGATAGTATTAATACTTACCTCTGGGGAGGAGAGAGAATAGGGCTGAAAGTTGGGAGGAAAAAAGTGGCCTCAACTTTATTTGCAATATTCTATTGCTTTCGTAAAATTAAAGGTCTGCCAGCCTGGGCAGCATGGCGAAACCCTGTCTCTAGAAAAATTTCAAAAATTAGCTAAGAGTGGTGGTGCATGCCTGCGGGGTCAGCTGCTCCGGAGGCTGAGGTGGGAGGATCGCTAGCCCTCAGGAGGTTGAGGCTACAGTGAACCGTGATCATGCCATTGCACTCCAGCCTGGGCGACAGAACAAGAACCTGTCTCAAAAAAAAAAAAAAAAAAAAAAATCTGCTGCCAAGCTTTTATGACAAAAGTATATGAATGATTAATATTGATAATTAATATAAACATTTTCTCAGTCAGACTGCAACTCTCGCCTGGGTCTCCAGCCTGTTGCCCATTGCAAATTTTGGGCTTGTACCTCCATGATTATGTGAGTCAATTACTTAAAATAAATCTCTGTCTTTAATATTAACTATTAAATACTAATAAATTATATTAATATGATATTTTGGTGGGTGATTTAATTACTCTATATTTTCTCAATCTTTAAACTTAATACTGCACTTCCAATATTAACAGTAGTGAAATTAGTAGCGATAGCTCTTTTCTCTTTTTATATTTTACCTCTATTGCAGCTTTATTGAGATATAATTGACAGAATGGCATATATTTATAGTGCACATTGTGATGATTTGATACACATACACATTGTGGAATGATTACTGCAATCAAGTTGATTAACACATCCATCACCTCACATGGTCACCTTTATTTTTTGGTGAGAACACTTACATGTTTTATGTATCTCTCGTTAGTCTTTTTTCTTTCTTTCTTTTTTTGACAGAGTCTCGCTCTGTCACCCAGGCTGGAGTGCAGTGGCATGATCTCTGCCTCCCAGATTCAAGCGATTCTCCTGCCTCAGCCTCCTGAGTAGCTGGGATCACAGGCACCCGCCACCACACCTGGCTAGTTTTTGTATTTTTTTAGTAGAGACGGAATTTCACTTTGTTGGCCAGGCTGGTCTTGGACTCCTGGCCTTAAGCAATCCTCTCTCCTCTGCCTCCGAAAGTGCTGAGATTACAGATGTGAGCCACCATGGCTGGCCTCATGTTGGTCTTTTAATGAGCATGTTTTTCTTTTCTGACTGGAAAAAAATCTTTTTAAAGCACATATTGAGCGACTGTTTACACCAGGAGCTATGGGATTGGTGCCGTGTGCTCTCCTTGGACGTGGGTCTGCTCTGTAAAGACAAGATGCCAAAGGACACAGATTAGATGCAGAGTAATAACACTGAACCCATAGTGGGGATGGGGCTCTAAGGTGCTGAACTGCCTTAGTGGCATGGGAATGGGGACACCACTTCAGATTGCACTTTTATCAGAAGTGAATCCATCATCCCAAAGGAAGTTGTCCTAGCTTCCTCTGTGCAGGGCTGTGAAGGAGGAAGTCCAGCAGTTCTAAGGAACAGCAGGGGATGCAAGCCAGTCAGTAAAGGAGGCTGTCCTTTTCCCATACTGTGTTGGAGGGAAGCAAAGCCTCCTTAGCAATTCATTAACAAAGACTAAGACATTTTTGCAAATAAAAAGAAAGCTGACTCAGAATAAACGGTACACTGGGGAGGATGGTGATGCATAAACAGAAGACAGGCAGTGAGACAGTGTGAGAAGTTGCAGGTCGGATCAGGTCGGAACCAGGATTCTTTTTTTTTTTTTTTTTTTTGAGACAGAGTCTTGCTCTGTTGCCCAGGCTGCAGTGCAGTGGCACAATCTCGGCTTACTGCAAGCTCCGCCTCCCGGGTTCATGCCATTCTCCTGCCTCAGCCTCCCGAGTAGCTGGGATTAAAGGCGCCTGCCACCGCGCCTGGCTAATTTTTTGTATTTTTAGTAGAGACAGGGTTTCACCGTGTTACCCAGGATGGTCTCGATCTCCTGACCTTGTGATCCGCCCACCTTGGCCTCCCAAAGTGCTGGGATTACAGGCGTGAGCCACCGCGCCCAGAACCAGTGTTCTTTGCTTCCCACCTCAGGCTGTTATCATCTGCTGGGTGAGGAGGCCTGGAGGGTCGTAGTGAAGTTTCATGCTATAATCTTTTTATTTTGCTGTGTATAGGTACCTGAGGTGTGTACAGGAAAATGTACGTGGTTTGCTAGATCTCAGAGTGTACCTTCATTCTCAGCAAATACATGGGTGACTTTAGGACAGTCTCAAGTGAAAGAATTTGGCCAGGTGTTCTTGATGGCTTTGATTTACCCTGTGAAGTTTCAGCTGCCAAGAATCAATTAAAGCCAGGTAATTAGTGGTGCCTTCCCAACTTACAGAATGATACTTTGATAAAGCTTACTTCTCCCGGCTGTGGTACATATTACAAAGGAGTCTAGTACATCTTCTCATTCCATCACTCAACAGACAGACTGAGCATGTATCGTATACTCCAGGCACTGGGTTGGACACTAGGGTACCATGTAGCAGAGACAGCCCCGGCCATCGCGGAGGCACTCCCTCCATCGCACTGCGGTTCTTACCTGCATTCTACACATTCTACTTACCTGCAGCTGACCTGGGTAGATTTCTAAGCCCTCAAAAGAATCTTGACGTTGCTGCAAACAAATTCTTTTCTCCATTACAATTTTTTTTTTTTTGAGACGGAGTTTCACTCTTGTTGCCCAGGCTGCAGTGCACTGGCGTGATCTCAGCTCACTGCAACATCCACCTCCTGGGTTCAAGCGATTCTCCTGCCTCAGCCTCCCGAGTAGCTGAGATTACAGGCATGTGCCACCACGCCTGGTTAATTTTTTGTATTTTTAGTAGAGATGGGGTTTCACCATGTTGGCCAGGCTGGTCTCGAACTCCTGACCTCAGGTGATCCACCTACCTCAGCCTCCCAAAGTGTTGGGATTACAGGCGTGAGCCACCGTGCCCGGTCCATTACAACTTATTTCTAGTCAAACCAACTGACATATGTTTTATGGCTAATTTTATGTGTTAAACTGGCTGGGTCAGGTGCCCAACATTATGCTGTATGTTTCTGTGAAGGTGTTTTTTGGACAACATTAACATTTAAGTTGGTGGACTGTGAATAAAGTAGATTGCTCTTTCTATCAGTGGGTGGACCTCATTGAATCAGTCAAAGGCCTTAATAGAATAAAGACTGGGCAGTGCACAGTGGCTCATGCCTGTAATCCCAGCAGTTTGGGAGGCCGAGGCAGGCGGATTGCCTGAGGTCAGGAGTTCGAGACCAGTCTGACCAACATGGTGAAACCCCATCTCTACTAAAAATACAAAAAAAATTAGCTGAGCATGTTGGCATGCGCCTGTAATCCCAGCTACTCGGAAAGCTGAGGCATGAGAATCGCTTGAACCCAGGAGGCAGAGGTTGCAATAAGCCGAGATCGTGTCACTGCACTCCAGCCTGGGTGACAGAGCAAGACCCTGCCTCAAAAACTAAAATAAAATAAAGGCTGACCTCCCCTGAGCAACAAGGAGTTCTGCCAGCAGACGGCTTTTGGACTTAGACTTGCCCTGGGGTCTCCAGCCTGCTGCCTGTCTTGCAGATTTTGAGCTTGTACCTCCATGATTGTGTGACTCACTTCCTTAAAATAAATCTCTCTCTCATAGATATAGATATAGATGATATACATATAGATACACACATCCCATTGGTTGTGTTTCTTTGGAGAACCCTGATTAATACACATGTAAATCCACATAACTCCATGTCATACACAGTAAAAAAAGAGAGGCCAGGTGTGGTGGCTCATGCTTGTAATCCCAGCACTTTGAGAGGCCGAGATGGGAAGATCAGTTGATGACAGGAGTTTGAGACCAGCCTGGGCAAAATAGCAAGACCCTACCTCTAAAAAAATTTTTTAGGCCAGGTGTGGTGGCTCACGCCTGTAATCCTGGCACTTTGGGGGGCCAAGGCAGGCAGATCATGAGGTCAGGAGATCGAGACCATCCTGGCTAACATGGTGAAACCCCGTTTCTAATAAAAATACAAAAAAATTAGCCAGGTGTGGTGGCGGGTGCCTGTAGTCCCAGCTACTCGGGAGGCCGAGGCAAGAGAATGGCGTGAACCCAGGAGGCGGAGCTTGCAGTGAGCCGAGATCGCACCACTGCACTCCAGCCTGGGTGACAAAGTGAGACTGTCTAAAAAAAAAAAAAAATTGTTTAAAAAATTAGCCAGGTGTGGTGGCAGGCGCCTATAGTCCCAGCTACTTGGGAGGCTGAGGTGGGAGGATTGCTTGAGCCCAGGAGGTCAAGGCTGCAGTGAGCTATGATCGCACCACTGTACTCCAGCCTGGGTGACAGAGTAAGACCCTGTCTAAAATAATAATAATAATAATGAAGAAAAAAAGAGAAAATGAAATGTCAAAGGGCATGGGAATGAAAGATGGTCCGCAGCTACCAGTACTTTCTGTTGTCCGTGAAAATAAATTGGTTTAGTTGCTAAAGATGAATGGATTCATCAAATTAATCTAGATAGGTGATATTCAAACATTTTCCAAACAAAATCCTATATAGAATCTCAGTATGACAAAATGGGTATACTTCAACTGCCTGACCCTCTTGAGGCACATCTGAACTTATTCTGGTCCATTGCCTACAAACAAGATGAGTGCAAGTCTCCCAGTGATATTCTAGCATGACCTCAGTTTTACTTTTATTACAGTGCTGCCCAAGTCTGCACCAACGTTATTATAAATTCCTTATGCTCATAGCTCTTGAACAGGTATAATAAGACAGATTTACAAAGTCAGCAAAAACATTCCTTCCAAACCACTAAAATTTAATTTAATAATATTAATTTAATTTGCCAAATGATGTTTTGCTTAAATTAAGTTGCTACTGGTAACATCAATATGAAAATGACTTCTCTGGAGAAGTTTTTGTGTGTGTTTAACGTGCCTTTACTATATTGCAAATGTATGAAATGAGAAAGAACTCAAATTTCCCACACCCTTTTCCCATTAAAATTACTGAACAACCTTCATTTATATGGGGCCTCATGATATCATTTGATGTGGATATCGTGGAGACCTCTTCATTTCCTTTCTGGGTATCTCATGAAAATTAAAGCAGTACTGCCTGACACCAAAGGGAAGGTAGACACAAGCAGACCCCCAAGCCCTAGTGTGGGCAGTAGCCCTCGTTCAGTAGCCCTATGGGTTCAGTGTTATTATTCTATTCTATAATTCAGATAGAAGCTTACATGCATTTATTTAGAGACGGAGTCTCGCTCTGTTGCCCAGCCTGGAGTACAGTGGCACGATCTCGGCTCACTGCAACCTCCGCCTCCTAGATTCAAGCAATTCTCCTGCCTCAGCCTCCCGAGTAGTTGGAATTACAGACCTATGCCACCACGCACAGCTAATTTTTGTATTTTTAGTAGAGATGGGGTTTCACCATGTTGGCCAGGATGGTCTCGATCTCCTGACCTTGTGATCTGCCCGCCTTGGCCTCCCAAAGTGCTGGGATTACAGGTGTGAGCCACTGCACCCGGCCCATTTTCATGAACATGAAAACACCAATAGATGGCTGGGCGTGGTGGCTCATGCCTGTAATCCCAGCACTCTGGGAGGCCGAGGTGGGCGGATCACAAGGTCAGGAGTTGGAGACCAGCCTGGCCAACATGGTGAAACCTGTCTATACTAAAAATACAAAAAATTAGCCAGGCATGGGGGCACACGCCTGTAGTCCTAGCTACTTGGGAGGCTGAGGCAGAAGAATCGCTTGAACCTGGGAGGCAGAGGTTGCAGTTAGCCGAGATCATGCCACTGCACTCCAGCCTGGGCAACAAAGCTAGACTTCGTCTCAAAAAAAAGAAAACACCAATAGAAGGGAATAGACTTGAGTGGCAAAATGCTATTAGTGCATCCACGTGAAGGGTGAGTAAATGTTCTTCTTTTATTTTTGCAACTATTCTGTAAGTCTGAACTTTTTTGAATTTTAATTCAAAAAACTTTTTAAAGTTGGATTGACCGGGCGTGGTGGCTCACACCTGTAATTCTCAACATTTTGGGAGGCTGAAGCAGGAGGATCACTGGAGGCCAGGAGTTTGGGACCAGCCTGGGCAACATAGGGAGACACTATATCTAAAAAAAAATTAAAATAAAAAAATTAGTTCAGTGTGGTGGCACATGCCTGTAGTCTCATCTACTCGAGAGGCTGAGGCAAGAGTATTGCTTGAGCCCCAGAGTTCAAGGCTGCAGTGAGCTATGATCATGCCACCACATGTCGTATGATCCAACTTTGGTGTCAGAGCAAGACCCTGTCTCTAAAAAATAAATAATCCTTCCTGGGGGAGATAGTTTAAAGAAAATAATAAATAAATAAAATTAAAAATTTAGAAAAAAAAGACTGGGCGTGGTGGCTCACACCTATAATCCCAGCACTCAGGGAGGCTGAGGCGGGTGGATCACCTGAGGTCAGGAGTTTGAGACCAGCCTGCCCAACATGGTGAAACCCCATCTCTACTAAAAATACATAAATTAGCCAGGTGTGGTGGCGAGCGCCTGTAATCCCAGCTACTTGGGAGGCTGAGGCAGGAGAATCGCTTGAACCCAGGAGGTGGAGATTGCAGTGAGCTGCATTACAGCCTGTGCAACAGAGCGACACTCTGTCTCAGAAAAATAATTTTTTTTTAGAAAAAAAAATTCTTATAGAGGAGACCTCACAGCTCACAAGAATATGTCTATACCCCGCAGCGTGAGAAACAGTGATCTACTTCAACCCTTCATTTTATAGATTAGAAAATTGAGACCCAGTGAGCAGAAATGACTTCTGGGAACATTACAGTGCCAATTAGTGGAGAATGAAGATTAAATCTCAGTCTCCTTGTCCGACGCTTCACCAGACTCACTGTGAATTGCAGGGTTTAGATCCCTACATTTCTCACAGGGTGATACAATGCTGTGAGGAATTGTGGAGGATTTCACAATGAACTTGCGTTTCCAGAATGCTCCTCAGCAACCTTGGAGAAGACACCAGCTTGTGCACCCCAAACACATCACAGTCATAATAAAGAGAGTCCACTGTGGATGGAGGAGAGACTCCACTCTGTCAGGAAGCATTTTGTTTTTTTTGTTTTGTTTTGTTTTTTGAGACAAAGCGTCACTCTGTAGTGCAGTGACATAGGCGCGTGCCACCATGCCTGGCTAATTTTTGTATTTTTAATACAGATGGGATTTCACCATGTTGGCCAGGCTGGTCTCAAACTCCTGACCTCAGTTGATCCACCCGTCTCAGCCTCCCAAAGTGCTGGGATTACAGGTGTGAGCCATAGTGCCCGACCGCATTTCATTCTTAAATAGGAAAAAAAACCAAACCTCTTTGCCCTTGTAGTCCAGCTACCACTCAATCCTCCTCTAGGCAGTAATACCTGAGGATGGACAGGGCCAGCGTTGGTGACCTGGGGCCACACCCGTGCCCGGACCCACCTGAAGGTACTTTCTATGCTCTGGGCCCTGCCACCAGCCCTGCACTTTAATTTCTCTTCAGTAAAAAGGAGAGACTACAAAGCTTTAGGGAAAGAGTAAAAATTTCTATACAGAGAAGCACTTGGCAAATTGGAGTAAGAAATAAAATGCAAAATGCTTTAAGAAACGCTCCTCATTTAAACCATCATTTTCCTCTAGGGACAGGCCTCTGAATCTCAGGTTAAATAACTCAGTAGCTGAAAGGTGTGATTACTGTCAAAAGGACTGAAATGTGTAAGGGTTGAAAAGAATTCATGAAGGGTTTGAGCAAATGCTCTTGTCTCTGTCCTACAGAGAGGGTCAAGTTTACGAGAGAAATCCAGGGGGAAACGGCAAGTCCTGGTTCATGAGAAACGGGGACACTGTGGGTGTTCATCAGAGGGCATGACACATGGGGAGGGTTGTTCAAAGAGCCTTATTCCCCCTACCACAAACGTACAGGACTACAAATATGTGGCAAAAGTGCGCTACCCTTTGGTAGCATACTTTGTAATGAAAGTCAACCTCTTCTGTAAGCTATAATCTAGTTCTTAAGAGTCTACACTTAGATTAGGTTGTGGATGAACCCATCTGACCACAAGCCTTAGAAGTTGTGCAACGTTTTCCACAAATGTTAGGTTCACAGTCCATTAGTAGGGTCCCGAGTCCTCACTGTGGTGCCAGCTCACATTCTGGTGCCTTGGGGAGAGTGTGGTGGTGGGAAATGAAAGTCTTTGAGCTGCCTGAGCAATTGGGAAACAAAGGTTGACGAGCAGTCTGACCAATCCCACTCCGTGTTCAGACTCCAGCTCCCTTTGCAGCACAGAAGAGACCAGCATGGCTGCTCCAGCCAGGGGCTGGAGGGGGTGGGGCAGTGAAAGTCTTGCAAGAGCATCTCACCTAACAGAGTGGCTGGGCTAACCAGGAAGTTGGTTTCTGGCGAGGGGGTGCCTCTTTTAGATGTCGCTGTTCCCCAGAAGAGTCGGCTTCCTGCTTTTATTCCTTGTGCCCATACCCCAGCCTCTGCCGTGATGTCACCCCATTTCATGGATGCATCCCCGGTCCTTCTGCTCCCCCTGCACCATTCCCAACCTGGATCTCCCATCCCATCTGTCCCACACACACATATACGGGGCAGCTCCAAGTGGAGTCTCTCAGATGTAACGTGTCCCACGTGGAGGTCCAGAGCTCCCGCTGCATGCCTGCTCCTTTTGTGTGCGCTGTCTCATTTGAAGACACCACTAGACATCTGAGCATCTGCTTTTGTAGTTTTAAATAGAATTGGGGTCTTGCTATGTTGACTAGGCTGGTCTTGAACTCTTGGCCTCAAGTGATCCTCCCACCTTGGGCTCCCAAAGTATTGGGATTGCAGGCTTGAGCCACCGCACCTGGCCCTGAGTGTCATTCTTGACTCTTCCAGGCATCCTCAGAAGCATCCTCCACTCCCCTCCCTCCACCCTGGCCGTGGGTCTCCCACCTCTCCCCACACTACAGCATTGTCCTACCCACTGCTCCCGCCTGACCTTGTGCTCCTTGACTGTATTTCTCAGTGGCTCCTCATTGCCCAAGAGATGAAATGCAAGTTCTTCGGGACAGCAGTCACGGCCTTTCAGTCTGATTTCTGTCTTTTCTGACTCGACTCTTACATCCTGCTGAGGTGGCTGTGCTGGGATTCTGCGCGCCCACCGCGTTGTTTCTAGGCAACAAGCTTTTTGGTTTTTTTGAGTCTTTCTCTGTCGCCTAGGCTGGAGTGCAACGGCATGATGTCGGCTCACGGAAACCTCCGTCTCCAGGATTCAAGCAATTCTCCTGCCTCAGCCTCCTGAGTAGCTGGGATTACAGGTGCATACCATCATGCCTGGCTAATTTTTGTACTTTTAGTAGAGAGGGGGTTTCATCATGTTGGCCAGGCTGGTCTTGAGCTCCTGACCTCAGGTGATCCACCTGCCTCAGCCTCCCAAAGTGCTGGGATTACAGGCATGAGCCAGCGCGCCCAGCTGGCCACAAGTTTTGTGTGCTTCCCCTTACACCTTCAATGCCCTCCTCTGGCCTCGCTTTCTTACTCTGTCTGGCTGACTGCTGAAAACATTCTCTCAGACTTAGCTCAGGGGTTCGCAGCCCCTGAAAGTGGTCCTTGCTTTTCCCATTGGGTTGGATGAGGCCCCTCTGCACCCTCAGCCCCAACAACATGCCTGTCGCCTCACATCTGTCCTTGTTTTAGGATGATCTCTTCATACCTACTGCATATGCTTATTTCTGAGCAGAGACCTGTGTCTTCAGTAGTCAACAAAAGCACATCAAAAATGTTTCCTGAATGATGAATAAATGACCTAAGTTTACCTTTTGGTCCTCAAGAACTATTTTTAAAACAAATATCCATAGTATGATACACCCATCCCCAGCAAGGGGCCTGCTAGGCACTGCTGGAGGGGAGGGGAGCTGGTGCTCTACCTCCTGCTTTGTGGTAGGGAGCAGCCTTGCAAGGGCTGAGTGGCAGATTCTACAGTGTTTACTCGTTCTATGAACTGAGCTCCCTCCTGGGCCTTAATCTCCTTAAAGAGAGAGTCTTGAATTAGAGGAAGTCTAAGCTCCCTTCATATTTCAAGGAATGCCATCAGCAGAAGCAAAGTGGCTTTGCCCGGGGAATATGTGATGAATGATGAGCAGGGGAGAGACCCTTTGTCTGTGGACACCCTCTCGTGGCACCATAGTGTGGGATCCTGTTTAGAGCTGGGGGGATGTTTGATGCTGCTAGAGACATTGCTGATCGTTGGACCAGGCTGGGGAGGGGTGGGTGCTACTGGCACGGATTGGCAGAGGCTAGGGATGCCGCTCAGAACACACAGGGCAGCCCCTGCAACAGAGAATGATCCAGCCCAGTAGTGCCGAGGTGGAGCTGCGCTCGGGGTTTAGTCCCCCACCTTCACCTGGGAACTTGCCAATAGGCCCCGATTCGGGTGACAGTGGCTTCATCTGCTGTACAAAACCTAGAGGCAAGCACACGTGTGTATCTCCTGCAGACACTAAGAAACGTCACTGTCCCTGGGCCACCAGAGAGAATGTGAAGCTGTGTTTGTGTTTAAGCCAAAAACTTCAGGATACTTACCTGTTCAGGATTTACTTGGGTAAATTTGTCCTGACAGCCACACTATGGTATGCTACCTAAATCAGGTAGAGGTAGGCAAGGTTGGTTCTGGACAAAATTCGGATGTAGTCAAATCCACTCCCTCCACTCCCAGCAAACCGTCTGTCATTTTACTGGTTCCTGCCCATGAGGAATTCACAGTCCAGGGGAGGATGTACCCCTTTACCAACTATTTCGCTTTTTGCCCTGGAAATGTTTCCATGACGCCCTCTCGGGTGATAGGAATCCCTCTTTGGTCCCTTTCTCTCTCTCTCTCTCTCTTTTTTTTTTGAGAGACAGAGTCTCACTCCGTCGCCCAGGCTAGAGTGCTGTGGCACAATCTCAGCTCTCTGCAACCTCCACCTTCTGGGTTCAAGTGATTCTCCTGCCTCAGCCCCCCGAGCAGCTGGGATTACAGGCACACGCAACTAGGCACAACTAATTTTTGTATTTTTAGTAGAGACGGGGTTTCATCACAGGCTGGTCTCGAACTCCTGACATCAAGTGATCCGCCTGCCTTGGCTTCCCTAAGTGCTGGGATTACAGACATGAGCCACCGCACCCAGCCTTTTTTTTTTTTTGAGATGGAGTTTCATTCTTGTCACCCAGGCTGGAGTGCAATGGTGCGGTCTTGGCTCACTGCAACCTCCACCTCTTGGGTTCAAGCGATTCTCCTGCCTCAGCCTCCCAAGTAGCTGGGATTACAGGCACACACCACGACGCCCAGCTAAATTTTGTAATTTTAGTAGAGACAGGGTTTCACCATGTTGGCCAGGCTGGTCTCAAACTCCTGACCTCAGGTGATCTGCCCACCTCAGCCTCCCAAAGTGCTGGGATTCCAGGCGTGAGCCACCGCGCCCAGCCGATCCCTTTCTCTTTAATTCTCTAGTTGTTCTTATGGTTCCCATTGCAGCCTGTGGCTTAGTTATATGGTTTGGTGTTATCCATTGAAGCTTCCTGTGCCATATGCATGTCATGTTCTTACCTGCATTGCAAGCCCTTTAGAAGTTTCCGTGGCCCCTCAGTGCCTCCCATACCACTGAGTCTGCAGCAGAAATTCATCAAAAACTTGTTAAAGAAGCAATTAGCTCATGACAATAAAGTAACGCTTGTTCATGCGATGCCTTGGACGTTCCTCATCAACTTTATTCCTAGTGATCCCTTTCCTTGGCCCACCCCCGTTCTCCCTGCACCACTGCCATGTTTCAGTAACTCTGACAGCAGGAGTTCCAGACTGGGCAGGAGGGGCCGGGATTGTGGGAAGAGGAAGATGGCATAGGCCACCCGAGGTTTGAGGGCTCCTTTCCTTCATACCGGCCAGGATGGGAGGTTGACACAGGAGCACTTTCTAGACTTCTCCCACAGGCCCATGGGAAGAGGCTGGGTCTCTGCTCTTTCTGAGTCCCTTACACACTTCTTGAAATAGTAGCCAAAAGTGTTTGTGTCCAGGGAGAAGTGGTGGCAGAACCAGTTGATGGGAAATGGATTTGTGGAGTCTTCCTCCTTTCTGCGTCTCTCTGCCCATTTTTATCTTTCCAGGCTGATGTTCCAGTGGTTACTAATGTCTACTTGGGCTAAGACTCAGGACTGTAACAACTGGGAATGTTCATGGTCATAATGTGTGATGCTCCTGTATTTGTGATCTGTTGCTGTCAGATACTCTTACTTCCACAGAATATATACAATTTTCAGGACCACTACCCAGTTTCTGAGTCTGTGAACACAGAATGGGAAGTGCTTTCAAAAACCACCTGGGTAGTGTTTTAGGCCTATGCTAGTTGAGATATGGACATTAAAATGACTATTTTCTATAACTGCTTATATTAGATAGTCACTCTTGGATACTGACTCATCATAATTGAGGGGGTAGCAATTAATGTCAGGTCCCTGCCTTCACATCTTCATTAAAGCACATCTGCTAATTAAGATGCTTCCAATTCTAAGCCCTGATGGAATGAGTCCTTGAGACGACTCCAGAGACCTGGAGCCTGACCCCTGTTTTGCCACTGACTGGGAGTAGATCACTTTACCTCTCCAGTCCCCTTTTTCTAAAATGTGAGTGATTGCACCTGTGCTACCTGCCCCCAGGTGTGCTGTGAGAAGAAGCTGGGTACATGGCAGTGCTCCCTCACCTGCTTTTTTTTTTTTTTTTTTTTTTTTTTTTCTGAGACACGGTCTTGCTCTGTCACCCTGGCTGGAGTGCAGTGGCGAGATCATAGCTCATGGCAGCCTCGACCACACGGGCTCAAGTGATCCTCCCACCTCGGCCTCCCAAATAGCTGGGACTACAGGCACATGCCACCACACCTGGCTAATTTTTGTATCTTTTGCAGAGATGGGGTTTTGCCATGTTGTCCAGGCTGCTGGAGAACTGAGCTCAAGCAATCCACTCGCTTCAGCCTCCCAAAGTGCTGGGATTACAGCCTCCTCCTTTAAAAAAGACCTCTTAGAACCACCTGGCTCTTTCCTTCTTGTAAACAGAGACTTCACATGCATGTGTTCTGCACGTTCACCACAAGAGCCATAGAGAAAAGCACATGGGAGGCCCCGCAGGAAGAGGAGGAAGGCCCTGGGCCAGGCTGCAACCCTCACTCCCTCCAGCCCAGCTGCCTTCCACGTGCAGGCTGTCCTCCTAGTCATGGTTCCCCCAGGCTCCCCAGGACAGCAGGCCGCAGCTGCTGACTATTAATAGCCAATGTTCCATGTTCTCAAGGTGACAGAGAGAGGCGTGGAAATGCCTATCCTGGCCCTCTCCCACCCCTCTGCCCCTGCATCTTCCCAGTCTGGCACTTCCATTTTTTGGCTGGCAGCTGGGCCAGCTCACCCGGCCTCCCAGGCTCCCCCTGAGGCCGGGTCTTCTTCCCAACACTGGGGTCTCCCACGGCACTGCCCGCCAGCCTGGCTGGGATCCTGCATTGTGCTGAGGAGCAAGGAACTAAGGATTGGTAGGAAATAATATGCAATTCCTAGGGATTATGATAATGTGTATCTATCCTCAATTTAATCATAAGTATAGACAGTTAAACGCTAGATTATAGGCATCAGAAGTTGTTGATTGTTACTAAAAGCCAAGAGGGCAGTACAATGTTATTCAACAGTACATATTCATTAAGGGAGAAAAAGGAAGTGCTTTTGAACATCCCCACTGCATATAATTTACTCTGATGAATACCCACAGAGTATGTATTTCATGTCAAATGCAAGTTAATTTTCCCTCTGGCTCTTTCCCATGAAGTTGCCACTAGGCCATAACTACTTAATCTTGACACCACTGGAGTTTCAGAAGGTCCTTACTAAATTATAGTACTGGAATAATTCCCTCTCACTCGGTGCCTTGCCTCATTCTGTCAGCTCCAGGTGTGGGTACTTTTGGCTCTGTTAGCCTCTCCACCTTTTATTCAGTCTTTCCTAGGGCCTTGCACATTGATGAATTTCTGCTGCAGACTCAGTGGTATGGGAGGCACTGAGGGGCCACAGAAATTTCTAAAGGGCTTGCAATGCAGTTAAGAACATGACATGCATCCTCACAGAGCCATCTCTCTGTCCTATTACTTCCTCAATAACTTTTTCTGTGAGTCCCTTGTCTGACCTCCAGAGAATTCATTCTCATATCTACCTTATAGAAACGCAAGGAAAAATAACCAGCAATGAACCCAGGCATGTTTGCTTAAACATTTAACACACATGTTTTAGGATTACCGTTCAATCCTATTCTTCAATATTTTCCCATTGCCTGCGGTCACTCTGGTTTACGTCTTAAACATGAATCGTCCTCTTTTACTTGGAGATTCTAAGTCTCATCAATGATGTCTACTCTGAAAGAGTACAGAATTTCTCCTTTTAGGAAAAGCAATTAATATTCAAGATGTTTAACTGAATTATTAAAATTTAATGAGATGGCATGGATGCTGGAAAATTATCTGATTATCTAATTGGGCGGGTCCCGGCTCTATCAAAGGCTGACCTCTGCTACCACATGTACTCTGGGCCCCTTCTTGCCCTGTCAAGACCTTCCCTCTTGCAGCTTTCCCTTTTACAGCTTCCTCTATTTTGCAAGATTTTCTCTCTCTCCATTGGATCATACACATAAACAAACATGCTCTAGTATCTATTGTCTTTAAAAATAGCAAAACTGAGCCAAGTGTGGTGGTTTGCGCCTGTAATCTCAGCTACTCAGGAGGCTGAGACAGAAGGATTGTTTGAAGCCAGGAGTTCAAGACTAACCTGGGCAACACAGTGAGATCCCATCTAAAAAAAAAAAAAGGAAAACTGTTTTTGGAATACATGTTCCTCTCCAGCTATTGTCTCCTATTTCTTCTTGGTAGTTTGTCTTTATTCTGTCTCAGATTTCTCCCTTCCCATTCACCCCTTAACCCATAGCAGTTGGGCATTGGAAAATGTAGTCTCTAACTGTTGGGCCCAGTTAAAATGCAAGGTGGGGTATTCTGTTACTAGAAGGACAAAGAGAAGAGCACACACTGGGAGACAGTCAGCTATCTGCCATATTGCACAGCTCCACAACACTCTAAGACCTTGGAATGCTTTAACTTTGAGCTACAGTAAACTATACATACATAGAACAAGGCCATATATATGTATATATGGAGAGAGAGAGAAGGAGGAGAGAGTATCTTTTTTGTCCTTGTTCCTGAATGATAGGTTATCTAGGTTGACAGTTATTTTTTCATGCTTGAAAAATATTGTACCTCTGTCTTATGACTGCAAATGAGAAAGCTCTGCTGACAGTCTGATTTTTATGCCCTCATAGATAAGCTGTCTTTCCTCCCTGGCTGCTCCTAAAACCTTCTGTTTTGGTGATCTATGTTCACAATGATGTGACCTGGGCTTCTTTTTTTGTTATTTAGCTTGAGATTCACTTAATTCCTAAATCTGGGGATTTGTATCTTTCATCAACTCTGGAGAATTCCCTGCCATTGAATGTCTGATCATTCTTCTTTCTTATGAAATTCCTTGTCACTGTGCTTCCAATCTTCTCATTCCATTCATCATCATATTTATTTTTCTCTTCCATTTTTTAAATTTATTTGTCTCTGTGCTGAATTCTGGGTAAGATCTTTATGTATTTTGCTGTTCATAATTTTTTCTGCCTTCTGTTTTCAACAAAATATTCTGTTAAAGCACAGTAAAGTCTTATTTTAAAATTTACATACACACATATGCACACACACACATGCAGACTTCAACGTTAAACATTTGTACACATCAAGTTTCAGATGTTTATTTATTAATAAGGTCAAACCCCGAAGATACACCAAAGTGATTTTGTTCAGTTAAGGAGAAAATATCTTCTAAGTAGAAAATTGTGTGGATAGCTTCTGAAGACCTTCATTCTAAGCAGCTTTAAATAAAAACAAATTTTCTTTTATAAGTCCATGGGAACTCTAAGGCTAGGGTCATCCTTTCTGTCCTACTGGACACAGGGTGGACGTTCCTTCTGTCCCACAGACACCCAGTGCCGCTGCAGGACCCCAGCTCCAAAAGGACACAGATCCAGCTGGATGCTTCTTAGCATAAACATTCTCGAAGGCAAAAACCTGAATTTTCCAGGCCTAGGAAATGATTGCCTAATTCTTTCAGTTGTTTTTTTAACCTATCGATTGAGTTTTTAATTTCCATTATTTATTTTATTTTATTTTTAGAAGTACTGTGTTTCTTTTTTCAAGTCTGTTTGATCTTTTTGATACTATCTTCTCTTTTTGGGGGTGGGGTGGGTGGGAGACAGAGTCTTGCTCTGTTGCCCAGGCTGGAATGCAGTGGCATGATCTCGGCTGACTGCAATCTCCGCCTCCTGGGTTCAAGCCATTCTCCTGCCTCAGCCTCCCGAGTGGCTGGAATTATAGGCGCCTGCCACCAGGCCCAGCTAATTTTTGTATTTTTAGTAGAGATGGGGTTTCACCATTGTGGCCTGGCTGGTCTTGAACTCCTGACCTCAGGTGATCCACCCACCTCAGACCCCCAAAGTGTCGGGATTACGGGTGTGAGCCACTGCGCCTGGCCAGTTTTTTGTTTTTTTTTTTGAGACAGGGTCTCACTCTGTCACCCAGGGTGGAGTGCTGTGGTTCGATCTCTGTTCACCGCAGCCTCAACATCCCAGGATCAAGCAGTTCTTGTACCTCAGCCTGCCAAGTAGCTGGGACTACAGGTGTATGCCACCATGCATGGCTAACTCTCTTATTTCTTGTTTATGTTTTAATCCCTGGTATTTTTTTAAACAGTGTAAACAGGATCATTTTATATTCCATATGGGATAATTCCACTATCTGGTGCCCTGGGGGACCTAGCTCTGTGGTGGTCATTTCTGTTGCCTCTTGCTCATGGTAGCTTGTTCACTTGTATGTTTGTGACTGGGGCTGTGAACTCATGGCCTTTGGGCTTTATGTGTGGAATTTTGAGAGGCTTTGGTTGAGTGCGCAAACCTCTAGAAAGGATTTACTTTTATCTTCTGCCAGCTGCCCTCAACCCAAGACCACTCTAAGTTAAAGTTCTCAGCTCTGGGGTTTCTGGACAGCCCAGGTGATTTAAATTCATTCCCCAAATCCATGTGCCAGAAGGCTAATGTTATACATTTTCAGGGGCCTTTTTTCCCTGCACCTAGAGCCAAGGCCAAAGCAGATACGCTTCTTTGTCATGATCGTGCTGCGGTGTGGAGTTTTTCAGGCCCAGCTTTTCGCTGAGGGTGGCAAATATATGTGATGCAGCTCATTTCCAGCTTCCCAAATTATATGGACCCAAGGCCTTACCTCACGAGGTCATTCAAACTCAGGGCCTTGGAAACTGAGAGTGGTAAACTCCTTCATAGGGTCTATGGACAGAGGCTGTCAGACCTGTTTACCACCATGGTTTCCTGGTCTCTTCATTTCTGACTCCTGAGAATTGCCTCTGCTGCCTTGAAAGTGCAGTCAAATTTTTTTTTTTTAAAAAAAAGCTTAAACAATTATTGTATTCAGGCTGGGCGTGGTGGCTTACGCCTGTAATCCCAGAAATTTGGGAGGCCAAGGTGGGCGGATCATTTGAGGTCAGAGGTTCCAGACCAGCCTGGCCAACACAATGCAACCCTGTCTCTACTAAAAATACAAAAATTAGCCGGGTGTGGTTGTGGGTGCCTGTAATCCCAGCTACTCGGCAGGCTGAGGCAGGAGAATTGCTGAAACCTGGGAGGTGGAGGTTTCAGTGAATCGAGATCATGTCAGTGCACTCCAGCCTGGGTGACAGAATGAGACTCCATCTCAAAAAAAAAAATACATATGTATATATATATAAGTATTCATTATTTTTAGATGTTTTATTTAGCATTGCTTTAGCAGGATATCTACTCCACCTTATTAGTGGAAAAGGTAGTTTGCTTCCATATTCAAAAATCACTTACCCTTAGGAAAAAATATTTCGCAAAAAAAGAAATATTATCATAACCAGAAAAAAAATTGGCTGGAAGTTACCAAACCCAGATCTATAAATGTTGCTTACATCTTGGACTGCTCTAGAAACCCAGACGTGGTAACAGGGATGCCTGAATTAGGCTGCATTCTATTTAGGCAACTTTATCTTATATAATTTCACATATGTATCTTTATCTTTGCCTCCCTAATGTGAATTGTATTCTAGCATTGATGTAATTATATGAGCCAAATGGAAGACTAGTTAAGAAATATACAGGATCAGGCCAGGCAGGGTGGCTCATGCCTGTAATTCCAGCATTTTCGGAGGCTGAGGCAGGTGGATCACTTGAATCTTGGAATTTGAGACCAGCTTGGGCAACATGGCAAGACCCTGTCTCTACAAAAATACAAAAATTAGCTAGGGCTGGGCATGGTGGCTTACACTCGTAATTCCAACACTTTGGGAGGCCGAGGCAGGCGGATCACTTGAGGTCAGGAATTCAAGACCAGCCTGACCAATATGGTGAAACCCCATCTCTATTAAAAATATAAAAATTAGCCTGGCATGGTGGCATGCGCCTGTAATCTCAGCTACTCGGGAGGTTGAGGCATGAGAATCACTTGAACCCAGAAGGCAGAGATGGAAGTGAGCCGAGATCGTGCCACTGCACTCCAGCCTGGGTGATAGAGCGAGACTCCGTCTAAAAAAAAATTAGCTGAGCATGGTGGCACACGCCTGTAGTCACAGTTACTCAGGAAGCTGAGGCAGCAGGACCCATTGAGCCCAGGAGGGTGATGCTACAGTGAGTCAAAAATCACACCACTGCACTTCAGCCTGGTCAACAGAACGAGACTCTGTCTCAAAAAAAAAGAAAGAAAGAAAAGAAAGAAATATACAGGATGAAAGAAGGAAATGTTATTACTAAGTAAGAGAGTGAGTTGTGTTGGGTGGCTCGAAGATACCTGGTGTGTTTGATGTCACCGTGATGTAAAAGATGGACATCTGGATGGTGAGTGTGCTAAGCAGGTCAGGCCCACTCTTCGCCAAATGTCATTGTCTCCTAGAAGAATGATTTGCATGGAATTGCTGGTGCGTGATTGTCCCACCACAGCACACACCCTGTGACCCCGTGGTTGCCTAGGCATGGAGAGCCACCTCGATAAGCACACTCTCAATTTCCATAGCACTCATTTACCTAAATAGCTAGTTCTCAAAACCTGGACCCTTGACCTTGCAAAACAGAAACTCTTCAAGCATAGAAATAGCAGTGGAGTTCTCAAGCACAGCACTAAGTTTTCTGATAAAAAGCTACTTTATTTTGGCTGCTGAGAACACTTGCTTAAGTGTAGTGGCGGGGCCTTAGGGGAACATTTCCAATACTTGTGGTTCATTGGATCGGCTCCCTTCAATCTTAAGTGATTCAGTGTGTGTGTGTGTGTGTGTGTGTGGCCATTTTCATGTCATCCTCCCTGTCAGCTTTGGCAAAAATCTTATGCTAAGTAATAGCATAAGATTATGCTTTGATGTCACACATCTTGGGTTAAAATCCCAGTTCTGACACTTACCACCTACATGAACTTCAAAAATTACTTAACCCCTCTGAGCTCAACTGCCTCAAATAAAAACCATGGATAATAATCGTGCATGCCTCCTGTGAGGACAAGGCAAAACATATAGCACATTTCTTGGCACGTGTCAAGTGCTCAGGAAATGTAAGCTCCTGGCTTGATGGGTGTTGGTGTTAGGAAGGGCAGAACAACTGTGGAAAAAATAAGCAAGAGAAAATGCCCCAGGCTTTGGTTTCACTTGGCCTAGCACTGTTTTGTTTTGCTTTTTCTTCCTCCTAATTAATTCCTTGTACAAAGCACAGGATGTACGGCTGTCCTGTATCCTGCTTATATCCTGGTTCTGCCATTTACTAGTGACCTTAGAAAAGCAGATTGCTTGGATGGGTATATGGTAACACATCTCTTGGCTTCATGCATGAAAGTTTGTATTCCACTCACATAAAGTTGGTTGTGGGTGCAAGGAAGCTGCCTTCTTTCCAGTGGCTAAGCAGCATGCGCCGTTCACCTTATTCAGCTCCCATCTCCAGGTCCCCAGAATTGCCCTGACAGAGAGGCGCCCACAACCCCTCTCCCTATGTCCATACATCACTTTTTTTAAATTTATTTTTTATTCTTTATTTATTTTTTAAGACTGAGCTTGCTGTGTCGCCCAGGCTGGAGTGCAGTGGCACGATCTTGGCTCACTGTGACCTCCTCCTCTCAGGTTCAAGTGATTCTCCTGCCTCAGCCTCCTGAGTAGCTGGGATTACAGGCGCGCACCACCACACCCGGCTAATTTTTGTATTTTTAGTAGAGACGGGGTTTCGCCATGTTGGTCAGGCTGGTCTCGAACTCCTGGACTCATGATCTGCCCACCTCGGCCTCCCAAAGTGCTGGGATTACGCACGTGAGCCACCACACTCGACCCCACTTTTTATTTTTAAATATTTATTATTATTATTATTATTAGAGACAGGGTCTCACTCTCACGCAGGCTTGCATGCATGGTGTTGAGAGGTGACAGCGTGCTGGCAGTCCTCACAGCCCTCGCTTGCTCTGGGTGCCTCCTCAGCCTGGGCTCCTACTTTGGTGGCACTCGAGGAGCCCTTCAGCCCACCGCTGCACTGTGGGAGCTCCTTTCTGGGCTGGCCAAGGCCGGAGCCCACTCCCTCAGCTTGCGGGGAGGTGTGGAGGCAGAGGCGCGAGCGGGAACCGGGGCTGCGTGCGGCGCTTGCGGGCCAGCTGGAGTTCCAGGTGGGCGTGGGCTTGGCGGGCCCGCACTCGGAGCAGCCGGCCAGCCCTGCCGGCCTCGGGCAATGAGGGACTCAGCACCCGGGCCAGCGGCTGCGGAGGGTGTACTGGGTCCCCCAGCAGTGCCGGCCCACCGGCGCTGTGCTGGATTTCTCCCCGGGCCTTAGCTGCCTTCCTGCAGGGCAGGCCTCGGGACTGCAGCCCGCCATGCCTGAGCCTTCCCCTGCCTCCGTGGGCTCCTGTGCAGCCCGAGCCTCCCCGACGAGCGCCGCCCCCTGCTCCATGGCGCCCAGTCCCATCGACCACTCAAGGGCTGAGGAGTGCGAGCCGACGGCTAGGGACTGGCAGGCAGCTCCACCTGCAGCCCTGGTGCGGGATCCACTAGGTGAAGCCAGCTGGGCTGCTGAGTCTGGTGGGGACGTGGAGAGTCTTTAAGTCTAGCTCAGGGATTGTAAACACACCAATCAGCACCCTGTGTTTAGCTCAAGGTTTGTGAGTGCACCAATCGACACCCTGTATCTGCTGCTCTAGTGGGCCTTGGAGAACCTGTGTGTCAAAACTCTGTATCTAACTAATCTGATGGGGAGGTGGAGAACCTTTGTGTCTAGCTCAGGGATTGTAAACGCACCAATCAGCACCCTGTCAAAACAGGCCACTCGGCTCTACCAAGCAGCAGGATGTAGGTGGGGCCAAATAAGAGAATAAAAGCAGGCTGCCCGAGCCAGCAGTGGCAACCTGCTTGGGTCCCCCTCCACACTCTGGAAGCTTTGTTTTTTCGCTCTTTGCAATAAATCTTGCTACTGCTCACTCTTTGGGTCCACACTGCTTTTATGAGCTGTAACACTCACTGCGAAGATCTGCAGCTTCACTCCTGAAGCCAGCGAGACCACGAGCTCACCGGGAGGAACAAACAACTCCAGACGCGCTGCCTTAAGAGCTGTAACACTCACCGCGAAGGTCTGCAGCTTCACTCCTGAGCCAGCAAGACCACAAACCCACCAGAAGGAAGAAACTCCAAACACATCTCAACATCAGAAGGAACAAACTCCAGACGCGCCACCTTAAGAGATGTAACACTCACCGCGAGGGTCCGTGGCTTCATTCTTGAAGTCAGTGAGACCAAGAACCCACCAATTCCAGACACAGTGTGATCTTGGCTCACTGCAGCCTTGACTGCCCAGGCTCAAGCAAACCTCCCATCTCAGCCTCCCGAGTAGTTGGGACCACAGGCACGCACCACCCCACCCAGCTAGTTAAAAAAATTTTTTTTGGTAGAGATGGGGGTCTCACTCTGTTTCTCAGGCTGATCTCAAACTCCTGGCCTCAAGCAATCCTTCCTCCTTAGCTCTCAAAGTGCTGAGATTATAGGCATGCATTACCACACCCAGCTCATCACTTTTTCTTGTAGCCTATTGGCCAGCATTAGTCATACAGTGCTCCTTCTCTCAGGGCTGGGATGGAGGGATGGGGGCATTGTAACAGGTGAACATTACTGCCTCTACCACGAAAATCTCTTACCCTCTTTGTGTCTCATTTTCCTTATCTGTGAAATGGAAATAATATTTCTCAGGGTTGCTAAGAGGATTGATGGCACATATAGAGTATTAATAATATATTTGTCATGGTCCTGGCAAGAAATAGATGGCACACGGACAAGAATTTATTGTTACTAGAAGATGTTGGGACTAGGTACAGAGGTGTGGGCAGAGTTAAGGGAACCATTGGTGGATGGTGTCCAAGGTTGGATTGAAGCCCAGCTGGAAACCAGAGGGCAAGGGAGCCTGGGAGATGTATTTTGTAGAGGTCAGGCCCCCAGGCACAGAGCAGATCTGAGTGGAGTCAGGGAACAACCAGCACAGTATGTAAAACCAACCAGCATGGTCCACGATACTGACCAGCAGGGTACATGATACCAGCACAGTACTTGATACCGTCCAGCACAGCACACGATACCGACCAGCACAGTACATGATGCTGACCAGTGCAGTACACAATGACAACCAGTGAGGTACATGATGCCAACCAGCATGGGCCATGATACCAACCAGCACAGTACACGTTACTGACCAGCATGGGCCATGATACCAACCAGCACAGTACACGTTACTGACCAGCATAGTACATGGTACTGACCAGCATGGTACATGATACTGACCGGCATGGAACATGATACTGACCAACATGGTCCATGATACTGACCAGCATGGTACATGATACTGGACACGCTCAACTTTTAGTTAAATCTGAAAAGCTCGCCATTTGTTGAGCCTGTAGAGTGTTGGAGACTTGCCCCATCCCACACTGATCTGGCTTCATTCTCGAACTTTCCTTTGCCCTTCACTGAAGCAGCTAGCAGAAAGGGTTGTTACTGTAGACCTCAAGTTGTAGCATAAATCCGGACGGCCATGTCTGTGACAAATGTCCCAGGAATCACACATTTGTCCAGTGATGACACCTGGTCCCCTCATTCTTATTTGGATCTACAGAGCTATTGTGTCTCTACCTTAACACATGTGGCTCCCTGACACTTGTCTGAGAAGGATGAGGCTTGATTAGGAGCTCTAAGAGCTCAAGCCCATGACTGCGGTCTCCAGCTCCTCTTGCCTGTGCTATTGTAACAGCCTGGTCTTGACTCCATGCTCACTCCATTCTAACAGCATTTCTTTCATTTTAAAGAACATTTAACCCTTTCTTCTTTCACAGAGAAAAAAGTCCAAACTCCTTAGTCTGTTATCCATAGCTACTGTTCCTTCTCACCTCCCCAACACCCTCTATCCAAAACCTATTTAAACCTATTCCAGCCACATCTAGGTATTCACAGCTTTCCTGTATCTTCCCTCCTTGAATCTGCAGATGGAAAACAGCTGCAGCCACCTGTGGTTGCTTGCTGAAGTCCTTTCCTTTAGGGCCATGTCAATGCCAACCTGTGTCAAACTCCCTTTCTCAATTCTCCCAGGAGGAAAAGAGAATCCCTTTTTAACCTTTATGTTCTGATAGGATTGTTGTCCGCCTGATGCTCGTAATTTATTTATGTGTTTTTGTCTTTTACAGGTCACAAGCATCACTCAAACCGTCTTCATTTCTGAATCTTTCTCGTGGTGCTTAGCGTGGTGTTTTGCAGGCAGTAGATTCTTAATAAGTATTTGTGCAATTGGAGTAAGTCCATTGTGAAATTTTTTCAAAAATAACTCCCATCAGAGTTGGGAAAAGGGAAAGCTCCATTGCTCAGTCTTTAATTTAGATAAACCTCTTTTTTGAATTTCAGAACTTCAAACTTCTACCTGTGGAGGGATGTGGACCCATAAGGAGGCATAGCATGGGAGACACAGTAGGTTTATGAGGCAGGTAGGTTTCCTTGCTGCCCTTGTGTGAATCCTTAGAAGAATGTGAAGAGAGCTGTGCTGGCTTCACTGTGCATTACAGGTCAGGTGCTGGGAGGTGGTCCCTGCCTTTTGCTTTGTACAACAAAGACAACAGATTCTTGCTGATGGCTTTGTGACCTTTGGTGTCAAACTCAGTGTGGGGCATGGAGACTGAAGGTCTGGCTCTCCCTAAGGTGCCTGTCAAGAGGGACTGGTGGAGATTCTCACCAGGAAGTTTACATACACAGAACTCCCAGCAGGAGAGGGTGAGCTGCCAGGATCTCTGCTTACCTCCCATGAGCCTTCCAGTCAACAATTTATTTGCAAAAATGTCATCTTTATTACTTAATTGCTCAGGAGGCTTTGCTTCCATCCAGTGCAATGTGGAAAATGTGGGTCGCCCCTTTCACTAAGATGGGCTTCAAAGCCTCAGCCCCCAGGGCTCTGCTCTCTCATGGGCTCTGGGAAATCGCTGGTTATTTCCTGTTCCCCTGACCTGCCCCCTGCTGCTGCCCCAGAACATGAGGAGACTGCTCCTCCCTGTCTCTCCCTTCTTTAAGCAGCAGCTTAGAAATAATATCCTGTGTTTGTGAAGCATGCGCCAGCAAGACTCCCAACGCCCTCCACAAACATCAGCTCATCATGACTGCGCTCGCGTTTTTCTCACCATGTCATGGCAAGGAGGTGGCAGAAAGGCTACAGTGTCGGTGGGATGGGGGTAATTGTAGTTGGAATATAAAATAGGAGTTAAAAATGGAAAAGGTCAGAAAGCCCAAGCTCCTGGTTTCAGAATAAAGTTCATTCTGGAATTTTTCCTTCTTTTAGATTCTGGTACCTGGGCCACTGTCTTAGTGACATTTCAGTACAGTACAGGGCAGGTTCACTGTGTTTTGTTTGCTGATACAGACTAAGCATCCTTAATCGGAAAATTCAGAATCCAAAACTTCTTGGGCACCAACATGCCACAAGTAGAAAATTCCACACCTGAGCTCATGTGAGGGGTCGCAGTCAAAAGTCAAGTGCACAACACACAGTTTATTTATCATCCCCATCTGGGAGGAAAAAGATCCTTCAGGCCCTCCTGGCCCCCTTCTGCTGTAATATATGTTCAGTGTACATACCCGGATTCCCCCACATAGCCATAGCCACAAAGGGTGAGAAAATGGCACATGTGCAGGCCGGATGCAGGTTCCCCAAATTGCCCCACATGGTGCCAAGACCTGCATGCATTACTCACTGTGTTTTTTTGCTTATTCTCTGGTCTGTGATGCGAAAGTATTGTTGAAAATGTTAAAAGGGCCTGCAGACACCTCTGTGGGTAACAGTGATAACAAAAAGCATTTATATTTACCTGTAGCACAGAAAGTCAAGCTGTTAGAGAAACTGGAAGTGGTGTGTGAAGTGTCTTTCAGAAGAGATGGTGTCAGAATGGACATCATATACGACCTGAGGAAACAGAAGGATAAACTGTTGGAGTTCTATGCCGAAAGTGATGAAAATAAGTTAACGATAAATAGAAAAACAGTGCTTAAGGCTGAAAACAAAGATCTCGATCGTGTATTGAAAGAATGAATTGGGAGGCCGGGCGCGATGGCTCACGCCTGTAATCCCAACACTTTGGGAGGCCAAGGTGAGCAGATCACGAGGTCAGAAGATCGAGACTATCCTGGCTAACATGGTGAAACCCCATCTCTACTAAAAATACAAAAAATTAGCTGGGCGTGGTGGTGGGCGCCTGTAGGCCCAGCTACTTGGGAGGCTGAGGCAGGAGAATGGCGTGAACCCAGGAGGCGGAGCTTGCAGTGAGCCGAGATGGTGCCACTGCACTCCAGCCTAGGCGACAGAGTGAGACTCTGTCTCAAAAAAAAAAAAAAGAAAGAAAGAAAGGAAGAAAGAATGAATTGGGCTGGGCGTGGTGGCTCACGCCTGTAATCCCAGCACTTTGGGAGGCCAAGGCAGGCAGATCATAAGGTCAAGAGATTGAGACCATCCTGGCCAACATGGTGAAACCCCGTCTCTACAAAAAATACAAAAATTAGCTGGATGTGGTGGTGCGCACCTGTAGTCCCAGCTGCTCGGGAGGCTGAGGCATGAGCATCACTTGAACCTGAGAGGCAGAGGTTGCAGTGAGCCAAGATTATACCACTGCACTCCAGCTTGGGCAACAGAGTGAGACTTTGTCTCAAAAAAATAAAAGTGGATCCATCAGTGTGGCAATGAACACCCATCACTTAATGGTATGCTGATTGTGAAACAAGCAAAGATCTATGACTTTGAACTGGCAATTGAAGTGAAATGTGAATATTCAACAGGCTGGTTGCAGAAATTTAAGATACAGCATTAAAGTTTTTGAAGATGTGTGGTGACAGAGCATCTGATGATCACAAAGCAGCAGAGAAATTCATTGATGAGTTTGCCAAGGTCATTGCTGATGAAAGTCTGATGCCAGAACAAGTCTGTAATGCTGATGAAACATCACTGTTTTGGCATAATTATCCCAGAAAGACACTGACAAAAGCTGATGAGGCAGCCCCCAAGTATTAAGGATGCTAAGGACAGAGCAAGTGTGCTGGGCTGTGCTAATGCAGCAGGTGTGCATAAGGGTCAACTTGCGATGGGCAAAAGCTTCTTTCCTCACTGTTTTCAAGGAGTGAATTTCTTACCAGTCCATTATTATGATGACAAAAAGGCATGGGTCACAGGGACATCTTTTCTAATTGGTTTCACAAACATTTTTGTACCAATGGCTCATGCTCACTGCAGGGAAGCTAGACTGGATGACAACTGCGAGACTTGGTAATTCATTGACAACCGTTCTGCTCCTTTCCCAGCTGAAATTCTCATCAAAAATGTTCATGCTGTGTACTTTTCCCCAAATGTGACTTAATTAATTCAGCCGTGTGACCAGGTTATCCTTAGATCAATGAAGAATAAATATAACAACACTTTCTTGAACAGCATGCTGGCAGCAGTGACTAGAGGTGTGGGTATGGAAGGTCTTCAAAATGAGTTTAGCATGGGGATGCTGTATAAGCTGCTTCCAATGCCTGGAACCCAGCAACTTAGACACAGTTGTGCACACCTGGCAGGAAACCTCTGGCCTGAGACTATGTTCAGTGATGATGATGAACAAGGTGGTGACTTTGAAGGATTCTGTATGTCAAGTGAGAAAAAATGATGTCTAATCCCCTTACAGGTGAAAAAAATATATATCTTCAGACCCCTTTCGTAAGCTGGAAGGAGTGGATATTGAAGGAGTTTTTAACATCAATAATGAGGCTTCCATCATTCATTCATGACCAATGGTGAAATTGTTGAAATGGTTCTGAATGCAGGTGATCATGGTAACAGTGATGAGGAAGATGACATTGTTAACACTGCAGAAAAAGTGCCTGTTGATGAGATGATGAAAACATGTGCTGGGCTTATTAAAAGACTAGAGCAGTGCAGATTCATAACAGAACAAGAAATCATCATGCAGTTTATAAAATCAAAGAGAGACATCTAAGACAAAAGCTGTTAATGAGGCAGATGACTCTGGAGGAAACATTTTAAAAAGCCACCCAGTAGAACGCCTCCTCATTCCTAAAGAACTCAGTTCCTGGTCCCTCAACTGCTTCTGATGTTTCTTCTCACCTAAAAACTAAAATACAGGCCAGGCGTGGTGGCTCATGCCTGTAATCCGAGCACTTTGGGAGGCTGAGGTGGGCGGATCACGAGGTCAGGAGTTTGAGACCAGCCTGGCCAATATAGTGAAACGCCGTTTCTACTAAAAATACAAAAATTAGCTGGGCGTTGTGGCGCACCTGTAGTCCCAGCTACTTGGGAGGCTGAGGCAGGAGAATAGCTTGAACCCAGGAGGTGGCGGTTGCAGTGACCCGAGACCACGCCATTGCATTCCAGCCTGGGTAACAAACAAATAAAAAAACAAAAAACAGTAACCTTTGAATCGAACATAGCACAGTAGGAGGAGACTGACACCTGCCTCTGTTTGCCATTGCTGTTGTCTCACAGCTGATGCAGGTGTTCTGTGGATGCTACTGTGCTGCTTAGTTACCTGGAACACATTATTTTTCACTGTATTAATAGTTTATCATTTTTTTACTAAATATTTATGTATGGATAAGTGTAAAAACATGATTGTTGATCAGTAGCATATAAATTCAGAGTCAGACATGATGGTGATGCTGAACAACCACAGACCGGGGGGGTCCACATGGGGGTAGAGATAGTGACCCCTTTGGTTCTGACGGTTCTGTGTATACAATCTTTGTTTCATGCACAAAATTATTAAAAATATTGTATAAAATGGGCCGGGCGCAGTCGCTCATGCCTGTAATCCCAGCACTTTGGGAGGCCCAGGCGGGCGGATCACCTGAGGTTAGGAGTTCGAGACCAGCCTGGCCAACATGGTGAAAACCCGTCTCTACTAAAAATACAAAAATTAGCCAGGCGTGGTGGTGGGTGTCTGTAATCCCACCTACTCGGGAGGCTGAGGTAGGAGAATCGCTTGAACCTGGGAGGCAGAGGTTGCAGTGAGCCAAGATCCTGCCACTGCACTCTAGCCTGGGCAACAGAGTGAGAGTCTGTTTCCAAACAAACAAAAAAAAAAGTGTATAAAATTACCTTCAGGCTATGTGTATAATGTGAATATGAAACATAAGTAAATTTTGTGTTTAGAGTTGCGTCCCATCCCCAAGATATGTCATTATGTATATGGAAATATTCCAAAATCTGAAAAAGTTCATATATTAGTCTGTTCTCATGCTGCTAACAAAGACATACCTGAGACTGGGTAATTTATAAGGAAAAAGAGGTTGAATGGACTCACAGTTCCATGTGGCTGGGGAGGCCTCACAATCATGGCAGAAGGTGAAAGGCACATCTCATATGGCGGCACGGAAGAGAGAATGAGAGCCAAGTGAAAGGGGTTTCCCCTTATAAAACCATCAGATGTCGTGAGACTTATTCATTACCATGAGAACAGTATGGGGGAAACTGCCCCCCATGATTCAATTATCTCGCGCAGGGTCCCTCCCACAACACATGAGAATCATGGGAGCTACAATTCAAGATGAGATTTGGGTGGGGACACAGCCAAACCATATCTGTCCATAATCTGAAACACTCTGGTCCTGTGCATTTTGGATAAGGGATGCTCAACCTGTATTGGTGAAAACATGACCTGATTTTTTGTAGAACAGACTGCATGCAGTTAGGAAATCTGTTGTACTTGTGACTCAGCTGGAGGAATTAAGTGCCTACTAGCTTAAATACATTAACTCATGGGTCTTTCTAATGCGCTCCCCATTTTATGGATAAAAACTGAGGTCTGGAAGATGAGCCAGATCTCGTGTCCACAGCTCTTTGCCCTGGACCGTGGCTCTGGGTTTTCCTGAATTTGATAGGAATGTGAGAGTTAGGCTTGGAGACCACAAAGGTTTCCATTCATCTCCCCACCTTGATTGCTTGTTTCTGGGCCTGGAAATAGTGGAGTGGATGTGTCCAGCTTCTAGCTGCTGTGCCTCTGCCTTCTACCTTGGCCCTGCCACTTTGAGTGTCTCTAAAGATCAAACCAGCCTTGGCACAGTGGCTCATGCCTATAATCCCAGCACTTTGGGAGGATCGCTTGAATCCAGGTGTTAGAGACCAGCCTGGGCAACATAGGAAGACCTCATCTCTACAAAACATTTTTAAAATATTAGCCAGGCATGGTGGTGCACACCTGAAGTCCTAGCTACTTCAGAGGATAAAGTGGGAGGATCGCTCGAGCCCAGCAGGTTAAGGTTGCAGTGAGCTATGATCACACCACTGCACTCCAACCTGGGTGACAGAGTGAGACCCTGTCTCTTAAAAAAAAAAAAAAATCCCAGACTTTATTTTTTTTGTTTTATTTTTTGAGATGAAATCTCACTCCGTCCCCCAGGCTGGGGTGTAGTTGCATGATCTCAGCTGACTGCAACATCTGCCTCCCGGTATCAAGCGGTTCTCCTGCTTCAGTCTCCCAAGTAGCTAAGATTACAGGCGCCTGCCAACCACACCCAGCTAATTTTTATATTTTTAGTAGAGACGGGGTTTTGCCATTTTGGCTGGGCTAGTCTTGAACTCCCGACCTCAAGTGATCCACCCGCCTCAGCCTCCCAAAGTGCTGGAATTACAGGCATGAGCTACCACGCCCAGCCCCAGACTTCAATTCTCTTCCTTCAGCCTTCACTCACTATGGGCTCATCCAATCTTAGAACTTAGACCTAGAAGTTCACCTGGATCTTATCTCAAACTATAATCTGTTCTGCTCAGCAGAGCCAGGTAAATACTATTAAGGGTAAGCACGCAGCACACCACACACACCTGCACAAAACAGGAGACTGGGCCGGGCGCGGTGGCTCACGCCTGTAATCCCAGCACTTTGGGAGGCCGAGGTGGGCGGATCACGAGGTCAGGAGATCAAGACCATCCTGGCTAACATGGTGAAACCCCCGTCTCTACTAAAAATAAAAAAAAAAAAACTAGCCGGGCGTGGTGGCGGGCACCTGTAGTCCCAGCTACTCAGGAGGCTGAGTCAGGAGAATGGCGTGAACCCGGGAGGCGGAGCTTGCAGTGAGCCGAGATGGCACCACTGCACTCCAGCCTGGGGAGCAGAGTGAGACTCCATCTCAAGAAAAAAAAAACAAAAAGAAAAAACAGGAGACTGGCGCCCTCCTAACATGTCCCCAAATAAGGAAACTCTTCAGCCTTCAGCACTGCGTGATATAAGCTCTATCTACCCAAAGCTTAATTTCTGCTGCTCCTTTATAGCCTGTCCTCACATTCCAACCGGGATTCTTGCTAGTCATGCAAAATGCTGAAAACCTTCCCAGTGCAAGTGGGTATTCACCTGCAGTTTCCTCTCCATAAAATGCCCTCTCCAGTCCCCCTTTCCACTGAGTGAACACTATGTTTTCTTCAAAGCCTATTTCAAGCACCACTTCCTTCATGAAGTCTCCCTGATGCCACAATTCTATACACTTGCTTCAACCCCCCACAAATCACCATGTTTCTCATATGGAATTCATCTTATATCATCCTGTCACATAATTCTTTTTGTCTTATTCAAATGCTACTTCTATTGCAAATTCCTGAAAAATGAGTCTGTGCCTCCTTTCTTTTTTATTTTTCCACAGTACATATTGTGGTATTGACACATAATAGACGCTAAATAGATGTTTGTTGATTGCATGGATGACTATTTATTTGCACTACCAGGTGCTCAATAAATATTTGTTGAATCTGGTTTGCCAATGATCCCCAACATGACTTCTAGTTGTGGCTTCTCCATCAAACCTCCAGTTTTGTATTCCACATGCCTTCAATAATGTATATGGAAAGGGCTTACCTTTACCTGAAATGGAGCAGATAAAAAACGGATCTACCCTCCCCGACCCCAATCCCAGCTTCATTACTTTTGTCCTTTGCCTCACAAATCTTCCCAGCCTGTGTCTTCGTCAGTTACTTCACACGGGGCTTGACGTGCATCAGAAACCTGACGGGGCAGCCAAGTTCCCAGCACCTGACGTTCATAGATTAATCAGTATCACAAAATTATAGTTTGTCAGAGCTAAAAGCGACCTCAGTCCAACCCATTCATTACAGATGAAGAAACCAAGCTCCCAAGGGATTTGCACAGAACTCGCGGCGGAACTATTAATATCGCAACACTCCAGTCTTCTCCCTCTTGGCCCGCACTGCCCTGTCCTCGTTAGACTTGACGTGGCCTTTCCAGGCTCTGTTGTTTTTCCAGGTGCTCCAGGTGGTTACTTTCCAAGTTGCTGCATGCTTCAATGTCTCCGTTTTCCGGGACTCCCACGGAGTGAGATTTGGCAGCAGAGGTCTTTAGAATCTGTGGCACAGGGCTTAGAAAAAGCCACTGCCTTTCCCAAAGAAGTCTGCTATAATGTAAATCTCATTAACCCTGCCCCAGGGTCTGATGAGCCTGTTTCTCTAGAAGCTCCCAGCAGTTTGCTGGTAGGAACTTTCCATTACTAAGCAAGCAGCCAACTCATAGTCTCTTCATCTTCTCTAACATCCCCAACCACGCTAAAGATAACCTAGGATACTTTGGGGCTTTGAATCGTTAATCAATTCAAAAGGATAATTTTAGAGCATGATTAGAAATAAGTGAAAGTCCACGGAACATGGTTTGAACCAGACAATATGCACTTGGGCTAAATCATCTAAGCTCACAGACGGCTCGCAGAGTGATACTGATTGGGAATTACTCATCTACATCTGGTCGGCTGAGCTAAACAGGGCCAGAGAGTCCTTCCGGCTGGCTCTCCTCTCTCCCAGGCCGGGGGATGGGAGAGGAATACCATTTTTAGAGCACTTGCTGTACACTTTAGATATCTGACCTCATTGAATGTAATCCTCTCAATAACCCTGTGTGGTAGTTTCCTTATTTTTATAAATAAGAGAACCTCCACAAGGCCAGGCATGGTGGCTCACACCTGTAATGCCAGCATTTTGCAAGGCCTAGGCAGGAGGATTACTTGAGGCCAGGAGTTCAAGACCAGTTTGGGCAACATAGCGAGACTCCTGTCTCTATAAAAATTTAAAAAATGTAGCTGAGTGTTGTGGCTCACGTCTGTAATCTTAGCACTTTTTGAGGCCAAGGCAGGAGGATCACTTGAGCCCAGGAGCTTAAGGCTGTAGTGAGCTATGATCACACCACTGCACTCCAGCCTGGGTGAGAGAGCAAGACTCCATCTCAGAAAAGCAAAAACCAAAAAACAGGCACGTAAAAAAATGCAGTTGTTCTTCAGGCTGACTAAACTAGAAGCAGAGTCAGGCGTCCAGCCCAGTTCTGTCTCTGGCTCCAAAGACTTCACCTTTTCTACTTCACCAGTGGTTTTCTTTCTTCCTGCCTGCCTTTCTTCCTCCCTTCTATTTCCTTTCTTTCTTCCTTCTTTCCTTCCTCCCTTCTTGCTTCTTTTTCTGAGAAGCCAAATGCTTTCTTTGCAACTGAAATGATGCACAAACCTGAATATATAAAACATGTAAGACCAGAGCTGCTTTGCTTTGTTTACAACAGAGAAAAACTGGAAATACCCAAGTGTCCACCAACAGGTGAATAAATATCTGTGGTCTCTCCATACCATGGGATACAACTTGGCAATAAAAAGGAATGAAGGTCTGTGGCATGCAGGCCACACATGCATCTCAGAGTAATTATGCCGAGTGAAAGAAGCCAGATATGAAAGAATCCATGCTGTAGAATCCACTTACATGAAAGCCTGGAAGAGGTGAAACCAATCTCTAGTGACAGAAAGCAGGTCAGGAGATGTCTGGGGCAGGGGTTGTGAAGTGACTGAGGGGCCTTTGGGGGGTGATGGAAATGGTTCTGTGTGTTGACTGTTGTGATTGTGTATTTATTTGTCAAAACTTGTTGAACTGCACACTTAAAATGAGTACATTGTGTGTGTGTGTGTGTGTGTGTGTGTGTGTGTGTTTGTAAATTACCGCTCAATAATGATGTTTTTTTTTTTTTTTCAAAGGGTGGGAGCCAGGAAAGGGCTGCTTTAATTCAGGAAGGGATGCCCCACTCCACCTCCACCCTCTAATGATCTTTTGACCTCCAAAGGGACCCTGGGACTGCTCTGTGAAAATTACATCTTCAGGAACCCATTTAATCACACAAGCTGTGTCATGCAGCCATAAATATCGCCCAGACAGTTCAGGCTTTTAAAGGACACAGGATCTGTTTTACAGTAAACTGCTTCAACATTGTTTTTTTGTTTGTTTGTTTTTGAGACGGACTTTCTCTCTTGTTGCCCAGGCTGGAGTGCAGTGGCGCCATCTTGGCTCACTGCATCTCTGCCTCTCGGGTCCAAGCAATTCTCCTGCCTCAGCCTCCTCCTGAGTAGCTGGGATTACAGGTGCAAGCCACCACGCCCAGCTAATTTTTTGTATTTTTAGTAAAGATGGGGCTTCACCAGGTTGGCCAGGCCGGTCTCGAACTCCCGACCTCAGGTGATCTACCTGCCTCAGCCTCCCAAAGTTCTGGGATTACAGGTGTGAGCCACTGCACCCGGCCAAGTAAACTGCTTCAGTATGCTTACTGAGAGTGCACATTTTTAACTAAAGCAGGCACAAGCCCTATTGTTGGCAAAAGAGGCTTCTGGTCCAGTTTTAGTCTCTGTGCTGTAAAAAGAATGATAATGCAATTAGGAGCTGATCAACAAAACCAGGAGCTTTATGAATGTGCATGTGATGTGTGTGATGTGTGTGTGTGTGCATGTGTGCGTGTGTCTCCAGTAGGCATACATTTGCTTTGCAACACCTGGATGCAGGAAACGTCATGTTTTATTTTCCTAAATCAAATAACACCCCTCTCTCAGCCGGCACTGCCCAGAGCAAGGAATGCTCAGTGCGTTTCCATTGCCTCAGCCATGCAGGAGTCCTGGGGTGTTATTAGTCCAGAGGACATGAGGAAGTGACTCTGGCCTTGAGTCTACCCTGGCCACAGCTAGACGTGCACTGCTCAACTTCTAGCTGTCCCTTTCAAAGTTCTGTTCTGATCCCAGGTTGTGGCATGGGGACTGGGAACCAGACTCCCTACTATGCCACCTCCTTAGGCAACCTTGAAATTTTGTTCCCCATGGTGTGCTATGTGCAATGGGCTTGGTCATTGTCACCTCCAGTGGTTCCCAACACCGCCCCTTCTTTATCTCTCTTGGAGGTGAGGAGTCTCACTTCTTCACTTTCCACCCTCTCCATCTCCCTCCCCCAACCAAGCCACTTTTATCTCCTCTGATCCTTGTCCAGGGCAATCCACCTTAATCGCCCAGTGGGCCTGAAACTGCAGCCCTGGCAAGGTGGGGCAGGGGGCCAGGAGCAGAGTGGAAAGGGTGGGAGCCGGGATAGGACAGCACAGCTCATTCCTGCTCTCCGTGGGGACAGGGAAAGATGTTTTTAATCTTCCTGGGTGAATCCACGGCAGGAAAAGAAAGCTGAGCCAAAAATTAGTTTCTTTCAGTAATAGCTCAACCAATTGTGTATGAGAGTTCGTATGGATCTTACGTTTACATAAGATCCATGAGTTTAAAAACGGTGTTTATCTCATGCACATCTATATCCCCTGCACTCAGCTTGGAACAGTATAGATGATTGATTAAATATTGGACAAATGAATTGTGGATGAATGAATGAATGAGTGGATGAATACAGGTGGTAAGACACACACCTCATGGAATCAGTCACCCCCGACTGGGAAGTGGAATTCAGTGGGGGTGATCACTTACTGCTATTTATATGTCTCTGCTGTTTGCATTACATAGGACTATTTTTAGTAAATACAATATTTATATAACTTGCATTAAAAACTTTTGAGGCCAGGTGTGGAGGCTTATGCCTGTAATCCCAACACTTTGGGAGGTTTGAGGCAGGCAGATGGCTTGAGTCTAGGAGTTTGAGACCAGCTTGGGCAACATGGCAAAAACTATCTCTATAAAAAATACAAAAAATTAGCTGGGTGTGGTGGTGTGCACCTGTAGTCCCATATAAAATTTTATTATAATATTGCTATAAGAGAGAAGCTGTCTGGCAGTCATAATTCACATGTGTTAGGGTTATATTATTGGAAAGAATTTTTTTTTTTAAAAGAAATGGGATCTCACTGTGATTGCCCATGCTGGAGTGTAGTGGGTATTCACAGGCAGATCATAACACACTACAACCTTGAATTCCTGTCCTCAAGCTAGCTATCAAACTCCTGGCCTCTGCTTCCCATGTAGCTGGGACTACAGGCGCACACTACTGTGTCCAGGAATAAAATGTTAAGATAATTAATATGAGGCCAGATACAGAAAGGTCAGCATGTTTGGTTTCCAGAACCTCCGTGTGTGACTGACAGCAAGTAGGTGACTGCTTTCTCAGGACACGTCTTTCTAAATCTAATGAGAAAATTTCTTAAGCATTTTATCAGGAATAAATGATATTCCCAGAAGGCGATTTGAATTACATCAAGCAAAAAGGCTCTGTCCCAGACCGCTTGAGAACAACTTTTCTTACACATTTGTGAAGTTGTTCTCACCCTGCCGGAGTTCACAAAGAGAAGAGAAGAATAGGCAAACTAAAATTCACACAAATCTAATCACACACAGCATAGGGGCCTCTTGGATGCCATGGGTGCTTAGAAAGGCATTTTCTTGAAAGCACTTTATTTCCTCTTAACTTGTTGGACTGTTGTTGAAGGAAGATCTTTGGTTTCTCTGCAAGAAACATAAGCACTAGTTAGGTGCCATGCTGCAGAACCAGGAAGAGAGACTCAGCTGGTCACCAAGACACAGTGGAGCAGCGACTCTCACCCCAGAGCTTGGTAGAATGACCCAAGAAACTTTATGTGGGACAGCAGGACTGTAACTCAGCCAATGAGACCGGCATCTCTGGACGTGGATCCAAGCATCCCATTTTTTTAAAGTTCTACATCAGGGTTCCTCAGACCTCAGCAAGCATCAGAACTGCCTGGAGGGCTTTGCAAGCACGGATGGCTGGGCACACTCCCAGGGTTTCTGATTCAGCAGGTTCAGGGCACAGCCGAGAATCTGCATTTCTAATGAGTTCCCAGGTGATGCTGCCCTAGAAGATTCTAATGTGAGCACAAAGTCAAGAACTGGCTCAAGGGGTGGTTCTCTACTTCAGCTTCCACACTGGAATCACCTGGGTGCTTGTCAAAACCATAGGCCCTGACTCATAACTAAAATTTAAAATGAGATGTGACATTATTTGTTTACACCCTGAGTAGTTCTCACTGAAATTGAACTGAACTTGTCAAAGAACAAAGAAGAAGAAAAGAAAAGCTTATCCCATTGTTGCTCATGCTTGAACATTCCACACACGGTGTTTATGGAAATGGGAAGGGCCGGTATGCAGGGAAGGAGTGTTCCTGGGGGCAGAATTAGCAAGAGGTCTGGGGCAACCGGATGGGTTTATGGATGGCTCAAGTGTGAGCTAAGTGTCTGTGCTTTGCTGAGCGAGGTGAGAGTCTTGCCTGATGTTCCTCATTGTTTGAGAGCATAACATGCAAGGCCAGGACTAGCGGAGGAAAGTAAGATGCCCACTATGGGCTCAAATTGACCTGGGTGCCCCCAGATTCAGTAATTTATAAAATAAATATATTTTCAATTTTTAAAAAGAGACTGGGTCACCCAAGCTGGAGTGCAGTGGTGCAATCATGGTTTACTGCAGCCTCGACCTTTTGGGCTCAAGGGATCCTCCTGCCTCAGCCTCCTGATCAGCTGGGACTACAGGTGTGTGACAGCCTCCTGCAAAAATTTTAATTTTGACATAATTATAGACTTACGGGAAATTGCAACATTGGTATACTCAACTTCCCCCAATGATGACATCTTATAGTACAAAATCAAAACCAGGAAATTGACATCAGGACATTACTGTTAACTAGACTGTAGATGGCCATTTTTTAAACCTGTATTCATTTGTAATGTGTGATGTATGTGTGTGTGTGTGTGTGTGTGCGTGCGTGTGTGTGTATGCATACAGTGAATGCAACTGAAGACAAATATTTTAATGCAGTAATTTTTTTTTTTGAGACAGAATCTCGCTCTGTCGCCCAAGCTGGAGTACAGTGGCGTGATCTCAGTTCACTGCAACCTCCACCTCCCAGGTTCAAGCAATTATCCTGCCTCAGCCTCCCAAGTAGCTGGGATTACAGGCACCTGCCACCACGCCCAGCTAATTTTTGTATTTTTAGTAGAGACGGGGTTTCACCATGTTGGCCAGGCTGCTCTCAAACTCCTGACCTCAGGCGATCTGCCTGCCTCCCAAAGTGCTAGGATTACAGGTGTGAGCCACTGTGCCCAGCCAATGCAGTAATTTTAAAAATAAAAATTAATGCAAAAAAAGATAAAAAATGCAATTTTAAATAACAGGATCCGTAAAAGCTCTATGCTAACCACGTTGGATCCTGAGGCAAAAGGAAATATCAGAAATATTTTGTTCCTCATGGATTTGTTTACATTAATGTGGATTTTAAACAATATTGTATTAAAGGATGATTTATCCTGACTGCTGAGCTGTTGGAGCCCCCTAAGCTTTCATGCCCAAGGTGAGTGCCCCCTCTCCATGCCCTGGTCCTGGACCTGCAAATGAGGGCGCCCTGACAGTCTGCTCTGTGTGGCGCCTTCCTGGAGGCAGAGAGGGGCCAATGAACCTCTCCTGCTGCTCTTCTCTGCTGCCATCTGCTCTGCTTTTTGGGCTGAGCAGGGTGGCACTGGTACTGTGACTCAGCCCCAATTACATGCTGCAAGAAGGAAGCAGGGCTTCCTCCTCAAGGCAGATGGACCGCAGCAGTGAGCATCTCTGTCCCGTCCCTCTGCCCCCCGGCTTCTCTGGAGTGGAGCTTGGCACCGAGCTGAGCAGTGGCAGAGCGTGCCACCCCATCTTTGCACCAGGAAGTTCAAAAGAGACACCGATTCACCTCCAGGTTCCTTTCCCAAGACTTCATTTTCTCCTGGGATGCCACTGCATCTGTCCTGATTTGCTTGAGCTGCCGTAACAAAGTACCGCAGGCAGGGGCTTAAACAACAGAAACTTCCTTCCTCACAGTGTTGAGGGTGGAAGTCCCTGATCAGGTGACAGAGGGGTTGGTTTTCGGAGGATTCTCTCCTCAGCTTGCAGGCTGTCTCCTCCCTGCATCCTCACGTGGCCATCCTGCGTTGTTGTGTCCCCACCTTATTTTTGTAAGGACACCAGTCATATTGGATTAGGTTCACCCTAATGACCTCCTTTTATCTGAATTACCTTTTTAAAGGCCTTGTTTCCAAATACAGTCACATTCTGAGGTACTGGGGATTATAATTTTAATATATAAATTGGGGCTGGGCGCAGTGGCTCATGCCTGTAATCCTAGCAGTCTGGGAGGCCGATGGATTACCTGAGCTCAGGAGTTCAAGACCAGCCTGGCCAATATGGTGAAACCCCATCTCTACTAAAAATACAAAAAATTAGTCAGGCGTGGTGGCGGGCCCCTGTAGTCCCAGCTACTCAGGAGGCTGAGGCAGGAGAATTGCTTGAAACCGGGAGGTGGATTGCAGTGAGCCAAGATTGTGCCACTACACTACAGCCTGGGCAGCAGAGCAAGACTCCGTCTCAAAAAAAAAAAAGAATTTTAACATATAAATTGGGAGGGGATACAATTTAGCTCTGTTAAGGGACAAGACAAACTGTAAAATATTTTAGAGAGGTTTATTCTGAGCCAATATGAGATGAGTAACCATCACCTGGGGAAAAACGCAAACCCAAGAAACCTTGAGTAAGGAGTTCCAAGGCTATTAGGCCTCAGCTCTGTTTTTGTTTTGTTTTGTTTTGTTTTGAGATGGAGTTTCACTCTTGTTGTCCAGGCTGGAGTGCAATGGTGCGATCTTGGCTCACTGCAAACTCTGCCTCCCAGGTTCAAGCAATGCTCCTGCCTCAGCCTCCCGAGTAGCTGGATTACAGGCATGCACCACCACGCCCGGCTAATTTTGTATTTTTAGTAGAGATGGGGTTTCTCCATGTTGGTCAGGCTGGTCTCGAACTCCTGACCTCAGGTGATCCTCCCACCTCAGCCTCCCAAAGTTCTGGGATTACAGGCATGAACCACCACGTCCAGCCTCAACTCTGTTTTATGCATTTTAGGGAAGTACAGGTTACAGGCATAGTCATAAATCAATACATGGAGTTCATGCATTGGTTTGGCCCAAAAAGGTAGGACATCTTGAAGCAGGGGCTTACAGGTCATAGGTGGGTTCAGAGATTTTTTTTTTTTTTGAGACAGGGTCTTACTCTCTCACCCAGGCTGGAGTGCAGTGGCATGATCTCTGCTCACTGCAACCTCTGCCTCCCAGGTTCAAGTGATTCTCATGCCTCAGCTTACCAAGTAGCTGGGACTACAGGCTTGCACAACCACCTCTGGCTAATTTTTATATTTTTTGTACAGACAAGGTTTCACCATGTTGGCCAGGCAGATCTCGAACTCCTGACCTCAGGTGATCTGCCTGCTTTGACCTTCCAAAGTGCTGGGATTGCAAGCATGAGCCACCGTGCCTGGCCTAGAGACCCTTTATTGCAATTAGTTAACAAGTAAAGCTTTGTCTAAAAATTTGGAGTCAGCAGAAAGGAATGTTTAAGTTGAGATAAGGAAGCCTGCTAACCCAGTGGTCCCCAACCCTTTTGGCACTAGGGACTGGTTTCATTGAAGACAATTTTTCCAGGGACTGGGTTGAGGGGATGGTTTTGGGATGATTCAAGTGCATTTCATTTATTGTGCACTTTATTTCTATTATTATTACATTGTAATATATAATGAAATAATTATACAACTCACCATAATGTAGAATCAGTGGGAGCCCTGAGCTTGTTTTCATGCAAGTAGATGGTCCCATCTGGGGGTGATGGGAAACAGTGACAGCTCATCAGGCATTAGATTCTCATAAGGAGCACACAACCTAGATCCCTGGAATGCACAATTTACAATAGGGTTAACGCTTCTGTGAGAATCTAATGCTGCTGCTGATCTGACAGGAGGTGGAGCTCAGACAGTAATATGAGTGATGGGGAGCGGCTGTAAATACAGAGGAAGCTCGCCTGCCACTCGCCTCCTGTTGTGCAGCCGGTTCCTAACAGGGTTGGGGGCCCCTGTGTTAACAAATACATTGGCTCAGAGTGACCTATAGGAGTGTGTGACTTAACCCTTGCCTGGCTCGGCCTTAGATCCTGTTTATAATTTGGCATCTTATTGGCACAAAGAGTCTGTTTTGTCAGTCAGATCTCTATTTCGACATTAATGCCGGTCAGCCATCGTGTCTAACTCCAAAAGGGAGGAGTATCACCAGGCATGTCCGACCTCCCTTCCCGTCATGGCCAAGAACTCAACTTTGGAGATTTCTCTGGGGTCCCCTTAGCCACGAGGGGGTCTGTTCAGTCGGTGGGGGACTTAGGATTTTAGTTTTAGTTTATGGCTCCTAACAGCATCTCAGTCACTTTCTAGCATAGACACCACCGAGAGAAGTGAAACGGAGGGAATAAAAGACAGAAAATGTGGCCGGGCGTGGTGGCTCATGCCTGTAATCCCAGCACTTTGGGAGGCCGAGGCAGGTGGATCACGAGGTCAGGAGATTGAGACCATCCTGGCTAACACGGTGAAACCTGTCTCTACTAAAAACACAAAAAATTAGCCAGGCATAGTGACGGGCGCCTGTAGTCCCAGCTACTCGGGAGGCTGAGGCAGGAGAATGGCGCGAACCCGGGAGGTGGAGCTTGCAGTGAGCCAAGATCGCGCCACTGCACTCCAGCCTGGAAGACAGAGCGAGACTCCGTCTCAAAAAAAAAAAAAAAAAAGACAGAAAAGGTGAGACATCAGTAACACATCTAGCTGACTACAGCTTTCCTTTCTTCTTAGTGGCAAGGGGTTCCAATGCCTGTGGACTGCTGAAGTGGCCATTTGTCACCTGGAGGCCTGGCGTGTGTCTCCCTCCTCCTGTCATCTCGGCTGCTTACCTGACTTTAGCAAAGCCACTGGCGCCCTTCTCCAGGACTTTTCTCATGGAGCTGCTGAGGAAGGTGACCTCTGGGGTGATGGTACTGTGTGCTCAGGCCATCAGGTGGCTTCTCGCTTCTGGGGTGACAGTGCTAGAAGGGTGTTTTCGGGCCATCAGAAGTTGCCCTCTTGCTTCTGGGGTGACAGTGCTAAATGAGTATATTTGGGCCACAAGAAGGTGGCCTCTCACTTCTGGGGTGACAGTGCTAGCAGAGTGTTCTCAGGCCATCAGAAGGTGGCCTCTTGCTTCTGGGGTGACAGTGCTAAATGGGTGTGTTCGTAGGTGGCCTCTTCTGGGGTGACAGTGCTAGAAGAGTGTGCTTGGGCCATCAGAAGCTGCCTCCGCCAGCACATGGAAGATGCCCACCTACAACCAAAGGGAACACGCAGAGGGGAGTGAGGCAAGCTGGGATCCAGTTAGCCTGCGATGAAGTCTACCCCTCTTCCCACTTGCATGTGCCAGTGAGCCAAGATGGCTCTCCTGCACTCCAGCCTGGGCAACAAGAGCGAAACTCTGTATTTAAAAAAAAAAAAAAAAAAGTATAGTCTAAAAAAAATGTACAGTCTGGGCCAGGTGTGGTGGCTTACGTGCGTCATCCCAGCAGTTTGGGAGGCCAAGGGGGTAGGATTGCTTGAGGCCAGGAGGTCAAGGCTGCAGTGAGCTATGATTTCGCCGCTGCACTTTGGCCTGGACGACAAAGCCAGACTCTGTCTCTAAATGAACAAATAAAAAAATAAAGAGTTAGCAGAGAAGCCAGAGTTCTGCCCAATTTTCCATTCAAGGGCAAGGATGATCACCTTCCACAAACACATTTAAAAGGACAATAGGAGACGAAAGCACATTTGTTTTGAGCACACCCCCATGTGTCAGCAGTTAACAGAGGTCATGATGGAATGGATATGTTAAGAACTAAATACCAAAAATAAGTACAATGGAAATAGCTCTTAATGAACATGAGGCATTTACCGAGTGCTCGCTGTGGGCAAACCACTGCCTGGGAATACAAATAGTGATATCATGTAGCTTCTGACCCTCTGGGGCTGGCAGCCTAAAGAAAGGACACAAATTTGATACACTCTGGCCTGAGATGGGCCAGGGCGACAGCTGTCAGTCAAGCTCCAAGCCTCTCATGAAGGAACGTGCTGGCTGCAAGTGTGTGCCCTGGCAAGGAGTGGAATGCAGCCGGGGAATGAGCTAGCTCAGACTTCTTTCGACTGTTTATTTTCTGTCCTGCTATTTTCAAGTATGCTATGTTTGTGTTTATTTTATCGCTTGCTATTGTTTCATAAATAGAAGGCCAATTTCTGATTCTTATAAACAGGATTTTTTTGCAAGCTCATGAACAAGATGAAACTAAAAACTTCTGGAGGCTCAGAGTAGCTGTGACAAGGTCATTGTTAGCCAGCCTCAACATTTTTGAGATGCAACTTATTTTTAAATCCAAACAACGTAGATTGTGGGAAGAGGAATTAGGGAAGAATAGATACTTACAGAGGTCTCATCTTCCTACAGGAGTTGGGCTACATCTGTTGACCAATGTTCATCTAGTAGAAGCAAGAAAGAGGTGTGGGCACCCCCTTGTTCTCCAGTCACCTTGCCTGAGCGCCACCCCCATTCTCCCTCCTCCCCCACCTTCTTTTTTTTTTTTTTTTTTGAGATGGAGCCTTGCTCTGTCACCCAGGGTGGAGTGCAGTGGTGCAATCTCGGCTCACTGCAACCTCCGCCTCCCAGGTTCAAGCGATTCTCCTGCCTCAGCCTCCCGAGTAGCTGGGATGACAGGCACTCGCCACCATGCCTGGCTAATTTGTGTTATTTTTAGTAGAGACCGGGTTTCGCCATGTTGGCCACGCTTGTCTCAAACTCCTGACCTCAAGTGATCCGTCTGCTTCGGCCTCCCAAAGTGCTGGGATTACACGCGTGAGTCAGCATGTCTGGCCCACCCCCATCTTCTGAAGGGCATCTATCAGGTGCTCACCCCACATGTGAGGAGAGCAAGAGCATGTGGGCAGGACACTCCCTGCATTCTCAGAGTGGAAGGAAGGAGAACCCAGGTGCCATCAGTAGAAGTTTCCATCTGAGAAACACCAGTGACAGTCTGGTCTGGGAGTGGGTGGCTGGGGAGATTAAGTGAAGACACGGAGCTCTGTAAGAAGGAAAGAACATGCCAGCAGGGTGGGGGCTTTGGCCTGAAGTCCACAGCCGGGGAGGGAGGCCCCAGCTCTGTGCAGGGAGCAGCGGCCATGATCAGCTGGCCAGGGTGTGGTATCTTGGTGAGTACAGCCACAAAACAAAGCCAACTAGCTGGGCTTCCAGATAGGAAACCACAGGCCATTTGCATGGAACAGACTTGCCTTTTCTGCGCATTAGTTTACTGTAGCTGCCGTAACATCACCAAAAACTAGATGGCTTAGAACAACAGAAGTGCATCCTCCAGTTCTGGAGACCACAAGTTCAAAGTCAAGGTGCTAGCCAGGCTCTGCTGTAGGGTGGGAGCCCTCCTTGCCTCTTCCAGCTTCTGGTGGCTTTAAGGGCTTCTTGGTAGTAGCCACATAACTCTAGTCTCTGCCTCTACCTTCAGATGGCCCCTTCTTTCTCTGTCTGTTTCTCTTGTGTCTTTGCGTGATCTTCCCTCTTCTTATAAGAACACAAAGATTGGATTTAGGACTCACTCTAATCCAATAGGACCTCATCTTAATGTTTAGTTATATCTGCAAATACCCTGTTTCAAATAAGGTGACATTTTGAGGCTCTGGGTAGATATGAATTTGGGAGGTTTTTCATCTTGCATTGCTATAAAGGAATACCTGAGGCTGGCAATTTATAAAGGAAAGAGGCTTGTTTGGTTCATGATTCTGTGGGCTTCACAGGAGGCATGGCGCCAGCATCTTCATCTGGTGAGGCCTCAGGCTGCTTCTACTTATGGTTGAAGAGGAAGGGGCGCTGGCATGTGCTGATCATATGGAAAAAGGGGAGGGAGGGGCCAGGCTTTTTTCAATAACCAGTTCTTGCTAGAACTAAGAGTGAGAACTTAACTCCCACAAGAATGGCACCAAGCCCCCAAGACCAACATACCTCCACCTCCAACATACCTCCCCAGTGTTGGAGGCCTCACCTCCAACACTGGGGATCAGATTTCAACATGAGATTTGTTGGGGCCTAAAAAACCGTGTCAAACCATAACAGGTGGAAATTATTGAACCCACTACACCCTGATTCCACATTCACTGAGCAATGTTCTCATAGTGTTTTGTAGAGCTAACTGCATTGATCTGACCCCTATCAAGTTATGTGTCTTCACACAAACTTAAAGTCTCTTTCTGACTTTATACAATTGGCGTGCATTTACTAAACCTCCACAGTCATGCCTGCCTAGAACAAGCTTTTTCTGGAGTTTCTCAGATGGGAACCCATTGCGTTTATTATTCCCTTGGCAGCATTAATGACAGCTTCATGAAGACAGGTATACACTGCTAATTTTATTTACCTATGTATGTCCTCACACAGTGCCTGGTATAAAGTAGGTGTTCAATAATTTTGTTGAATAAATACATTGTAATAGTTATTTATTTATTTATTGAGACTGAGTCTCGCTTTGTCACCCAGGCTGGAGTGCAGTGGCGCTATCTTGGCCCACTGCAGTCTCCACCTCCCAGGTTCAAGAGATTCTTGTGCCTCAGCCTCCTGAGTAGCTGGGATTACAGGAACCTGCCACCACGCCTGGCTAATTTTTGTATTTTTAGTAGAGACGGGTTTCACTATGTTGGCTAGACTGGTCTTGAACTCTTGACCTCAAGTGATCTATCTTCCCCCCTTGGCCTCCCAATGTAATAGTTTATTGAACACTGTGCTTTGTAGATTACACGAATGATGAGGTTGGATTATAACAGCAGCCCCTTGAGATAACTACTACTTTTCATATCATTTTGAAAATAGGGAAACTAAGGCTCAGAAAGGTAGAATGGCTTGCCACACTCTGGAAACAGTGCTCAGTCTGAAGCCCAGGAGTGACTGCTTAGGTGAATATAAGACAATCGCTTTCAGCCTACTCAATTCCGCTCACACAGTTGATTTCTGAAACAGAAGGCTGAACTCTGACCCCTTGACCTTGGGGATGCCTCAGGGAGATGCTACCTGTGAGGCCACTGGAGACCAGGCTCTATTTCATCTCCCTGAAATGACAACTCTGCTTTCTGCAGTTGAGTTGAGGTAGAAGGAGGGACTTGGCTCTGGGGACAGGGCTGGGACTCCAGACCAGATTGAGAACTGGCTGAGACAGGGAAGAGATGAGGGCACCTCCCCATAAGAAACACCTATCCGTGCCATATCAACTGTCATTGCCATGGCAACACCAGAAGCTATCATCCCTTTCCATGGTAACAATCTGATGACCTGGAAGTTACTACTCTTTTTTTTGGAAGTTTCTGGATAATCATCCCCTTAATTTGGAGGTCATTAAAAGTGGGTATAAACGTGATGGCAGAGCTGCCTCTGAACTGCTCCTCCAGGCTCCCTGCCTCAAGGGTAGCCCTGCCTTGCAAGGAGCAGTCCCTCTGCTGCCACCGTACACTGTCACTCCAATAAAAGCTGTGTCTAACACCACCAGCTTACCCTTGAATTCCTTCTGGGGTGAAGCCAAGAACCCTCCCAGGCTAAGCCCCAGTTTTGCAGCTTGCCTGTCTGGCATCAGAGTCAGCCAGGAAAATTCTTTGTATATCCTTCCCCTTAGCATATCTCATATATTCTCTTCTCTTTGCCTATCTTCACGAGAAAAAATACCTTTCCTCTGCATCTCTCCTTTTTTGTGTTTTTAAGTTGATATATCATAGTTGTACATATTTATGGGGTATGTGTGATGTTTTGATCCCTGCATACAATGGGTAATGATGGAATCTGCATAATTGGGATAGCCATCACCTCAAGCGTTTATCTTTTTCTTTGTTTTGGGAATATTACAAATCTTCTAGCTATTTCAAAATATATAATAAATTATTGTTAGCTATAATTTCCCTACTGCACCATTGAATACTAGAACTCATTCCTTCTAACTGCGTTTTCATACCCACGAACCAGCCTCTCTTCATCCCCCCATCTCTGGATCTTTCCACCTCCTCCACCTTGCTCCATCAATCACCTGCTTTGCTTCCATTTTGGCTTTCTTCTTTTCTTCAATCCACAGACATGCTCAAGTCTTCCCGCTCTAAAAGAAATTCTTTCCTTAATCCTGCTACTTTCTCAGATGCTGCTCCTACCTCCTTTTCCTGGCAAGAACACCTTTTGCTGATGTAAGCAGAGGTGGCCCTGCTCTGCTGGGAGGCACCCTCTGTATTGAGGAAAAAGCGGGTGGGAAGATGGAGCCCAAGAGGGAATACCTAGGGTCAAGAGCACTCATTTACCTGCTACCTTCTGGCTCAATCCATATACGGCTTTGACCCTGACTCATATTTACAGTCTTCATTGGTGGGTGGGAGGAATCCCAGAAGCTGACATTGACCACACATTCACTCCATCAGTCTGGATTCTGCCCACTCCAGTTTTTGCTGCTTTCAGGACTGGTCTCATACACATCAACAAGGTCCATTGGGAGCATTTTGCTGTGTTGCTTCTCCAAGCAATTCATGGTTTGGTAGAGAAGAGACACCACATCAGAGAGTTCATTTTATTCCAAGTAATAGAGTATTCAACTTAATAATGTTTTCAATATAAGAACATTTATCATCGCAGCATTGTTCACAATAGCCAAAACATGGAATCAACCTAGGTGCCCATCAATGGTGGATTGGATAAAGGAAATGTAGTACATATACACCATGGAATACTACATAGCCTTTTAAAAGAATAAAATCATATCCTTTGCAGCAACATGGATGCAGTTGGAGGCCACTATCCTAAGCAAATTAACTCAGGAACAGAAAAACCAAATACTGCATGTTCTCACTCCTAAGTGGGAGCTAAGCATTGGGTACTCATGGACATAAAGATATGAACGATAGACACTGGGGTCACCTGGAGCAGGGAGAAGGAGGGGACAAGGGCTGAAAAAATAACTATTGGGTAGTATGCTCACTATCTGGGTGGTGGGATCATTCATACCCCCAAACCTCAATGTCACACAGTATACCCATGTAAGAAACCCCTGAATCTAAAATAAAAGTTGAAATAATTTTTTAAAAATGTAAGAAGATTTATTGTTTACTTAACAATGAGTCTAGGCTGCTTAGAGCTTGTTCAGCAGCTCAGCAATGGCATCAAGGACCAGGCGACTTCAAACACCCTGAATGTGTTGACATCTCGTCCTCATGCTTGCTGATTCCTGGTCACAGAGTGGCTGCAGTTGTTCCAAGCACCACAGCCTCACACTGCACCCACAGCAGGAAGCAGCAAGGAAGGATGTGGGCAGAAAAGGGCTTTCTTTTTAGCAGACAGAAAAAACATCTTCGCAGAAGTTCCCCCATAGTTTCATTGGCCAGAACTGAGACATGGCCCTGGGCCTCAGTTTCACTTTTTTCTCTGGCCTCCTAAACAAGAGCATTTCTCTGAATTCTTCAGTCAAACTTAAGAGGTCTTCTGTGTGTCCTCTCCGCCTCATGTCTACCCCCATCACAGAACCTAATGCTTTTCATAGCACCAAATGCCTTTCTTTTTTTCTTTTTTTTTGGAGAAGGAGTCTCATTCTGTCGCCCAGGCTGGAGTGCAGTGGCGCGATCTCGGCTCACTGAAACCTCCGCCTCCCAGGATCAAGCGATTCTCCTGCCTCAGCCTCCTGAGTATCTGGGACTACAGGCACGCCCAGCTAATGTTTTGTATTTTTAGTAGAGATGGGGTTTCACCGTGTTAGCCAGGATGGTCTCGATTTCCTGACCTCGTGATCCGCCTGCCTCAGCCTCCCAAAATGCTGGGATTACAGGCATGAGACACCATGCCTGGCACACCTAATGCCTTTCTTCCTTAATAAATGCCATCTTTTCATCTTTTTATCCCCCTGGTTCTTGTAGCTTATAGGCACTTACACATGCATTTCTGAATGAATGAGTAAGAAAGGAAGGGAGGAGGGGAAAGACTCTATCCCAAGTGCTCCTCTTTTTCTTTTTCTTCTGTTTCTGTTCTGCCAGGGACATTATCTGTTTTCACAGCTTCAGCCCTGACATGCCTTCCAGTCTGAAGTCTTGCGTTTTTGACTCCTGCTGGAGTTGGGAAGCTCAAATTCAACACATGTAAAATGGAACTTATCATCTTCCATCAAAAATAAAGCTTCTGAAATGGAAATAATATTTTTGGAAATATGTCAGTTGCTTTTCTCTATTGCAGTCCCGTGTTTGATTTCTGGCCGTTCCTCTGCCTCTGGGAGGGTTAGGATTGTTGCAGAAGGAATGCAAGGAGGAGGAGGAGAATGTTCAGCTTTGGATATGCAGAGTAGGTTTTCAATAACAATCGCTTATCATGGAAAATTCCAAATATATCCAAAAATAGACAGAAGGGTACAATGATTCCTCATGTACTCACCACCCAGCTTCACTAGTTATCAAGCCATGATGAATTCATCCATATAACTCACCTACTACCACTATAAAGAAATCATTTAATATCCAACCTGTGTTCAAATTTTCCTTATTTCCTTATTGTTTTACAATTTGTTTGAATCGTGATCCAAGTAAGATCTTTTTTTAATTTTTTTCTTTTTTTTTAAATGGAGTCTCCCTCTGTTACCCAGGCTGGAGTGCAGTGGTGCAATCTTGGCTCACTGCAACATCCGCCTCCCGGGTTCAAGCAATTCTCCTGCCTCAGCCTCCGAAGTAGCTGGGATTACAGGCATGCACCACCAGGCCTGGCTAATTTTTGTATTTTTAGTTGAGATGGGGTTTCACCATGTTGGCCAGGCTGGTCTCGAACTCCTGACCTCAGGTGATTCGCCCACTTCAGCCTCCCAAAGTGCTGGGATTACAGGCAAGAGCCACTGAGCCTGGCTGATCCTATTAAGATCTATACGTTGCAATTGGTTGATGTTTCCTGTTTTTCAAAAAACTATTGGTTCCATTTTATTACTCTTTTTCCTTACAATTGATTGTTGAAGAAACCTGGAGTTTCTCACAGACTGGTTTTTGCAGATCACGCCCCTAAGGGGTGGTTTACGTATTACTCTGTCCACTGTATTTTCTGTTAGTTGGTGGTTAAATTTAGAGCTGTTCAGATTCAGGTTTGAATTTTTTGGCAAAGAGGCACATAATGTTTGGTGATGTTAGCAGCTGTTGGTGACCATTGCCTAGAACGATAAAGTAGATGTTGCAAAATTATGATATTTTATTATTCCTTCTTCATTTATTAGAGAGCCTACTTCTTTTTTGTTTTTTTTTTCTTTTTTTGAGATGGAGTCTTGCTCTGTCACCCAAGCTGGAGTGCAGTGGCACGATCTCTGCTCACTGCAACCTCTGCCTCCCGGGTTCAAGCGATTCTCCTGCCTCAGCTTCCTGAGTAGTTGAGATTATAGGTGCGCGCCACCACACCCAGCTAATTTTTGTATTTTTAGTAGAGATGAGGTTTCACCGTGTTGGTCAGGCTGGTCTCAAACTGCTGACCTTGTGATCAGCCTGCCACGGCCTCCCAAAGTGCTGGGATTACAGGTGTGAGCCACCTCGCCCCGCCTAGGTAGACTACTTCTTTAAAGAAAAAACTTCTCTCATCAACTCTTTGGTTATGATGAGGTAAAATTTTATGAGGGAAGCTGGGTAAATGAATTCCACCCCCTGCTCCATGGTTCTTTTTAGTAGGAAATGATACCATGGTTCCTTTTAGTGGTAAATTATATTTATTTGTTTATTTATTTAGAGACGGAGTTTCACTCTTGTCACCCAGGCTGGAGTGCAGTGGCATGATCTTGGCTCACTGCAACCTCCACCTCCTGGGTTCAAATGATTCTCCTGCCTCAGCCTCCTGAGTAGATGGGATTACAGGCACACGCCATCACATCCCACTAATCTTTGAATTTTTAGTAGAGACGAGGTTTCACCATGTTGGTCAGGCTAGTCTCAAACTCCTGACCTCACGTGATTCGCCTGCCTCGGCCTCCTAAAGTGCTGGGACTACAGGCATGAGCAACCGCGCCTGCCCAGAAATGCTATTTAAATATTACAGTCTGGATGGTAAGACAGCTTAGGGATGGTTGCTGTTTGTAGGGCTTTCCAGTGGATGGTATTAAGAAACACATTTTTCAAAGATAAAATACGCAACGAATTCATTCATTAATAGATTCAGATAAGTTCAAGTCAAATTCAGGACTACACTGTCCTTCCTTAGGCCTTTCAGTCCCACACCTGTGTCTCCTTTCTCCCATGCCCAAATCCTGGTTCTCAATGACACTGTGATAATTACTAGTTTGCTTCATCTCACATCCCATATACAACAATCTCAAAATAATAATACCAACACTATTATCAACATGAAGACTGAAGAGAGTTTTTTTTTCATTTTTGTAGTTCTTTTTGTCCTTAGGATCTATTTCACTATGGATATATGATCAAATTTCTATGAATTAACATCTCCCAAACTATCTCACCTCTGTGGGTTATGTCACCGACTTAACATATAGATCCATTTGTTTCATTGTTTGCTATTTTTAGGGATCGCTTTTTTCCTTTTTAAATTTAATTTTGTTTTATAATTATGCAGAATATTTACCTGCTTTCAAAAATTAAATCTACCAGACAAAGTAGGGTCAGAGAAGTCTCTCCTTTATACCTATTCTCTCCACTCTACTCTTGTTTTCTCCATTTGAGTAGCCCTTTTCCTCTTAATGGTGAGTTGTTGTTGTTGTTGTTTTTTAAATAGAGTCTGTTGCCCAGGCTGTAGTGCAGTGGTGCGATCTTGGCTCACTGCAACCTCCACCTCTCGGGTTCAATGGATTCTCCCACCTCAGCCTCCCAAGTAGCTGGGATTACAGGCATGTGCCACCACACCCGGCTATTTTTTGTATTTTTGGTAGAGACAGGGTTTCTCCCTTTTGGCCAGGCTGGTCTCGAACTCCTGAACTCAAGCCATCCACCTGCCTCAGCCTCCCAAAGTGCTGGGATTACAGGCATGAGCCATCACGCCCAGCCCCATTTTATGGTTTTTCTATTTTTAAAAATACGAGTTCAGATATATTTAAAGAAAAGTGTGTGTGTGTGTTTGTGTGTGTGTGTGTGCATGTGCATATTCATATCCCTCCTTTTAATCATATAAATCACATAGGTCTATCACCTAAATGGTATACACATTTATATGCTATATATGTTTTTCCATTTGCTTTTTCCATTTATAGATATAACCCAGAAATAACTACGTAGTAATAATATGTAGAAATATCTTCTTTTTCAGTTGAATGGCTCTCCATTTTGTAAATGTGCCGTAAGTCATCCACCAGACCTTCTACTGAGGGACAGCTAAGCGGTTGCCTCTTAGTGAAGTAGTGCTGTAATAATAGCCGTGCACACGCATCTTTTCATATTTTTGCCACATTATCTTTGGGATAAATACCTAAAAGCAGGAAAGCCAGCTCAGTGAATGACTGCATACGTAGTTTTGCTAGATATTGCCAAATTCCCCTCCATAGCAACTCTACCATTTTACATTCCTGCCAGCAGTGTATAAGAATGCCTGCTTCCCCACAGCTTGGTCAAGAATGTGTTAAACATTTTTTACTTTTCCCAACCTGCTGGGTGCGATATGATATCTTGGTGAGTTTTTTATTTATTTATTTATTTATTTATTTTTATTTTTATTTTATTTTATTTTTTTGAGATGGAATTTCACTCTTGTTGCCCAGGCTGGAGTGCAATGGCGCGATCTCAGCTCACTGCAACCTCTGCCTTCTGGGTTCAAGCGATTCTCCTGCCTCCCCCTCCCTAGTAGCTGGGATTACAGGCGCCTGCCACCATGGCCAGCTAATTTTCTGTATTTTCAGTAGAGATGGGGTTTCACTATGTTGGCCAGGCTGGTCTTGAACTCGTGAGCTCAAGCGATCCACCCGCCTCAGCCTCCCAAAGTGTTGGGATTACAGGCGTGAGCCACTGTGCCCGGCTGTATCTTTGTGAGTTTTAATTTACAGTTTTCTTATTATAGGGAAGACTGGGAATTTTTTCATATGGTTAAGGGCCATTTGGATTTCATTTCCTATGACTTGTCTATTTCTCTGGTCCAATTTTCTATCAACTTGTTGGCCTTTTTCTTCTTTAATTTAGAAGCTATTCATATATTTAGGGATGATAACCCTTTGTCTAGAATATTTTTCCCAGTATGTGATATGTTGCTTATGGTTTTGTGGCCATGCACAGTTGTTTTAATGTAATCAAATTTGTCAATCTTTTTCTCTCACTGCTTCAGGATTTTAAGTCTTAGGAAAGTTTTCTCTGTGCAAAAGTTGCAAAGGATTACACTCATGTTTTCTTCTATTAGCTGTAGGGCTTAATTTTGCACACGTAAGTCTCTGATTTGGAATTTACCCCAGTGTACCATGTGAAGAATGGAGTCCGTATTATCTTTTTCTGCATGACTATCCAGATACCCTAAAACCACTTTTTTCTTTTTTATCTTTTGGAGACAGAGTCTCACTCTGTTGCCCAAGCTGATGTGCAGTGGCGAGTCATAGCTCACTACGTCCTTGAACTTCTAGGCTCTTGCCTCAGCCTCCAGAGTAGCTGGAGCTGCAGGTGTGCACCGCCAGGTTTGGCTAATTTTTATGTTTTATTTTTGTAGAGATGGAGTCTCACTATATTACACAGGCTGTTCTCCAATTCCTGTTCTCAAGGATCCTCCTGCCTCAGCCTCTTCAAAGTGCTGGGATTACAGGCATAAGCCCACCTTGCCTGGCCCTAAAACCACTTTAAAAAATGTCCTTCTTTTTCCACTGATTTGAGTTGCCTCTTTTATTATATACTAAGTTTCCATAAGCAATTGCATCTTGTTGTAGATGTTCTACTCCGTTTCTTGGTCTGTGTGTCTGTTTATGTGCCAACACCACACTGGTTTAACCACAGAGGCTTTGTAATATTTTTCTGTTTCTCCCATTCCTGTTACACATGCTTAGCAAAGGCTTCCTGGCTATTCTTGCTTTTATGATCTTCTAAATAAGCTGTTCCTTCTTTTACAATTTATACAATTACAAACTTCATAATCAACTTTACCTCCATGAGGGCATCAAGAGCCCTGGTGATCCAGCCAATTCCAACTCTACATACCTAGATGCCTCTTGGAGAAAGACTAGAGGGCTGGGAGGTACCAGTGGGGTCTGGGTGGAGACTGAGCATTTGTCCAAGAAATCAAAGCATCCAGAGACTGAGGTACCAATCTTTGGCAAAATTTTTTTTTTTTTTTTGAGGTGGAATTTTGCTCTTGTCACCCAGGCTGGAGTACAATGGCACGATCTCAGCTCACTGCAACCTCCGCCTACCATGTTCAAGCAATTCTCCTGCCTCAGCCTCCCAAGTAGCTGGGATTACAGGCACGCACCACCACACCCAGCTAATTTTTGTATTTTTAGTAGAGATGGGGTTTTGCTGTGTCAGCCTCACAGCAAAGGTTGGCTAGTCTCCAACCTCAGGTGATCCGCCCACCTCAGCCTCCCAAAGTGCTGGGATTACAGGCGTGAGCCACTGCACCTGGCCAATCTTTGGCAAACTTAAAGCCCAAGTACACTTTCCTGTTACCCAGAAAATTGGGTCTCACTTGAAAATTTAGGTTGGTTATGGAGAAATAAAGAAATTACATTTTCTTTACATATTAGCATAGGAATGTGAGTATATTTGTGATGCAACTCCTCTTTCTCTTGATTTCCTTTTTCTTTTCTTTTCTTTTTTTTTTTTTTTAATAGGGTTTCACTCTTGTCACCCAGGCTGGAGTGCAGTGGTGAGATCATAGCTTACTGCAGCCTGGAACTCCTAGACTCAAGTGATCCTCTTGCCTCAGCCTCCTGAGTAGCTAGGACTACAGGTATGTGCCACCACGCCTGGCTATTTTTATTTTTTATTTTTTTGTAGAGGGTCTCGCTTTGTTGTCCAGACTGGCCTCTAACTCCTGGGCTCAAACGATCTCCTGCTTGGACTTTCTCTTGGTTTTCTTATTTCTCTTAGTAGCATGACCATTTTCCTTGTCATCCAGTCAAGAAACCTCAAGGTTGTCTCTGCACCCTCTCCTTCACACTTCTCATCCAATCAATCATCCAGGGCTATAGCTTCCACCTTCACAATGTCCTCATGGTTTTCAGGATAGATGATCCTCAGGACTTCAAGGCTTTCACCATACTGTTCAGCTGTAATTTTAAAAAAATTATTTATTATTACTATTATTGGAGAGAGTCTCCCTCTGTCACCCAAGCTGGTGTGCAGTGATGTGATCAGGGCTCACTGCAACCTCTGCTTTCTGGGATCAAGAAATCCTTCCACTTCAGCTTCCTGAGTAGCTGGACCACAGGCGCACGCCACCACACCCGGCTATTTTTTAATATTTTTTGTAGAGACAGAGCCTTGCTGTGTTGCCCCAGCTGGTCTTGAACTCCTGACCTCAAGGCATCCTCCCTCCTTGGTCTCCCAAAGTGTTGGGATTACTGGCATGAGCCATCACAACCAGCCTCAGCTGCAATTTTTAAAAGAAATGCATTATTTCCAGAGCCAACTCCATGTATACATACACACATACTCTTCTAACCAATTTTAATTTTAATCAATTAGCTTTAAGGAGCAAAGTACACCAAACTCCCTTCATGGCCTCATCTGCTTGCTATGTAGCATACATGTTGATGGTGTTCATTGTGTGACTTTAGAGCAAAACAGCATGCCTTCTGCAAACTGGTGCCAGTCACAATTAAAAATCAGTTTTCTGTGGGCTGCAGATAGTTCTCTGTAATAAATATCAGTACACACATCCAGAGATAAAAAAAAAATGTATCTTTAGGAACAAAGTTTTTAGAATCGAAAAATACCATCAGATTCTAGTCCTGAGTATTTAGCAAGGGTAATAAGAACACATGTCCACCAAAAGACATGCAGAAGAACTCTCATAGCGGCTTTAGTCACAATAACCCCAAATGGCAAACAACCCAAATATCCATCAAGAAGAGAATAGATAAATACATTGGAGTGTGTTCCTTCAATGGAAACACAGCAATAAAAAGAATGAACTGCTGCTAAATGCATCAATACGGTGATTCACAGACATTAGGATGGGCAAAAGGAGCAGACCAGTGGGAGGGTCCATGCTGTATGGTTCCATTTTTATGAAGTTCAAGCCATCAAAACCAACTTACGTGACAAAGTCAGAATAATGGTTATGGGAGGGGGTATAGTCAGGGAATCGGCATGAAGGAACCTCCTGGGGGTGGAGATGTTCTATATCTTCATCTACAGAGAGGGCACATGAGTGTATAGCTATGCAAAACTTTACTGAGTTGTATATTTAAGATTTGTACACTTTCCTCAATGTATATTATACGTTAATAATAAAAAATAAAATCTCAGATAACCTGTCCTCCTGAATCCCCAAAGACAGAAAACTTCTCTAAAATCTCCTTATTCCCAAATACCTGGCACACTAAAAACCAATATCATTGCCCAACACCGAAGTCAGAGAGTATTCTATGTAAGGGTGCCCCCTGGAGCATAAGTGGATGCACGTTTTACATTCCAGTTGAAATGGAATCTCTCAGTCTCTCATTTCCCACCTTCCCCAGTCACCATGTGAGTGAGGAAAATCTGGCTCAATTTTTGGATACGCAACATGATAGAATGCTACTAGAATTTCCATAAAGGAAAATAGAAACTATCCTGCAAATACATAGCTGGATGCACAGGCAATTGCAAATTCCCTGAAGGTAGAGAAACATCATCCTACTAATTGTTTTGTCCTTAGAGCTTTTTGCACTATGTCTTTCCTGAACACAGTAGAAAATCAGAATGGATGGATGGATAGATAAATGAATGGATGGATGGATGGATGGATGGATAAATGGATGGAAGGATGGATGGATAAATGAATGGATGGATGGGTGGATAAATGGATGGATTGGATGAATGGATGGATAAATGGAGGGATAGATGGATAAATGGATGGATGGATGGATAAATTGATGGATTGGATGAATGGATGGATAAATGAATGGATGGATGGATTGATAAATGGTGAATGGGTGGATGAATGAATAAATGAATGAATGGATGGATGGATGGATGGATGGATTGGATGAATGGATGGATAAATGGATGGATGGATGGATGGATGGATGATAAATGGATGGGTGGATGTATGGATGAGTGGATAAATGAATGCAACTTTACATTCTCAGTGAAACAAAGTCTAGTCTTTCCTAAATGCATGTTTTCTTTGTGGCAAGTCCTCTGCAGGGCTTTATAGTTAAACAAGCCTCCCTCATATTCTCCCATCCAGTTCTATTGTGTCTTTGATTAAATATAATTATACCTAAATAGTTTTCTCAGTGTTCTTCCTTGTTGAAATACATCCTGTTTTCATGATTTATGTCATGTGGTGAAACTTTCTGGTGATAAGAGCTTGCATCTATTCTCTCATTTTCTTTCATGGGAACTGGCAACACCCACAGTTAGAGTTAAGTTGGTTTAACATACACAAGCTATATAGATATTGGGATTTCTTGTTGACGTCTTAATCAAACCATCAAGCATTTCAACCTAAGAAGAGTGAATTTCTCTTTGGGAACCAGCCACATCAGCTGGGGCCCAGGGCAACTCAAGGCCCTTTCACCCTGTGAAGGGGTTGAGTTAACTGGGACTTGTCCTTAGTGCTGGTCTCCCAGCCTTTCTGAGCCCGGATATTTAGCTCCTTGTTTGACTTCACACACCCCTCCCCTGGGATCCTTCCTATAAGACCCCTTCCACCTTTTATTCTAAGCGAGCATGGGTTGGAGTTTATCCATTGGAACCAAGAAAGTGCTGGTTATCAAAGACTGTAGACTTCATGAGGCCAGGATTCTGTCTTGCCGTTTTTTGTGTATCACTGATGGTTTCATGACAGGTGACCTCAAAATTAGTTTTTGAAGAGATACCTGTTGGCCAGGGGTGGTGGCTCATGCCTGTAATTCCAGCACTTTGGGAGGCTGAGGCAGGAGGGTCGCTTGAGCCTGGGAGTTTGAGACGATCCTGGGCAACATGGGGGCAAAACCCGATCTCTACAAAAAATACAAAAATTGGCTTGGCATGGTGGCATGAGCCTGTGATCCCAGCTACTTGGGAGGCTGGTGTAGGAGGATTGAGCCCGGGAGTTTGAGGCCGCAGTGAGCTGTGATCATGCCCCCACTCCATTCCAGCCTGGATGACAGAGTAAGACCCTATCTCAGAAAATATATATATATATATAAATTCTTTTTTTGGTGGGAGATTGGGGGTGCGGGAGACAGGATCTTGCTCTGTCACCCAAACTGGAGTGCAGTGGTGCAATCATGGCTCACTGCAGCCGTGACTTCTTGGGCTCAAGTGATCCTCCCACCTCAGCCTCCCGAGTAGCTGGAACTACCACCACACCTGGCTAATTTTAAACTTTTTATAGAGACACAGTCTTGCTATGTTGCCCAGGCTGGTCTCAAACTTGTAGTGATTGGTTCTTAATATTGACATCCAAAGAGCAGCAGTTCTTAGATGGCTTCCTGTTGTTGCCTCAAACCTCCATGCCTTTGTCTTGACTGCAAGAGATGGTGCTGATACATCAAAGGATGGCCTATCTGGGACAGGTCAACTGCTCGTCTCCAGGGTGGCATAGAGGATCTCCTTGGGACATGGTGTCTTCCCGCCTTGCATGACTGTCACATAGGAGGCTGTCTAGTCTAAGAGGATAATCTTTGATGTGTGGAAAGACTGTTCTGTTGTAGCTGTGTTTGTCTGGAGTAACCTGTTAGAGCCTATATTAGATGGATAATGGTATCTTTTTTTTTTTTAGATGGAGTCTCACTCTGTCACCCAGGCTGGAGTGCAGTGGTGCAGTCTTGGCTCACTGCAACCTCCCCATCCTGGGTTCAAGCGATTCTCCTGCCTCAGCCTCCTGAGTAGCTGGAATTACAGGCATGCACCGCCACGCCTGGCTAATTTTTGTATTTTTAATAGAGACGGGGTTTCACCATGTTGATCTGGATGGTCTCGAACTCCTGACCTCAGGTGATCTGCCCGCCTCGGCCTCCCAAAGCGCTGGGATTACAGGCGTGAGCCACCGACCCCTGCCTGGTATCATTTTTAACACCTATGTTAGTATTTAGTTTACAACTAATAAATGCATATATACACACATAATTGTGTCAATAGGTGGCATGTGGAATTGAGAACTCATTCCATGCTCCTCAAATTCCAGGTTTTGAATGTTCCTCACATCACTCATAAGGACCAAAAAGTGTGTGGGGGTGGAGAGGGGTCACTGTGGTGGCTTCCTCTTCTGCTCAGGGCTCCTGAGGTGGCTGCCCTAGGCCGATTCTTCTCTCCACTGTCGAGATCTCTGCCTCTAGCCCTTTAGGGATAGAAAACTCGACATTCCTGGTCATTGATTGGGTCCTCTGAATAACTCTAAAATCCATAACTCAAAAAACCCTGTCTTACCAGTGAGGAAGAGGACAACCTGGATCCCCTTTCTTCTGGGCCACCACGTTTGTTTTTGTGATGTTCACAGCTCACCCTCTCCGTGTTCAGTATCCGCATCCCACGCATCTGCCGGCCGCACGCGATCTCCTGTGCTGCTGCATTAACCTGTCTCCCAGCGACAGAGGCCAGGATCCACAACTCCAAAGTTGTCTGCTATTCAGGCATTTATCATACCTTGATCACTTACCCTAGTATCCCAATCAATGAAATGGTGTGTTTAATCAATACCACTTATTTGTAATGGATCCGTGCTGAATCTCAGTGGTAACTTCCATTTGTCTAGTAAGACTGTCTAGATTTTGTTAGGGATTGATATCCATGTATAAGTCTCTAATTTCTAGAATGTGTCTGCCTTTCCTTATTCAAATATTTCCGTTCAGGCCGGGCACTGTGGTTCACGCCTGTAATCCCAGCACTTTGGGAGGCTGAGGCGGGTGGATCACCTGAGATCAGGAGTTCGAGACCAGCCTGGCAAAACCCTGTCTCTACTAAAAATACAAAAATTAGCCAGGCATGGTGGCAGGTGCCTGTAATCCCAGCTACTTGGGAGCTGAGGCAGGAGAATCACTTGAACCTGGGAGGCCGAGGTTGCAGTGAGCCGAGATTGTGCCATTGCATTCCAGCCTGGGCAACAAGGGCAAAACTCTGTCTCAAAAAAAAAAAAAAAAAAATCAGTTCAGAACTGTTGGCCAGGACCCATCACCCCCGGAAACTGGAGTAAGGTCACAAATTGGCTGAAAGATTCTTTGCTTCATTTTCAATGAAATTTCTGTGGTTCTAGTCATGGCCAAAGAGAAGTAGCAGGTGGGAACATACTTGGTTATTGCTATGTCATGTTTTCTAAGAAAAATCCCTTTACTCAACCATTACACGTGAAGTTTTATACTTGCCAAACTTAGTATTGCTTCAGGTAAGAACTCACAAAAATGAACTCAAACTAAAGCTTAGCACAAGCTGAAACAACAGAGAAAGGAAGTGAGTTCCTTACTTTCCGATGTTTGACACTTTCCCCAGAGAACTGAAAATCATCTGTAATAGGTTTGATGAGCTGTTTCAAAGAACACACCTCCCTGCCACTTATAAAACCTGAAAGCTACTTTCCTTAATACAGAGAGTTAACTGAGAGCCAGAGGGAAGAGCAGGGCAAAAAGTCCTTCCGGGTCATCAGCAACCCTCTCCGAATTTGTCTGTTTCCTTCCAGGATCAAATCCAGCATGCAGGTGATTACAGTCCCGTCCCCCAGCATTATCTCACAGTGGTGCAGAAGGTCTGTGAGCTGCTGGAGACCCGGTGAGCTGGGACAAAGGAGCCGAGGGGCAGCAAAGGCTGCTTCCCCAGCCCCACCCTCACTTCCACTCCAGTTCCCCCAGGCAGAAAAGTGAAGCCACTGGAGCCTGCTTTGTAATTCCCTACTCACTAAAGAAGCAGAAGGAAATGAAAAGTCCACGATTATCTTTCTGTCTCCCTCTATCAGCCCATAAACTTGGGTAAGGGGCATTTTGTTCTTGGAATGGACTCAGAACAGAATAGTTATAATATCAGAATGACTTTATTTTAGGTAACCCTTAGCAATAAAGAGATACTCACACACCTTAAAAAGGTGACTAAACTCCTAAGTAGATGTATAGCAGGCTTAGATTTGCCTCATCCTCATTCAACAAAAGTTTTAAGAGATTTTCAATCCAGGTGCAGTGGCTTATGCCTGTAATCCCAGCACTTTGGGAGGCCGAGGCAGGAGGATCACTTGAGCTCAGGAGTTTGAGACCAGCCTGGCCAACACAGAGAGAACCCCATCTCTACAAAAAATTTAAAAAATTAGCAGGTGTTGTGGTGCACACTTGCAGTCTCACCTACTAAGGAGACTGAGGTGGGAGGATTGCTTGAACCTGGGATGTCAAGGCTGCAGTGTGCCAAACCCTGTCTCAATAAAATAATAAAATTCTATGATTTATAGAACTGTGCTAAGGGCAGGCTCATGCACTGCACTAACTAGAAGCTTAATTTGTGCTGCTTACAGGCCCCTGCCAGGTTAGGGGTGTAATGACCAAACAAAGGAGGGCTGAAGTTTATGCTAGCAGCAAACGAACACTTAAAACACAAAAACAAAGAAAAACTTTTATGTCAGAAAAAAACTTTATGTCATAATTGCATCCAAACAATGTAATTGCACTCAAACAACAGCTATTTGGGGTTTTGTTTTTGTTTTTGTTTTTTGAGACAGAATCTCCGTCTTTCACTCCAGCTGGAGTGCAGTGGTGCAATCTTGGCTCACTGCAAACTCTGCCTCCCGGGTTCAAGCGATTTTCCTGCCTCAGCCTCCTGAGTAGCTGGGATTACAGGCATGCACCACCATGCCAGGCTAATTTTTTTGTATTTTCAGTAGAGATGGGGTTTCACTATGTTGACTAGGCCGATCTTGAACTCTTGACCTCAAGTGATCCACCTGCCTCGGCCTCCCAAAGTGCTGGGATTACAGGCGTGAGCTACCGTGCCCAGCCTCAAACAACAGCTATTTGGATAAGACAAAGTATTCCAATAGTCCTCAGCAGTTGCAAAAACAAAAACAAAAACCCAACACTTTGGATTCCCATATTATTATGCCTTATTGCTCCTTGATGTCATTTGGATATTTGTCCCCACCCAGTTTTCATGTTGTGGGGCCTGGTAGGAGGTGATTGGATTATGAGGGTGGATTTCTCATCAATGGTTTAGCACCATCCCCTTGGTGCTGTCCTTGTAATAGTGAGTGAGTTCCTGTGAGATCTGGTTGTTTAAAAGTGTGTGGCCCCTGGCCAGGCGCAGTGGCTCACGCCTGTAATACCAGCACTGTGGGAGGCTGGGGCGGGCAGATCATAAGGTCAGGAGTTCAAGACCAGCCTGGCTAACATCGTGAAACCCTGTCTCTACTAAAAATACAAAAATTAGCCAGGCATGGTGGCGCGAGCCTGTAATCCCAGCTACTCAGGAGGCTGAGGTAGAGAATTGTTTGAATCCAGGAGGCAGAGGTTGCAGTGAGCCGAGATCATGCCGCTGCACTCCAGCCTGGGCAACAGAGCGAGACTCCATCTCAAAAGAAATAAAAAGTGTGTGGCCCCTCCCCACTCGTTCTCTTGCTCCTCCTCTGCCATGTGGGATACCAGCTCCTGCTTCACCTCCTTCTTGGAGTAAAAGCCCCCTGAGGCCTTACAGGAAGCTGAACAGATGCTGGAGCCATGCTTGTACAACCTGCAGAACCGTGAGCAAATTAAACCTCTTTTCTCTATAAATCACCCAGTCTCAGGTATTTCTTTATAGCATCTCAACAGTGGCTTTACACACTCCTTCAACCAAGATACATTTGCTCTGTCATTTTGGAAAATGATGGGTGAGATTTCAGAAGCACCCAAGAACTCACCCAGAGGTCTACCCTTAAAACCTGATTGGGAATTTAGTTCATTCTGGTTCTTGGCTCAAGAAAGATCCTAGTAGTTTTAAGAAGGAAACAGCTTGCCACATGGGTAAGATGATTGTTCTATAAGATGGAGGACTCGATAAGAGCAAACAAGGAAGGCACAGATATGAGAGGTGAATAAAAGAAGAAAAAGTGAGAAAGGAGAACGCAGAAAAGCTGGAGGGTGAAAGAAATCTCCTCAAAGCATAGGTCAGGTTTCTGTTTACAAGTGCATTTTTCTCTTCTCCCCCACTCAGCTCCCATTAAAAGAGTTTTATTTATTTATTTATTTATTATTATTTTTTTTTTTTGAGATGAAGTTTCACTCTATCGCCCAGGCTGCAGTGCAATGGGAATGGCAAGATCTTGGCTCACTGCAAGCTCTGCCTCCCAGGTTCAAGCGATTCTCCCGCCTCAGTCTCCTAAGTAGCTAGGATTACAGGCGCCTGCCACCACACCTGGCTAATTTTTGTATTTTTAGTAGAGACAGGGTTTCACCATGTTGGTCAGGCTGGTCTGGAACTCCTGACCTCAGGTGATCCACCCGCCTTGGCCTCCCAAAGTGCTGGGATTACAGGCATGAGCCACCGCGCCTGGCCAAAAGAGTTTTAAGAACTGCATTTGCACAAATTTCCTTAATCATACAGTTTAAAAGCCCCATGGCCTAGGAAGGCTACTGTCAAAATAATAATAATAATAACAATAATAATAATAACAATAATAATAATAATAATAATGTGTTGGCGAGGATGTGGAGAAATTGGAACTCTTGTGTGCCTCTGGTGGAAATGTGAAATGGTGCAGCCGCTGTGGAAAACATTATGGTGGTTCCTCAAAACATTAAAAATAGAATTACTGTGGGATATGGTCCAGCCATTCCCCTTCTGAATATAGAAAATAATCAAAAGAGGTTTTATACGTCCATCGTCAGTCTGTTTTGTATTGCTATAAGGGAATGCTCAGACTGGGTAATTTATGAAAAAAAATTTATTTGGCTCACAGTTCTGTGGGCTGTACAGGAAGCACAGTGCCCCATCTGCTTCTGGGGCAGCTTCAGGAAGCTCCCAATCAGGAGGAAAGGGAGGAAGGGGCAGCATCTCTCATGGTGAGAGAGGGAGCTAGGGAGAAGGAGGTGGTGCCAGCGCTTTTAAATGACCAGATTTTGTCTGAATTCATAGAGCGTGAACTCACTCATTACTGTGAGGACAGCACCAAGCCATTCACGAGGGACCTGCCTCTGTGTCCCAAATACCTCCCACCAAGCCCCACCTTCAACATTGGAGGTCACTTTTCAACATGAGATTTGGAGGGGACAGAACATCCAAACCAAGTCACCCATTGCAGCATTATTCAATAGCCAAAAGATGGAAGCAACCCACATGTCCATCTACAGATAAATGGATAAACAAAACATGGCCTGCACATGCAACGGAATAGTATTCAGGTGGCTCACGCCTATAATCCAGCACTGTGGGAGGCCGAGGTGGGTAGATCATGAGGTCAGTTCAAGACCAGCCTGGCCAAGATGGTGAAACCCCATCTCTACTAAAAATACAAAAAATTAGCTGGACATGGTGGTGGGCACCTGTAATCCTAGCTACTCGGGAGGCTGAGGCAGACAACTGCTTGAACCTGGGAGGTGGAAGTTGCAGTGAGCCAAGATCACACTCTGCATTCCAGCCTGGGCAACAGAGCAAGACTCCATCTAAAAAAAAAAAAAAAAAGGAAGGAGGTTCTGGCACATGCTGGCAAGTGCCTGTAATCCCAGCTACTCGGGAGGCTGAGGCTGGGTGCGGTGGCCCATGCCTGTAATCCCAGCACTGTGGGAGGCCGAGGCGGGCAGATCACCTGAGGTTAGGAGTTCAAGACCAGTCTGGCCAATATGGCGAAACCCTGTCTCTACTAAAAATACAAAAATTAGCCAGACATGGTGGCAGGTGCCTGTAGTCCCAGCTACTCAGAAGGCTGAAACAGGAGAATTGCTTGAACCCAGGAAGCAGAGGTTGCAGTGAGCCGAGATCACGCCGCTGCACTCCAGCCTAGGGTAGGGAGCGAGACTCTATCTCCAAAAAAAAAAAAAAAAAAACCTGGATGAACCTTAAGGACATTTTGCTAAGTGAAATAAGCCAGTCACAAAAAGAGAAGCAATGTATGGTTCTACTTAGATGAGGTCCCTAGAGTACTCAAATTCACAGAAACAGAAAGTAGAAGGTCTTTGCCAGGGGAAGAGAGAAGGGGAAAGTGGGGAATTATTGATTCACGGGTATAGAGTTTCAGTTTTGCAAGATGAAAAGAGTTCTGGAGATGGATGGCAGTGAAGGTTGAATAACAATGTGAATATATTTAGTACCATCGAACTATATGCTTATAAATGGTTAAGATGGGAAATTTCATTCTGTTTATTTTACCACAATTAAAAAGGAAGCCCCACAGCTCACAGGACAGGTTCCTCTCCTGGAGTTCGATGTCCCAGCTGCCCTACCTCCATGCATTGCCCTGGAATGTGATGGATAACACATGAACCTTGCTGGAAACACAAATTATCAGTCCCACCCAGACCTCCTGAATCAGAAACTCGACACTTGGGCCAGGCGCGGTGGGTCTCACCTGTAATCCCAGCACTTTGAGAGGCCGAGGCGGGTGGATCACCTGAGGTCAGAAGTTCGAGACAGGCCTGGCCAACATGGTGAAACCCTGTCTCTCCTAAAAACACAAAAAATTAGCCAGGCATGGTGACAGGTGCCTGTGATCCCAGCTACTCAAGAGGCTGAGGCAGGAGAATCGCTTGAACCCAGGGAGCGGAGGTTGCAGTGAGCCAAGATGACACCATTGCACTCCAGCCTGGGCAATAAGAACAACTCCATCAAAAAAAAAAAAAAAAAAAAAAAAAAAGAAGAAGAAGAAGAAGAAGAAAGAAAGAAGGAAGGAAGGAAATAAATAAATAAATAAATAAATTCTGGACCCAGAAATTAGGATGTTAACACACCCACCAGGTGATTCTGATGTCCCTCAAGACTCAGAAGCACAGCACTTGGGTGATAGAAGTGGAACAGTTAGAAGGGGTGTGTTTTGAGAGCCTGGGTATGTTTTGAAGATGGAGAAAATGTGTCTTGGAAGTGGATTGGAAGTGGGGTGGACAATGAAAGAAATCAAGAGATGAGGTTGAACAGATACTTGCTGAATGAATGAATGAATGTCTTTTAAAGCTGTTCTGCTCTTAATTTTTCTTTGTTTTCCTCTTAAGTCAGGAAATAAAAAGCATGCCTTCCCAAGCATCAGGTTGGAGAATGGGAAACAGGCCAGGATGGTTGATGTATAATCTTTAGAAATCTTGGAACAAAGATCAAAAGAGACAAAGAAGGCCATTACATAATGGTAAAGGGATCAATTCAACAAGAAGAGCTAATTATCCTAAATATATATGCACCCAATACAGGAGTACCCAGATTTATAAAGCAAGTCCTTAAAGACCTACAAAGAGATTTAGACTCCCACACAACAATAATGTGAGACTTTAACACCACACTGTCAATATTAGTCAGATCGAGACAAAAGGTTAACAAGAATATCCAGGACTTGAACTCAGCTCTGCACCAAGTGGACCTAATAGACATCTACAGAACTCTCCACCCCAAATCAACAGAATATACATTCTTCTCAGCACCACATCGCACTTATTCCAGAATTGACCACATAGTTGGAAGTAAAGCACTCCCCAGCAAATGTAAAAGAACAGAAATTATAACAAACTGTCTCTCAGACCACAGTGCAATCAAACTAGAACTCAAGATTAAGAAACTCCCTCAAAACCGCACAACTATACGGAAAGTGAACAACCTGCTCCTGAATGACTACTGAGTAAATAACGAAATGAAGGCAGAAATAAAGATGTTCTTTGAAACCAATGAGAACAAAGACACAACGTACCAGAATCTCTGGGACACATTTAAAGCAGTGTGTAGAGGGGAATGTATAGCACTAAATGCCCACAAGAAAAAGCAGGAAAGATCTAAAATCGACAACCTAACATCACAATTAAAAGAACTAGAGAAGCGGCTGGGCGCGGTGGCTCACGCCTGTAATCCCAGCACTTTAGGAGGCCGAGGTGGGCAGATCACGAGATCAGGAGTTCGAGACCAACCAGGCCAACATGGTAAAACCCCGTCTCTACTAAAAATACAAAAATTAACCAGACATGCTGGCAAGTGCCTGTAATTCCAGCTACTCAGGAGGCTGAGGCAGGAGAATCGCTTGAACCTGGGAGGTGGAGGTTGCAATGAGCCGAGACCATGCCATTGCACTTCAGCCTGGGTGAAGAAGTGAGACTCTGCCTCAAAAAAAAAAAAAAAAAAAAAAAAGGACTAGAGAAGCAAGAGCAAACAAATTCAAAACTAGCAGAAGGCAAGAAATAACTAAGATCAGAGAAGAACTGAAGGTGATAGAGACACAAAAAACCCTTCAAAAAATCAAGGAATCCAGGAGCTGGTTTTTTGAAAAGATCAACAAAATTGATAGACCGCTAGCAAGACTAATAAAGAAGAAAAGAGAAGAATCAAATACACACAATGAAAAATGATAAAGGGGATATCACCACCAATCCCACAGAGATACAAACTACCATCAGAGAATACTATAAACACCTCTATGCAAATAAACTAGAAAACCTAGAAGAAATGGATAAATTCCTGGACAGATGCACCCTCCCAAGACTAAATGAGGAAGAAGTTGAATCTCTGAATAGACAAATAACAGGCTCTGAAATTCAGGAAATAATTAATAGCCTATCAACCAAAAAAAGTCCTGGACCAGACAGATTCACAGCCAAATTATACAAGAGGTACAAAGAGGAGCTCGTACCATTCATTCTGAAAATATTCCAATTAATAGAAAAAGAGGGAATCCTCTCTAACTCATTTTATGATGCCAGTATCATCCTGATACCAAAGCCTGGCAGAGACACAACAAAGAGAATTTTAGACCAATATCCCTGATGAACATCAATGCAAAAATCCTCAATAAAATACTGGCAAACCGAATCCAGCAGGGCATCAAAAAGCTTATCCACCACGATCAAGTGGGCTTCATCTCTGGGATGCAAGGCTGGTTCAACATATGTAAATCGATAAACGTAATCCATTATATAAACAGAACCAACGACAAAAACCACACGAATAGTTCAATAGATACAGAAAAGGCCTTCGACAAAATTCAACAGCCCTTCATGCTAAAAACTCTCAATAAACTAGGTATTGATGGAACGTATCTCAAAATAATAAGAGCTATTAGGCCGGGCGTGGTGGCTCTTGCCTGTAATCCCAGTACTTTGGGAGGCCGAGGCGGGCAGATCACGTGGCCAGGAGATCAAGACAATCCTGGCTAACACAGTGAAACTCCGTCTCTACTAAAAATGCAAAAATTAGCCAGGTGTAGTGGTGCATGCCTGTAATCCCAGCTACTCAGGAGGCTGAAGCAGGAAAATCACTTGAACTCGGGAGGCGGAGGTTGCAGTGAGCCAAGATCATGCCATTGCACTCCAGCTTGGGCAACAAGAGAGAAACTCCATCTCAAATAATAATAATAATAATAAGAGCTATTTATGACAAACCCACAGCCAATATCATACTGAATGGGCAAAAACTGGAAGCATTCCCTTTAAAAACTGGCACAAGACAGGGATGCCCTCTCTCACCACTCCTATTCAACATAGTGTTGGAAGTTCTGGCTAGGGCAATCAGGCAAGAGAAAGAAATAAAGGGTATGCAATTAGGAAAAGAGGAAGTCAAATTGTCCCTGTTTGCAGATGACATGATTGTATATTTAGAAAACCCCATCGTCTCAGCCCAAAATCTCCTTAAGCTGATAAGCAACTTCAGCAAAGTCTCAGGATACAAAATCAATGCGAAAAAATCACAAGCATTCCTATACACCAATAACAGACAAACAGAGAGCCGAATCATGAGTGAACTCCCATTCACAATTGCTACAAAGAGAATAAAATACCTAGGAATCAAACTTACAAGGGATGTGAAGGGCCTCTTCAAGGAGAACTACAAACCATTGCTCAACAATATAAAAGAGGACACAAACAAACATTCCGTGCTCATGGATAGGAAGAATCAATATCGTAAAAACGGCCATACTGCCCAAGGTAATTTATAGATTCAATGCCATCCCCATCAAGCTACCAATGACTTTCTTCACAGAATTGGAAGAAACTACTTTAAAGTTCATATGGAACCAAAAAAGAGCCTGCATTGCCAAGTCAACCCTAAGCCAAAAGAACAAAGCTGGAGGCATCACGCTACCTGACTTCAAACTATACTACAAGGCTACAGTAACCAAAACAGCATGGTACTGGTACCAAAACAGAGAGATAGACCAATGGAACAGAACAGAGTCCTCAACAATAACACCGCACATCTACAACCATCTGATCTTTGATAAACCTGAGAAAAACAAGAAATGGGGAAAGGATTCCCTATTTAATAAATGGTGCTGGGAAAACTGGCTAGCCATATACAGAAAGCTGAAATTGGATCCCTTCCTTACACCTTACACTTTATACAAAAATTAATTCCAGATGGATTAAAGACTTAAATGTTAGACCTAAAACCATAAAAACCCTAGAAAAAAACCTAGGCAGGCCAGGCGCGGTGGCTCACGCCTGTAATCCCAGCACTTTGGGAGGCAGAGGCAGGCGGATCATGAGGTCAGGAGATTGAGACCATCCTGGCTAACACGGTGAAACCCCGTCTCTACTAAAAATATAAAAAATTAGCCAGGTGTGGTGGCGGGCGCCTGTAGTCCCAGCTACTTGGGAGGCTGAGGCAGGAGAATGGCGTGAACCTGGGAGGCGGAACTTGGAGTGAGCTGAGATCATGCCACTGCACTCCAGCCTGGGCAACAGAGCGAGACTCCATCTCAAAAAAAAAAAAGGAAGAAAAGAAAACCTAGGCAATACCATTCAGGACATAGGCATGGGCAAGGACTTCATGACTAAAACACCAAAAGCAAGGCAACAAAAGCCAAAATTGACAAATGGGATCTAATTAAACTAAAGAGCTTCTTCACAGCAAAAGAAACTACCATCAGAGTGAACAGGCAACCTACAGAATGGGAGAAAATTTTTGCAATCTACCCATCTGACAAAGGGCAAATATCCAGAATCTACAAAGAACTTAAACAAATTTACAAGAAAAAATCAAACAACCCCATCAAAAAGTGGGCAAAGGATATGAACAGATACTTCTCAAAAGACATTTATGCAGCCAACATACACATTAAAAAATGCTCATCACCATTGGTCATCAGAGAAATGCAAATCAAAACCACAGTGAGATACCATCTCACACCAGCTAGAATGGCGATCATTAAAAAGTCAGGAAACAACAGATGCAGGAGAGGATGTGGAGAAATAGGAACGCTTTTACACTGTTGGTGGGAGTGTAAACTAGTTCAACCATTGTGGAAGACAGTGTGGCGATTCCTCAAGGATCTAGAACTAGAAATACCATTTGACCCAGCGATCCCATTGCTGGGTATATACCCAAAGTATTATAAATCATGCTACTATAAAGACACACGCACACGTATGTTTATTGCAGCACTATTCACAATAGCAAAAACTTGGAACCAACCCAAATGTCCATCAATGATAGACTGCATTAAGAAAATGTGGCACATATGCACCATGGAATACCATGCAGCTATAAAAAAGATGAGTTCATGTCCTTTGTGGAAACCATCATTCTGAGCAAACTATCACAAGGACAGAAAACCAAACACCACATGTTCTCACTCATGGGTGGGAACTGAAAAATGAGAACACCTGGACACAGGGCAGAGAAAAACACACATGGGGGCCAGTCATGGAGTAGGGGGCAGGGGGAGGGATAGCATTAGGAGAAATACCTAACCTAATGACGAGTTAATGGATGCAGCAAACCAACATGGCACGTGTAACAAACTATGTAACAAACTTGCACGTTGTGCACATGTACGGGTACCTAGAATTAAAGTATAATAAAAAAAAAGAAAAAAATAAAAAATAAAAAATAATTAAAAAAAATAAATCTGGGCAAGGTAGGTTTCACACAAATGTGTACTTCCAAGACTAGCAGTGTTGAGCAGATGGGCGGTGGAATCATACATTTGCTTCCTGGTGTTCCGATGGTCACCCACAAAGCCCACACACATGAACACACACCCCAGAGTGTTTTAAGGATGCCTCTTCTTTCTTACATACTGATGTCAGAGGGGGAATGATGTGGAATGTGGCCAGGGACTGAGGGGATTACTGGGACAAGGGACTTTCTATTTCAAAACTGGGGAAGTCCTGGGCAAACCAGGACGCTGGGCCGCCCTACCTGTAACACGGACTTGTGGAATTTTCAAACCTAAAGAGAGCTTGGAGCGCCTCTATTCTGTTGGTTCACCACTCTGGCTATGGATGAGAATTACCTGAGGAACTTAAAAAAACAAAAAGGCCAGGCGCGGTGGCTCAAGCCTGTAATCCCAGCACTTTGGGATGCTGAGGCAGGCAGATCACGAGGTCAGGAGATCGAGACCATCCTGGCTAACATCGTGAAACCCCGTCTCTAGTAAAAATACAAAAAGATTAGCCGTCGTGGTGGCACCTGTAGTCCCAGCAACTCGGGAGGCTGAAGCAGGAGAATGGCGTGAATCTGGGAAGCAGAGGTTGCAGTGAGCCGAGATTGCGCCACTGCACTCCAGCCTGGGCGACAGAGCGACACTCTGTCTCAAAAAAAAAAAAAAAAAAAAAAAAAGAAGTTCCTGGGTCTCTCATCATGAGAGGTGACAGCGTGCTGGCAGTCCTCACAGCCCTTGCTCACTCTCGGTGCCTCCTCTGCCTGGGCACCCACTTTGGTGGCACTTGAAGAGCCCTTCAGCCTGCTTCTGCACTGTGGGAGCCCCTTTCCGGGCTGGCCAAGGCCGGAGCTGGCTCCCTCAGCTTGTGAGGAGGTGTGGAGGGAGAGGTGCGGGCGGGAACCGGGGCTGCGTGCGGTGCTTGCAGGCCAGCGCGAGTTCCGGGTGGGCGTGGGCTAGGCGGACCCAGCATTCGCACTCGGAGTGGCCTACCGGCCCCACTGGCACCAGGCAGCCAGGGGCTTAGCACCTGGGCCAGCAGCTGCTGTGCTCAATTTCTCGCCAGGCCTTAACTGCCTTCCTGCTTGGCAGGGCTTGGGACCTGCAGCCCGCCATGCCTGAGCCTCCCCACCACCTCGGGGGCTCCTGTGCCGCCCGAGCCGCCTCGACCAGCGCTGCCCCCTGCTCCATGGCGCCCAGTCCCATCGACCACCCAAGGGCTGAGGAGTGCGGACGCCCCGTGCAGGACTGGCAGGCAGCTCCACCTGCAGCCCTGGTGCGGGATCCACTGGGTGAAGCCAGCTGGGCTCCTGAGTCTGGTGGGGAGGTGGAGAACCTTTATGTCTAGCTCAGGGATTGTAAATACACCAATTGGCACTCTGTATCCAGCTCAAGGTTTGTAAACACACCAATCAGCACCCCGTATCTAGCTCAGGGTTTGTGAATGCACCAATCGACACTCTGTATCTAGCTACTCTGGTGGGGACCTGGAGAGCTTTTGTGTCCACACTCTGTATCTAGCTACTCTAGTGGGGAGTTGGAGAACCTTTGTGTGGACCCTCTGCATCTAGCTACTCTGGTGGGGAGGTGGAGAACCTTTGTGTCTAGCTCAGGGATTGTAATCACACTAATCAGCGCCCTGCCAAAACAGACCACTCTGCTCTACCAATCAGCAGGATGTGGGTGGGGCCAGATAAGAGAATAAAAGCAGGCTGCCCAGCCAGCAGTGGCAACCCACTCGGGTCTGTTCCACACTGTGGAAGCTTTGTTCTTTCCCTCTTTGCAGTAAATCTTGCTGCTGCTCACTCTTTGGGTCCACACTGCCTTTATGAGCTGTAACACTCACCGCGAACGTCTGTAGCTTCACTCCTGAAGCCAGCGAGACCACGAACCCACCGGGAAGAACAAACAACTCCAGACGCCCCGCCTTAAGAGCTGTAACACTCACTGCGAAGGTCCTCAGCTTCACTCCTGAGCCAGCGAGACCACGAACCCACCAGCAGGAAGAAACTCCGAACACATCCGAACATCAGAAGGAACAAACTCCAGACGCGCCACCTTAAGAGCTGTAACACTCACCGCGAGGGTCAGCGGCTTCATTCTTGAAGTCAGTGAGACCAAGAACCCACCAATTCCGGACACAACCAGACCAATGAAATCAATATGTCCAGGTGCAAGGCCAAGACATCAGTACTTTCTAGAAGCTTCCCAAGAGCAGTGAGCAGCCAGCATGAAGAACAGCGGATCTAATCCAGCTTCTCTCCACGATAGGCGAGGAATCTGATGCCACAAAAGGTTATTTGTCTAAGGTCACACAATTATTAAGAGGCAAGCTCAGAGTTGCGGACTCTTGGGCCAGTGTCCTTTGCATAGGACACAGTCTTTTTATAGATGTTAATTACTGACTCATTACCTGCGATCGACCCCAGTGCTGTTAATCAGGGCAAGGCGCCCACACACCACCAGTCTGGCCTTCAATAAAGCAGCGCTTTGAGCTTCCAGCGGGGTTTGTTGGGGGGTGGGAGGATCCCAGGCCTGTCCTTCTCTGCTCCCTCCTGACCTTCCTCCCTGCACTGTTCTTAGTTCAGCAGTCCCCAGGCTGATCTTTCAAATTCAGCCCCTACTTCTTGCCCAGGGATCAGATTCAGCCCCTCCTCCTTGCACAGGGATTGCCTTTGCTCCGATTTACAGACTTCAGTGCCTGGCCAGTCTGAGCAGGACACTTCCCTGGTCCTCCCACCAGGCTGCAGCCCTGAGGAACGGTGGCGGCGGCGAGGACAAAGTGCGGACGCTCCTGTCGCTCAGACAAGATGAAGGGAAGCCTCAAAAGAGAAACAGAACGACTGAAGGATGAAAGGAGAGGCGAGGCGCCCCTCTTCAACCAGGGGTCCCGTGCTGCACTCCGCGCCCTTCCCAGTGCCCCCCGTATCTCCGGGGTCTTCCTGGTCACGGGCACCCTCCTGGCGCGTGGTGCTTCAGTGCGATCGGGCCCTGCGGCCACTGAGCCTTTCCTCCTGGTCTTTGCGGAGGTTTCACTTGGAAGAGGAGGCCAGCGTGGTCAGGGTCTGGGACCTTGGCTGCTCTCAGAGAGCCCAGGCCCTGTTCCAGGCCACTGGATCAGAACTGCAGTGGAAAACAACCAGGAATTCGTCTTTCTTTCTTTTTCTTTCTTTCTTTCTCTTTCTTTCCTTCCTTCCTTCCTTCTCTCTCTCTCTCCCTCCCTCCTTTCTTTTTCTTTCTTCTTTCTTGAGATGTACTCTCACTCTGTCGCCAGTGGTGCGATCTCGGCTCACTGCAACCTCCGCCTCCCAGGTTCAAGCGATTCTCCTGCCTCAACCTCCCGAGTAGCTGGGATTACAGGCGCCCACCACCACGCCCGGCTAATTTTCATATTTTTAGTAGAGACAGGGTTTCACCATATTGGCCAGGCTGGTCTCGAACTCCTGACCTCAGGTGGTCCGCCTGCCTCGGCCTCCCAAAGTGCTGGGATTACAGGCGTTAGCCACCGTGCCTGGCCGAATTCGTGTTTCTTGAAAGCTCCCCAGATGGTTGGGAAGCACAGGGAGGTTTGGGAAACGCTGCTCATGTGATCCATTTAGACGGTTTCTTTCTGTTCGAACGCTTCTTCCCGTGCACACCTGGATTCCCCGGGGCTGCGGCCCAGCGATTGATTCCAGCTCGGTCCCGGGCACCAATTCTCCCGGTTGAGGAACGCGCAGGCCTTCTCGGCTACAGCTCTTCTGGGTTCGCGCTGCCCTCCTAGCAAGCGGTACGTGGAAGGGCAGAGCTGTTAAACCAACAGCCCATTGCCTTCCAGTGCTTAGTTTGTGATTTACTCGGGCTGTTATTACCTTTTTATTTAAAATTTGAGGAGCAAATACCGTCTGAAGCACACGCCCTTTAAAGGCCTGCAGTGTGAGGAGTGAGCCACCAGAGGGCACCCGAGCCCCACAACTCACCCTGGTCTAAGGCCCCCGCAATGCCCAGCCCAGGGAGGCCGCGCAGCGCGTCCAGGAGCCTGCGGCTTCTGAGGTCTGATCCCAGGAAAGAATTGGACACTTATTTAAAAGCCGGGTACGGTAGCTCACGCCTGTAATCCCAGCACTTTGGGAGGGCGAGGTGGAAGAATCGCTTGAGCTCAGGAGTTCAAGACCAGCCTGGGCAACATGGCAAGGCCCTGTCTCTGCCTAAAAAATAAAAGCCATGGTTTTCCCATCTCTACCAATAGTGAGAGGTGTGGCTATTGAAAAAATGTCATTCGTGTGGATAGAGCCCAGGAAGAAAAAGGGTTGGCTGGTTGGATTAAAGTGTTATCCTGCCCAGTGGTGGATGTAATAAGATTTAAACCAAAACAATGATCTCTAGAGTGAAATTTTAGGCATCAAGAGATGAGAGGTTATTTAGGAGGGCAGTGAGAATTTCAAATTCAGATAGTTTAGATCCTGAATCCAGACCTTCTGAATCCTGTGAACGCTGACAGCATCCCTGCTCCCTCCCACAAAACCTCCCTACTGGTAGTGAGAAGAGGATTGGAGTATTTGAAATGCTGGCTGGCTTAGAGCCAGGCTGGCTACAGTAGGAATGACTGAGGTTAGACATAAGGAAGGCCCCAAGGAAGAGAGCACGGGTAAACCCTGATGGGTGACTGAGGAAGGGGGAGCTCATGGACCTCCAGAAGGCAGGGAGTGTGTTCTCTCCATGATAAACTGGCACACTCTGGTTAGTGGGATTGCTTATTAAGTATCATGGTACAGAGACCGTGAGAGCACCGGGCTGTGGGAGGTGTGGTCCCAGCCCAAATCCCGCCCCCACCTCACTGTGACTTCACCTCCCCAGGTGTTGGTGAGGAGCAGGTAACTCACAAGTAAGCTTTTTATAGAGGAAAGACAGTTCCCTTAGACTTGTTTTTTTTTGTTTTTTGTTTTTGTTTTCTTTTCTTTTCTTTTCTTTTGAGACAGAGTTTCGCTCTTGTCCCCCAGGCTGGAGTGCAAATGGCGCTATCTTGGGTCACTGCAACCTCCACCTCCCGGGTTCAAGCGATTCTCCTGCCTCAGCTTCCCGAGTAGCATAGCTGGGATTACAGGCACGCGCTGCCACGACCAGCTAAATTTTGTATTTGTAATAGAGATAGGGTTTCACCATGTCAGCCAGGCTGGTCTCAAACTCCTGACCTCTTGTGATCTGCCTGCCTCGGCCTCCCAAAGTGCTGGGATTATAAGCGTGAGCCACCGTGCACAGCCATACTTCTTTTTTTCCCATCTAAACTCCTTGCTTTTTAATCTTTTCTCATAAATCTTCCTTTCTAGATCCCAGGTCTCTTGATGTCCCCAGAATAAACATATTTAACTTCCTAACTGTGTTGTCCTAAACAAAACAGTGCCCTAAGACGGCTCCAGACAGGCTGGGGTGCTGCTAGGAGTGCCATTCATAGGGTGACCAAGTGACTGTCAGTATCATGTAGTTGTATTCTTTGCAGTTAAGGCAATTAATTAAATAAATACCTCAATGTGATTTTGTTTTTCTAACTGTAAAAAGATGTAGAAATAAAATAATAAAGCAAAAAGACATTTTGTCCCAATTCACATAAATGTTGCCAAGAACTAAGCCAATCTATGTTAGTAGCATGGGCCCAGCACCCCCCACTTCTGAGATCGCTGGGTATTGTGACTCTGTCCTGCATGGTAGATAAGCGGGTACGGTTTCACACTGGAAGGGACCTTGGCAATCGGGCTGGCTCTCTTATTTTTGTTATTTGCAAATCCACTAAGTGTATCTTCCATGCCTTCAAGATGTTAAATGTGTTAGATCCACGCAGCCCACCACTAAAGACCCTCTTCCAGGCTTCACATGCATTTATTAATCCACACTCTTGTTTACAGTTGCTCAATTAGTTCTGAGTCCCCTTACATGTACTACAGAACCAACCACAATGCTCCTTTTTGTCCCCTTAGAGGTCATGAAATAATTTCTCAAAGTTTCTTCTTTTCTCATCATTAATACCAAAATGTCCTTTTCTTTAAAAAATCTTTTGTCTTTCCTGCCTTAATAACCTTTTTAATGGTGTTGAGTTTTATATTATGAAAAGTAACAGCTCAGTTGAAGGGTGTTAACTCATATGTCAACTGGGTGACCACAATGCTATCGTGCATGTTAGTGTGTGTGCTTGTGTGTGTGCACTGGAAGGAAGTAAAGCACTGATGGTGATTGTATTAGAATCATGGACTGTAAGTGGTCTTGAAATGTAGTATTAGGATTACACTGCTTTCATGATTACTAAATGCCAATCAGAACTTACATCTTCAATTGAAAGCACACCTGGCCGGGCTCGCGCAGTGGCTCACACCTGTAATCCCAGCTCTTTGGGAGGATGAGGCAGATGGATCACTGGAGGTTGGGAGTTCGAGACCAGCCTGGCCAACATGGTGAAACCCTGTTTCTACTAAAAATATAAAAATTACCTGGATATGGTGGTGGACACCTGTAATCCCAGCTACTCAGAAGGCTGAGGCAGGAGAATTGCTTGAACCCGGGAGGTGAATGTTGTAGTAAGGCGAGATTGCACCACTGCACGCCAGCCTGGGCAACAGAGCAAGACAGCCTCTCTTCCTGTGTCTATTTGATGTCCGCTTTTCCCCCCGAAGTCTAAACTCAATGGAGAGATGATTTGAGGTTTCTACAGTGGGATGGTGAAGAGCTGAGTGTCTTTGCAGGGAGAAAGGTGGCTGTAAAGAGAGACAGAAAAGAACTTCCCAAGGCATAGGAAGGGGCTGGCAGGTCCTTCTGGCAGCAGGACCGTGCCCTGCTCGGGGTTGCACTCAAGGGGTGCAGTCATCAGCAGGCTGGGGTTGTGTGGGGCCCAGGGAGGCAGGGTCCTGTTACCGAGGCCTCCGGTCTTGGCAGAATCCTGGGTCTTGGCAGAATCCTGGGCATCGGAGAAGGAAAAGAACAACCGAGCTGTTGGCTCCACGGGACCATGTGGGTGGGGCACGGACCCCGGCTGTGGTCAAGGCAGCCTGGAGGATACAGGACTGTGCCATATTTTGGAGACCACAAAAGGCTTCCAGATTCAGTTGCTCCCCTAGGGAGATGGCTGCAGGGCCTGCAATGACTGAGACTGGATTTCCAGCCAGTTCCATGGAAGGCTAGCTTCATTTTATTCGATTTCTTGAAAATAAAGGTGAAACTTCCTGCACACTTGGATTGGTGGTGGCTGATTTACTCCTGAGACTGTTACAAATTCTCAGCAGGCTGGGAGCACAGTTCAGATGGATAGGAGGAAATCAGTGCGTGGCTCCTTCCTTCCTCCTTGCATTCCTGCAACATCTCAAGCATTTGCAGGTGTCAGGCCCTGGACACAGAGAGACACAGGGGAGACTCCAGAGGGCTGGAGACCAAGCCCTCCTGCAGGAGCTGGTGGTCTAGGAAGGGAGGCCAGGCAGGGCAGCGACATCGTGATGTGAGGGGCTCTGAGACAGGGGCCCTGAGGAACAGACAGGGCTCAAGAGCTCAGGGTCCCGGGGTCCTGGGCTAGACCTCTTTTCCACACACGACGGCTCCTTACCGAGCACCCTCTGAGTGTCTCAAACTCACTAATGGCACACAGAGGAGGGTTAAATTAAGAAATTTAAAAATTGGACTAAATCACTGCCGCTGAGACGGAATTCCTCCATGCCCTGGAGTGGGTTCCTCCAGCACTCAGTTCCCAACCAGGTAGATCTTGGCTCCCACCTGGCCCTCTTGTTTGTCTAGCCCTGACTTTGTACTTGCCATTCATTTGATGTATCACGCATTTATCAAGGGCCCTCTGGATGTGCACAGCACTGAACTAGATGAAATCTGATCAACTGTGAAGAAGAAAGGATGGTGTTATTAGTGTCCAAGTCTCATACATAAAACACCACTAACCTCCCACCCTACTGTCCCCTGTAGTGACCAGAAGGTGGGCCTGGTGGGGTCAAGGGAGCCACAGAGAATGTGCTGATATTAACACATGTGGGAACCAGCAGAATAGGGAGGCTCCAGGACATACTCATGACTTCAGGTCCAACTGGAAAAGAGAATAGAGAGGCCGGGCGCGGTGACTCATGCCTGTAATCCCAGCACTTTGGGAGGCCGAGGCGGGCGGATCTCCTGAGGTCAGGAGTTCAAGACCAGCCTGGCCAACATGGTGAAACCCTGTCTCTACAAAAATACAAAAATTAGCTGGGCATGATGGCAGGTGCCTATAATCCCAGCTACTCAGGAGGCTGAGGTGGGAGAATGGCTTGAACCTGGGAGACGGAGGTTGCAGTGAGCCTAGATTGCATCATTGCACTCCAGCCTGGGTGACAGAGCAAGACTCCATATCAAAAAAAAAAAAAAAAGAATAAAAAGAAAAGGAAAAGAGAACAGAGAAATAATGGGGATGAGAAACTTTTCACTATGGATGTGGTAAAGTGTGGTTCTTCTGTACGCAGATCTCCAACTGTAAGAAAAATAGCACAGAACATTCAGAAGTTGTCTAGCTTCATCCTTTCTCCAGTGCCCTGCATCTCTTGCAAGGGAGTAAATTAATAAGTCAGGAGTTAGGACCCAGAGATATGTTTTAGACTTACACGATCTGACAGCTGACTGCAAATCAATGAAGTGCACTTTGAGAAGCGGCGCACTCGGCGAGAGGGGTTGAGATTGTTTTATTCCACTCCAGGTGTTGCTGTCCTCTTGGGTTCCACTTCGGATTTTGAACCCCTGTATTTTCTTTTCAAAACCCCCTTTTCCAGTGGAAATGCTCTGTTGTTAAAAAGGAAGAAATTGTCTTTCTGAAACTGACATCACGATGCTCCCAGATTTTATGCTGGTTCTCATCGTCCTTGGCATCCCTTCCTCAGGTAAGCACAAGTCACAGTAGATTAAAACTACAGTCGCACAATTATTTAAGCAGAGGAGGCAAAACTATGGTGTTGATAATGTTCGAATTACAACATGTAATGCACAGGATACATTCAGGATAACCTTTAAAATGTGGCCCAAATGAGTAATTCTGTGAGATGTGGGGTTTTTTTGCTGAAGAAATCATATCTATGATTTTCATAATGTTTATGTTTTTGTCATTTGCTGCGTTTCTCCTTCTGAATCACTATGAGCTTGGTAAGAAAATACAAAAGCAGGAAAAACATTATTGAATGCACTGAGCATTACTCAGAGAATTGTTCAAATATTTGGCACAGAAATTTACTATATCAACATTTTTTTATCATATTTACCAATAATTTCTATATCTGCGTGTAGATACTTAATTTTGTCCAATATGCCCTGTAGACCTATATATTTTAATAAATCTGTGTATGTGGGTAGATTTAGCATGTTTATATATCACAATTAAACACAAATGTATCAAAACTCTATGAATATGTGTTTTATGTGACTATTATCAACTGAAAATAGAGGAATTTTTGATAAGGATAAAGGACAAATAAAAGGAAAAAGTGAAAGATAGAGACAGAGATGCAGAGAAAGAACAAAAAGAGAAAAGGAAAGAGGAATAAAGTACTGAAAGGCTTTGGGGATTGGTCATTCGCACCTGCCAATTTCCTGGGTTTGGGAATCATTTCACTTTTTGTGTAACTTGAGAACAGAAAGTTTTCCCCCATTGAATCAGAAACCATCTGAAACCGCAGCCAGATGGTGAGAAAAGTGTCGGTTCACTAGCAATTTGTATTAATTTCTCAGTAGTATTTTTGCCACGTTTGATTATTGTAATTTTCAAATGGAGAACTGGAGACACTGAGGGAGATTTGCCCAAATCCAGAAATAAATTCTACATTTCAAGGTCCCAAGGCTGTGAGGCACCTGAACATTATCCTATTGTCAAAAACGCCTTTTCTCAGACCAAGGACTCAAAGTCAAACAGGGATTTCTAAATGCAGAAAGCCTCAAACTCACTTTCAAATATCATGAAATTTGGACTTTTCAAAGTCTTAAATGCAGTTTGCCAATCACAAAAATAAGAAGAAACTTCTGTGTGTTTGAGCTTACCATTAATGTACGTGTGTCTGATGTTTTTCTGTCTGTATTATTCTATTTATCATAAAATAATTGATTCTTACCACTCTTTTCCCAAGGAATGATTTCTCTCAATGGTTAGCGAGGGTGTTTAGCATAAACTCTCTTGGTTCAGCTAAGCCTCGTCCTTTGTGTACAATCATGATTACATAAGAAAACTGGAATTGCTTGGCCTCTGGCATTGGTCTCCATTGTGTGGGCTGGAAGAGTTTGGGAAGATTGTGTGATCTTTCACAGATCTATAATAAATCTAATAACCTGTGATAAATCTTACATCTGTATTTCTAGATCCATCAGCATCTGCTCATATTTTTAAATCTGTCCCATATTTCCTTACATTTTTTAACTTTACTATTCATTGTAAACAAAATAGTTTCTTTTTGTTATGCAAAACTACTTTTTTCAAATTACAAGAGGCAACCCCTTCATTTTTATATTTCTGGTTTTTGTAAAAAGGATCCTCGGGTGTGGCCATTGGATGTCTCTCATATTGCTATTTCATATTTTGTGTGTGCTGTCTGCTCTCAAAAAGCAGGAGGTGTATCTTATTTATCTTCCCATCTCTCTTACAACATGATGATATGATAAGACATAATGTGTTTATTCATTCAATAAATACTTATTGAGCATCTACTGTATCCTAGGAATGGTTCCAGTGTCTAGGAATGCAAGAAGAAATGAAAACAAAGCCATTTTCTAATAAGTTCTCAGCTGGGCATCGTGGCTCACACCTGTAATCCCAACACTTTGGGAGGCCAAGGTAGGCAGATCACCTGAAGTCAGGAGTTTGAGGCCAGCCTGACCAACACGGTGAAACTCCGTTTCTACCAAAAATACAAAAAATTAGCCAGGCGTGGTGGCACACCCCTGTAATCCCAGCTGCTCGGGAGACTGAGGCAGGAGAGTCGCTTGAACCTGGGAGGCAGAGGTTGCAGTGAGCAAGAGATCACACCATTGCACTCCAGCTTGGGCAACAAGAGCGAAACTCGGTCTCAAAAAAAGAAAAAAAAGGTCTTATGCTATCAAGAATCCATTAAATATGCATTCTTTGATTTCACCATGAGGGCTAGCTCCATGGGTTGACAGAAGAGGCTGCCATATTTGTGGTATGCTTTTTTTTTTTTTTTTTTTTTTACAGGCGTGAGCCACCGCGCCCGGCCTTGTTTTTTTTTTGTTTGTTTTTTTTTTTTGAGACGGAATCTCGCTCTGTCACCCAGGCTGGAGTGCAGTGGCAATCTTGGCTCACTGCAACCTTTGCCTCCTGGATTGAAGGGATTCTCCTGCCTCAGCCTCCCGAGTAGCTGAGATTACAGGTGCCCACCATCACACCTGGCTAATTTTTTTTTATTTTTAGTAGAGATGAGGTTTCACCATGTTGGCCAGGCTGGTCTCAAACTGCTGACCTTAGGTGATCCACCCGCCCCGGCCTCCCAAAGTGCTGGGATTACAGGCATGAGCCACCGTGCCCGGCCCAATTATTTCTTTTCTGTCCTGGCTGAGGATAAAAAAATGGCATTATCAGTAAAACCATAAATAATCCTGAAGATTTTAATGAAATCCTGTTCATAAAATTATGGACAGATGTTGATGGATCTAGAAATACTCACAGATCTGAGATTTATAACAGGTTATTGGATTTAGTATAGATCTGTGAGAGAGAAAAGTTTTATCTATTAAGTCTTATCAGTTGTTTGTACCTCAGTGTGAGTTTGTCAAATTTTGCTAAAAGCGGATGTTGATATGGAGGTGGGAAGAGAGCAGGGGCATCTGAGAGACTGAGGAAAGGAAACAGAATCAAGAATAAAGAGACTGGTCGGGTGTGGGGCTCACGTCTGTAATCCCAGCACTTTGGGAGGCCAAGGCATGCAGATCACTAAGTAAGGAGATGGAGACCATCCTGGCCAACACGGTGAAACCCCGTCTCTACTAAAAACACAAAAATTAGCTGGGTGTGGTGGCACATGCCTGTAATCCCAGCTACTTGGGAGGCTGAGGCAGGAGAATTGCTTGAACCAGGGAGTCGGAGGTTGCAGTGAGTGGAGATCATGCCACTGCACTCCAGCCTGGCGACAGAGCAAGACTCTGTCTCAAAAAAAAAAAAAAAGAATAAAGAGACCAAGGGTGCTGCAATGGTTCACGTCTGTAATCCAACATTTTGGGAGGCCAAAGCAGGAGGATTACTTGATCCCAGGAGCTCAAGACCAGCCTGGACAACCTAGTGAGAGTCATCCGTCTCTACAAAAAGTTTAAAAATTAGCCAGGCATGGTGGCATGCTCCTGTAGTCGCAGCTACTCGGGAGGCTGAGGCAGGAGGATCACATGAGACCAGGAGGTTAAGGCTGCAGTGACCCATGATCATGCCACTGCACTCCAGCTTGGGCAACAGAGCAAGGCCCTGTCTCTATTAAAAAATAAAAACAATAAAGAGACCAGAAGGTCAGGTCTTCAATTCCAAAGGAAAATTTCTTTGTCTTAAGGTGTTACTAGGGACCTTATCAATATCTTTCATGATTTCATTCAGTGGGGCTGAGAGAGCCCCAACCCCCTCACAGAGGTGTCTCTCCAATCCCCTGGTAGCTGTGTTACTTTTACCTGACTGCTGTGTCTGTTGAGATAAACAGCAGCTGTGAGTGAAGGGCTGCTCCCCAGTCATATGCACATCTTAAACTCTGGCAGTCTTTTGTATCTTGAAAACAGCAAATATCTGGGGTTAATAGGCCACATTTTGTGGATGTTTCATAGACACAAAGACCCTAAAAGCCCGGAAGGTGTGAGCTGCTGGAGGCCTCAGCCATCACCCATTTCCTTTTCTTATTGGGAGATGTTAACTGCTTGGAATCAAGACCAGAACCCATGGTCTCTAAATCAGAGTCCAATGCCTCTCATTATTAAATAAATATTTGTTGGATTCTCATCCTAATGAGTGATGACTTTGGAAAGGGAATCAGCTTTCTGAGCCAACAGCAGCACGCTCTCCCAGAGCCTGTCCCAGCCTGAGCTTGGTGCACAGGAGATGACCAGCATCAGGCCAAGTGCGCTCCATCCCTGTCTCTGCCTCCGAACTGAAGCCTTTGCATTTGCTCTCTGCCTCTCCATCTTCCTTCCTCTGCCCATGGAGTTGTCTGTCTGGCCCCAAAGGAAATATATTTATTTAAAATAGAAATAAACATTTATTTATTTATTTATCAGAGCCTCACTGCACCACCCAGGCTGGTCTCAAACTCCTGGCCTCAAGCAATCCTCCTGCCTCAGGCTCCCAAGTAACTGGGATTTACAGGTGTGAACCACCACACCCAGCCCCACAGGAAATATTTTGACAAAGAAAAATGAGACAAAGATTAAGCAAGGAGGCCAGGCACGATGGCTCACGCCTGTAATCCCAGCACTTTGGGAGGCCGAGGTGGGCGGATCACCAGGTCCGGAGATCGAGACCATCCTGGCCAACATGTTGAAACCCTGTCTCTACTAAAAATACAAAAATTAGCTGGGCATGGTGGCACGTGCCTGTAATCCCAGCTGCTTGGGAGGCTGAGGAAGGAGAATTGCTTGAACCTGGGAAGCAGAGGTTGCAGTGAACCAAGATCGCGCCACTGCACTCCAGGCTGGCAACAGAGTGAGACTCCGTCTCAAAAAAAATAAAAAGAATATAATTCTTCCAGGTAGTACATTGCTCTAAATAACAGTAAAGCATTCTGGAAAATACAATTCTAAGAGCAAAACATCAAAAATAGCAATAACAGCAAATATACGTATATCGAATTGAATTTTTGGAATAAGGGAAGATGGCTGGCCTGGCTGCCAGAAGACCACGCAGGCCACCATCAGCTGGATGGTCCTGGGCAAGCCTCCTCTCAATGCCCCAGTATCTTCATCTATAAAATGAGGGGCTGGGATGGTCCTGGAGGTACTTCTTGGCTTTATTGTCTTAGCTTCATTATCAGTTCACTTTTCCTTCCTCTTTCATTGAGGCTAAAATTGGGTCCAAGCTTCTCTAAGAGATGCATCCATGTCCCGGAGTGGTGGCTCATGCCTGTAATCCCAGCACTTTGGGAGGCTGAGGCAGGCAGATCACTTGAGGTCGGGAGTTCGAGACCGGCCTGACCAGTGTAGCAAAACCCTGTCTCTACTAAAAATACAAAAATTAGCCAGGCATGTTGGTGCACGCCTGTAATCCCAGCTACTCAGGAAGCTGAGGCATGAGAATTGCTTGAACCCAGGAGGCAGAGGTTGCCATGAGCCAAGATCATGCCACTGCCGTTCAGCCAGGGTGACAGAGCAAGACTTTGTCTTAAAAAAAAAAAAAAATATATATATATATATATAATATATATATATATATATATATATATGTATCCACAATGGGGGACACTCATCTTCTGAGAAAAAATTCTTGGTTTCTCAATGGATTACTGAGATGGATCTTAGAATATTGTGATTAATTTAAAATATAAGTTATTTTGCAAAAATTTGGTCTATGCACAACTTTCCAGGAATCCTTTTATTCCATAATACAAAGACAGCACTTGTCCTGGAAACCTTGAGCGCATCTGTGATTTTACATCTTCGGGAGCAGTAAGCCAGGCTGGCTCTGCCTCATTCCCCTGGGTCACAGAAAGCCCCGTTATGGCCTTTTGTTCATGTGTTCATTTGTTCATTCATCAAACATCATCAAATATTTATGGAGGCCCTGGTCTCAAAGGATCAACTGTGAGAAGCACTTGGCCTTTCTCATAATGTTGTATTTCACAAGAAGGACAAACCAGGAACATTTCCAGGCTTGTCCTCTAAATCTGCTCCAATAATGCCAATGACTTCAGCTTCTATTTTGGAAAGGTTCTGGAAATTTAAGATATTAGGCAGAAATCATTTAATCTTTGGCTTTTTTTGTTAGGGGGATAAAGTCTGTTTTGGTCAGAACAGATTTGCATTAGTCAGGCTGCCATCACAAAATACCATAGACTGATTAAAAACAGACATTTATTTTCTCACAGTTCTGGAGGCTGGAAGTCTGTGATCACGTGCTAGAAAGTCAGTTTCTGGTGAGGGCTCTGTTCTGGCTTGCAGACAGCTGCCTTCTTGCTGTGTCCTCACATGGTGTGTCCTCTGCGCCTCCTCCTTATAGGCTCTGTCTTTAAATACAGTCACATTGGGGGTTAGGGTTTAAACATTTGATTTTTGAGGGATATAAACATTCAGTCCCTAACAGCCAGTACGGTTCGTGCTTTTTGTTAATTCAGACAGAAAGTGTGCCTTCTGACAGTGGTAACAGAGGTGGAGATGTATGCTGTGCCTGAAAGAGCAGAGCTGCTTGCTGCCCCTAGATCTTGCTGAAGAGCAGGATTCCTATACCTTCACAGGGAGCACAGCTGCGTAAGTGCAAACGCTAAGCATGTCAGGTCAGAATTCTAGATTTCCCCTCCCAACATGCAACTCCACCTCCTTTCAGAGTGACTGGACAATTTTCCTTTTGGGAAAGGAAGTTCATGGTTACAGTCCCTGCTCATCTTCAGGAACCCTCTCTCTTATGTGTCCAAAATTCTCCCGGCTCACTGTTGTCTGAGCTAATAGATGTGTGTGTGTGTGTGTGTGTGTGTGTGTGTGTGTGTGTGTGCGCTTGCATGTGTTGGTTCAGGCATCATTCAGTTGTTCTCGGCCTCCCTGGCGTGCCTCCATCCATTGTGAGATGGTGTCTTCAGTAATTTGCGCTAATTTGGCTGACCTGGGACTCATGGACTCTGTAAGAACTTCAGCATCTCAGCAGCTAGTCAGGTGGTGCAAGCAGCCATCAGGGCTGTGTTCAGATGCCTGTCAGTGGCTACAGTGGCTACAGTGGCTTAACCAAATAGGAGATTGCTTTTCTCACATACCAAGAAATTTGGAGGCCAATAGTACAGGGTTATCAGAAACCCAGGTTCTGTGTGTCTTTCCATTCTGCCCTCCTAATGTGTGTAGCTTTCATTGGTTTTCAAGACAGATGAGTGGCCAAATCTCCAGTTTCAGACAAAAAGAAAGAGGCAGACATGTCAGATCAAGTCCATCCTTTTTAACAACCTTTCCTCTAACCACCCCAATCCCAACAGCTTCTGTTTGTATCTAATTGGCTACATGTGCCATAGGCCATTCCCAGATGCAAGGGAGCCCAGAGCTGAGCTTTTAAGCTGGCACCATGCAACCCTGAATAAAGTTAGCATCTGTTGCCAAGGAAAAGGGGGGAATGCCTGTTGGGCAGGGAACTGGCAGTGTCTGCCACAGTGCTGCTGTGGTTTGAATATGTTCCCCAAAGTTCATGTGCTGGAAATTTGACCCCCAACACAATAGTGTTGGGAGGTGGGGCCTAATGGTAGGTGTTTGGGTCATGGGGGCACCACCCTCATGAATGGATTTATGCCATTATCATGAGAGGGGTTGGCACCCTCTTGTCTCTCTCACCCCCTCTTTGCCCTTCCATCATGTTTGATGCAGCAAGAAGGCCCTGACCAGATGCCGGTGATCTCACCAGATGCTCATGATCTTGGACTTCCCAGTCTCTAGCACCATAAGCCAATAAATTTCTGTTCATTATAAATTCCTCAGGTTGTGGTATCCTGTTGTAGCAGCACAAAACAAGTGAAGACAAGTGTCTTTCAAACAATATTCTCTGCCTTAGAGGAGGGGGCTGCCTGACCTGGGGATAGATGGAGGAGGACAGCTGTGTCCTCACTGCTTCCCTCTTCTCTTGAGCAATTCACCTCTGGTCCCAACTCTCCAGATGCCCCTCAGTAAAACAAAGTCCATGAAGCTGACTGCATTGTTGCTTGAGTGGTTGTCCACTCAACAGCCATTAGCTCAACAGCTGCTGGGTGACAGTCACTGTTCCAGGAGCTGGGAATACAGGAGTGAGGAAGACAATCCCCAACTTCCTGGAGCTGGCATCATCTAGGGAGGGGAGACAACAATAAACAGATAAATGTGATATGATTAGGTTCTCTACTGGAAGATGAAGTACCCTAAGAAGATAGAGAGGAGAAGGATTTTTAAATAGTGTAATCTGAAATGACTTACTCAAGGAAATGACATTTGAGCAAAGACTGGACAAGTGAAGGGATGGCTGTGGGCTCTCCGGGTAAGGGTAAGAACTTTCCCCAAGCAGATGCATTCTGGTTTGTTCTGGGAATGGCAGACTGGCCCGAGGGCTGGGAAGGAGGATGTGGGCAGTATGGTGGGGGTGGTGCACAGTTAGGGCCATATGGGGTCAGGGAGACTGTGGAGGGACTTAGGATGTTTCTTTCTGAGTGTGATGGGAAACCATCTGGAGCACTTAGCAGGGAACTGACATAATCCTCTAGCTGCTGTGTGGGGAACGGACTGTAGAAAGGTCAAGAGTGGAAACAATTAGGAAGCAGTGCAGGAGCCCGAGAAAGAGAGCATCTGTGCCCTCAGCGTGGCCCCGGTGGAGACGGTGGGGAACAATCAGGGCTGGGATGTATTCTAAAGGATATTAAGACCTGACGTGGGGTGGGAGAAAAAGAGAGGAGTCAAGGATGACTTCGAGAATGTCCCCCTGAGCAAATGCCCCCTAGAGGTTGTGGGGGTCCAGGAAGGTTTCCTGGCTCTTTACAGACGGACACCCTGGTGGCTGCCCAGCTGGCTGCTCCCAGTGCTGCTCTTGGTACTAATAGTAATCAACAGATCAGTTTTTGTTTATTTAAAAAAAATTTTTTGAGACAGGGTCTTGCTGTGTCTCCTAGGCTGGAGTGCAGTGGTGCTACCACCACTCACTGCAGCCTTGACTTCCAGGACTCAAGCCATCCTCCTGCCCCAGCCTCCCAAGTAGCTGGGACTATAGGGGTGTGCCACCACGCCCGGCTAATTTTTTTATTTTTGTAAGACAGGGTCTTCCTATGTTGCCTAGACTGGTCGCCAACTCCTGGGCTCAAAAGATCCTCCCACCCCAGCCTCCCAAAGTGCTAGGATTACAGGTATGAGCCACCATGCCTGGCCTACAGTTTTTAAATAAATAAGCACAAATGTAAGGTTGCGTCTCTCCCTATCACTCATTTGCATTTTATGTGGAGGAAAATGGGGCTGGGCACTGTCAGAGGACACAGCCCACCTCACCCACACCTCTGAGGTGCTGGGATAGAGGCACCTGGAATTGCTCCTCTCTTAGGAAAGTGCCTACGGAAGCCTTCTGCACACAGGGGGATGGTGCACTGTTTTGCTTTTCTTCCTAAAAGAATCTCTGGATTTTGAGTGGGCAAACCTGGAGGGTATGTCTCTCATGAGATCGTTACCCAGCATGTGGGTGTCTCAGTGGGAAGAAAAAGGTTTTCTATGGTCAGGACATGGTGCAGGATGAGTTGCTGTAGGATATTAATCGGGTGCTGAACAGACAAGGAGAGGCAGGTTAAAACTCCCATGCTGATCAGTAATGGGACTGCACCTGTGAATGGCCACTGCGCTCTAGCCTGGGCAACATAGTGAGACCCTGTCTTCTTTTTTTAAAAGTAGGGGGCTTCCTTGTTTTAAATGTGATAGCACGGCATTGTAAGGAAATAGAACTCTATTTTGGGACTGCATTCCTAAGCCATTTCCCCAACTGGAGGGTTAAAGCTTAACACTGGGTGTTTCTGAGTTTCTCACACAGTGAGGCGCTGGGCAGAGTGTGACATCCTGGCTGCTGACCAAGGAAGGACTTTGTAAGGAAAGACTTCCTTGGGAAAAAGACAAGAGGACCGTGAGGGGCACACGGCTGGTGTTCAGTGACCACGTGCCGACTCTGACATCTACTAACACACATAAAACGAACACCCACTATGGGCCAGGCCCTGTTCTAGGTGCTGGGTAAACATGATCAAATATAACGCCCACTGCGCCCGTCGTCAGGGAGCTCCAGAGGAAGACAGGTGTGACAAATGACAAGAGACTCCCAAAGGGAGATGCTGGAGGCTCAGGGACAGAGAACAGCTTGTGGGCAGGGCCCATCTCTGTGAAGAGGGAGCGTTGCAGATGGGACTAGAGGTGGGGGTCGGGGTGGCTGCAGATGGAGCTTTTGGGACGTGGGTGTTGACCCTATGATGGGAAAATCTCATGAGAGAGTGCAGCTCTGGGTAAAATGTGGATTCTGGGCTGGGCGCAGTGGCTCACGCCTGTAATCTCAGCACTTTGGGAGGCTGAGGCAGACAGACCACAAGGTCAGGAGATCGAGACCATCCTGGCTAACACGAGGAAACCCCGTCTCTACTAAAAATACAAAAAATTAGCCGGGTGTGGTGGCAGGCACCTATAGTCCCAGCTACTTGGGAGGCTGAGGCAGGAGAATGGTGTGAACCCTGGAGGCAGAGCTTGCAGTGAGCCAAGATCGCACCAATGCACTCCTGCCTGAGCAACAGAGTGAGACTCCGTCTCAAAAAAAATTCACACACGCACACACACACACACACACACACACACACAAAATGTGGATTCTGTTTTCAGCTGTGCGTGTTTGGAGGGAGGTGGGAGTGGACGTGGAGACTCTTGCATGCTCCAAGTTGCCTTTCAGGAACTGGGCTGTTTAGAAACAGACACAGCCTATGGTGCAGGAGGCCAAGGCCACAGGAGCCACGGGACACTCATCCAGGCATCGTGCCCCTCCCATTAACCCAAGTCCCCCCATGATTCTTTTACAGCCACCGCAGGTTTCAACTCAGTTGCCGAAAATGAAGATGCCCTCCTCAGACATTTGTTCCAAGGTTATCAGAAATGGGTCCGCCCTGTATTACATTCTAATGACACCATAAAAGTATATTTTGGATTGAAAATATCCCAGCTTGTAGATGTGGTGAGTAATCCTTGGCACTTGGCTAAAAAGAACATGCATTCCTTAACCTGTTTATGAGTCTAAAATATATTTTTTTCTCTATGTCTGCCATTTCAATTTTAAAAATAATTTACTGTGAGAGAAAATCTGCCCCCAAGAAGCCACTAAAATGACCCAAGGAAAGAACGAGAAGTTGTCACGGGGTAAATTTTCATTGCAGCACTGTTAGTGTGGGACGATTTTGCTGTGGGGAGGATGTGGTTGCTAAGATAGTCATTGCTCCTGGCCCGGTTTGCTGAACACCCAGGGAGGAGGGCTGGGAACTGCAGAGAAGAGGGGCTGAGCCTGGGGCTGACGTGCTGTGATCTTGGATCCTCCCTGGCTGTGCCCTGGGCTGGTAGGGGGGTCTGCAGGGAGACAGGGTGGTAACAACAGTGCCCAGAGCAAGGCCCATTCCTGCTCTCCCTAGGCAGCCCCGTCACCTCTCCTGAAATCACCCATGCCTTCACATTCTACTTTTCCTTTTGAGCTTGCCTTTCTGCCATGATTGTGTTCTTAGAAGAAACCAGTGAACTTTAACTCCCTAAATGCAACAAAATTGTCCTGCTATGATCCCCAAAGCCCCAGAAGAATCCTCCTATGTTGTCCGTATTCTCCACCCGACTACACACATGTGTGCACACTCACCTGCCCTGGCTGGCTCAATACCCCAGGATTCCTTCTAGGAAGTCATGCAAAGCCCATCTCCAATTTAGCTATTATTTCCCTCTACTTTGTACCTTCATTATTATTATTATTATTGTTGAGACAGAGACTCTGTTTCACGCAGGCTGGAGTGCAGTAGCACGATCTTGGCTCACTTGCAACCTCCGTTTCCCAGGTTCAAGTGATTCTCCTGCCTTAGCTTCCCGAATAGCTGGGATTATAGGCGCGTGTGCCACGATGCCCAGCTAATTTTTGTATTTTTAGTAGAGACGGGGTTTCGCAATGTTGGACAGGCTGGTCTAGAACTCCTGACCTCAGGTGATCCACCCGCCTCGGCCTCCCAAAATATTGGGATTATAGGTGTGAGCCACTGTGCCCAGCCTACCTTGTACCTTTATGTTTTTTTTTTTTTGTTTTTTTTTTTTGAGACAGAGTCTCTCTCAGTCACCCAGGCTGGAGTGCAGTGGCTCGAGCTCAGCTCACTGCAAGCTCCGCCTCCTGGGCTCATGCCATTCTCCTGCCTCAGCCTCCCGAGTAGCTGGGACTACAGGCACCCGCCACCATGCCCAGCTAATTTTTTTGTATTTTTTTAGTAGAGACAGGGTTTCACATTCATTCAGGATGGTCTCGATCTCCTGACCTTGTGATCCGCCCTCCTCGGCCTCCCAAAGTGCTGGGATTACAGGCGTGAGCCACGGCGCCAGGCCTACCTTGTACCTTTAAAGTGCCTTATGGGTTATCCAATTTTATATAAATATAGCCACAATGAACTGCTACTTGTTTCAGTTGTTTTTCATTTTAAGAAAAATCTGCATGCCATTTGACTATTTATATGCCATTTGACTGTTTACATGCCATTTGACTATTGTAAATTGAGAATCTTTTGCACTTTTAACACCTCAAAGGTAAGATTCAGATAGATTTTTCTGATCAAAACCAAACAAAAAACAACTGGGTGTGGTGGCGTGCACCTATAGTCAGCTCCTTGGGGGCTGGGGTGGGAGAATGGCTTGAGCCCTGGAGGTTGAGGGCGCAGTGAGCTATGGTGGCACCACCGCACTCCAGCCTGGGCAACATCTTGAGACTCCATTTCTAAAACAACAACAAAAATCACAACTTATTTTCACTTCAACTCACAGTACTTTTTTAATTGTCGTTTTCTTAGGATGAAAAGAATCAGCTGATGACAACCAATGTGTGGCTCAAACAGGTAAATTTCAATCCAAGGATTGTGTCTGCTAACCCAGACACTTATTTTCTATTTAGAAAGTCTCCCATCTGAAAAACAATTATTTAAGAGGGCATATCGTGTTCCTCAGGGAGATTTGTGGGAAGGGTCTATGGCTTTTATTTTCCATTGTGAGTGTTGGGGAGCTGATTCTGGCAAGCCCCTGGGTACACACTGTTGTGCGTGGTTGCTTCCAGCAGTAGAGCTGCTCGTGGAGTGGTCAGAGGTGACTCTATTGCCATAAGGCCTGGGGATGGGCCCTGGGACCACTTAGAGAAAACAACAAAGAGCCTCCAAGATGCACCACTTTCCCCCAGGTACGGAACTGCAGCTGGGTAGGAAAATCAGGGCTACATCCTCCCTAGCCTTCTCTGGTCCTCTGTGGGTAGAATCTACCTCTAATACCTCTTGTTGCTTCCAAGGAAGAACTGAGCCCTGAATGAGGGAATAACGGGGCTGCCCATTATTAATTTCGGAACAGAGTGAAGCCCAAAAAAAATGATAAATACGTGTTTTCCTGACATCACTGAAAATGCATTTTGAATCGTTTTCAGCTTTCTTCTTAGATAATTGCTTTTAGCTTGGCTAGAGCTTATTTCCTAAAGTCAGGGGAGTGTGCCCAAAGGAGTTTGTTCTAGGATTGTCCGTAAATAATTACCATTCAAATCCCAGTTTCGCATATGTTATCTACAAAGAGAAAATATTGAGATTTGATAGCAGGTAAGAAGTTTGGTTTATCCCAGCTACTCGGGAGGCTGAGGCAGGGGAATTGCTTGAACCCAGGCAGCAGAGGCTGCAGTAAGCCAAAATCATGCCACTGCATTCCAGCCTGGGTGACAGAGCGTAAGCCTGTGTCAAAATAAATAAATAAATAAACTTGGTTTAATTGCTTTTGTTTTTATTTTGCCAGTGGTTTTTTTTTTTTATTTAGTTTTCTCATATCCATTTACATATTTATCTGAGACACAGTCTCATTCTGCCGCCCAGGCTGGAGTGCAGTGGCATGATCTCGACTCACTGCAACCTCTGCCTCCCAGGTTCAAGTGATTCTTGTGCCTGAGCCTCCTAAGTAGCTGGGATTACAGATGCCGCCACGACGCCCAGCTGATTTTTGTACTTTTAGTAGAAACGGGGTTTCACCATGTTGGCCAGCCTGGCCTCAAACTCCTGGCCTCAAGTGATCCGCCCAATCCAGCCTCCCAAAGTGCTGGGATTACAGACTTGAGCCACTGTATGTATTTATTTATTTTTTAGATTCAGGAGTTACATGTGCAGGTTTGTTACATGGATATATTGCGTGATGCTGGGGTTTGGGCTTCTAGTGAACCCATCACCCAAATAGTGAACATTACACCCAATAGGTAGTTTTTCAACTTATTCCCCTCCCTCCCTCCTTCCCTCCCTCCCCCTTCATCACTTTTGGAGTCCCCAGTGTGTTTTGTTCCCATCTTTGTGTCCATGGGTACCAGTTGTTTAGCTCCCACTTCTAAGCGAGAACATGTAATATTTGATTTTCTAAAGTTTTTTGTTTGTTTGTTTGTTTTTGTTTTTCTTTTTCTTTTTTTTTTTGAGACCGAATCTCATTCTGTCACCCAGGCTGGAGTGCAATGGTGCAGTCTCGGCTCACTGCAACTTCTGCCTCCCGGGTTCAAGCGATCCTCTTGCCTCAGCCTCCCAAGTAGCAGGGACTACAGGCACATGCCACCACGCCCGGCTAATTTTTGTATTTTTAGTAGAGACGGGGTTTCACCATGTTGGCTAAATTGGTCTTGAACTCCTGGCCTCAGGTGATCTGCTCACCTTGGCCTCCAAAAGTGCTAGGATTACAGGCGTGAGCCACTGCACCCACCCTAAGTATTTTGTCCAGATATTGCCTAATTTGCCCCATAGTTTCAAAATATTCGTGGTGGGATATCTTTCTGCTAATGCTTTATAAAGAGCAATGGATACAAGAAACAGCAAGGAGCTTCCCCCAGCTTCATTTCATGTCATCAAATTTCTCCCACCCAACAACTTTAGTGAGATTTAGAGAACTATCATGATTTTCAGTGCTTTCTACTCATCTGATTCTCTAATCAGTAGAAATGGTCAGAATATTGTTTTACTTGCAAATAAAAATATCCAGAAGAAAATAATAAGCTTGGAATGTATATATAAAAATACCATTTAAATAAACATATCTTGCTGTACACCCATCTCATTCCCCAGTGACTTACCCACTTTTGCAGTTCAGAGGCCATAGAATTGGGAAGTATTTTGAGTTGATAAAGGCCAAGAAGAAATCCTATATTCAAGCTTGCAGGGGAGAAAAGAACCCACACTTTCCTCTTAAGGTGAAAACAGGCTTAGAAGTTAACAAAAAATCAAACAAACACACAAACCTTTACTTCACGCCTCCTTCCCCCACTGCCCTCTCTCTTTTTTTTTGAGTCTGTGTCTCACTCTGTCGCCCAGGCTAGAGTGCAGTGGGTCGATCTCGGCTCACTGCAGCCTCTGCCTCCTGGGTTCAAGAGATTCTTCTGCCTCAGCCTCCCGAGTAGCTGGGACTACAGGCACATGCCACCACACCTGGCTAATTTTTGTATTTTTAGTAGAGATGGGGTTTCAGCATGTTGGCCAGGCTGGTCTCGAACCCCTGATGTCAGCCCAAAGTGCTGGGATTACAGGCATGAGCCACTTTGCCTGGCCGAGATTAAGCTCTAATCTCTCACATAAAGCAGGAGTCCAGGGACTCTGGGCCTTCACCTGGGGATAGTAGGTCTTTTCACTTTTCTTGTGCTTTTGAAAACAAGGAGTCATTTTGGCCAAAGAGAACAGCATTAGACACAAAAGAGTGGGCGCTGAAGGCCCTGAGGGCCTCAGCTACAGCTTTGGAAAGGACTTCCCACAAAGTGTGCCACCAGAATCCCAGAAGCCTGGTGGGTGTCTTCAAACCAAGGTGGAATTAAATCCTTAAAGTCAATTCAATACCAAAACCAAGCAGGAGAAATCCACAGGCATGGAGCACACTGACACTTGGAAAAGTCAGCCCACTGACTGAAGTTCCCATTTAATAGAAGCAATAAGAATAATCGACTTTTTAAGGTATAAATGTGTAAGGTACAAGTGAAGTTTTGTTACACAGATATATTTGTAGTGATAAAGTCTAGGCTTCTAGTGTATCTAAACACTAATGTACATTGTAACCATTAGGTAATTTCTCATCCCTCATCCACCTCCCACCCTCCCACTCTTCCGAGTCTCCAATATCTATTGAGATTAATATACTTTAATCGTGTTTAATTCACAAATGCATAAATGAGGTTTATCTCATTTAAACCTCTCTACCACCTGACTTAGGAAAAGAGACATCATTACCCCTGTTTTATAGAGATAGAAGAGTCCAGTCCCCATCCGGCAGGAATCTGGGTTTCCTAACCCCTGGCCGGGATCTTTCTGGCCATATGCAGCCTCCTCCCTGAACACTAAGCCCTGCTTCTAGATCACAGGAGGAGCCAAAGCAGGAGAAATGAAGCTTCACCTTCCAGAAAACTACAGAGGATATAGTCAACGCAACGTCTATTTGCACAGATTGAGTTTGGAGTGGGAAATGTTACAGTGGATATTAGTTAATACGCGCTGTTATGGCACAGACAATGTTGGGGCAGAAAAGAAAGGTCATTTTTATAACAGTGGGTGGCAAGAAGGGAAGGCTGCCTGCAACAGGAGGCATTGAGCTCTGCCATGATGTTATTTTTATGCTTTTTAAAAAAAGCTTTTTGGCCGGGCGCAGTGGCTCACGCCTGTAATCCCAGCACTTTGGGAGGCTGAGGCGGGTGGATCACAAGGTCAGGAGATTGAGACCATCCTGGCTAACACGGTGAAACTCCATCTCTACTAAAAATACAAAAAAAAAAATTAGCCGGGGGTGGTGGCGGGCATCTGTAGTCCCAGCTACTTAGGAGGCTGATGCAGGAGAATCGGTTGTACCTGGGAGGCGGAGCTTGCAGTGAGCCGAGATCACATCACTGCACTCCAGCCTGGGCGACAGAGCAAGACTCTGTCTCAAAAAAAAAAAAAAACACTTTTTAAAGCTATATGGATTAAAGAAAGCTGAATGATTAAAAAAAAAGATGAAAAAAAGAAAACCAAGATAAAACAGATATTTATAAAAAGCTAGCATTGGTGTTTTACACAGATCTTAGTTCCAGAGCAGCTAATAATAATATTTAAGATTTACTGAGTACTTATTGAGTGCCCAGGCACTATGCTAACTGTGTAACGGGAATAATCCCATTTAATTTTCACAGCCATCCTATAAGGGAGGTTCTATTATTATCCTAACTTTGCAGATGAGGAAACTGAGAGCTGGAGAGTGGAAGTGACTTGCTCAGGGTTAAGCACTGTTAGGGAAGTCCGACTTATGTAGAGAAATCTTTCACTTGCCTTAGACTGGAGGGAGAGTTTGGAGAGTGTCCTGTTCTCCTGTTAGTCCTGTTCCTGTATAATTTCCTAACCCTGGTCTTCTAAGACTTTGATTCCTCAGTCTCTGGAACATCTGATGGAGTTGGTCTAGAAAGAATTCAGGAGAGAATGAAGTTAGGATCCACTCCATCTTCCATCCATTCACCAGGATTTATTGACATCCTATGTGCCAGGCGCCCTGCTAGATCCTGGATGTATAAAGAGCAACACATAGCACCGCCTGAAAGAAGAGGACATAGCGTTAGTTACCAAAAAATAATTACCATGATAAATAGCACAAAGAAAGTACATATAAACCACTGTGGAGCTTAAAAAATGACAATGAGACAGGAAGAAAGTCAGGGAAAGCTCCCAGGAGGAGGGGATATTTAATTTGAGTCTTCCAGGACAAACAGAAGTTCTACAAGCCAAAAAGGTGGAGAAGTTGTGAACCACCTGAATAGTGAATAGTAGTCCAATAACACCGCTATCCAAAAGCTCTCACATTTGAGCAAACCCATTGGTAACTCTTTGCAATCATCTCTGTGTCCCTCAGTCAAAATGAAAACAAAAATGCCCAATTCCCCCTCTTTCCTCATTTGCCTCCCAGACACTGAAAAATGTTCTCTGATTCATATCCACATGGAGAAGAAAATTCTACATACTTGGAACAAAAGCATGTTCCATGGTAGCGCATACGAATGAGATACTTGTGGGGTTTTTTAAGTCAATTATCCTGTCTTATCCTCTGTTTCCATAGCTCTCCTCTGGTATATTTAGACACTCTTCTTCTATCCTCTCAACCAAAGAAAGAACTTTATAAAGCACAAATCTAGTGACATCCAGAGGAAGTCTTCCACATGGTGCTATTTTTATTTTATTGATTTTATTTTGCAAACTAGTTTGTCTTCCTCCTTTGTACTTCCAGACAGTAATCAAAACCCTATAAACTATAAATATATTGTTAACATTGACTCACTAGAACTATGTGAGAAAGTACTTACTGCCCCAGCCCCTCAGATCCTGCTCCGTTGTATCAAGGTTAGGAAAATGTGGAAAGCACCGTAGAGACAATGAAAATTAAACTGACCTTTTTTTTTTTTTTTTTAAGATGGAGTCTTGCTCTGTCACCCAGGCTGGAGTGCGGTGGCATGATCTCGGCTCAGTGCAACCTCCACTTCCTGGGTTCAAGTAATTCTGCTTCAGCCTCCCGAGTAGCTGGGATTAAAGGCGCCGGCCACCACGCCCAGCTAATTTTTGTATTTTTAGTAGAGATGAGGGTTTCATCATGTTGGCCAGGCTGGCCTCGAACTCCTGACTTCAGGTTATCCACCCGCCTTGGCCTCCCAAAGTGCTGGGATTACAGGCGTGAGCCACTGTGCTGGGCGAAACTGACGTTTTTTGAAATGACACAAGGGTTGGCCGTTTTGCCTAGATGTTACAATAGAAATAATCATTATGACAACAAATGCCAAATTTACTCAATCCATATTTCCTGAGAGCCTGCTCTGCACTGTGTAAGTGATGCAGGGCAGGTGAACCCCAAAATTGGGGCTTAGTCTGGCTTCACCGAGGAAAGAACTCAAGGACAGCGGCAGCAGAGATACTGCTCCCTACAGACCACGGCTACCCGCCAGCAGTGCGCCCGGGCGAAGGTTGCAGGCATATTTATACCCACCTTTAATTATACGCAAATTAAGAGGCAGTTTATGCAGAAATGTCTAGGGGGGTGGTAACTTCCAGGTCATTGCCATGGAAAGGGATGGTAACTTCCGGGTATTGCCAAGGCGATGGTAAACTGACATGGTGCCCAGGTGGCCCTGTCTTATGGAAAGCCGCTTCTGCCCGGCCCTGTTTAGCTAGTTCTCAATCTGGTCCGGTACCCGAGTCCCCGCCTCCAGAGTCAGTTTCGCCTTCTGCCTCATAAGGCCCTGAGCTGGGCGCTGTTGCATATAAAAATAAGGCAATGAGAGGACTAAATGACCCGGCTTCACTGTAGCTGAGACAGTTTGTTCTCCTCTCCCCATGACAATCCTGAGGAAAATAAAACTGCTTGAATGTCTGCCAAGGCCAACATCTTAAAGTAGCAGTGTCTTTCCAACAGCTGATGTCTGTTTTAGATCAAAAAAAGTTCAGCAAACATGAAGGCCTTATTGGATAGACCCCTGGAGCTGATTTCTCAGGAAAAATAAGAAGCAGACCTGTTGTGGAAAGGTCAGGCTAGTACTAGAGGTCTGGGTGATCTCCCCAAAAGTCTACCATCCGCAACCTGGAATGGCACTTATAAGTTGATGAATTCATCTCAGATCTTTCCTCATGATCTGATTTTCCTTCCTTTTCTGCAACCTTACTCTAACCTTAGCAAAGGAGGCCAAGTTTGGACTTCTTACTCAAGTGGACCCTAGTAAGAATTGAGTAGGGGTCAAAGGCCTACTATATAGACTTGGGCAAGTCACTTCACCTCTCTGACCCTCAGTCTCTTCATCTATTAAATAGAGGTGATGCCTAGCTCACAGTGTTGTCTGGGGGGGTTACATGAGATAATATATGTGAATGTGACTAGCTCAATAAATGTTAATTTCTGTTGCCACCTTTGAGCTTTTTCATCCTTTTTTTTTTTGAGGCAGAGTCTCACTCTGTCGCCCAGGCTGGAGTGTGGAGTACCGTGGCGTGATCTCAGCTCACCGCAACCTCCGCCTCTCGGATTCAAGTGATTCTCCCACCTCATCCTCCTGAGCAGCTGTGATTACAGGCACGTGCCACCATGCCTGGCTAATTTTTGTATTTTTAGTAAAGACGGGGTTTCACCATGTTGGCTAGGCTCGTCTGGAACTCCTGACCTCATGTGATCGCCTGCCTGGGCCTCCAAAAGTGCTAGGATTACAGGGGTGAGCCACCACGCCTGGCCTTCATCCTTAATAACAAATCACATTTCCTGGGCTTAACAACTCATGAATTTAACAGGAATATGAAACACATAATATGTCATGTTGCTGCCTTTAGGATTAAAATGAATCAACAAGAATTTGGCTTTAAGAATTTCACATCTAAGATAACTGGAGATCCCAGGGATGTCCCAGAGAGTGCAAATCAAGACAACAGCAAAGAATATTTGTTCCTTATTATCTTTTGGTCCTATTAGCATTGAAGTAAAAATAATTTGGGGACTTGGCTGAGCGCGGTGGCTCACACCTGTAATCCCAGCACTTTGGGAGGCTGAAGCAGGCAGATCACGATGTCAGGAGATTGAGACCATCCTGGCTAACACAGTGAAACCCCATTTCTACTAAAAATACAAAAAATTAGCCAGGCATGGTGGCGGGTGCCTGTAGTCCCAGCTACTCGGGAGGCTGAGGCAGGAGAATGGCGTGAACCTGGGAGGCGGAGCTTGTAGTGAGCCGAGATGGCACCACTGTGCTCCAGCCTGGGTGACAGAGCGAGACTCTGTCTCAAAAAAAAAAAAAAAAAAGAAAAGAAAAAAGAATAATTCGAGGACTTTGTTTATAGTTTTTTTAAAAAGCCTTACGATTTAGGTTTAAATAAAATTTGGCTCTGGGTTGTGGTTTAGCTAGACATTTATGAGTGATTGTTCAGGTAATACATGTAAGAAAAGACAATTTTAAGGGATTATATATATTTGATATGGATTTGAAATTGCAATTTTCTGAATGAGGAAGCCTAAAGTTGGAGTGTTTTTCCGTTTTTTTCTTAGTCATATATTAACTTTGATATTTGGCTCTGACATATCCTGTGCGCTCCTGTTTCCTGCAAAAACACAGCTCTCAAGCCGAGAACTGCTGTGATGTGGAGCTGGTGTTTGACGACGGCTTTGAGCATCTCAGCTGGAACACACTATGCAAACACGGAATATTATTTCTCATCTCTTACCCTAAGAAGGGAGAGAGAGGAGCTTAATCCCCAGATGCCACCAGGGTTTCAGAAAGAACAAAGAAGTGACCAGAAAACCTTGCAGCCCCTTAGAGAACAAGATAGAGGTTTGGGCTCTGGCTCCTCAGCTGGGCACTGCTGACTCCACCACTTGCAAATGTCCTGTGGCTTGTGCCATTCTAAACCCACAGAGGTCCTGGTCTACAGGGCACAGCCAGCTCTGTGGTGAACACACATCCTGGCAGGAATTGGGTGGGCTGGGTGTGGTGGCTTCTGCCTGTAATCCCAACAATTTGGGAGGCCAAGGCAGGAGGATCATTTGAGGCTAGGAGTTTGAAACCAGCCTGGTCAACATAGGGAGTCCCCTGTCTGTACAAAAAATAAGAAAAATTAGCCAGGCGTGGTAGTGCATACCTGTAGTCATAGCTAATAGGGAGGCTGAGGTTGGAAGATGGTTTGAGCCCAGGAGGTTGAAACTGCAATGAGCTATGATCACACCACAGCACTCCAGCCTGGGCGACAGAGTGAGACCCTGTCTAAAAACAACAGAAAAGAAACTGGATGAGCCCTCTGATGGGCATCTCAGGGAGAATGCTCTGTGATTCCCTGTCTGATAGCAGAAGGACACTAAGGTTGTGAAGAATGCTCTCTCACCCTTGCAAAGCAATGCAGCAGCTGGAGATCAGTGACTCGTCCAAGTTGTACAGCTAGTAAAGCACAGTCCTAGTGTGGAGCTCAGGGCTTGTGAGTGGAGTCCAGTGTGCTTTCTCTTTTGAGGCCACCTGTGTTAGCAGTATTGACCACAAGTCCCACCTAGCCTCTTTTTCTTTACTGGTTAGGAGCAACTGAGTCTGCTCTAGATCCCTTTAATATCCTCCTCAAGGATCTGAAGGCAGCCTGCATTCACGCTCTCCTTCCTTCCTGCCCCAGCACCTTCCCACAGGCGGTTCCATCTTTGGCCAGACTTTCTTCCCCACGCAGCCCTGCCCCACTCAGAATCCTTCTTTTTTTTTTTTTTTTTTTTTTTTTGAGACGGAGTCTTGCTCTGTCACCAGGCTGGAGTGCAGCAGCACGATCTCGGCTCACTGCAAGCTCCGCCTCCCGGGTTCAAGCGATTCTCCTGCCTCAGCCTCCCGAGTAGCTGGAACTAAAGACGCGTGCCACCACGCCCAGCTAATTTTTGTATTTTTAGTAGAGACGGGGTTTCACCATGTTGGCCAGGATGGTCTCGATCTCTTGACCTCGTGATCTGCCCACCTTGGCCTCCCAAAGTGCTGGAATTACAGGCATGAAACACCACGCCCAGCCCTCAGACTCCTTCTTACCCTGCGTGTTTCGTCTAAATGTCGTCTCCATGGAAATGCCTTCCCTGTCTACTCCACTGTTCTGTATCCCATACCGAAACTGTCTCCTTTATAGCAACTGTCAGGAGGTGTGGGTATTTGTTAGTTGACTGGTTTATCATCTGAGTCAGCCCCAGGATAAGAGGTCGAGGCAGCTGTGCTCAGTGCTAGTACATGCCTTGCATATTTGATGAATGAATGAACTATTTGAAAACAGTGAGCCCCATAAACCACTATCTCTGTTTTATCTCTGGTCACAGCTGTTAATCCTGCTGTTGAAGGTCAGGTAAGCAACACAAATCTTTCTGACTTAAAAATACCTCCCCCTGAGGCTTGTCCTAGTTCTCTTAGAACAATTTATAAAGCTGGTATTTGTTTGCTGCAGTTTTGCAATTTGCAACAAGACAGAAGTGCTAGAATTTTAGTCATCCCCCATCCTCCTTTGCAGGATAGAACTGGATGTAGGTAAAGACCTTCGGTGCCTGTAGAAGGAAGGAAACTGGATCCAAGAAGCAGGTGATTTCATTTCCATCAATCTTTAGGTTCCAGATGGAGGAGCTGTGCGTTTGGGCTCATTAGCTGTGCTCACTAAAGATGGACCTGGAACATGACAGCACAGCCCTAGCCGGTCTGCCCAAGTCTGCGCCTGTCCCCAGTGCTCTTAACTATGTGCTTGCAGCGTGCTGCAGCTGCATAGCCACCCAGGTTCTTCCCAGGATCAGCTGAGAACCTTTTAGTTGCAAGTGACAGAAAACCTCACATAAACTAACACTAGCAAAAAGAGAACTTATTAGCTTTCACAATCGGAAAAGTCCAGGGACAGGGCTGGCTTTACCTGCAGCTTCATCCTGGGCCCCTGCTATATTCCCAGGACCTGGTTCCTCTCTGGGAGTCTCTGGGCTCCCTGTCCTCTGTGTTGATTCCATTCTCATCCATACCCTCCCCCGGAAGCAGGATGTCTACATCAACTCTAGACTCAAAATGCTTCCTATAAGCCAGGCGCAGTGGCTCACACCTGTAATCTCAGCACTTTGGGAGACTGAGGCAGGTGGATCACTTGAGCTCAGGAGCTGCAGACCAGCCTGGGCAATGTGGCAAAACCCTGTCTCTACAAAAAGTAGAATAATTACCTGGGCATGGTGGTGCACTCCTGTAGTCCCAGATACTTGGGAGGCTGAGGTAGGAGGATCACTTGAGCCTGGGAGGCAGAGGTTGCAGTGAGCCGAGATCACACTACTGCACTCCAGCCTGGACAAAAGAGCGAGACTCTGTCCCAAACAAAACAAAACAAAACAAAACATTTCCTGTGTGCAAGTTCATCAGGGAAAGAGTGTCCCACCTCTTTTCCAGTGGTCTCAGAAGCCCTGTGGTGTCTTGCCAACTCTGATTTGGTTGCCTGTTGTCCCTGAAAATCACAGTGGGCAGGTCTGAGAGGCAGGCCTGGAGCAGAAGGATGCATCAGCTCCCCCAAAAGCTGATGGATTGAGAGTGGAGTGAGGTTGTTCCACAAAAGGAAACTGGGGTTCTGTTACCAAGAGAAGGGCAGGTGAATTCAAGGCAGCAGACACAGCACGTGTCCTTTTTATCTCCTAATCTGATTTCCTCCTCTTTGTATAAAGATCTCTTGGTGGCCAGGCGTGGTGGCTCACGCCTGTAATCCTAGCACTTTGGGAAGCCGAGGCGGGTGGATCACTTGAGGTCAGGAATTCGAGACCAGCCTGACTGACATGGCAAAACCCCATCTGTACTAAAAATACAAAAATTAGCCAGGCCTGGTGGCACATCCCAGCTACTGGAGAGGCTGAGGCAGGAGAATGGCTTGAACCCAGGAAGCGGAGGTTGCAGTGAGTGGAGATCGCGCCACTGCACTCCAGCCTGGGCGACAGAGTGAGACTCCATTAAAAAGAAAAAAAAAAAAGATCTCTTGGTGCACCCCTCCTTCCCGTGGCCTTGCCGAAGCAGAGGACGACCAAAGGCCTGTGTCCCTGTGGCGCATTCCTCATCTCATAATTCTCCCATTGTTCATCACTGCACTTGGACACAGTAGAGTATGCTTTTTCGTATAATTCCCCCGACTTTTATTCATGTATTTACTTATTTATTTTGAAACAGGGCCTTGCTCTGTCTCCAAGGCTGGAATGCAGTGGTGCAATCACAGGTGCCTGCAGCCTTGAACAGCCAGGCTCAAGTGATCCTCCCACTTCAGCCTCCAAAGTAGTTGGGACCACAGACACACAACTACATCCGGCTAATTTTTGTTGTTGTTTATTTTTTGAAGAGATGGGGTTTCCCCGTGTTGCCCAGGCTGGTCTCAAACTCTTGGGCTCAAGCGACCCACCTGCCTCAGCCTTCCAGAGTGCAGGGGGTTACAGATGTGAGCCACCTTGCCCAGCTCCCCGTTGAGGGGGTGGCTTTAACAGATATTTTACTGTTACTTATATATTTTACTATTTAGATATTTACTCATATATTTTACTGTTTAGATATTTACTAAAATATCATAAGTAATAGGATATCCTATTACTTAAATATTTTACTATTGCTTATATTTTATTATTACTTTTAACAGATATTTCACTGTATTTTACTGTTTGCCTTTTAACAGGTGTTTTGCTATTAAGGCCAAACAGTTTTTCTGTTTTATCATTGTTTTTTTGTTTTCTCTCTTTGATGGAGAGATGGAATGAGCTGCTGTTTAGCCTGAGTACACCGTTGTGCTTTATATCTATCAGCACCAGAAATACCCCTGAGAGCTGAGCCATAGAAAGCTTGCTAGAAACAACTGAACTTATGAAGCATTTTAAGCTATAGGTTTTCCCACTGCAATGCATCATGGGGAGAGGTAAAAGCGTGGAGGATCTGGCTTCAGGCAGACCTTAGCTTAAAGCCCATTAAGGCCACCAGGCTGCACATTTCCTGGGGGCCCCCTTCACAGCAGACTCAGTGTGCAGGGCACCTCTGGAGTTGTGGCTGCACGGATGACCCAGCCATGTGCAGCAGCCTTGAATCCCGTTTCCCTCACTGACTGGCTGTGTGGCCTTGGACAGGTATTTGAACTCTCTAAGCACTGGTTGCCTCATCTAATACAGCATTAATAAATATTTATTATATTTTAGGCCGGTTGTGGTGGCTCACGCCTGTAATCCCAACATTTTGGGAGGCTAAGGCAGGTGGATTACCTGAAGTCAGGAGTTCGAGACCAGCCTGGCCAAAATGGTGAAACCCTGTCTCTATTAAAAATACAAAAATTAGCTGGGCATGATGGTGGATGCCTGTAATACCAGCTACTAAGGAGGCTGAGGCAAGAGAATCGCTTGAACCCTGGAGGCAGAGGTTGCAGTGAGCCAAGATTGCACCATTGTACTCCAGCCTGGGCGACAAGAGCGAAACTCCATCTCAAAAAAAAAAAAGAAAAAGAAAAGAAACCTAGGCTGGACGCAGTGGCTCACGCCTGTAATCCCAGCATATTGGGAGGCTGAGGCGGGCAGATCACCTGGTCAGGAGTTTGAGACCAGCCTGACCAACATGACAAAACCCCAAACAAACCTCAGGAAACTTGTAATAGAAGGAATCCTCCTTAATCTAATAAAGGATATTTACAAAAACCCCCAACACCTAACATAAACACTTAATGGTGAACAACTAAATGCTTTCCCCCAAAGTTCAAGAACAAGGCAAGGATATCTTACTTAACATAATACTACTCAGTAATTTTTTTTTTTTTTTTTGGAATATAGACTCACAGCAGAGACAAGTGAACATTTATTTTTATGCCTTTCTTCCTATGTGTATTTCAAGTCTTTTTCAAACAAAGGCCCCAGGAATCTCCGGATTCAATTATGTCCCTGGGGTTGGTCGACCGCTACAGGAGTCTTAGGGAGCATTGGACAAATGCTAGAGTTACTCATTTACCAACATTAAACTCTAGGATAGAAGATGCAGCAAAGCAGGACTCCTTCCTCCATGGAATGTGCTGATTTCAGACGAGGCGGCAGCCAATGTAGAAAACGCTGGAATTTGCCAGGCGCAGCGGCTCACGCCTGTAATCCCAGTACTTTGGGAGGCCGAGGCGGGCGGATCACCTGAGGTCAGGAGGTCGAGACCATCCTGGCCAACACAGTGAAACCCCAGCTCTACTAAAAATACAAAAAAAATTAGCCAGGCGTGGTGGCAGGCGCCTGTCGTCCCAGCTACTTGGGAGGCTGAGGTGGGAGAATTGGCTTGAACCCGGGAGATGGAGGTTGCAGTGAGCCGAGATTGTGCCACTGCACTCCAGCCTGGGCAACAGAGTGAGACTCAGTCTCAAAAAAAAAAAAAAAAGAAAACACCGGAATTTTTTCCTTGGAACTGGACTGTGATGAGAGGTGCTTGCCATAAACATAAGCTACTGTCTTTTCTTTTTTCTTTCTTTCTTTTTTTTTTTTTTTTTTTTGAGACAGAGTTTTGCTCTTATTGCCCAGGCTGGAGTGCAATGGCCCAATCTCGGCTCACCGCAACCTCCACCTCCAGGGTTCATGCAATTCTCCTGCCTCAGCCTCCCTAGTAGCTGGGATTATAGGCATGTGCAACCATGCCCGGCTAATTTTTGTATTTTTAGTAGAGATGGGGTTTCTCCATGTTGATCAGGCTGGTCTCAAACTCCCGACCTCAAGTGATCTGCCCACCTCGGCCTCCCAAAGTGTTGGGATTACAGGCGTGAGCCACCGCACCCGGCCAGCTACTCTCTTTTCCTTGACCCTTCCTTTCCAGTTTTTGAAGATAAAGCAGGGAATAATCTTCTGTGAAGATACTTGATAAAAATTCCCCCAAATACAAAAACACATGCTTCCACTTCATTGATAAAAATTTACTGCAGTTTGGCACCTGGGTCTAGTTCAGCCGATGGATGCATTCACCCTGCTAGCCAGGTATGCCCATCTCCTTGAGGAAGCCCACTCTATTTGTGGTAGCATGACGGGCCACTGAGAGGTGGAAAGGGCACAAGAACCATGAGATCTCCTGGAAATGCTTCCCCAGGTGCTCCTCAATCACTGTGTTGTCTGTCAGAGGGATGGTCTTATTCTTGACCTTGACTTGTCCACGTTTCAAAATGAGTTCCCAGACAGACTTCAGATTTGGAAATCCCTAGGTCACATAAGTTTCCACTATACGCAGCATTTTTAGGTTCTGGGGGGTGACTTTTACAAAGACACCACTAAAAATTTTCTTTAGGCGACGTCTCGCAATGGTTCTCTGCACCAGTAAACTCACGCCATCAATCCTTTCGATGCGTACAACAAAGGCCAAGGAATGTTTATCTGGCAATTCCAAGGTGTGGTTTCACTTCTACTCCTCTGAGACGCACCTTGTCACGTTTCTGTCACCAGGAATCATGTAGGAATGATTCCAGTTGTTTAAACCTGAGCCCTTTTCCTTTTCTCTGCTCCTTCTTTGCCAAAAGTGCCTGCTTTGCCTGGGTGGCTTTGAGGGCTTCATAAGCCGTCCTCATTTTCAGGAGATTTTCTGGAACCAAACAGATTTTTCTTTGCTCTTGCTCTGCCATCTTTCTAGTGTTGCAGCTACTACTACTAAGTAATTAAAGCAAGGAAAAGCAGTCAAAGTTATTCGGATTGGAAAGGAAGAAATAAAACGCTCCACTTGCAAATGACATAATTGTCTATGTAGAAAATCTACAGAAAAGATCCCAAAACTAAATGAGCTAAGCCAGGTCACAGGACATAGGGTCAATATGCAAAAGTCAATTGTATATATAGATACTAACAATGAACGACTGGAATTTTAAAAATTAAATGACTTTTTTTTTTTTTTTGAGATAGAGTCTAGCTCTGTCATCCAGAGTCTAGCTCTGTCATCCAGGCTGGAGTGCAGTGGTGCAATCTCAGTTCACTGCAACCTCCGCCCCCAAGTTCAAGCGATTCTCCTACCTCAGCCTCCTAAGTAGCTGGGATTACAGGCACCCACCATCATGCCCGGCTAATTTTTGTAGAGACAAGGTTTCACCATGTTGGCCAGGCTCGTCATGAACTCCTGACTTCAGGTGATCCACCCGCCTTGGCCTGCCAAAGTGCTAGGATTACAGGCGTGAGCCACTGCCCCTGGCCTATGTAAGTATAAATCTAACTAAATATGTGCAATGCCTGTAAGCCTAAAACTGCAAAACACTAACAAAATAACAACAACAAAAAATCAAGACCTAAGTAAATGGAGACATAGATAATATTCCTGGGCCAGGAGAATCTATATTATGATGCCAGTTCTCACCAAATTAATCTGTATATTCAAATCAATCACAATTAAAATCTTGGCAGGATATCTTATAGATAGCCACAAGCAGATTCAAAAATTTACCTAAAGCTATAATAACCAAGACAGTGTGATATTGTCAAAAAGACAGATGCACAGGGCCGGGCGCTGTGGCTCACACCTATAGTCCCAGCATTTTGGGAGGCCAAGGTGGCTGGATCACTTGAGGTCAGGAGTTCGAGACCAGACTGGCCAACATAGTGAAACCCTGTCTCTACTAAAAACACAAAAATTAGCCGGGTATGGTGGCACATGCCTATAATCCCAGCTACTTGGGAGGCTGAAGCATGAGAATTACTTGAACCTGGGAGGTGGAAGTTGCAGTGAGACGAGATTGCACCACTGCACTCCAGCCTGGGGGATAGAGTGAGACTCTGTCTCGAAAAAAAAAAGAAAAAAGAAAGACAGATACACAGATCAGTGAAACAGAACAGTCCAGAATGGACCCATGCACATACACAGTTAACTACATTTTGACAAATGTACAAAGGAAGTTCCATGGATGTTTAGTCTTCTCCACAAAAGGTGCTGAGACAATTGGACACTCACATGCAAAAGAAAATGAACCTCAACCCATTCCTGCACCTTTATAAAAGATTAACGGAAAATGGATCTTAGACCTAAGTGGAGGCTGGTGGGTCACAAGGTCAAGAGATTGAGACCATCCTGGCCAACAAGGTGAAACCCCATCTCTACTAAAAATACAAAAATCAGCTGGGCGTGGTGGCGGGGGCTGATTACAAAAGGGTGGCACCTGGGAAATATTTTGGGCAAAAAAACTGTTTTGGCATCTTAATGCCTGCCGTTATTATACAGCTATTTGCATTAATAAGTGTAAACCAAAGAGTGAATTTTACTGTAAGTAAATTTTTACAAAGTGCATAAAGTGGAATTGAAACAAACCACAAATGCTACTATAAGTGAGTTCCCTCCAAGATCTCTGAGACTCAGACCTACCAATGATAGTAAGAGTCTCCTCAGCAGGAGACAAATTATTCCTAGGAAGGAGATTATATTTGCTCTTCAAAATAGGAAGAGGAGGAAGAAAAAAAGAAGCCCATGAGCACCAAGTAAACATAGTGAATACTTTATTATTGGGCTCTTAAATTGTCAGTTTCATATACATGATTTCCCATAAATATCATGCCATTGGCCGGGCACAGTGGCTCACGCCTGTAATCCCAGCACTTTGGGAGGCCGAGGCGGGTGGATCACGAGGTCAGGAGATCGAGACCATCCTGGCTAACACGGTGAAACCCCGTCTCCGCTAAAAAATACAAAAAAAATTAGCCGGGCGTGGTGGCGGGCGCCTGTAGTCCCAGCTACTCGGGAGGCTGACGCAGGAGAATGGCATGAACCTGGGAGGCAGAGCTTGCAGTGAGCCGAGATCACGCCACTGCACTCCAGCCTGGGCAACAGAGCGAGATTCCGCCTCAAAAACATAAATAAATAAAATAAATAAATATCATGCCATTTTGTTATACTTCAGATTCTAGCTTTTTAAAGGCCTATACATCTTAAACTTTGTTTTTTGGGGATCAAGTCTCAAAAATGTTGTCTAAGATAGACAATGTTTCCTCTGGGGTGTGGAGTTCCACCATTTGTCAGGCATCATGCATATTTCAGTATTTTACTATCTAGTGACATCATCCATCTGCTGACTCCTGATGTTTTAATGACAAAGTTGGCATCACTGGGCTCCAGGAAGCGTCATGTTGGGCATGCCCTTCTAACTCTCTGAACTCCTGCATCCTTACTCACCTATCCACATGAGGGGCTGTAGAATAGAAAAATTTAATTTTCAGGTCAGATTTCCTATGATTCTGGACCCAAAAATCTTTTTAATAGAGTCCACTCTGCTGTGATTGGGTCATCCATACATCATCCTCTTGACCTTCACAGTCTGATCAATTCATGGCCAGGTTTATTTATCTAGATTCATCAGCCCCTGTAAAATATGCCATGTGATTTCATCCTTATGAAGAAAAATGTGTAAGCACCTGGAGGCTAACAATATTAGGAATGTAATTTAAAATTATAATTGGGAGCTCCAAAAATAAATTCAGATTAAAACTTAAAAGAAAATGCTGGGAAAACATTTTTTATTGGATACAAGTTCTAATGTGATCAAGAAGAATTCATGGAAAATGGATGTCTCATATTAACATAGCAGGTGGATGTTCGTCGAAGCCTCTTGAGTGGTGTTCAAAATCACTTGTACCTGTTAGCATGTAATTAAAGTGTCACTGGACCCACCCTCCTAGAATAAACTGAATTAGACACATCATTGCTTTTCTTTTGTTTGTTAAGAGAAAATAGGCTGAAAAGATAGACCATGAATTAATGGCATCTGTTGTAGAGCCTCTTCGTGGTGAGGCAGATAACGGTAATTTTGGAAATATGTAACATGCAAAGTACGTGGGCCTGGGTGAGATCAGAGGCCAGGCTGGCTCAAGGTGAATCCTGTACTGAGTCCCCAGTAGGGTCACACAGTCCAACCGGGACAATTTCCTTTTCTTAATAAAACAGTGGCTTGGTAAAGCTAACAGAAACTTGAAGATTTCAAGATCTAATACACTGAACTTTCAGCATAAAATCACAGTGTACTAATTTCATGCAGGAATGGACAGACCACAAGTTACGCTGGAATCCTGATGATTATGGTGGGATCAATTCCATTAAAGTTCCATCAGAATCTCTGTGGCTTCCTGACATAGTTCTCTTTGAAAAGTAAGTATCACATTGTTTTTTACTTTTGGGGAAAAAAATAAATTTTTAAAAAAGTGAAAAAAAGAAAAATAAATATCACAGAAGAAAACGATTTTGGTCAGATTAACACTAGGAATAGAAAATTCTGATTCAGGCAAAATACTTAAAAGAAATATTGAACTTTAAATTTAAAAAAATTGTTTATTAAAACAGTCGCCTGGCGTTGTGGTAGAAAAGTCCTAAAATAGGGCAGGGTGCAGTGGCTCATGCCTGTAATCCCAGCACTTTGGGAGGCCGAGGCAGGCGATTCATGAGGTCAGGAGTTCGGGACCAGCCTGGCCAACATGGTGAAACCCTATCTCTACTAAAAATACAAAAACTTAGCTGGGCATAGTGGCCGGTGCCTGTAATCCCAGCTACTCAGGAGGCTGAAGCAGGAAAATTGCTTGAACCTGGGAGGCAGAGGTTGCAGTGAGCCGAGATGGCGCCACCGCACTCCAGCCCGGGTGATAGAGTGAGACTCCATCTCAAAAAAGAAAAGAAAAGAAAAGTCATAAAATAGAAATAGTCAATGCTGGGAAAAAGAACAAAAACTAGCAGGTGCTCCACCGACTGCTAAGGTGAAACTGCTTTGATTGCAGCGCTGACGGCCGTTTCGAAGGCTCCCTGATGACCAAGGTCATTGTGAAATCAAACGGAACTGTTGTCTGGACCCCTCCTGCCAGCTACAAAAGCTCCTGCACCATGGACGTCACGTTTTTCCCGTTCGACCAACAGAACTGCTCCATGAAGTTTGGATCCTGGACTTATGATGGCACCATGGTTGACCTCATTTTGATCAATGAAAATGTCGACAGAAAAGACTTCTTCGATAATGGAGAATGGGAAATACTGAACGCAAAGGGGATGAAGGGAAACAGAAGGGACGGCGTGTACTTTTATCCCTTTATCACGTATTCCTTCGTCCTGAGACGCCTGCCTTTATTCTATACCCTCTTTCTCATCATCCCCTGCCTAGGGCTGTCTTTCCTAACAGTTCTTGTGTTCTATTTACCTTCGGATGAAGGAGAAAAACTTTCATTATCCACATCGGTCTTGGTTTCTCTGACAGTTTTCCTTTTAGTGATTGAAGAAATCATCCCATCATCTTCCAAAGTCATTCCTCTCATTGGAGAATACCTGCTGTTCATCATGATTTTCGTGACCCTGTCCATCATTGTTACCGTGTTTGTCATTAACGTTCACCATAGATCTTCTTCCACATACCACCCCATGGCCCCCTGGGTTAAGAGGCTCTTTCTGCAGAAACTTCCAAAATTACTTTGCATGAAAGACCACGTGGATCGCTACTCATTCCCGGAGAAAGATGACAGTCAACCAGTAGTGAAAGGCAAAGCCCTCGAAAAAAAGAAACAGAAACAGCTTAGTGATGGAGAAAAAGTTCTGGTTGCTTTTTTGGAGAAAGCTGCTGATTCCATTAGATACATTTCAAGACATGTGAAGAAAGAACATTTTATCAGCCAGGTGAGTAAACTGGTATTCCTGATAATGCTGCCATAAAGGTAGGCCAAAGACAAATATTTTGACATCTGTTTACAATAAAATATTGTCATGGTTTAAATGTGACATTATAAGACATGCTTTTTATACATATAACATTTAAAGCAAGCCCTGACATAACATAGTGATATTAGTATGAATTTTTAGGAAGTAGTTCACAAAAACATAAGGAGCAAAAGTGAAGCAACTGTTGATTAAGCAACATTGTTTCTTATAATTGTTTCTTATAAAAAAATTGTTTCTTATAATTCTATATTAAATAATTCAATTACACATTTTAAGTTGGTTATCCTGGTTTCTGGTAATTTGTCTCTCATTTTTCACAGGATGATAAATATGTTCAACCACAGTATTTAGAAATAAAAGATCAGAAAGAATGAGATTTTTAAATTAATATAAAATGTAGTGTTACAACATATATTTTGGTGAGGAAAGAGGATGTGGTTATTTAGTTTACAGATTTTTTTTTTAAGTGTGAGCCAGGCACAGTGGCTCATACCTGTAATCCCAGCACTTTGGGAGGCCAAGGCGGGTGGATCACTTGAGCACAGGAGATCGAGACCAGCCTGGGCAACATAGTGAGACCCTGTCTCTACAAAAAATTTAAAAATTAACTGGGTGTGGGTGGGCATGCTTGTCCTAGCACTTTGGGAGGCTGAGGCAGGAGGATGACTTGAGGCCAGAATTGAGACCAGCCTGGACAATAAAGCAAGACCCTCATCTCAGAAAAAAAAAAAGAAGAAGAAAAAAGAGAAGGAGAAAGAAAAGAAGTAGTGTGGGAAGAGTGTGAATTTCAGACTGAAAACAGTCCTGGGTTCAGATCATAATCTGAATGACTTAAGACAAGTTACTTAACCTGAGCCTCAGTTTTCTGAACCCTACCTTGAAAAGTTTGTGTGAGGATTAAATGACATAAAATACAAACATGCACAGTGTACCCAGCACACAGGGGCTCAGCTCCATTGTATAAGCAGTCAACAAGTGTGAATTTTCACCTTTCTAATTATCATCCTCATCCTTCTTTTTTTTTTTTTTTGAGATGGAGTCTTGCTCTGTCACCCAGGTTGGAGTGCGGTGGCGTGATCTCAGCTCACTACAACCTCCGCCCGCTGGGTTCAAGCGATTCTCCTGTCTCAGCCTCCCGAGTAGCTGGGACTACAGTTACACACCACCATGTGGTACCTGGCTAATTTTTCTTGTATTTTCAGTAGAGATGGGGTTTTGCCATGTTGGCCAGAATGGTCTCGAACTCCTGACCTAGGGTGATCCACTGCCTCAGCCTCCCAAAGTGCTGAGATTACAGGCATGAGCCACCATGACCAGCCCATCCTTCTAAACAGTCCTTCCCCAGTGGAATGAAAATATTATTTGACGTGCAGATTTTCAGCGTAAAAAGTGATCTGTTGGGACGGGCACGGTGGCTCATGCCTGTAATCCCAGCACTTTGGGAGGCCAAGGTGAGTGGATCACGAGGTCAACAGATCAAGACCATCCTGGCCAACCTGGTGAAACCCGATCTCTACTAAAAATACAAAAATTAGCCATGTGTTGTGGCAGGCGCCTGTAGTCCCAGCTACTTGGGAGGCTGAGGCAGGAGAATCACTTGAACCTGGGAGACAGAGGTTGCAGTGAGCTGAGAGTGCACCACTGCACTCCACTCCAGCCTGGCGACAGAGCGAGACTCCATCTCAAAAAAAAAAGAAAAAGAAAAGTGATCTGTTGCCTAAAGCAAGTTACATATTTTCAGTTTATATAATAACTTCAATTTATAGGGTTCAAGTATTTTACTCTAAAATTGATGAAAATTGGTGCCAAGAGCCTGATCTCATAAACAAACTGATGAAAGAATTTTTTTTTTTTTTGAGATGGAGTCTCTCTCTGTCGCCCAGGCTGGAGTGCAGTAGCTCGATCTCGGCTCACTGCAAGCTCCGCCTCCCAGGTTCGTGCCATTCTCTAGTCTCAGCCTCCCGAGTAGCTGGGACTACAGGTGCCCACCACCACGCCTGGCTAATTTTCTGTATTTTTAGTAGAGACAGGGTTTCACTGTGTTAACCAGGATGATCTCAATTTCCTGACCTCGTGATCCGCCCACGTCGGCCTCCCAAAGTGCTGGGATTACAGGCCTGAGCCACCGCACCTGGCCAAGAATTTTTTTTAGAAATATCCTTCTACATTTTCTCTTGCGTTCACAGACACTGCCTCATATATCCTCTCTCTTAACAATCTGTCATGTTTTTCATCCACTTAAAATTGTTTTTAAAAGCCCTAGAAAAGTGACTGCTGCTAAACAAGAAACATTCAGCTGTCAAGTTGGGAGGATTTTTTTGTTTGTTTCTTTTAAAAACACTAATCTTTTAAAAACACTAATACAGGGCCGGGCGCGGTAGCTCACGCCTGTAATCCCAGGACTTTGGGAGGCCAAGGCCGGCGGATCTCGAGGTCAGGAGATGGAGACCATCCTGGCTAACAGGGTGAAACCCCGTCTCTGCAAAAAATACAAAAAATGAGCCGGGTGTGGTGGCGGGCGCCTGTAGTCCCAGCTACTCGGGAGGCTGAGGCAGGAGAATGGTGTGAACCCGGGAGGCGGAGCTTGCAGTGAGCCAAGATCATGCCACTGCACTCCAGCCTGGGCGACAGAGCAAGACTCCGTCTCAAAAAACAAACAAACAAACAAAAAAAGCACTAATACAGGCCGGGTGTGGTAGCTCACACCTGTAATCCTAGAACTTTGGGAGGCCGAGGCAGGTGGATCACCTGAGGTCAGCAGCTCGAGACCAACCTGGCTAACATGGTGAAACCCCGTCTCTACTAAAAATACAAAAATTAGCTAGGCATGGTGACGAGTGCCTGTAATCCCAGTTACTCGGGAGGCTGAGGCAGGAGAATCACTTAAACCTAGGAGGTGGAGGTTGCAGTGAGCCAAGATTGCACTACTGCAGCCTGGGTGGCAGAGCGAGACTATATCTCAAAAAAGCAAAACAAAACAAAACAAAAACCTAATACAAAGATTTCTTTTTTTTTTCCCCAAGACGGAGGACATTTATTTACTCTAGAGGGATGAGGACTCCCCTTCCTTTCAGACTTCCCCAGCCAGTTGTGCCTTGACTTTGTGTTTATGGACCTGTTGCCCACTCTCTGCACCTCCCCTTCCTAATAAAGGGGACTCAGTCTCTTGTCTCCTTCATGAATTCCTGTCTTGTCCTGGTCGGTTCTTCTCCTTGGCAGCACCCTTCCTTCTGGAGCTGCAGCACAGGTGGAGTGGAAGAAAAGAAACCCTGTGACATTTGGCCACGAAAACTCTTAAATTATAAATTTGTGACTCTTTTCATACGTGTATCAGGAAGCACCCTAGTAAGATATACTGGCTGACTAAGATATGCTCCGTCTCCTGGGTTCAAGCAATTCTGCCTCAGCCTCCCAAGTAGCTGAGATTACAGGTGCCCACCACCATGTCCAGCTAATTTTTGTATTTTTAGTAGACAGGGAGTTTCACCATGTTGGCCAGGCTGGTCTCAAACTCCTGACCTCAGGTGATCCCCCCGCCCCAGGCCTCCCAAAGTGCTGGGATTACAGGCGTGAGCCACCGCACCTGGCCTATACTGGCTCTTTATTCATGTAAAAATCAGACTTTTCCCATTCTGATCAGGAATGTTGACATATGCATTCAGAATTCTATTGTTTCTATTTTCCTTCTTCAGTGCTGATGAGAGTGTTCCAAGCTGCTTCTTTTGGGTACAATTAGTGAAGTCCCTGAAAGAACCTGAGCCTGTAGTGTGGTGGGACATTAGATGCATTTTGAAAACTTAAGTAAATGCTATAAATCTGAATGTTACTCTTTTTAAATCCCTTGAGATGAATACAGAACAGTTGCTTGGTGTCTTGAGTGAAAGGCATCTTTTTCTCTTTTGCAGGTAGTACAAGACTGGAAATTTGTAGCTCAAGTTCTTGACCGAATCTTCCTGTGGCTCTTTCTGATAGTGTCAGTAACAGGCTCGGTTCTGATTTTTACCCCTGCTTTGAAGATGTGGCTACATAGTTACCATTAGGAATTTAAAAGACATAAGACTAAATTACACCTTAGACCTGACATCTGGCTATTGCACAGACAGAATCCAAATGCATGTGCTTGTTCTATGAACCCCAATTGCGTTGTCTTTGTGGAAATGGAACATCTCCTCATGGGAGAAACTCTGGTAAATGTGCTCATTTGTGGTTGCCATGAGAGTGAGCTGCTTTTAAAGAAAGTGGAGCCTCCTCAGACCCCTGCCTTGGCTTCCCCAGACATTCGGGGAGGGATCATAGGTCCAGGCTTGGGCTCACATGTGACCAGAGTGCACAAAAAGCTGTTGCTACTTGGTGGAGGAACACCTCCTAGAAGCAGCAGGCCTCGGTGGTGGGGGAGGGGGGATCCACCTGGAATTTAAGGAGGTCTCAGTGTCGAGCTGTCTGTGTGGGCAGAGCCTGGATCTCCCACCCTGCACTGGCCTCCTTGGTGGTTTCGTCTGAGCTGCAAACTGGGGCCGTGTTGTGCTTCCGTAGCAATGGGCCAGGCAAATCTCAACAAGGGTTTGGGGATTACACTGGCAGGACAGCTGGCACTGCACACTTAACAATAACACAGATTCCAAGATGCCTGGCCTACCGAAGCAGGTGTTATTCATGGTCTATTCCCAGCATGATAAGGCTTTCAGATGGTGAAACTGGAGCCCACTGTGAGCTGTGACTTGCTTTAAGGTCATGAATACCAAAATAACTTACAATAGAAACAAAGCCCTTTGCTACCAGAAGTGGATTCATTAATACCCATTATCTTTTCCTAGTAAACTAGTGTACAGAACATTCTCTGATTAATGGTTTTTGATGTCATCTCATCTAATCAGATCCATACCAACACTATCCCCTAGGATCCACCTTCTGTTTCCCTGTCTCCTGGCACCTGGGTGGGCTTCACCCCCACTCACCATCATTCCTTCTCTAAGACTCCGAGGGGAGTCTGCTCAGGTTCTTCTTGCCCTCCAAAATTGCTGCCGCCGCCAAATCCTTCCTGCATTTTAGCTTAAAGCAATTTTTCTCTCTGCCCAGTTATAAATCCAAATCCCTTTCTGGAGTACTTTTAGGCATGGCTCTTGCAAGCAGTTTGCAATCTAGGCTGGGTGGAGTGGCTCACACCTGTAATCCTAGAACTTTGGGAGGTCAAATCAGGAGGATTGCTTGAGGCTAGGAGTTTGAGACCAGCCTGCTCTCTACAGCAAAACCCTGTCTCTACAAAAAATTTAAAAAATTAAAATTTTAACAATTTTAAATGGTGACGTGTGCCTACAGTCTCAGTTACTCAGGAGGCTGAAATGGAAGGATCACTTGAACCCAGTAGTTGGAGGCTGCAGTGAGCCATGATTGCTCCACTGCACTCCAGCCTGGGTGACAGAGCAAGATGCAGTCTCTTAAAAAAATCTAAGTGGCTGGGCGTAGTGGCTCACACCTGTAATCCCAGCACTTTGGGAGGTCAAGGCGGATGGATCGCAAGCAAGGTCAGGAGATCGAGACCATCCTGGCTAACACAGTGAAACCCCATCTCTACTAAAAATACAAAAAATTAGCCAGGTCCATGCCTATAGTCCCAGCTACTTGAGAGGCTGAGGCAGGAGAATCACTTAAACCCGGGAGGCAGAGCTTGCAATGAGCCGAGATCGCGCCACTGCACTCCAGCCTAGACAACAGAGCAAGATTCCATTTAAAAAAAAAAAAATCTAAGCATGAAACACCTTCACATATTGTTACCAGTGATATGTTCGTCTTATTAATGCCATTTAGTTTGTGGTTTCTGTATAACATTTTCTTGTTCCTTCACCTTTTTCCCTTCACCTTTTTCCCCCCTTTTTCAGCCTTGGCCGAGTTTGTAGTTTGTCCATTCCTTCTTACCTTTAATGGCTTGAAAGTTACATGTCCACTTCTATTAATTTATTAATAAACATTCAACTTTTTAAATCAATGTTGAGAATTAGTGTTTGTGGCTGCCACTTTCTACACAAAATAATTTCTTTAGGACCCTCACTTCCCCTCACCTTCATTTCACTTTTATCACCTTCCACATTTTCTTTACATCATCCAGAATTTTAGTTCTATATGATTAATTTTTATATTATGTGTTCCTTTCCCTAAGAACCATGTATTGACCACACATTTTGTCCACAACCACATGGCAAACAATTTCATATCTTTGTTCATCACTGTTTTGTATCTTAAGCATTCCTCTTTTTCTGCTTCATTTCTTCCATTATTTCAGAAGAACATGTCTTCAAGTAATTCTTTCAGGAAATATTTGAGTGTGGTAACCTTCTTGAACCCTTGCTTTTCCGAAATTGTAATTTATTTTGCCCTCACATTTAAATAATGGATTGGCTGGGTATGGAATTCTGGTTCAAAATCATTTTCCCTCGGAGCTTTGAAAACATTATTGTATAATATCCCATGCTCTAGATGGGAAGCATGCTGGGGTTGATTATTATTCCTAACCTGATGGGTCCCTCTAGGGTTTCAGTTTCCCAGTCAGTAATAAGAAGTATTGACGAAAAGAGTCAAACTCTGCAAAATATTTGAAGAGATGTATTCTGAGCCAAATATGAGTGATCATGACCTGTGACATAGCCCTCAGGAGATCCTGAGGACATGTGCCTAAGGTGGTCAGGGCACAGCCTAGTTTTATACATTTTAGGGAGACAGGAGACATCAATCAAATACATGTAAGGTTTACAATGGTTCTTTTTTTTTTTTTTTTTTTTGAGATGAAGTCTCGCTCTGTCACCCAGGCTGGAGTGCAGTGGCGCGATCTCCGCTCACTGCAAGCTCCGCCTCCCGGGTTCACGCCATTCTCCTGCCTCAGCCTCCCTAGTAGCTGGGACTACAGGCGCCAGCCACCATGCCCAGCTAATTTTTTGTATTTTTAGTAGAGACGGGGTTTCTCCGTGTTAGCCAGGATGGTCTCGATCTCCTGACCTCGTGATCCGCCCACCTCGGCCTCCCAAAGTGCTGGAATTACAGTGGTGAGCCACCGCGCCCGGTCTACAATGGTTCTATCTGGAAGGGCAGGACAACTCAAAGCAGGGGGGTTGGAGGGGGTTTCCAAGTCATAGGTAGATTTTAAAATTTTCTGATTAGCAATTGGTTGAAAGAGTTATTATCAATAGAAAGGAATGTCTGGTTGTTGACAACGAGGGATTGTGGAGATCAAGGTTTTCTCATGCAGATGAAGCCTCCAAGTAGCAGGCTTCAGAGAGAAGAGATTGCAAATGTCCCTTATCAGACTTCAGATCGGTGTTGATGTTAATTCTGGTTGGCTTTTCCTGAATTCCAAAAAGGAGGAGGGTATAGTGAGGCATGTCTGAACCCCACTTCCATCATGGCCTGAACAGGATTTTCAGATTAATTTTGGACTGCCTTGGCCAAAAGGAGGGGACCATTCAGATGGTTGGGAGGCCTTAGAATTTTAGTTTTGGTTTATAGGAGTTATGATTCATGCATGACCTTTGAAGCTCTCCCCTGCTCTAAATTTCTATACTTTGGATAATTTTACTGGAGCTTTCACAGTTTTTAAACCACACAACTCATTATAACTTTGTTCCTTTGGGAAAATTGAATCTGCTTTATCAGTACTTCAGGATGGGATTTGCAGGAATATATTGTGATGAAAATCAAGGATTCCTTGCCTTAAATTATTGATGGGATTGTGGATTCAAAGGGCAAGCCACTATTCCTCTCCTTTTTATTGAGAATACTATTGACTTTAACAAACCACTTAACTTTAACTCTTAGTTTGCTAGGTAAATGATGTCAATCTAAAATAATCAAAAGGGTCAGAATCTAGTTTAAGCAGTTTGTTCAAGTGCAAAGTTTGAGGACAACCCTCCCAGGAAGCACAGATTCCAAAGAATGGAAGTCAGCATTCCAAAGTTAGAAATTTGGGATCACTTTTATAGACAAAGCTTAGCGAAGTTTAACAGAATTTCAATCTCTTTCTATGTAAGGCTTAATGCATAGTCACAATGTTTTCATTAGTCAAGGTGGTTCTTTTCTTTTGGGAAAGGTATATTTAACATTCTACACTGAAGATGGAACTGTCATGGGGTCCCTGTTTGGGACACCATCTGGCCTGAGTTAGGTACAGGATAACAAAGGAGGCAGTTAATCTATCACAATGATCAGCGTTTGGAAGAGGGAGGTCTGGTCTTTCCTAGTCAATGACAGAACAAGGACAATGAGGAAGAGTTAAGCTATAATCTAAGAAACAGACGTTACAACAACGTGCCATATAACCCAGATCACAGCCACGTCTCTCAAAGCTTAAAGCATTTGGGGGTTTCCAACAGCTTTTAAGTTTTATTTATTTTCACAATGATTATACTAATCTCAGAAAAATGTGTTTAGATCTGAATTCAGTTTCAAATTTTGAAAAAATGCCAGTATGAGCCAGGTGGGGTGGCTCATACCTGTAATTCCAGCCACATGGGAGGCTGAAACAGGAGGGTCACTTGAGCCCAGGAGTTGAAAGTTTCAGTGAGCTATGATTGTGCCGCTGCACTCCAGCCAAGAGCGGCAGAGTGAGCCCTCATGTCTAAAGCAAAAACAAAACAAAGTTAAAAAAAAAAAAAAAAAAGGAAAATACCAGCATGAAACACCTTCTACAGGAAGTTTCTTACTGAGCGGACACAGATTCAGAAAAGATTAAGCCTTCACATGTGTGCATGTAGCCAAGGTGGGAGATAATAACAGCTTCAAACACAGAAAAGAACAAATATTTATATAACATAATAATCCTAAGGAAGTAACCACAAACGATCACTCTAAGGCAAAGAAATTTTAATTCCAAATGTATAGCAAGAAAAATCTGTGTGCAAAATCTGCCAATTAATCCAAGAAGTGGAAGTTGCAAGAACGATTTCTCTGTGTATCACACTGCAGCAGGATGAGCCGCAGACAAAACCTCTCAGACACCGAGATGTAGAAGCAAGGGCTTTATTCAGCTGGGAGCATCGGCAAGCTACTGCCTTAAAATCCGAGCTCCCCGAGTGCACAATTTCTGTCCCTTTTAAAGGCTCACAACACTAAAGATTTCACCTGAAAGGGTCGTGATTGATTTGAGCAAGCAGGGGGTACGTGACAGGGGCTGCATGCACTGGTGGTCAGAGAGAAACAGAACAGGGCAGGGAGTTTCACAGCGTTCTTCTATACAATGTCTGGAATCTATGAATAACATCGGTTTCTAAATTATGAGTTGATTTTTAACTACTGGGTTTAGGCCAGGCAGGCCCAGGCTTAGTTTCAGGCCTGACGCCAGGCTGCCTGTCTTTGGTTTTACTTCCTTGTGGTTTTTTTTAAAAACAGGTACTGAGTATAAAATAATATAAAACAACATGAGAGGATCTCTCTCTTCCCTCAATACGTGTGAGTGTGTGACACACATGTGCAGGCACACACACGGGGGGCCACAGAGAGCTGTCCACATTATGTGCAGCCTTCAGATTTCTGCTCACACACCCCCGCCACTGCTCCTCCTGAAGCCTTCATAGAACACATGGCCTCCACTGGGCTCCCTGTGTTGGAAAGCCAGTGGCATTTCCAGGGTATGCTGTATGGTTTAAAATATCATTTCTATTATTAAGTGAACCTCATTTTCTTAGCTATACCAGCATATTCTCCATCATACCCCCGACAATATCTAATAGAGCTTAGTCCACAGTCAAGGCTTACTTGATATTTGTTGATTAATTAAACCAGACACCAGGAATTTTGGATGAAGTTGTCTAAAATGGGGACAAATGTGTACTCTTGCTCAGCCCCTCCAAATATTTCTAGCTCTGTGTGTGTGTGTAATTTTCAGTATGCACCTTAGAAAAACATTTTCTTACATTAAAACAATCTCCAAAATACTATTATCATACTTAGCAAAATTAGTAATTCTACATTCAAGTTCCCCACCTCAAAAATATCCTAATTTGATATTTAGCTTGTCTCAAATAGGATTTGACCCAAGACCATTTGTTATGCCTCTTAAATCTTTTTTTTTTTTTTTTTTTTTTTTGAGACGGAGTCTTGCTCTGTCGCCCAGACTGGCAAAATCTCAGCTCACTGCAAGCTCTGCCTCCCAGGTTCATGCTATTTTCCCGCCTCAGCCTCCCAAGTAGCTGGGAGTACAGGCACCCACCACCACGCCTGGCTAATTTTGTTTTTGTATTTTTAGTAGAGATGGGGGTTTCACTGTGTTAGCCAGGATGGTCTCGATCTCCTGGCCTTGTGATCTGCCCGCCTCGGCCTCCCAAAGTGCTGGGATTACAGGCGTGATCTTAAATCTATTTTAATCTCTTTCTTGGCACTGATTTGTTGAAAGGACCAGATCCGTTTTCCCCAAGTATATCTCCCTATTTGGAGTTTGTCTTGTTGCTTGCTTCTGGTGGCATTTAGCTTATTCCTTTGTCTCCTGTATTTTCCTGTAAACTGAAAGTTACATCTGTATCCCTAACCATAATTCTAGTTCAATCTTTTTTTTTTTTCCCTGGGACGGAGTCTCACTCTGTCACCAGGCTGCAGTGCAGTGGCACGATCTCAGCTCACTGAAACCTCCACCTCCCAGGTTCAAGCAATTCTCCTGCCTCAGTCTCTTGAGTAGCTGGGATTATAGGCTTGTGCCACCATGCCAGGATAATCTTTGTATTTTTAGTAGAAATGAGGTTTCACCATATTGGTCAGCTGATCTTGAACTCCTGGCCTGAAGCAGTCCTCCCGCCTGAGCCTCTCAAAGAGCTGGGATTACAGGCGTGAGTCACCGCACCCGGCTCAATCTTTTTATTAGGGATGTGCTATAGATGATAACATGGCGTTCGTATTGTACCATAGTGAGGAGGGAGGCTACTTGGCTATCTGATCATTAGAGCTAAGATTAATCCCTAGATTAAGGTAATGCAAGTCTGATCTCTCCACTGTATCCAGTGGTAAATCTTGTGGTCTAGCCTGAGGCCACAACACACAGCAAGGTTACAAAAACTCTTAGCTATGATCTTGGTCCCTTTGGAGATGGTGTATAGCCGGCTAACATTGGAACATAGTAATTTCCAGAGAGTAACATTCTTATGTTGGAATGGACCTTTCGGTTGTGTCAAAATTCTTTCTCTGAAGCACCTACTGTTATCTACTTAAATTAATTCATTTAATTTACACAGTGATTACCATATATGTTTAACCTGACATGTATTTCTTCTTTGTATTAAAACTTTCTGTTCAGTATGTCAATCAAGTACCAGTGACCATAAAAGTAACGCTATGTCTCTGGCTCATGGACATAATCTTGGGTTTGGGAAAACTAGGTGAGAGCAGCAATCCGTGCCCAGATGTGGACTGTCACCCCTCCAGGCAGTGTTGATGGCCATGGGACAGGGCAGCCCGGCCTGCTGTGGAATTAGACATGCTCGTCTGAATGCTCAAGGACAGTCTCAGCTCTGGGCATCAAGAGGAGAGTCAGCCAGGCCAGAAGATCACAGTGTTCAAAAGGAAACAATAGAAGAATGAAAACTGTGACATTAACTCAGGCAACCTTAAAGAAACAGCCCTGTGAGGAAGGCGCTATTATCGCTCTTGTTTTACAGATGAAGGTTCTCTTCATCTGCAAAATTCCATGAGGTGGGAGTGGGAAAGGATTCACCCTACTTTACTCGGGCACCCCCAGTCATTGTGGCAGCCAAAACACCCCTTTATACATTTCCAAACACCAATGGGAAATTGTGTGAGAGTGTGTGTGTGTGTGTGTGTGTGTAGAATGGGTGCAATGGCATCTCCAGTTGAGAATAACTGGTATCTAAATTGATTCAGGATGCCATATAAAAATACCATAGATTGGGTGGCTTCTAAACTGCAGAAATTTATTGCTCAGAGTTCTGGAGACTTGGAAGCCCAAGAAAAGGTGCTGGCAGGTCTGGTGTGTGGTAAGGGCTGCTTCCTGGTTTGTAGACGGCCCTGCTCTCCCTGTAGGAGACCCTGCTCTCCTCACATGGTGGACGGGGTGAGGGAACTCTCTGGGGTCTCTTTTATAACGGCACTAATCCCATTCACAGAGTCTCCACCCTCATGACCTAATCACCTTCCAAAGGCCCCACCTCCTAACATCATCACATTGGAGTTTAGGATTTAAACTTATGTGTTTGAGCCAGGCACGGTGGCTCACGCTTGTAATCCCAGCAATTTGGGACACCGAGGTAGGCGGATCACTTGAGGTCAGGAGTTCAAGGCCAGCGTGGCCTACATAGTGAAACCCCATCTCTACTAAAAATAAAAATTAAAAAAAATTAGCCAGGCATCGTGGCAGGTGCCCGTAGTCCTAGCTACTCAGGAGGCTGAGGCAGGAGAATCGCTTGAACCTGGGAGGTGGAGGTTGCAGTGAGCCGAGATCACACCACTGCACTCCAGCCTGGGCGACAGAGTGAGACTCTGTCTACAAAAATAAAATAAAATAAAATAAAATACACTTATGGGTTTGGGGAGGGCACACATTCAGTCTACAGCAGCTGGATATGCTGAAGTACTGAGACGATCGCTCCAAAGTCTAAAGGGGATAGGAGAGGGGAGGTGTGCACATGTGTGCCCCCGTTCTTATTGCCTTGTTCCTGAAACCGCCTTTGTAAAAATTATAACAGTAAGAAAAGAGATCTGACCTAACCCACTCCATCTTGCCTTTAACCTCCAAGCTGCCATTGTTCATCCCTGGACGTAGGCCAAACTAACTGGGAGAAATTTATAGTTTTAACTTTGTTGTTGTAGTTGTTGTTGATCTTTTTTTATTTTTCTTTGAGACGGGGTCTTACTCTGTCACCCAGGCTGGAGTGCAGTGGCAGGATCACAACTCACTGCAGCCTCGACTTCCCAAGTTCAGGTGATCCTCCCATTTCAGCCTCTCCAAGTAGCTGGGACCACAGGGAGGCACCACCACGCCCGGCTAATTTTTGTATTTTTTTATGGAGATGGGGATCTCCCTGTGTTGCCCAGGCTGGTCTCGAACTCCTGGGCTCAAGCACCCACCTGCCTCGGCTTCCCAAAGTGCTGGGATTACAGGTGTAAGCCACCACGCCCAGCTTGATTCTTTCCCTTTTTCCTCTCCAGATGTTCACCTTCTCTTATGTAAAATGCACCATTCGCAGCCAGCCTGTCCCTCTCCCTACTCACCCCACCCCCACCTCTAAGAACGTGTATAAATGTTAAACGTCCTGAAATCCTCTTAATGAAAAACGGCCACAGGTGTGTCCCACAGGTGCAGTGTTTTTCCCAGACTCGCCCTCAAGTGGTTTAATAAACCTCGATGATCAAGACACGCCTCAGTCCTTCATTTTGGTCATCATTCTTTCTCTGAAAAATCAGATGATCAAGCACCTGAGGCCACATCCAGCACGCGGCTTCGAGGGCTCCCGAGTGGAGCTGGGTGAGGGCACAGGGGTGTCTGCCTGTCTTTCCCAGCCAACTCCAATCTGGCTCATGAGCCCCCAGGATGACCTACCCTGGGCATCGCCCCTATGCACTCAGCATCTGCTGATGTCAGTGGTTTTTCCTCTGCCCACTTTCTGCTGCCTCTGCCATGGGAAGTGTGACAGGGTGGATGGGGCACGGCAGTGGGAAGAGGAAACCTGGGATGCTTCCATCTGGCCTGTGACTTGTCTTCCTCCAAATGTCGACCACGCAACTCAGCTTGCCACCTCCATGATTGGTCTCATTGTGAAAACTTGTATACATTAGATATTTTTATCCTTTATGCTCATTAAAATAAACTTTCTCAGGTTTTGGTTTTTTTTGTTTGTGTGTTTTGTTTGTTTTGATCTTCCTTTTTTATTTTTACTTATTTATTTATTTTTTGAGACAGAGTCTTGCTCTGTCGCCCAGGCTGGAGTGCAGTAGTGCCATCTCAGCTCACTGCAAGCTCCGCCGCCTGGGTTCACACCATTCTCTTGCCTCAGCCTCCCAAGTAGCTGGGACTACAGGTGCCCGCCACCACGCCTTAGACATGAAATGAAACTCATAGATTATTTAACTCAAGTCTTATTTTATCTCAAAAGATAGAGTGGTTTGCCCACAATCATACAGCTGATTAATAACAAATCCAACACTAGAAAACAAATCCAACACTAGAAAACACTAGTAAACAAACTGACTCTTTAACCATGTCTCTACCTCCTGTACAATTCATCCTCTTCCATGAGATGAGAGTAGAAAAAGAAGTAAATCAATTGAGATGGTTCATCCTGTCCCAGCCCCAACTCCAGGCTCACCACCACAGGACAGGGGTGGCAGAGGGACGCCCGAATTACGGAGAGTGGCTTGGGGGGCAACTTTCAGTGTCAGTAGTCAGTAGGGAGAAGAAGGCTTTGAAATGTAAACCATGTCAGGAAGACGAAGAAGCAAACTGCTCACTTATTTTAGGAAGATCGGGGCCAGGCGCGGTGACTCATGCCTGTAATCCCAGCACTTTGGGAGGCCGAAGCAGGCGGATCATGAGGTCAGGTGATCGAGACCATCCTGGCTAACACGGTGAAACCCTGTCTCTACTATCATTGATTCTATAGTTCAGATACACAGACAACCCCCAATGCATGTGCACACGTGTGAACACACACACACAGAGACAGTAATGATGAAATCATAATCAAGAGTATTTCAAGTCAATTCTAAAAGTTAAAAATCTCGGGCCAGGCGCGGTAACTCATGCCTGTAATCCCAGCACTTTGGGAGGCCAAGGCCGGTGGATCACCTGAGATCAGGAGTTCGAGACCAGCCTGGCCAACTTGATGAAACCCCATCTCTACTAAAAATGCAAAAATTAGCCGGGCATGGTGGCATGCGTCTGTAATGCCAGCTACTCGGGAGGCTGAGGCAGGAGAATTGCTTGAACCCAGGAGGCGGAGGTTATGGTGAGCTGAGATCGCACCACTGCACTCCAGCCTGCGTGACAAGAGCAAAACTCCAGCTCAAAAATAAAAATAAAAACAAAAAATCTCAATTAACAAAGAGATCTTTAATGTTTTACTCCTTTCATGCCCCGTCATACATTTTCAATCCATGCTTTCCTTTGTCCTTCTGAACAAATGCTGTGATTCCCTTTTTTTCCCCCCCAATGCTTAGTTCATTTCTTCTTAAAAGTATGTTGCTAGTTTGTTTGCTTGTAAGTACAAGATCCTCTCTCCCCTAAGGGTCACGGTGCAACATCTGGAAAGCTGAACTGGGCAGTCTAAGGCATGCTCAAGTAGAAAGCTATGTGTTAAGAAGTCAGAATGGGGTTTCCTTGACCCTGGCTGGGAGCACTCTCCTCCCATCTTCCTGCGATGCAGTTCCTTTTTCTATTTTATTTGTTTTATTTTGTGACAAGGTCTCATTCTGTTGCCCAGGCTGGAATGCAATAGCATGATCATAGCTCACTGCAACCTTGATCTCCTGGCCTCAAGTAATCCTCCCACTTCAGCCTCATGAGTAGCTGGGACTGCAGGTGCCAGCACACCCAGCTAATTTTTTTTTTTTTTGTAAAGACGGGGTTTCACCATGTTGCCCAGGCTGGTCTCAAACTCCTAGACTCAAGCCATCCCTCCGCTTCAGCCTCCCATGGTGCTGGGATTACAGGCATCAGACACTGCGCCTGGCTGCAATACAATTCTTCTTTTTTTTCTTTTTTTTTTTGAGACGGAGTCTCGCTCTGTCGCCCAGGCTGGAGTGCAGTGGCGTGATCTTGGCTCACTGCAAGCTCCACCTCCCAGGTTCACGCCATTCTCCTGTCTCAGCTTTCCTAGTAGCTGGGACTACAGGCATCCGCCACCACGCCTGGCTAATTTTTTGTATTTTTAGTAAAGACGGGGTTTCATCGTGTTAGCCATGATGGTCTCAATCTCCTGACCTCGTGATCCGCCCACCTTGGCCTCCCAAAGTGCTGGGATTACAGGCCACTGCGCCCGGCCAATGCAATTCTTAAAAGTCTTGTTTTTATATCTGATGGGCGATTAATATACAGAACATATCAAGAACTCCTACAACTCAACAATTCGAAAAACAACCTGATTTTTTTTTCTTTAGATGGAGTCTCACTCTGTCGCCAGGCTGGAGTGCAGTGGCACAATCTCTGCTCACTGCAACCTCCACCTCCCGGGTTCAAGCGATTCTCCTGCCTCAGCCTCCCAAGTAGCTGGGACTACAGGTGCACATCACCACGCCCAGCTAATTTTTGTATTTTTAGTAGAGACGGGGTTTCACCATGTTGGCCAGGATGGTCTCGATCTCTTGACGTCGTGATCTGCCCGCCTTGGCCTCCCAAAGTGCTGGGATTACACGCGTGTGCCACCATGCCAGGCCACAAATAACCTGATTTTTAAAATGGGTGAAGGACTTAAATAGACATTTCTCCAAAGAATATATACAAATGGCCGGTAAGCACATGAAAAGATGCTCAACATTGCTAATCATTAGGGAAACACAAACCAAAACCACCACAAGACACCACCTCTCACCCATTAGGATGGCAACTGCCAAAAACCCCAGAAAATAACAAGTGTTGGTGAGGATGCCGAGAAATCGAAACCTTTGTGCACTGCTGATGGGAATATGTAAAATGGTGCAGCCCTGTGGAAAACAGTATAATGATTCCTTAGAAAATTAAAAATAGAAAAACCATGGGTACAAAAAAATAGAAAGAATGAATGAGATCTAGTATTTGCTAACACAACAGGGTGACTAGTAAAAAATAATTTAATTGTACACTTAAAAATAACTAAAAGTATAATTAGATTGTAACACAAAGGACAAATACTTGAGGTTACAGACACCCCATTTATAATAATCACCAATGTGATTATTACACATTGCATGCCTATATCAAAATATCTCACATAACCCATCAATATATACAAGTCCTATATACCCACAAAAATTAAATATTAAAAAATAGAATAACTGTCTGATCCAGCAATTTCACTTCTAAGTATATACCCAAAATAACTGAAAGCAGGGACTCAGAATTATTTGTAAGCCCAAGTTCATGGCAGCAGGCAAAAGGTAGAAGCAACCCAAGTGTCCATTGACTGGTGAATGGATACATAAAGTGCAGTAAATACAGACAATGGAATATTATTCAGCCCTGAAAAGGAAAGAAATGTTGACACATGCTACGATATAGATGTACCTTGAAGCTGTTACATTATGTGAAATAAGCCAGTCACAAAAGGACAAACACAATATGATCCCCCTTATATGAGGTACCCAGAGTGGTCAAATTCATAGAGACAGAAAGTAGAATGGGGGTTGCCTGTGAGGTAGGGGAGAAGGAGCAGTAACTGCTTACTGGGCACAGGGTTTCAGTGTTGCAGGACAAAGAGTTCTGGAGATGGATTGTGCTGAAGGTTGTACAACAACATGAAGGCATTATGGGCTGGGCACGGTGGCTCACTCCTGTAACCCCGGCACTTTGGGAGGCCGAGGCGGGCAGATTATGAGGTCAGGAGATTGAGACCATTCTGGCCAACATGGTGAAACCCTGTCTCTACTAAAATACAAAAAATTAGCCTGGCGTGGTGGTGTGTGCCTGTAGTCCCAGCTACTCGGGAGGCTGAGGCAGGGGAATTGCTTCAACCCAGAGGCAGAGGTTGCAGTGAGTGGAGATTGTGCCACCGCACTCCAGTCTGGCGACAGAGCAAGACACCATCTCAAAAAAAAAAAAAAAAAAGAAGGGATTTAATATCATTGAACTGGATGCTTAAAAATGGTTAAGATGGGAAATTTTACGTTATGCGATTTTACCACAGTTAAACAAATTTTAAATGAAATTAAATATTGATTGGGCTTAATAATAAAAAATAAAGTATTGCGTAACAACCAACCCTCTATAAAGGCAGGAAGATAAAAGGTAGGTACTACAATCACCAATATTATAGGGAATAAAAATGCTCTAAAATAGTCATTCAGGCTGCATGCGGTGGCTCATGCCTGTAATCCCAGCACTTTGGGAGGTTGAGGCAGGTGGATCACTTGAGGTCAGGAGTTCAAGACCAGCCTGGCCAACATGGCAAAACCCCGTCTCTACTAAAAGTACAAAAATTAGCCAGGCATGGTGGTGGGCCCCTGTAATCCCAGCTACTCAGGAGGCCGAGGCAGGAAAATTACTTGAACCCTAGAGGCAGAGGTTGCAGTGAGCCGGCATCACGCCACTGCACTCCAGCCCAGGCGACGGGAGAGTCTGTCTCAAAAAAATAAAGAAAGAATAAAAAATAAAATAGAGTCATTCAAATTCAAGACCTCTGCCTAATGTCCTACAGAGAACCTCATGCTGCAGCAAAAAAAAGACAAAGAATTCACATGGTAATCCTAAAAATTACGAGTACCAACACAATGGTAATTATGCCATCACAAAAATTATACTTCAAGACTCTGTAAAAGAGAATGTTGCTAATATTATGTTTTAAGGAAACAGCATTGCAAGGTAAAATTGAAGTGCTTACATATGGACAAAGACTAGAAGGGAAAAGGCACACATGAAATTATTTCCTTTGTTAGATTTGATTTATTGTTTTCTGCCTTAAAATACATGTTTAAAATTGTTATAATATTAATATGACAAATAAGAAGATAATCAGAGTATGATAAAACAGAATTCCCAAGCTTCTCCCTCTCAGAAAAGGAATTGCTCCAAAATCTCCAAGATTATAATTACTTATAGAAGAAATATGCATGTGGCATTGGACCCAACTTAAAACTAAAAACCTAAATGAAATTTAAAAAAAAGAAATAACTGAGGCCAGGCGCTGTGGCTCACGCCTGTAATCCCAGCATTTTTGGAGGCCGAGGCAGGCAGATCACCTGGGGTCAGGAGTTCGAGACCAGCCTAATCAACATGGAGAAACCCCATCTCTATTAAAAATACAAAATTAGCTAGGCATGATGGCACATGCCTGTAATCCCAGCTACTCGGGAGGCTGAGGCAGGAGAATTGCTTGAACCCGCGAGGCGGAGGTTGCAGTGAGCCGAGATCGCACCATTGCACTCCAGCCTGGACAACAAGAGTGAAACTCTGTCACAAAAAGAAAAAAAAAAAAAGAAAAAAGAAAAGAAAAGAAATAACTTCATTTTCAGTATCAGTACAATGAAGAAATGAAAACTGTTGATGAAAAAAGACTAGACTGCTGGGCATGGTGGCTCATGCCTGTAATCCTGGCACTTTGGGAGGCTGAGGCAGGTGGATCACTTGAAGTCAGGAGTTCGAGACCAGCCTGGCCAACATGGTGAAACCTCGTCTCTACTAAAAATACAAAAATTAGCCAGGCGTGGTGGCACACACCTGTAGTCCCAGCTACTCGGGAAGCTAAGGCAGGAGAATCACTTGAACCGGGGGAATCAGAGGTTGCAGTGAGCTGAGAATGCACCATCGCACTCCAGCCTGGGCATCGCAGCAAGACTTTGTCTCAAAAATAAAAATAAAAATAAATTTAAAAGACTAGAAAGACAACTTTTTCCAACCCACAACAAAGGGGTTGCTTTAGGCTTGCCTGGCCATGTCACATCATGTTCTCCTATTCTGGTTGCTCTAGTGACATTCCCCAGATGACATCTGGCCTGCAGTCTTCATAGCTACAACTTTTCCTAAGAAGCTACAAGCACTTGTGGGAAAGAACTCAATGCTTGTCACCCTTGCGATGCCTAGCACAGTGCTGAGTTTCCACTTAAGCTTCTTGCCAGATGAATGCTAAGCAAATACAGCCTGTTGAGAAAGACTCTATCTGGTAGTTTTTATTTATTCATTTATTTTTGAGACAGGGTCTCACTCTGTCACCCAGGCTGGAGTGCAGTGGTGTGATCATGGCTCACTGTAGCCTCAACCTCCCAAGCTCAAGCAATCCTCCCCATGTCAGCCTCCCAAGTAGCTAGGACTACAGGTGCAAAACACTACAGTGGCTAATGTTTTTATTTTTGTAACACAGGGTCTCCCTATGTTGCCCAGGCTGGTCTTGAATTCCAGGGCTCAAGCAATCCTCCTTCCTCAGCCTCCAAAGTGCTGGGATTATAGGCCACCACACCTGGCCAAACTGTTTTTTTTTTTTTAAAAAAAAAACAAACAATCAATGTATCAAATAATGCTGAGGAGGGTGAGTTACATTACAGAGACGCACAAGAAATCAAGGATGCAATAGTTCACAAGTGTTGCAAACAGTTCACAAATGTTGCATGGTCCAATTCCCAGAGTTCACCTGTCACATATCATAATACTGAGAAACAGCATCCACTGGAGGTACAGCAGAACTTTTTAGTGTGGCTTGATGTTAATTACATAGTTAGGCTGTATTGTAAGTCATTCTTGTCTTTAGAAGCCAAACACACAGACACGAGAAACCTGACCTGATACTGTAGCCGTGGGTGCTGCCCAATCAGGGCACTAATGTCATAACACTTCTCACTTCTCCCCCTGTGCTACACTGGAGGATATTCTGCTTCCTAATGTGCAAGAAAGTCCTCTTTTTCCATCTAGCCATCAGTTTTAGCAGATGGGGGACTTGGGTGGGAAGCCTTTGCTTTCCTTTCCTTGTGGCAGGGAATGCAGAACAATTATGGTGTCTGTAAATTTCTGAACATAAAAGAAAATACATTTTAAGATTTTCCTGTGTTCCCAAGTAGTGGCTGTAGAAATAGCCCTGCAGTTCCAAATACACAGACAATTATAAATACCCAAAGAAATACTCTGTCCACCACCATGGCCACGTATTTCCAGTCGTCTTCTACCTGGAATGCAAACAAAAATTAAGAGCTGTTTTAAAAAACCAAAACCATAAGAAACATGCCTTGTTTCATCAATAAGCTGCTTCTTTTTTGAAGATTTCTCCGGCACATTTTAAAGCAAATATTAGCTGGGTGGGAGGATCACCTGAGGTCAGGAGTTTAAGACCAGCCTGGCCAACATGGTGAAACCCTGTCTCCACTAAAAATACAAAAGATACCCAGGCATGGTGGCATGTGCCTGTAGTCCTAGCTACTCGGGAGTCTGAGGCAACAGAATCGCTTAAACCTGGGAGGTGGAGGTTGCAGTGAGCCAAGATCGCACGCACCACTGCACTCCAGCCTGGGTGACAGAGTAAGACTCCATTTCGAAAAATAAATAAAAATAAAAATAAAGCAAATATTGGTATTTGGTGAATCCAGATCTCCTGTATAGGACACACAAGAAATTTTGTTTCGTTTGCAGAGGGCAGATGCACAGCCTCTGTGAGTGCCTCAGACAGCAGAGTCTGCGGCAAAGCCGACTCCATGGGTCACCAGGGACTTTCCCAACTGCAAGAAACACTCCCGAGAAGCAGCTGCTCAGAGAGCTAGACTCATTCTTTGCAACGGTGGGTAGTCTCGCTCCATGGCAAGTCTGGGGAATGAGTTTGAGGCAGGGGGTGCCGCTGGGGGTGGAGGACATGGAGGGGTATGATTGAGAACCACTTTATAAGGAATAGGCAGCCCTCCAGGCCTCAAAGGGATGCTGGCCATGGAGAGCTGGTTGTGTTTCTCCCAGTTCCTGACCCTCCAGGCTTCTGCCACTGTATCTGTACTTGTGTCTTGAGAGCCCTAACTGGTAGTGATTAAGTCAACAGCAGCTGTTTCTTAGATTAAAAAAAAAAAAAAAAAAAGGTAGGGACAGGATTTTGCTGTGTTGCCCAGGCTGAAGTGCAATGGTGCGATTGTGGCTCACTGGAACCTGGAACTCCCCAGCTCAAGCAATCCTCCCGCCTTAGCCTCCCACATAGCTGGGACAACAGGCTTGGCAAATTTTTTAAAATTTGTTTTTTAGAAATAGGGTCTCAATATGTTGCCCAGGCTGGTCTCAAACTCCTGGCCTTACTTAAACAATTCTCCAGCCTTGGCCTCTGAAAGTGCTGCAATTACAGCCATGTGCCACCATGCCCTACTAATTTTTGTATTTTTTGTAGAGAGAGGGTCTTCTTTTAAATTTTATGAAGGTGAATTTTTCTGGGCTCTCTTGTCCCATGACACATCCGCATGACAGCCATTCACAGCATCTTCCTTCTACACCAACAGGGTGGACTTTCGGTTCCACAGTATCCTTTCACTAGGAGCGATGGCTGCCAGCAGCTGCAGTCTGAGGTCAAACCTAGACACCTGGCCTGAGTTTCAGATGCCCTCCGCTAGTCACCCACATAGTGTGGGAAATTGGCATGATTCTCTTGAGCTCTGTCTTTGGAGGCTGAGGGAGGTACATGCTGCTATAGTTAGACTCTGGACAGCAGGAGCAGAGTACGTGAACGCTAAAAATATCCCTGGGGCTCATTTCACCAGCACCTAAATCCCTCAAGTAGGACAAGTGGGGCCAGAGCTGCTGGAACGAACGCACTCCTGCCCTCTCCCACATCTCCCAGCACCCCCAGGCTGCACGCTGCTCTGAACTCATTTATCCTTCCCTCTGGGGCAGCTTTTCTCTGTCTACCTTTTTATTTGCTGCTGTTTCTTGTGCAGGGGCTTTTTTTTTTTTTTTTCCTGAGACAGGGCCCTGATCTGTCATCTATCTCCCAGGCTGTAGCCTCAAACTCCTGGGCTCAAGCAATCCTCCCACCTCAGCCCCTTGAGTGGCTGGGACCACAGGTATGCACCAACACACCTGCTAATTTTTTTTTTTTTTTTTGGTAGTTCAGGGTCTCACTATGTTGCCCAGGCTGAGGCTCTTGGTTTCATTAACTGAGGTTGCCCTGAATGTTTGTTTGTTTATTTATTTATTTTTATTTTTGAGATGCAGAATCTCTCTGTCACCCAGGCTGGAGTGCAGGGGTGCGATGTCGGCTCACTGTAACCTCCACCTCCTGGGTTCAAGCGATTCTCCTGCCTCAACCTCCCAAGTAGCTGGGATTACAGGCCTGTGCCACCATGTCTGGCTAATTTTTGTATTTTTAGTAGAGATGGGGTTTCCCCATGTTGGCCATGCTGGTCTCAAACTCCTGACCTCAGGTGATCCGCCTGCCTTGGCCTCTCAAAGTGCTAGGATTACAGGTGCGAGCCACCACGCCCGGCCCTGAATGTTCATTTTAAGCAAATTTTACTTGAGTTCACATTTCTGGTGGTGGAGATTTGCTCTGGGGCTATTGCACCTGACCCCGCTCCACTGGCAGGTCTAACCCTGTCAGTCCACCCATAACCACATAATAACAGAGCCAGGTCTCAGAGCAAGGCTGCCTGACCCTCTCAGGAACAAAAGTCACACTGAAGGTCTGACTGTGCATCCAGAGTGCCCATAGGCTGCAAAGGGTGCAAGCTGGCTGGGTGAAGGGAACACACATTTACCTGCTTGGTTTCATTGTGGCTCTTCATGTTTTCTGCTATGAACTGAACACTGTTAATCACATCTTCAACTTCAGGCGAGTGCTCCGAATTTTCCACCATCCATTGTAACGGCTGATGACTTAATCTTCTCTTGCTTGTGGCAAGCTCATTTGATTTGTGACAATGGAAGCATTCTTTAAGATGTCTGGGTTCCTCACGGCTTGCAAGCTTGCCTTTGGCAGGCCTCCTGGCAAGGCCTCTGGGCATTGCATCAGAGCCTGTGCCCCTTGTCTTGTCCACAGGCCACCTCATCAGCAGGACCTGGGGCAGCAGCTTCAGGAAAACTGTCTTCACCCACCTGGGCATGGTGTGCATGGTTGGGGTGCGGTAGTGTATGTTCAACACAAACACAGTCACCATGATGGACAGTGTGACAAAGATCATGGTGAACAGCAGGTACTCACCCACCAGTGGGACCACCAGAGATGTGGACGGGATGGTTTCTGTGATGACCAGCAAAAACACAGTCAGAGAAAGCAGGACTGAAATACAAAGCGTCACTTTTTCACCACAGTCTGAAGGAAGGTAAAAGACCAACACGGTTAGAAATGAAATAAAGAGACAAGGGATGATCAGATTAATCGTGTAAAACATCGGCAATCTTCTAATGTAGAAAGAATAGGTTATATCTGTGTATATCTCTTCACAACAGTTGTATTTGATGTCATGTTTGTAGCCAGAGGCGTCAATAATTTCCCATTCACTGTTTTCCCAAAAATCATTCATATCCACTTTTGATCCAATAATTAGAAGATCAATTTCAGCTTTGTCATACGTCCAGGAACCAAATTTTAGGGAACAGTTTTGATGATCAAAAGGGAAAAAGGTGATATCCATAGGGCAGGAACTCTTAAAAATAGCTGGTGGAGTCCAGGTTATCATGCCATTGTATTTAAGAAGAGCTTTTGTTTTGCCTTCGACTTGGAAGTCACCAACAGCACTACAAAGCAAGTCAGACACCGTTAGTAACACTCCCTTTGCTATAGGCCAGAATACACCAACGGCAGCTTTGGAAAGAGGCTACGGTGGTCAGAGACCCATACTTGTTATAGAGAACAATGTCGGGCTTCCAAATCTTATCTGCGGGAACGCGAAGAGTCTCAATGCCATCATATTCCGTTGGATCCCAGCGCAATTTATAATCATTCCAGATCTAAAATAAATAGAAATCAGCTTTTAAAATTTCTTAATAACTTTCTGGCCAGGCATGGTGGCTCATGCCTGTAATCGCAGCACTTTGGGAGGCCGAGGCGGGCAGATCACTTGAGGTCAGGAGTTCGAGACCAGCCTGACCAACATAGTGAAACCCCGTCTCTACTAAAAATACAAAAATTAGCCGGGTGAGGTGGCAAGCGCCTGTAGTCCCAACTACTCGGGAGGCTGAGGCAGGAGAATCTCTTGAACCTGGGGGGCAGAGTCTGCAGTGAGCTGAGATCATGTCACTGTACTACAGCCTGGGTGACAGAATGAGACTCTATCTGGAAAAAAAAAAAAATTCGTTTCTTAATAACTTTCTTCCAGTGTTAACTTTATGATGGTTCAACAGTTGTTGTTGAAAACAGAATACATTTGGCCAGGCGTGGTGGCTCATGCCTGTAATCCCAGCACTTTGGGAGGCCGAGGTGAGCGGATCACGAGGTCAGGAGACTGAGACCATCCTGGCTAACATGGTGAAACCCCGTCTCTACTAAAAATACAAAAAAAATTAGCCGGGCGTGGTGGCGGTTGCCTGTAGTCCCAGCTACTTGGGAGACTGAGGCAGAAGAATGGTGTGGACCCGAGAGACAAAGCTTGCAGTGAGCCGAGATCGCACCACTGGACTCCAGCCTGGGCGACAGAGCGAGACTCCGTCTCAAAAAAAAAAACAAAAAACAAAAAAAAACAAAATAAAAATAATACATTCTTATTTGAAGAATGCATTGGTTGCTATCAAAATCTGGACAATTATATCCATGGGGAACAGGGAGCTAAATAGCTGAGCTGATTTAGGCAAATTTTTCATTAGATAATTATGTATTGATTATTAGTTAGCTGGTCAAAGTTTTGGGCTCAACTTCCATATTCCATGAGCTATACTCACACTGGAGTATAGCTCTAATATCAAAAAGTTCAAGGGTATGATGATAAGCTTTGAATTTAAAAAAAAAATCTGTATAAACGATTAAGACTTCCTTTCCATTTTTTTTTTTTTCAAGACAGAGTCTCACTCTGTTGCCCATGCCGGAATGTAGTGGCGCAATCTCGGCTCACTGCAACCTCTGCCTCCTGGTTCAAGCGATTCTTCTGCCTCAGCCTCCCAAGTAGCTGGGATTACGGGCGCCCACCACCACACCGGGCTAATTTTGTATTTTTATTAGAGACAGGGTTTCATTTCACCATGTTGGCCAAGCTGGTCTCGAACTCCTGACGTCAGGTGATCCTCCCACCTCGGGCTCTCAAAGTGCTGGGATTACAGGCATGAGCCACTGCACCCCTCCAAGACTTTCTTAAGGAAGAAAGGTATAAGTGATAAAACTAGCTGCTGGGAATCTCATGTACATGCTCCCAAGCTCAGCTACTGACTTCTCCAAGCCTGGTCAATCAGGGATCAAAGAGCAGGCAAGCATCAGACCCTGGAGCTCAAGTTACAGAAAAGTGGAAGATCTGAGAGCAGCAACCAGGAAGGATGGAAATCTCATGTCAGAGGGACCTTTGTCACTAGGTGTCTGTACCTGTGAAGTGTGCATCAAGTCAGCTATTACCAGAGCTGAACTTTAGGCTTTGGAGATGACCTAGTGGATAATATTTTATATTCTATAACCAGCTGGAGACAGAACAAGGTAGTGCTTGTGGGTTTTATCCATTCGACATCATTAAGCCAACAGATGATATAGGCACATACGTGACGCAGCCACAAATTGGTTTCCATGATCTGGTTTACTTCATCCTGGGAAGAAGAAATAGTATTTTTAGCCTCAAATGTGCTTGCCATAGAGGTGAGACTTAGAGCAAAAATTACAACTAAAAAGAACCAATTCTGACTTATTCATGCCAATGGAAGAAGACTTAAAGGCAATGTGTGAAAGTATTCAGCATGCAAGCAGAAATGCTGCATTTTCACATCTGGCTCCAGCCCTGTGGATTTTGAGAGGCAATGTGGCTTTACACGCTTTCATAGCTGATTTAAGTCTCACCTCTTCTGTGAAGTGCTTCCGATCTCTGCAGCCCATAAAGGTTTCTAGTTCCATGAAAGGAAGGAAAGAAAAAACGAGCGACAGCAGGAAGGAGGGAGGGAGATGCTGCAGAAAGTGGTGAGGATTCCAACCCCGCACAGTGTTTTTGCCTGTTCCCTAAACGCCTCCCATCCTCGACTGCGCCTCAGGGCTCTCCGGGCTCTGAGTCCTGAGACCCCTGCCCTGGGATCCTACCTTGAAATGCCAGCCTCAGCCAGCTGGGCACGGTGGCTCACACCTGTAATCCCAACATTCTGGGAGGCCGAGGTGGGTGGATCACCTGAGGTTAGGAGTTCGAGACCACCCTGGCCAACATGGTGAAACCCCGTCTCTACTAAAAAATACAAAAAATTAGCCAGATGTGGTGGCGGGCGCCTGTAATCCTAATCCCAGCTACTTGGGAGGCTGAGGCAGGAGAATTGCTTGAATCAGGGAGGTGGAGGTTGCAGTGAGCAGAGATAGTGCCACTGTACTCCAGCCCAGGCGACAAAGACTCCATCTCAAAAAAAAAAAAAAAAAAAGTCAGCCTCAGCCACCATGGGGTTTCCAGCTGGCAGCTGCTACTCACCTCCAGCAAAGCCACCACTTCGATCGTTCACTACACAAATATTTATTGAGTAACCACTATGTGCTCTATAAATATTGGGAATACAGCAATAAGAAGTTGGGAAAATGTCCTGCCTTCATATGTCTTAGCTGTTAGATGGGGAGACATAAAATTACTAATACATCTATACTATAACATAAGATAGCGTTAAGTCCTATGAGGACAAATAAAGAGGGATGGAATGGTCCATGTGTGGACACATACACACATACATGCACACACACACGCACACTCATACACACGCACAGTCATGCACACTCACACACTCATGCACACACATTCATACACACACATGCACACACACGGTACTCTCATGCACACTCATGCACACTCACACACTCGTGCACACACACACTCATGAACACACACTCATGCACACTCATATACACCCACTCATGAATTCTCATACACATTTGTACTCTCACACATATACTCTCATACACACTCACACACACTCATACATGTGCACTCACAGTCATACACACTGGTGCATACTCATGCACCTGCACACACTCATGCACATGCACACACTCACTCATACCCACTCACACTCAGGCATACTCACACACAGGCTCACACACTGGTGCACACGCACACACACTCAAACACACTCATGCACACACGCTCATGCACACATGTGCACGTAATCTCAGTCACACACACACATCTATTTTAGATGGGATGGGCAAAGAAGGCTTCTTTGAGGGGTAATGTTTAAGCAGATACTTAAATGACCAAAAAGTCAGGGCTGTGTGGAGGAAGAGCATTCCAGGTGATATCCCAAATGTAATGAGTTCCTAAGCTACCACCTCTCAGTGGGAGAACTACCAAAGACACACCTGGCACCTTGAGCAGCCTTACAGCCCAGCAGCCTGGTGGCTGTGGGTATATCCCCAGTGGCCAGCAGTAGATTCACAAGACTTCCTCAGCCAACCTTGCTTCCCAAGACACCCAGGCACCCTCCAGAGTAAATGAGCTCCATGGTGGTGGCCGAGGGAGTCGTGGCCAGGCTCAGACACCAGGTTTCCCTGGGCCACATGGCTGCCCTGCAGTTCTCTTCTCCCCTACTCCATCCCCACTGCTGCCCCTCCTGGAAAACTCTAAACAGAAACCCTGCTGGGCTCCCTCTTTCAAATGGGCCTGTGATAAGACAGGGTAAGCCCTGGGGTTTGAAAGGTCAGCAAAGGAGTTACAGTCATGGGTTCCTGTAGTCCCAGGAAGCAAAGAAATTATCTGTACTTATCTATTGGTCAACCAATTCATGGCTTTACAATTACACAAGCCTGCGGTCATGCCTTCTGGTGATGAGCATCCCCTTGCAATCTGCAGAGTCCAGCAGGGGCCATGTCCATAAATCCACTCATTGTTGGTCAGGAATGGACTAGCCCTGCAGTCTCGGTTCCAGGAAGGCCTTGGGGGTGAGGGCATAAGCCCTAACTGCCCTCCAAAGCCTGCTTTGTCTCTGAATGAGTACACTGTGTTCAGAAGGCTGAGATCAGTTGGCAATAGCCAGCTCCACAGCCTCACTTCCACAGGCTCGGAGAAGCTCCAGGTGGTATGGACATGGCCCATGGGGATGTGGACACCTTCAGAGATGTCAGCTGACCCTATGGAGCAGGACCTGTCTGGCAAGTCATACTCTCTCTCCATCCAATTCCAGATCCCACCAATGGGCATGGCACTGCTATCAGACGTCCCTGCTGGAGGAGTCCAAAGACCCACAGCATCAACTCCATTCCTGGTGCCATCACCCTGTACCTCCTTCTTGGAAAAATCAATTCATTGACACGGCAGCTGCATCAAAGGCTTTGAGTTATGATTTCAAATGGACTCATTTCTGGAGCAGCAGCAGACTCGGAGACTCGGATCAAAAAGACCAAGTGGGCTACATCACACCAAGGCTTTATCTTTGTCATTTCAGATATGCCAGGCCAGCACAAACACTGGGTCCCTCCGAGGGGCACTTGGCCTTGCTCCTGCACTGAAAGAAACCAGAAAATTTTCTGGCCAAGATCATTTTGCATGACACAAACACACTTCCAGGTAGAGCCTTGGTGCTCCAGAGCCAAGCTGGGGATCAGACAGCGGGCCTTTTCCAAGGCCTTCCAGAAGGGAGGGTCAACAAAGCTTCCTGGCTGTGCCACTTCTCTCGGCCACCCCAAGTTCACCTGACAACACACAGCTATTGCACTCCTGGGCATTTATCCCAGAGACATGGAGGTTTATATTTACACTAAAACCTGTACACAAATGTTCACAGCAGCTTTATTTGTAATAGACCAAAAACTGGAATCAGCTCAAATGTCCTTCAACAAGTTAATGGTTAAACAAAGCGCCATGGTCCAGGTGTGGTGGCTCACACCTGTAATCCCCACTTTGAGAGGCCAAGGCAGGCAGATCACTTGAAGTCAGGAGTTCAAGACCAGCCTGGCCAACATGGTGAAACCCGATCTCTACTAAAAATACAAAAATTAGCCAGGCTTAGTGGCACATGCCTGCAATCCCAGCTACTTGGGAGTCTGAGGGAGGAGAATCGCTTGAGCCCAGGAGGCGTAGGTTGCAATGAGCAAAGATCACGCCACTGAACCCCAGCCTGGGTGACAGAGTGAGACTCCGTCCCAAAAGCAAAACAAAACAAACAAACAAAAAACAAAGCACCCTGGAGTACTACTCAGCAACAAGAAGGAATGAACTACTGATACACTCGGCGACTCGGAGGAATCTCTAAAGGATGATGCTGAGGGAAAAACCCAGTCCCACAAGTTTACCTGCTCTGTGATTCCAGTTACGTATAACATCGTTGAAATGAGAAAATTTCAGAATTGGAGAGCAGATTAGTGGGAGAAATGGGCAGAGTCTACGAGGGATCCCTCTGTTATTTCTTATAACTGCATGTCAATCTATAATGATCTCAAGAAATAAAAATTCAATTTTAAAAACCTGCAGTTCCAAGTCTGCCTTGCAGCTGGAGGTAGTCAATGAGATGGAAAGGAGCAGCTCTTACGGAAGTCACAGAAGTCTAGGATGTACACTTTGCTCTTTTTCTCCCTTCCTTATGTTTGTTGCCAAGAATGTGAATGTGAGGATGGGAATACAGCAGTTATCTTGAACCATGAAGCAACACTGAGGGAAGAAGCCACGTGAAAAGGGTGGTGAAATATAAAAGAAGGAAGGAAACTTGGTCACTGCTGCTTCATCTGGTTTATGCCTTTAGAATCACAGTCCGTTGGAGTGACATCCCCTGGAGTTGTGCGGTGCATAAGCTGGGCAACTGAACATACATGTGCAACCACTAACACCGTGAAACTGACTGATATTAATCTCCTGGACTGTTAACCTTTAGATTTCTGTTGCATAAGAAAGGAATAAACTTGTTTTGTAAAGGCTGTGGGTTTTCTTTTAATCTCTGATACTTGCAACCAAATGTAAATGTCAAAATCTGCATTTACCAGCCGTTTCACCCCCATCTTCAGAATAACCTCCTGCAAGGGTGTGTCCAGCAGGGTTATGGAGAGATGCCATGCAGTGAGGTAGCCCTCACAGACTTCAGAGGAAACTCAGTTCAGCTCTTGGTTCACAACAACCCAGTCCACAGCAAGAACTTCCAGCCCAGCAGGAGACCAGGAACCAGGACAAAGCTACTGGAGTTGGGAAGGGGATTAGAACAGGCACCAAATAAATACTCACTAAAGGATGGGAGGGCACATCCAGGTAAGGGGAAACATCTGGCTTTATTTTTTTCAGCCAGTGCATGCACACTTTCAGCCTGGGTCACAGACAGAGGACTGGACCAGGGTTGGCTTCATCCACTGAGAAGCATGGACTGGAGAATGTGGTGGGGTCTGACTCATGCCTGTCATTAGGGTCTTTCCCCAGGTGTACCGAGAAGGGCCACCGCTGCCTCACCCACAGAGCAAAGTCTGGGAGGAAGGAAATCCCTTCACCATCCATGACTGGGGCTGACTTGATGAGCAGGGCTCCCCCTCCGTGTGCTGTAGTCTCAGGAATGCTCTAGCGCCCCTCTCTGGAGACACTTCAGACGTTCCTTGCTTCCTAAGCCTGCATCTTCCTAGAATTTGGTCTGAGCCCTGGAGGCCAGACCTTGCTGTACCCAAGAGTACGGGCCTCACCACTTCCTCTCCCTGCAATGGGGGGAGCAAAGATTATCCAAAACAAAGAGCTCCTGTCCTACTTGCCCTTGAACACGGTAGCAGGGAATTAAATTAAGATCCTCAAATTCCCAACCTCTTTTTTTTCCCAAGGCTGAATGGAATTTCATTTTGTTCCTTCTCACATAACATAGAAGACTTAAAGCAATTCTTTTTTTTTTTCCTCTGTCACCCAGGCTGGAGTGCAGTGGTGCAATCTCGGCTCACTGCAGCCTTGACCTCCTGGGCTCAAGCAATCCTCCCACCTCAGCCTCCCTAGTAGCAGGAACTACAGGCATGTGCCACTACACCTGGCTAATTTTTGCATTTTTGTAGAGACAGGATCTTCCTATGTTGTTCAGGCTGGTCTTGAACTCTTGAGCTCAAGGGATCCGCCTGCTTCAGCCTCCCAAAGTGCTGGGATTACAGGAGTGAGCCACCACGCCCGGCCTTAAAGCAATTTTTAAACTGTGGAGTGAAAAGGTCATGAGCTTGGAGTTAAATCTCAGTTTTGCCATTTTGTAGTTGCATGACCCTGGGAAAGTCACTTAACTGAGCTTCCATTTCCTCAGCAGTGAGATGAAGATGTTGGCCACACAGTGTAAACAGGCATCTGGTGCATAATGGGTGCCCCGTGAAGTTAGCTCCCTTTCACTCCCCTGCAACTCTTTGTTTCATAAACTGGTTCTGAAAGCACTTCCAGGAAAAACATTGCCTCACACACACAGTTACAGCATTGGTGGGAAAACTGCCTGCCTCCCAAATGGATGGCTTTGAAGGGCCAGATCTCATGTAGATTTGCATTTATCTGTATTTCTAAAATTCTTTCATTTACCACCTGCAAAAGTGTAACAATGCTGGGGAAAGCTCTGATCAGAGGGCACTCACCACGTTGGCCAGCTGGGTGATGGCCACTTCAAAGTGTACCGTGACAGGGTCGGAAACGTTTTCCACGGGCCTGATGAACTGGTTGTAATGAGAAAACAGTTTGTGGAAGAGCCTCTCCTCAGTCACACAGCCCGCACAGCCTGTGAGGACAAACAGAGGGGAGAGTTAGAGCCAGCCAGGCCACTGGCCACTGCAGAGATTCTAGGCAATTCTTCCCGGGCCCTGTGGGGAGCGGATGTCCCAGCCCATGACTGCATCCTGGTATTGTTACCACCTATGCATGCTCCACCAGTGCCCATCTCACCCCACCCTCTGTGCCTCAGCTGTTCACCTTTACAATGGAGATAAAAACAGCAATGCCTGCATTTCAGGACTAGAGCAATATCATAGAAAATGATGTTGGTCAGAGCATTTCTTAAAGTCTAAGGCACTGCAGATATAAAGGAGTAGACACAAGGCTTGGAATCTTCACTTATGTCACTGAAGTAACTCACAGTCTTACCAATGGCACTAGACCCTTTCCAGTAATTCAGGAAAATCCTGTCCTTTCTTGTCTAAAATACTGAATCAACTAACACCTGTATCTACACCAGCAAGATGCTTAGCTGGGAAAACTTCACCAAGGAAACTAAAATAACTAGTAATTTCATGATGGTCTTCGCAAGTCATGTTCTTTTAAAAAATCAACTTTGAGGACATGAACAGACACTTCGCAAAAGTAGACATTTATGTGGCCAACAAACAGGAAAAAAAGCTCAACAACGCTGATCATTAGAGAAACGCAAATCAAAACCACAATGAGATATCATCTCAAGCCAGTCAGAATGGCAATTATTAAAAAGTGAAGAAATAACAGATGCTGGAGAGACTATGGAGAAATAGGAACGCTTTTACACTGTTAGTGAGAGTGTAAATTAGTTCAACCATTGTGGGAGATGATGTGGCGATTCCTCAAAGACCTAGAACCTGAAATACCATTTTACCCAGCAATCCCATTACTGGGTATATACCCAAAGGAATATAAATCATTCTATTATAAAGATACATGCATGCATATGTTCACTGCAGCACTATTCACAATAGCAAAGACATGGAATCAACCCACATGCCAATCAATGATAGACTGGATAAAGAAAATGTGGTATAGGCCAGGTGCGGTGGCTCACGCCTGTAATCTCAGCACTTTGGGAGGCTGAGGCGGGCAGATCACAAGGTCAGGAGATCGAGACCATCCTGGCTAACACGGTGAAACCCCGTCCCTACTAAAAATACAAAAACTTAGTCGGGCATGGTGGCAGGCGCCTGTAGTCCCAGCTACTTGGGAGGCAGAGGCAGGAGAACGGCATGAACCTGGGAGGCGGAGCTTACAGTGAGCCAAGATCGTGCCACTGCACTCTAGCCTGGGCGACAGAGTGAGACTCTGTCTCAAAAAAGAAAGAAAGAAAGAAAATGTGGTATATATGCACCATGCAATACTATGCAACCATAAAAATGAACAAGATCGTGCCCTTTGCAGCGACATGGATGGTGCTTGAAGCCGTTATCCTCAGCAAACTAACACAGGAACGAAAAACCAAACACTGCATGTTCTCACTTGAAACGGGGAGCTGAACAATGAGGACACACGGACACAGGGAGGGGAACACCACACACTAGAGCCTCTTGAGGTGGTCCAGGGAAGAAGAGCATTAGGCAAAATACCTAATGCATGCTGGGCTTAATACCTAGGTGATGGGTTGATCTGTGCACACCACGGCACACGTTTACCTATGTAACAAACCTGCCCATCTTGCCCATGTACCCCAGAACTTAAAATAAAACAAAAATCAACTTTGAATTTCAGTTATTGTGGAGATTTCTGAGAATGCAAGATTTTTAAGGCAAATTTATTTGAAACTTCTTTTTTTTTTTTTTGAGATGGAGTCTTGCTCTGTCGCCCAGGCTGGAGTGCAGCGGCATGATCTCGGCTCACTGCAAGCTCCACCTCCTGAGTTCATGCCATTCTCCTGCCTCAGCCTCCCAAGTAGCTGGGACTACAGGTGACTGCAACCACACCCAGCTTATTTTTTATATTTTTAGTAGAGACGGGGTTTCACCGTGTTAGCCAGGATGGTCTTGATCTCCTGACCTTGTGATCCGCCTGCCTCTGCCTCCCAAAGTACTGGGATTACAGGCGTGAGCCACCACGCCCCGCCACTTGAAACATTTTTAAAAGTTGAAATTGGTTCTTAAATAATAGCACTTTCAGTCACTAAATTCTAGACAATAACTTTATGCATATCTCTTTGTATTTTTCCAAGAAAACCTTAAAAGTGGGGTTACTTGTCCTCATTTGACGTAATTCATTTCATTACTACCTTCTCTACAATTTCCCTCACAGAATTTAAATTTGATACCTAACATAGGACTCCACAAATTTCTCAAAGGGATTTATACATTGAAAGAAAAAGATGGAAAGGGATTGAAAAGCTCATCAGGCAACATAAATGGAAAGATCTCTGTTAAATTACTAAATGGAAAGAGTTGCCTGACGAATGCCTTAGGAAACACTGAGACACTAGGGTTTTAGCAGGAAGGACAAATTTAAGGTAAAACATCATTCTTGCCATCATAATTAATCATGATGAACATATTTCTCCATGACAGACAATAAATAATCCTCATTACCCATTTTCTTCCTCTTTAAGACATTTTATAGCAGATAAATCCTCCATCAGCCTTGAAAAGTGGTCCCCTGCAAACCTAACAGCATAGAAATGTGATTTTGCTCAGCAGAACAGCAGTGGTCTGTTTCTAAGTTGTAACTTTTAAAATGAATGATCTTACTCATGGGATACGTTTCAGCATAATCATGTGATGTGTTTTCCCAAATATGATTACCTACAAAATGGAAGGGTTCATTGACTGAGTAATAATATCAGCTAACAAATAAATTACCACTTTGAGAAAATATTAAACATAACTACAAATAAATAAGCTCAATACAGCCACAGCAGAGATGAATAGAAAACTGTATCATTCTCCTTATTATATTTTAATTGGGTTTGCATTATGTTTCCTGGTCCTCTCCTCCCCACCCTACCCCTCAGATTTCATCTTTTGTATTACACCTAACAAATAAAAACCAAATAGATTAATTAGCAGTTGTAACAGTGGTGGCTCCTATGCAGACCATAGAATCTTTTGTTAATATAACTTCTCAAGCACAACTAGAAAAGAGAGTAAACACATGTAGCTAAAAAGGGAATAGAAGATAAAGCAGAAATGAAACCTACCTTTAAAGAAAGGTGTGAAAACACACAGCCAGAGACACAAGCCCCCGTGAAGGAATCCCTGCCCCTTGCTGGTCGGCATGGTTAAAACACACTTGGGTTCCTTTTTTCTAGGCAAAGGATTGTGGAAAACAAAGAGCTATCAGTCAGCCACATGCATCCAACCTTGACATCATCAGAAGCCCACTGCAATCCATGTGTGTCTTCTCAGAAATCAAAACATCCCCAGGACTTCACACAGTTATTCCCAGGATCAGAGACTGAGGTAGACATGAAGGGCGAATAAAAAGGATTCGATCTGATGTCAGATGAGTCATCACATTTCCTATCAGCCTAGATGTCTCTTCATGCAAGAAAAGCAGAAAGGAAATGCTGGGGCAGACAGGACCCCGGGAGGATGAACACCTGTGAGTGGCTGAGATCTTTCTGTGGTGCAATCTCAACCGTAATCTTAGGGGAATTCACTGAGCTCCAACTACAGGTAAAGCTCATGCTAGGTCCCAACAAGTTTGTTCTGACTCATGGAGTTCTCCAGTTAATCAAGGCTTAACCTTGTTAGAAAACTTTCTAAAATATGAATCCTCATTTCTGTCTTAATGAGTGCAGCTTAGAGAGAACAGAAATTTGTTTTTGTTTTTGTTTTTTTCTGACTCCAGGGTTTCCAGTGCCTTGTCTTTTTGAGTTCAGTGATCATCCATGACTAGAGACTAGATGTCAGAGAATGAGAGGAATGGATACCACCTGGATATTTTCACATTTATTTAAATATTCTTATTGCAAAGCATGGTGGATCATGTCTTAATCCCAGCACTTTGGGAGGACGAGGCAGAGGATCTCTTAAGGCCAGGAGTTCAAGATCAGCCTGGGCAACATAGTGAAACCTCATCTCTACAAAAAATAGAAAATTAGTTGGGCATGGTGGGCATGCCTGTGGCCCCAGCTACTTGGGAGGCTGAGGTGACAGGATCACTTGAGCCTGGTAGATCAAAGCTGCAGTGAGCTGAGATCACACCACAACACTCCAGCCTGGAATACAGAGCAAGACCCTGTCTCAAAAATAAATAAATGGGCTAGGCACAGTGGCTCATGCCTGTAATCCCAGCACTTTGGGAGGCCAAGGCAGGCAGATCACGAGGTCATGAGATCGAGACCATCCTGGCTAACACAGTGAAACCCCGTCTCTACTGAAAATACAGAAATTATCCGGGCATGGTTGTGCACACCTGTAGTCCCAGCTGCCCAGGAGGCTGAGGCAGGAGAATCGCTTGAACCCAAGAGACAGAGGCTGCAGTGAGCTCAGATGTCATCACTGCACTCCAGCCTGGGTGGCAGAGTGAGACCCTGTCTCAAAAATAAATAAATATCCTTGTTAAACTGGTTTTCTTATAATTTTCCTCTTTTCTGTGTAAGTTTAATGTCAGTGGGTTTCTTTTTTTTTTTTTTTGAGACGAAGTCTCGCTCTGTCGCCCAGGCTGTAGTTCACTGGCACGACCTCTGCTCACTACAAGCTCCGCCTCCCGGGTTCACGCCATTCTCCTGCCTCAGCCTCTGGAGTAGCTGGGACTACAGGCGCTCGCCACCACGCCCGGCTGATTTTTTGTGTTTTTAGTAGAGACGGGGTTTCACCGTGTTAGCCAGGATGGCCTAGATCTCCTGACCTCGTGATCCGCCTGCCTCGGCCTCCCAAAGTGCTGGGATTACAGGCGTGAGCCACCGCGCCCGGCCATGTCAGGGGGTTTCTAATTAATTGAGCCTCTGACTGGATATCAGTGTTGGTTAAACAGGAGTTAGAACTGAAGAAAGACCAGGCGTGGTGGCTCACGCCTATAATCCCAACACTTTGGGAGGCCAAGGCGGGCAGATCCCTTGAGCTCAGGAGTTCGAGACCAGCCTGAGCAGCATGGTGAAACCCTGTCTCTACAAAAAATACACAAAACAATTAATTGGGCATGGTGGCATGCACTTGTAGTTCCACCTACTTGAGAGGCTGAGGTGGGAGGATCACCTGAGCTCAGGAGTTCAAGGCTACAGACAGCCTTCATCATGTCACTGCACTCCAGACTGGATGACAGAGACCCATTCTCAAAAAAAAAAAGAAAAGAAAAGAAAAGAAAAGAAAAAGCCACTCTAGAGGAGGAGTCCTTTGGAATACGCCAAAAGTCAGTGCTTGCTCCATTCTAGGAGTAGGCGAACTGCGTCCCAGTATACCAAGGGTGCAGAGCAGGAGGATGGGGGGCTTCGTGTCTGGAGGTTGCAGAAGAGCTCCGCAGAGGCGAGGAATGCAGGAGAGAGAATATGGACTCTGGAGTCAGACAAACCCAGAGCTGGACTCTGGTCCTGAGACTTGCCTGGGGGACTCTGGGCAACTCACTGAAGCTACCTCAGCCTGTCCTCATCAGAAAAATGTGATTAAATTTAGTAATATAAATCATTGAATCTCTCTCTACCAATTTTGCATGTAATTATTATTCACTCTCTTGCCAGTTCAAATAGGTAACACAATATTTAAGTTACTCTTGGAGCCCGAGCTTATAAGAAGGATACAGTTTAAGTGCTTATAAAGAAAATACATTCTCCATTCAAAGAAAACATTTAAACTATGCCCCCATCATCAGAAAAATGCTTGAGATTTGTCATTGAATTATGCGTTTTTATCCTGCTCCAAACTCTTTTTGAAAATTGCAAAAATCAGGCCAGACACAGTGACTCACGCCTGTAATCCCAGCATTTTGGGAGGCCGAGGCCTGAGGATCACTTGAGGTCAGGAGTTTGAGACCAGCCTGACCAACATGGTGAAACCCCATTGCTATTAAAAATACAAAAATTAGCCGGGTGTGGTGGCACTCGCCTGTAATCCTGGCTACTCGGGAGGCTGAGGCAGGAGAATCGCTTGAACCCAGGAGGTGGAAGCTGCAGTGAGCTGAGACCGCGCCATTGCACTCCAGCCTGGTGACAAAGTGAGACTCTGTCTCAAAAGAAAAGAAAATTGCAGAGATAGAAGTTAAAAGCAAACACATGGATAGGGAGAAAATAAATGTGTTTTCAAAAAATAAAAAAAAAGAAAAAAGATTTAAAGACATTCTGTCTTGTCCTGATGTTGCTTGATACTGCTTCATGTTCATATTCCAGGAATTAGTTTTTGTTCAGCTATACTGTTGAAACAGTCTAAACTTTAGAGTGCTGTCCATGGTTTAGTGAGGTGGAAAGGATGAAGGGAGGTGGAGGGATACATGGAGCCTTGGAGGGAAAGAGGCTAATTAATATTGGAAGAGCTTTTGTGTCTCCTGCACCTTGTTTCCCACTCCATGTTACCCCTCATTCCCCGTAGCCATTTTTAAAGAGAAATAAGAAGCAGCAGTGGATCTTAACTTTTTCAGGTCCATGAGTCAGATTGAAACTATGGATCCTGCTGGGCGTGGTGGCTCACGCCTGTAATCACAGCACTTTGGGAGGCCGAGGTGGGCAGATCACCTGAGGTCAGGAGCTTGAGACCAGCCTGGCCAACATGGTGAAACCCCATCTCTACTAAAAATACAAAAAAATTAGCCAGGTGTGGTGGTGCACACCTGTAGTCCCAGCTACTCTGAAGGCTGAGGCAGGAGAATCACTTGAACCCAGGAGGTGGAGGTTGCAGTGAGCCAAGATCATGCCACTATACTCCATACTGGGTGACAGAATGAGACTCTGTCACAAAAAAAAAAAAAAAAGAAAGAAACTATGGATCCTATACCTCCCCATATATGTATGCAGATTAAACAGAATTTTGCATATGACTTCTGGGAACTCACAGATCCATAAAAAGCCAACCCTGGGTGGAGGGTAATCATAGTTGGTTTCATAGTTTCCCCCAGTATCTGTCCCCAATCACTCTATACTATCCCTATTAAAAAATCATACATTCTTCGGGCTGGGCGTGGTGGCTCTCACCTGTAATCCCAGCACTTTGGGAGGCCGAGGCGGGCAGATCACGAGGTCAGGAGATCGAGACCATCCTGGCTAACATGGTGAAACCCCATCCCTACTAAAAAATACAAAAAAATTAGCCAGGTGTGGGGGTGGGCGCCTGTAGTCCCAGCTACTTGGGAGGCTGAGGCAGGAGAATGGCATGAACCTGGGAGGCAGAGCTAGCAGCGAGCCCAGATCACGCCAGTGCACTCCAGCCTGTGCGACAGAGCAAGACTGCATCTCAAAAAAAAAAAAAAAAAAATCATACGTTCTTGGCTGGGTGTGGGGTGCATGCCTGTAGTCCCAGTTACTTGGGAGGCTGAGGTGAGAGGATCACTTGAGTGCAGGAGGTCAAGGCTGCAGTGAGCTGTGATTGCATCACTGTACTCCAGCCTGGGCAACAGAATGAAATGAGACCCTGCCTCAACAAAAATAATAATAATAAATAAACAATACATTCTAAAGAGCTAATGTGTTAGGAAACTGATAGGCTTCAGGGAATAATTGTTGGGTTTCTTTTTCTGTTTTATTCATAGAAGCTCATTTCAATTTGGAGGTTTTCTGAAAAAAAAAAAAGAGGTTGATACTGTTTAATATGAAACTTTTTGTTTTTTTTGAGACAGAGTCTCACTCTGTCACCCCAGGCTGGAGTGCAGTGGTGCGATCTTGGCTCACTGCAACCTCCCCCCTCCCAGGTTCAAGCGATTCTCCTGCCTCAGCTTCCTGAATAGCTGGGACTACAGGCATCTGCCACCACACCTGGCTAATTTTTGTATTTTTAGTACAGACACGGTTTCACCATTTTGGCCAGGCTGGTCTCGAACTCCTGACCTCGTGATCTGCCCACCTCAGCCTCCCAAAGTGCTGGATCACAGAGATGAGGCACCGTGCCCAGCCAAAACTTTTATTATAAAAATTATTTCAAGTTCCCCTCCACCCCCATTTGCTAAATTAAATCCTGTGGCTCATTCTGCTCTGAAAATACAGATGATTTGATATGGTTCTATAAAATTGACTATGCTCTTGTTTGAAGTTTGAGGGTTTTTTGGCATAGAAACTGCACGAATGGACATTTTTGTTGACCTTTCTCCAACTGTCAGTTCTCTTTAAACTCAAAATGAGAACATTCTTTAGTTGTCCATAAAGAAATAGAAAGGAAATAGCCCTTTAAACATGTATTATTTATAACTCCACTGCAGCAAAAAACATCATCAATAATTTAATGATCCCATCTGCTTTTTTAAAATATCCACTGTCATTAACTCTCACATGTTCCACATCCCTAGTCGGTAGTATTTCACATCCACCACTCTTGACATGTCCAAATCACGCAGGGAAAATGAAACAGCAGTAGGGTAAGTATTCAAATTAAATGCTAATTTTAAACCACAAAGAAACATTTAATAAATCACTAATTATAAGGCAGGCTCAAATTAACTCTACAATGCCCAGCTTTTGTCCATCTAAATTTTAAGAAAAAAAGAGAGGCTTAGAACCTGGGATGGAGTCAAGCAGTGAAAGTTAAAACTATGTTGAAAATGTTGAGACATTGAATAATAATTAGAGCTTCCTCTGAGCATGTGCTGTGTGTCAATCACCATGCCAGGGTCTCTAAATTCTCTCTTTTAATCTTCGCGCAGCTCTATGAAGCAAGACTCGATTTTGCAGGTTAGGAGATGGACACTCAGGGAGCAAGGTGACTCGCTTAAAGGTCCATCACAGCTGATCAGTGGCTGAGTTAGAATTCCAATCTAGGTCTGTCTATATCAAACCTATCCTTTAACCTTAAGGCGATCCAAAAGTGCTGTTTGATCCATAAATATTTTATAAGTTCAATATATTTCTAGAAAGCTGTTACTGACATGGGCCGCGCTTAGCTCCACCTGTATCATTATTCACCACTCACCCCTTGTTCCACTCCACAAGGTGAGGAAGCCAAGGCTAATTAATACAGGGAGTTGAAATGGCAGACATAATGTGAGACAGAAGTGGGAGCTGGGGAGAGTGCCCTCTTAGGCCACAAACTAATATCAGGCAAGTTCCCAACCCTGGGAGAGTGGCCAATGACAGCCACACCCATCCAGGCCGTGCTCTTGCTAGCTGTGCTATGAACATCTCGAAGCTAAGAGCTGGTGGAGAGCACATGGGCCACACCCCTGCAGCCAGAATGATTCCTGTACAGACCTTTGAGAGCCTTCTATCAATAATAACCTTCTATTATTTCCCTCCAGCCTTTAACGATCATCTCTGGGCCTTTCAAGGTAGAATGAAATGTGCCTAAATTTTAAGTCCCTTAAAACAATCAATTTAGTTATCATTGTCCTAGAACACAGCAGTTATTATAATAAAATTTATTCTACTATAGTAGATCCAGCTCTGTGATTGTAAATGAAAATAACAATACCAATGTGTGTTTGTCTCCTAGGACCACTGTAACAAATTACCACCAACTTCGTGACTTCATAGAGCAAAAAGTCATTCTTTCACAGTTCTGAGGCTAAAAGTCTTTTTTTTTCTTTGAGATGGAGTCTTGCTCTGTCTCCCAGGCTGGGGTGCAGTAGTGTAATCTTGGCTCACTGCAGCCTCTGCTTCCCAGGTTCAAGTGATTCTCCTGCCTCAGCCTCCCGAGTAGCTGGGATTACAGGCATGCACCACCACGTCCAGCTAATTTTTGTATTTTTAGTAGAGACGGGGTTTCATCATGTTGGCCAGGCTGGTCTTGAACTCCTGACCTCCCAAAGCGCTGGGATTACAGGCATGGGCCACCACGCCTGGCTGAGGCTAAAAGTCTTAAATCAAGGTGCTAGGGCAAGGCCACACTCCCTGTGGAAGCTCTAGGGGAGGATCCTTCTCTGCCTCTTCCAGCTCCTGGCTGGAATCGCCCCAGCCTCTGACTCTGTGGTTGCACTGCTTTCCCTGTGCCTGCGCCTTCTCCTCTTCTGTCTCTTACAAGCAAGCTGGTTATTCTGGGGCCTCCCAGGTAATCTCAGATAATATCATCTCTAGATTCTTAATTAAATTACATCTGCAAAGATCCTTTTTCTAAAGAAGGTCACATTCACAGGTACCAGGGGTTAGGATGTGAACATATTTTTTTGGAGGGCCACCCTTCAGCCCACTACACCATGTCCCAGGATTGTGGTGAGAATTTCATTAGAAAATGTAACTAACAGCAGCTACTGAAATACATAGGGGCAATGCACATTAATTTTCTTCTTCCAGAGAACAACATTTTGATGGGTATAATGACAGGCTTTTGGAGCCAGTGGGAAGAACCAGAAACTATGACTGCTTTTACAGAAAAATTATACCAATTTCTTGTTCATTTGAAGAAAAAAAACCCTGAAAATCTGTGGATATGATGGTTCCTGATTAGCAGTTCTCAAATTTTAATGTGCATCAGAATCAAAGGTGTGGGCAATCTTATTTATTTATTTATTTGTTTATTTATTTTTTGAGATGGAGTTTCACTCATGTTGCCCAGGCTGGAGTGCAATGGCAGGATCTTGGCATACTACAACTTCCGCCTCCTGGGTTCAAGAGATTTTCCTGCCTCAGCCTCCCAAGTAGCTGGAATTACAGGCATGCACCACCACGCCCGGCCGATTTTGTATTTTTAGTAGAGATGGGGTTTCTCCATGTTGGTCAAGCTAGTCTCGAGCTCCCGACCTCAGGTGATCTGCCTGCCTTGGCCTCCCAAAGTGCTGGGATTACAGGCATGAGCCCCCACGCCTGGCCTCTTTTTTATTTTTTAACTTTTTTAGAAACAGAGTCTCCCTGTGTCACCTGGGCTGGAATGCAGTGGCACGATCATAGCTCACTGCAGACTCAAACTCCTGTGCTAAAGAAATCCTCTCACCTCAGCCTCCCAAGTAGCTGAAACTATAGGTGTGAGCCACCATGCCTAGATAATTTTTTTACTGTTTGTAGAAACAGTCTCAATATGTTGCCCAGGCTGGGTCTCAAACTCCTGACCTCAAGTGATCCTCCTGCCCCAGCTTCCTATAGCACTGGGATTACAGGAGTGAGTTACCACACCCAGCTGGGCAATCTTAAAAGATCAGTTTACAGGCCCCATCCTTAGAAATTCTGTTTCAGTGGATCTGGCGTGGGGACCCAGATTTAATTGCATTCTTTAAAAGCTTCAGAGTTGATCCTGATGCAGGTGGCCAGCACTACGCATCTGAGGAGCACTCCTCCAGACAGTTGCAGGAAGATTTCCATGCAGTCCACTTACGATGTGGTTCTGTGATATTATAGAGTTAGACGTTTCTGGGACATCTGTGTCCCCATAAATTTATATGTCACAAAGCAAAAAGGTTAGAGATATTCCAAAGCTACCATACAAGGCACTGTGTTTCATGTGAAAAAGCTAACTCAACATTAGGATAAACTCTACTATGTTCTGGGCACAGTGATAGATGCTGAAATATAGTTACACAAAATGCACATTTTTTTTTTCAGGTACCCATGGATTTATAAAAATTGGCCTCTTGTTAAGGCACAAAAAAGTCTCAACAAGCAACAAATAATCTATATCATATAGAATATTCTCTGTCCACAAAAAGCAAAATTAAAAATCAATTCCAAGATAATAACCCAAACTTCCCTTTGTTGCAGTTATTAAAATGTTACATCAGTTTTCTATTTTTAAGAGGCAGTTAAACTAATTATGGATAAAATATGGCTTTGGTCTCTCCAGTCTGTGAATACAACTGGGATATTAATCACAAGGTCATAACTGCACCAGTTCTAACCCCCTACAGTCATGCTGAATGCAGCCCCCTCCCAAAATTGCCCAGTTATTTAGGAATCTGTGAGAGCTTGACTCTGCCCCAGGCTTCCCTGCTACCTTGCTGGGCACAGCGGTCTTCCCAAATGCCAAAGCCACCCTAGAGTCTGGGTTAGTGGGAGGAGAATGAGAAATGGGGCTGGGAGGGGGATCCATGCAGGGGTGCCAGAAAGAACCTATGCCCAGCCAGAAGACAATGGAGCGATATTTTTAAGGTATGAAAAGGAAAATAGAATTCTACTCCCAGCAAAAATTTGTTTTGCAAGCAGAAGTGGAATAAATATTTTTGCAGATATGTAAAAGCAGGAAAATGTCATCACCAGCAAACCTATGCTATAATAAATGCTTTAAAGCTACTCAAGGAGAAGAAAAAACACCAGATAAAAATGTGCATCTAAACGAAGAAATGAAGAGCTTAGTGAATGACACATATGTGTGTAAATATAAAAGATACTTTTTCTTATTTTAAAAATCTCAGCTGGAGGCGAAGCATAGTGGCTCACACCTGCAATCTCAGCACTTTGGGAGGCCGAGGTGGGCGGATCATTTGAGCCTAGGAGTTCGAGACCAACCTTAGCAGTGTGGCAAAACCCCATCTCCAAAAAAAAAAAAATCTTAGTTGGGTGCAGTGGCTCATGTATGTAATCCCAGCACTTTAGGAGGCTGAGGCAGGAGGATAGCTTGAGCCCAGGAAGTCATGGCTGCAGGGAGCCATGTTCACACCACTGCACTCCAGCCTTTGTGACAGAGCAAGACCCTATCTGAAAATAAATAAATATCTCTTTAAAAGACAATCACCTTTTAAAAACAAATGTTAAATGTACTGTGGGGTTAGAAAAATGTGTGATAATAATAGCACAAAATCGGGAGAGGAAAAATGGAAGTCTATTGTTATAATGTTCTTATACTACATGTAAAATGGTAAAATATTACCTGAAGACAGACTGATATGTTAAAGGTGTTTACTATAAATCCTAAGGCAACCACTAGACCTGCATAACAAAAAAGGCATAGCTTTGTGTTCACAAGAAGTAGGAAAAAAGCAAAGAAAAACATAGCTAATAAGCCGAGAAAAGAGATAAAATGGAATAATAAAAGATATTTATTTAACACAAAGGGGAAAAGGAGAGCAAGCAAACAAATAAAAAATAGGACAAATAGGAAAAAGTAGTAAAATGGTAATATAAACCTATCGGGGAACCTGCCCTGATATTCACGTAGGTTCTTTTCTATTTTCCTTAAGCATCGGCCAGCTTGAGAAATAAAGGGACAGAGTACAAAAGAGAGAAATTTTAAAGCTGGGCATCTGGGGAAGACATCACATGTTGGTAGGTTTCGTGATGCCCCACAAGCTGCAAAAACCAGCAAGTTTTTATTAGGGATTTTCAAAAGGGGAGGGAGTGTGTGAATAGGTGTGGGTCACAGACATCAAGTACTTTACAAGGTAATAGAATATGACAAGGCAAGTGGAGGCAGGGCGAGATCACAGGACCACAGGACCACAGGACCGGTGCAAAATTTAAATTGCTAATGAAGTTTCAGGCACCATTGTCATTGATAACATCTTATCAGGAGACAGAGTTTTGAGAGTAACTGGTCTGACCAAAATTATTAGGTGGAAATTTCCTCTTCCTAATAAGCCTGGGAGTGCTATGGGAGACTAGGGTCTATTTCACCCCTGCAGTCTTGACCATAAGAGACAGGCACACCTGGGGGTGCCATTTATAGGCCTATACCTCCAGGCGCGTATTCTCTTTCCCGGGGATGTTCCTTGCTGAGAAAAAGAATTCAGTGATATTTCTCCCATTTGCTTTTGAAAGAAGAGAAATATGGCTCTGTTCTGCCCGGCTCACCAGCGGTCAGAGTTTAAGGTTATCTCTCTTATTCCCTGAACAATTGCTGTTATCCTGTTCTTTTTTCAAGGTGCCCAGATTTCATATTGCTCAAACACACATGCTGTACAATTTGTGCAGTTAATGCAATTATTACAGGGTCCTGAGGCGACATACATCTTCCTCAGCTGACAGGATTAAGAGATTAAAGTAAAGACAGGCATAGGAAATCACAAGGGTATTGACTGGGGAAGTGATAAGTGTCCATGAAGTCTTCACAATTTATGTTTAGAGATTGCAGTAAAGACAGGCATAAGAAATTATAAAAGTATTAATTTGGGGAACTAATAAATGTCCATGAAATCTTCACAATCCACGTTCTTCTGCCATGGCTTCAGCCGGTCCCTCCATCTGGGATCCCTGACTTCCTGCAACATAAACCCAATCATATTTTAAGAACCAGTGGCTCATGTCTGTAATCCCAGCACTTTGGGAGGCCAAGGTGGGTGAATCACCTGAGGTCAGGGATTTGAGACCAACCTGGCCAACATGGTGAAACGCTATCTCTACTAAAAATACAATAAATTAGCTGGACGTGGTGGTGCGCGCTTATAATCCCAGCTACTCAGGAGGCTGAGGCAGGAGAATTGTTTGAACCTGGGAAGCAGAGGTTGCAGTGAGCAGAGGTCTCACCATTGCACTCCAGCCTGGGCAACAAGAGAGAAGCTCCATCTCAAAAAAAAAAAATGTAAATGGATAAAACACATCAATTAAAAGACAGTAAACATTTGTTAGCCAGTGAAGCTATTTGATCCTGGTCTTTTCTTTGTTGGAAGCTTTTTGATTACTAACTGCCCTGGTTCATTTTGTGATGCTATAACAAAATATCACAGGCTGGGTAATTGATAAGCAAAAGAAATTTATTTCTTACAGTTCTTGGGGCTGGTAAGTCCAAGGATGAGGGGTTGACATCTAGCAAGAGCCTTCATGTTGTGTCATATAATGGCAGAAGGCAAAAGAGCAAAGAAGGTAGGAGAGAGAGAGCAAGAGTGGGCCAAATTTGCTTCTATTACAGATCGACTCTGGCAATAACTAACCCAATTGTGTAATAATGACATTAACCTATTCATGAGGCATCAGTGACCTAATCACCTCCTATTAGGTTCTACCTCTCAACGCTGTTGCATTGGGGATTAACTTTTGAACACATGAACTTTGGGGGACATATTCAAAACATAGCACTTAATTTTTTTAGTTCTTATAGGTCTATTTGTGTCTGTCTAGGAAGTTGTCATTTAAACTAAGTCATTTACTTTTTGGCATACAGGCATTCAAAATACTCCATTTTAGTTATGTAAGATAAGTAGAGATTGTTTTCCTCTTTCATTCTTGATTTTAGTAATTGCATTCTTCTCTTTTCTTCTTGGTCAGTCTAGCTAAAAGTTGGCCAATTTTGTTGATTGTTTTCAAAGCCCAAACTTTTGGTTTCATTGATTATTTTCCTTTTATTTCCTATTCTGTATTTTATTAATTTCTACCTTAATCTGTATTATTTCCTTCTGCTTGCCTTAGGCTTTTACAGTTTCTAAAGTAGAAGACTAGGCTATTAGTTTGAGATCTTTTCTTTTTTTTTTTTTTGAGAAGGAGTCTCACACTTGTCGCCTAGACTGGAGTGCAGTGGCGCCATCTCGGCTCGCTGCAACTTCTGCCTCCCAGGTTCAAGCGATTCTCCTGCCTCAGCCCCTGAGTAGCTGGGATTACAGGCACCCGCCACCATGCCTGGCTAATTTTTGTACTTCTAGTAGAGACAGAGTTTCATCGCGTTGGCCAGGCTGGTGTTCAACTCCTGACCTCAGGCCATCCGCCCACCTCGGCCTCCCAAAGTACTGGGATTACAGGTGTGAGCCACTGCACCTGGCCATCTTTTCTTCTTTTTTAAATATAGGTACTTACAGCTATAAATTTCCCTCTGTGCACTGCTTTAACTGCATCTGATAAGTTTTTATAAGTTGTAATTTTATTTTCTGTTATCTCAAAGTATTTTCTAATTTCTCTTGTGATTTCTTCTTTGACCTATTGATTATTTAAGAGTGTGTTGGTTAATTTCCGCATATTCATGAATTTCCCAGATTATCTTCTCTTATTCATTTCTAATTTAATTCCATTGTGATCAGAGAATAATATACTTATTCCCAGCCTGGGAAATATAGCAAAATCTCATCTTTACAAAAATCAAAAACTTAGCCAGGCATGGTGGTGTTTGCTTGTAGCCCCCATTACTCAGGAGGCTGAGGTAGGAGGATCGCTTGAGACTGGGAGTTCAAGTCTGCAGTAAGCCATGATCATGCCACTGCACTCCAGCCTGGGCAACAGAGTGAGACCTCAACTCTATAAATAAACAAACAAATAAATAAATTTATTGAGACTTTTTCATGGCCTAGCATATGGTGTATTCTGGAGAATGTTCTGTGTACACTTGAGAAAAATATATATTCTGATGCTTTTGAGTGAGAAGCACTATAGATGTCTGTTAAGTCTCTTTGGTTCATATTGTTCAAGTCTTTTATTTCCTTACTGTTCTTCTGCCTTGTTGTTCTAACCATTATTGAAAGTGAGGCATTGAGGCTGGGCATGGTGGCTTATGCCTGTAATCCCAGCACTTTGGGAGGCCAAGGCAGGCAGATCATGAGGTCAGGAGATTGAGACCATCCTGGCCAACATGGTGAAACCCTGTCTCTACTAAAAATACAAAAATTAGCCGGGCATGGTGGTGGGCACCCATAGTCCCAGCTACTTGGGAGGCTGAGGCAGGAGAATGGCATGAACTTGGGAGGCGGCGCTTGCAGTGAGCCGAGATTACACCACTGCACTCCAGCCTGGGCAACAGAGCGAGACTCTGTCTCAAAAAAAAAAAAAGATACCTCCAACTATTGTTAATTGTCCATTTCTTCCTTCACTTCTAACTGGTTTTGTTTCATGTATTTTGATGCTCTGTTATGAGGTGTATATGTGGTTATAATTGTTATTTTTCCTGATGAGTTAGCAAGTTTGTTTATAAAATACCCCACTTTAGCTGAACTAACATTTTTGTTTTAAAGTATAGTTTGTCTGATATTGGTATAGTCACTCAAGCTCTGTTTTGATCATTTCTTGCATAGTATATCTTTTTTATTCTTTTACTTTCAATCTATTTATATCTTTGAATCTAAAGTATGCCTCCTGTAGAGAGTATATAGTTGGGTCATGTTTTTAAATCCAGTCTCATAATATCTGCCTTTTATTGGATTATTTAATCCATTCACATTTACTGTTATTATTGATATGATTGGATTTACACCTGCCACTTTGTTTTTTGTTGTCTGTGTCTCATGTCCCTTTTGCTCCTTTGTTTCTCCTTTATAGTCTTATTTTGCACTAAGTGAATTTTTCCAGTGTATTTTTTTTTTTTTTGAGATGGAGTCTTGCACTGTTGCCCTGGCTGGAGTGCAGTGGCACAATCTCAACTCACTGCAACATCCACCTCCCGGGTTCAAGTGATTCTGCTGCCTCAGCCTCCCAACTAGCTGGGATTACAGGTGCACGCCACCATGCCCAGCTAATTTTTTGTATTTTTAGTAGAGACAGAGTTTCACCATGTTGACCAGGCTGGTCTCAAACTCCTGACCTCATGATCCACCCACCTCGGCCTCCCAAAGTGCTGGGATTACAGGCATGAGCCACCGCGCCCGGCCTTCAGTGTATTTTTAATGAATTTTAAGCTACATTTTTCACTTATTTTCATTACAGTTGATCTAGGGTTTACAATATGCATCTTATAATCTATCTACTTCAGAACCTTAACTAGCTTATTTCAAGTGAGATACAGAAACTTTACTTCTATATAGCTCTGTTCCTTTCTCCTCCTCATACACTTATAAAAACACCTTTATTGAGATATAATTTATATTTTATAAATGCACATGTCCAGTGAAAATAATTTGATGATTTGGGACATATACATACATCCATGATACCATCACCACAATCAAAGTAATAAACATATTCATCCTCTCCAAAAGCTTTCTTGTGTCCTTTTGTGGGTTTTTTCTTGCTTGTTAGTGTGCATGTGTGCCCGTGTGTGTGTGTGTGTAGAACATTTAACACAAGATCAGTCCTCTTAGCAAAAAAGTTTTTTTTGTTTTGAGACGAAGTCTTTCTCTGTGGCCCAGGCTGGAGTGCAGTGGTGCGATCTCGGCTCACTGCAACCTCTGCCTCCCAGGTTCAAGTGATTCTCCTGCCTCAGCCTCCTGAGTAGCTGGGATTACAGGCATGTACCACCACACCCAGCTAATTTTTGTATTTTTAGTAGAGAAAGTTTTGCCCCACGTTGGCCAGGCTGGTCTTGAACTCTTGACCTCAAGTGATTCACCCGCCTCGGCCTCTCCAAGTACTGAGATTACAGGCGTGAGCCACCACACCCGACGTCTTAGCAAAATTTTAACAGCACAACATCATATTTTTAACTATGGGCACTATGTTGTACAGCAAATATCTAGAACGTCTTCCTTCCCTTTTTATATGCTATTACTGGTATGCATATGATGTGTATATATGTTACAAACCCGACAATGCATTATTATAATTATTTTATATAATTTTATGCCTTTATGGAAACCAAAAGGAGAAAGTAAAGTGTACATTTATAGTTGTTTGTTATATTAACCTTCTGATTTATCATTTCTGTTCCTCTCCATTTGTTTCTGTGAGTCCAGTGACCATCTGGAATCCTAGCCTTACTTTAGTACAGCCTTGTCCTCCCCAGCCTCTTTGTGCTATTAATGTCAAATATATTATATTTCTATCTGTTACAGGACCAACAATGCAATTATGTACATACATTTTTGCAACTGTTTTAAAAATCAGTTAAGAGAAGAAAAGGCTGTCTATTCCCCTGATCTCACAGTTAACCTCTGGCTGGTCACTCACTCAGCCAGAATGACACCCAGATATTAGCATGCACTAGTTGCTGGCTAATTCATATATTGTTTTTGACAGTACAGTGGGGCAAAAGTTGCTCTATAGTATGATTTAATTAAATTAAAGTCAGGGTGATGCCAGGCTTTGAAGCTTGCTTTGACCCTAGCAGGGCCCTTCTTAGCTGTCTCTTTTCCTGGTTCTCCCTGGTAAACTTCTAGCTGGTCTGCTGTTTCATTTCCTCTTAGTTGCTTATCATGTAAATCTCTAGTGGTTTGGACAATGCTCTTAGATACCTGTAATAAGCTCTGTTCCAAATAAAGGCAATTTTCTTAGGAAGGGCTGCATAGCTATCTGCTAGAAACTGCCCCTCTTGAGACGAAGCAGGGACTCTTCTTAGGGGCCTACCGAGACCTCCCCACCCAAGACATTAAAATAAAGAAAGAATCTGGCTGGTCGTGGTGGCTCACGCCTGTAATCCCAGCACTTTGGGAGGCCGAGGTGGGCAGATCACTTGAGGTCGGGAGTTTGAGACCAGCCTGACCAACATGGAGAAACCCCGTCTCTACTAAAAATACAAAATTAGCCAAGAGCGGTGGTGCATGCCTGTAATCCTAGCTACTCAGGAGGCTGAGCAGGAGAATTGCATGAACCAGGGAGGTGGAGGTTCCGGTGAGTCAAGATCGCACCATTGCACTCCAGCCTGGGCAACAAGAGCAAAACTCCATCAAAAAAAAAAAAGAAAGAAAGAAAGAAGGAAAGGAAAAAGGAAAGGGGGGGGAGGGGAGGGGAGGGAAGGAAGGGAAGGGAAGGCAGAACATTCCTAAAATTTATGAGACCAAAAGAGAGCCTGAATAGCCAAAGAAATCCTAAGCAAAAAGGACAAATCTGGAGGCATCACATTACCTGAACTCAAATTACTACAAGGTTGTAGTAACCAAAACACTGTGGTATAAAAACAGACACAAGGGCCAGGCACGGTGGCTCATGCCTGTAATCCCAGCACTTTGGGAGGCCCAGATGGGCGGATCATGAGGTCAGGAGATCGAGACCATCCTGGCTAACACAGTGAAACCCCGTCTCTACTAAATATTTTAAAAATTAGCCAGGAGTGGTGGTGGGCGCCTGTAGTCCCAGCTACTCGGGAGGCTGAGGCAGGAGAATGGCATAGGCAGGAGAATGGCGTGAACCAGCGGGGCGGAGCTTGCAGTGAGCAGAGATTGCACCACTGCACTCCAGCCTAGGCAATAGAGTAAGACTCCATCTCAAAAAAAGTCACAGAGGTCAATAGAACAGAATATAGAACCCAGAAATAAAGCCATATATTAATAGCTACAGCCAGATGATCTTCAAGAAAATTGACAAAAACATCCACTGGAGAAAGGACACCCTATTCAATAAGTAGTGCTGGGAAAATTGGATTTCTATGTGCAGAAGAATGAAACTGGACCCATACCTCTCACTATTTACAAAAATTAGCTGAGGATGGATTACAGATTTAAATGTAAGACCTCAAAATATAGAAATCCTAGAAGAAAATGTAGGGAGCCCGGCACAGTAGCTCACACCTGTAATCCTAGCACTTTGGGAGGCTGAGGCAGACAGATCGTGAGACCAGCCTGGCTAACATGGTGAAACCCCAACTCTACTAAAAATAAAAGAATTAGCCAGGGGTGGTGGCCAGCGCCTATAATCCCAGCCACTCCAGAGGCTGAGGCAGGAGAATCGCTTGAACTTGGGAGGCAGAGGTTGCAGTGAACCAAGATCATGCCACTGCACTCCAGCCTGGGCGACAGAGCAAGACTCCATCAAAAAAAATTAAGAAGAAGGAGGAAGGAAAGAAAGGAAGGAAGGAAGGAAGGAAGGAAGGAAAAGAAAGAAAAAGAGAGGCCGGGTGCAGTGGCTCACGCCTGTAATCCCAATACTTTGGGAAGCCGAGGCAGGTGGATCACGAGGTCAGGAGATCGACATCATCCTGGCTAACATGGTGAAACCCCATCTCTACTAAAAATACAAAAAAATTAGCCAGGCCTGGTGGGAGGCGCCTGTAGTCCCAGCTACTCAGGAGGCTGAGACAGGAGAATCCCTTGAATCCAGAAGGCAGAGCTTGCAGTGGGCCCAGATTGCACCACTGTACTCCAGCTTGGGTGACAGAGCAAGACTCCACCAAGGAAAGGAAAGGACAGGGGAGGGGAGGAAAAGAGGAAAGGGAGAGGAGGGGAGGGGAGGGAAGGGGAGGGGAGGGGAGGAGGGCAGGAAGGAAGGAAGGAAGGAAGGCAGGAAGGAAGGAAGGAAATGGGCCAGGTGTGGTGGCTCACGCCTGTAATCCCAGTACTTTGAGAGGCTGAGGCAGGCAGATCACGAGGTCAGGAGTTTGAGACCAGCCTGGCCAACATAGTGAAACCCCGTCTCTACGAAAAATACAAAAAAATTAGCCAGGCGTGGTGGGGGGGTGCCTGTAGTCCCAGCTACTCAGGAGGCTGAGACAGGAGAATTGCTTGAACCCGGGAGGCATAGCTTGCAGTGAGCCGAGATTGTGCCACTGTACTCCAGCCTGGGTGACAGAGCAAGACTCCACCAAAAAAAAAAAAAAAAAGAAAATTAAAGAAAGAAAGGAAAGAAAGGGGAGGGAGGGAGGGAGGGAGGGAGGAAGGAAAGAAAGAAAGAAAGAAAGAAAGAAAGAAAGAAAGAAAGAAAGAAAGAAAGAAAGAAAGAAAGAAAGAAAGAAAGAAAGAAAGGAAGGAAGGAAGGAAGGAAGGAAGGAAGAAAGAAAGAAAGAAAGAAAGAAAGAGAAAGAAAGACATGGGCTGGGTGCGGTGGCTCACGCCTATAATTCCAGCACTTTAGGAGGCCGAGGTGGGCTGATCACGAGGTCAAGAGATCCAGACCATCCTGGCCAACACGGTGAAACCCCATCTCTACTAAAAATACAAAAAAAAATTAGCCGGGCTTGGTGGTGGGCACCTGTAGTCCCAGCTACTGGGGAGGCTGAGGCAGGAGAATGGCGTGAACCCGGCAGGCGAGCTTGCAGTAAGCCAAGATCATGCCACTGCACTCCAGCCTGGGAGACAGAGTGAGACTCTGTCTCAAAAAAAAAAAAAAGCCTGGGCATGGTGACAGGTGCCTGTAATCCCATTGAAAGATGACAGCGTGCTGGCAGCCCTCACAGCCCTTGCTCGCTCTCCACGCCTCCTCGGCCTTGGCACCCACTCTGGCCGCGCTTGAGGAGCCCTTCAGACCACTGCTGCACTGTGGGAGCCCCTTTCTGGGCTGGCCAAGGCCGGAGCCCTCTCCCTCAGCTTGTGAGGAGGTGTGGAGGGAGAGGCGCAGGCGGGAACCGGGGCTGCGCGCAGTGGTTGCGGGCCAGCGTGAGTTCCGGGTGGGTGTGGGCTCGGCGGGCCCTGCACTCAGAGGCCGGCCGGGGCAATGAGGGGCTTAGCACCTGGGCCAGCGGCTGCGGAGGGTGTGCTGGGTCCCCCAGCAGTGCCCGCCCACTGGCGCTGAGCTTGATTTCTTGCTGGGTCTTAGCTGCCTCCCGGCAGGGCAGGGCTCGGGACCTGCCTCCCCCACTCCGTGGGCTCCTGTGCCCCCCGAGCCTCCCCGACGAGCGCTGCCCCCTGCTCCAGGGCACCCAGTCCCATCGACCACCCAAGGGCTGAGGAGTGTGGGCGCACCTGGCAGGACTGGCGGGCAGCTCCACCTGCGGCCCTGGTGCGGGACCCACCGGGTGAAGCCAGCGGGGCTCCTGAGTCTGGTGGAGACTTGCAGAACTTTTATGTCTAGCTAAGGGATTGTAAATACACAAATCCACACTCTGTATCTAGCTCAAGGTTTGTAAACACACCACTCAGCACGCTTTGTCTAGCTCAGGGTTTGTGAATGCACCAATGGACACTGTATCTAGCTACTCTGGTGGGGATGTGGAGAACCTTTGTGTCTAGCTCAGGGATTGTAAAGGCACCAATCAGCACCCTGTCAAAACAGACCACTGGACTCTACCAATCAGCAGGATGTGGGTGGGGCCAGATAAGAGAATAAAAGCAGGCTGCCCAGCCAGCAGTGGCAACCCGTTGGGGTCCCCTTCCACACTGTGAATCTTTGTTCTTTTACTCTTTGCAATAAATAAATGTTGCTGCTGCTCACTCTTTGGGTCCACACTGCCTTTATGAGCTGTAACACTCACCGCGAAGGTCTGTAGCTTCACTCCTGAAGCCAGCGAGACCATGAACCCACCAGGAGGAAGGAACAACTCCAGACGCCCAGCCTTAAGAGCTGTAACACTCATCGCAAAGGTCTGCAGCTTCACTCCTGAGCCAGTGAGACCACGAACCCACCAGAAGGAAGAAACTCGGAACACATCCGAACATCAGAAGGAACAAACTGCAGACGCGCCACCTTAAGAGCTGTAACACTCACTGCAAAAGTCCGCAGCTTCACTCCTGAGCCAGTGAGACTACGAACCCCACCAGAAGGAAGAAACTCCGAACACATCCGAACATCAGAAGGAACAAACTCCGGACACGCCGCCTTTAAGAACTGTAACACTCACCACGAGGGTCCGCGGCTTCATTCTTGAAGTCAGTGAGACCAAGAACCCACCAATTCTGGACACACTATCTACTTGGGAGGCTGGGGCAGGAGAATCGCTTGAACCCGGGAGACGGAGGTTGCAGTGAGCCGAGATCACACCACTGCACTCCAGCCTGGGCGACAGTGCGAGAGATTCAATCTCAGAAAAAAAAAGAAAAAACAAAATGTAGGAAAAACTACTTGACATTAGCCTAGGCAAAGAATTTATGAGCTCAAAAGCAAATGCAACAAAAACAAAAAATAGACAAATGGGACTTAATGAAACTAAAAAGCTTCTGCACAGCAAAAGAAATAATCAACAGAGTGAACAGACAACCTACAGAATGGGAGAAAATATTTGCAAACTATGCATCCAACAAATAACTAATATCCAGAATCTACAGGAAACTAAAAAAAAGTCAACAAGAAAAAAACTCCATTAAAAAATGGGCAATATTTGAAAGGAGACATGCAAGTAGCCAAGAAGCATATGAAAAAATGCCTAACATCACTAATTGTGAGAGAAATGCACCTTAAAACCACAATGAGATACTATCTCACACCAGTCAGAGTGGCTATTATTAAAAAGTTAAAAAATAACAGATGTTAGCAAGGATGCAGAGAAAAATGAATACAATGTTGCTGGGAATGTAAATTATACAACATCTATGGAAAAGAAAATGGAGATTTCTCAAGGAAGTAAAAATAGGACTACCATTTGGTCCAGCAATCCCAATACTGAATGAAATACTGAGTATCTAGCCAAAGAGAAAAAGAAATCATTATATCAAAAAGAGATAGTGTTTATTGCAGCACTATTTACAAGTGAAATAACTCAGAAACAGAAAGTGAAATGCCACATGTTCTCATTTTTAAGTGAGAACTAAATAATGTGTACACATGGACACAGAGACTGGAATAATAGAAATAGGCAATGGAAAACCGGAAAGGTAGGGGGTTGGGAGAATAGTGAGGGATGAAAAATCACCTAGTGGGTACAGTATACACTATTTAGGTGATGGTTACACTTAAAGCCCAGACTTCATCACTATGCGATATATTCATGTAACAAAACTGCACTTGTAACTCCTAAATCTATTTTTAATTTGTTTAAGTATTTTCTTTTTCTTCTTCTTTTTTTTTTAGATGGAGTCTCACTCTGTCACCCAGGCTGGAGTGTGTATACAATCAGTATACAATGTGTACTGATCAAATCGAGGTAATTAGCATATTGTTTACCTCAAATATTTATCATTTTGGAGGGTTGGAAACATTCAAAATTTGCTCCTCTATTGTATATGAAAATATACAATAAATTGTTGTCAATTTGACTCATCCTACAGTGCTATAGAACACTGGAACTTACTCCTATCTAACCGTAATTTTATATGTTAATCAACCTCTCACTATCTTACCCTCATCCCCTCCAGTAACCACTATTCTATTCTACTCTCTACTTTTTTTTTTTTTTTTTGAGTTGGAGTTTCGCTCTTGTCGGCCAGGCTGGAGTGCAATGGTGCAATCTCGGCTCACTGCAATGTCTGCCTCCTGGGTTCAAGCGATTCTCCTGCCTCAGCCTCCTGAGCAGCTGAGATTACAGTTGCCCACCACCATGCCTGGCTTACTTTTTGTATTTTTAGTAGAGACGAGGTTTCACCATGTTGACCAGGCTGGTCTCAAACTCCTGACCTCAGGTGATCCACCCTGCTTGGCCTCCCAGAGTGCTGGGATTACAGCTGTGAGCCACTGCACCTAGCCTCTACTCTCTACTTCTAATTCACACTATTCTACTCTGTCTTTCTATGAGATCAACTTTTTTAGTTTTGACATACGAATGAGAGCATGCAGTATTTATCTTTGTGTGCCTGGCTTATTTCACTTAAATAAAGACCTCCTGTTTCATCCATGTTGCTGTGAAAAACAGGATTTCATTCCTTTTTTGGCTGAATAGTATTCCATTGTATATATATTTCTTTTTCCCTCATCTGTTGATTGACACTTATGTTGATTCTAGACCTTGGCTATCATGAGAGAGCTGCAATAAACATGGAGGTACAGGTATCTCTTCAACACATTGAAACCGACCCAATAGTCCCACAGACAGTTTTGGGGGATAAACATAGAAATTGACTCTTCTGGCGTTAAAGCTTGAAACTTACCTTTGTTTTATTTGAGTTCCTTCCTCAGGAAAGGACCCCCAGTCCTCTCAGAAGGTATCAAAAAACTGAAACTCACCATGTCACCATATTCATACAATCAGATGCCAGGCCCTTCATTCACCATGATTGCTTCGTCACCCCTCCCAAGTTCCTGTCTTCCCATACATCGTTACATTTCTCCTCTGCTCTGTACGCCCCTAATTTTAGTCAGTGGGGGAGATGAATTTGAGACTGATTTCCCTTCTCCTTTGCTGCAACACTCAATTAAAGACTTCCTTGACAATAATTGTTGTCTTAGTGATTGGCTTTCTTTGCAGTAAGCAGCAGGATCAAGACTGAATCCCCAGTGTTTTGGTAACAATATTGGTTTCCTTTTTTTTGGATGTATACTGACTAGTGAAATTCCTGGATCATACTGAAGCAGCGTCGATCGTCTGGAGTAATACCGAGGTTTGTTGCCTCATGCCAAGGAAATTAAGGACGTAGATACACAAGGAGTGAGATTAAGAGCAGAGGTTTAATAGGCAAAAAAAAGAGAAAAACTCTCTCTCCTGCAGAGAGGTTGGGGCTCCCAGTCTTCCAGTTCCATGTGTCTTCCAGTTCCATGGTGAAATGTACAGGGTTTTATAGATGAGCTTGAGGAAGCAGTGTCTGATTTACATACAGCCCGAGAGATTGGTTGGACCAGGTTTTCCATTTGCATAGTGCACAAAGAAGCTGGCCACCCCACCCTCATCTTTTATTATGCAGATGGGGTCTCTACCTGGCTGGCCATATGTTGCCTGTTCCTTTACCGTACATGTGGTTGACAAAGAAAAGGGAAGGTGGGCCAGGCGTGGTGGCTCACACCTGTAATGCCAGCACTTTGGGAGGCCAAGGTGGGCAGATCATGAGGTCAAGAGATGGAGACCAGCCTGACCAACATGGTGAAACCCCATCTCTACTAAAAATACAAAAATTAGCTGGGCATGGTGACATGCACCTGTAGTCCCAGCTACTCAGGAGGCTGAGACAGGAGAATTGCTTGAACCCGGGAGGTGGAGGTTGCAGTGAGCCGAGATCGCGCCACTGCACTCCAGCCTGGCGACAGAGAGAAGACTCCGTCTCAAAAAAAAGAAAGGAAAAAAAAAAGAAACGGGAAGGTGGAGCCTCCACGTTGAACATAGCTGGCCGCCAGGTAGACTTTTCCTATTGGCACAGCTGTTGGCATTCACCCATGCAAGCTTCCAGCTTGCTTATCTAGGTCTGCAGCTCGATTTTACAGGCTGCTTTTTGTTAGAAATGATTTGGGGGCTGCTTTTTGTTAAAAAGGAAGCCTTACTGAGGGCTCTCTTACCCTCCCTAACTGCCTAAATACTTTTTTTATCTTCTGTATCCATATAATAGTTATATTTTTAGTTTTTTGAAAAATTTCTATACTGTTTTCCATAATGGCTGTACTAATTTATATTCCCACCAACAGTGTTTAAGAGTTACCCTTTCTCTGTATCCTTGCCAGCATTTATTTTTTAATCTTTTTGATAGTAGCCATCCTAACTGGGGTGAGATAACATTGTGGCTTTGATTTGCATTTCCCCGATGATTAGTAATTTTGAGCATTTTAAAATATAGTCTGTTGACCATTTGCACATTTTCTTGTGAAAGATTTCTGTTCAGCTCTTTTGCCCATTTTTAATCAGACTGTTTATTTTTGGTGTTGAGTTGTTTGAGTTTCTTGTATATTCTGGATATCAATCTCTTCTTAGATGAATAGTTTACAAATATCTTCTCCCACTCTACAGGTTGTCTCTTCACTCTGTTAATTGTTTCCTTTGCTGTGCGGAAACTTTTTTAGTTTGATGTAATCCCATTTGTCTATTTTTACTTTTGTTGTCCTTACTTTTGAGGTCTTATTCATAAAATCTTTGACCAAACCAACGTCCGGAACAGTTTCCTCAAAGTTTTCATCTAATAGTTTTTTAGTTTCAGGTCTTACACTTAAGCCTTTCAACCATGTTGAGTTGATTTTTGTATATGATGAGAGATAGGAATCTAGTTTCATTCTTCCACATATGGATATCCAGTTTTTCCAGCACAAATTAAAGAGACTATCTTTTCCCCAGTGAATATTCTTGGTGCCTTTAGACATCCCAGTGTTGCAGAATTTCTGCTTAGTTCAGCTAAATCTGGGTTCTGCTAAAAGAGAAAAAAAAACTCTCAGCAAAGCGGGAGGGGTTCCTGCTAACAGGCCCACACCTCACAGATTGATTTCAGGACACAAGAATCAATCAATTTCACACAGAAACTGAAGAGACCAGGCTCCTCCCCTATGCAAATGGCACCAGCTTCCCATGGCTCCACCCTATCCTCCCTGTGTGCAGACAGGTCAGACATTCTCTACGCATCCTCCACCTTATCTGCCTCCTGCATCTATCACCAAGACTCTAAAACCCAGTGCTCAGCCAGGCATGGTGGCTCACGCCTGTAATCCCAGCACTTTGGGAGGCCGAGGCTGGCAGGTCACGAGGTCAGGAGATCAAGACCATCCTGGCTAATACAGTGAAACCCCGTCTTTACTAAAAATACAAAAAAAATAGCCGGGCATGGTGGCAGGCGCCTGTAGTCCCAGCTACTTAAGAGGCTGAGGCAGGAGAATGGCGTGAATCTGGGAGGCAGAGCTTGCAGTGAGCAGAGATTGGCCACTGCACTCTAGCCTGGGCAACAGAGCCAGACTTCATCTCAAAACAAAAACAAAAACAAAAAACAAAACAAAACCCAGTGCTCGTTTTTAGTTCAATGCTCTAATGGCTTATAATAAACATTTTAAAGACTACTACAACCCAGAGTATGCTATTAACCATTTTTACGTTTTAGTTTGAACTTAGGAATTTATAACCTAAGACTAATTATATGTTTAGGTGGTTTCCATATGCTCTCCAAAAGGTTCAAAACTAAGAAGTCTAATTTACTTGACATCTTATGATTCATACATTTCTTTAATTATTAGATTATGAGAAAATTAGCAAGACTAATGAACCTGTTAAATAAAATCTAGGCCAGGTGCAGTGGCTCACACTTGTAGTCCCAGCAATTTGGGAGGCCAAGGTGGGTGAATTGCTTGAGCCCAGAAGTTCCAGACCAACCTGGGCAACATGGCAAAATCCCATCTCTACAAAAATTAGCCTGGCATAGTGGTGCCCAAATGTGATCCTAGCTACTCAGGAGGCTGAGGTGAAAAGATTGCTTGAGCCCAGGAAGTTGAGGCTGCAGGGAGCTGTGATTGTGCCTCTGCACTCCAGCCTGGGTGACAGAGCCAGACCGAGACACTGTCTCAAAAAAAAAGAAAAAAAAATTATAGAAAGCTGTTGGTTTAGACTAAACTCCTGCATTAGGGTGAACAGACATAACCAAAATGGAGTCACTCATGCTGAAGTTCCATGCCAGCAAGCCAAAACTAACTGGTTCATCTGATCTTCCATGAAATCAGGAAAGAGAGAGAGGCGACAGCGTGCTGGCAGCCCTTGCTTGCTCTTGGTGCCTCCTCAGCCTCAGCGTCCTCTCTGGCCATGCTTGAGGAGCCCTTCAGCCTGCCGCTGCACTATGGGGGCCCCTCTCTGGGTTGGCTGAGGTTTGAGCCGGCTCCCTCTGCTTGCAGAGAGGTGTGGAGAGGCACGGGTGGGAACGGGGCTGTGCGCCGCCCCATGCTTGTGGACCAGCGGGAGTTCTGGGTGGGCATTGGCTTGGCAGGCCTCACACTCGGAGCAGCCTGCCAGCGCCACTGGCCCCGGGCAGTGAGGAGCTGAGCACTGGCGCCAGCAGCTGCAGAGGTTGCGCCGGGTCCCCCAGCAGTGCCGGCCCGCTGGCGCTGTGCTCCAATTCTCACCAGGCCTCAGCTGCCTACCTACAGGGCAGGGATCCAGACCTGTAGCCCGCCATGCCCAAGCCTCCCCGCCCCCCCTGCCGTGGGCTTCTGCACGGCGCAGCCTCCCCAACAAGCACCACCCCCTGCCCCTTGGCACCCGGTCCCATTGACCGCCCAAGGGCTGAGGAGTGCGGGCACAGGGCACAGGACTGGCAGGCAGCTCCGCCTGTGGCCCTGGTGTAGGATCCACTAGGTGAAGCCAGCTGGGTTCCTGAGTCTAGTGGGGACTTGGAGAACCTTTGTGTCTAGCTAAGGGATTGTAGATACACCAATCAGCACTCTGTGTCTAGCTCAAGGTTTGTAAATGCACCAATCAGCACTCTGTATCTGGCTAATCTGGTGGGGACTTGGAGAACCTTTATGTCTAGCTAAGGGATTGTGAGTGCACCAATCAGCACTCTGTCTGTAGCTCAAGGTTTGTAAATGCACCAATCAGTGCTCTGTGTCTAGCTAATCTAATGGGGACTTGGAGAAATTTTGTGTCTAGCTCAGGGATTGTAAATGCCCCAATCAGCATGTTGTCAAAACGGACCAATCAGCTCTCTGTAAAATGGACCAATCAGCAGAATGTGGGTGGGGCCAGATAAGGGAATAAAATCAGGCTGCCTGAGCCAGCAGTGGCAACTCACTCGGGTCCCCTTCAACACTGTGGAAGCTTTGTTCTTTCGCTCTTTGCAATACAGCTTCCTGCTGCTCACTCTTTGGGTCCGCACTTCCTTTATGAGCTATAACACTCACCGTGAGGGTCCGCAGCTTCATTCTTGAAGTCAGCGAGACCAAGAATCCACCGTTTCCAGACACGAAAGGATTAGAGATTAGAGATTTGTTTAGCCAAATCCCTGAACAGGTCAGTTTTAACCGGCATGATAAAGCAGTTCTCTCTGCTTTAATCTTTAGAAGAAAGTAACATTGAAATGACCAATTCACTTTTTGTTCTCTGTTCCTGCTTTCTTTAGCCCTTTTCTGGATGTAAAGCCAAACTCCTCTGCTTAGCTCGTCAGAGCACTTGTTCTATGTTATGGAATAAAGTGTTGCCCAATTCAAGTATCACAAATAAAAGCCAATTAGATTTTTAAACTAAGTTTGCTGTAATTTTGTCTTTTGACAAACTAAAGGAAATTGCTGCTTATTCAACTGTTTTGACCTACAGAAATGGCAGTTTTTTAATGGTTCAGTCTAATGTATTGTGTTTTGGTAGCATACATTTAATGTTCCATTTTCATTTACAGTTGTTCACAGAGTATCTACTTAATGTAAGGGATTGGGGTAGAGCGAGAGGATTACTAAGACAAATAATAGTCATCTATATCCTCATATATTTAAAATTTAGAAGGTTCTCAAACTTACAAGAGTTTAAGATTCACCTGGAGATTTCTTTTTTTTTTTTTTTGGAGATAGAGTTTCGCTCTGTTGCCCAGGCTGGAGTGCAGTGGTGCAATCTTGGCTCACTGTAACCTCCACCTCCTAGGTTCAAGTGATTCTCCTGCCCCAGCCTCCCAAGTAGCTGGGAGTACAGGTACGTGTCACCATACCCAGCTAATTTTTGTATTTTTAGTAGAGACGGGGTTTCACCATGTTGGCCAGGATGGTCACAATCTCTTGACCTCGTGATCTGCCTGCCTTGGCCTCCCAAAGTGCTGGGATTACAGGTGTGAATCACTGCGCCTGGCCAAGATTTTTCTTTTAATTAATACAAATGCCAGTGTCTCAGCCCCAAAGACTCCAGTTTTTACCAGGTACATAAGGCAGGAGTTCTCAGACTACCCTTGGTCAAACACTGATCTAAGGAGAGAGACAATGGCCAGGTACAGTGGCTCACACCTATAATCCCAGCACTTTGGGAGGTCAAACAGGAGGATCACTTGAGGCCAAGAGTTTAAGACCAGCCTGGGTAACATAGCAAGACCCTGTCTCTACAAAAATGATAAAAGAAAAAATTAGTTGGGTGTTGTGGCATGCATCTGTAGCCCCAGCTATTAGGGAGCTTGAAGTGAAGAGATCACTTGAACCCAGGAGTTCAATTTTTAAAATACATTTTATTTGTATTCCAGAAAGAGAGGATAAAAGGAAGAGAGTTGATGCAGAAATTTGAAGAGACAACGGGTGAAAATTTTATAGAATCTGTCAAAGACATCAGATTCACAAATGGCTACATATACCAAGCAGGATAATGAAAAAGACATCCACACAATAGTAAAACTGCATAACATCAAAGGAAAAAAAAATCTCAAAAGCAAGCAGGCAGAAAAGACCAATCATGAACAGAGAAATGATACTTAGACTGAATGTAAACTTCTCTGCAGCAACAATGGAAGTCAGAAGATGGTGGAATAGTATCTTCAAAATGCTTAGAGAAAACGAGAGTCAACCCAGAGTTGCAAACCCAGTAAAACTATTTTTTTTTCTTTTTTTTATGAGACAGGGTCTTACTCCCACTGCCCAGGCTGGAGTGCAGTGCTCTGATCACAGCTCACTGCAGCCTTGACCTCCTGAGCTCAGGTGATCCTCCTGCCTCACTTCAGCCTCCCAAGTAGCTGGGACCACAGGCATGTGCCACCATGCCAGCCTAATGTTTTGTATTTTTAGTAGAGGTGGTGTCTTGCCATGTTGCCCAGATTGGTCTTGGACTCCTGAGCTCTAGTGATCAGCCCATCTCAGCCTCCTAAAGTGCTGGGATTAAAGGCAAGTCACCACACCTGGCCCAGTAAAACTATCTTTCAAAAACAGGATGAAATGAAGACATTTTTCAGAAAGAGTTAATAAAATCTAAGAGTTCACAAAGTGGCCCTCACTATAGTAACTTCAAAAGGAGGAAAATGATCACATAAGGAAGATCAGAGATGAAAGAAGAAAACATGAGGCTGAGTGCAGTAGCTCATGGCTGTAATCCCAGCACTTTGGGAGGCCGAGGCAGGCAGATCACTTGAGGTCAGGAGTTTGATACCAGCCTGGGCAACATAGTGAAACCCCGTCTCTACTAAAGATACAAAAATTAGCCAGGCATGGTGACATGTACCTGTAATCTCAGCTACTTGGGAGGGTGAGGCAGGAGAATCACTTGAACCCGGGAGATGGAGGCTGCAGTGAAGCTGAGATTGCACACTCCAGCCTGGGTGACAGAGCGAGACTCTGTCTCAGGGGGAAAAAAAAAAAGCACAAGCAAAGAAAATAAAAAACATGTGAATTGATGTGCATGAATGTTACTTCTCTAGATTACTGAGTTTTTGGTGTTCCCTTAAATTTTGTGCTTACAAGTGCCTCACTCATTTTGCCCGTGGGAAGGATCTTATTCAACATGAAGCGTTTCACTTTATCTCCCTATTTTCACCATAGTACCCTCTTCCTGTCTTCATCCTCAGCCGGCCTAAGTCTCTTTGGCTCAGTATCTCAAGAGAATGAACTCTACTCTTTTGCTTGGAGGAAGAAGGGAGATCTGGGATCTCGTGCTTGTTGGATACACATTCAGAAAAGTTACCGTTTTTATCACCACATGCACCCCCATTTCATAAGTGCTCGGTGCCCCAGTTTTTGGGCCTTTCTGGGGGTACTCAACACCACCTGACTTCCTTTAGGGCTTTCTCCATGGCTGGCTGAGGTTTCTGCCTTCTTGGATTCATTGGGTCAATCATCAGTCCTCTCTCTCTCTCCTTGCTTCCAAAATGTCCATTTCTCCCATCATCTTTGCCCTTGTGAACTTACACTGTTTCAAATCCCTTTTATAGCTTTTTTTTTTTTGAGATGGAGTCTCGCTCTGTTGCCCAGGCTGGAGTGCAGTGGCGCAATCTCAGCTCACTGCAAACTCTGCCTCCCGGGTTCACGCCATTCTCCTGTCTCAGCCTCCAGAGTAGCTGGGACTACAGATGCCCGCCACCATGCATGGCTAATTTTTTTTTGTATTTTTAGCAGAGACGGGGTTTCACCGTGTTAGCCAGGATGGTCTCTATCTCCTGACATTGTGATCCGCCCGCCTCGGCCTCCCAAAGTGCTGGGACTACGGGTGTGAGCCACCGCGCCCAGCCTTTTATAGCATTTTAATGGAGCTTCTGTTGGATGAGAGGCATTTTTCCAATCCACCAGATTTAACAAGAAGCTCTTCTCTTGTGACTCTCTCTTAGGAGAGACAACTTTCCCAGAGACTCCCTCGGCTGACTTCCCCTTCATCTCCTCTGTCAGAACTAATTCATGCACCGGATTCTAAAACTGACCCACCAGGCCGGAGAGCAGGGCTGCTGCCCTGGGTTAGAGCCTAATCATCTGGGGTGGAATGGATGTTTCGGATCAACCACAGTGGTCACCTTCAACAACCTTAATTAGGGCTTGGAAATTCAAACTCCAAACCAGTACTCAAATCAGAAGATAACCCCTTGAAGGCCGTGGTCTTAGTTTATAAATTCTTCATATCTTTAGCAATTGACTGAGGGAATGATCTATTACATAAATACAATGCACGGAGACCATGTTTATGCATAAAACAGTGAGGTGGTAAAGGCAAGATGGGAAAGAAGGTTGAATAATTCAGACAAGACCTGGAATCATGGGGTGGGTGGGAGGGGGAAGAAAAACTTGAAAGCTTGGTTACTCTGCCAGAATCACTAACCAGTATCAGTGACTTCCTGTATGAAATGGCATTTTAAATGTCAGGGAGCTAAAGGACAGGATTATGGCAGCTTGAAAGCTAAGCACTAAATCAAATAACTTCAAGGCCTCTAGCCTTAAGGTCATATTTATACTGCAATGGCCAAATTGGACTGGACCAGAAAGTTTGGGCTGTTTTGCTGACTGTGGCTTACACATACATCAGAGACACTCGTTTGGAAACCCCAGTTCTGCTCTCCAAGGCATTAAGAGAGCTTCTAACAAATTCTAACAAATTTAATCAAGTGAAGTTTGGGTCTGAAATTAAAATTGGTAATAACCAAAAAAAAAAAAAAAGACAACAAAACCGCAGATGGTTGAAAATACTAATCTTGTATCCTTGAGTTGCTCGTGTTATTGAGAACAGAAGGATGGAAGGAAGAAGAACAATAACACATCTAGTCCCATCTAAAATTAGGGCTTAATGTGAGATATTAAAGAGAATGTGAATTTATTAAACAGAATAAAAGACATGGTCATATTGATTACTTAAAAAGTAAACAAGCAAGAGGTCAGGCATGGTGGCTCATGCCTGTAATCTCAGCACTTTGGGAGGCTGAGGCAGGCGGATCACCTGAGGTCAGGAGTTCAGGACCAGCTTGGCCAACACAGTGAAACCCTGTCTCTACTAAAAATACAAAAATTAACCAGGCATGGTGGCACACACCTGTAATCCCAGCTACTCAGGAGGCTGAGGCAGGAGAATCACTTGAACCCGGGAAGTGGAGGTTGCAGTGAGCCAAGATTGCACCTGGTTGACAGAACAAGATTCCATCTAAAAAAAAAAAAAAAAAAAAAAAAGGAAACAAGCAAGAAACACAGAAGGGCATGTTTTCTCATACAGGTAATTCTAAATTATCTGCTACAAAAACCTTGTGTTTAAGAAAAAATTCAGCCAGGTGTGGTGATTCACACCTGTAATCCCAGAACTTTGGGAGGCTGAGGTGGGAGAATTGCTTGAGCCCAGGAATTCAAGACAAGCCTGGGCAACAAGGCCCCCATCTTTACTAAAAATCATCTAGCAAGACCCCATCTCTACTAAAAATAAAAAATTTAGGCTGGGCACGGTGGCTCACACCTGTAATCCCAGCACTTTGGGAGGCCAAGGTGGGTGGATCACCTGAGGTCAGGAGTTCGAGAACAGCCTGGCCAACATAGCGAAACCCCATCTCTACTAAAAATACACAAAAATTAGCTGGACATGGTGGCGGGTGCCTGTAATCCCAGCTACTCGGGTGGCTGATGCAGGAGAATCGCTTGAACCTGGAAGGCAGAGGTTGCAGTCAGCTGAGATCACACCATTGCACTCCAGCCTGGGCAACAAGAGCAAAACTCCGTCTCAAAATAAAATAAAAATAAAAATCTTAGCCATGTGTGGTGGTACACACCTGTAGTCCCAGCTATTCAGAAGGCTGTGGTGGGAGGATCGCTTGAGTCCAGGAGGTCAAGGCTATAGTGAGCTACGATTACACCACTGCACTCCAGCCTAGGTAACAGAGCATGACTTTGTCTCAAAAAAAAAAAAAAAAGTCTTATTGACATTTAAGTTGGTTGGGGCGGGGGGGCGGATTTGAGATGGAGTCTTGCTCTGTTGCCCAGGCTGGAGTACAGTGGCACGATCTCAGCTCACTGCAACCTCCGCCTCCCAGGGGTGGGGGGGCGGATTTGAGATGGAGTCTTGCTCTGTTGCCTAGTCTGGAGTACAGTGGCACGATCTCAGCTCACTGCAACCTCCGCCTCCCAGGTTCAAGAAATTCTCTGCCTCAGCCTGCCGAGTAGCTGGGATTACAAGCACCCACCACCACGCCCGGCTAATTTTTGTATTTTTAGTAGAGACAGGGTTTCACCATCTTGGCCAGGCTGGTCTTGAACTTCTGACCTCATGATCCACCCGTCTCGGCCTCCCAAAGTGCTGGGATTACAGGCGTGGGCCACCGCACCCAGCCAGTTTTTTTTGGATAGACATAGAAATGGATCCTTCTGGTCTTAAAGCTTGAAGCTTACATTTGTTTTATCTGAGTTCCTTCCTCAGGAATGGACCTTCAGGCTGCTCAAAAAAAGTATCAGGGAACTGAAACTCACCAGATCACCACATCCTGACAATGAGATGGACCCCTCATTCATCGTGATTACCTCCTTGGCCCTCCCGAGTTCCTGTTTTTTTACACATTGCTACATTCCTTCCCTGCTATAGAAACCCCTAGTTTTAGTGGGTCAGGGAGATGGATTTGAGGTTGAGCCCCCATCTCCTCGGCCGGAGCACTGGATTAAAGCCTTCTTCCTTGGCATTACTGGTGGTCTCAGTTCATTGGCTTTCTGTGCAGCTTGCGGCAGGACTGAGACTGAACCCCTGGTGGTTCAGTAACAGAGAGAGTCTAGCATGAGTTGAGCTCAACCTCGATTTGCACAGAGGTGTGGGAGTTTTTAAAGAGAGAATGAGGGAGCAGTGAAGTGAGTGAGCAGGGGCTCAGTAGACTGAGGGAAGTGAAAAGTTATGAAAAGCAGGAATGAGGGCCTAGGGTTACCCAAGTTAGGCTCCTATGCCCCCACGGAGGTTGGGAGTCAGTAATTCCTTTGGCAGCTTGAGTTTCCTCAGGCAGGCACTTTTCCTCTGGGGACATCCTAGAGAAGTGGCTTTAAGCTGCTAGAAACTGGGTCAGTGTTTTGCTCAACTCTTGCTAGGCCAATGTTGAGGTCCAGTGGAGAAAGGGCTCAGAGGAGCCTGGCCAGAGTTTGGATAAGGAGAGTCTTTGTCAAGGCAAAACAACAGACAGCCAGGAGTGCGAGGCCTGGGTGAGACAGCCACATATTCCCCTTCCAGAGGCAGGGTCAGCCTGGCTCTGTTCCTGCTCACTGGGCCACATGGAAAGGCGTTGCCAGAATATGTTTTGCTTTTTTTTTTTTTTTAAGAGAAACCTAAAATCTTAATTCTATGTGATCTCTCCTGAATTTTAATTTTGACCAACTAAAAAAACACTTCAAATGGCAGTAGCCCCACAAAATACATCCGCCGGCCAGATTCAGACCATGACCCACAATAATTTTCTTTTCTTTTCTTTTTTTCCTGAGACGGAGTTTCACTCTGCGGCCCAGGCTGGAATGCAGTGGCGTGATCTCAGCTCACTGCAGCCTCTGCTTTCCAAGTTCAAATGATGCTCATGCCTCAGCCTCCAAGTAGCTAGGATTACAGATATGCACCACCATGCCTGGCTAATTTTTGTATTTTTAGTAGAGGTGGGGTTTCACCATGTTGGCCAGGATGGTCTTGAGCTCCTGACCTCAAATGATCGGCCCGCCTCGGCCTCCCAAAGTACTGGGATTCCAGACGTGAGCCACTGCACCCGGCCTGCAATAATTTTTCTAATTTCGCCCTAAGCAGAAAATAGAAGATGTCTTAGGTTGCTGTTTTATTTAGGAAAATATGCAGACAGATCATTTTGCTGAGCTAGTCTGTATTGCTTAGTTGCTCTACATAAAGCAAGATATTTATGTGGCATTTGCCACCTCCCTCACCCCCATCCCTCACCCCCCATAGAAAATAAGAACGTTCTTAGGAGTGAGTGTGAAAGCAGATTTCAGCAATGTGCCTGACGGTCTACACCTAAGGTCAGCGAGATGGGAAGGAACTCAGGCATGAGATGGCTGCCGTTTTTGCAGTCCCACTCCCCCACTGCACCCCCATGCACATGTTGCAATAACCGTGTTGTCGGAACCTGCGGTGGCAGCCTGTTTCACAGAAGCATTGTAGTAGGGGCACCGGGGGATAAAAACCAGAGTTGCCTCACTGGAAAGTTTAATAATGTTTCAAAAGATCATAGTGTTACTATTAGGAACAATGAATACCAGAATGCAAATATGCGTGAATAAGGAAAGCAATGGCTTTCGCTAATTCATTTTATTTTGGAAAGTGACATGTGATCAGTGACTTTAAAGGAAGCTTTAGGTTTATGTGATTGGAGGAGAAGGTTGTTTTGTCAGACACAGCAAGTACCAAGCTTCCCCTGCCACCTACTGGCTGTTGCTTGCAATGAAAAAATTCTGAATAAGATGTGATATATTAGAACTAGAGGTTGCTGTTAAAATAATTTTTAAAAATTAGCCTGGTGGCACACGTCTGTATTTCCAGCTACTCGGGAGGCTGAAGCAGAGAATCGCTTGAACTCTTGGGAGGCGGAGGCTGCAGTGAGCCGAGATCACCCCACTGCCTCCTGGGCGACAGAGGAAATTATTTCTTAAGCTGAGTGGTGTGCGCATTGACATTTATGGTGTTTTTTGTTTGCTTTGTTTTGTTTTGAGACGGAGTCTCGTTCTGTCGCCCAGGAGGCTGGAGTGCAGTGGCGCGATCTCGGCTCACTGCAACCTCCGCCTCCCCGGTTCAAGCGATTCTTCCGCCTCAGCTTCCCGAGTAGCTGGAACTATAGGCTCATGCCACCATGCCCGGATAATTTTTGTATTTTTGGTAGAGACGAGGGTTCCCCATTTTAGCCAGGCTGGTCTCGAACTGCTGACCTCAAGTGAACCGCCCACCTCGGCCTCCCAAAGTGCTGGGATTACATGTGTGAGCCACCGCTCCTGGCCGAGAAATAAAATATTATTAATGAAGTTTGAAATCTCCTGCATATCCCTCCCTAATTGCATCTCCCTCCTACTCAAAAGCATCCGGTACTTTGAATTATACGTTTATCATCCCAACACATTTGTTTATAATTGTTGTCCATATGTATGTATCACTAAGCAACACTGGTATTGTTTTGCATAAAATTTGTATAAATGATATAATTGTATGGAATCTTCTGTAGGTTACTTTTAAAACCAACATGTTTATGAGAGTCATTTACATTTAGCAGTATAATCATTTTCACTGCTGTCTAGAATTCTATTTGTGGAGCTGCAATCATTTATTTGTTCATACTCATTTTATTTTTCTCTGAGACAGGATCTCGTGTGACCTAGGCTGGAAGTGCAGTGGCACATCATAGCTCACTGAAGCCTCGACCTCCCAGACTCAAGAGCTCCTCCCACCTGAGCCTCCCCAGTGGTTGGGACTACAGGCTTGCACCACCACACTGTTTTTTTTTTGTTGTTGTTGTTGTTGTTTTGTTTTTTTAATTTTTGGTAAAGATGAAGTCTCACTATGTTTGTCAGGCTGGTCTCAAACTCCTGGGCTCAAGTAATCCTCTTTCCTTGGCCTCCCAAAGTGCTGAGATTACAGGCGTGAGCCACCATGCCCAGCCATACTTGTTTTGATGGGCATTTAGATGATGTCTAATTTTTTACTAATACCAATACTGCTTCTGTGAACATTCCACAATATGTCCCCATGTGTAAGTGCTGGATTTCTTAGGTAGACGGCAGTAATGCAATTGCTTTGTCATAAACACATCTCCAGTCTTTCTTGTCATTTCTAAATTGTGCTCCAAAATAGTTGTAGTGATTTATGCTCTGAGCATCAGTGCATAAAAGTTCCCACTGCACCACATCCTCATCCCCACTTGCTATTGTCTGATTTCTGGATTTTTGCGGTTCAGGTGAGTGTGTAATGCTATTTGTATGGTTTCATGACCCTGGTGGACTTCTGCATGGGCCGTAGAAATCCACTTGACAACTTTTGCTATTGAGGCTTTCCATACACAAACATAATTTATTTAGGTCATCTTGAATAAAGTTTTATAAGTTTCTCTGTAGAGACCTTGCAACTTTTTTGTTAGATTCATTCATTATTTCATATTCTTAAAGCATTGTAAGTGCATTGTTTTAAAATGACATTTTATTTATTTATTTATTTTGAGACAGAGTCTCGCTCTGTCGCCCAGGCTGGAGTGCAGTGGGGCAATCTCAGCTCACTGCAACTTCCACCTCCCAGGTTCAAGTGATTCTCCTGTCTCAACCTCCCGAGTAGCTGGGATGACAGGCACATGCCACCATACCCAGCTAATTTTCTTTTTTTTTTTTGAGACCTAGTCTCGCTCTTGTCCCCCAGGCTGGAGTGTAATGGCGTGATCTCGACTCACTGCAACCTCTGCCTCCCGGGGTCAAGCGATTCTCCTGCTTCAGCCTCCTGAGAACCTGGGATTACAGGCGCCTGCCACCACGTCTGGCTAATTTTTGTATTTTTCTTAGTAGAGACGGGGTTTCACCATGTTGACCAGGCTGGTCTCGAACTCCTGACCTCAGGTGATCCACCCATCTCGGCCTCCCAAAGTGCTGGGATTACAGGCATGAGCCACCGCACCCGGCCTAATTTTTGTATTTTTAGTAGAGATGGGGTTTTGCCAAGTTGGCCAGGCAGGTCTCATCTCCTAACCTCAAGTGATCCACATGCCTCAGCCTCCCAAAGTGCTGGGATTACAGGCATGAGCCACTGGGCCTGGCCAAAATGACATTTCCTAACTATTTTTTTGATACCCTAACTGGACTATATTAATGCAGCTGATTTTTTAATTTTGATTTTGTGTCCAGCAACATTGTTAAATTATTTCATTAACCCCAACACTTTATTTGTAGATTATTTTGGATTTTCTATGAAAACAATCATTTTCTATGAATTTTGACATTCTTTATTTCCTTTCAAACTCATTTCCTTTATTTATTTTTCTTACCTTATTATGCTGTTAGGACCTAATCGAGTGTTGAATAGAAATGGTGAAAATCAGTACCCGTGTATAGCCCTTGATCTTATTAAGAAATACTCTTTGTGGGGCACGGTGGCTCACGCCTGTAATCCTAGCACTTTGGGAGGCCGAGGCAGGCGGATTGCCTGAGGTCAGGAGTTCGAGAACAGCCTGGGCAACAGGGTGAAACCCCGTCTCTATTAAAAATATAAAAATTAGCCGGGCATGGTGGCAAGCACCTGTAATCCCAGCTACTTGGGAGGCTTAGGCAGGAGAATCGCTTGAACCCAGGAGGCAGGGGTTGCAGTGAACCGAGATGGTGCCACTGCTCTCCAGCCTGGGTGACAGAATGAGACCCTGTCTCCAAAAACAAAACAAAACAAAACAAAAACTATCTTTTGACCTTGCAGATAATGACAGTTCTATTTGGTTGGTCTCCTGTATTCTACTAATCTAGTGAGTTACATTATAGTTTGTTGAGTTTTTTTCTTCCAGAGATGGAGTCTTGCAATGTTGCCCAGGCCATCCTCAAACTCCTGATTCTTTCGCTTCAACCTCCCAAGTAGCTGGAACTACAGGCATGCACCCCTGTGCCTGGCACATTATAGATTTTTTCCCAGAGTTAAACTATCCCTGCATTTTTGGGATAAACTTTGTTTAATAGCTCAGAATGAGTGAGCTTAACATGTAATTTTCTTTTCTTGCACTGTTTTGTCTGGTTATGTTATATCAACCAAATCAGGATACATTCTCTTATTAAAAGATTCAGTAGAAATATTTGGTCCTGCATTCTGAGAGGTCAGTAAGAACATTTAAAGATTGCTTCATTTCACATTATAAATGCATAGTCTACTAAATTATGGCTCAGAAATAAGAAGAAAGAAAAAAGACTTGCTTCTCTGCCATGAGATGTTAAACCAGCCTGATTTGTCCAAGGATTCACCTTGATTATGTGAACTTGGTTTCTTATAGAAAATTGCTTCTGAGCTAGCAGGTTTTTTGGTTTTTTTTTTAGATGGAGTCTCACTCTGTCACCCAGGCTGGAGTGCAGTGACACAATCTCGGCTCACTGCAAGCTCCGTCTCCTGGGTTCTCGCCATTCTCCTACCTCAGCCTGCTGGGTAGCTGGGATTACAGGCGCCCGCCATCACGCCCGGCTAATTTTTTGTGTTTTTAGTAGAGATGGGGTTTCTCCATGTTGGTCAGGCTGGTCTCAAACTCCTGACCTCAGGTGATCCGCCCACCTTGGCCTCCCAAAGTGCTGGGATTACAGGCTTGAGCCACTATGCCCGGACGTTAAAAGGCTTTCTTAAAAGGCTTTTAACATATTAGAAGTTCTGTTTATTTGCTGGGAATTCTGGGCGCAGTAGATTTATGGAAGTGCTTAATCAGTCTCTACAAACACATCAGAGGAGAACTCCTATTTTGTTTGTTTGTTTGTTTGTTTGTTTATTTATTTAGAGACAGACTCTTGCTCTGTTGCCCAGGCTGGAGTGCAGTGGCACAATCTCAGCTCACTGCAAGCCCTGCCTCTCCAGTTCACACCATTCTCCTGCCTCAGCCTTGTGAGTAGCTGGGACTACAGGTGCCCGCCACCATGCTGGGCTAATTTTTGTGTGTTTTTAGCAGAGACAGGGTTTCACCATGTTAGCCAGGATGGTCTCGATCTTCTGACCTCTTGATCCACCCCCCTCGGCCTCCCAAAGTGCTGGGATTACAGGCGTGAGCCACCATGCCCAGCCAATTTGTTTATTTATTTTGTTTTTGCGACAGGGTCACACTCTGTTGCCTAGGCTGGAGTGCAGTGGCTCACTGCAGCCTCCACCTTCTGGGTTCAAAGCATTCTCCCACCTCTGCCTCCTGAGTAGCTGGGACTACAGGTGTGTGCTGACATGCCTAGATAATTTTTGTGTTTTTAGTAGAGACGGGGTTTCACCATGTTGGCCAGGCTGGCCTCGAACTCCTCACCTCAAGTGATCTGCCTGCCTTGGCCTCCCAAAGTGCTGGGATTACAGGCTTAAGCCACCGTGCCTGGCCAGAACTCCAGTTTTAAGAGACTGTCACCTAATTTCTGAATATGTTTCAGAGGTAGGAAAATATTTCACACACATAAAGAAAAGTAAGGACTTTTCTCCATTACAGCTAAATACCCAGAGTTCTCACAGCTTCAATTTTACAGCATCAGTCATGGGTTCAGAAGTAAACAAAGAGGGGCGGGGCATGGTCAGGAGTTTGAGAACAGCCTGGGCAACATAGCAAGACCCCATCTCTACAAAAAAAAAAAATAGCCGGGTATGGTGGTATGTCTGTAGTCTCAGCTACTTGGGAGGCTGAGATGGGAGGATCACTTGAGCCTAGGAGGTAGAGGCTGCAGGGAGAGGAGATCACACCACTGCACTCCAACTTGTGTGACAGAGCCAAATCCTGTCTTAAAAAAAAAAAGTAAACAAAGAAACAAAAACTCATCAGTCTGAATGACAAGATATCTTCGTAATTAATTTGGAATCACAAGTAGATGAACAAATAAACAAAAACAGATTATCTGTTATGTCTTATCCAACAGAGAATAGATACGAGCATCTCAACAGAGATTACCAAATTGTCAGAACATAAAATAGATTGTCAGATATTGCGGCTGCCAATGAGGAAAAATTTGTTTGCCATGTCCAAACTATAGCTATATAAACGTAGAATGTTCTCTTTCTATTCACAGAGGCTGACATACAGTGGTCCACGATACACCAGTCCCTGGACCCAGCTGTGAAAAGGATCAGAGCCCAAACCATTAAAGGACTAATAGATTTGACCAAGAACCATAAACAAAGTAAAAAACATGGAAAGTCAATGAAGGACAAGTTCTATTTCCACTTGGGATTCATTCTGGAAGCTAAAGAAAGATGTGCCCAGTGCTAAACAATCCATGACGTGCATTTCTCGGGCACCACAGTTTAACTGATTCTGACAGATAAATCCACGTGAACATTGTGGTGGGGCCTCCAAAACTGTCAAAAAAAGCTGTCAAAGTATATATTTATTTATTTATTCATTTATTTTTTAGAGGCAGGGTCTCTGTTGTGCAGGCTGGAGTGCAGTGGCACAATCATAGCTCTCTGCAGCCTCAAACTCCTAGGCTCAAGCAATCCTCCCACCTCAGCCTCCCAAGTAGCTGTGACTATAGACGTGCACCACCATGCTTGGCTAATTTTTATTTTTCGTAGAGATGGGGACTTGCTATGTTGCCTGGGGTAATTTTTTTTAATTAAAGCATGACTTTCACATGAATATAAAGTGAACATATGTCAAAGATTTTTTAACTCGTTCATAAGGGTACCAGCAGGATGATAAAGCTGGTTCAGAGTGTTTGAAAGACATGCTGGAATACAATGGCTACATTAGATACAAAACAGATTAATACCCTACCAGTGATAAAACTGCAACCTTTGGAGTTATCTCTTTTACCGAACAGAAATTGTATGCATGCATACTCATAAAAATCTGCCAGTTAGCATGCAACTTCAAAGACTGTTAGTCCTGGATCAAGAGTGAATAATAAATTAAACAAAAGGTACAATTTCTTAGAGAACTTAACAGTCTTTGAGGGGGCCCATTAGATGCACTCTGGCATGGCATGGAAGGGACGTGCAGTTATCCTTTGCCTTATTTCCATGTTTTGGATAACTTTTCTGGACAGTTTAACTGTTGAATGCCTATTGTGTGCTGTGCACTCTGGTAGGGGACTAAGGTGAATAAGACTTGACTTTATTTTTAAGTATCAACTTTTGTAGAAAAAGACAGCCAGATGGCTGGGCGTGGTGGCTCACGCCTGTAATCCTAGCACTTTGGGAGGTCGAGGCAGGTGGATCACAAGGTCAGGAGTTCGAGACCAGCCTGCCCAATGTGGTGAAACCCCGTGTCTACTAAAAATACAAAAAAATTAGCCGGGCGTGGTGGCACATGTCTGTAATCCCAGCTACTTGGGAAGCTGAAGCAGGAGAATTGCTTGAATCTGGTAGGTGGAGGTTGCAGTGAGCCGAGATCACACCACTGCACTCCAGCCTGGGTGATAGAGCAAGACTCCATCTCAAAAAAAAAAGAAAGACAGCCAGATAAACAACTAAGTTCAGTAACATACTACATGTTCAGTAACAAACAATTATGTTCAGTAACATAACAACAGGTAGTCTGACAGAAAGTCTCCACAGAGCTCAGGGGAGCACTGAGGAGGGGATAGTCAGGTCTACTAGGAGAACACAAAGGTCAGAGGCATTGCCCTGCTGCTGGAGAACCGATCAAAGGCAAGAGGGCATAAAACAGCAGGTCATTTTACTTGTCACAGCCATTCACTATGGCCTTTAATCTGTTCATGCTGTTCTGAAGGGCCACTTAGGCGCTTTGTGTAATATCAACATTTCAGCAACATCCAGGCTTGAAATGAAGAAATGCTGTAAAGTATAAGAGATTGTGTTTTACTTTTTTTGCAAAAAATAAGAGGCAGTGGGCAGCCAATGGCATTTGTAAGAATCAGGAGGCTGGGTGTGGTGGCTCACACCTGTAATCCCAGCACTTTGGGAGGCCAAGGTGGGCAGATCATGAGGTCAAGAGATTGAGACCATCCTGGCCAACGTGGTGAAATCCCGTCTCTACTAAAAATACAAAAAAATTGGCCAGGCGTAATGGCTCACGCCCGCAATCCCAGCACTTTGGGAGGCCAGGGTGGGTGGATCACCTGAGATCAGGAGTTCGAGACCAGCCTGACCAACATGGAGAAACCCCGTCTCTACTAAAAATACAAAATTGGCCAGGCGTGGTGGCACATGCCTGTAATCCCAGCTACTTGGGAGGCTGAGGCAGGAGAATCGCTTGAACCCGGGAAGCAGAGGTTGTGGCAAGCCAAGATTGTGCCACTGCACTCCAACCTGGGCAACAAGAGTGAACCTTCTCAAAAAAAAAAAAAAAGCAAAAAAATTAGCTGGGGATGGTGGTGCACACCTGTAGTCCTAGCTACTTGGGAGGCTGAAGCAGGAGACTCGCTTGAACCCGAGAAGCGGAGATTGCATTGAGCCAAAGTTGCAGTGAGCTAAGATAGCACCACTGCACTCCAGCCTGGAAACAGAGCGAGACTCCGTCTAAAAAAAAAAGAAGAATGAGGAAATTTTACATTTGGAACCCACATTCAAATCCCATTTGCTAGCTGTGAGACCTTGTGTAAGTTCATGAACCTCTCTCTGTGAGTCCTTCGTGGAAAAGGGTCATAGATCCACCCATTACTGGGGCCATGAGGTGTACAGAAGAATAATGTTTATCTGGAAACTCACAGGGAGAAAGGCCACAAACTCCAAAGGTCCCCTGTCCTTGTGCCACCTACGAGCTGGGTTGGGCATGGGTGGCTGGTGCCATGGTCTGGATATGGTTTGTTTGTCCCCACCAAAGCTCAATTTGAAATTGGATCCCCAGTGTTGTGGCGTTTGGGAGGTGGGGGGCCTGGTGGGAGATGTTTGGGCTCCAGATCCCTCAGGAATGGCTTGGTGCTGCTCTCAGGGTAGTGAGTTCTGGCTCTCTGAGACTGGATTAGTTCACATGGGAATGGATTTGTTCCCATGAGAGTGGGTTGCTATAAAGCCAGGAGACTCCTCAGCTTTCCCCCTCTTCACTCGTGTCCACTTCCCTTTGACCGTCTCTGCCATGTTATGAGTGGCACAAAAGCCCTCACCAGAAGCCAGGGCCATGCCCTTGAACTTCTCAGCCAGCAGAATTATGAGCTAAATAAACCTCTTTTCTTCATAAATTACCCAGTCTCAAGTATTCTTTTATAGCAACACAAAATGGGCTGAGCTAATTGGACTCACCATGCAAGCACCCAGTAGGGGACATCCCTCCCATATTAACACAATATGTGGAGGGCTGGGGGTTGCAGAGGGAACACTTAAGTGAAGCCATAATTATGGGAACCTCCAATACTAGGAAATGACCTTTTTAGAATGAGGGACCTTTAGACGCAGTCTCCAGTTTCCGTGTGTAGGGCCTGCTAGTCAGCTTCTTGCCAAGTAGGCTGCTGCCCTCTGGAGCCACATGGACTGGTCTCCCCTCAGCTCATCTATGATTTTAGAGGGTTAATATTAACACCTGCTTCACAAGGTTATCATGAGGCCGCAGTGTAGCAGCAGGCACCTCATAAATGACAGCTGTGTGGCCCGTTTCAACAGCGTGGCTTAAATCACCCCACCTCATGTTTATTTCTGAGTGATCACTCAACTCACCACATGCTCATCAGCCCATGATCTTATTCTTGGGCTCCTGTCCCAAAGTAGGAGTCAGATGCAGGCAGACACCAAACCTGCAGTGCAAACAGCCTGCAGGGGAAGGGGTGGGGATGCCATTGCAGCCGCAGAGTCAGTGCTGAGAACTGCCCTGGGACAGCCACAGCACAGCACTGGCCCTTGCTCCTCTGTGACCCCACAGCGAGGACCACTCCCCATCACAGCCACTGCAGGGTGACCCCTCACTCAGCTCCAGCCCAGTCAAGGCTGCCCGTGCACTTGAGTTCACACTCGCGCTGGCTGGGTGTGATGCCACCCGAGCACACCCCTCTAAGGAGGAGGAAGATGAAGCGGGACTTTCACCCCTTGCCTTGGGTGGGCTCTCTCTCACCAGGCCTGGGCTCCGTTTCTTCAGACTGCGCTTCCCCAGAGAAGCCCTTGGGGCTTTCCCTGCCTATAGACGGCACTCGGTCCCTCAAGAAGTTCTGATACTGTTGGGTCTCCAAGGGGAAGGAGTCCATAGTTCTCCTGAAACTGCCAAGGTCATGAAAAACAAAGTCTGGTGTGAGGACAGAACGCAATGCAGCTCCCAGAACAGAAAAAGGACGCTAAGTGGAACAGCGGTGACCTCAGAATACAGTTGGGAATTTAGTTAAGAGTAACGCACTAGTGTTGGTTGCTTAGTTTTAACAAAGCTACCATGCTCCTGTAGGGCGAAATCATTAAAGGAAACTGAAACTGGATGGGATATACACAGGAACTTCGCAAATGTTCTTTCTCCCTCACTCCCTCCCTCACTCTCTTTCTTTCTTTTTCTCTCTTTCTTTCTCTCTCTTTCCTTCCTTCCTTCCTTCCTTCCTTCCATTTCTTTTTTTCTAATTTTGTGGAGACAGGGTCTCACTCTGTTACTCAGGCTTGTCACAAACTCCTGGGCTCAAGAGATCCTTCTGCCTTGGCCTTCCAAGTAGCTAAGACCACAGGTGCATACCACCACACCCAGCTAAGTTTTTAATTTTTTTTTTTTTTTTTGGTAGAGAGAGGGTTTCACTATGCTGCCCAGGCTGACTCCTGGGCTCAAGCAATCCTCCTGCCTTGGCCTCCCAAAGTGCTGGGATTACAAGTGTGAGCCACCAGACCTGGCCAAATTTTCTATACATCTAAAATTATTCCGAAATTAAAAAGTTTATTTTTAAAGAGAGAAAGAGAAAGAGCCCAGGTTTTAGTCTCTTACTGTGCAGGAAAATCCCTGGTCCTTATACAAATATATTTACCTCTTTCTTATCTACCAGTTTCTTTAAAAAAAAAAAATTCTTTCACAGGGCAACCTAGTCAAACCAAAAACATGGACATGTTTCCTCTTTGCATACAGTATCTATCTGCACACATTTACCTAATACACAATAGGTGATTCTTCCCAGATTAGAGAAAAATCTGTTCCAGGAGGACGGAGAAGGAGCTGAAATTCCTAAATAGCAGCCTCTTTCACTAAGAAAATGTAAAAGTCAGCCTAACCATATTCTCTCTTACAGCAACCACACTTACAGGGCTTTTTCAGGCTGGAGTGCAGTGGTGTGATCACAGTTCACTGCAGCCTCAAACTCCTGGGCTCAACCGATCCTTTTACTTCAGCTTCCTGAGTAGCTCAGATTACAGGTGTGCACCATCATGCCCAGCTAATTTTTAAAATTTTTTGTGGAGGTGGGGTCCCACGATGTTGCCCAGGCTGGTCTTGAACTCCTGGCCTCGAATGATCCTCTTGCCTTGGCCTCCCAAAGTGCTGGGATTACCAGCATGAGCCACTGTGCCAGGGCTACTCTTACTGTTGATATGAACCAATAAGAATAAAATAGTCACTATGTATTTCTAGAAGATTAATAAACGAACAAAGAGGCCGGGTGCGGTGGCTCACGCTTGTGATCCCAGCACTTTGGAAGGCTGAGGCGGGCAGATTACATGGTCAGGAGATCAAGACCATCCTGGCCAACATGGTAAAACCCCGTCTCTACTAAAAATACAAAAAAAAAAAAAAAAAATTAGCTAGGCATGGTGGCGCATGCCTGTAATCCCAGCAACTTGGAAGGCTGAGGCGGGAGAATTGCTTGAACCAGGGAGTCGGAGGTTGCAGTGAGCCAAGATCACGCCACTGCACTCCAGCCTGGCAGCAGAGCGAGACTCCATCTCAAAAATAAATAAATAAATAAATAAATAAATAAATAAATAAATAAACGAAGAGCTACTTACATACAAATCTTGACCCACGGAAAAGTATCATGAGCCTCTTCTAATCAGAAGCATTTGTCTAGATCTCTCTTAGGATAAAATGACAGCAAAATGAGCTATCTCATCTGGTGCATATGCATTAATTACATTCTGTGTGGTTGCCTTTTTATTGGTGAGAACTATCAAATGACTTAGCTGTAAGTATGTTGGTAAAGCATTAAACAGCTTTCGCCTTGATCTTCAGTGTCCTGTATCATAGCAGTGCGGCCAGCAGTCCCAGGATGAGCAAGTGCTAACCCTCCAGGCCTCTTGTATCAGATGATATGGACATAAGACACTTGGCCCTCCAAATGGCTTACTCTGACCTGGTGCTGCCATCAGGCCCCCAAGGGAAAACGTGAGTCATGATTTTTCTAGACATCCTTGAAAAATAGACGTTCCAAAAGTCAGGAAAGAATCAGAGTTTCAAATAAAAAGTGACAGAGGAATTAGTCAATGGTTATCACTCAGTATCCAGCAATTGTCCCAAGCCAGAATTTGATCAATGATTGAAATTTTCCCAAAATTCCCTAGATGAGAATGTAGGCAAGAAGCCCAAATCCCCTGTGCCTCATCAGCTGGCAGAGCCATTTGATGCATCTGTCTGAGTAAGCTGAGCAGTGACCCGGCTCCACAGGGTCCCCTCGAGATGGAGAAGCGGACCCAGCTGACAACCAGGAGTCCTGCCTTAGACGGTAGAATGGAGAAGGGATGGGGTGAGCACACTGTAGAGCCTCCTGAGCACCTAGTCCCAAAATGAGTTCGATTTTAGGACCTTACATATTCTGAATGTTAAATTTGAATGTGTAAGTTAGGAAGTGTACCAGTCAAGGTTCTTGGTGAACAGAAATCAGATCTGGGTAACTTACACACATAAAGAAATGCCCATGTTTCATTGATTCTTAAACATGCTTTTTTTTTTTTTTTTTTACACTTTTAACATCTTTTTAAATCAGAAGCATCTTCCAATAGATGATGTCTTGTCACTGCTGTTGGCCAGGTACAGTCATGACAGCTGCCATATGCTATCAACATATGCGAACTTGGTGGATTTTCCGATTGGCAGGATGGAAAACTGCAGCCCCAGATGGCTCTGCCAAGAAGCCATTTTAAGGTCCATTTGAGGAAAGAACATGAGTCCTGGATTTTGTCTGAGAATCTTCTCTTAACACCTTATGGTAAGATCAAGAAAGTGTTACTATCACAGCTTAAATAGCTGCTATCAGGGACTTGGAAGAAACTTTAGGAGACAGTAGTAGAACATTATTTTATTATTTATTTATTTATCTTTGTTTTTAGAGACAGGGTCTCACTCTGTGGCCAAGTCTAGAGTGCGGTGGAGCAATCAGAGATCACTGTGGCCTCAACCTCCTGGGCTCAAGTAATTCTCCTTCCTCAGCCAAAAAAAAACTTTGTAGTGATGGAGTCTTCCAATGTTGCCCAGGCTTAGAACACTCTTTTAATAAATGCTGCATCACCCAAGTTCTTAATAACGCAGAGAACAATGTTGTAGGGGGAAAAAATGTTCATCAAAGACTCTTAAAAATTATACTCTGAATCAGGAGTTTGAGACCAGCCTGGCCAACACAGTGAAACCCCGTCTCTACTAAAAATGCAAAAAAAAATTAGCTGGGCATGGTGGCAGGCACCTGTAATCCCAACTTCTCTGGATACTGAGGCAGGAGAATCTCTTGAACCAGGGAGTCAGAGGTTGCAGTGAGCCAAGATCACGTCACTGCCCTCCAGCCTAGGCGACAGAGCTAGACTCTGTCTCAAAAAAAACAAAAACAAGGCCGGTGCGGTGGCTCAAGCCTGTAATCCCACCACTTTGGGAGGCTGAGGCGGGCGGATCACGAGGTCAGGAGATCGAGACCATCCTGGCTAACACGGTGAAACCCCGTCTCTACTAAAAAATACAAAAAAAATTAGCCGGGCGTGATGGCGGGTGCCTATAGTCCCAGCTACTTGGGAGGCTGAGGCAGGAGAATGGCATGAACCCGGGAGGTGGAGCTTGCAGTGAGCCAAGATTGCGCCACTGCACTCCAGCGTGGGGGACAGAGTGAGACTCCGTCTCAAAAAAAAAAAAACAAAAACAAAACAAAAAAAACATACTCTGAATGGGGAGAAGTTTTAAAAAACCCTTAGGCAATTTATTTTTATTTTATTTTGTTTTGTTCTCTCTTTTATTTTATTTTATTTTTTGAGACGGGGTCTCACTCTGTCACCCAGGCTGGAGTGCAGTGGCACCATCATAGCTCGCTGCAGTCTTGACCTCCTGGGCTCAGGTGATCCTTCCACCTCAGCCTCCCAAGTAGCTGGGACCACAGGCCTCAGCCACCTCACCCAGCCTTGTTTTGTTTTATTTTATTTTGCTGTATTTTGTTTTATTTAGTCATACCTTTATTTATCTTTAATTAATTTTTTTTTTGAGACTCTGTTGAGTTTTTTTGAGACAACAGAGTCTCACTCTGTTGCTCAGGCTGGAGTGCAGTGGCGCAAACTTGGTTCACTGCAACCTCCGCCTCCCGGGTTCAAGCGATTCTCCTGCCTCAGCCTCCTGAGTAGCTGGCACTACAGGCATGTGCCACAATGCCTGGCTAAGATTTTTTTATATTTTTAGTGGAGACAGGTTTCACTGTGTTAGCCAGGATGGCCTCGATCTCCTGACCTCGTGATCCACCTGCCTCGGCCTCCCATAGTGCTGGGATTACAGGCATGAGCCACCGCGCCTGGCTGGTGATGTTTTGGTACATAGAATCTTTAGTGATCAGATCAGGGTAATTAGCATATCCTTCACCTCAAACCTTTATCATATCTTTGTGTTGGGAAGTTTCAATACCCTCCTTCTGTTTATATAATTTATTTTTATTATATATATCATATTTATTTTGATTATATATGTATAAAGTGACTGATTCTTTCAAGCCAAGCCCTGCCCCCGCTCCCCTCTCCCCCGCTTACCTACCACCTTGTTTTAGCATAAACAAGCTTTCCTCTCAAGCCAGGAATTCCTTCCACAATGTCCCAAACCAATGATCATTTAAGATCTTCTTTATTATGCCTGGCAAACTCATTACTTCACAATGCGATCCATGACACTCTTGGACAAGTCTAATTATTTAAATGTTTCTCCTTAAAAAGGGCCAAAGTCTGCCCTCAGCTTTTCTTTTTTTTTTTTTTTTGGATACAGAGTCTCACTCTGTCGCCCAGGCTGGAGTGCAGTGGCTGATCTCGGCTCACTGCAAGCTCCGCCTCCCAGGTTCACGCCATTGTCCTGCCAGCCTCCCCAGTAGCTGGGACCACAGGCCCCCACCACCATGCCCGGCTTTTTTGTATTTTTAGTAGAGACAGGGTTTCACCATGTTAGCCAGGATGGTCTTGATCTCCTTGCCTCCTGATCCGCCTGCCTTGGCCTCCCAAAGGGCTGGGATTACAGGAATGAGCCACCATGCTCGGCCTGCCCTCAGCTTTTCTTTTTGAGGCTGGTTTATTTCACTTAGCGTAACGTTCTCAAGATTCGTCTATGTTGCAGCATGTGTCAGAATTTCCTTCTTTTTAAGGTTGAATAATCCATTCATCTGTTGATGAACACTTGGGTTGCTTCTGCCTTTTGATTATTGTGAATACTGCTGCTATGAACATGGGTGTATAAATATATCTTTGAGTCAGTCTTTTTTGTTTGTTTGTTTTTGTTTGTTTTAAGACAGAGTTTCACTCTTGTTGCCCAGGCTGGAGTGCAATAGCTCAATCTCAGCTCACTGCAACCTTGGCCTCCCTGGTTCAAGCAATTCTCCTACCTCAGCCTCCTTAGTAGCTGGGATTACAGGCATGCACCACCACACCTGGCTAATTTTGTAATTTTTTTTTTTAGTAGAGATGGGGTTTCGCCATGTTAGTCAGGCTGGTCTCAAACTCCTGACCTCAGGTGATCCACCCACCTCTGCCTCCCAAAGTGTTGGGATTACAGGCCTGAGCCACTGTGCCTGGCCGAGTCTCTGTTTATTCTTTTCTGTACTCAGAAGGGAACTTGCTGGATTCTATCAAAGGGTAATTCTGTGTTTAATGTTCTGAGGCACTGCCCTATTGTTTTCTACAGCAGTGCACGAGGGCTCCAATTTCTCTACATCTTTGCCAACATGTATTATTTTCTATTTTTTGATAGCAGGCATCCTAATGGGTGAGAGGTAGTATCTCATTGTGGTTTTGGTTTGTGTTTCCCTAATGATTAGTGAGATTGAGCATCTTTTCATGTGCTTATTGGCCATTTGTTTATCCTCTTTGAAGAAATGTCTACTCAAGTCTTTTGCCCATTTGTTAATCAGCTTGTTTCAGACTAACACGTTTTAATTAGGAAGCTAAAACATGAAGTTTAATAGGTAAAAATTTGTACTTGTATTTTTAAATGGAAGGAAAACTGTATTTAAGAAAAAAAGGAGGCCAGGTGCGGTGGCTCACGCCTGTAATCCCAGCACTTTGAGAGGCTGAGGTGGGTGGATCAACTGAGGTCAGAAGTTTGAGACCAGCCTGGCCAACATGGCAAAACACCATCTCTACTAAAAATACAAAAATTAGCTGGGCATGGTAGTGCATGGCTGTAGTCTCATCTACTCGGGAGGCTGAGGCAGGAGAATCGCCTGAACCCAGGAGGCAGAGGTTGCAGTGAGCCGAGATTGCGCCATTGCACTCCAGCCTGGGCAACAAGAGTGAAATTCCGTCTCAAAAAAAAAAAAACAAAGAAAGAGTAATAATAGCTTTAAAAAAATGGCCGGGTGCAGTGGCTCATGCCTGTAATCCTAGCAGTTTGGGAGGCCGAGGCGGGTGGATTTTCTGAGCTCAGGAGTTTGAGATCAGCCTGGACAATATAGTGAAACCCTGTCTCTACTAAAAATACAAAAAAAATTTAGCCAGGTGTGGTGGTGCATGCTTGTAATCGCAGCTACTCGGGAGACTGGGGCAGGAGAATTGCCTGAACCCGGGAGGCAGAGGTTGCAGTGAGCTGAGATCGTGCCATTGCACTCCAGCCAGGGTGACAGAGTGAGACTCTGTTTCAGGAAAACAAAACAAAACAAAAAACCAGGTTGTTGGGGGAGAAGGGGCTGGGAGAAAATAGTGGGGAGAGAGGGTGGGGAAAAGGGGCATGGAGAGGGGCTGGAAAGACAACCTTGGGGAGAAGAATGAAAAGGAGATGGTGGGGAGAAGAGGATGGGAAGACAGTGGGGAGAAGTAGGTGACAGGGTGGGGAGTAGCAAAAAAAAAAAAAAAAGATGATGTAGGCTGGGCACAGTGGATCACGCCTGTAATCCCAGCACTTTGGGAGGCCGAGGCGGGCAGATCACCAGGTCAGGAGATCGAGACCATCCTGGCTAACACGGTGAAACCCCGTCTCTACTTAAAATACAAAAAATTAGCCTGGTGTGGTGGCAGGCGCCTGTAGTCCCAGCTACTCAGGAAGCTGAGGCAGGAGAATGGCATAAACCCGGGAGGTGGAACTTGCAGTGAGCCGAGATCGCGCCACTGCACTCCAGCCTGGGTGACAGAGTGAGACTCCATCTCAAAAAAAAAAAAAAAAAAAAAGATGATGTATATATTAAAATTTGAATTTGTCATCCATGTGTTTTAGCCTCTAGAACATCTTTGTGAATGAGGATTTTTTTTTGACATTGATATTTTCTAGACATGATCTAAAAATGCAGACTAAGTTTGCAGTGCATTGAAGATGGGGAAGGGCAATTCTTTGCCCCAGGTTTTGTGTGTGTCCATTTATGAATGAACTAAACTCATGTTTTTTCATAGCTGTGAGCCTATTCTGCAAAGAATTAGAAGCAAGTTCAAGGGTGTACAGCTTGCAGCTCAACCTTGGAAAACTTCCCTGAGGAGTTAGTACAGAACAGAAAATCCAGTTCTCTGTCCCCAGATGCATAATTCATCTGCCAGCAGACCAGCTTTTAGGTGAAAGGTCCCCAACAGAAGCTTTGGTAGAAAATGACACCAAGAAATGGTGAGTGTTTGGAGATCAGCCTCTTAAATGTTACTCAACTTTGCACAAATATTTGTAAACTTTCCACATGTCCTGAAATTTGTGCAAATAAGTTCACGATGTCATTTCCAAATTGCTTCTAGTATTTAAAATACTTCCTCAGGGAAAGCTGGAATTCGGCATATTAGAAATGTGTAACCATTTCTTATTCTTAAGAGTCTGAAACCCTAGTTAAGCCCTGGTTTTCCAGATTGTTTGCTTTTATAAAGAATGCTGCCATGTATGATAAGCATGGTTTTCTTCACCATATATATCTAGCACAGGGTGTCCAATCTTTTGGCTTCCCTGGGGCACATTGGAAGAAGAATTGTATTGGGCCACAAATAAAATACACTAACACTAATGATAGCTGATAAGCTTTAAAAAAAGTTTTAAGAAAGTTTATGGGCCAGGCACAGTGGCTCATGCCTGTAATCCCAGCATTTTGGGAGGCCATGGTGTGCGGATCTCCTGAGGTCAGGAGTTCAAGACTAGCCTGGCCAACATGGTGAAATCCTTTCTGTGATAAAAATACAAAAATTAGCCGGCGTGGTGGTGGGTGCCTGTAATCCCAACTACTCGGGAGCTAGTTACTTGAATATCACACAGAACCATAAACCCGGTGCATGTCTTCTCCTTCCTTTGTCAACAGATCATAGGGTACTTCCCTTGAGGCCAAATGCCCAGGCTGGGAGAGAGAAGGCAGTGTAGCAGAAATAGGAACTGGAAATAGGAACCATTGGGGTCACTTCTTCATATAACTTACTTGTGCCTTTAGGACGTGCTTGGGCCCAATCATGTTTATACTACTTCCATTTGATAATGAAGTTCTTCTATGCATGCCCAACTTTATGGTTTAGTGGGTCAGATGACATCCAGTTTATAATAGGCAGCTCAGGTTGCATGGTAACTTGGCGGCCTATGGTCAGACATTTAGTTTCTACTAAAGCCCATTAGCAGGTCAAGAGCTGTCTCTCAAAAGAAGAGTATTTATCTGTGGATGACGGCAGGGCCCTGCTCCAAAGTCTTAAAGCCCTGCCCTGTGATTCACCTATGGGGTCCTGCCAAAGTCTCCAGACAGCATCCCTATATGGCACAGACACCACACGCACCATTAGATCCGCTGGATCATATGGCCCAAGTGGCAAAGCTGGCACAACAGCCAGGACCTGTTGTAGAGCTTTCTCCTATTCTGGATACTACTCAAAACTAGCAGATTTTTGGATCACTCGTGAATGACCCAACATAACACACCCAAATGAGGAATATGTTGCCTCCAAAAATCTAAATAGGCCAACTAGGCATTGTGCCTCATTCTTGGTTGTAGGAGGGATCAGAAGCAACAACTTAATCCTTCACCTTAAAAGGGGTTTGTTCTTCTTTTTTCTGTGTCTTAAGGTTATTGAGATCTTTCTTCTTTCTAAAAATGTAGGTGTTTACAGCTACAAATTTCCCTCAAAGCACTGCTTAAGCTGCATACCAGAAGTTTTAGTATTTTGTGTCTTCATTTTTATCTATGGCAAAGTATTTTCTAATTTCTCTTGTGACTTACTTCTTCTTTGACCCATTGGTTGTTTAAATGTGTTTTAAAATTTCCACTTTCTTGTGAGTTTATCTAATTTATTGTTATTGATTTCTAATTTTATTCCATTGTGGTCAGAGAATATACATTATGTCAGCAGCCCCTAACCTTTTTGGCACCATGGACCAGTTTCTTGGAAGACAATTTCTCAATGGACTGGGAGTGGGGGATGGTTTCGGGATGAAACTGTTCCACCTTAGATCATCAGGCATTAGTTAGATTCTCATAAAAAGCATGGACCCTAAATCCGTCACATGCACAGTTCACAATAGGGTTCATGCCTCTATGAGAATCTAATGTCCCCACTGATCTAACAGGAGGTGGATCTCAGGGAGTAATGCTCACTCGCTTCACCACTCACCTCCTGCTGTGTGGCTTGGTTCCTAAGAGGCCACAGACTGGTATCCATCTGTGGCCCTGGGGTTGGGGACCCCTGAATTATATGATTTAATACTTTAAAACTTACTGAGATTTGCTGGGAGCGGTGGCTCACACCTGTAATCCCAGCACTTTGGGAGGCTGAGACGGGCGGATCACGAGGTCAGGAGATCCAGACCATCCTGGCTAACACGGTAAAACCCTGTCTCTACTAAAAATATAAAAAATGAGCCGGGCATTGTGGTGGGCGCCTGTAGTCCCAGCTACTCGGGAGGCTGAGGCAGGAGAATGGCGTGAACCTGGGAGGTGGAGCTTGCAGTGAGCCGAGATTGCGCCACTGCACTCTAGCCTGGGCGACAGAGCAAGACTCCGTCTCAAAAAAAAAAAACTTACTGAGATTTGTTTTATGACCCAGTATGTGGTCTATCCTGGAGAATGCTCCATGTGACTTGAAAAATATATATATTCTCTATGGTTGGGTGCAATGTTCTGTAGAAGTTGGCTAGATCTATTTTGTTTATAGCACAGTTAAAGTTTTCTCTATCGTTATTGATCTCCTGCTTAGTTGTTATATCTAATATTGAAGGTGGAGTACTGATGTCTTCAACTGTTGTTCAATTTTTGTTGAATTCTCTCTTCATTTCTGTCAGCTTTTGCTTCATGTATTTCAGGGCTCTATTGTTAGTTGCATACGTGCTTATAATTCTTGTATCTTCCTGATAGATTGACTCTGGTAACATTACAAAATTCCCTTTATATCGAATAACATTTATTTATTTATTTTATTTGGTTTTGTTTTGAGGCGGAGTCTCAAAATTTAGAACTACCTGTATGAGAAAACGTGCTCTTCCACGTTTCTTGCTTGTTTACTTTTTTTTTTTTTGGAGACAAAATCTCACTCTGTTGCCCAGGCTGGAGTGCAGTGGCATGATCTCGTCTCACTGCAACCTCTGCCTCCCGGGTTCAAGCATTTCTTCTGCCTCAGCCTCCCAAGTAGCTGGAACTACAGGCACGCACCATCATGCCCAGCTAATTTTTGTATTTTTAGTAGAGACAGGGTTTCACCATGTTGGCCAGGCTGGCCTTGAACTCCTGACCTCAAGTGATCCGCCCACCTTGGCCTCCTAAAGTGCTGGGATTACAGGCGTGAGCCACTGTGCTTGGCCTCTAATAACATTTTTAAAAGCCTATTTTGCCTGATATTGCCATACCCACTTCACATCTGTTTTAGTTGTTGTTTGCATAGTATGTCATTTCCATCCTTTAGCTTTCAACCTATTTTTATCATAAGGCTAAAGTGTGTCTCCTGCAGACAGCATATAATTGGAGCTTGTTTTTCATATCCAGTCTGACAATCTCTGCCCTTTGATTAGATCAGTTCACATTAGATGCTATTATTGGTATAGCTGGATTTACATCTGCCATTTTGCCTTTTAGTCTCATGTCTTATTTCTCTAGTCTTCCTTCACTGCTTTCTTTTACATTAAGTAAACATTTCTAGTTTAAGATTTTAATTATTTTAATGATTTTCTTCACTACACTTTGGACTTATTTTCTGAGTGGTTGCTATAGGGCTTACCATATATATCTTATTATAATTTACTTCAACTTACCAGTGAGCTATTTTGCTGTGTATAGTTCTATTACCTCTTCTCCCATTTTGTACTATTATTAATATACATGTTACAGCTACATGTTACAAACCAATAATGCATTTTTATAATTATTGTAATAATTTAATGTCTTCTGAGGAAGCTCAAAAAAGGGTGAGCAAGTATGTATGTATTTATTTCTTAATTTTTTTTTTTGAGACAGAGTCTAGTTCTGTCACCCAGGCTGGAGTGCAGTGATGCAATCTTGGCTCACTGCAACCTCCGCCTCCTGGGTTCAAGTGATTCCCCTGCCTCAGCCTCCAGATTAGCTGGGACTACAGGCGCCCACCACCACACTTGGCTGACTTTTTGTATTTTAGTAGAGACGGGGTTACACCATGTTGGCCAGGCTGGTCTCAAAACTCCTGACCTTGTGATCCACCCGCCTCAGCCTCCCAAAGTGCTGGGATTACGGGCGTGAGCCACCACACCTGGCCGCAAGTATGTATTTATAGTTTAATTAATTTTTGATTTATTATTTGTTTCTCCACATTTCTTCCTATAGATTTAAGTTCTCATCTGGTGTTATTTCTTTATTTCAGTACAGCTTGCTTCTCATCTGCTTCTTACTATCAAACATACTACATTTCTCTATGTTACAGGCCTAACACTAAAATTATATATATAGTTTTTGCAGTTGCTTTTAAATAAGAAAAAAGATGCAGCTATGTGTCTTTCATAATTATTTACATAATTATCTTTTTTTTTTTTTTTTTGAGATAGAGTCTCGCTCTGTCACCCAGGCTGGAGTGCAGTGGTGCAATCTCTGCTCACTGCAAGCTCTGCCTCCCGGGTTCACGCCATTCTCCTGCCTCAGCCTCCCGAGTAGCTGGGACTATAGGCGCCCGCCACCACGCCCGGCTAATTTTTTGTATTTTTAGTAGAGACAGGGTTTCACCGTGTTAGCCAGGATGGTCTCGATCTCCTGACCTCATGATCCGCCCGCCTCGGCCTCCCAAAGTGCTGGGATTACAGGCGTGAGCCACCGTGCCCGGCCTACATAATTATCTTTACTGGCAATCTTTGCTTTTTTGAATTACTGTTAGGTGTCACTTGCTTTCAGCCTGAAGAGCTTCCTCTAGTATTTATTTTAAGGTGGGTTGGCTAACAACAGATTGTGTTTTTCTTTTTCTGAGAATGTTTCTACTTAATCTTCATTTTTATAGATCAGTCTGTTTCTCCTTTTAATTCTGCCAATTTTTGTATCATATACTTTGGTGGTCTGTTATTAGGTGCAAAAATGTTTACGATTGCTATGTCTTTTGGTGTATTAAACTTTTTAATTAATATATAATACCTGCTTTGTCTCTTGTAACTTTTTTATTTAAAGTCTATTTTTTCTTCTGTTAATACAGCCACCCCAGCTCATTTTGATTACTATTTGCGTGAAATATCTTTTTCTATCCTTTCACTTTTAACCTAATTGTGTCTTTGGACCTAACATGAGTCTCTTACAGGTAGCATGTAGTTGGGTCTTGGGTCTTGTTCTTTTTATTTTTGAGACGGAGTTTTGCTCTTGTTGCCCAGGCTGGAGTGCAATAGCATAGTCTTGGCTCACTGCAATTGCCACCTCCCAGGTTCAAGCAATTCTCCTGCCTGAGCCTCCCTAGTAGCTGGGATTACAGGTGACTGCCGCCACGCCCGGCTAATTTTTGTATTTTTAGTAGAGATGGATTTTCACCATGTTGGCCAGGCTAGTCTGAAACTCCTGACCTCAGGTGATCTATCCGCCTCAGCCTCCCAAAGTGCTGGGATTACAGGCGTGAGCCACGGTGCCCAGCCGGTTCTTGTTCTTTTTTTTAAAAAAATCCATTCTTCTAATCTCTGTCTCTTGATTAGAAAGTTTAATCCAATATATTTAAAGTAATTATTGATGAGGAGGGACCTACTTCTGTCATTTTGCTATTTGTTTTATAAATGTCTTATAGCTTTTTTGTCCCTTATTTCCTGCATTAGAATCGTCTTTGGTGTTCAGTTGATTTTTTAATAGTGAAATATTTTAATTCCTTTCTCATTTTCTCTTGTGTATAATTCTATAACTATATTCTTTGTGGTTACCTTGCGGATTACACTTAACATTGTAAGGTTATAACACTCTAATTTGATTTATGTCATCTTTTATGTCAGCTTAACTTTAATCCATACAAAAACTCCACTCTGTTACAGTTCCATCCTCACTCAGTTATTGATGTCTCAAAATTACATCTTCATACATTGTGTGTCTAAAAATAAAAACTAATAATTATTTTTAATGCATTAGTCTCATATAGAAAATATGTGAAGTTACAAACCAAAGTTACAATAATACTAGCTTTTAGACTAATAATCATCTTCTTTTAAATGTATTAGTCTCTTCAATAATGTACAAAACAAAAAGTGGCCTTACAAACTATTGTTACAACAATATCAGTTTTTACAACACCAGCTTCTGCCCATGTATTTACCTTTAATGAGATTTTTTTTCTTCATACAACTTCAAGTCAGTGCCTAGGGTACTTTCATTTCAACCTGCAGGGCTCTCTTCAGCATTTCCTGTATGGCAGGTCTAGTAGTAACAAACTCCCTCCTTCAGCTTTTGTTTATCTGGAAATGTCCTGATTTCTCTCTAGAGATTTTGGTTGACAGTTTTTTCCTTTTATCACTTTGAATATATTGGCTCACTGCCTTCTGGCTTCCAAAGTTTTTGTTAAGAAATCTGCTGATCATTTTATTGAAGATCCTTTACATGTGATGAATTGCTTTTTTCTTGCTCTTTTAAGATAATTTCTTTTAAGATGATTTACAGTTTGATTGTAAAGTCTTAGTGGGGTCTCTTTGAGTTTATTTTACTTGACATTCATTGAGTCTCTTGAATGTTTCTATTCATGTTTTTCACCAAATTTGAGATGTTTTCAGCCATTATTTCTTCAAATAATTTCTCTGCCCCTTTCTCTCTCTCTTCTTCTGGGACTTCCATAAAGTGCACACTGATCCCTTTGGTGGTGTCCCACAGGTCCCTTAGGTTCTGTTCACTTTTCTTCAATCTTTTTTCTTTCTCTTACTCTGACTTGATAATTTCAATTGTCCCATCCTCAAGTTTACTGATTCTTTTGCCTGCCCAAATTGAAATTCTTCTAGTGAATTTTTATATTTTTTAGCACCAGAACTGTTTTGTTTTGTTAAGGTTTTCTATTTCTTCATTGACATTTCCATTTTGTTCATACATCATTTTCTTCACTTTCTTCATGTCTTCCATTAAAGATACTTGGGCACGGTGGCTCACACCTGTAATCCCAGCACTTTGGGAGGCCGAAGCAGGTGGATCACAAGGTCAGGAGTTTTAAGACCAGCCTGGCCAACATGGTGAAACCCCAACTCTACAAAAAATACAAAAAAATTAGCTGGGCATGGTGGCACGCACCTGTAGTCCCAGCTACTCAGGAGGCTGAGGCAGAAGAATTGCTTGAACCCGGGAGGCAAGGTCATGCCACTGCACTTCAGCCTGGGGACAGAGCAAGAGTCTGTCTAAAAAATAAATAAGTAAATAAAGATGCTTCCTCTAAGTATCTTTAATACCATTATTTTAACATTTTTGTTTAATAGGTATGCCATATGGTCTTTCTAAGTGATAGTTGCTGTTGGTTTATTTTTTCCCTTTAAATGGGCCATACTTGCCTGTTTGTATGCCTTGTGATTTTTGTTGAAAACAGGACATTTGAATTTTATGATGTGGTAAACCATGGAAATCAGGTTCTCTCCCCTCTCCAAGGTTGGTTGCTTTTTATTTTTGTCTTGTTTTGGCTTTTATGGTTTTAAGCTGTCTCTGTGGCAAGCATTAGCCTGAGGTGTAAACTTAACATATTCTCAGGTCTCTTCTGAACCTGCACCCTTCTCTGACTACGCACAGTGACTTTCTAATTCCCCCTCATATGTGCAATTGTTTTTGAATGCCCTAGTCTTTAATGCCTGGCTCTCAAAAGGGTACAAAAAGAAAAACGAAGGGAGTGAGGGGAAGACACCAACCCTTTAACTTCCCTGGAAGTTGCTTTAGCTAAAGGGGAAGGGGCTTGCAACTGTCTGTGGGGTAGATGTAAAAATGGCTGTTCACCTGTGTTTGCATGTCCATGATCTAAGCAGCAATCAGTGATCAGACATTAATACTGATATTTGAATTCTAGATATTGCCCACCTTGGCTTCCACAAGTCAAGTCACATGCAAGCCGTTCCTATAGCTTGTGCACTACTTGCCATGGGGCTGTGAATGGGAGATGGGTAATTGCCACCAAGCCAAGAGCTGAAATTGACCAAAATTAATCACAGTTGTAATCCAAGCCTTACCCCTACAAGTTGCAAGCCTTCAATAGACTCCAGAGTTCCAAAATAGTTACATCAAATTTTTCCAGTCCCATTGTAGTGTAGGTAGTGAGACAGATTTCTGGTGCTTCCTACTCTGTCATCTTCCCAGAGTCAGCCCCCTTTACCATCATGTTTGAAAGATAATTTTGCTACATATAAGATTCTGGATTGAGTTTTCCTTTCAGCACCTTGAATATGCCATCCACTGCCTTTTGGCCTCCATTTTTTCTAATGAGAAAGTCAGCTGTTAATGTTGTTGCCCTTGGAACTAGTCATTTTTCTCTTACTGCTTTCAAATTTTTGTCTTTGGTTTTCAGCATTTTTTACTATTATGTCTGGGAGTGGATCTCTTTGCATTTATTCTGCTTGATATTTATTGAGCTTCTTGAGTGTGTGCTTTTTCATCAAACTTGAGAAATTTCTAGTCATTTTTTCTTCAAATGTTTTTTCTGCTCTCCCCCTGCCCCTCTTCTTCTGGTACTCTCATTAAGCATATTTGGTGTGTTTAATGGAGTTCCATATTTCTCTGGGGCTCTGTTTATTTTTCTTTTTTTTTCTGTTTTTCAGATAGCATGATCTCCACCTCAGGTTTACTGATTTTTCTTCTGCCATCTCGAACTACTGTTGAGCTTCTTCTTTTTTTTTTTTTTTTTGTAGAGACGGAGTCTTGCTCTGTCGCCCAGGCTGCAGTGCAGTGGTGCGATCTTGGCTCACTGCAACCTCCGCCTCCCAGGTTCAAGCAATTCTCCTGCCTCAGCCTCCTGAGTAGCTGGGACTACAGGCGCACCCCACCACGTCTGGCTAATTTCTTTTGTATTTTAGAAGAGATGGAGTTTCCCTGCATCTGGTCTCAAACTCCTGAGCTCAGGCAATCGGCTCGCCTCTGCCTCCCAAAGTGCTAAGATAACAGGCGTGAGCCACCACACCTGGCTAATTTTTTTTTTTTTTTTTTTTTGTAGAGATAGGGTTTTACCATGTTGCCCAGGCTGGTATTAAACTTCTGAGTTAAAGCAATCTGCTCACCTTAGCCTCCCAAAGTGCTGGGATTTCAGGCATGTGTTACTGTGCCTGGCCCTGTCTGCTCCTTTATTTCATTACTTGGCTGCACTAATTAAGTTTATATCTTCTTCAGTGTGAAGTCTCTGATTTCATTCCTTACAAGGTGCAGGCTTAGGTATACACAGTCACCAGGGATAACAGTAGTTTCAGCAGGTCTGTCTTTGACTGCTTATTTTGCTAACTGCTTTTGTTGGTATCACACTCAGCTGTAAGCCTCCAATTTCCAGTTGATTTCTCTATTGTTTTTGACAATGCCCCAAGGCATGAATTGCTCCACAGTGTGATCCTATTAAATTTGGGCCCCTTTGCAGGGGTTATCTGATCTGATCCCAGGAGGGCCCTTCTTCTTTTTTTTTTTTTTTGAGATGAAGTTTTGCTCTTGTTGCCCAGGCTGGAGTGCAATGGTGCGATCTGGGCTCACTGCAACCTCCGCACCCTGGATACAAGCAATTCTCCTGCCTCAGCCTCCTGAGTAGCTGGCATTACAGGCATGCACCACCGTGCTCGGCTAATTTTGTGTTCTTAGTAGAGACAGGGTTTCTCCATGTTTGTCAGGCTGGTCTTGAACTCCCGACCTCAGGTGATCCGCCTTCCTTGGCTCCCCAAAGTGCTGGGATTACAGGTGTGAGCCACTGTGCTGGCCTCTGATCCCAGGAGGGCCCTTCTTAGCTGTCTCTTCCTCTGTTTCTGGTAAATTACTAGCCTACAATTTAGCTGTTGTTGTGGAGCTACTAACTTCCTCTTAATTGCTTACCACTAAATTCTCCATTGTTTTTGACAGCATCCTTAGGGTTGAACTTTCCCACAGTGTTCCAATTGTCAGTTTGGAAATACCTTTGGAAATAGCTTCAGAACTCTCTATTCTTTCTTTTTTTTAAAACAGAGTCTCGCTCTGTTGCCCAGGCTGGAGTGCAGTGGCACCATCTCGGCTCACTGCAAGCTCCGCCTCCCGGGTTCACACCATTCTCCTGCCTTAGCCTCCTGAGTAGCTGGGACTACAGGAACCTGCCACCATGACTGGCTCATTTTTTGTATTTTTAGTAGAGATGGGGTTTGACCGCGTTAGCCAGGATGGTCTTGATCTCCTGACCTCGTGATCCGCCCGCCTCGGCCTCCCAAAGTGCTGGGATTACAGGCGTGAGCCACCATGCCCGGCCAGAGCTCTCTGTTCTTATAACCTGCCTCTCCCTTGGGAAAATCTGAGTCATTGCTCTTGTTGTACCCAGGCGAGTTAGAGAAAACGCCACACTTTGAGACGAATTAAGAGTCCTTTATTAGCTGGCGACTGAGAGACCGCTAACGCTCAAAATTCTCTTGGCCCCGAGGAAGGGGCGTGATTACCTTTTATATCTTGGTTTAGGAAGGGGAGGGGGGGTCTAGTTAAAACAATTTTACAGAAGTAGTCAAAAAAGTTAAAAGGATAAATGGTTACAGGAAAGTAAACAGTTCCAGGTGCAGGGACTTTAAGACTATTACAAGGTGATAGACGCGGGGCTTTGGGTGTTATCAATCAGGTGAATTCTTGGGGACTGCAGATATAGCTTGCCACAGTATCTTATCAGTTAATTGCATTCTTGGATGTGCTGGGAGTCAGCTTGCACAAGTTAAGTCCTTGAGGAAGGGGCTGCCAGTGAAAGAGCCAAGATGGAGTTTGTCTGGTTCTCTTAGCTAAGGGAGAAACAAGGCCAGGTGAATAAGGAAAAAACAAGGTTGGGCATTACACTCTGGAGCTAGGAGTGAGGAAAGTGGCCTGCCTCTCTGGGAGTTACATGCCTGCTTTATGGGCTCAGTTGAGACAATAGCCTCTGGTGTTCTTGGCTTACTTCTGGCATGGAAAATCCGTCTTGAGTGAGGTATGGAGAGGGTGATCAAGGCCCTGTGTCTTGGCCTGCCATACCTATGGTAGAGCCTCCACCTGGAGTAGAAGTTGGGTGTAGGGAGTCCCTGACCTCTTGGCTGGACCCTCCTAGAATTTAGTCTCTGCAACACAAAGCTAGAGGGACGTGAGAATACTGGCAACCATCCCCTCCCTGAAAGATACCATAGCCCTTGATTGGGAGTTAAGGAGTACGATCTTGACCATATCCAAGAAGACTGAGTGGAGCTTCAGAGTAGAGCTTCTATAGCACTGAGTTGGGATAGGGGTTTGGGTAGGGAGAAATGGGTTGTAGCCTAAATGCCACAGACTCAATGTTCTTATGGAGATTTAGTAAACTTTCCTTATCATTTCTTCATTTGCTATATTCCCGTAGGGCAATTGGCAGAGACTTTAAATGGTTATTTAAAAAAAAAAATTTTTCTTGCCAATACACTCTGGAAGTCATTTTTCTATTAAATTATTGTTTGTATTCTACAGTTTTACCAAAAACTAAAACAATGAAGTTTATTTGTATCCCTTAGGATATTTTAAAAATAAAATTTTTATAATCTCAAGACATAAAATGCTATGAATTTAAAGAGAATAAAAATTCAACAGCTTTTAAATTTAAAAAATATTTATCATTCACAAAAATCTCAGTAGAATAAAGCTATATCCAAGTTTTAAAGACATAGAATTATGAGAACATTACCTTGAGCAAATTTTTCTATTACTTTTAAGTATAATAGTTTTGCTTATTTGCAAAGCACTGTTGTTGCTCTTCAATATTTTTCTTTCATGTGAGTGACTGTACTTTAAAACACAAGACTATATAAAATCATAATGCCAAGCAACACCAGTTACCATCAGCTGGAAAATCTTTTTCTTTAAATACTATTCAGGGTGGACTATCTTTTTAAAATTCTGGAACACAAATGGATTTTAAAATATATTATGTTGTTTACTATCAACTTTCTAAAAGCTATAGTGTTGAATATGTGTACACATGTATACATTTTTTTTTTTTTTTTTTGAGATGGAGTCTCACTCTGTCGCCTAGCCTGTAATGCAGTGGTGTGATCTTGGCTCACTGCAACCTCCGCCTCCCAGGTTCAAGCGATTCTCCTGCCTCAGCCTCCTGAGCACAGCTGGGACTACAGGCGCGCGCCACCATGCCCGTCTAATTTTTGTATTTTTAGTAGAGACGGAGTTTCACAGTATTGGCTAGACTGGTCTCAAACTCCTGACCTCAGGTGATCTGCCCACCTCTGCCTGCCAGAGTGCTGGGATTACAGGTGTGAGCCACCATGCCTGGCCACACATGTATTTTTTTTTAAGCATTAAAAGATGATCAGGGAATATTAATGCAAGCTAAAAAGCCCGTATCATGTGAAACTTTCATTTGCTATCACCACTATTGTTATAATTCTACGAAAGGGATCACATAAATTATAGTTGAAAGAAAAAAAATCCCCTTATGTACTTGGATTTCCAAGTACAAAGTTTTGCAACAACATAATTATTTTTAGTACACTTGTATACAATTAGTAAACATTTAAATTAGTTTTTAAAAACTTAAAACTTCAATTGGAATGTGCTAATTCAAGCCAAGTAGCAATTTAAGTGACCTTTATATTTGCATTATAAGGCAGAATTAAAAGATTGAGGCCGGCTGGGCGCAGTGGCTCACGCCTGTATTCCCAACACTTTGGGAGGCCGAGGCAGGCGGGTCACCTGAGGTCGGGAGTTCAAGACCAGCCTGGCCAGCATGGAGAAACCCCGTTTCTACTAAAAATACAATATTAGCTGGGCGTGCTGGCGCATGCCTGTAATCGCAGCTACTCGGGAGGCTGAGGCAGGAGAATCCCCTGAATCCGGGAGGCAGACGTTGCAGTGAGCCCAGATCACGCCATTGCACTCCAGCCTGGGCAACAAGAACAAGACTCCTTCTCCAAAAAAATAAATAAATAAAAATAATAATTGAGTCTTTGTCCCTGTTTATGTCAGACTGTTTACTATGCCTGAACAGAACCCATTCTTACCTAAATGACCTCCTTTTCTTGGCAATGTTATAAACAATAGCCAATTCAGAAATAAGCACCTGCATCTCAAACTTCTGTTTACTATGATAAATTATTTAAATGAAAGCAGTTGGTATACATGCTGCTTGCTCAGTTCTCTCCAAATTGGGATTTATGTCTGTTATGAAAAGAAAGTAGCTTGAGGTTAAATAATAATGCTAATATGCTAAGTAATTATGACTTCCATTTTTATAATCTAACCTGGATTCTTCATTCTGGGACACATACATAGAATTTGTCTTTTATGTAGAAGAATACTTAGATTGAAGACATATACTTTTCTTTTTTTTTTTTTTTTTTGAGATGGAGTTTCATTCTTGTTGCCCAGGCTGGAATACAATGGCGCCGCCCTCGCTCACTGCAACCTCTGCCTCCCAGGTACAAGCGACTCTCCTGCCTCAGCCTCCCAAGTAGCTGGGTCACAGGCATGCGCCGCCACACCTGACTAATTTTGTATTTTTAGTAGAGACAGGGTTTCTCCATGTTGGTCAGGCTGGTCTTGAACTCCTGACCTCAGGTGATCCACCCGCCTTGGCCTCCCAAAGTGCTGGGATTACAGGCATGAGCCACTGCGCCCGGCCGAAGGTATATACTTTTCAAAATATTTAGGAATAAATCTAAATATTCCTGAGTACTTCCAGGAATTGCTAGAAAGATGACATATAAAACCAAACTTCTTGAATACTTTATAGCTTCTTTATGAGTTCCATGAATAATCTGTAAAAGCCTTCTGATTGATCAGCATGAGTTCTAAATGATGTTATCAGACTATGTAACTTTAAGTAATCTTTTTTTTTTTTTTTTTTTTTTGAGATGGGGTCTCGCTTTATTGCCCAGGCTGGAGTGCAGTGGCGCAATCTCAGCTCACTGCAACCTCCACCTCCCGGGTTCAGGCAAGTCTCCTGCCTCAGCCTCCCAAGTAGCTGGGACTACAGGCACTCGCCACCATGCCCAACTAGTTTTTGTATTTTTAGTAGAGACGGGGTTTCACCATATCGGCCAGGCTGGTCTTGAACTCCTGACCTTGTGATCCATCCGCCTCGGCCTCCCAAAGTGTTGGGATTACAGGCGTGAGCCATGGCGCCTGGCCCAACTTCAAGTAATCTTCTAATCATTATTTCTATTTTTGAGATACTAGTTCATAAAACATCAAATATCCATGAATCACAGTGCTATCCACTGGCAGCATGGCAGTGAACTACAATGAAAACCAGTTCTACAAAAGACACTTTGAATGCCATTGTTTCACACCTTTAATACTGTCTTAAAGGGTCTATTACTCTTCAACTATCTTAGTGTACTTTGAAATATAAAAGTAATAATTATCATTGGAACAGTTATTCTAAATCTAAAAAGATAACTCCCATAGCAATATTTGTTTACTCAGAACATATTTTCATTTCCAATATATGTAAAATTTCTCACAAAGTCAGAACAGAACTCACAGTTTGAACAGAAACTTCAGTATTTAAATCTCCACATTCAGTAAAATAAACACTACATAGTAGGTTGTTCTGAATATAAATCACGCATTTAAGTAAATGGGATATAATTTCTAACTTGTGTTAAAAGTGAAGAAATAATTTTTTATGTGAAGCCTTGTCCCAACTCAGTCAAGTGCAAGATTATCATACGATACAAATCAAACTCTACTAACACAGCACATTTGTCAGAGACTTGAAGGCAGATACATAACTACAGCTGGGGAACTGGATGTCCTTCAGCTAGGGTGTAATGAAAGAAAAAAGCATATCATAGATCAGGCCCCAGTTTTAATTACTTCATTGATGACAATGCTTTACTTTATTCATTGAAGAATGTTTCTTCCACTGAAAATACACTTCTAATTTTATAATGCTAGACAGTAGGGGAAAAAATAGGAGCCCATGTAAAAAAAAACAATCCACTCTTAGAATCTAAAGTTATTGATCAGATATGCAATGACTCTTTTCTGCTGTGAAGACAATCAAATCTTTTTTCTAAAGTACTGACTTGCCAATTTATCTTTGATAACTGATTCAGAAAGATAAATGAACCTTGTGACTTTACATATGAGAATATGTACATATATATATATATATTCTGAGAAGTTACGTCCCATGATCTGACCCATACTTCTGATTTAAAATATAACTAAATTCTCTCAATAAAACAGTACTAATTTTAAGTTTTAAACTGAAATCACCCTTTTACCACACTGTTCTCATTCTCTTTACTTTTTATTTTTACATTATTTCTATAAATACTAAAAAAAAACCCCAAAATCCCCAATCTTGAAACCAACTTACATTAGAGGTCTGAGGTTAGTTTATAACTTTTAAAATATCTTTTTAAAATGTAAAAAACCTGAAATTACAAACAAAAAAATTTATAATTTTACAGTATATATTGAATTTTTTTAAAAAAATATTCTGAACTGTTTTCATATAAGTAATCAAGTGTTATTTTTTTAAATGAAACTCCTTTATAGGCTAGAGGAGGATATGTGGTATTGCCCCATTAGAAATCAATACACACTTCATTTTTTTATGCTGGTACTTCAACTATTTCAAAGTAGTCATTTGGTAGAATCACATAACCTCTTTCTGATACGTCGTCTTTCTCTTTCTGGAAGTGAACAACCTCCTTTAATTTTTCAAGCTGCCGTTCTTGCCTTCTGCATCGCTGCTGTGCGGTCTTGAGCTTCTTTCTGAGTTTTTCAACTTGCTGTTCTAGCTGATGAATCCTTTTCCGCTGGTGCATTGTATCCTCCACAGTATAGTTGTGGTCACAGAAAACTGAGAGATTAACAGGGGTCTGAAGAGGCGGCATTAGTAATCCAATAGCAGCATCAACCTGGGAAACAGGAGGCGGTAAAGGAGGTGGGGGAAGCTGTTCCTGTGGCTCCAGAAGATCTTCTTTCTAAAACAAAAATACAAAGTATGTTTGAATTTAGTAACTAAAAACAGTTTAAAAGAATCTGTGGACTGACCGGGCGCAGTGGCTCATGCCTGTAATCCTAGTACTTTTGTGAGGAAGAGGTGGACGGATCACCTGAGGTCAGGAGTTTGAGACCAGCCTGGCCAACATGGTGAAACCCTGTCTCTACTAAAAATACAAAAATTAGCCGGGTGTGGTGGTGCACGCCTATAATCCCAGCTACTTGGGAGGCTGAGGCAAGAGAATTGCTTGAAACCGGGAGGCGGAGGTTGCAGTGAGCCAAGATCATGTCACTGCACTCCAGCCTGGGCAACAGAGAGAGACTTTGTCTCCAAAAAATAAATAAATAAATAAATAATAAAAGAATCTGTGGAATTTAAGAAATATTGACTTGTTTTGGGAATCAGTGGTATAGAAACATTGCAAAATGAGAAAATAGTTTCAGTTTGAATAAACTTTTCTACCTGATGTAGAGGGACGGTGGAGGAAAGAGACAAAATGAATAATCAGATCTAATTAAATATTAAGCACTGAGAAGAAAAAAAATGCTTTGAAACTAAACTGTCACTGATAAAGAAAACCCAAAACTTTTAACTGGCAGTACAGAGTGATTTTTAACTAAGTTACAAAGCTGGACTAAGTTTCTTAGTGTGAGGATATTTATCTTTAATAAACTGCATTTTGTGTTTTCAGAAATGTATCACTGTTAACCACAAGGTTCCAGGCACATTTATTCTCTTAACACTAACTCAATCTTCCACATTTTAATCAATGAACACATCAGTTTGATAAACAGAAAGCAACCCAATATTTTAAAACGCATATTACCTTGTCATGTGGCTCAGTACAAAGAAATATTGTGGGCACAGCGTTTTCTTTCAGTAACTTGTTGTTGCACTCTCTCTTAAAGCAGTCTGGAGTAAAGTGCTCTGAACAAATACTGCTATACTTGGTGGGTTTAAAGTTTTTTCTTCTGACAGCTGCCTCCCATTCTTTACAAAGACTGGGTCGAGTAAGAGGAAACCTAAGAAGAAGGCATAATTCAATTATCTGTCCTGATTTTTTTAAATAAAGGCACCTAAACTTTCCAGCTTAGGAAAGATCTTACATTGGTATTAAAGATGTTACAATTGTATTATCCTATTCGATTAAAGATTAGCTCTAGTTATCTATTTATCTCATTTATTAATTTTTTTTAAATTTTTTTGAGACGCCGCCTTGCTCTGTTGTTAGGCTGGAGTGCAGTGGCGTGATCTCGGCTCACTGTGCCTCCGCCTCCCGGGTTCAAGCAATTCTCCTGCCTCAGCCTCCCGAGTAGCTGGGACTCAGGCGTGCGCCACCACGCCCAGCTAAGTTTTGTACTTTTAGTAGAGAAGGGCTTTCACCACGTTGGCCAGGATGGATTCGATTTCTTGACCTCGTGATCCGCCCGCCTTGGCCTCCCAAAGTGCTCGAATTACAGGCGTGAGCCACTGTGCCTGGCCCTCATTCATTAACGTTTAACTTTTTTATACTGAGTTCACCAAAAGATTCAAGTAAAATACATACTATAGAGTAAATGTGCCTGTGGCTCATGCCTGTAATCCCAGCACTTGGGAGGCCACTGTCCGAGGGACTACTTAAGTCCAAGAGTTCGAGACTAGCCTGGGCAACACAGCAAAACCCTGTCTCTACAAAAAACACAAAAATTAGCTGGGCATGGTGGTATGTGCCCAGGTACTCGGGAGGCTGAGGCTGAGGTGGAAGGATTGCTCAAGCCTGGGAGGTCAAGGCTGCAGTGAGCTGAGATCGTTCCACTGCACTCCAGCCTGGGTGACAGATCCATACCCTGTCTCAAAAAGAAAAAAAAACCTGTATTCATATTTTTTACCAGTAATTTTCCGTGTGCTGCACAGAGAGACAAAGATTGCACATTTGTATATATGTACTGGGAAAAAGGGGCTTCTAGTTCTCTTAGCATCAGTCTGACAAATATGAATAGGCTAAATTTGAATTAAAGGCAGATAATAACGGAAGAAAAGTATTTATTTTTTAATCAACTGGGATGTCCATTAGGCCCAGGTAAACGGGGATAGTGAGAGTTTACATTTATTGTGGTAATTTTACTCTTCCAAGTAAGAATTTGGTAAACTGGGGGGATTGGAAAAAAAAACAAAGGGAAGGGAGTTTCGAATTTATGTTTCACAGTTTCTCTTCCATGTATGTATGCTAGCGCCTGACTCTGCTAGTAAGAGATCTTTATGACAGTCCCTTTTCTTTGTACGACATAGCACTCTCCGCTGCCACTATGTAGAGAGTGGGAGAAGTGGTACTCCTAGAAAATCTAAGCTGGGGCTGGGCGTGGCCTGTAATAAGGCCTGTAATCCCAGGACTTTGGGAGGCTGAGGGCAGATCAGGAGGTCAAAGTATCGAGACCATCCTGGCCAACATGGTGAAACCCCGTCTCTACTAAAAATACAAAAATTAGCTGGGTGTGGTGGTGCACACCTGTAGTCCCAGCTACTCGGGAGGCTGAGGCAGGAGAATCGCTTGAACTCGGAAGGCAGAGGTTGCAGGGAGCTGAGATCGTGCCACTGCACTCTAGCCTGGTGACAGAGCAAAACTCCATCTCAAAAACAAAAAAAAAAAAAAGAAGAAAATCTCAGCTGGAATGGCCTCTATAAGTATAAACTAGGGTAGCATTTGCTGGTAAAATTTAGTACCTAGCTGGCTCAAGGATGACAAATTTACAGCTGTTTGTGAGATTCTCTTAAGATCTTTCCCATCTACTCTCCCTAAACCTGCTATTTTAGATAAGGGATAAGATGCAGGTTAGCCCTTCTTTTGATTCAATCCATATCTGCTTAACATCTAGCAGAAACAGTTATATCTTTTTTTTTTTTTTTTTTTTTTTTTTTTGAGATGGAGTCTCGCTCTGTTACCCAAGCTGGAGTGCGGGGCAAGATCTCAGCTCACTGCAACCTCCATATCCCAGGTTCAAGCGATTCCCCTACTTCAGCCTCCCAAGTAGCTAGGATTACAAGCGTACGCCTGTATTTTGTATTTTTAGTAGAGATGGGATTTTGCCATGTTGGCCAGGATGGTCTCGAACTCCTGACGTCAGGTGATCCGCCCACCTCGGCCTCCCCAGGTGCTGGGAATTACAGGCATGAGCCACCGTGCCTCGCCAAAAACAGTTATTTCCGACGTGTGAATACCCTCTTTAAACTAGTTTCCAGTGCCAATGAAACATTTTCCATAATTTTAGATTCCTTCTGCCAAGCCATCAGAAATGTGGGTGGGGAGCTGCGCATGTAATCCTGTTACCATCACCTGACCTTTCCCTACACTTAGAACATGTTTACAGAAATTCCAATTAAATCAAGAGATAATATTAGGATACCCTGAACTGAATTCTCTAAGTGTTCTAGCCCCTTCTCCAAGGGGTAACATCATTACTCTGGAGACCTCTCTACGTTCTACACACTCTTATTTCTATAGGGTCCATCTCATATGATATCAAATATATTTAAAAAATGCATGGACACTCCCCTAGTAAACACAGATGGCCCCACAGCAAAAAAATAAATTAATTAATTAAAAAGATATTTAACATTTTGCTTTTGTAATTATTTACCTAATTATAAAAGATAATTAGCTAATTACCTATGGCTAATCTGTATAGTTTACCCCTGGATCTTATTTCTTACCTATCATCTGCGTAGAGTCGTCAGGAATTCTTGCAAAGAAAACTTAACATAAATGTAATTAAAATTTGTAAACAAATTCAGCTGAATGAAAATGTTATGTCACATTTTACAAGCGTTTATCATAAGTAATTGCAACTCTGCACTTTTTTCCTATTTTCAAGAGAATATTTTTGATCCTATCACTCTTAACTGTGTTACCTACTGGATAAGACGGCTCTGAAAGCTGTGGGGCAGTTTCTTTCGAAACAGCTTCCTCTATGCACAGGTAATGCCATAATAAATAAAGATCCGTGTGAGTCATTTTATTATGATCCATGTTGTAACTGTCCATATTATCATTATTGTGTGCTGAAAAGATAACGATTTATCTTGGCAGTACCTGAAGCTTTCTCCAAAACTCAGGGTCCTTAAAGCTTAGTTCCTAGAGATTGGGGGCAAAAATTCTCCCTGATTTCCCAGCCAAAAAACCCTTAAGTGCTACGATGCTGGCCTCCCATCCACGGCAAGGGCAAAAAGTAGTGATTTCTTCGTTTAAAGGCCTTTGTTTCTATTTTAAACTTACCCCTAAAACCATATTAAAACACCTGGCTGCTCTGTGACCCTGGTGGTGGCAAAACCCGCGCCACCCTAGGCATCGCTCGCGGGCTCCGAACGCGTCAACCGAGGCCGCGAGCGAAGCCTGCAACCAACGCCTGTTCCAGGAGCGCCAGAAACGGCTGCCGCGGCGACGCGCACCGAGAACGCGCGATCGGGCGGCCGTTCCCAGCGGGACGCGGTGGGAAACGCCCGGTGCGGCCGGCCCCAGACCCCACCCGCCCCTCGCGCGGACACGCGCCTGGCTCCGCCCCCGGCCCCGCCGGCCGCGCGCCCCCACCCCGGCTGAGACCGGCCCCGCGAGGCGCTCAGGGTCCTCACTTGTGGAAAGAAACGGGCTTGTCCTTGTCGTAGCGGTTCTTGCAGCCGTAGGCGGAGCAGGACTGCACCATCCTTCCGGTCCTCAGGCACTTCACTTCTGCCGCCGCAGAAGGCAGGGGAAGCTGTTCTCAGTGTCACTGCGCTCGGTTGGACACCCTCGCTTCTTTTGTAGCTTTGGCCAACAGTTACAGTGATGGTGGCTTCCCTCGGGGGTGACTAGTGCGCCCGTTTTGTTGTTTGCATTAGCAGAAGGACCACAGCCATCGCCCGTCTCCCATCTCCAAGATGGCGGAGACAGCTTCAACCTCACCTCTCGCGAGGGGTGCGTCCCACTGTCTCTGATTAGCCCCGAGGTCAGAGGTAACGTTTCCTGGGAAGCTAACTATTGGCTGAGGCCAGGTGTTTCCGGCGGTGGCTTCAGAGTTGCGGAAGTGGGCGGAGCCCTGAGCTTCCGGCAGGCAGGAAGGAACTGCTTGTGGGGGAGGAGGCGCGGCGGGAGGCCGGATTCCTGGGGCATACTCCAGCCCCGGGCTGTTCCCTTGGGTTAATTGATGCGGAGCTTTTCTGGGGCGGCTTACAGTAGGGAACAACTAGGGCCTCTTGGAGAACAGGTGTAAAGCCGAGGTCGATGTCTGATTGCGCCCATTTCTTTAAAAGGGCGGACACAGATGGTGTATGATTAATAAAATTGTGAAACCTTTTCCCAGAATGCTGATCTTTATCCCATTACCTGTGTCTTCAGGTATCACAAGTCTCTGTGAGAGCCAACGTGACAGATTTTTAGCAATGAAAACAGGCACACTCGTCAAATCATCTCAATTGCCAACGCAGAAGCATTATATATATGTATGTATATATACGTGTGTGTATATATATATGTAATTTTTTTAATAAATAGAGGCGTTGTCTCCCCACGTTGCCCAGGTCAGTCTGGAACTCGAGCTCAAGGGATCCTCCCATCTCGACCTCCCAATGGGTTGGGATTACAGGAGTTGAGCCACCAGGCTCTCCCTCCCCAGAAGCTTTTCTGAAGGGCTCTCCATTGCTGTGATTTCCATGTGCTGTGTTGCAAATAGCGAGCTGCTGCAGCAGTTTTCACACCTGAGAGAGAATATGTCAGAGGGGTTCGAACTAGAGCGACTCTGTGTTGAGTGAGGGCTGGGAAAATGAGGCTGGGACTTGCTGGGCTGCATTCCCGGAAAGTTAGGTATTCCTAGCCTCTAGATGTATATACCATTAAAGCAACAGATTGATAATGTTTACTACACAGACCCAGACTTCGAAGTGTCCAGATATCCCGATATTTTGAGAACAGAAGCATTCCTAATTTTGCTTTAAAGATAATGGTATTGGGCTGGGCACAGTGCCTCACGCCTGTAATCCCAGCACTTTGGAAGGCCGAGGCGGGCGGATCACTTGAAGTCAGGAGTTCAAGACTAGCCTGGCCAACATGGTGAAACCCATCTCTACTAAAAATACAAAAATTAGCCGGGTGTGGTAGCACATGCCTCGAATTTTAGCTACTCTGGAGGCTAAGGCAGGATAATCGCTTGAATCCGGGAGGCGGAGTTTGCAGTGAGCCGTGCTTGCACCACTGCACTCCAGCCTGGGTGACAGAGTAAGACTCTGTCTTATAAATAAATAAAGATAATATTGATTCTTACATAATATAGTAATTAATCCTTTATCACAAACCCTTGTAGAAAAGCACATCTCCTCATGATCTTTTTTTATCCTATATATAAACTAAGTGTTGTACTTAGGGTGGACGCGTTCCTCCTCTTACTTTCTGGAATGCCCTACTCTGTCTGTGGAGTAGCTGTACTTTCACTTTACGTTCTTAATAAACTTGCTTTTTACTGTGGACTCGCCCTGAATTCTGTGTTGCGTGAGATTCGAGAACCCTGTCTTGGGGTCTGGATTGGGACCCCTTTCCTGTAACAGTTTTACTTCATTCCCTGCTCCTTTTCTTTATATAGATCTGAGCCAGGCAGACCTGGAGAGCGGACTGTTGAGTAATCCCTTGGCCCTTATTCTTTACCTTTCCTGCCCCTTCAAATGTTGGTGTTTCCCCAGGGTTCCATCCTCTGCCCTCCTCTAATTCCTAAACACCCTGCTCCTTAAACTGAACCAAATGCCATAATTGTGTCATCTTTTATTTCTTTTGTATATCCGTTCTGCCTTTGGGATTATCATCTGTGAATTATCATCTGTGAATTATCTGTTCAACAATTGTCTAAACCAGAAACCTTGGAGTCATCTTGGATTTTTTTTGTCACCTATAAAACCCTTTGATGACCAGGTTAATTTTGTAGACTAAATAAATAAATGCCTCTTAAATCCATCCCTCTTCATGTCTCCTCACTGTTGTTGTTGTTGTTTTTTGTTTTTTGTGTTTGAGAGGGAGTCTCACTCTGTCTCTCAGTCTGGAGTGCAGTGGCGCGATCTCAGTTCACTGCAACCTCCGCCCCCTGGGTTCAAGCGATTTGCCCGCCTCAGCCTCCTGAGTAGCTGGGATTACAGGCATCCGCCACCATGCCCGGCTAATTTTTTGTATTTTTGTAGAGACGGGGTTTCACCATGTTGGCCAGGCTGGACTCGAACTCCTGACCTCAGGTGATACGCCTGCCTCGGCCTCCCAAAGTGTTGGGATCACAGGTGTGAGCCACCGCGCCCAACCCTCACTGTTCTTTAATTATTTTTATTATTATGTTTAATAGAGATGAGGTCTCACTGTGTTGCCCAGGCTGGTCTCAAACTCCTGGGTTTAAGCTATCTGTCAGCCAGGGCCTCCCAAAGTCTTGGGACTACAGGCGTGAGCCACGGCACCTGGCCTCCTCACTGTTCTTGACCAAGCTCTCATGGTCTTAACCTTGCAGCAACCCCTTAACTATCCTAGTCTCCAGTTTTACCTCTCTCCATTCTATCTTCCATAGAAGGGTGGTACATGCCTGCCACGCCCTTGCTCATATCCTTCCAAGGCTACCTGCTGTACTGAATAAAATCCAAACTTCTTATAGTGAGTTATAAAGCTCTTTAGGACCAGGTACTTCTGCTCTTCCACCATCATCTCCCTCCACTTGTCTTTACCTCTGTTCCAGCTTTATGTCTTAGAGGGCAGGCTCTTTTGTGGTTTCTTTAAATAGGCTGTTTTCCTTGGCTTGAAATGCCCATCCCTGACCTGTCCACCCTTAAGATGTGGCTTAATGGCCTGGTGCAGTGGCTCACGCCTGTAATCCCAGCACTTTGAGAGGCCGAGGCGGGTGGATCACATGAGCCCAGGTGTTCAAAACCAGCCTGGGCAACATAATGAGACCCTGTCTCTACAAAAAAAAAAAAAATACAAAAACTAGCCAGGCATCTTGGCACATACCTGTAGTCCCAGATACTTGGGAGGCTGAGTTGAGAGGATCCCTTGAACCCAGAAGGTTGAGGCTGCAGTGAGCTGTGGTCATGCCTTTGTACTCCAGCCTGAGCAACAGAATGAGACCCTGTCTCAAACAAGCAAACCAGCAGTTACCACAAGCTGGGTGTCAGGGCTCAGGAGGCTGAGGCAGGGACTCAAGGCAGCCTGGACAGCACAGTGAGACCCTGTTTCTAAAAAAATTGTTTTTAATTGGTCAGGTATGGTGGTGCATGCCTGTAGTTCCAGTTACTTGGGAGGCTGAGGCAAGGAGGATCCCTTGAGTCCAGGAGTCTGAGGCTACAGTGAGCTATGATCATGACAGTGAGATCCCATCTCTAAATTCTATACACATACACACACAGATATGTATTGCTAAAAAAAAAAGCTAACGATCACCTGAGCCTTCAGCAAATGGTGATCTTTTTGCTGATGGAGAGTCTTGCCTTGATGTTGATGGCTGCTGACTGATCATGGTGGCGGTTGCTGAAGGTTGAGGTGGCTGTGGCAAGATCTTAAAATGAGACAACAATGAAGTTTGCTGCATCGATTGACTCTTCCTTTCATTAAATATTTCTCTGTAGCAAATAATGCTGTTTAATAGCATTTTGGTCACAGTAGAACTTCTTTAAGAATTGGAGTTAATCCTCTCAAACCCTGCTACTGCTTTATCAACTAGGTTTATTTAATATTCAAAATATTCTAAATCCCTTGTTGTCATTTCAACAATGTTCACAGCATCTTTACCAGAAGTAGATTCCATCTTCAGAAACTACTTTATTTGCTCATCTATAAGAAGCAACTCCTCATCTGTTCAAGTTTTATCATGAAATTGCAGCAACTCAGTCACATCTTCAGGATCCACTTTTAATTCTAGTTCTCTTGCTGTTTCTATCACACTTGCAGTGACTTCTTCCACCAAAGTCTTGAACAACTCAAAGCCATTCATGAGGGCTGGAATCAATTTCTTCCAAACTCCTGTTAATGTTGATATTTTTCCTCCCATGAATTATTGATGTTCTTCAGGGCATCTAGAATGATGTATCCTTTCCAGAAGGTTTTCTACTGACTTTGCCCAGATCCATCAGAGGAATCACTATCTATGGCAGCTACAGGCTTACAAAATTTATTTCTTAGGTAATAAAACTTGAAAGTCAAAATACTCCTTGATTTATGGGGCTGCAGAATGGATGTTGTGTTACAGGCATGAAAACAACATTCATCTTGTACATCTCCATTAGAGCTCTTGGGTGACCAGGTGCATTGTCAATGAGCAGTATTATTTTGAAAGGAATCTTTTTTCTGAGCAGTAGGTGTAACAGTGGACTTAAAATATTCAGTGAACCATGCTGTAAACAGATGTGCTGCCATCCAGGCTTTGTTATTCCATATATTGAGCACAGGCAGAGTAGATTTACCATTGTTCTTAAGACCAATAGGGTTTTTGAAATGTAAGTGAGCATTGGCTTCAACTTAAAGTCATCAGTTGCATCAGCCCCTAACAAGGGAGTCAGCCAGTCCTGTGACACTTTGAAGCCAGGCATTGAATTCTCCTTCCTGGCTACTAAAAGTCCTAGATGGCATCGTCTTCCAATGGAAGCCATTCTATCTACATTGAAAATCTGCTGTTAATGTAGCCACCTTCATTAATTATCTGAGCTGGATCTTCTGAAGAACTGGCTGCAGCTTCTCCATCAGCACTTGCTGCTTCACTTTGCACTTTTATGTTATGGAGATGGCTTCTTGTCTTAAACTCCTGAACCGACCTCTGCTAGCTTCCAACTTTGTTCTGCAGTTTCCTCACCTCTCTCAGCCTTCACAAAATTGAACAGAGTTGGGGGGGGATTTGGTTTAACGGAAGACCATTTTCACTTTTTTTTTTTTTTTTTGAGACTGAGTCTCGCTCTGTAGCCCAGGCTGGAGTGCAGTGGCGCAATCTCTGCTCACTGCAACCCCCACCTCCCAGGTTAAAGCGATTCTCCTACCTCAGCCACCCATGTAGCTGGGATTATAGGCGCGCACCACCACACCCAGCTAATTTTTATATTTTTAGTAGAGACTGGGTTTCACCATGTTGGCCAGGCTGGTCTCGAACTCCTGACCTCAAGTGATCCTCCCACTTTGGCTTCCCAAAGTGCTGGGATTACAGGTGTGAGCCATGGCACCTGGCCCATTTAAACTTTCTCCATATCAGCATTAAGGCTGCTTAGCTTTTTTATTATTCGTGTGTTCACTGGAATAGCACTTCTAATTTCCCTCAAGAATTTTTCCTTTACGCCAGGCGCGTTTGCTCACACCTGTAATCCCAGCACTTTGGGAGGTTGAGGTGGGCGAATCACGAGGTCAGGAGATCGAGACCATCCTGGCTAACACAGTGAAACCCCATCTCTACTAAAAATACCAAAAAACCCCAAAAAATTAGCTAGGCATGGTGGTGGGCACCTGTAGTCCCAGCTACTCGGGAGGCTGAGGCAGGAGAATGGCATGAACCCGGGAGGCGGAGGTTGCAGTGAGCCGAGATAGCACCACTGCACTCCAGCCTGGGCGACAGAGCAAGACTCTGTCTCAAAAAAAAAATTTTTTTCCTTTACATTCACAACTTGGCTGTTTGGCACAAGAGGCCTAGCTTTCAGCCTGTCGTGCCTTCCAACATGCTTTCCTCACTACGCTTGATCATTTCTACCTTATGATTGAAAGTAAGAATCTTAGCAAGGACTTAGTGGGCATTGGTAGGGTTATTAATTGGCCTAATTTCAATGTTGTTGTGTCTCAGGCAATAGGGAGGCCCAAGGAGAGCGAGAGAGACTAGGGAATGGCCAGTCAGTGGTGAGTGAGAACACATACAACTTGTATCAATTAAGCTCACCATAAGTGGGTGCAGTTTGTAGCACTCCAAAACAAAGATCAGTAGTAACATCAAAGATCACTGATCACGGATCACCATAACAGCTATAATAATAATGAGAAAGTTTGCAATATTGTGAGAATTACCAAAATGTGACAAAGAGACATGACTTGAGTACGTGCTGCTGGAAAAATGGTGCCAATGGACTTGCTCGAAGCAGCGATGCCACAAACATTCAATTTGTGAAAAGTACAATATCTGCAAAAATCAATAAAGCAAATTACAATAAAATGAGCTCTGCCAGTACCAAAATACCAGAATAGTAGTTTATTAGCATTACCATGGATATTGAGACCGCTGGGAATATCTCTGAGGTCCTCTATGTCTGTGTCTGATAAATGTCAGAATGGATAACATTGTGAACTGAAAAAGTGTATTTCAACTTAGAGTTCCCTGAAATTGTTTTCTCATTCATTGATTCAACAAATAGTTACTGACTATGCTGCATGCATAGTTCTGGGGGCTTGGGATACGTTAGTGAAGGAGATTTCTGCCCTCAGGGAGCTAATGTTCTCATAGTCATTAGGGAGGCAGATAGCAAACATGTGACCACAGAGTATGTTAGCCGGTGAGAGGTGCTCTGTGGGCTGAGGGAGTTGCAAGTTTCCTTATGGTGGACAGGACAGGCCTAACAGAGGAATTGGCTATTGTGCAAAGATCTGGAGTTGGTGAGAGTTGGCTGTGAGGATGCCCGGCGGAGGAGCCTAGTAGTCAGAGGGACTGGCCAGGGCAGAGCTCCTGAGGCTGGGCATCTTTGGCCTGCTCAAAGGACAGCAAGGAGGGCTGGATGGCTGGAGCAGAGTGAGCTGCGGGGACAAATATGAGATGAGGTTAGAGAGGAAATGAGTGACCAAGGTCACGTGGGGCCTTGCAGGCTGGCATGAGGACTTTACCTTTACTCTGTGGGAAAGGGAGAGCAGGCTTTCCAGCAGTCACACTTGAGATGATCATCGGGCTGTGTTGCATGTAGGTAGCCGGGCACTTGGGGCCTGGAAGGTCGCTGTGATCCTTTAGGTGAGAAGTGAGGGTGGCTTAGACCTGGGCGGCAGCCATGATGGAGTAAGAAGTGATCTTTCCTTGTCTTCTGCCCTTTCCTGTCTTTCCCTTGCTTTATTTATTAATCTTTATGTGTTGAGCACTACTGTGGTGGCAGGCGTGATGGTACATCTGTGAATATCTGGGTGGACAAAACTAACATTGTCTCTGTTTTCATAGAGCTTGTATTCTAGTGAGAAGCAGACAGACAATGGAAATGTCAATACGATGATGCTGTGCTGAGATGTCTGAATGCCTCAGAGTGCCCTGGGGTAAGGGGAGGGGAGGGTCACTGCCTACTTTTGCTGGAGTAGTTGGGTAGTCTGAGTGAGGAGGGAACATTTAACCTGAGAACCGAAGGATGGAAACACCGTCTAGTAATGTGAAGCATAAAAGTGGTGAGGCTGAAGGGAGCATTCGGTCATGGGGTATATGCTGAGGCCCTGATCTGCATCCGACTGTACAGGCAGGAGAGTTCTGTGCGTCCAGGCACACAACAGCCTCTTAATGGGTCTGCTCACTTGCACGGCTGCTCTCCTCTGATGAACCTACACACGGTAGTCAGAATGACCTTTTAAAAATGTTAGATTATGTCTTCCCACTGCACTTAAATCCAAATCAACAGCCTTCCTGCTTCTTCAACCTCACTTCATGCCCTCCTCCCAGGTCCCTGGGCTCTACCACCACAGCCCCCATTGGGCTCCTGGACACACAGGACTCTTCTTGGACTGTGGTGGTGGCAGAGGGTATAGAGTGATAGGATTCGACATGTCAATGGTAGAAATGCCAGGGCTTGTTGATAGATGGTTATAAGAGTAAGAGAGGAGGCTGGGCGCAGTGGCTCACGCCTGTAATCTCAGCAATTTGGGAGGCCGGGACTGGTGGATTACCTGAGATCAGGAGTTCGAGACCAGCCTGGCCAGGGTTTAGTAGAAACGCTGTCTCTACTAAAAATACAAAAATTAGTTGGGTGTGGTGGTGGGCTCCTGTAGTCCCAGCTACTCGGGAGACTGAGGCAGGAGAATCACTTGAGCCCAGGAAGCGGAGGTTGCAGTGAGCCGAGATTGTGCCATTGCACTCCAGCCTGGGTGACGGAGTGAGACTCCGTCTCAAAAAAAAAAAAAGAAAAAGAAAAAGAATAAGAGAGGGATTCAGATATTAACACAGAATTAAGCTTGCACTTCTGGCTTGAGCGTTTTGAGATGGGATCTCCTGTCACCCAGGCTGGACTGCAGTGGTGCAACCCACAAGGCTCACCGCAGCCTTCACTTCTGGGCCCAAGTGATCCTCCCACTTCAGCCTCTGAAGTGGCTAGGACCACAAGCATGCACCACCACGTCTGGCTAATTTTATTTGTAGAGACGGGAGTCTCACTATGTTGCCCAGGCTGGTCTCAAACTCCTGGACTCAAGTGATCCTCCTGCCTCGGCCTCCCAAAGTGCTGGGATGATAGGTGTGAGCCACCACACTGGCCTGGCTTGAGCATTTAAATGGATGGATGGTGGTTCCTTTTACTGAGAGTCAAACGGCCTTTAATAAAAAGAAGGGAGCTATTTCTGCCAGCAAAGTAAAGGCCTTGGCGGGGGAGAAATGATTTAGGAAAACTAGGTTGTCACCTGGGAGGTGCAGGAATGTCAGAAGAGAATGAATGTTTAAGACAGTTCAGAGAAGCTGGGGGCACAAGCCACTCAAGCAGCACCCAAGGATCGCCTGCCAGCAGGGTGCCCTCTTGGTGTCTGTGATCATTAATCCATCTAGAATGAAACTGGTCAATGTGGTGTCCCTCAGCCAAGTTCTCTTCCTTGTTCCCTTTTCTTGTTTCCTGTCTTCCAGTGATCCATAACTTGGAAATGAAATATATACTTTTATTACCTGTTGAATATAATCCTTATATTTCCTTATTTCAAAATGGTAAACTTATCATTGGTATGGTGAATTACATATAATTTATTTATTCATTTTTTTTTAAAATTTTTGAGATGGAGTCTCACTCTGTCACTCAGGTTGGAGTGCAATGGCGTGATCTCAGCTCACTGCAACCTCTGCCTTCCAGGTTCAAGCGATTCTCCTGTCTCAGCCTCCCAAGTAGCTGGGACTACAGGCGCGTGCCACCACACCTGGCTAATTTTTGTATTTTAGTAGAGACAGGGTTTCACTATGTTGGCCAGGCTGGTCTCAAACTCCTGACCTTGTGATCTGCCCGCCCTGGCCTCCCAAAGTGCTGGGATTACAGGTGTGAGCCACTGCGCCCAGCCGAATTACACATAATTTAAAACAAAATTTGTTGCATTGAACTGAATGTTGAATTTTTCTTTGTAAAACATCTCCATCACTAAATTTTCACTGTGGTCTGCAAATTAATTTATTTGCTTAATAGAAAAAATAATTTTCAGCGCTGGACATGGTGGTTCACACCTGTAATCCCAGCACTTTGGAAGGCTGAGCCTGGGAGTTTGAGACCAGCCTGGGCAACACAGCCAGACCATGTATCTACAAACTTTTTTTTTTTTTTTAATTAGCCAGGTGTGGTGGCACACACCTATAGTCCCAGCTACTTGGGGGACTGAGACAGGAGGATCACTTGAGCCCAGGAATTCGAGGCTGCAGTGAGCTATAATTGTAACACTGCACTCCAGCCTGGGCAACAGAGTGAGACCCTGTCTCTGACCAAAAAACAAACACACAAACAAAATAAAAAACCTAATAAAATTAATTAGAAATGTGATGAGATATGGGATGTCCATTAGTGATAATGAAAGCCATTGCAACTGAATGCTCTTTCAGGAGTTCTGAAAGCAAACAAATGTTAAAGAAACAGAAAAATAACACCTTTAAAATGTTTTAGATATGTTGCTTTTATTCAAAAGAATAAAATGCTTGACAAACTCTTTAATCACAAGGTTTGAACCAAACCACCAGTCTTCTACAACAACTCTGTGAGGTAGGTATCTGCATAGCCACAACGGATCCACAGAGTCCTTTCTTCCCTTGTACCTCTCAAACGCTGAGAATTGTAGTAGTTGAAACCACTGTTCTAGTGGGCAGTTAGAACAGTTGTTTTCCCCATCTTGTTCCCCACAGAGCTGCCCAAGTTATTATCTGCTCCTGGGGTTGGACCATCTGTTTTATGACAGTTATGATATTGTTGTTTAAAAAAATCCAAATTGTTACTTTGATTTATATGATCTAACTCTGAATCACAGAAGTATTACTAGGATGTTCAAAACTCTGATTGACTCTACTTGCTTTAAAAACTCTCAGATCCCTTTTGCATTTATCATCGGAGATCGGTAAAGATGACAATAAGCAGGTCGAAAGTTCTGAGATGTTAGCACATACCCTTTTCACAATTTAGGAAGCTTTAAGATCATTTAGTATTTTTTTTATGTTACAAAATTTGGTATAATATACTTCTTTCAGGAAAGTCTTAGTAGTAACTCCAAATATTATAATTATTATAACCAGAATTGTGACACTTGGAGCAGAACGCATGCACACAAAATAAAATCCTGTCAGAAAATGACATCACCATTCCCCCACACCAAATGTATAATTGGTAGGAAATGCATTTCCAGTCTGGTACATGGCAGTGTGACAAACTCCTACTCACTCGCTTTTCAAGTTGGTGACTACAGCTGAAATCTTTTTCTGTGATGTATGCCACCCTTTTACCTATTTGATTTGGAAGTATAGAATTCGGATTCATGTCATTTCCACAGACCTTTCCTCTTAGGAGTGCCTAAGCTGTCTTACTCAGATGCAGGTATAATGTAGCACGAAACTTCCAAAGAACCAGTTTCTCTCTTGCCGTTCCTCTTAACAACTTTCACATGTATCTAAACATTCTATGCAGGAGTCCTACTAAGAGATTTTGGTTTAATGCCACTTTGATCAGTTATTTGTTGTATGACTTCATTCAAAAACACTTTCATCAATAGCATGGGGATTGTATCTATGAAAGGGAAGTTGGTGTCCTGCGTTCCTCACAAAATTATCCAAAGGATAAAATGAAAAGTATGTGAGAAACCTGCTTTAATTATAATGTGCTATGTTTAAGCATTATTGTCTTTCTCTATGACAAGCAACAGCTCTGTCCTAGGTCCAAATTAGAAAAACACATATTGATATTTCATTCAGAATCTCATTAATTGGTAGCTGATCTGATTAGCTAGAGAGAATGTGACAGATTTTCTCCTTATCTCCCAGTCTGCATATAGTGAAGCTCACTAATAAATTAATGGATGATATTAATAGCAGTGATCCCAGATGACAATGCTAACACTGACTCCTGGGCATCCCCTCTCATCCTGCCATCATACATTCACTAATGAGCAATGCCAGCCGAAGTGAGTAAGATCTCCCAATACCATGTGGTATTGAGTCTTCTCAGATACATTCACTTGTTTGGCTCAAGACATGAATCTGAGCTGTGTGCTGCCATCCTGAGACAGTATTATAAAAATTTCTGACAACAGAAAACTAACCAAATTTGTCCAATCTGTTGCTACAGCTAACCAGTAATTTCTTTTGTCAAATGTAAATACTGTTCCCAGCACCTTCCTATTGGCTTGACGCTCAAAGACACGAAGAGTCACCTTCCTCAGAAATGCATCAGGCTACTCTGTGTTTGCAGCATCGCCCAGTTTCCTAAAACAATTTTCCCTTTACAAATTACTTTTATATCTACTACGAAAGGATGAGCTCTTGTTTAAATGTCTAACTGTGAACATCAAGTGTGCTGACTGGAGATAAATGTTTTTCATCTTTTTTTTTTTTTTTTTTTTGAGAGGGAGTCTCGCTCTGTTGCCCAGGCTGGAGTGCAGTGGCGCGATCCACCTCCTGGGTTCACGCCATTCTTCTGCCTCAGCCTCCCTAGTAGCTGGGACTACAGGCGCCTGCCACCACGCCTGGCTAATTTTTTGTATTTTTAGTAGAGACGGGGTTTCACCATGTTAGCCAGAATGGTCCTGATCTCCTGACCTTGTGATCCACCCACCTCAGCCTCTCAAAGTGCTAGGATTACAGGCATGAGCCACCCCACCCCGCCATGTTTTTCATCTTAATTATTCTATTGATTAAAATGTGTTCTGTAAACTAGAATATGATATCGAAGTATGAAGTTCAAGTTTCTTCTTTCAGTTTCAGCTGATAACAAATAATTAATTATACCAGAATGAAAAAGCAGAACTGCTCCAAATGCACAAAACTTAGCTAGCACTAAAAGAAATACTGAATTTTCCCCAATAGTATATAATATTTTATTGTAACAAAAATATTTAGATGAGTTTCACAGCTATATATTATCATATAGGTACCTGCTGAGAAGGATAAGGTGGATAAACTGACATTTAACAATATTTTACTATACATCTAATTAATCTAAGTAATTCTGGGGGAAAGAAAAATATATAAAAGCATCCCTTTTTATATAATTCCATATTTTTTTCCAGACAACATAGAATCAAGATACAACTGTAGATCATTATAATTCTAAACTTAATATTAGAACTTGAAACGTGAAAATTCCAGTTATACCTAGGTATTTGTCAAATGATAATCAAATGTTTGTCTTATAGTGGTTTTATATTTGTGAGATAATACTCCATTGCTTCATTGCTTTATACTGCCATGGGTTCTTCTGTTTGATGTTCTACATTAGCTCAGATATCCTAGTAAACTCAGTTTTGTTTTCTTTTTCATCTGGTTAGCCTTTGGGTTATCACTTCTCGATACATAATAGAGATGTAGATAAGCAATAAAAAGATGACAAAGAAATCATCTAGAAAGCCTAGAATTCCAAACAAGGCTTCAGGTACAAAATCTAGAGGTGATATAAGATAGAAAAAAGCTCCCATTAAACAAAGTATTATCCTGATGCGAAACATCCAGAAAAGGCCCCCGACTGAAAACATTTCCCTGAATGCGTGCCTCAGTAAAGTAGGTAGATCCATAATTCTCTCCATAATCTGGTAGAGGGAAAAACAAGTATTATGATTTAGCACCTAATGTGTCAGATTTCAAAATAATATAATTTTCTTACTATATGTAAACATTGTTAAGATGAGTTAAGATGAATTAAGGAGTTACACATTGATTGAACATCATATTTTCTAATTATGCATTGTGTTTAAAAATAGCTCTTTGAATACTAGTTCTTACAGAATAGATCTTACTGCAGATAATTGAAAGGCAACTAAAGTGTCACCAAGCTTAAAATATGGGATATAGTAATGCAAAACTCAAGTAACATCTGATTTGAGTTAGTAAAATAAACCAAAGAACCTAGTGCACAGGATTAGAGTCTGAGACTTGAGCTTAAGTCTCAGCTTTAAAGTCAGACAGATCTGGGTTTAAATTCAAAATCAATCACTTACTAGCCAGGTGATCTTAGGAACAGTTGCTTAACCTACTAGAGATAATTCAACAACTAACTGTATTTATGTGCAAGGACTGTTAAGAACCAAAAGGTTCCCTGGCAAGTGGACTAAAAATTCAAAAGAAAAAAATAACTAAAAGAGATACTGTGTATGAAAGACCTTTGTAACTTGCCAGACAATATAGAAGTGATTATACATTAAAGACATAGGAACTTTGATGGCTTAGTTTAAGAATAGCAGTGAAACTGATTCCTTCTGGTGAAATCACTTCCTCTGGTCATTCCTCTGCTATGTTTAACAATCTGTCTAACAGTCATACACCCAAACTCTAGATAGGCGTTTTATGTAACAAGTGCCAAATAAGTTGAGAGGGAGATGGAGACAAAAACGCAAAGAACCGAGCAAGTGAGGAGAAAATAGTTTTTGAAACCCCCAGACCAAGAGAAAATCATCTTGTGACTCCTTTTGGAACAATGGTCACCAAAGTACAAGAATGGTTGTTTCATAATCACTTCCTATGTTCTGTGGAAGAACTAGTATCTAAAGCAAAACAGCCTTACAGCTTTCACAAAGTTTATAGTAAATGACTTTAGATACTCTAACAAACAGCCAGCATGTCTTTTGAATACCTTTCTGTCCTTTTTCAGAGCTATTTTGTTCACTTGTAATATAGTATCATCACTTATACAAAATCTTTAATAATTAGACAAGAAATAATGAAATGGTTTAGTAAGAAATGTTTCTGCATAAACTTACTCCAACTTTGAAGGAAGCAGAATATTAAAGAGCTAAATGCCTTCTTTATATTATAATTTCATCACATACCAGGCTTTCTTACTCATTAAATATCTGACACAAAAAATAATAATTGAGTAATAGTATGCTTCACATTTTAAAAATAATGAAGGAAAAATTCTAAAGGCCGGATGCAGTGGCTCACACTGGTAATCCCAGCACTTTGGGAGGCCAAGGTGAGCAGATCGCTTGAAGCCAAGAGTTTTGAGATCAGCCTGGTAAAAAGGGCGAAACCCCGTCTCTACTAAAAATACAAAAATTAGCTGGGCATGGTGGCACACACCTGTAATCCCAGCTAGTCAGGTGGCTGAAATATGAGAATTGTTTGAACCCAGGAGACAGAGGTTGCAGTGAGCCGAGATCGCGCCATTGCATTCTGGCCTGGGCAACAGAGCGAGACTCTGTCTCAGAAAGGAAAGAAATGAAAAGAAAAATGTTAAATGACTTTATTAAAGTTCAGTGGTAGCTCTTAAGTTTGAAACAGTTTGCATGTTTAAAGAACCATCCTATTGATGTCACCGGAGGATATGTTAAAAAAAAAATTGCTGGATCAAAATTGCAGAAGAGGCTCCCAAATAATTATGGAGGACAACATGATTGGATTAAGTTTTTTCCTGCTCAATGAAAAATGGGTAAATCTACCCATTATCATCCATAACAGTTGAAATCTATGCCCTGAAATGTACATGACCTCACAGAACAAGGAACAATGGAGCATGAGCACATGTCTGTTTAACACAGAAGCATCTGAATAGCTTAATATATTCGGCTGGGAGCAGCAGTATCAATTCTTATCTTAACAGTAATTCATTTATTAAATTTGGCAGTGGTAAATAAATAAAAATGGTCCTTACCCTTATGAAGCTTTTAGTTTACTGAGAGAAAGATAACGAACAAGAATTGAGTGCTGTCTATGATAAACGCCATGAAGGAAAGGTACAGAGGGCAGCCAGAGAGCAGGGAAAGCTTCTCCAAGGAGGGTCTACTTAAGAAAGTTGTCATCTAAAGACTGGGAAATCACCATGACAGCAGAAGGACAAGCATTCCATGCAGAGGAAGTGTCAGGTGACAGCCTTAAGGTGGAAGGAGTTTGTGTGTGTGCTGAGAGCATAGAGCAGGGTGGCTGCAGGGTGGTGATTGAGGCGGTTAACAGAAATTTGGAGAGGGAGGGAGGACCAGATCGTGTGGCACCTTGTAAGCCACAGTAAGGAGTTGGAACATTCAAAGACATTGGGCCACAAGTGGTGGCTCATGCCTGTAATCCCACCACTTCGGGAGGCCGAGGTGGGAGGACCACTTGAGCCCAGGAGTTTGAGACCAGCCTGGCCAACATGGCGAAACGCCATCTCTACAAAAAATATAAAAATTAGCCGGGTTGTGGTGGCATGCACCTGTAGTCCCATCTACTTGGGAGGCTGAGGTGGGAGGATGGCTTGAGCCCAGGAGGCAAACGTTGCAGCGAGCCAAGATTGCACCACCGCACTCAAGCCTGTCTCAAAACAAACAAAAAAAAAATAGAAGTTTTCAAACACAAGAGCATCATGGTCTCATTTATGTCTGGAAAACATGTATCAGGCTGCTGTGGCAGGGAAAAAAGTAGAAGTGAGGAGGCCACTGTGGCTGCCATGAGCAGAGATGACAGGGCTGGACCAGCACAATGTCTACAGTGATTGAAAGAAGTGGACACAGGCTGGGCACGGTGGCTCACACCTGTAATCCCAGCACTTTGGGAGGCTGAGGGGGTGGATTGCTTGACCCCAGGAGTTCAAGGCCAGCCTGGGCAGCATGGCAAAACCCAGTCTCTACAAAAAATTAGCCAGGTGTGGTGATGCACCCCTGTGGTCCCAGCTACTTGGGAGGCTGAGGCGGCAGGATGGCCTGAGTCTGGAAGGTTGAGGCTGCAGTGAGCCGTGATCACACCACTGCACTCCAGCCTGGGAAAGAGTGAGAATCTGTCTCAAACAACAACAACAACAACAACACAGCCAAGACATTTTTGTTCTTTTTGAGACAGGGTCTCACTCAATCACCCAGGCTGGAGTGCAGTGACGTGATCCTGGCTCATTGCAACCTCTGCTTCCCGGGCTCAAGCAGTCCTCCCACCTCAGCCTCCCAAGTAGCTGAGACTACAGGTGCACACCACCATGCCTGACTAATTTTTGTATTTTTTGGTAGAGACAAGGTCTTGCTAAGTTGCCCAGGCTGGTCTCAAACTCCTGAGCTCAAGTGATCTGCCTGCCTCAGTCTCCCAAAGTGCTGGGATTACAGGCATGAGCCACTGTGCCCAGCCAGCAAGAATATGTTGATGCAGTAAAAATAATAGGACACCCCAAAAATAGAAAGAAAAGATAGGATTACTTATAGACCAGATGAGAGGAATGAAGAAGAGGAGGAAATCAAAACTGAGAAAAGAACAGACTATGTCAAGGAGGGAATCAGCTCAATACTCCACGTGTTAAGTTAGGGATGCCTGTGGAGCACCCACGCTGAAATGGAAGCGAAGCAGTTGGATCTACAGAGTCTGGAGCTCAGAGGAGAGGTCTGGGCTGTCCATATACATTTGCGTTTAGTACATTCTAGTTTTTGAAGTACTTATTCAGTTTTACATTTCTAAGAATGTGTTAGATTTTGATAAAAACAAGAATGAGCCAGTAAAATGTGCTAGTTTTTGATTTATCAAATACTTCTAGGGTAAGGGGAAGAAAGGTTATCTGTACAGTGTTCTGCTTTTAAATAGCTAAGATGACATATAAACATATCCCTCCAAACTTTTTTTTTTTTTTTGAGATGGAGTCTCACTCTGTTGCCCAGGCTGGAGTGCAGTGGCATGATCTCAGCTCACTGCAACCTCTGCCTCCTGGGTTCAAGTGATTCTCCTGCCTCAGCCTCCCAAGTAGCTGGGACTACAGGCACAAACCACCATACCCAGAGCTCATTTTTGTATTTTTAGTAGAGACGGGGTTTCACCATGTTGATCAGGCTGGTCTCAAACTCCTGACCTCAAATGATCTGCCCACCTCAGCCTCCCAAAGTGCTGGGATTACAGGTGTGAGCCACTGTGCCCAGCCTAAACCTGGAATTTTTTGGAGTTTCACTCTCGTCGCCCAGGCTGGAGTGTAGTGGCGTGATATCGGCTCACTGCAACCTCTGCCTGCCGGGTACAAGTGATTCTCCAGCCTCAGCCTCCCAAGTAGCTAGGATTACAGGTGCCTGCCACCACACCCAGCTAATTTTTGTATTTTTAGTAGAGACAGGGTTTCACCATGTTGGCCAGGCTGGTCTCGAACTGCTGACCTCAGGTGATCCACCCGCCTCCCAAAAGTGCTGGGATTACAGGCGTGAGCCACCGCCCCCAGCCAACCTGGAATTTTTTAAGGGAACATTTCAAACGGGGCTAGGGCAAATAGAATGAATCACAACTGTGAAACTTAAAGTTTTCAGTTGTAACTTTTCTCAAAAGACAAACGGTGTTTTAGTATCACATAAAAGTAAATAATTTTCTATTTCCCCCTAATTTTTTCTATTGCTTTTCTGCTAGTTTCTCTTTCATAAAAACTTTTATAATGCTGTTTGTTTTTTAAGAAAGAAAATTGTAGTCCTTGGGAAAGCTGTAATGTAGTGATTGGCAGCAATGAAGGTAAAAACTTGACCCAACACATATAATGAGATTTTTTTTTTTCTTTTTCTTTTCTTGTTTTTTGAGGAAGGGTCTCACTGCCACCCAGGTGGGAGTGCAATAGTGCGATCATGGCTCACTATAGCCTCAACCTCCTGGGCTCAGGTGATCCTCCAATTTCAGCCTCCCAAGAAGCAGGGACTACAGGCATGTGCCAACACTCTTGGCCAATTTTTTGGTATTTTTTCTAGAGAGAGGGTTTCATCATGTTTCCCAGGCTGGTCTCAAACTCCTGGGCTCAAGTGATCCACCTGCCTTGGCCTCCCAAAGTGCTAGGATTACAGGCGTTAGCCACTGTGCCTGGCCAAGGTTTCTCATAGTCAAAGAATACTTGTTGGTAAACCTCACTTTACAAAAGAGAAGAAATGTGTCTTCCTCTAACTTTGAACATGCTTTAGCATTACTTACAGATCTGGGTTGCCCTGAGAATCTCCGGTTATAATCATTAATATCCTGATGCAATCTCACAACATCCTGAGACTGATCATCTTCACCAAATACTGTTAGGAGTAAGGTTACCTGTATATTACAGAAAAAAAAATTATTTCAACTTTCTGCATCATTATGTTTTTTGCATTTTGTGTTATTATTCAATAGAATGATAAAGGCTTCTATATGTATATTTCGTTCATTCTTAAATAAAGGCAACCTGGGGGAGGGGAGTAAGTAACTGCTTTGCAATAAAATCCAATGCAGCATAGAATCTGAACTCCTGTAAAATAGACACCATATCTAACTACTGGTCTAATATTTTCCTGTCCACACCAGGGATAAATTCAGTAGTTCTCCATTTGGGCTAACAGATATTTGAAGATAAAAGAAGGATGAGGAAACATTCAGGAGGAAAGTGACATAAAATATATAACTGTCACTTTAAGACAGAAAAATTATGGTTTTCTTTTTCAGTATTAAAATAATGATTGGTTATTCTTACTGGTATTTGAAAGATCTTTGAATGCTACCAACCATAATATAAAGATTATGTTATTGCAGGGACCAGCTCTCAAACACCAATTCCTACTATAATAAAAGAAAGAAATTTTTGATATTGTTATATAACATAATACATTTAACCCTGCTTCCTTCATGGTTGTGATAACAAGGATATACAAATGCCCAGGACCATACTGGGGTAATCTGACGGTGACAGTACCTTGAAAAATAAATACACTTTAGGACATAGCACCCCTATAGAAAATGGTCACTAATGATTGTATGATGACATAAAAATGGGAAGGAGTGGTGGCCGATTTAGTTTTAAATCATTTAGTTGTTTTATCCTTCCTCAGTTCAGCTGTAAAACCAAGGCTTCCCACTGTTTAGATGCTTTCCAAACAGCTAAAAGAAGGCGTGACTAAGCACAGAAGGTGGTGAGAACAGCAGGTGCAGCCATCACTTCCTTCACAAATTTGTTAATAAAAATGCATTCTTTCAATACACATTAATGGAACACCTATGGTGGGCCAGGCACTCTGCTAAGTGCTAGGTATGCCAAAAAAAATGAAGTCAAAAGCTTGCTCCAGGGTGACTGCAACACCCACAATGAAAAGGGAGGAAGACCTGGCCGACAGCCTTACATGGCCCTGGGGCAGGTGCAAGAATGCTGCTGTGAGAGCGAGGATCTCTTCTGCTTGGGGTGGTCAGAAAGCCTGATACTGAGCCAAACCTGGAAATGGTGGTAGGACTGTGGCTGGTGTGCATGCATTCAAGGGGAGAAGTGGTGAATGTGTTCCAGTCAGAGGTGGCAGCCTGTGTATTGCTATTTCCATGACCATTTACTGAAGGGGCTACTGAAAACAGGAGGTAGAACAAGCATTTGCCATCTGTCTTGCCTCCAGGATGAATTACTCTTAGCTTAGGGAACCAACACCTATTATATTAAGACAACTTCATCCCGACCTTCTGAGCCTCTAGTCAATTTATGGATGGTACACAGGATACCACCGGCTACTGTACACATGCCCTATGAAAAGCCATGGGCAGAACCAAGAAGAGGGAGGGCCTGGAACTATTTTTTTAATGTAAGACCTACTCCCTGGTTTGGATGTTGCTGACTGAGAGCAAAAGATGCCAAGAGGTAGTACTGGCAAATAAGCTTCAATTTTTTTTTTTTTTAATTTTTTTTTGAGACAGTCTCGCTCTGTCTGCAGGCTGGAATGCAGTGACACCACCTCGGCTCACTGCAACCTCCACCTCCCAGGTTCAAGTGATTTTTCTGCCTCAGCCTCCCAAGTAGCTGGGACTACAGGTGTGCGCCACCATGCGCAGCTAATTTTTGTATTTTTAGTAGAGACTGGGTTTCACCATGCTGGCCAAGATGGTCTTGATCTCTTGACCTTGTGATCTGCCTGCCTCAGACTCCCAAAGTGCTAGGATTACAGGCGTGAGCCACCATGCCCGGCCATAAGCTTCAATGTTGACTGCCTTGTGTCACGCATCAAATCAGCCAGAGAGGCATATAGAAACATTAGTTTTCCTCCTGACCATGTGGCCACAAGTAAAATATGAAAGAGGCAGAATTTGGGAATGTAGAAGCAAGAATGGTAAGAAAATGACTTGGACCTCCCTCTTTGCACCAAAATAAGAGGGCAGTTGAGGGGAAACAGACAGCTACAAGAAAGGCTGAAGGACAGAGAGAGAGAGAGAGTGTGTGTGTGTGTGTGTGAACATTCCACCCACGGGTAAGTGGAGGAATACTTTTGTGTGTGTGTGTGTGTGTGTGTGAACATTCCACCCATGGGTAAGTGGAGGAATACTTTTTTTTTAGTGCAGTCCCATGATCATAGCTCATTGCAGCCTCAACCTCCTGAGCTCAAGCAATCCCCCCACCTCAGCCTCCCAAGTAGCTGGGACTACAGGTATACACCACCACACCTGGCTAATTTCATTTTTTAAATGTTTTTGTAGAGATGGAATTTCATTTTGTTGCCCAAGCTGGTATCAAACTCCTGGCTTCAAGTGATCCTCCTGCCTTGGCCTCCCAAAGTGCTGGGATTATGGGCATAAGCTACTACGCCCACCCTGTATTTTGATTTTAAATGAAAAATAAATATAAAGGAAATTATGAAAAACAGTGTACAACTGACACAATGTCCTATTTTGTCATACTTAAAGACTGAGAATGTTGGTTTCTCAGAATTGTTCAGTATTTCACTTCTCCAGTTTATCAAAGAAATGGAGAGAATTTGGCATGTCTCATCTGCAGTGACATTTCAGTCTCATGTTCATGCTTACTTACTGCCTCCCTCCTCAGGTGGCTTCGATGCTAACTGTCATGGTCTAAGCTGTTCTGGACAATGCAATGTGGCCATGTCTCTAAAAGGAACGAAACATTAAAAAAAAAAAATCATTATATACCATTTAAAGCTATCTGGGTCCTCACTGGAAAAAGACAGATTAAATATAAATTGAAAAGGAAAAAAAAATTTTTTTCAAAACAAGTATATGTAGAGGATATATGTTCAAGCCTGATTAAGTAGTTTGGTTATTCCTTTGCTTGTACTGCTACAAAGACTTTATTGGGATTTTTGGGAAGGATTCATTTACCAGTTGTCTTTCACTACAACTGTAGGATTTCAAATAGGATTCCCTTTTGTGGTGGTATCTCAGTGACAGTTTAAAAAAAATAATTGTGGGCCGGGTACAGTTAAAAAAAAAAAATCGTGGGCTGGGCGTGGTATCTCATGCCTGTAATCCCAGCACCTTTGGAGGCTGAGGCAGGAGGATTGCTTGCGCTCAGGAGTTTGAGACCAGGCTGGGCAATGCAGGGAGACCTCATCTTTACTAAAAATAAAAAAATTAGCCAGGCATGGTGGTACATGCCTATAATCCCAGCTACTCAGGAAGCTAAGGTGGAAGGATTGCTTGGGCCCAGGAGGTCAAGGCTGCAGGAAGCTACAATCATGCCACTGCACTGCAAGACCTTTTTTCAAAAAAAAAAAAAAATAATAATAATAATACAGTAACATCAAAGAAGATTTGGATAAATGAAGTTCTGCTAAAACGGCAATAATTCCAAATGTAGATACAAAAACTATAAAAATGTACAAAATAAACTAGCATAAATGATACTTTCTGCACAGAAAACATTACCGTTTGTCTACAGATTGGACAACTGATTGCCCCAAGCCATGAACCATATCGCCAGTAAGCAATAATGCAGGCACCTAATAGACAAAACAAAACAAACAACCCATTAATATTGATGTTTTAAAGTCCACATATCCTCAGAAAGATTCAACTATTTGAAATATTTTAACAGTACCACCTTATTTAAAAATACTTCTTACTTCATCCAGCCAACCCTTCAGGCAAATTCAAATCTAGTAAGAACTCCTAGCCATTAAAAATTTTTTTACTTAAATTCCAAGTTAAGGCCGGGCACAGTGGCTCACGCCTGTTATCCCAGCACTTTGGGAAGCCAAGCTGGGTGGATCACTTGAGATCAGGCGTTTGAGACCAGGGTGGCCAACATGGTGAAACCCCGTCTCTACTAAAAAATATAAAAATTAGCCGGATGCGGTGGCACACGCCTGTAATCCCAGCTACTTGGGAGGCTGAGGCAGGAGAATCACTTGAACCCGGGAGGTGGAGGTTGCAATGAGCTGAGATCATGTCACTGCACTCCAGCCTGGGCAACAAAGCAAGACTCTGTCTCAAAAAAAAAACCTCCAAGTTAAGCTACAGTTGTATACAATCAAAAGCAAGTATATATTAACTGACTTAATACTATGAAGCTTCATACAAAACATTATATTTCCTATGTAATATAAATAAAACAATAATTAAACATCATTGTAAATATAGCAACCAACAAATCAGAGCATAAATTTTCTGTTCTAAATTTGATATGTTACAAAACACAACTTTTAAAAGAGTTTAGAAAACCAAATTATCAATGTATTAACTAATAGTAATTAGGTATTAATAGTACGAGTGGCCAGGCGCGGTGGCTCACACCTGTAATCCCAGCACTATGGGTGGCTGAGGTGGGTGGATCACGAGGTCAGGAGTTCGAGACCAGCCTGGCCAACATAGTAAAACCCCATCTCTACAAAAATACAAAAAAATTAGCCAGGGGTGGTGGTGGGTGCCTGTAAATCCCAGCTACTTGGGAGGCTGAGGCAAGGAGAATCGCTTGAATCTGGGAGGCGGAGGTTGCAGTGAGCTGAGATTATGCCACTGCACTATAGCCGGGTGACAGTGCGAGACTCCGTCTCAGAAAAAAAAAAAATAGTACAAGCAAGGAATCAAAGGACACAAAAAGATTATATGCTCTGCCCTAATGAAGTTTAGAATCCAGTTCAAGAATTGAATCAACTCTTGCACTAGATGGATTGGATTTTTCTGCTTGAAGGTATTCATGAACAGCAAGCCAGCCGAAGATGGGCAACACAGCCTAAAGGAAGAGTCTGGAGACCTCAAGAAGGCACAGGTGTGCCAAGTGTATAAGCACCAAACTTCAGGCCAATAACAGGTGAAGGAATAGTTTTGAATACTGTCTGGGATTTAAGGGGCCAATCCACTTTCTTTTTTGTAGGACACCTGCATCTTCAACTATCCAGGTCCCACTGTGAATCTGAACTAAGTGCTAAGTGCTGAACTAGGTGTCCCTTCTCCCTCCAGGAACCTCTGTGTATTCTTGCTCTTGCCTCAGCAACCTGGCTTAGCCCTCATGTGTTCCTTATTCCTCCAGATCAAATAAGTGTTCAGAATTCAGAACAAGCAATGGCAATCCAATTGAGGAGACCAAGGTGACATACTCAAATCAATGTAGAAGGCAAATCTTCAACTGTGTAATATTAACTTGAAATACAAAAAAGGGCCAGGCACAGTGGCTCACGCCTGTAATCCCAGCACTTTGGGAGGCCGAGGCAGGCAGATCACCTGAGGTTGGGAGTTCAAGACCAGCCTGACCAACATGGAGAAACCCTGTCTCTACTAAAAGTACAAAATTAGCCAGGCTTGGTGGTGCATGCCTGTAATCCCAGCTACTTGGGAGGCTGATGCAGGAGAATCGCTTGAACCTGGGAGGTGGAGGTTGCAGTGAGCCAAGATTGCGCCATTGCACTCCAGCCTGGGCAACAAGAGTGAAACTCTGTCTCAAAAAAAAAAAAAGACCGGACGCGGTGGCTCACACCTGTAATCCCAGCACTTCAGGAGGCCGAGGTGGGTAGATCACGAGGTCAGGAGATCAAGACCATCCTGGCTAACATGGTGAAACCCCGTTTCTCCCAAAAAATTAGCCAGGTGCGGTGGCAGGCGCCTGTAGTCCCAGCTACTCAGGAGGCTGAGGCAGGAGAATGGTGTGAACCCGGGAGGCGGAGCTTGCAGTGAGCTGAGATCGTGCCACTGCACTCCAGCCTGGGTGACAGAGCAAGACTCCATCTCAAAAAAAAAAAAAAAAAAAAAAAGAAAAAGAAATACAAAAAAGGAGTGCAGAGAAGTATGCATTAGAAATTAACTTGTAGAGAAGAAAGGATTTGAGCTCAACTTCATAGGACAGATGAGATTTAGATAGGCAGAAAACAGGAGGGAGGACACTTCAGGTTTTAAGAACAGCAAGAGCAAATATCGGAAAGGAGTGTCACGTGGATTAGGTTCAAGAGGAGAAACGTATCTGCCTTCTCTGATGCCCATTTAATTCTCCTTGCCCAATCTTTCATAACTTTCCTGGTGATGAGCATTTCCAATAGAAAACTAAAAGATAAAAACTGAAATAAGTGTTTTATACTTTGTTAGCTACTTAAGTGAAAACCTTAAAGAAGAGACTGGAATGAGTGGATGAAGCAATGATGAGATTGGATTACTGAAAGAGCACAAGGTACAGAAAACCCTGCCATTACATGGTATGGGTTCCAAATATGCCATCTCCAACTGCACAAATAGCACTGTATCTAATAATTCTATACTATGAAGTTAGACAAAAGGGCAAACACAATTTATAGGGTGATTATATGCTACATGTTAAATTAGTCCCTATATGAAAATTTCCTACATTTTGGGAGCAATAATACCCTATCTCGAACACAACTGTTTAAACAGAAAGAAACAATAAAAAACTAGGTCTAGTGATTGGACAAATCGAAGTGGCTTTGAGTGTTTACTATTGTATGAACCACTAATCATGCAGAACTGAGCACAAGGATTGAAGATAAACCTAGGTTTAAAAATTTGGCTCTGTCTGGGGCTGGGTGTGGTGGCTCACATCTGTAATCCCAGCACTTTGGGAGGCTAAGGCAGGTGGATCACGATGTCAGGAGTTTGAGACCAGTCTGGCTAACATGGTGAAACCCCATCTCTACAAAAATACAAAAATTAGCTGGGCATGGTGGCAGGCGCCTGTAATCCCAGCTGCTTGGGAGGCTGAGACAGGAGAATCGTTTGAACCTGGGAGGCAGAGGTTGCAGTGAGCAGAGATCGCACCATTGCACTCCAGTCGGGGCGACAAGGCGAGACTCCATTTCAAAAAAAAAAAAAAAAATTGGCTCTGTCACTTAACAGCTGGGCTACTCTATTTGTAAAATGTATTATTATTTTTTTTGAGACAGGATCTTGCTCTGTTGCCCATGCTGGAGTGCAGTAGCATGATCACAGTCCATTGCAGCCTCAAGCTCCTGGGCTCAAGCGATTCTCCTACCTCAGCCTCCCCCAGTAGCTGGGATTGCATATGTGAGCTATTGCACCTGGCTAATTTCTTATTTTTTTGTGGAGACAGGTTCTCCCTATGTTGCCCAGGCTAGCTCCAACTCCTGGGCTCAAGCAGTCCTCCTGCCTTAGCCTCCCAAAGTGCTGAGATTACAGGCGTGAGCCACAGCGCCTGGCCTCTGCAAAATTTCTTCACATCTCTAAAGCCTGTTTCCTCATAGGTGGGGTTAGATGAAGTACATTAATGTCCAATACATAGGCATGTAGTAACTGATACTTTTCCCCTCAATCTTCTATGGCATAAGAAGCCACAGAAGATTTTCCTGAATCTGCAGATTCAGGAAAAATGAGGAATGGTGGAAAGCACTCCTTCCTGATAAGTAAGTGTGAAATTATTCCCTTCTTACCCCAAGGTATGCTCTAGGATTCTCATTCTCCCTCATTAAACCTCAAGAGGTTGAGAGAGAGACAGAGACAGAGACAAACAGACTGAGACTAAGACCTTTAAGACTTTTAGTACAAACTCAGAGTCAAAAGAGGCAGGAGGACTAAGGCAGGGTCTTGGGCAGGTTCTTGAGAGAAGAACCTTCCTGCCCTGGGAAGGATGAATAATAAATGAAACTCCCAAAAAGTGATGAACAAAGAGGGACTCAGTGAATCCCTCATGCTATGGATCTACTTGAACTACTGTCCAAAGAAACACATTTCTGTTTATGGGGAAGCTGAATAGTTTCTTTAACCTCTGAACCCATAGCGGCTACATGGACACACTAAATAGAAAATAAATAAGTAAGTATATTATTTAGATGCTAAGTATACTTGGTTGACAAGTAGAGCAGGATATCAGAGGTAATCTACCCTACTCACAAAATACAAAATGTGACAATGAGAAAATTGGGAATCCAGCCTTTGTACACATAGAGGTCTTGGTCTACACAGTCACTTTTCCCAAGTATAGTGTTGTTTGCTTACCACAAAAAAGATGTCCACAGTTGGTCTCCACTGGGAAGGAGGCTTGGTGCAGGCAGATGGGACAGTACATGTCAGTGTAGAACTGCTGTCGAGTGGCAGCAGGTGCATCCTAATAAGAACACAGGTGCACACATTGGAACACAACACATGTAGCCCTCAACAGTATCTCATGTTAAATTATATTTGAGAACAGAGTCAGCAGTGTGTAACCCTCATCAAATTGTAAACGTGCAATAGTTTAAGGTTATAATTTTAAGAATGTTATGAGACTATATTGTTTTTATTTAAGCTGCATGGTTTCCACTTTCCTTCCTAAACACAATTTAAAGACAAAAACTTAGATTAACTCAAGAGTTCATCTTTTACTCTACTGGAATAAGTAAATTATTCTGAGTAGCACAAGGCTGAGCTAGTGCATAAGCTAACAATAATAAATGTCGAGGTCGGGTGCGGTGACTCACGCCTGTAATCCCAGCACTTTGGGAGGCCGAGGCAAGTGGATCACTTGAGCCCAGGAGTTCCAGACGAGCCTGGGCAACATGGCAAAACCCCATCTCTACAAAAAATAGAAAAATTAGCCAGGAGTGGTGGTGGCATGCGCCTGTAGTCCCAGCTACTTGGGAGACTGAGGTGGGAGGTCACCTGAGCCTGGGAGGTTGAAGCTGCAGTGAGCTGTGACTGCACCACTGCACTCCAGCCTAAGTGACAGAGCGAGACCCTGTCTCAGAAAGAAAAAAATATCAAATGTCAAACTGTTTTCTAACTCTTCACTTTGTTTCATTTTCAACATATTTTTCATTTTAAAAGTGTTGCACATATGCAAGAAACATCTAGATATCAAAGACCTCACTAGGATGGATCATGAGGGCAAGGGATTTATCTGTAGGACTCATTATACCTCAGGACCTAGAAAAGACCTCAGGACATGGCCGGGCACGGTGGCTCACACCTGTAACCCCAGCACTTTGGGTGGCTGAGGTGGGTGGATCACTTGAGGTCAGGAGTTCGAGACCAGCCTGGTCAACATGGTGAAACCCTGTCTCTACCACAAAATACAAAAATTAGCTGGGCATGGTGGCGCGCACCTGTAGTCCCAGCTACTCAGGAGAGTGAGGTGGGAGAATCACTTGAACTCAAGAGGTGGAGGCTGCAATGAGCCGAGATCACACCGCTATACTCCTGCCTGGGCAACAGAGACCCTGTCTCAAAAAAAAAGTGTCTACATAACATATATTTTATGTTATGGTATTATAAAAATACTTATTTATCAAAACTTGTTTTAATGGAACCCAGCACAGATAAAGTTGCTAGCATGAAAAATATCTAATTACAGAAAAAAGTATTAAGTTTACTAAATAGGAACTGTTCTTAAGTGAGTCAGATTTTTGCCACTCAATATTAATAAACAAATTTAATAAATTTAAATAATAATAAATGTAACTAAAATTTCATACTTCCAAAACAGTCCTAAATCACTAGAATATTCTGTGATCCAAGGCTACACCTTGATGTTATAGTCACTTATGTCAGTTCAGTGCTACAAAAAGTGTACAGCACTTTATGTTCCCTTCTCTACTTTTTTTTTTTTTTTTTTGAGACAGAGTCTCGCTCTGTCACCCAGGCTGGAGTGCAGTGGCACAATCTCAGCTCACTGAAACCTGTGCCTCCTGGGTTCAAGTGATTCTCCTGCTTCAGCCTCTGGAGTAACTGGGATTACAAGTGCCTGGCTAAAGTTGTATTTTTAGTAGAGACGGGGTTTCGCCACGTTGCCCAGGGTGGTCTTGAACTCCTGACCTCAGGCGATCTGCCCGCCTCAGCCTCCCAAAGTGCTGGGATTACAGGCATGAGCCACCGCGCCCAGCCTTCTCCTTATTAATTTTTAAAGAAATTGACAAAAACCAATTAACAGTGCTGTCCAATAGAACTTTCTGCAATAATTGAAATCTTTATCAGTGCTATCCAATACAGTAGCCACAAGCCACATGTGGCCATTGTGTACTTGAAATGTGGCCAGTGTGACTAAAAGACTTAATTTCAGATTGTGTTTAATTTTAACTCACTTGAATAGCCACAGGTGGCTGGGTAGCTGCCATACTGGACAGCACAGAAGAGACTACATCGCCAGCCTTATTTTCACTCTGAGAGCTGTGTGCTGGGCCTCAGGAAGAGGTGAGGCAGATGAGTGGACACTGCTGCAAGGAGACCTGGAAGATTCTCCTCAATCTGGGGCCCCTCCATAGCTGAACCCAGTCATGAAATCGCTAGTGTGAGTGTTAGCAAATCTTAGCAGTCTTATATGTTAATGAGAATAATAATAGTTGCCTTACTTATGTCTAAAGATTAAATACAATTGTTGTTTGGGAAATCACTTTGTAAATTATAAAACACTATCTCAACATGAATTATGGGTAACAATTGTTACGGAACACAGTACTGCTAATAGGCTTAAACTATTCTGTTTTTTTTAGATGGAGTCTCACTCTCTGTCACCAGGCTGGAGTGCAGTGGCGTAATCTCAGCTCACTACAACCTCCGCCTCCCGGGTTCAAGTGATTCTCCTGCCTCAGCCTCCCAAGTAGCTGGGACAACAGGTGTGTGCCACCACGCCCGGCCAATTTTTGTATTTTTAGTAGAGATGGGGTTTCACCATGTTGGCCAGGATGGTCTTGATCTCTTGACCTCGTGATCCACTTGCCTTGGCCTCCCAAAGTGCTGGGATTACAGGTGTGAGCCACTGCACCTGGCCCTGCTTAAGTTATTCTTGTATCAATGAATATAAGTTCCATGAGGGTAGGAATTTTTCTCTGTTTAATTCACAATTGAATTCCCAATGCCTAGAAAATGTATGGCATGTGGTAGATGTTCAAAAAATATCTGGTGAATGGATAAATTATAAAATCCTTATTGGGGCCAGGCGTGGTGGGCTCACACTTATAATCCCAGCACTTTGGTTTTAGTGAAGCAAGCACAGCTCACTGTAGCCTCAACCTCCCAGGCTCGAGAGATCCTCCCACCTCAGCCTCCTGAATAGCTGGGACTATAGCTGTGCACCACCATACCCAGCTAGCTTTTGTATTTTTAGTAGAGACAGAGTTTTGTCATGTTGCCCAAACTGGTCTCGAACTCCTAAGCTCAAGTGATTCTCCCGCCTCGGCCTCCCAAAGTGCTGGGATTACAGGTGTGAGCCACCATGCCCAGACTAATCCCAGCATTTTGGGAGGCCGAGGTGAGAGGACTGCTTGAGCTCAAAAGTTGGACAGCAGCTGGGGCAACATAGTGAGACCCTGTCTCTTTTTTATTAAAAACAAACAAAACGCTTATTGGAACTGAAGTTTGATCAGTAGGAAAGGAATTTTTAATTTTGTTTCTTGATGTTAGATATCTCAGCCTGAAGGTGTACAATATCCTATTTATTCCAGGCTTCATAAAGTATATCTCCAATTCTTAGAGATTCCATCTGGTAAAAAGCAAAGAACAAACAGGAGAAAAGTTAGTTTTTCTCTTTGCCTCACTAGTTTTGTTGTTAAAACTTTGACAACTGAAGAAAAAAGGAGAAAAAAAAAAACCAAAACAGCCACCTCTTCTAGTTATTTCTTTGTAAATATTAAGGAGTATATGTCAGAAAAAATGGTTTTTCTACTACATTTCATTAACGTCAATTAGACAGCAATTATTTCTACGCTAATAAATAATAGGAAAACTGCTATCTTTTAAAGCAAATTAATAATAAACAAACATGAAGACATCTGAATAGATTAAGGCTAGGCAATTTGCCCATTCTTGCAAATATACAATCTATAAAATAATATAAGGTACTTCGAAGCCGGAAAGAAGCCCATGTTTCCAAAAAGTAATTTACTAATGTTTTATCACAATTTCACATGCAAAGGGAGCTATCACATCTACTCCTCAAATAAATACATATACAATACCTGTTCTGTTTGAAGCTGTTCTCGAAGTACCCTTACTAGCTCCTGGTTTTCTGGGTGAATGTTTTGATGTACATTTCTGTTGAATAGAATATAATAAATTTTGAATAGAAAATATTATCATATGAATCCATTTTCTTCATGGGTCTACTTTCTGACTTATAACTACTGGTAATTAATGTAATTGATGGCATACAAGCACTTCACTTCCAGGAGTGTACGTTTCAGGCTGTCCTGTGGTGAGTTCTTCTGAGATCACTGATCATTAGCCAATTTCAGGTTTAAGCAGCAAATGGTAAAATCCAGAGGCCTAGTACCTTGGAAATCTATTGTAAATGGAAGCTTACAAGTAATGTAAAGAACATTTGTTTCTTTGGTGAAATTTCTTCAAAATAAGCAGCTATCTAATTTTACCTACTATTATGCATTTGAACGCTTTTCCACATCTAATTAGATCCTTCTCCTAATTTTCAGGTATTAGGGGAGGGGAACAGAGCAGAAACTAAATTTAATGTAGAAAAGCCAAAACTTGGCCAGGTGTGGTGGCTCACGCCTGTAATCCCAGCACTTTCGGAGGCCAAGGCGGGTGGATCACCTGAGGTCAGGAGTTTGAGACCAGCCTGGCCAACATGGTGAAACCCTGCCTTTACTAAAAATACAAAAATTAGCCGGGCTTGGTGGCGGGCACCTGTAATCTCAGCTACTCAGGAGGCTGAGGCAGGAGAATTGCTGGAACCCGGGAAGCAGAGGTTGCAGTGAGCTGAGATCGCACCATTGCACTCCAGCCTGGGCCGACAACAGTGAGACTCCATCTCAAAAAAAAAAAGGAAGAAAAGCCAAAACTTAACATGTCACTAATAGCTTGACATTAACAATTAAAATGGTAAATCAAAGGCAAGCGGTTAGTGGCTAATATAAATGGATGGGATAAAACATTCCATATTGAAAGTCAGATGTTGGCTGGGCATGGTGGCTCATGCCTGTAATCCCAGCACTTTGGGAGGCCGAGGCCGGTGGATCACCTGAGGTTGGGAGTTCAAGACCAGCCTGACCAACATGGAGAAACCCTGTCTCTATTAAAAATATAAAATTAGCCGGGCTTAGTGGCGAATGCCTGTAATCCCAGCTACTCAGAAGTGCTGAGGCAGAAGAATCGCTTGAACCCGGGAGGTGGAGGTTGCGGTGAGCCAAGATCACGCCATTGCACTCCAGCCTGGGTAACAAGAGCAAAACTCCATCTTAAAAAAAAAAAAAAAAGAAAGATGTGTTGGTCAGGCTGGTAGGTAGGGTGGGGGCGAAGCGTTACATGTTATCACAGCTTAATTTCATTTGACTATTGATGTATCCTCTAAACGTAAATGTCTTGAACAAGAATATTTTAAGTCTACACAGTCCCATGGTTACTCTACAGAGAGCCTTTACTCTCTGGGTAAGCCAATATCCAACAGAGATAAGGACCCTCATATCCGAATGTGATAGGGAAAAGTATAGAAATCCATCCTGTGATTATTCAATTGTTAGCAAAAAAACACAAATTTTAGAAAAATAAGTCAACTAAATATAACTGTTAGTTCAGAGAAGACATAAAAGCAATTTAAAGTCAAATATCTAAACAATGAAACAATTTGAACTCTGTTTAAGCCTGTTAAATCTTATTTTGTTGTTGTTGAGACGGAGTCTCACTCTGTCACCCAGGCTGGAGTGCAGTGGCACAATCTCAACTCACTGTAACCTCTGCCTCCCAGGTTCAAGCAATTCTCTTGCCTCAGCCTCCTGAGTAGCTGGGATTATGGGCATGTGCCACCATGCCTGGCTAATTTTTGTATTTTTAGTAGAGATGGGGTTTCACCATGTTGGCCAGGCTGGTCTCGATCCGGACTTCAGGTGATCTGCCCACCAGAGCCTCCCAAAGTGTGGGGATTACAGGTGTGAGCCACTGCGCCCGGCCTAAACCTGTTAAAGCTTGATGCATTCTTCATTTTAAAATAAGGCACATTCTTATGATTGAACAGATGATCTGTGAAAGAAAGCACTCACTATATGAAAGCACCCTGTCAAGGAGCAATCTAACTAGCAGAGGAACCATTTCATTAAAATACCAGTGAATACCTAGGTAAATGGCATTTCTCCATTCTTTGAGAGTAGAAAACCATTCCCTTTTCATTGGAAAAAAAATCGTGATGACGTTTCAGAGTACAGACATGAACCACGTGACTGGAAAGCCTCTCCTCTGGCTTCTTTCTATAAGAAAGAAGATGTAGGAATTCTTAAATCTGGTGGTAGAGTATTTAATATATATTTTAAAAATATATTTAAATGGAATATATTTTAAAAAATATTCTACCACCAGATTTAAGAATTCCTACATCTTGTTGTGAAGCCAAACAACAAGAACAAATAGCCCAAGCTGCTGAATACTGCCTGTAACTCCCATGATAATGGTATTTGGAGACAAAACCTTTGGGAGGTAACTAGGTCATGAGGGTGGTGCCCTTGTGATAGGATTAGTGCCCTTATAAAAAGAGACATGAGATAACCTGCTCCTTGCTCTACTCTCTTCCATGTAAAGACACAACAAGAAAACCACCATCTACAAACCATGAAGCCGAGTCTCGCTAGACACCAGATCTGACAACACCTTGATCTTAAGACCTCCCAGCCTCTCGAACTGTGAGAAATAAATGTTTATTGTTTAAGCCACCCAGTCTATGGTTGTTTTTTTGTGGGGGTTTTTTTTTTGTTTTTTTTTGAGACGGAGTCTTGCTCTGTCGCCAAAGCTAGAGTGCCATGGTACAATCTCAGCTCAATGCAACCTCTGCCTCCTGGGTTCTAGTGATTCTCCTGCCTCAGCCTCCCAAGTAGCTGGGACTATAGCTGCACGCCACCACACCCTAATTTTTGTATTTTTACTAGAGACGGGGTTTTACTGTGTTAGCCAGGATGGTCTCGATCTCCTGACCTCGTGATCTGCCTGCCTCGGACTCCCAAAGTGCTGGGATTACAGGCGTGAGCCACTGTGCCCGGACTTTTTTTTTTTTTTTTTTGAGACAGAGTCTTGCTCTGTCGCCCAGGCTGGGGTGCAGCGGCACCATCTCAGCTCACTGTAAGTTCTGTCTCCCGGGTTCATGCCATTCTCCTGCCTCAGCCTCCCGAGTAGCCTGGCGAATTTTCTGTATTTTTAGTAGAGACGGGGTTTCACTGTGTTAGCCAGGATTGTCTCGATCTCCTAACCTCGTGATCCGCCTGCCTCGGCCTCCCAAAGTGCTGGGATTACAGGCGTGAGCCACTGCACCTGGCCTGTTTTTGTTTTTGAGACAGATCTTGCTCTGTTGCCAGGCTGGGGTGCAGTGGCACAATCTCGGCTCTGTGCAACTTCACTCCCGGGTTCAAGTGATTTCCAGCTAATTTTTACATTTTTAGTAGAGTTGGGGTTTCACCATGTTGGCCCATGTTGGCCAGGCTGGTCTTGAACTCCTGACCTCAAGTAATCTGCCTGCCTCGGGCTCCCAAAGTGCTAGGATTACAGGTGTGAGCCACCGCACCCAGCCTATGGTTATTTGCTATAACAAGCCAAACTGATTGAGACAATGGTCAAATACTTTTTGACAAGGGTGCCAAGACCATACTTATTTGTTGAAAGTACCCTCTTTCAACAAATAAGTGCCAGAAAACTGAATATCCATATTAAAAATATAAAAACTCAAAATGCATCAAAGGGCCAAACTTAAGAGTTAAAACTATACAAATTTTAGGAAAAAGCAAGAAAATATTCATGCCATTGGATTCTGGCAATGATTCCTTATATATAAGACAAAAGCACAGGCCAAAAAAAGGAAAAAAACACAAAGATGACTTCTCAAAATCAGAAACTATGTATATCAAAGGGCACCTAAGAGAGTAAGAAGAATATCCACAGAAAGGGACAAAATATTGGCAAATCATATACAGGAAATCCTGATTTTATTTTGTTTCACTTTATTGCACTTAGCAGATATTGCGTTTTTTACAAACTGAAGGTTGTGACAACTTTGTGTTGAGCAAGACTATTGGCATCATTTTTCCAACAGCATGCACTTGCTTCATGTTTCTGTGTCATATTTTGGTTATATTTGCAGTCAATCAATCAATCAACGTTGTGTATGCTGTGACTGCTCTATTGACCAGCCATTCCCCAGTCTCTCTCCCTCTCCTCAGACCTTCCTATTCCCTGAGGCATTGACAATATTGAAATTAGGCCAACTAATAAATAACTCTATAGTGGCCTCTAGGTGTTCAACTGAAAGGAAGACTTGCATGTCTCTCACTTCACATAAAACCTAGAAATGATTAAGCTTTGTGAAAAAGACATGTAAAAAGTCGAGCTAGGGCAAAAGTTGTGCTAGTTGGCCAAGTTGTGAATTAAAAGGAAAAATTCCTGAGGGACATTAAAAGTATTACTCAAGTGAACACATAAATGATAAAAAAGCAAAACAGCTTTATTGCTGACATGGAGAACGTTTGAGTACTCTGGATAGAAGATCAACCCAGCCACAACATTTCCTTAAGCCAAAGCCTAATCCAGAGCAAGTCCCTCCCTCTCTTCAATTCTGTGAAGCTGAGGGAGGAGGGAAGCTACAGAAGAAAAGTTGAAAGCTAGCAGAGGTTGGTTCATGACATTTAAGGAAAGACGAAGTGCAAACTTTTATTTTATGGAATAGCAAGTGCTGATGGAGAAGCTGCAGCAAGTTATCCAGATCTAGCTAAGATAATTGATGAAGGCGGCTACGCTCAACAACACATTTTTATGTAGAAGAAACAGTTTTTCCTTGCAAGAAGATGGCATGTAGGACTTTCACAGCTAGAGAGGAGAAGTCAATGCCTGTCTTCAAAGCTTCAAAGGCCAGGCTGACTCTCTTGTTAGGGGCTAATGCAACTGGTGACTTTAAGTTGCAGCCAATGCTCATTGACCATTCTGAAAATCCTAGGGCCCTTGAAAATTATGCTCATCTACTCTGCCTGTGCTCTATAAATGCAACACCAATGCCGGGATCACAGCACATCAGACTATTTAAACCCACTGTTGAGAGACCTACTGCTCAGAAAAAAGACTTTCTTTGAAAATATTACTGCATACATCTGTGTAGTGTATTAACAAAAAAATTTGTTAAAAAGAAAATATCACTGCTCATTGATAATACACCTAGTCACCCACGAGCTCTAATGGAGATGTACAAGGAGATGAATGTTTTTTTCATGTCTCCTAACACAGCATCCATTCCACAGCCCCATAAATCAAGGATTATTTTGACTTTCAAGTTTTATTACTTAAGAAATACACTTTATGTAGCTGCCATAGATAGTGATTCCTCTGATAGATCTGGGGAATCAATTGAAACCTTCTGGAAAGGATCCCCCATTCTAGATGCCATTAGAACATTCTTTTTTTTGGCCAGGTGTGGTGGCTCATGCCTGTAATCCCAACACTTTGGGAGGCCGAGATGGGCGGATCATGAGGTCAGGAGTTTGAGACCAGCCTGGCTAACACAGTGAAACCCCATCTCTACTAAAAATACAAAAATTAGCCGAGCACGGTGGCACGTGCCTGTAGTCCCAGTTACTTGGGAGGCTGAGGCAGGAAAACAGCATGAACCCGGGAGGCGGTGGTTGCAGTGAGCCAAGATCATGCCATGCTACTGCACTCCAGCCTGGGCAACACAGTGAGACTCCATCTCAAAAACAATAAAGAAAGAATAAAATAACTTTTTTTTTTTTTTTTTTTTTTTGAGACAGAGTCTCGCCCTGTTGCCCAGGCTGGGAGTACAGTGGTACACTCTTGACTTGCCGAAACCTCTGTCTCCCAGGTTCAAGCAATTCTCGTGCCTCAGCCTCCCAAGTTGCTGGGATTACAGGTTTGTGCCACCGTGCCTGGCTAATGTTTGTATTTTTAGTAGAGACAAGGTTTTGCCATGTTGGCCAGGCTGGTCTCAAACTCCTGGCCTCAAGTGATCTGCCTGCCTTGCCCTCCCAAAGTGCTGGAATTACAGGCATAAGCCACCATGCCCTGCCAAGAACATTAATTCATGGGAGGAGATCAAAATATCAACATTAACAGGAGTTTGGAAGAAGTTGACTCCAGCCCTCATGGATGACTTTGAGAGGTTCAAGACTTCAGAGGAAGAAGTCACTGCAGATATGGTGGAAACAGCAAGGAAACTAGAATTAGAAGTGGAGCCCAAAGATGTAACCAAACTGCTGCATCATGACAATACTTGATCAGATGAGGAGTTGCTTCCTATGGATGAGCAAAAGAAGTGGTTTCTCAAGATGGAATCTAATCCTGGTAATGACATTGTGAGCATTGTTGAGATGACAACAACGGATTTAAAATATTACATAAATGAAGTTGATAAAGCAGAAGCAGGCAGGGTTTGAGAGGACTGACTCCAGTTTTGAAAAGAAAGTCTGTGGATAATATGCAATCAAACTGTATCACATGCTACATACAGAGAAATCTTTTGTGAAAGGAAAAGTCAGTCAATGTGTCAACTTTATTTGTTGTCTCATTTTAAGAAATTGCCAGCCAGGCGCGGTGGCTCATGCCTGTAATCCCAGCACTTTGGGAGACCGAGGCGGGCAGATCATGAGGTCAGGAGTTCAAGACAAGCCTGACCAACATGGTGAAACCCCATCTCTATTAAAAATACAAAAATTAGCTGGGCATGGTGGTGCACACCTGTAATCCCAGCTACTCAGGAGGCTGAGGGAGGAGAATTGCTTGAACCTGGGAGGTGAAGGTTGCAGTGAGCTGAGATCACGCCACTGCACTCCAGCCTGGGCGACAGAACGATACTCTGTCTCAAAAAAAAAAAAGAAATTGCCACAGCCACCTCAACTGTCAGCAACTACCACCCTGATCAGTCAGCAGCCGTTAACATGGAGTCAAGACCCTCCACCAGCAAAAACATTTCGATTTGCTGAAGGTTCAGATAGATAACTGTTAGCATTTTTTAGCAATAAAGTATTTTATAATTAAAGTATGTACATTGTTTATTAGACATAATGCTGTTGTACATATAGACTATGATATAATGTGAACATAACTTTTATATGCACTAGGGAACCAAAAAATTCATATGACTCACTTTATTCGCTTTATTGTGGTGGTCTGAAACAAAACCTGAAATATCTATGGGGTATGACTGTATCTGATAATAATATCAGAATATATATAGAACCCTTATAACTCAAAAACAAAAAAGTAAACAACCCGATTCAAAAATGGGCAATGGTCTTGAATAGTCAATTCTCCATAGAAGACAGACAAACTGCCAGGTGTGGTGGTGTGCACCTGTAGTCCCAGTTACTCGGGAGGCTGAGGCAGGAGAATTGTTTGAGCCCAGGAGTTCTAAGCTGTAATGCAATATGCCACTTGGGTGTCTGCACTAACTTTGGCATCAATATGATGACGTCCCAGGAGCAGGGGCCCATCAAGTTGCCTAAGGAGGAGTGAATTGGCCCAGGATGAAAACAGAGCAGGTCAAAACTCTGGTGTTGCTATTTACAGGAGCAAAGACATGGAATCAACCTACATGCCCATCAATGGTAGACTAGATAAAGAAAATGTGGTGCATATACACCATAGAATACTATGCACCCATAAAAAGGAAAGAATGCAGCAACATGGATGCAGCTGCAAGTCATTTTCCTAAGTGAATTAATATAGAAACAGAAAACCAAATATCAGGGCCAGAAGCAGTGGCTCATGCCTATAACTTCCGCAGTTTGGGAGGCTGAGGTGGGCAGATCGCTTGAGCCCTGGAATTTGAGACCAGCCTGGGCAATATGGCGAAACACCGTTTCTACAAAAAATACAAAAATTAGTTGGGCATGGTGGTGCACACCTATAGTCCCAACTACCTGGGAGGCTGAGGTAGGAGGATCACTTGAGCCTGGGAGATTGAGGCTGCAGTGAACCATAATCACGCCACTGTACTCTAGCCTGGGCAACAGAGTAAGACCCTATCTCAAAAAGAAACCTCAAAAACCAGATAGATGAATGGCCACTAACCATGTGAAGTGATGCTGAACAACATTACTCAGTAGTGAAATACAAATCAAAACCACAGTGAGTTACTACTTCATACCTATAAGGATAGTTATTATTAAAAAAAAACCACACACATAGGGAATAACAGTATTGGCAAGGAAGTAGAGAAACTGCCATGGTGCCCTGCTGGTGGGAATATAAAGCAGGGCAGCTGCTGTGGGAAACAGTCTGGAGGTTCCTTAAAATGTTAAACATAGAAATTACTTTATGACCCAGAAATTCACTTGAAAACACAGACTCAAACAGATACTTGTACACCAGTGTTCCTAGCAGCATTATTCACAACAGCCAAAAAGTGGGAGTAACCCAAATGACCATTGACAGATGAATGGCGAAACTAAATATGGTTTCTCATGTACATACAATGAGAAATTTTAAATTTTAATATTTCTTAGAGACAAGATCTTGCTCTGTTGTCCAGGCTAGTCTCAAACTCCCGGGCCCAAGCAATCTTCCCACCTCAGCCTCCCAAAGTGCTAGGATTACAGGTGTGAGCACCATACCCAATGAAATATTATTTAGTGATAAAAAGGAAGGAAATTATAATACATGTTACAACATAAATAAACTTTGAAAATATTATGCTAAGTGAAACAAGTTAAACACAAAAGAACAAATACTGTATGATTCGACTTTATGAGGTGCATAAAATCGGCTCATTAATGGAGACACAAAGTAGAACACAGGTTACCCAGAGCTGAACCATGGGAGTTGCTACTTAGATGGGCATAAAGTTTCTGTTAGGGAAGATTAAACACCACATGATCAGGCCGGGCACAGTGGCTCACACCTGTAATCCCAGAAATTTGGGAGGATGAGGTAGGTGGATTGCTTGAGCCCAGGAGTTCAAGACCAGCCCGGGCAACATGGCGAAACCTTGTCTCTACCAAAAATACAAAAAAATAGCTGGCCATGGTGGTGTGTGCCTGTGGTCTCAGCTACATGGGAGGCTGAGGTGAGAGGATCATTTGAGCCTGGGGGGCGAAGGTTGCAGTGAGACAAGATGGTGCCACTGCACTCCAGCCTGGGTGCCAAAGAGAGAAACTGTCTCAAGAAAAAAAAAAAGAAAAATCACATGTTCTGACTTATAAGTGGGAGCTAAACATAAAGATGGAAATAATAGACATCAGGAACTTCAGTGGGGAGACTGAAAGGGGGCAAGGGTTGAAATACTACCTATTGAGTACAGTGTTCACTATTTGGGTGATGGGTTCACTAGAAGCCACCATTATTACACAACATACCCATGTAAAAGATCTGCACACACACCCCCAACATCTAAAATTTAAAAATAAAAAAAGTTTGGGACGATGAGGAAGTTCTAGAAGTAGATGGTGATGATGGTTACACAACAATGTGAATGTACTTAATGCCATGGAATTACACACTTTAAAATGGTCTGAATTAGCCAGGCATGGCGGCGCGTGCCTGTAGTCCCAGCTACTCAGGAGGCTGAGGCAGAAGAATCGCTTGAACCCGGGAGGCAGAGCTTGCAGTGAGCCGAGATTGCGCCACTGCACTCCAGCCTGGGTGACAGAGTGAGACTCTGTCTCAAAAAAAAAAAAAAAAGGTCTGGGAATGATGGTTCACACCTATAATCCCAGCACTTTGGGAGGCCAAGGCAGGAGAATCACTTGAGACCAGGAGTTCAAGACCAGCCTGACCAACATAGTGAGAACCTGTCTCTACTAAAAAATAAAATAAAATATTTTTTTAAAAGTTTAACATGATAAATTTTGTTATGTATATTTTACCACAAAACCAAAACAGAATTAATTATAATGACTAAAAATCATCAAATAAATTACAAAAAAGAGACTTGTCTGAATTTTAAACTACAAATGCCACCCCTTCCCCAACACATCATGATTACCTCAGTAATCACGATTACTTCACTGATGACCTCAGACAATGTCCAAGTAACCGGGAGCACATTATGTAACTTGAAAAGATGTCACTGTAGACTGAGTGAAAATTTAATCATTTATCTCCACCCACTGTCCCAGTGGCCCCAGTTCTGCCCACTGCGCCTGGCAGAATAAATTTAATTCTTTTTTTTTTTTTTTGAGATGGAGTTTCGCTCTTGTCCCCCAGGCTGGAGTACAGTGGCGTGATCTCGGCTCACAGCAACCTCTGCCTCCCAGGTTCAGGAGATTCTTCTGACTCAGCCTCCGAGTAGCTGGGGTTATAGGGGCCCACAACCACACCCAGCTAATTTTTATATTTTTAGTAGAGACAGGGTTTCACAATGTTGGTCAGGCTGGTCTCGAACTCCTTACCTCCAGTGATCCATCCACCTCAGCCTCCCAAAGTGCTGGGATTACAGGCACGAGCCACTGAGCCTGGCTCTAATTCTTTTTTTTTCTATTGCTGCTGCACAAATTAAAATTTTAATTCTTTAACAAGACCAAGCCCTCATCACAAAGACAGTTTTACTGTCCAAGAGTCCCTTCCCTAAGCTAGACATCCCTCCTTCCTTCAAGCATTTTATATGATTTGTTTCCACAGCTTTCCCTATTTTGAGTCTCCCCTGAATGTTTTCCAGCTTAAAATGCTAGTCCCAAACCGAACATAATGCAGATTTGACCTTTAGCTATTAATTTTATAAAAGTAGCCTATACAGTTTTCAGCATCTACAATATACAATTGCCTTATTAAATGAATTCTTTTTTTTTTTTTTTTTTTTTTAGATGGAGTTTTGCTTGTTGCCCGGGCTGGAGTGCAGTGGTATGATCTCAGCTCACTGCAACTTCTGCCTCCCGGGTTCAAGCGATTCTCCTGCCTCAGCCTCCTGGGTAGGTGGGATTACAGGCACCCACGACCACACCTGGCTAATTTTTGTATTTTGAGTAGAGATGGAGTTTCATCATGTTGGCCAGGCTGGTCTTGAACTCCTGACCTCAGGGGATCCACCTGCCTCAGCCTCCCAAAGTGTTGGGATTACAGGCGTGAGCCACTGCACCCGGCAATAATGGAAACTTTTTAGTTTGGACTTCACATCATTCTAGTCTGGAGATGTGGAGAAAAAACTTTTATTATACAAATAATAAATATTCATAGTAGAGAAATCAGAAAATAATAGAAAAATATTTAAAATAAAATTAGCCGGGTGCGGTGGCTCAAGCCTGTAATCCCAGCACTTTAGGAGGCCGAGGTGGGCGGATCACGAGGTCAGGAGATCAAGACCATCCTGGCTAACACGGTGAAACCCCCCTCTCTACTAAAAATACAAAAAATACAAAAAATTAGCCGGGCGCAATGGCGGGCACCTATAGTCCCAGCTACTCGGGAGGCTGAGGCAGGAGAATGGCGTGAACCCAGGAGGCGGAGCTTGCAGTGAGCAGAGATAGCGCCACTGCAGTCCAGCCTGGGAGAGAGAGACTCCGTCTCAAAAAAAAAAAAAAAAAAAAAATAGTCTTCGCCGGGCGCGGTGGCTCACGCCTGTAATCCCAACACTTTGGGAGGCTAGGGCAGGTGGATCCCCTGAGGTCAGGCGAAAGAGCGAGACTCCGTCTCAAAAAAAAAAAAAAAAAAAAAAAAAGAAAAGATGGAGTTTTGTTCTTGTCGCCCAGGCTGGAGTGCAATGGTAAGATCTCGGCTCACGGCAACCTCCACCTGCTGGGTTCAAGCAATTCTCCAGCCTCAGCCTCCCGAGTAGCGGCACTACAGGCATATGCCACCACACCTGGCTAATTTTCATATTTTTAGTAGAGACAGGGTCACCATGTTGGCCAGGCTGGTCTTGAACTCCTGACCTCAGGTTATCCGCCTGCCTCAGCCTCCCAAAGTGCTGGAATTACAGGCACGAGCCACCGCACCCTGCCTCTCTTTTTAAAAATGCATCTGTGTAACTGAAACTTTGCGCTGTTTGACTAACATCTTTCCATCGCCTGAGAGCCACCATTCCGCTCTCTGCTTCTGTGAATTCACATATTTTATATTTTACAGTTAAGTGGGATTGTGCAGTATTTGTCTTTCTGTGCCTTATTTCAGTTAATATCATGTCCTCCAGGTGCATCCATGTTGTTGAAAATGGCAGAATTTCCTTCCTTCTTAGGGGCTGAAAAGTATTCCATTGTGTATACAGAGATCTATATACTCACACCACATTTTCTTCATTCATTCACTAGTGAACACCTAACTTGATTCCATATTTCAGCTACTGTAAATACTGCTGCAATGAACATGGGAGCACAGATATCTTTTCAACATACTGATGTAATTTCCTTTTGATATATACTACCCTGAAGTGTGATTGCTGGATCATATGGTAGTCCATTTTTAACTTTTTGAGGAACCTTCATACTGTTTTCCACAGCAACTGTGCCATTTTATACTCCCCAAAAAAGTGCACCACAGTTCCCTTTGCACCACACCCTCGCCAATGCTTCTTTCACCTTTATTGTTTTCATCTTTTTGATAACAGCCATCCTAAAAGATAAAAGGTTTTTTCTCATTGTGGTTTTAATTTCCATTTCCCTGGTGATTAGTAATGTTGAGCATTTTTTCATAAACCTTTTGGCCATTTGCATGTCTTCTTTTGAAAAATGTCTACATAGGTCCTTTGTGTATTTTTATTTTTTTGTTTTGCTTTTTTTCTGAGACAGGGTCTTATTCTGTTGCCCAGGCTGAAATGCAGTGGTATGATCATAGCTCACTGCAGACTTGACTTCCCAGGCTTAAGTGATCTTGCCATCTCAGCCTAGCAAGTAGCTGAGACTGCAGGATGCACCACCACGCCTGCCTAATTTTAAAATTTTTGGTAGGCCGGGCACAGTGGTTCACACCTGTAACCCCCCCGATTTTGGGAGGCCAAGGTGGGCAAATCAACTGAGGTCAGGGGTTCGAGACCATCCTGGCTAACACGGTGAAACCCCGTCTCTACTAAAAATACAAAAAATTAGCCGGGCGTGGTGGTGGGCACCTGTAGTCCCAGCTACTTGGGAGGCTGAGGCAGGAGAATGGCATGAACCCGGGAAATGGAGCTTGCAGTGAGCCAAGATCGCACCACTGCACTCCAGCCTGGGCGACAGAGTGAGACTCGGTCTCAAAAAAAAAAAAAATAATAATAATAATAGAAAAGGCCCAAGGACAGAGCCCTGCAGCAATATACGATGTCCTTCTATTTGGTGTATATTAAAACATTAGTCAGGAATCCTAAGAACAACCTGCTTAGTGGAGTTCACTTAACTCTGCTATCATCTAGTCATTATTTCCCCCATGATATCCACAGTGTATCACCAGTATTGATCACTCTGGATTATCACTCTATAAAATACCCTATTGAAATCAAGATAATGTTACCCTAATAAGAGACTACATTGGATCACTGCAACCTCTGCCTCCCAAGTTCAAGTGATTCTTACACCTCAGCCGCCCAAGTAGCTGGGATTATAGGCACCTGCCACCATGCCCAGCTAATTTTTGTATTTTTAGTAGAGACGAGGGTTTCACCATGTTGGCCAGGCTAGTCTTGAACTCCCAACCTCAGGTGATCTGCCTGACTCAGCCTCCCAAAGTGCTGGGATTACAGGCGTGAACCACCACATCCAGCCTAAATTAATTTTAGAATCAGGTGCAGTGGTGCATACCTGTAGTCCCAGCAACCTGGGAAGCTGGGATGGGAGGACTGCTTGAGTCCAGGAGTTCAAGTCCAACTGGGGCAATGTAGCGAGACCCTGTCTCTAAAATAAATAAATAGGCTGGGCGTAGTGGCTCATGAGTGTAATCCGAGCACTTTGGGAGGCTGAGTCTGGTGGATCACTTGAGATCAGGAGTTTGAGACCAGCCTGGCCAACCTTGTGAAACCCTGTCTCTACAAAAAATACAAAAAATTAGGGCCAGGTGCAGTGGCTCAAGCCTGTAATCCCAGCACTTTGGGAGGCTGAGGCAGGTGGATCACCTCAGGTCAGCAGTTTGAGACCAGCCTGATCAACATGGAGAAACCCCATCTCTACTAAAAATATAAAATAAGCCGGGCATGGTGGCGCATGCCTGTAATCCCAGCTACTCAGGAGGCTGAGGCAGGAGAATCGCTTGAACCCCAGAGGCAGAGGTTGCGGTGAGCTGAGATAGTGCCATTGCACTCTAGCCTGGGCAACAAGAGCGAAACTTTCTCTCTCAAATAAAAAAAAAAATACAAAAAATTAGCCATGTGTGGTGGCATATGCCTATAATCCCAGCTATTTGGGAGGCTGAGGCAGGAGAACCGCTTGAACTCAGGAGGTGGAGGTTGCAGTGAGCTGAGATAGTGCCATGGCACTCCAGCCTGGGTGACACACTGAGACTCTGTCTCAAAAAATAAATAAATAAAAAAGTAAAAAAATTAAATTAATTCTAATATTAGTTCCCTTTTTACTATACAAGTCTTTTTTTGCCTAAATTTTTCCATTTAAAACTGAAAGTATTTTGCACTTATTATCTATATCACCTACAAGTTGATGGATTTAATTATGAAAATTAAAGTTTTTTAAATTGTCATACGCCAATAGAAAATACGAATATTTTATTCAAAATGTGGATGATGAATTTAATTATTATTTGGTAAGACAGCTGATGACAGGAAATATATGTGTTAGCATTCAAAGCCCCATGGAAAATAAAATACCTTAGTAAACATCTACAATCACTGAGATCTGTTACTTGCTTTTCATATTAAATATTATACATTATTAGGGGTCAAAAAGTCAGCAGCCCTTGCAAATGTACTCAATTCTTTTGTCCTTAAATCTCACCTGAAAAGTGCATATACCAGGGTAGCAATCAAAGCGAAACTGACCACAACTGCCACAAGTACTTGGTCGCTTACTCCTTCTATAACTGAATCATCATCCAGTTTCAAACTTTGAACTTCACCTTGATATGTGGCCATTCCAGATCTAAAATAAGAAGAAACAAGATGAGAGTTACAAATGACACAGTAAAAATGAAATATACTAATAAAAGCAATGTAAATATAACTGACTTCTAATATATTTAGTTTCTGATAGGTTGCAATTAAGTACAACTCCAGTGGGGATTCCCCATCATGGAGTTCTTTAAAATTTGCCAGATACATTATTTTGTGGAGAACAAAATTCTATTTCTTTTTTTTTGGATGTAGTCTTGCTCTGTTGCCAGGCTGGAGTCAGTGGTGCGGATCTCAGCTCACTGCAACGTCCGCCTCCCGGGTTCAAGCAATTCCCCTGCCTCAGCCTCCCAAGTAGCTGGGACTACAGGCACGCACCACTATGCCCAGCTAATTTTTTGTATTTTAGTAGAGACAGGGTTTCACCGTGTTAGCCAGGATGGTCTCGATCTCCTGACCTCGTGATCCGCCTGCCTCGGCCTCCCAAAGTGCTGGGATTACAGGCATGAGTCACTGCACCCAGCCAAATTCTATTTCTTTTAAGGAAAACAATTACTATAATTTATCATTTATTTATGTATTTTTTTAAAATGTTTTTTCCTCTTCAAGCTTAACCCCTTTAAAAAAAAAAGCCATTCTTGGGCTGGATGAGGCTCACGCCTGTAATCTCAGCATTATGGGAGGCTGAGGCAGGCGGATCACCTGAGGTCAGAAGTTCGAGACCACCCTGGCCAACATGGTGAAACCCCGTCTCTACTAAAAATACAAAATGTAGCCGGGTGACGTGTGCCTGTAATGTCAGCTACTCTGGAGGCTAAGGCAGGAGAATCGCTTGAACCTGGGAGGCGGAGGTTGTAGTGAGGCCCAGATAGCACCACTGTACTCCAGCCTGGGAGACAGAGCAAGACCCTGTCCCCCACCCCCCAACCTCCCCACCCCCCACCAAAAACAATAAATAAATAGAAGCCACTCTTATCCAACTGCTCTCTTCTTATTCCTGAATACCAAATAAATTCTCTAAATAGATCAGATTCCTCTTCCCCCTCACAGCATGTGTATATCTTGTGGCATTTCCCATGTATTGATAGGAAAGGAAATATATTATAGTTTTCTGTAAGCATTCTCATATTCTCTAGCATATGCCCTGTATACAATAGGACCTAATAGATATTTGTTTAAATAAAAGTGACTTACCATACTTACAGTGTTAGTAATTTGAAAAGTAAAAGACATTTAGGCTATAGAACATTTATAGCTATACTAAAACTACTTGAAATAATGAAAATTCTGGTGCTTGAAAAACTATTTGCCCACTTGAAACTAAGTTCAGCTTATGGTTCAGAATTCTTTGAACTGCTTGGAATATAGAATCACTCTGATGCTGCATTTCCTTATGAATAGAAAAGGGAGGATAAGAAACTTCCCTTCGTACACTCTAAACTAGAGAAAAATGGTAGTACCCAATTCTATAGGTATGAGGGGAGATAGCCCAACCACACTGGAGTCCAAATATCACAGGTAATTCACATTTTTTTCAGACAAAACAGGAAGTGTCAAAGTCTTATAAGACACCTAAAGAGAAATTAAGGAAATATTCAATTAAATATATATGAATAATTAAAATAAAGTTCTGCATTTATGTAACTTACTGAGCTGAAAAAAGTTTTATTCAATATCACCACTAATCAGGTATTTTGAGTATAGACGTCTTAATACCTTTGAAAATAATCTGAACTGGCTGCAAGAAAATTATCACTCATGGAAGAAACCTGCGCAAACAGATGAACGGCAGCTTTCACCAGCTTTACACGGACTAATCGCCTGACATATGGAACTTTTAATGACTGGTTTCAAATAACCATTACGAAGGTGCACACCAGGAAACTCACAGAAACAGCTCTAATTGCAGTATTTTCATTCAAAAGAACAGTTAAATGAGCTGCCAACTGAACTGAAGAGCCTCAAATAAGCTAGGGGTGGGCCATGGAGTCAATTTAGGTTTTTATTTCATCAGTTTCCTCTCTTAAAATTAGAGATGCTGTAGCTGTTTCAAAAGTCCTGAGGGTACTGAGAACTACTTGCATCTGCTCAAAGATAACCCAAATGTTATCCCCTGCGTCAAGATTTCCAACCTCTAATTACCTCATGGAGCTGTGAAGGTTAAAACAAATTAACAGAGGTGAAAGTGCTTTGTAAGTTAAGTCTATCAACAAATGCATTGTAATTATTCCTACTCACATTTTCCCCTATGCTATACATTTAGGCAGTTTATTATTTTGTACTTAAAAAAATGCATTACATTTGCTTCTATGTCCTTCAAGGTGCAATCAATGGTAATGCGAATAAATTATACTGTACAACATATATATAATATATATTATATATAAATATTTAACTACTATGCGATTATATTCTTTTTTTTTTTGAGACTTTTTTTTTTGAGACGGAGTCTCGCTCTGTCGCCCAGGCTGGAGTGCAGTAACAAGATCTTGGCTCACTGCAAGCTCTGCCTCCCGGGTTCTCGTCATTCTCCTGCCTCAGCCTCCCGAGTAGCTGGGACTACAGGCGCCCCCCACCACACCTGGCTAATTTTTCCTGTTTTTAGTAGAGATGGGGTTTCACCGTGTTAGCCAGGATGGTCTCGAGCTCCTGACCTCATGATCCACCCACCTCAGACTCCCAAAGTGCTGGGATTACGGGTGTGAGTCACCGCACCTGGCCTGCGATTATACTCTTAAGATATTGCTTCATGTACATTTCCAAGAGCTCAGAGATCCAGGATATTTAAGTATTGCATGGCCATATTATTTTATTTGCATCATTTGACAGCAGATATTCCCAGCGGTGCTGAGAGGAAAAGAGAAGGGCACTGCATTTTCTTGTCCCATGGAAATCCCAACAAAAGCCAGGCTGTCAAATGGAGATCTACTAATGCCATTTGACCTGCTTGCTGGGGGCTTCGATAGCACAACTTCTGCCGTAGTTTCTCATAAAATTGGAGTAAAAAAGCAACTGCAGGTGCTAGTGGCTCAAAAATGAGGTATTGTACCATCACTTCAGTTTGGAAAGAGGCTGGTCTGATTTATAACTCCAGAAGATAAACAGGAAACAAAATTTCCTACTTGGGGACTTGACATAATATCTCAGTCCTAAAAATGAATTCCAAAATCAAGGACTTCTGTTCTCCAACTTTTGTTGTTCACAGTCAGTGATTATCCAGAACTAAACAGTGCTGCTGATTCTGTCCAACCATACAGGCTCTAAACTGAAGCCCAAGCAGTTGTTGCTTGGACATGAGCCCTGAATTTTTGTTCCAATTCTGTTACAACAACTGTGTAAAAGTAAATAAAATTTAAACGTTTTTAGAACCTCCAAAACACCTTAAGCCTTGAAAGAGATGTGACTATGATCTGGGTCACGTAACACGTTTACAATTCTGTTTCTTAGATTTTTAGCTTAACTCTTCCTTATTGTTCTTGTTCTATAAACAACTAAAAAAAGACTAAGTCTTTTTTTTAAAAGAGACCAGATCTCCTCCTTCTAATTGCTGATTTTTATTACAGATTAACTGCCTCCTTTATTGTCCTGTACCTAACTCAGACCAGATGGTGCCCCGAACAGGGATCTCATGACAGTTACATTCTTTCTTCCCTAAAAAAGACACCTTGACTAATCAGATCATTGTAACTGTACATGAAGCCTTACATTAAGATATTAAAATTCTGTCAAATGTCCCTAAATTTTGTCTATATAAACAATCCCAAATGTCTATACTTAAGAGCAGTGACTTCCATGCTTTTAAATCTGTCCTTTCCCAGGTGGCCTGTCCTCAACCTTTACACTTAAACTCTCTTTAAACTTGATTTTGACCTTTTAAATTATTTTAGTTTAACAACTGTGACTTTATTTCTTCACTTCCTTCTACTGCTAAATTTCTCTGATTCAGAGTTTCGGAATAGAGAAAAGGCCACATCAAAGCTAACATTAGAGTGGTTATCAGTGAGGAGATGGACTGGCAAAGCCAGACCATCACCCTCCCTAGGACAGTTTCACAGTTTCAATTCTTTCAAGTATGAATTACTTTAACAAGAAAAATAAAACCAATACTTGCCTCCTCTCTTGATATGCAAATTGAGCTTCAATGCCCGGTCAATGCCCATTCTCATCTACCACTCAGTTGCTCAGTTTCCTGACGGTGCCTACTCCGGAGGCACCTACACTGACCTAAGTGGCATGACTGGCATGTCAACTGCTAAACACTCTCACTATACCACGAATTTCCTTCTTGAAAAACAGATATTGCTCAAATTAATGTTTATAAATTAATTTTTAAAATTTATTTTTTGAGACAGGGTCTTGTTCTGTCACCCAGGCTGGAGTGCAGTGGTGCACCCTTGGCTCACTGCAGCCTTGACCTCCCAGGCTCAATCAATCTTCCTGCTGTGACTACAGGCGTGCGCCACTAAGCTCAGCGAAATTTTTTATTTTTTGTAGAGACGGGTTTCACCATCTTGCCCAAGCTGGTCTCGAACTCCTGGGGTCAAGGAATTTACCCACCTAGGCCTCCCAAAGTGCTAGGATTACAGGCGTGAGGCAGCACACCCAGCCAAAAATTAACGTTTATTGGTGCCAAGTATTTACAGAATCCACAAGTGACTACGGTTCAGTTTTAGAATATGTAGATACTGTGCTCAATTGCTTCACCCTCAAAATTTATTATTATTAATCACAGAATGTTAAGCACTTAGTTCCAAGCATATAAAGTAATATCTTACTGGATTTATTTTTTCATGTTACAGGCTCTGTTGCAGAGTTTTTTTTTTAAACCCTAGATTCAGGCCAGTGCTGTGGCTCACACCTGTAATCACAACATTTTGGGATGCCAAGGTGGGTGGATCACTTGAAGCCAGGAGTTTGGGACCAGCCTGGCCAACATGGTGAAACGCCATCTTTACTAAAAATACAAAAATTAGCCAGACGTGGTGCCACACGCCTGTGATCCCAGCTACTCGGGAGGCTGAGGCATGAGAATTGCTTGAACCTGAGGGGCAGAGGTTGCAGTGAGCCAAGATTGCACCACTGCACTCCAGCCTGGGTGACAGAATAAGATTTTGTCTCAAAAAACTGCCCAGATTTGATCATTGCACATTGTACATATTTGTATAAAAACATCACAGGTACCCCATAAATATGTACAACTATTATACATCTATAAAAATTAAAAATACATTTTTAAAGAATGAATTCCTTTCAGTCAGGAATCGTATCTTATTACTGTTAGTAGCACGCAGGGTCTTATATGTTGTAGTGTCCACTAAATGTTGTTTACATTAAACCCAAAAACAAGGTTATTAAATGTATAGAACATGGGATGTAATCTATTTCATGGTATCCTGTAAAATATGAAAAGAAGAATTACTAATACTCGGTTTTGAACTGTTTAAGATTCACAAAAACTGAACCCCATCCATCTTGGAAACTGTGCAGTGTAACTGATAGAAGTTTGCAGAGAAACTGGCTTTGCTATTGCTCAGCTGGCTACATCTTATTGAGCAGTATCTTCAGAAAGCAAAGAAGCACAAGTTCCAGAGTCAGACAGCCCTGGACTTACGTAAAGTCTCAGTCTCAGCTTCCTCATATGTAAAAGGCATTAGGTTGAACCATATCAAACTGCCACTCTTTTTTGGGGTGGGCATGGCAGGGGAAGTGCCTTGCCTTGTGAAGTTTATAATGAGACAATGAAGGTAAGGCATTTAGCATACTGCTTGGCACATCCTATAGACTCTCAGCAAATGGAAGCTACAGTGTTTTGGTTAATATTATTAACAACTGCCAAGGAATCAGCAGAACTATGATAAAAACTAGCCATGCCTGCCCCAGAGCTGCTCCACATAGCATCTCAAACTCTCTTTAATCACAGCTCTAAGTATGTGTTCCCTGGAAAGACAGGATGCAATCTGGAGCACTGTCACACAGGACATGCCCTCTTTAATCTGATAAGCAGCTGTGGGTGAGAATTAGCCTCCAACCAACCGGAGTAACCAGACAGCTAAGACAAGTTCAACTCACCTCTCCTCAGGCATTTCCAAAGCATTCAGGGAAGGAAAAACAATAAAACACACAGAGAAAATAAGAGAAAAATAGGAAATTCCAGGACTTCCTGGAACAAAGGAGAGAATCTCAGTGTCTTTTTACCCCAAGGCTCACGTAGAAACTTGGCAGCCACATGGCTTCTGCAATTACTCACATCCAAAAAGTTTTTACTAATTTCTTTCATCAAAGGTAACTGGAATTACAAAATGAAACCTCCAGAACAACGCAACATCATGCACAAAAGCACTGTGGATATGCGGCCAAGACTGAAAAAGGAGACTTTAGGTCCATTGTGTCAAAGCCTTGAAAACTGGGGCCACTGGAGGAAGGGTGCTCAGGACGGCACAACCACAGTCGCTCCAGTAGGGCCAGCATCTTGTCTGCCCATCTAAAGACAAGCTGCATGTGAGTCAGGCGTAAGTCAATGTGACATATACTCACTGACTTCATTCACTTGCCTACAAGATTATAGGTCACTTAAAAGTGCTAGAGATTCGACAGAAATAACCTGATAAGGAATGCAGGAACTCTAGTTTGACAAATATCCAGAGGCACCAACACAGGAACCAAAGACAGGCGAGATACATATGTGTAATTTTTTTTTCTTTTGAGACAGATTCTCATTCTGTCGTCAGGATGGAGTGCAGTGGCGCGATCTCGGCTCACTGCAACCTCAAGCCTCCCGCGTTCAAGCGATTCTCCTGCCTCAGCCTCCCGAGTAGCTGGGACTACAGGAGCCCGCCACCACGCCCGGCTAATTTTTGTATTTTTAGTAGAGATGGGGTTTCACCATGTTGGCCAGGATCTCTTGACCTCGTGATCCGCTCGCCTTGGCCTCCCAAAGTGCTGGGATTACAGGCCCGAGACACCGCGCCCGGCCACATACGTGTAATTTCTAAAGGTTTCTCTGCCCTTGGTGTAGGGAAGAATGTTTGAAAAAAAGACCATTGAGAATACTTCAGGTAATTTTTTTTTTTTTTTTTTTTTTTTTTTACACTTACAAAATGCTAAATATTCAGGGGTCAACTATCAAGTGGTACTCTGTAAGGCATCCTTAAAAACTCAACGCTGGCCCAGGCTCGGTGGCTCACATTTGTGATCCCAGCACTTTTGGGAGGCCAAGGCGGGCGGATCACTTGACCCAGGAGTTTGAGACCAGCCTGGGCAACATAGCGAGACCCCCCTCTCTACAAAAAATAAGAAAATTAGCTGAGCATCGTGGCCTGCACCTGTGGTCCCAGCTACTTAGGAGGCTGAGGTAGGAGGATCACTTAAGCCCAGGAGGCAGAGGTTGCAGTGAACCAAGACTGCCCCACTGCACTCCAGAACGAGATCCTTTCTCAACAACCAACAACAACCAAAAAACCCCCACTCAGTGCTGTCTTGGCAGTTTTCAGTGCTCAGTGAGAAAACCCACTCTTAATGGAAAAAAAGTGGGGGAAAGGGGTTCCAGGAACTACAAAGCAAAGTGAAAGTGTCTCCTGGGAAGTTAGCTTTGTTGCACTCCAAATAAAAATTTGGCATTGGCTGGTAGTTATGCATACTCTACGCATCGACAATTCTCTAAGGACTCCAAGGTGCATGTCCTGGAAATTCCAACACATTTGCACTACGTTCCAGGTACACTAGAATGTTTATAGCCATGTTCTGAGTGGCCTCAGTCTGAACAAAACGCCCATCCAGAGTAGAATGGATTCACTGTTCTATTCACACTGGAATACTAGGCAACAATGAAAATTACCTATACATACACAGTACACCAATTTAATACTAGTAGATTGAAAACCACAAAACAACACACTGTGATCCACCCGCAAAAGTTCAAAAACAGGCAAAGGAAAACCACATCGCATGCACACATAGATAGTAAAGCTGTAAGGAAATGATCACACTAGTAAGGCTAGGAGAGAGTCAGGCTAGGAGAGAATCAGGCTTCGAAAGGAGCACAGGGCATGGATGAGAAACTCCTGGGGTGCCGGCAATGCCCGTTTCGTTTTTATCTGGGTGTTTTATTAATTCTTCTTTAAACGTGTATGTCGTATGCACTTTTCTGCGTATGCTATATCTGTTAAAAATTCATCGGCAGCCCTGCAGACAGATTCGTGCCTCTAAAGAGGTGGAAGCTCCAGAACGATCCGCCTCGCCATTAAGCGAAGCCAACTCCGAACGCTGGGAAACTCAGGCCCGGGGTCTGCCGGGGTCCTTACAGATTGGCGAACGGGCGCACACCCCTCCTGCATTAAGGAGAGTTCTCAGGGTCACGCTCCGAGCGACCCTAGAGGGAGCGGCGGTGTCCTCGCCGCCGGCCAAGCCCACCTAAACCCGCTCTCCGCGTCGGCCCCTCCACCGTCGCCGGCGACTCCGGACAGCCGCGGGGCGATTCTGGGGCTTCCAGACGAGAGAGGGGCCCGGGGGGAAGGAGGCGGCGATTCCCGCAGCCCCGCAAAGCCTCGGCGGCCAGAGCTACCCCAAGAAGGCCAGGCCCCGCGGTCCGCGGCTCCGCGGGCCCCGATAGGGTGGGCGTGGCCGCCGCGCGCCGGACGTACCTCTCCACCGCGAAGGAACTACCTCGCCAGTTCCCGGTGACAGAGGACAGATTATTTCCGGGACCGCTCCCGCCACCCCTCCCGGGCAACCCACTAGACGTCCCCTTTCTAATTCGGAGTGCGGGTGCGGGCGCACGCGCACTGCCGAGCTTCCGCGAGGGCGCGACCGGACGGCGGAGGAGGACCCGCCGCAGCAGCCTCCAGGGCGGAGCGCGTGCTCGTGCGCGTGCGCGCCTCGACACGCAGCGAGCTGGTGGCGGGGGCGCGCGCGGCGGCGGCGGCGGCGGCGGCGGCGCGGGTCGCCCGGGGCGCGAGAGTGCGCAGTGGTTCCTCGGCCGCGGCTCCAGCCAGGGCGGCGGCGCTGGGGAGGAGCGGTGTGGGCGGCCGGGGGCGGGGACGCGGGGCGGCGGGCGTGGCCGGAGTCGCGCGCGGCTGGCGCGCGGTCCCGAGTGAAAGGAGAAGGAGGGGCGCTGGGGGTGACGGTGCGGAGCCGCTGCCAGCGCTGGGCGAGAATCGGCGGCCAGATCCGAGGAGCAGGCGGGCCTGAGGCCGAGTCAGCTGCGCGGGCCCCCGGTTCCCCCGACCGAGCGGCGGCGGTGTCTGGCCAGGCGGTAGGCGCTGCCTGACCGCGGCGGGGAAGATGTTCAGCGTAGAGTCGCTGGAGCGGGCGGAGCTGTGCGAGAGCCTCCTCACTTGGGTACGTGGGGGCCGCGGCCCGGCGGGAAGACCCCCTCCCCCCGCCACCTACCGGGACCCTCCACGCGCGGCCCGGGGGGCGAGCGCTGCGGGCGACGGTGCCGTCACATCCGGGGCCCGGGGCGGGCGGGGCGAGGAGGCTCGGCCCAGGGTCCGAGAGAGACTTGCCGGGCCTGAGGCGTCGCTGCTCCGGGCGGACCCCGGCCGGGGCTGGGCTGGGGAGGCGGCGGGCGACTCCGGGATCCGCGCGGCTGCTCGCAGCTGGGGCTGGGCTGCGCTGCGCTCCGGGGGTGGCAGAGCCTGACTGCCCCGCGTCCGGGACCCGCCGCGGCTCCTCGCCTTTGTTGCCGCGTTCGCGGAGGACGGGCCCGACTCCGGCCCGGGAACTGAAAGGACCTGTGAGGGAGCGTGGGGAGAATGCGGGAGGCGCCCGGGGACCCCGTTTCGGATGCTGGCGGTGGGAGTGCGCGAGGGGCGGACGCCTGTCAGAGGAGTCGGGCAGATGTTTAAAGGAGTCTGGAGGTGTCTGGGCGTCAACAATGGAACTCGAAGGCCTTGGGGGACAGAGTCGTGGGATTCTCATTTTGAATTCTTAAACGGTTTTAGATTCCTCACACTTTGAAGTAAATACGTGTTCGCCTCTCACGTCAGCTGCCGCGCCTTCCTGAAGCCGGGTCTTCAGGACGCGGCAGGGGAACCGACGCCCGGGTTCCAGTCGTTCTCGCCGCGGCGCGGCCGGGGAGGGGGAGGGATGCGCAGAGCCCGGGCGGACCCCGCGCTGCCTTCGGGAGCCTCCGTTTCACTCATTGCTGAGAATGTTAATTAAATGTTTACGGATGTGTTTATGGAGGCGACTACAGCATTTGTATTAAGGTAAAACACGAATGTGAGATAAATTCTGTTTAGCGGTGTCTTGGGTTACGAGTCAGGATCTCCCTGGAGTGTAGACGTCACGATCCTGTGCAAGGCACTTTGCTGGAAAGGCTGGAAAAGTATTGCCTTACGTTGGTTGTTAAAAAATTAATAAAAATAGTCTGAGGTTTTTATAATTTGGCTACGTCACGAATCAATTTCTGTCCTCTGAAACATAGACTTGGTAGAGCTTGAGTAGCCAGTTGCATATCGGACCATTTAGGGGATTTCAGATCGTTAGCAGTAATATGTAGTTAGCGTGCAGCTTACACTTCTGATGAGTTCTGCCTCCAGGCAAGGAGATGGCTTTCACTGCTGTATTTCAGAAGACAGGAAGACTGGTAAGTTGTATAATGTGGCCGAGGTTTGACTAGGCAGGGGAGAGAGAGAGGAAGGAATTACTAAATTCTTTGATATTGTGGAAGCAATAGATTTGGCAGAATCTGTACATCTGTAAACAGAATGCTGAGGAACTTAAGATTTAAGTTTTTGAGACTGTGCAAGTAGCGCTTCCCTTTATGCTAGAAGCAGCAGCAAGAAGGCAAAGATGAAGCTAATTGAATCTAAGTAGGGCTACATTGTTTAAAATCTAGGGAGAAAAAAGACATGGAAATAAAGAGATGTACAGAGGCTCTTTAACTTGCGATGGGGTTACATCCCGGTAAACCCATCATAAGTTGAAAATACCGTAAGTTGAAAATGCATTTCATACGCCTAACCGTCCAAACGGTAGCTTAGCTTGGTCTACCTTAAACGTGCTCAGAACACTTACCTTAGCCTACAGTTGGGCAAAATCATCTACCACAAAACATTTTATAATAAAGTGTTGAATATCTATGTAATTTATTGAACACTGTACTGAAAATGAAAAATATAATGGTTGTATGGGCACTCAGAGTATGGTTTCTACTGAATGCGTATCTTTTGCATCATTGTAAAGTTGAAAAGTCTTAAGTTAAACCGTCCAAAGTTGGGGACCGTCTGTATTTGAAGGGCATCCACAAAATATGGTAGGTAGTAATTGCATTTGTTTAAGTGAGAAATGCTGATGAAAATATAGAGGAGAAATCTTAGAAGTTTGAAGGCCTACTGATAGAACCTGACAACATGAGAGAATCGATTTAGAATCTCCTAAAATGTCAAGAAAACGAGTAATCCACATTATCAGCTGTAGAGAGGTCAGGGAGTATAGTATTGTAGAATAGGCTTTTTGAAATGTCACTGGAAACTCATCAATGAAAATTTCTGGATAAGATTAGAGATTATCAGTGACAAAATTGGAGGGCAGCGTTCATGAAGATGTACAGTTCTAAGATTTGGAAACACTTTAAAAGACATGTTTCAAAATAGAGTTTAAATGCTGGGTTTGTTCTCTTTTAGCTGTCATTATAAAAAGCAGAATAAATGTTTCAATGAGCAATGTTTGATGACATTTAAATGTATAATATCACCCCTCCTATCTGTAAGCCAGATTAATGCTAAGCGCAATTCTAAAACCAAATGCAAGCAAAAATGTACACATACACTCCAAAGAAAAGACTCATTTAGATTAATTTTCTTGATTTTATGTCAGCTTCTAGTCAATTTGGTTGTGTGGGGGGTTTTGCTCTCACAGTAAGCTGGAAGGTGACTGACACTCAGCAAAATGCAGACAACTGTCTGTGACAGACAAGATCTAAGAGCTCAATAATTCCGTCTTTGGGATGACAGCCTTATGTACTTCTAGAGCCTCCATGTTCAAGTTTTGAAGATCATAATTATACTCCTGAGTATCAGATAGAAGTTTGTTTTCACTACATAGCATTTAGTTTGAGACTGGAGAGATGTATATAGTACATTTTAGAAATTATTCCACTAGAAATGGCTAAAGTAATAAAAGTTCAAGTACTTAAAGGGATGATTCTGTCACCTATACAGAACTCAATGGAACGTCTCATTGCCTCACATGCTGGATAAATTGCCATTTTATCAGACAGCCTACTAGCCCAAGAACCATATGTTCCAAGTTTTTTCGAAAGAGAGAGTTACAAAAAGAGTTAAGTATCATCTTACCAAGGGGAAACATCTTAAGCTTAAATTCCAAATCAATGTTTATGCAAGCAAGTTCAGCAGGACATGCTTGAAAATTTCCACTGTGCCTCCTCTCTCCACCCTCTGAGTCAAAATTTGCCCTGCCTATTACACCTGTCAAGCCTAATTTCTTGAACTGTGTGTGAATCTCGATGAAAAGATAGCACTTTTCCAGGTTTTAGAGACTGAAAAACGAAGTCTACAATCCTACCAAGTTATGACAAAAAAAGTCATCACATAGGCTCAGTACGCTTTGGGGTAACCTAGCAACATTAATATATCCTTATTGTTTTCATATTACTTATTTGGCAGCCTATAAAATGCATACTAGTATATAGAATTGGGGGTGGTATAATTATTATGGTGGTATCTCCCCCATTCCATTCTCCTCTGCCTAACTCGATTCTGCCAACAATTTTTGTCCTCTAATGGAAGAATAAGTCACTGATGTACAAAAGTTAAAGTACTTAAAAAGATAGTATAGCATAAGAGTACATACAGGTTCTGACATTAGGCAGCCTGGGTTCAAATCCTAGTTTTGTTCTATACTAACTGTACGTGACTTTGTAACTTCACCTCTGTGTTTTGATTGCATTGATATTTAACTTTATGTTTGCTAACTTCACCAGAGATTCTCATGCTTTAGTGTTGATCTGCATCATCTGGAGAGCTTGCTAAAACACAGATGCCCAGAGTTGCTAGTTCTGTAGGTCTGGGCTGGGCCTGAGATTTTGTATTTCTAATAGGTTCCCAGGTGATGCCATTGTTGGTGACATAGGGACCAGATTTTGAGAACCATGGCTCTAGAAAATTATTTGACATTTTGCGCTGGACAGTTCTTTGCTGTGGGCACTGCACTATGCGTTATGTTTAATAGTAGCATCCCATTGCCTCAACCAGCTAGATGACAGTAGCACCCAACTCACAGCCAAAAATGTCTCCTCGGGAGCAAAATTATCCATTGCTCTAGAGATAGTAATTCCAGGTGATCTCATGCTTTACTCTTCTCATGCTTTTGTTGGGGAGGGGGAGGTAGAGGTTGCGTTGGGTGGTGGTAATAGAGCTTCTTGGAATTAAAAGAAAGATTATAACCCTTCAGGTAGAGTTTCATGCCTTAATGCAGTTAGGTGCAATTGTCTTTCAGTTTTACTGTACTGCTATCCTGAAACAGATGTTAGCTCAGAGAACTGGTATGTGACAGATTTTTAAAAATTAAGGTACAGTTTGTATACCATAAAATTCATCCTTTTAAAGTGTATAATTTTTTGGTTTTTAGTATGATCACAAGATTGTGCAGTCATCATGACTATCTAGTTCCAAGAACATTTTCATCACCCCAAAAATAAACTAGGGGATAAATTTTCTTTAGGATCTGTTTCACTTTGGTCTTGCAGCAGAGGTGGACATCTCTGACCCTTGTGAGCAACTATGTACCTCAAGGGCTAATACAGAGAAAATAATGGAATAAAGCCATGTTTTAACAACAAAAATGAAAATTTAGCTTCCCTAAATCCCAAGAGAAAAAACAAATCAAGTCTTCTTTTTTTGGAGGTGGAGTCTTGCTCTGTTGCCCAGGCTGGAGTGCAGTGGCACAATCTCGGCTCACTACAACCTCCACCTCCTGGGTTCAAGCAATTCTCCTGCCTCAGCCTCCCTAGTAGCTAGGATTACAGGCACGCACCACCACGCCCGGCTAATTTTTGTATTATTTTAGTAGAGACGGGGTTTCACTATGTTGGTCAGGCTGGTCTTGAACTCCTGACCTCAGAAGATCCACCCGCCTCGTCTTCCCAAAGTTCTGGGATTACAGGCGTGAGCCACCGTGCCAGGCCCAGATCAAGTCTTAACAACTAAGTTACTTGCTTTTTTGAATTACCTGCTTTGTTGAGTTGCTTCTTCTGATTGGCCAGAGGCTGTTTTCCAATCTTGCATCCCTTCCCTGTCGTAGTGCTTTAGATCATAGGATTCCAAATGCCAAACCAGTGCCCAGCTGTGTAAGAATTATTTGATGAACTTGTTAAAAATAGATCCCCAGCTTCCTACACACAGATTCTGGTTCAGTAGGGGGAGCCAAGAAATGTGTATTCTCTCTCTCTTTTTTTTTTTTTTTTAAGACAGGGTCTCACTCTATTGCCCAGGCTGGAGTGCAGTGGTGCAGTCACAGCTCACTGCAGTCCCCACCCCCCAGGCTCAAGTGATCCTCCCACCTCAGCCTCCTGAATAGCTGGGACTACAGGCGTGAGCCACCACACCCAGCTAATTTTTGTATTTTTTGTAGAGACAGAATTTTGCCGTGTTTTTCAGCATGGTCTCGAATTCCTGGGCTCAAGTGATCCTCCAGCTTTGACCTCCTATAGTGCTGAGGTTACAGGTATAAGCCACCACACCCTGCCAAAATGTGTATTTTCAAACCTCCCAGATGATTCCCCTACACACCAGGTTTGGGACCATTGCTTTAGATTTTGCAAGATACCTCATGGGCATTCATTTTCTCATTCATTTTGAAGCAACACACCCTTCTATAAGCTATTTTTCCCCAATCTTTCTTTATATGGAAAAACTGATATTGAGAGAGATGAAACATCCTGTCCAAATTTACAGGGCAAAACTAGGGATTAGAATTAGCTCCTTTCATTCAAAGTGGCGTTCACTGAGGGCTTGTTCGTATCAGGCATTGTGCTGAGGTCAGTGATAAAGAGAAGAATGAGACATAGTCCTCACTGCTGCCTCTATTTTTCCTTCTAAACAAACCTACAAGATAGATTGGGTTTTCTTTTTTGAAAATGGGCCATTGACTTAGCAACTGTAGAATGAAAGCAAGTGTTTATTTCTTTTAAGTGCTTATTTCTTTTACTAATGAGCAGGCAGCTGGAGATAGTATGGAGTAAAATTCAAAATCAGTTCCCGCAGATGGTGTTTATTTGTTTCATTTATTCATTTACTAATCATTTATTGCACCTCTACCAGGTATTAGGTTTGTGTCAGGGTAGCTTGGAAGGATTCTCTTATCACCTTTCCCAAATAGACACTTAAGTAAAAACTTGCTATGAGTGAGTATCTTTAAGATAATTCCCTGGGCCTCTACCACCATAACTGTCTCTACCTGCAAGACTCTCCTGTATTATATATGAAGAAGCTACTGACTGTACTGTTAATAGTTGTCTTTTTTTTTTTTTTTTGAGACGGAGTCTCGCTCTGTCGCCCAGGTTGGAGTGCAGTGGCGCGATCTCGGCTCACTGCAAGCTCCGCCTCCCGGGTTCCCGCCATTCTCCTGCTTCAGCCTCCGGAGTAGCTGGGACTACTGGTGCCTGCGACGGCGCCCGACTAATTTTTTGTATTTTTAGTAGAGACGGGGTTTCACCGTGTTGGCCAGGATGGTCTCATCTCCTGACCTCATGATCCACCCTCTTCGGCCTCCCAAAGTGCTAGGATTACAGACATGAGCCACCGTACCCGGCCAATAGTTGTCTTTTAAAGATTTGATAAATGAGGTCGGGCGTGGTGGCTCACGCCTGTAATCCCAGCACTTTGGGAGGCCGAGGCGGGCGGATCACGAGGTCAGGAGGTGAGACCATCCCGGCCAACACGGTGAAACCCCGTCTCTACTTAAAATACAAAAAAGTTAGCCGGGCGTGGTAGCGGGCGCCTGTAGTCCCAGCTACTCGGGAAGCTGAGGCAGGAGAATGGCGTGAACCCGGGAGGCGGAGCTTGCAGTGAGCCGATATCGAGCCACTGCACTCCAGCCTGGGCGACAGAGCGAGACTCCGTCTGAAAAATAAAACAAAAAAAAGATTTGATAAATGATACGGTGCGGAGAAGTGGCCACTCACCCACCGTTAGTAAGAGAATAAATTGCTACAGTATGTGTTTAGGGCAGTTTGACAGTTTTATCAAAAACCGTAAAATGTTCATACACTTTCTGACCTAGCAGTTTTACTTCTTTTCTAACCCAATAAATAAAAATATGTGTGAAGACATATGGTCACCTGAGTGTTATTCCCAATATTCTCATTGTCAGTACTGAGTTTAGCTTCATCCGTGTTAGTGTATAAACCTATTCAAATGGGTCTTCCTGTCTCTTTCCCTCCATTCCTTCCTTCATACTGCAGCCGGTATGATCTTTTTTTTTTTTTTTTTTTTTTTTTTTTGTTGAGACGGAGTCTCGCGCTGTCTCCCAGGCTGGAGTGCAGTGGCGTGATCTTGGCTCACTGCAACCTCCGCCTCCCGTGTTCAAGCGATTCTCCTGCATCAGCCTCCAGTGTAGCTTGGACTACAGGTGTGTGCCATCACGCCTGGTTAATTTTTTGTATTTTTAGTGAAGAGACAGGATTTCACTGTGTTAGCCAGGATGGTCTTGATCTCCTGACCTCGTGATCCACCCGACTCGGCCTCCCAAAGTGCTGGGATTACAGGCATGAGCCACCGCCCCCGGCCACATCTTATATTAATACAATGCAAACCTCATGGCTCACTCTCCTGGTTCAAATCCTTTGCTTACTTTATTCATAGAATAAGGTCCTAATGTGGCTTCTAAGGTTTTACATGTTAATTCTTCAGTTTTTTGCCCTGTCTTTCACCGTTTTAATTTTCCCCTGTTTTGTTTCTTCCTCCAATTCTTACCCCTACCCAATCTGTATCAAGCTGCTCTTCATACCTAGATTGCATCCCACTCTCACTTCTCATCTTTATGCCTGCTGTTGACACTTCTATCATACTGTTTCATTTTTCCTAGTTGTAAGTTCTGTGAGAGGATGGCCTGTGTCTGTCTGTTCTCAGGGATTGATTTCCTTCTAAATCCTGAGTACACTACTGGGTATAATCATTGCTGGCTCAGCTACATTTTCTTACTTTGAGAGACAATTTATGCTGTTAGGAAAAGCACATTTCTTGGCTACATCATGTTGATTAGTACAAAGTTTCAGAATATATTTGAAATCAAAATGAAGTGAATAACTAACCTATCTAAGTGTGACTTCTACATCTGTATAAAGATATTTGGCCTCTGAGTAACAGAAACTGCAGCCTCACCAGATGTAAACAATAAATGAATTCATCTCACATACCGGGAGGCATCAAGATTTTTAAATTCAGTAGTTCAGTTTTTACCTTAAAGACATAGTTCTTTTTTTTTTTTTTTTTCCTGTTGTTTTTTTTTTTGTGAGGGGGGTGCTATGGTGGAGGGGATATAGTTCTTTCTAGCTCTTCTCTCTGCCTTTCACTGCATTGGCCTAATCTTCAGATGATTGCCTTTGTAGTCATGAGATGACTGCTCACAGTAATGGAGGCAGCATACTTAAATCAACAGGAGATTGGCTTTTTTTTCCCAGAAGCATCTCCTTATCTCTCTTTAGTCCAAATTGTCTTTTCCCTGTGTGTCCCTGAGTCAGTCACTGGTAGAGGGGATGAAGGTGCCGTGATTTTCATAGACTGATCTTGTGTGAGTAGAATGGATGCTGGGAAGCCACTCAGTATCCACCACGATTTCTCTTTTACCAGTGGGGAAAAATTACAGTAATACTTGGCAGGACATTTCCCTTAAAGGCAAAAGTTTCCAATTAGACTTCTTTTTAAAATTTATTCCAATCCCTAAGATGAGATAATCACCAAAAAAAAAAAAAAGCCTAAGAAATTTTCAGCCAGGTGCAGTGGCTCACAACTGTAATCCCAGCACTTTGGGAGGCCGAGGTGGGCACATCACCTGAGGTCAGGAGTACAAGACCAGCCTGGCCAACATAGTGAAACCCTGTATCTACTAAAGATACAGAAAATTAGCAGAGCATGGTGGTGCGTTCCTGTAATCCCAGCTACTTGGGAGGCTGAGGCAGGAGAATCCCTTGAACCTGGGAGGTGGAGGTTGCAGTGAGCCGAGATGGGGCCATTGCACTCCAGCCTGGGTGACAGGGCTAGACTCCGTCTCAAAAAAAAAAAAAAAAAAAAGCCTAAGAAATTTTCTACATAGGTAACCACAGAATCTCTTTCCCCCCCTTTTTTTCCTTTCAGATCCAGACATTTAATGTGGATGCACCATGCCAGACCGTGGAAGATTTAACGAATGGGGTTGTGATGGCCCAGGTTCTTCAAAAGATGTAAGAATAAATTGCTTATCTTTATGTGTATTCTTATATATGGATATTTGTTAGGTTGAAAACATGGATTAAAAAAGTACTTACATGAAACGTGTGTAGAGTAAGAGTTGTAGGTGGCAGCAGCACTAGTTTTGATGGAATGTACTTATTAGGTATAGATTGGGTTGCAAGTTTAATAAGGGCTGTGATTGTGTTAGTACTCTAATGGTTTTAGCAGAATTATTTGTTCTTGTATTTTTTGGCATATGCTTGGCAGAAATTTTCTTGTTAGTGCCCAGATTTTTCTGTTACAGGGGTATCTAAGACGCTTACTCCATTTTTCTTTAGGATTTTGCTGAAATACCATCTCATCAGTGGCACCTGCCCTGAGTACCCATATAAAATAGCAACGACAATTCCATTATACTTTCTATCCCCGTTAAGGTTTTGTGTTCTTCTTTCAAGTTTGTAACACCATCTGATATACCATATATTTGGTTGTTCATTCATCTGCCCCAACATCCCCAAACACATATACACAGAATGTAAACTCCACGTGGAGCCAGGGATTTGTTTTCACTGTTGTATCCAAGCAACAGGCGAATGCCTGGTTTTGTGTTGAACCATATGAAATTGCTCTTCTTTATAGGTCAAAATGATCAAAATCAGCAGTTCCTCCTAGTTTAATACGCATTGTGGGTGTTTATGTTTGTTGAGTGACTAAAGGAAGGAGTATTTGTTTGGGATATATAAAACATACCCAATTCTTCTAAGTACTTTGAAAACATAATAGTTATGAAATTGATATTATATGACTATCAACTTTTGACCTAGGAATTTTTTAAAATAAAGGATTCTGTGTGAATTTAAGAAGTCATTGGGTTTGTTGTAATTTGCAGATACTTTTATATTTTGAAGCCCTGAACACTTGTCAGCCTGATGATTTTAAAAGATTTACATGTCACTAGCTGGGTTGCCCTGCATTTCTGTTGAAAATCAGTGTCATTATTAAATGAATTATTGGTTTTCTTTGCAATTAGCTACATAGAGTTGCCATAGAGCTCAGATGCCAACATTTCAGATTATCTGTCTCTTTGCCTTTAGAACTGGGGACTCGTGTTTGAACACTACAGCTTCTTTTTACTTTCTTCTATAACTTAAAATGCATGGTACATTTTTCCAGATATATAGGCACACAGGTTTTTTAATGAAGCTCAAGAAGGCTCGTTGGAAACCTGGCCTGCCCTGGTTTGAGCACTCTGAGAAGAGTCATCTTGTCATTTTCATGGTACCCTCTGAGTGGTGCCCTAATTTTAGCTTTCCCATTGTCTAGAGAGTTTCACTCTAGAAGTTCTTAATAAAAATTATTTGGGAGTGTGGGCCTAGCTAAGTGAACTTTACAGGTATAGTTCAATACATGATTTTTTTGCCTAAGCTAGTTTGAGTAGGATCTTTATCACTTAGAGAAACCAGAAGAAAGAAAGTATATATACATATACTTTCATCAAAACAAGATTTCAGGAACCAGACAAGGATGTTGACTCTGCCACTTCTGTTCAACAGTCTTTACCAGAGCCATGAGGCAAAAAAAAAAAAAAAAAGTAAAAGGTGTCTAAATCGGAAAGGAAGATGTGAAATTATCACTGTTTCCTGATAATGTGACGTTACATACAAAAAGCCATAAAGACTCCAGAAAAAAATGATTAGACCTGGTAAATGAATGTAGTAAAGTTGCAGGATACAAAATCAATCTACAAAAATCAGTAGTGTTTCTACGTACTAACAACAAACTATCTGAAAAAGAAATCAAGAAAACAATCTCATTTGTAATAGCTACCAAGTAAAATAAAATACATAGGAATACATTTAACCAACAAGGTGAAAGATCCGTACATTGAAAACTGTAAAACATTGATGAAAGAAGTTGAAGTCTCCAATAAAGGAAAGATACTCTGTGTTCATAGATTAGAAGAATTATTGTTAAAATGTCCATACTACCGAAAGTGATTTGCAGATTCAATGCATTCCCTATAAAAACTCCAATAACCTTTTTCACAGAAATAAGAAACAAACCTAAAATTCATATGAAATGACATAAGACCCCAAATAGCCAAAGCAATCATGAGCAAAAAGAACAAAGCTGGAGAAATCTCACTACCTGATTTTAAACTCTATTGCAAAGCTGTGGTAATTAAAACACAGTGCTGGCATAAAAATAGACACATTGACCATTGGAACAGTATAGAAATTCCCGAAATGAAGCCATACATCTATAGTCAGTTGATTTTCCACAAAGGTGCCACAAACACCCAATGAGAAAAGGACAAATCTCTTCAGTAAAGGGTGTTGGGAAAAGTGGATATCCACATGCAGAAGAATAAAGTTAGACCCTTGTCTCACCCCACATGCAAAAATCAATTCAGAATGGATTAAAGACTTAAACATACCTCCTGAATTTGAAAAACTACTGGAAGGAAACATAGGGGGAGAACTTCTTGATATTGGTCTGGGGGATGATTTTTTGAATTTGACCCCAAAACAGGCAACAAAAGCAAAAACAGACAAATGGGATTACATCAAACTAAAAACTTTTGCATGACAAAGGAAACAAGCAACAGAGTAAAGAGACAAACTACAGATTGGGAGAAAATATTTGCAAGCTATACATCTAATAAGAGGTTACTATCCAGTGTGTGTAAGAAACTTAAGCACCTGAATATCAAGAGAACAGATAACTGAATTTAAAAAAGCATGAAGGACCTGAATAAACATTTTCAAAAGAAGATATACAGATGGTTAACAGGCATATGAAAAAATGCTCATCACTGATCACCAGGGAAATATAAATTAAAACCACAATGAGGTGTCACCTCACACCTATCAGAATGGCTGTTATCAAAAAGATGAAAGATAAGTGTTGGTGAGGATGTGGAGCAGAGGGAACCCTTGTACACTGTTTTTGGGAATGTAAATTAGTACAGCCATTATGGAAAACTGTACAAAAAGCTAAAAATAGAATTACCATATGATCCAGCAATCCCAGTTTTGTGTATATAGCCAAAGGATTTGAAACTGGTATGTTGAAGAGATACCTGCACTTCCACATTTCTTGCAGCATTATTCAAGGTACCCAATTTGTGGAAGCAGCATAAGTGCGTATTAGCGAATGGATGGATGAGAAAGATGTGGTGTATATGTACACAATGAAATACTGTTCAGCCTTTATTAATTGATTGATCGAGACAGGGTCTCAGTCTGTCACTTAGGCTGGAGTGCAGTGGATTGACCAGGGCTCACTGCAGCCTCAAACTCCCAGGCTCAGACGATCCTCCCACCATAGTCTCCCTAGTAGCTTCTGGGAGCACAGGCACACACACACCCAGCCTTTTTTTTTTTGTAGAGATGGGGTCTCACTGTGTGGCCCAGGCTGGTCTTGAACTCCTGGGCTCAAGCAATCCTCCTGCCTTGGCCTGTCACAGTGCTGAGATTAAAGGCATAAAACAACGTGCTCATGTCCCCAAAGAAGGAAATTCTGTCATTTTCAACAATGTGGACAAACCTGAAGGACATTGTGCTAAGTAAATAAGCCAGGCACAGAAGGACAAATACCATCTCACTTATGTGGAATCTAAAACAATTGAACTCATAGAAGCAGAGAGTAGAATGGTGTTTACCAGAGGCGGGGGGCTGAGGGGAATGGGGAGATGATAGTCAGAGGGCATGAAGTTTCTGTTAGGAGGAATACATTTTTTTGAGATTTATTTCAAAGCATGGTGACCATAGTTAATGTGTATTTTGCAATTCTGAGGGAGCAGATTTCAAATGTTCTCACCATAAAACATAAAAATTTGAGGCAATGGATACTAATTAGCTTGATTTAATGTGTCCACATTGTATACATATATCATAACATCAGTTTTGTACCCATAAATACAGTATGTCAATGTAAATTTTGAAAAATTTTTTTCATGAATTGAAGTAAACAAGATCATAATATACATTGTGTTCTGCAAAGTGGTCTTTTCATTTACCAAAGTCTTATGGGCATATTTTTTATCGATACTTAGTTTTCAATCTTTCTTTCTTCCTAGAATGCCTTCCTTTTTTTCCCTTTTGTTGAGATATGTCACACACACAAGAGCATTCTACAAAGAGTGATAATTTTGCATGTATGTTTTGCGTATGTTCTGTAACCTCCACTCAGATTGAGATACAGAACATTTCCAGCTCCTGGCTACTCAATACCGCTATGCCAAAGATAGCCATGATTCTGACTTCAGTGCCATTAATTAGTTTTGCCTGTTCTTGAATGTCTTGTAAGTAGAATCATACAGTATGTACTCTTGTGTTTGTCTTAAATTCAACATAATGTCTGTGAGATTTATCCATATTGTTACACAGTATCTATTTTAAATAGTTGTATGATGTATACAACCTCACCAACATTGATTCTTTCTTTGTCAATTTGGTATTTATTGGATGGCTACTTTGTGTCCAGCATGGCTGATAAAACTACCAGCCACATAGACATGGTGTCCACCCTCAGGAGGTTCGTAAGTGGGGAAAACATTTTAATTAAGAGAACAAAACTGCTGTTGTAACAAGTGGTACAGAGAAGTACACAATGTTATGAAAGTTTACACAAGGTATATTTTTAACTCAGTTTAGGAGGTCATGAACATTTTACCCGACGAAGTAAAGGTAATTTAAATCTAAAAGTCACAGATTTCTTCACGGAGAGAAGAGCTTAATCAAAGGCCCTGCAGGATGGTGGAATATGGTGAGCACTGCTATGGAAAGGAAAGGTGCGAGTGGTTACTGCACAGAGGGTGGGCATGGTACAGATCAGGATGAAAAGGTAGATGGATCCAGACAATGCAGAGCCGTGTCTTTATTCTAAGAGCTGTAAGAGGCCGGGTGCGGTGGCTCACGCCTGTAATCCCAGCACTCTGGGAGGCCGAGGCGGGTGGATCACCTGAGGTCAGGAGTTCAAGACCAGCCTGACCAACATGGTGAAACTCCGTCTTTACAAAAGTACAAAAATTAGCCGGGCACGGTGGCGCACGCCTGTAATCCCAGCTACTAGGGAGGCTGAGGCGGGAGAATTGCTTGAACCGGGAAAGTGGAGGTTGCAGTGAGCCGAGATTGTGCCATTGCACTCCAGCCTGGGCGACAGAGCGAGATTCCATCTCAAAAAAAAAGACATAATCTAAGGGCTATAAGAAGCAGTTGAAGGCTTTGGCGGGGGGTGGGGGGATTAACAAATTGGATTTACATTTTGAAAAATATTCTGGCTGCAGGTATAAAATGAATTGGAAGAGGCCAGGGTGATGAGGGATAGTTAGTTAGAAAGAAATTTGTAGTAATTCAGAAGGAAGATAATGGTACTTTAGACTAGGAGGTGCTGAAGAATATGAAGACAAGTGGGTGGACTCAAAATGGTATATACAATCGGCATATTTTGATGGTTGGTATGTGGGGGAGTTGACTTTTAGGTTTTTAACTTAAGCAAATACACTGAAGAGGGTATAAACCACTGATATTGGAACACTGAAAGAAGATCTGCTGTGGAAGGAAGCTGGATGTGTCATGAGTGTAGTTTGGGGGACATCAAATCCGAGTGGTATTGAAAAATCAAGAGGAAATGTGAAGTTGACAGTCTAGAGTTCAGAAGAGGAGTCAAAACTGGAGATATCTATTTGAATATCTCTTAATTAAAGCTGTAAGTGTGGATTAAATCACTTTAGGGGAGAATATTGGGCAAGAAGGAAAAAATGTGTACCCTGAGCCTTGAAGTTTGGCCTTTAATTGTTGGGTAGAGGAGCAACTGGCAGAGCGGCCAGAGGGGTAGCAGGAAAGCCAGGTGAGTGTGGGTGCCAGAAAGAGGATTTTACTGGAAACATCAGCCCTTTTCATTTTGTCTGAGCTGACAAGTGAGAAGCTACATCATTTTGTAGTTTTAGGAGAAATTTGAAATGTGAATGGATCTAAGTATGCTTTTTGTTAGTATAAGTTTTTTTTATCTGTTTGGTCTTTTAAGTTGTTTTGTTTGTTTTATCTGCTTTACAGCTTTCAAAATTTTATTGCTGTTGACATCTCTCTTATTCTTTTTGTCTATGTAGATTCATGTGCCCTACTTAGGTTTTTAAAAATTGATAGACTTTTTAAGAGCTGTTTTACCTTCAGAGCAAAATTGAGTGGAAAAGAGTTTCAGTATGGGATGGTGAAAAAGTTCTGGAGATGGGTGGTGGTGATGGTTGTGCAACAATGTGAATGTATTTGATACCACTGAACTGTGCGCTTAAAAATGCTTTAAAATGGTAAATTTTGTGTTGTGTACATTTTACAATTTTTAAAAAGTTTTTAAAATATCAGCAAGAAAATACAGTGAGTTTCCACGTCCTCCTTGCTCACCACACACTGCCTTCCCCCACCACAATGGTATATTTGTTACAATAGATAAACCACCACTGGCACATCAATACTGCTCAAAGGCCATCGTTAACATTAGTGTTCACTCTTGGTGTTGTACATCCTATGGGTTTTGACAAATGCATTTTATGTATCTACCATTGTAGTATAACAGAATAGTTTCTCTGCCATAAGTATCCTCTGTGTTCCGCCTATTTATCCCTCTCTCCAAACCTGGGAAACCCTAATCTTTTTACTTACTATCTGCATAGTTTTGCCTTTTCTGGAATGTCATATAGTTGGAACCACACACCATGTAACCTTTTCAGATTGACTTCTTCAACTTACAGTATGCATTTTAGGTTCCTCCGTGTCTTTTTGTGACTTGATGGCTCATTTCTTTTTAGAGCTTCCCACTCTTTTTTTTCAGCTTTATTGAGATGAAAGTGACATATAATAAATGCACATTTTAAAAAGGATACAATTTGATAAATTTTGACCTGTGTGTATGCCTGTGAAGCTATCCCCACAATCAAGGCAATGAATGCATCCATCACTTCTAAAAGTGTCCTCCTGTCCCTTTGTAACCCCTTCTTTCCTGCTACCCTCTTTCCCATCCCCAAGCAAACAGTGCTCTGCTTTCTGTCATTATAGATTAATTTGCATTTTCTAAATTTTATATAAATGGACTCAGTATGTTTTGAGGGAAGAAATGTGACTCTTCTTTCATGTAGTATAATTTTGTGATTCATTCATGTTGTTATCTGTATACCACGATTTACATATCCATTCATTTGTTGATGAACATGTGGGCTATTTCCAGTGGGGCTGTTACAGATAAAGGTGCTGTGAACATTAGTGTACAATTCTTTGTATGAACATAGGCTTCAATTTCCCTTGGGTGTATTCTGTTCCACCTAGGAGAGGAGTGGCTGGATCATATGGTAGGTCTATGCTTAATATTCAAGAAACTGCCAAACTGTTTCCAAAGCCAGTGTGACATTTACATTTACATCAACAGTGTATGAAGATTCCTGTTGCTTCACAGTCTCACCAACACTTGCTAAGGTCAGTCTTTTCATTTTAGCCATTCTAGTGGCTGTCTAGTGGTTTTAATTTTCATTTCAATAATGAATAATGATGTTTCCTTTGCCAGTCATTAAAAAAAAAAAAGAATTTAAATTCATTGTTGATGCTGTAGAACTTGTAGTTAGTTCTTGGTGAACCTACACAGTACATATGCCAGAAAAACAGTAAATGCTTTGCACTGATTCAACTTTGGTTCCCTTTACCTTGATCTGAAAGAAATCTGGTTCTCTCCTAACAGCACTGCTTTGTTAGGCTTCTCAAGTGGTGGCTGTTGTTTCACCCACAGGCTTCATATACCAGGAAACTCATGGTGGTGCTCCTCCATACTGCTTCTAGCCACACCTTCAGTTTTCCTAAAGCCCTATAATTTTGAATCTTGTGACAACATTCTCTGCCCTTCATTGTTACTGTAATTCTCCCTTATTTCCCAGCAATTTGAATGGATATAGTACTCTTGTCTAAACTCTTAGTGATTTAAGTATGCATCTAGATGATTTTTCACATTGTTGCCTCTCAGTTTCTTGAGCTCTTCTCCATTCATCTCGTCTTGCACCCAACTTCATCTTCACCTACTCATTCCCATGATTACGCCCTATACCTTATAATTATGAATAATATATAATCCATCCACAATCTGTTTTCTATTTACCACTATTTAATCACTACTTCCTGTCATTCCCTGTAACTCGCTCTGATAACAAGATGCCAAGAATTCTTCAGTTCCCTAGCATTGATGGTACTTCAACATGGCCCTTCACCTGCATGCTGTTCTGTCTCTTTCCTCTTAGTCAGCTGAGATTCCATGGCCAATCATATTCACTCCTTGTACACATTTTTAGTTCCTTGGCCCTTCTCATATTTCTTTGTATTTGTTTGACAATACCACAACTCTGGTTAAATCTACTCAAGGTCATCACTTTACCAGTTCTCCCCTCTTTCCTGCATCATCATTTGCCCCTCCTCTACTGGATCATATCCTTAAGCATAGAAGCAAACTGTTATTTCTTTTATCTTTAAAAATATTTCTCCACCGGGCACTGTGGCTCATGCCTGTAATCCCAGCACTTTGGGAGGTGGCGATGGGCGGATCACTTGAGGTCAGGAGTTCAAGATCAGCCTGGCTAACATGGGAACTTGAAACCCCATCACTTGAGTTTCAGTATGGCATTCCAGAGATGTATAGAAATTACTTATAAAAGTTGAAAGAGGCCAAGAGCCAGATGCCGACTTTAGATACTAGGGAAGTTTAATTCCTTCTAATTTTCCCCAGATAAGGAGTTTTGCCTCCTGGTGGCCTATTTGTTAGTCACCGGGTAGACTTTGCTCCCTTCTAAATTCCTTAGATAAGGAGTTTTTGTCTCCAGGAACTGTCCAGTGGTCACCAGGTGATTTTCACTTTCCTCAGTCTCTACAAAAATATAATTAGTTGGGCATGGTGGCGCATACTTGTAGTCCTAACCTCCCATGCCTGGGAGGCTGAGGCAGGAGGATCACTGAGTCTAGAAGTCGGATTGTGTTACTGCACTCCAGGCTGGGCAACAGAGCTGGACTCTGTCTCAAAACAAAACAAGACCCAAAAAACCTGCACTTGTCAGGGCTACTGTGATGTAGATATTGCTTTTTTTATTATTATTATTATTTTTTAAGACAGAGTCTTGCTCTTGTTGCCCAGGCCGGAGAGCAATAGCACGATTTCGGCTCACTGCAACCTCTGCTTTCTGGGTTCAAGCGATTCTCCTGCCTCAGCCTCCCGGTTAGCTGGGATTACAGGTGCCCACCACCATGCCCAGCTAATTTTTGTATCTTTAGTAGAGACGGGGTTTCACCATGTTGGCCAGGCTGGTCTCGAACTCCTGACCTCAGGAGGTCCGCCTGTCTCGGCTTCTCAAAGTGCTGGGATTACAGGCGTGAGCCACCATGCCTGGCCATATAGTGTTAATTTTAATGGTCCATTCTCAGTTCTTCTCCTAACCTGTCAGCGTCATTTGATAACACTTACCATGTTTATCTCCTTGTAACACTTTTAAAATTTGGCTTCCAGGATACTGAAGTGGTTCTTTAGTAAATCAGATTTGCTCCTGAGAACCCTGCATTTAGTGTCCCATTTCACTCAGGCTAAGAATCAAAGTACTTACAGTAGTACATGAGATCCTAAGTGATGTGGGCCACTTGTCACCACTCTGGCCTCATTCACCCGGCGTTCTTTCCCACGGCGGCTTCGTGGCTCATCCCAGGCCCACCAAATATCTCCTGCCTAAATGCTTTGGCGTGGCAGATCCTCTGTGTCTCATCAGATGTTCCCTTCCCACTCTCCTCATCACCTTCCAGTGCCCCTGACATTGGTCAGTTTTTCAGTGGAGCCTGCCCTGCCCACCCTTTTTAATATTGCCGCCTCCTCTTATCTTGCTGTATTGTAGGTGTCCAGAAAATATTTGTTGAATAAATGAATATGGAATTACACAATTTAACTGTAAAATTAAAAGGAAGCTAATTTATCTTTTTTTTGGCTTTTTGTTTTCAAGAAGGGTTTACCACTGTTGTTTTCCATCAACATTTTTTCTGACACCAATTAGGTGCCCTGTAATTCCATTGGATTCTGATGCTAACTACCTGAGTTAGCTCAGACCTCACAAGTTAAAGGCATAGTCCTTCAATTCTGACAGGAACTACCCAGAATTACTATTGAGAAAAGAACTTTTATCTGAGGAATGAGTCCTTTTAAATTATAAGACCCAGAGAGACATTAAGATGCGTCAGCAGTCACATCCTGCTCCCACTTTGCGCTGTGTTCACCTCTTGAAAGTGCTTGCTGTTGGCACAAGTAGCTGTACATTAACCTAATAAAGCTGCACCAGACAGTATAATCCACACCTGTAGCTTAAAAGTGTCTGGCCAGTCACTAATCAATGCTATTTCTGTAAATCAGTGAGAATTTCTAACAACTTTGTATCAACCTACTCTCTGTCTCCCCACCCCGCTTTTTTGAAACCTTTAAATACAAACCTTCACATAACAAAGGCCAAGTGGAGCTCATATCCAAGGTTACTTGGGTCTAAGTCTTTTCGGCAGCTATCTTTGCTTTGGCTCGGGTAAACTCTTTAAATCATATTTTGTGCTTCATCCTCTTCCTTTTGGGTTGACAGTACAGACCCCACAAATTAAAGTTAAGGTCCCAGTGCCAAAAGACAGCTAGTTGGAAATAGTCCTCAGTGTACCTGTACTTCTACCCAGCCAACCACAGATTCAAGCGTTTCCATTACCCTGTGCTCCCTTAAGTTGGATAATTTGTTATAATGACTCACAGCACTCCAGAAAGCACTATAATTACAGTCAGTTTTATTATAAAGGATACAGCTTGGTAACAGCCAGTGGAAAAGAAGCATATGGCAAAAAACAAAACTAGGGCCAGTGCAGAGCTTCCCTTCCCTTTCTGGGCATGCCTCTCACCCAGCGCGTTGAGGTGATCATCAACCTGGGAGCTCGCCAAACCCTGTTGTTAATGGTTTTTATTTGGGATCTCATTATATAGGCATGATTGAAGTCATTGGTCATGTGATTGAGCTCAGTCTCCAGTACCTCTCCCTTTCCCTTTGGGGCTGAATGTTCCAACCTCTAATAAGTCGGTTGGTTCCTCTGTGATGAGCCCCCATCCTGAAGCAATAAAGGGGCCCACAATGAATACCCTCGTTAGTATAAACTCTGGTATGGTTTAAAGGAGCTCCTTATGAATTACGAAAGACACTCCACTCAGGAAATTCCAAGAATTTAGGAGATCAGTGCCAGGAAATAAGGGACAGAGACCAAATATATTTTTATTATAACACAACCACATGCTGATTGAAAGAGTAAGGTCAGAAGTGCCAAGTTGTGCCTCCAAGTGCCATTGGTTTTTGTTTTCAAAGTTCAAGAAGGGGAAAAAGAAAATAGGATGAAGGTCAAGCTGTGGACCCTGCTGGACTGTCTCATAAATGGATATTTTTTGTAGTACACTAAGTTGTCTGTTGGAATCTATCCATTATGTACCTGTATTGTTTATTTTGACTTAGGGGCTTAGTGTAAATTGCCAAATTTTTGTTGTCATTATGGATGTGAAATTTTATTATAGTCAACTCTAACACACATTTAATGGCAGAGGACCGAGATTATTTTAGGTCATTAAAAGATTATTAGGAAATATGCCTAAGAATCAATATATCTGTAAAAAACACTAAAATTTGCTAGTAAAGATGCCATGTTAAGAAATGAAACCAAATACATTTGTTTTGGATCCCATCTTAATTTGCTTTCATTAAGAAAATTACATTGGGCCGAGGCAGGCGAATTACTTGAGGTCAGGAGTTCGAGACCAGCCTGGCCAACATGGTGAAACCCTGTCTCTACTAAAAATACAAAAATTAGCCCGGCCTGGTGGTGGATGCCTGTAGTCCCAGCTACTAGGGAGTCTGAGGTGGGAGGATCACTTGAACCCAGGAGGCAGAGGTTGCAGTGAGCTGAGATCGCACCATTGCACTCCAGCCTGGGCAACAAAGCAAGACATTCTCTCTCTCTCAAAAAAAAAAATTACATTCCTTAAATAATTCTAGCAGTAGAAATAAAATTTAGGGTTTTTTTTTTTATTTCTGTGAAGGCATTTGACATAAGACAATATACTTCTGGAATTATTCTAGGAATTAAAATTAGTGGGCTTTTCCTTTAGCTTAAGCTGTGACTGGTACAAAAGTTATAAACAAGTAAATGTGTTACTGGCAAATTAAGGAAATGATTTTGTATATTTTCTCTTAGCAGGAGTTAGGACATAGCGAGCAGCTAATAATAGCTTCTTACTCATGAAGAGCTTCCCCAGTAAGATTACCACTTGTTATTTACATATCTATGCAGAACTGTCATCTCTTACGAGTTTTGAGAAAGTTACCTTTATATTGTTTTATTCTAGCCTGCGACCATTAATTAAGGGGTCTTTAGAAAACATTACTGAAATTGTAAAGTACTTATGGCAATGGAAGCTATGGTTAAATGCTTGCGTATATGGCTTCAAAGTTTACTAGGGAAAGTGATACTGAATATGAGAAGTCTAAAGACTACTATTCTTGGTATTTTGCCTAAGTAGTAGATTGGAAACTTATTAAGTGCTGTCCCTTTAAGCAAATTTACTGAGAAGCTGCTATGTACCAGCCACAGGGGATTGGGAAGGATAGCAGTGAATAAGAGGAAATGCCTGCCCTTCATGAACAAGAAGGTCATGAATGACGCTTGTGACCTAGTTTACAGAGCATGAAGGGGATAATTAGCCACAGGACCTTAGTGTTTTGGTAGAACTGGTTATGTGTTGAACTCTCCTGATCTGTTTTAACAAAAATGATTGTACTGTCAACTCTGACAGTTAACTGTCTGGTTGAGCTTGGGAAAATTACTTAATTTCTGAGTCTGATGTTCCTTAACTATAACATAAGGATAATAATACCTACCTTCCCTGCAGTGCTTTTGTGAATGTGCAGTGCCTGGTTCAATGCCTGGGATGTTGCTGATATAATACAGATGTTACTGGTGTCATACATGGTGTACATGATAGTAGCAGCTGATTTTGTTGTCTTCCCTTCTGAGCTCAGACATGATCCTTAGGTTTTGATTTGGTAATCTTTTAAGGAATAAGCAGGCTGTATCATGATGCCTGATGTGAAACATTGTATTTGAACTTCTCTGAGTTCTTTTATTCATAAGATGTATTACTCTAAATTGCACATGAAGTATTTTATAACCTTGGAGATCTTGGAGTATATAATTTCTTGGACATTTTAAAGATTTTTTTTTTTTTTTTAAAGTAAGGGACTTTCTGGTGAGAGAAACACTAAATCTTTCAGCTGAGTGAACCTGACTTGCCACTTGGGTGGTAGGTTCTGGTAGGTTCATGCCTTTCTTTGGCTTTGGATAGTCATCAGCTGCAGGGCACCAGATTCATGTGTGAGTCTTTTGTAGTTGGAAAGCAATACTTGATTGCTAATGATTGTGCTTTTTAAGTGATAGCTTTTTAGGTTAAGGATCAAAAATAATATTGAATATTTTTTGACTTCTGAATTGATTTTTATAACTCTTTAATGTTTTAGTAGAAATCACTTCAGTTGTTTTTCTTTTGATTATCTATTTTTCTAAGTTTTAAGCAAAGAGAACACTTTTGGGGGATGTCTGTTTCTTTGAGAAGTCAGCGAACCTGAGAACTCAGTTCTTTCCTGACCAGCGTGGTCCCTAAAGTTCTGTGTGTCCTCCTTGCAGCCCCCATCCTTTTGGCTACCTATAATTGGACCAGGAATGAAAAAGAGACTCTCTGGATCATTGAGGTTTTCCTGGGGATTTAGAATTGGGACCAAATGACAGCTGGTCTTTAAACAAATTGCTTGGACTGAAGTGATACAGGCTTGGAACATACCTGCAGCCATTTTTAGTGTTGTTTATGGAGGAATAGGAAAAGGCTGGTGTATGGAGAGAAAATGGTGTAGATGGATAGAAAGAAACAAAGATGAAAGTCGGAGAGTATTGTCCAGTACTTGGTGAGGCCCAGCTATCTTTAGTACCGTAACATCAGTGATCTTACAGTAAGTTGCCTTTTTTGCAGAAGTTTGCTCAAATTGGTTTCTCTTAATAACACGAAAGAACCTCAACTAAAGTAGCTTAAAACAAAAATAGGTAAGTATGATTATCCACGTGCTAAACAATGAAGTTAGCTCCCTTTCTTACACCATGCAAAAATGGATTATAGACCTAAATGTAAGAGCTAAGTTATATAAAACTTTTAAAAGAAAATATACCAATAAATCTTCATGACTCTCAATTAGGCAGGAGCTTCTTAGATATGACACAGAAAGTTCAAGATAGATAAATTGAACCTCATCAAAATTTAAAACCTTTGACCTGGTATAGTGGCTCATGCCTGTAATCTCAGCACTTTGGGAGGCCAAGGCAGGAGAATCACTTGAGGCCAGGAGTTTGAGACCAGCCTGAGCAACATGGTGAGACTCCATCTCTACCAAAAAAAAAAAAAGAAAGAAAAAAATTTTATCCAGGCACTGTGATGTGTCTTAGCACTAGCTACTCTGGAGGCTGAGGTGGGAAGATGGCTTGAGCCCAGGAATACAGGTACAAGGTTATAGTGAACTGTGATCATGCCACTTCACTCCAGCCTGGGCAACAGAGTGGGAACCTGTCTCTTAAAAAAAAAATTAAAAACTTTGTTGCAAAATATGCCATCAAGAAAGTGGAAAAACATGGCTGGGCACAGTGGCTCAAGCCTCTAATCCCAGCACTTTGGGAGGCTGAGGTGGGCGGATCACTTGAGGTCAGGAGTTCAAGACCAGCCTGGCCAACATGGTGAAACCCTGTCTCTACTAAAAAATACAAAAATTAGCTGGGCATGGTGGTGCACGCCTGTAAGCCCAGCTACTTGGGAGGCTGAGGCAGGAGAATTGGTTGCAGTGAGCTGAGACTGTGTCACTGCACTCCAGCCTGGACAACAGAGTGAGACTGTCTCAAAAAAAGAAAGTGGAAAACCAGCCTACAAAATGGGAGAAAATATTCACACATCATATGTCTGTTAAGAGGCTGGTATCCTGAATATTAAAACAAACAAAATACCAAAACTCTTACAATTCAATAAAAAAGACAACACAGTTTTTCAATGTGCAAATAATTTGAATAGGCTTTTTTCCCAGAGAGGATATACAATGGCCAATAAATAAGCACATGTGAAGATGCTCAGCATCATTAGCCATTAGGGAAATGCAGATAAAAACCATGGTGAGACACCACTTCACATCCACTAGGAGGGCTATAACTAAAAAGACCGATAATAACGAGTGTTGGCAAGGCTGTAGAGAACATACATTGCTGGTGAGGATGCAAAATATAGCTGCTTTGGAAGAGTTTGGCCTTGCCTCACATTTTAAACATGGGACCCATCAGTTTCACCCCTAGGCATATACCCAAATGAAACAAATGTCCACACAGAAACTAGTACAGCAGTGTTCAAGGCATCATTATTCATAATGGCCCCAAAGTGGAAGTAGCCCAAGTTACATCAGCTAATAAATGAATAAACAAAATGTGATATATCTATAGATGGAATATTATTTAGCCACAAAAAGGAATGAAGTACTGATACATGCTGCAGTATGGATAAACCTTAAAAAACATGCTAATTGAAAGAAGCCAGACACAAAAGACCACATAGTGTATGATTTTATTTCTATGAAATGTCCAGGATAGACAAATTCATAGAGACAGAAAGTAGATTACTGGTTTTCAGGGGCTGGAGAGAAGAGGAAACAGGAGTGATGGCTAATGGAGATAGGGTTTCTTTTTGGAAAGATGGAAGTGCTCTAAGACTAGATTGTGGTAATAGTTGTACTACTCTGGCTATACTAAAATGCATTGTGTACTGTAAATGGGTAAATTGTGTCATGTGAGTTATTTCGCAATAAAGCTGTTTTTAAAAGTAAATAGATAATGAAGTTAATATGTTATCCAATGATATGATACAGGCTTCAAAAATAATCATAACAGATTTCTATAGAGGTAACTTAGTTGTAACTTTAAAAAAATATACTAATTACCTAAATACATACATTTTTCTTTTTTCATAATAGGTAAAAATTCTGAATATCATGTTGCTTCATTTTAAGCTAATTTGAGTAAAATTTAATACTGATTGTGTATTTATCAGTATGAGTTACAGTAAAAGTTGAAACATACATTTTTTTCTTAACCTTTCAGTCTCATTGTCATTCTGTGTTTTTTTGAGGTGAATAGAGACAGTTGTGGTGTTATGGAAGGATTTTTGGACTTAGCAATTGCTCAAGCGGGACAAACTTAGGTGTTCTGTGTGTGGCCTTAGATATGTAATTTAATTTTTAGAGGATCAATTTCAAAACCTGTAAAATGAGGCTCATGCTGGGTTTGAAAAGTTTTGTCCTCCCTCCCTTCCTTCCTCCCTTCCTTCCTTCCTTCCTAGTGTTTATTAGAAATATAGGAAATTTTCCCATAGAAAATTTTTCCAGGAAAATATAAAGGATATTCAGATTCTATCCTCATTTCAATATGTTTGTCCACACCAGTGTTTTATCTTAAATTTTAAGTCTTTTGCAAACAGCAGTGGTGTTCAGATGTGTCCAAAGCCTAGTACTACATCTGAGAAAATAGATTCCTGGTATATATTATTTGAAGAAATCAGAATTTAGTGATGTTATTGGTGACCTTTGAAGTATTAGGTGATGGAGTTCATTGAAATATTAACTGAAAAAGTTATTTTAACTTTATATATTTATCAGTTTAAAGACTGTGTCACTGGCCAGGGGTGATGGCTCATGCCTGTAATCCCAGCACTTTGGGAGGCCGAGGTGGACGAATCACCTGAGGTCAGGAGTTCAAGACCAGCCTGGCCAACATGGTGAAACCTCGTCTGTACTAAAAATACAAAAATTAGCCGGGTGTAGTGGTGTGGGCCTATAATCCTAGCTACTTGGGAGGCTGAGGCGGGAGAATCGCTTAAACCTGGGAGGTAGAGGTTGCAGTGAGCGGAGATCGCACCATTGCACTCCAGCCTGCCTGAGTGACGGAGCGAGACTCTGTCTCAAAAAAAAAAAAAAAAAAAAACCCAAAAACTGTGTTATTGATTATGTGTTAACAGTCAAGTTGACTTTTAGAAAATCTGCAATTATGGTAGATTCTTGACTGGTTTTTTGTTGTTGTTGTTGTTGTTAGGTTTTTTTTTTTTTTTTTGAGACAGGGTCTCACTCTGTTGCCCAGGCTGGAGTGCAGTGCTGTAATCTCGGCTCACTGCAACCTCTGCCTCCCGGGTTCAAGGGATTCTCCCACCTCAGCCTCCTCAGTAGCTGGGATTACAGGCATGTCCCACCACACCCGGCTAATTTTTGTATTTCTAGTGGAGACAAGATTTCACCATGTTGGCCAGGTGTGGTCTTGAACTCCTGACCTCAAGTGATCTGCCCACCTCAGCCTCCCAAAGTGCTGGGATTACAGGGTGAGCCACCATACCTGGCCAACTTGACTGTTACTAACATGTAAAGTTATTTCATGGCTGATATATGTCAAATACATTTTTATGTTTCAGTTAAGTGATGATATGGGATGAGATTCAATTTTCTTTGTTTAGCTTGATAGCTACATGATCTTAATATGTAAGCTTTTTCTTATTTTGCAGAGATCCTGCATATTTTGATGAAAATTGGCTAAACAGAATCAAAACTGAAGTAGGAGATAATTGGAGGCTAAAGGTATTTTATTTTTCCATCTGTTAAATCTTTAAATATTTGTATGTGTATAATATCTGTTGATTTTTTTTGTCTGATGTGTCCAGTGAGCTTTAGAAGCTTAGGTAGCCTGTAATGAAATAATGTAGAATTGAAGATTGAACTCACCTGGAGTTGTGCACCTAGGCATAACATAATATGAGTCAGTAACGCATAGCAACCAAGGGCATGGAGCCAGTGTGTCTGTGTCCACATCATAGCTCTGCCATTTACTGTCTATGGAGAAGTGTTGTGACCTTCCTTTGCCTTGGTTTCCCCATTTGTAAAATGAGGATTAATATAGCTTCTACCTCACAGAAATGAGTTAATATTATGCCAAGTACTTAGAATAGTGCACGTGGTAGTTATAATGAGATAACATTGATCATTATTAACTGTATCGTAAACACTCAGAGAATGAAACATTTTCATTTCCTTCCTAGTAACCTTTAAGTATTTTACAAGTTTAACCAAAACTAAAAATAAGAAAAAAAGTTTACGTTGCAAGTAATTTCCCACCTAAATGTGTGTGTGTATATAGCTGAACAGGTTTTTACCCTTACATTAGGCAGTGATGTTTGCATTTTATTTTTAAAAATGTTTGTGTAATCCACTAAATTATGTTTTTAACTTTATATTTTGTTTTTTGTTTTTTGAGATGGAGTCTTCTCTGTCCCCCAGGCTGGAAAGCAGTGGTGCAATCTTCGCTCACTGCAACCTTTGCCTCCCTGGTTCAAGTGATTCTCCTGCCTCAGCCTCCCAAGGAGCTTAGGATTACAGACATCCGCCACCACACCCAGCTAATTTTTGCATTTTTGTAGAGACGGGGTTTCACCCTGTTGACCAGGCTGGTCTCAAACTCCTGATCTCAGGTGATCTGCCCGCCTTGGCCTCCCAAAGTGCTGGAATTACAAGCATCAGCCACCAAGCCCGGCCTATATTTTGAAATAATTATAGATTCACAAGGAGTTGCAAAAAATGTGTACTAAGAGGTTATGTGTACCTTTTACCTAGTTTCTCCAGTGGTAACATCTTGTGTAACTATAATACAATATCAAAACTAGGGAACTTGCATTGGTACAGTCCATATTTTATTCAGATTTCACCAAGGTTACTTGCACTCTGTGTTAGTGTGTGCAGTTCTGTGTAGCTCTGTCTCATGTGTAGCTTTGTGTAACTACCACCACAGTGAAAGACCCAGAACTATTCCGTCACCACACAGCTTCCTGTGCTGCTTCTATAACCACATCCACACCACCCCTAATCCTGTGCAACCCCTAATTTGTTCTCCATCTCTGTGATTTTGTTAACATTAAATTGATTGTTATGACCCAGTAGTTGTCATTTCTGGCAGTGTGGAGAAACCTGCGACTATTTCTTTTTGATACAGACTGGTGAAGACTCAGACATACAAATGATTTAAGCATGCAAGGCCCCTGAACTTAACACATGTTCAGTTTGAGTTGTCTTTGTATTTTCCCCAAGAAACATGTTTGATAAGAAAAGTATTTATTTGTTGCTTAAGTATGGGGTTTGCCAAAATCTAATTCCTTCTTTTTACTAAGCTAGTGAATGAAAACTGTTTAATGGCACTGTTTTTTTTTTTTTTGTTTGTTTTTTTTTTTGAGACAGAGTCTCACCTTGTCACCCAGGCTGTAGTGCAGTGGTGCAATCTCGGCTCGCTGCAACCTCCGCCTCCTGAGTTCAAAAGATTCTCCTGCCTCAGTCTCCCGAGTGGCTGGGACTACAGGCGCACACCATGATGCCCAGCTAATTTTTGTATTTTTTAGTAGAGATGGTTTCATCATGTTGGCTAGGCTGGTCTTGAACTCCTAACCTCAGGTGATCTGCCCGCCTTGGCCTCCCAAAGTGCTGGGTTTACAGGCGTGAGCCACTGTGCCCGACCGGTCCTGTTTTAATTTCTAAACAGTCTTTCAAGGACAGGCAATTTATTTAATTTTATTTACTTTCTTTTGAGACAGAGTCTCACTCTGTCACCCAGGATAGAGTATAGTGGCACAGTCTCAGCTCACTGCAACTCCACCTCCTGAGCTCAACCAATCCCCCTACCTCAGCCTTTCAAATAGCTGGGACTACAGGCGCATGCCAACACACCAGGCTAATGTTTTAAATTTTTGTAGGGATGAGGTCATGCTATATGTTCAGTCCGATCTCGAACTCCTGGGCTCAAGCCATCCTCCTGCCTCAACCTGGCAGGCCAGGCGCGGTGGCTCACGCCTGTAATCCCAGCACTTCGGGAGGTCAAGGCGGGTGGATCACCTGCGGTCAGGAGATCGAGACCAGCCTGGCCAACATGGTGAATCCCCGTTTCTAGTAAAAATACAAAAATTAGGCCCAGCATGGTGGGTCACGCCTGTAATCCCAGCACTTTGGGAGGGCGAGGTGGGTGGATCACAGGTCAAGAGATCGAGACCATCCTGGCCAACATGGTGAAACCCTATTGTACTAAAAATACAAAAATTAGCTGGATATGGTGTTGTGCGCGTATAGTCCCAGCTACTCGGGAGGCTGAGGCAAGAGAATCACTTGAACCTGGGAGGCAGAGGTTGCAGTGAGCCGAGATGGCGCCACTGCACTCCAGCCTGGCGACAGAGCGAGACTCTGTCTCAGAAAAAAAAAAAGAAAAAAAAATTAGTCAGGTGTGGTGGCGGGCGCCTATAATTCCAGCTACCTGTGAGGCTGAGGCATGAGAATTGCTTGAACCCAGGAGGCGGAGGTTGCAGTGAGCCGAGATTGCACCACTGTACTCCAGCCTGGGCGACAGAGCAAGACTCAGTCTCAAAAAAAAAAGATTATTTTTTAATGTTACAGCATGTTTAAAACAATTTATGATGTTTAAAATAATGCTACTAATCATTTTGTGTCTCCTTACTGGCTTGATCAGAGGGAGTTGTATATCTCCTCCCAGCAGGCACACAGATAGATACACATACCCACATATACTGTCTCCAGTGCCGTGAGTAGGGCAGTGTTAGTATATGGAGACGGATAGAAAAGTTTGTCATAGTCTTAATGTTCAGGACTGAACTTCTTATTCTCTATACTTTATTTTATGCTGTACTTCAGTTTTATGATGCCATTGATTAAAGACAAGATATACGACCGGGCACAGTGGCTCATGCCTGTAATCTCAACACTTTGGGAGGCCAAGGTGGGCGAATCACCTGAGGCCAGAAGTTCGAGACCAGCCTGGCCAACATGGTGAAACCCTGTCTCTACTAAAAATACAAAAATTAGCTGGGTGTGGTGGCAGGCGCCTGTAATCCCAGCTACTCAGAAGGCTGAGGCACGAGAATTGCTTGAACCTGGGAGGCAGAGGTTGCAGTGAGCCAAGATCGTGCCATTGCACTCCAGCCTGCCTGGGCAACAGAGGGAGACTCTGTCTCAAAAAAATAAATACATAAATAAAGATAAGATGTAGCTTTTTGTGATGTGATTTTAAAAACTACCATTTTAAATGAATGGTAGTTGATTTTCAAGGCATTCTAATTTCAAATATTAAAAATATGGGAAAATGAACATCCTAGAATGAAATGAAGCATATTATATGCATTTTCCATATCTACAAATTTTTGTAGACGTTTAAGCATGTTAATTTTATGAGACCTGTAAAGATAAATAAGCAAGTTTTCAGTTTATTTTCTTCCTTACAAATAAATATGCCTTTAATTAAGTACTGGATCACATTGCTGTGATTCAGGCTTTTGAAAGCCTCAGTCCCTACTAGCTTCTTTTCTAGGATGTCTCAACTACAGATACCACCCAGGGACAGCTAGATCAATAAAATAATCAATAGAACTATATCACATACCCATTTAACCTAACAAAACTGTATGAGTTGGGTCAAACAAAAAGAAAAAAATTATAGTTTACAATAAATAGGGCAGGTGATTCTGCCCATTCTTCACCTAACATTATGGCTCATAAATATTTACTTTGATGTTCAACTGAAGAAACAATAGTTTTTTTTTCTGGTAGGGGAAGAATTTAAAGACATTATACTTTATGGGTTATTTTAAAGAGATTTTACTATAATTTTTGCTTAATACTCTCTTTAGAACTTAATTTCTGTGTAGATGCAGTTTGACTTTTCTAGGGAGAATAGCTCTGAACTCAAGTCTTCATTAAGGGTGGCATATTTTTACTTTACCCACAGAAAACCTAAATAATTTAATCTTATTGTTAAGTCTCATTCAGTTACCCTCCAGTTGTTTTCAGTGTGGTCATAACATTGAAAATTCTACATAATTGGAGACATAATTTGTTTTATAAATCTCTTGGATTATATAATAGTACTTTTTGATGAAGATGATAATTCAAATATGCTTTTGAATTTTATTTGTGAATATTTACTTTATGATTAACTGCAGTGATTGGTTGGCTCAGAAATTTTTTATGTTAAATTATGTTTTGATCTGTCTTGCCTTTTACCCACTTGTTTTCTCTCTCTTTAAACAGATAAGCAATTTAAAGAAAATTTTAAAAGGAATCTTGGATTATAATCATGAGGTAAAGACTTTTTTCTCATTCTGCTTAGAAGTGTTACTATAGGATAGTTTAATTTTATAATAGTTTCAAGTTAAGGAAAAATTGCTTTCAAAATTAATAATCAGTTTGTCCTTCATTTTATAGTTTCTATAATAAGATGATGGTTCAACCAACCATCTGGCAGTCAGTTAATAGATGGATGATCCTTTTCACTGTATTATGGGTAGTTTGCAGATGATTAATTAATGTCAAATTTTACTTTATGTCATCTATTAATTCTGTCTTTTCTTCCTTTACTTGTGAAGATAGTTTTAGAGTTCATGCACCATTGCCTACTTTCATTTTATTCCTTGGCAAACCCCCCACCCCTAGATGAACTCAGTTTGTCCTCTGAGTCTGCATCAGAACAGTCAGACATTGCTGGGGAAGAAATCAGGCAGTGGAAATAACTAGTTTTAGTTTAAATTTTATGATCAAAGATGCAAATGGACACAACACCGTACCCTAGTTATTTCCCTACTGTGTTTTCCTACAAGCTTACCTGCATTTAGTACCCATGTTTATACCCGTAGCACTGATCTTCCCCATCTCAGTAAGTGACCCTACCATTCACCCTATTACTCAAGCCCAGAACCTAGAAAGCCTCCTACAGTCCTTCTTTCTTCTAATATCATCTGTAAGACCCATTAGTCAAACCTTCAAAATAGAGCTTTCTCCATCTGTGCAGCCACCAGCTATGCCAAGCTATCATTCACTCTTACTTAGATTACTAAAGTAGTCTCGCTGGTGACCCTGATTTCACTGTTGCATTATTTTTAAAAATTTAAAGGTGATCACATCAGTCTCCTCCTTAAAGTCCTCTGTGGTTTCCCCTTGCATTGAGAATCACATCCACATTCTTACGATGAACGACTTCCTAACTACTTTTCCCGCACCTAAGGCACTGGAGCCACATCCTCTGCTTCTGTGCCTGAAATCTGCCAAGTCCTTTTCTTCCTTAGCCTTTGCCCACTGCTGTTGCTGTATGCAGCTCCTGGCATTTCTTGCTCTTGCTTATTTGAACGTTCTGTTACCTCCTTACAGAGACTTTCTCTGAGCATGTGCTGTCTCAGCCAGGGCCACATTCACCCCTCAGCCCCATTATTCAGTCACATCACCCTGTTTATTCCCTTTAATCCTGGCCATATCAGCAGTCTCCTTATTTGTTGGTTTATTTGGTTGTCTCACCCCATTATATTCTTCTCTTCTCTTTTTTTTTTTTGAGACAGAGTCTTGCTCTGTCACCCAGTCTGGAGTGCAGTGGTGCAATCTCAGCTCACTGCAAGCTCTGCCTCCTGGGTTCATGCCATTCTCCTGCCTCAGCCTCCCAAGTAGCTGGGACTACAGGTGCCCACCACCACGCCCGGGTAATTTTTTTGTATTTTTAGTAGAGATGGGGTTTCACTGTGTTAGCCAGGATGGTCTCGATCTCCTGACCTCGTGATCCGCCCGCCTCGGCCTCCCAGAGTGCTGGGATTACAGGTGTGAGCCACCGCGCCTTCCCTTTCCTTCCCTCTTCCCTCTTCCCTCTTCACTCTTCCCATCCCGTCCTTTCCTTTTTGACAGATTCTCGCTGTGTCGCCCAGGGTAGAGTGCAGTAGCGTGATCTCGGCTCACTGCATCCTCTGCCTCCTGGGTTCACGTGATTCTCCTGTCTCAGCTTCCCGAGAAGCTGGGACTACAGGCGCGTACCACCACGTCCAGCTAATTTTTGTATTTTTGGTAGAGACAGGGTTTCACCATATTGGCCAGGCTAGTCTCAAACTCCTGACCTTGTGATCCACCAACGTCAGCCTCCCAAAGTGCCTGAGCCACTGTGCCTGGCCACCCCATTATATTCTTAGAGCCATGAAATGAGGTTGGAGCCAGACCTCATGTAGTCATTGGTACATCCCAGCCCTCAGGACAGTGCTATTACACTGCAGGCACTCAGAGTTTCCTAATCATGTCAAATAAATATTAATTTCCAAGAAAAACATGATATTTAAGATACATATAAGTGCGAACATAGGGTTGGTATTAGACACATTGACAAAAAGTGTTTTTTTTTCCTTCGACCAGAAGTACTTATATTTACTAGATCTTTTGGGCTTAGAAGAGGTGATTGGTTTTGTTCTGAGCATCATGCCTATTACATTAAAAAAAAAGGTAGTTGTTAATAAAGTATTACAATAAAAAAGAATAGAAAATGTATGGCATTGAAGATAGTGATGCTGTTTCAAAAGTGTCATCCTGAGCCAGGTCTCTCACTCAGTGGAAGCCACCCAGAGGAAATCTGAGCCATTATCCTCGTCTCATACATGAGAAGCCGAGGCTCATATGCACCTCTTTCTCTTCCCCTCTTGTAATTTTTCTTTTTTTTCTCCCCCTCACCCAGCCCCCTGACATTTTTGGGTCCTAAACCTACTGGTGTTACCTGTAGCCCCACATAGCATCCCCTAGCCTGAGCATGCCTGAGAGGAAGAAGAAATCCAGTCTCTGAAAATGGTGTGGTGTCTTTGGAACTTAAGCCCTTTTAGAAACCTAATTATATTCATTACTACATGATTAGGAGAAAGAGTTGGAGCATGAGTAAAACTAAAATCAGTACATGTAGTTGGAGTTTGCTTAATTTGAGCCTACACTGCCATTTAGTGAGCCCATACCTATATGATTCAGTATCAGTTTCCCCATTTATTCTCATAGCCCAAGGTTCTTTTCCTTCTTACTGCCTACTGTGGTTTATATTATATATTTCTTTGTGCATTTAGTAATTCATTTTATGTGTTCTACTTCATAAACTAGATGAAGGTACTTGCCTATGTATTTAAACGTTTTGCAAATGCATACCTCTTTGACACCATAGTTCTATTTCTAGAAATTGGTCTTTAAGAACTACATTAGGCTATCCACCTCATCATTATTTCATAGTAGGCAAAAATTGAATATAACCCAATGTCTAACAATAGAAAATTATGAAACATGTTGTAGGACAAATGCCATTCAGCCATGAAAATACATATTTATAAATATTCTTTAATAATATAAAAGTGTGAGATTGTATATGCCATATGATACCAGTTTTACATGAATATACATACATAAATGTGTTTATAAAAATGTGTATGTAGGTCCACAATTTCAAATCCCAGTCCTTTAGGCCAGATTCATTTTGGAATTCAGAGTTTTTCAGATTTTAAAAAGGTAACATGATGCATACACTACATATTGTGTAAATACCCCAGTGGGGCCTGGGGTTACACCATTATTCTATTATATTAACATTTCTGTAGCAAAACGTAAGGTTATTCACTCTAGGATAAACAAGAAGACTAAATTCATGGTTTTGTCATTACCTTTCACCCTCCTTCTGGGAATTCCTTTGTCTTTCTCCTATCTTATTTTGTTTGCTGAATTCTGTGTATTTCTCTTTCTTGGTTTACTTTCGTGTTTTGGTAGAGCCCATTTTCCAGTGGCATCTTCAGAAAAATACATGATAGATACTTATTTTAAGCCCCACAAATCTGAAAATAATCTTAGTTCTCCTTACCCTGTGGTTGAGTTGAATATGGAATTCCAGGTTGGAAGTCATTCCTCTGTATTTTGAAATCATTGCTCCATGCCCTGTGGCTTCCATTGCTGCTGCTGACATCTCTCATGTGGACTCCCACTCCCTGTTGGTAACTTGTTCACTTTCTGGAAGCTTTTAGGTCCTTTTTATCTCCATGTTCATGCTGCTGTGCTTTGGTATGAGAAGGAATTTTTTTGTCGTTGTTTTCTTTTGTTTTATTGCGCTTGGCACTTAGCACACTCTTAAAATCTGAATGCCTACTAGCTGTAGTTTTAGGAAATTTTCTTCTTATTATTATTTATTTTATCTCATTTATTTATTTATTTATTTATTTTATTACTTTATTTTTCTTTACTTTATCCTCTTTCTGAACTATTTAGCTATTGAACCCCCTGGGTTAATCCTTTAATTATCTAACCCTTTCTCTCGTTTTTTTCTCTCGTGTTTTTGCTCTACTTACTGAGACGATTATACACCTTCTTCTAGCTTGCCTGTTGAATTTTTCATTTCTGCTATCACATTTTTAATTTGCAAGAGCGCTTTATGTTTTCTGAATGTAACTTTTATATCCTGTTCTTGCTTATGAATATAATAGTTTCTCTTATCTCTATGAGAATATTAATCATAGATTTTTTTTTACTTTCTTTTTTTTTAATTATTACACTTTAAGTTCTGAGATATGTGCAGAACGTGCAGGTGTGTTACATAGCTATACACGTGCCATGGTGGTTTGTTGCACCCATCAACCCATCATCTATATTAGGTATTTCTCCTAATGCTATCCCTCCCCTAGCCCCCCACCCCCACAACAGGCCCTAGTGGGTGATGTTCCCTCCCTGTGTCCGTGTGTTCTCACTGTTCAATTCCCACCCATGAGTGAGAACATGCGGTGTTTGGTTTTCTGTCCTTGTGATAGTTTGCGCAGAATGATGGTTTCTGAGCTTCATCCATGTCCCTGCAAAGGACATGAACTCATCCTTTTTTATGGCTGCATGGTATTCCATGGTGTATGTGTGCCACATTTTCTTTATCCAGTCTATCATTGATGGGCATTTGGATTGGTTCCAAGTCTCTGCTATTGTGAATAGTGCTGCAATAAACATGTGTGCGTGTGTCTTTATAGTAGATTGATTTATAATCCTTTGGGTATGTACCCAGTAATGGGATTGCTGGGTCAAATGGTATTTCTAGTTCTAGATCCTTGAGGAATCGCCACACTGTCTTCCACAATGGTTGAACTAATTTACACTCCGACCAACAGTGTAAAAGCATTCCTATTTCTCCATATCCTCTCCAGCATCTATTGTTTCCTTACTTTTTAATGATTGCCATTCTAACTGGTGTGAGATGGTATCTCATTGTGGTTTTGATTTGCATTTCTCTAATGACCAATGATGGTGAGCTTTTTTTCATGTTTATTGGCCATATAAATGTCTTCTTTTGAGAAGTGTCTGTTCATACCCTTCGCCCACTTTTTGATGGGGTTGTTTGTTTTTTTCTTGTACATTTGTTTAAGTTCCTTGTAGATTCTGGATATTAGCCCTTTGTCAGATGGATAGATTGCAAAACTTTTCTCCCATTCTGTAGGTTGCCTTTTCACTCTGATGATAGTTTCTTTTGCTGTGCAGAGGCTCTTTAGTTGACTTAGATCCCATTTGTCAATTTTGGCTTTTGTTGCAGTTGCTTTTGGTGTTTTAGTCATGAAGTCTTTGCCCATGCCTATGTCCTGAATGGTATTGCCTAGGTTTTCTTCTAGGGTTTTTATGGTTTTAGGTCTTACATTTAAGTCTTTAATCCATCTTGAGTTAATTTTTGTATAAGGTATAAGGAAGGGGTCCAGTTTCAGTTTTCTGCATATGGCTAGCCAGTTTTCCCAGCACCATTTATTAAATAGGGAATCCTTTTCCCATTGCTTGTTTTTGTCAGGTTTGTCAAAGATCAGATGGTTGTGGATGTGTGGCATTATTTCTGAGGCCTCTGTTCTGTTCCATTGGTCTGTATATCTGCTTTGGTACCAGTACCATGCTGTTTTGGTTACTGTAGCCTTGTAGTATAGTTTGAAGTCAGGTATTGTGATGCCTCCAACTTTGTTCTTTTTGCTTAGGATTGTCTTGGCTATACTGGCTCTTTTTTGGTTCCATATGAAATTTAAAGTAGTTTTTCCTAATTCTTTGAAGAAAGTCAATGGTAGCTGTATGGGGATACCATTGAATCTATAAATTGCTTTGGGCAGGATGGCCATTTTCACGATACTGATTCTTCCTATCCATAAGTATGGAACATTTGTTCATTTGTTTGTGTCCTCTCTTATTTCCTTGAGCAGTGGTTTGTAGTTCTCCTTGAAGAGGTCCTTCACATCCCTTGTAAGTTGTGTATTCCTAGGTATTTTATTCTCTTAGTAGCAATTGCGAATGGGAGTTGACTTATGATTTGGTTATTTGTCTGTTATTGGTGTATAGGAATGCTTGTGATTTTTACACATTGATTTTGTATCTGAGACTTTGCTGAAGTTGCTTATCAGCTTAAGGAGATTTTGTTCTGAGATGATGGGGTTTTCTAAATATACAATCATGTCATCTGCAAACAGAGACAATTTGGCTTCCTCTCTTTCTATTTGAATATCCTTTATTTCTTTTTCTTGCCTGATTTCCCTGGCCAGAACTTCTAATACTATGTTGAATAGGAGTGGTGAGAGAGGACATCCTTGTCTTGTGCCGGTTTTCAAAGGGAATGCTTCCAGCTTTTGCCCATTCAGTATGATATTGGCTGTGGGTTAGTCATAAATAGTTGTCACTATTTTCAGATACATCCCATCAATACCTAGTTTATTGAAAGTTTTTAGCATGAAGGAGTGTTGAATTTTATCAAAGGCCTTTTCTGCATCTATTGAGATAATTGTACAGTTTTTGTCATTGGTTCTGTTTATGTGATGTATTATGTTTACTGATTTGAGTATGTTGAACCAGCCTTACATCCCAGGGATGAAGCCAACTCGATGGTGGTGGATAAGCTTTTTGATGTGCTGCTGGGTTCGGTTTGTCAGTATTTTATTGAGGATTTTTTCATCGATGTTCATCAGAGATATTGGCCTGAAATTTTCTTTTTTTGTTGTGTCTCTATCAGGTTTTGGTGTCAGGATGATGCTGGCCTCATAAAATGAGTTAGGGAGGAGTACCTCTTTTTCTGTTGTTTGGAATAGTTTCAGAAGGAATGGTACCAGCTCCTCTTTGTACCTCTGGTAGAATTCAGCTGTGAATCCATCTGGTCCTGGGCTTTTTTTGGTTGGTAAGGTATTACTGCCTTAATTTCAGAACTTGTTATTGGTGTATTCAGGGATTTGACTTCTTTCCTGGTTTAGTCTTGGGAGGATGTATGTGTCTAGGAATTTATCCATTTCTTCTAGATTTTCTAGTTTATTTGCATAGAGGTGTTTACAGTATTCTCTGATGGTAGTTTGTATTTCTGTGGGATCAGTGGTGATATCCTGTTTATCATTTTTTATTGTGACTATTTGATTCTTCTCTCTTTTCTTCTTTATTAGTCTGGCTAGTGGTCTATTTTGTTAATCTTTTAAAAAAAAGCAGCTCCTGGATTCATTGATTTTTTTTTTTTTTGAAGGGTTTTTCGTGTCTCTGTCTCCTTCAGTTCTGCTCTGATCTTAGTTATTTCTTGTCTTCTGCTAGCTTTTGAATTTGTTTGCTCTTGCTTCTCTAGTTCTTTTAATTGCGATGTTAGGGTGTCGATTTCAGATCTTTCCTGCTTTCTCCTATGGGCATTTAGTGCTATAAATTTCCCTCTAAACACTGCTTTAGCTGTGTCCCAGAGATTCTGGTACATTGTGTCTTTGTTCTCATTGGTTTCAAAGAACTTACTTATTTCTGCCTTCATTTCGTTATGTACCCAGTAGTCATTCAGGAGCAGGTTGTTCAGTTTCCATGTAGTTGTGCAGTTTTGAATGAGTTTCTTAATCCTCAGTTCTAATCTGATTACACTGTGGTCTGAGAAACTGTTTGTTATGATTTCTGTTCTTTTGCATTTACTGAGGAGTGTTTTACTTCCAATTATGTGGTCAATTTTAGAATAAGTGCAATGTGGTGCTGAGAAGAATGTATATTCTGTTGATATGGAGTGGAGAGTTCTGTAGATGTCTATTCGGTCTGCTTGGTCCAGAGCTGAGTTTTCCTTGTTAATATTCTGTCTCGTTGGTCTGTCTAATATTGACAGTGGGGTGTTAAAGTCTCCCACTATTGTTGTGTGGGAGTCTAAGTCTCTTTGTAGGTCTCTAAGAACTTGCTTTATGAATCTGGGTGCTCCTGTATTGGGTGCATATATATTTAGGATAGCTAGCTCTTCTTGTTGAATTGATCCCTTTACCATTATGTAATGGCCTTCTTTGTCTCTTTTGATCTTTGTTGGTTTAAAGTCTGTTTTATCAGAGACACTAGCATTGCAACCCCTGCTTTTTTTTTTTTCTTTTTTTTTTTGCTTTCCCTTTGCTTGGTAAATCTTCCTGCATCCCTTTATTTTGAGCCTATGTGTGTCTTTGCATGTGAGATGAGTTTCCTGAATACAGCACACTGATGGATCTTGACTCTTCATCCAATTTGCTAGTCTGTGCCTTTAAATTGGGGCATTTAGCCCATTTACATTTAAGGTTAATATTATGTGTGAATTTGATCCTGTCATTATGGTGCTAGTGGTTATTTTGCCTATTAGTTGATGCAGTTTCTTCATAGTGTTGATGGTCTTTACAATTTGGTATGTTTTTGCAGTGACTGGTACCAGTTTTTCCTTGCCGTATTTAGTGCTTCCTTCAGGAGCTCTTGTAAGGCAGGCCTGGTGGTGACAAAATCTCTCAACATTTGCTTATCTGTAAAGGATTTTATTTCTCCTTCGCTTATGAAGCTTAGTTTGGCTGGGTATGAAATTCTGGGTTGAAAATGCTTTTCTTTAGAAATGTTGAATATTAGCTCCCACTCTCTTCTGGCTTGTTGGGTTTCTGCAGAGAGATCCGCTGTTAGTCTGATGGGCTTCCCTTTGTGGGCAACCTGACTTTTCTCTCTGGATGCCCTTAACATTTTTTTCGTCATTTCAACCTTGGTGAATCTGACGATTATGTGTCTTGGGGTTGCTCTTCTTGAGGAATATCTTTGTGGTGTTCTCTGTATTTCCGGAATTTGAACGTTGGCCTGTCTTGCTAGGTTGGGGAAGTTTTCCTAGATAATATCCTGAAGAGTGTTTTCCAACTTGGTTCCAGTCTCCCTGTCAGTTTCAGGTACACCAATCAAACATAGGTTTGGTCTTTTCATTTTATTTTAATTATTTATTTATTTACTTACTTATTTTTGAGACGGAGTCTCACTCTGTCACCCAGGCCAGAGTGAGTGCAGTGGCATGATCTCGGCTCACTGGCAACCTCTGCCTCCCAGGTTCAAGCAATTCTCCTGTCTTAGCCTCCCAAGTAGCTGGGACCTCAGTCGCCTGCCACCACACCCAGCTAATTTTTGTATTTTTAGTAGAGACGGGATTTTACCATATTGGTCAGGCTGGTCTCGAACTCCTGACCTCAGGTGATCCACCCGCCTCGGCCTCCCGAAGTGCTGGGATTAAAGGCGTGAGCTGGCTGGGCGCAGTGGCTCACACCTGTAATCCCAGCACTTTGGGAGGCCGAGGTGGGCAGATCACGAGGTCAGGAGATCTGGACCATCCTGGCTAACACGGTGAAACCCCGTCTCTACTAAAAATACCAAAAAAAAATTAGGTGGATGTGGTGGTGGGTGCTTGTAGTCCCAGCTACTCGGGAGGCTGAGGCACGAGAATGGTGTGAATGCAGGAGGCAGAGGTTGCAGTGAGCCAAGATCGTACCACTGCACTCCAGCCTGGGTGACAGAGTGAGACTCTGTCTCAACAAAAAAAAAAAAAAAAAAAAAAGGCATGAGCCACTGTGTCTGGCCAGTATTTTCTTTTATGTCCTTCTAGGAATTGATTTTCCTATTCAAGGAGAAAAATTTAATTTAATCTGGTTGGTGGTATATTTCTATTCATTTAATTCAATTTGTTTTCCTTATTATTTAGAATAAAACTCACATCCTTGACATAACTTATGAGGACCTAAGTGACATGCCTCCCCCATCCTGACCCCTGGACCTTGTCTTCCACTCCATCCCCAGCCACACTGACCCTACTGTTTTTGGAGTTTATCAAGTACACTCCTACCTCATGACTTTGCCCATGGTAACCTCTGTGTTGTATCCCCCCACCTATAACTGTATGGTCTGCCTCTTCATTCCAGGATTCTGCTCAGTTTTTAACTTAGCATAGATGGCTTCTTTGACCATCTATCTAAAATACCAATCTTGGCCAGGTACGGTGGCTCACGCCTGTAATCTCAGCACTTTTGGAGGCCAGGCAGGTGGATTACTTGAAGTCAGGAGTTTGAGACCAGCCTGACCAACATGGTGAAATCCCGTCTCTACTAAAAATACAAAATTAGCTGGGTGTGGTGGCACACGCCTGTAATCCCAGCTACTTGGGAGGGTGAGGCAGGAGAATCGCTTGAACTTGGGAGGTTGCAGTGAGCCGAGATCATGCCATTGCACTCCAGCCTGGGCAACAAGAGCGAAACTCCATCTCAAAAAAATAAAGAAATAAAAAGTAAAATACCAGTCCCGCTCCTCCAAAACCCCTATTACTTTTTCATTGTAGGATAAACGTGCATTCAGAAAAGCATACCATATGTATATGTACATTTTAAAGGTAATTGTGAAGTGAACAGCCATGTAACATAGGTCGGTTGAATGTCACCAGCACCTACCAGGGCTTGTGTTTACCTTCTTACAACCTCTTTCCTCACCTCCTGTCCAGGGAAGACCATGATTCCCAGGTTTTTAAATAATTATTTTCTTGTTTGTGTTGATAGTTTTACCACCTGTATGTACATCTAGTTATAGGATGTTTAAAATTTTATTTTCTTTCATTTGCTTCATTATTTGCTTTTTTCTGAGTTTGCTTTCATTGTTTTTGCCTATTTTTAATGTTGGAGACTTCTCAAATGTTTTAATGGTCCTTGGTTGGTTGTTGACATTTAAAAGTAAACCACTATCAAAAGCTGATTGGAATCTGAGTTGGGAGTGCTTTTTGAGTGGTACATTTCACTGTAGGATTGTCAGGCAGAGACCTGCCCATTTGTCTGCATATGAATCATTTCATGTGGGAACAGTCAATTTCTGTATAAAGAAATTCTTCATGCTCCTTGCTGACATAGGTATTTTGCTGCCAGTGTTTTGGGAATCAAATGGAGTGAAGGTGGCTAGTGAGAATCTTACTGTTGGGGACATGAATTTATATTTAATCTCAGCTCTTTCTGGTACCCCCTAGTTCGTAACCATTTTAGTTCTACTTCTTCAAAGAGTATACACCCGTTTCTTCTTGGAGTACTTAGGGCTTTTTTTGTTTTTTTTTTGTTTTTTTTGCTCGATGTACATGCCACATACCAGAGTAGGGACTAAGTTGCTGTGACTCAAGATAGTTATAATTTAGGTATGGGAGGTAAAAATAGAAATTGGTAGTGAAGTGGAACATAATCACTCTGTCTTTGGCAATGAGTTTCCGGTAATAACAAACTAACCTCAATCAAGTTTTTTTTTTTTTTTTTTTTTTGCTCATATAAATGTAAATGCAATTATAATCCTTTTATCTCCATTCAGATTTTAGGACAGCAAATTAATGACTTTACCCTTCCTGATGTGAACCTTATTGGGGAGCATTCTGATGCAGCAGAGCTTGGAAGGATGCTTCAGCTCATCTTAGGCTGTGCTGTGAACTGTGAACAGAAGCAAGGTAATTTGTTTCAAATTAGTGTTTGCATTTAAAATAATGAAGGAAAGTAATGTATATTTTATATTTTATATAAATCACCAGTACCAACAGTAACATCTGTTTAAGGCCACCCCTAAAGAATGCCATTTTCTACAGTTTTACTAGTAATTTGTTTTTAAGCTTAAATGAATTTTGCACGTTAAAATAAATTTGATTGGGGTGATATTTTTTCTTTTGTGCAATACCACATAATTCCTTGAGTAGATAACTACACTGAATGCAGTGAAATTTGCTGTTAATTTGACAACATCTACCTAATCTGGAAAAAATGAGCAGAGACATACAGCAGTTTAATAGATATTCAGGTCTGCCTTCCCAACATATATCTATAACAGATGCCTTCAGCTTTTCCTTTTTCTTTTTTTAGGCATATTTTATTTGGAAAACATTTGCAAGTTTGCCTCCACTGTGGGGAAAAAGAGAGGGAAGAGTATCATTATATGCAATGTTTAAATAATAAAAAGAAATTTTGAATTGGGTTTCCTACCCCAAAATCTGGCAGATACTTTTCCTTAAGAAATCACTCCCTGACTTAAATTTTAGATGGTGCCTTGACTATCTTTTAAAGGAAGGAATAGTATTACATATATCAAAATTGTTTCATTTATTTTTAAATAATTGTAAAACTCTTAGAAATACCACAGGAGGCCAGGTACAGTGGCTCGTGCCTGCAATCCCAGCACTTTGGGAGGCCACGGTGGGCGGATCACTTGAGGCCAGGAGTTGGAGACCAGCCTGACCAATATGATGAAACCCCATCTCTACTAGAAAAAAAAAAAAAATTAGCTGAGTATGGAGGCACACTCCTGTAATCCCAGCTACTCAGGTGTCTGAGGCATGAGAATCACTTGAACCTGGGAGGCGGAGGTTGCAATGAGTCAAGATCGCATCACTGCACTCCAGCCTGGGCGACAGAGCAAGACCCTGTCTCAGAAAAAGAGAAAAATGCCACAGGATATTTTGTAGTAACATACTCTGGCAAGAAAACATTGAAAAACCTGGAAAACCTTGGGATTAATTTTCACATCGATAAACAGGCTTGTAAAGTTAATGGGGCCAGGCGCAGTGGCTCACGCCTGTAATCCCAGCACTTTGGGAGGCTGAGGCAGGTGGATCATGAAGTCAGGAGTTTGAGACCAGCCTGGCCAAGATGGTGAAACCCCATCTCTACTAAAAATACAAAAATTAGCCGGGTGCGGTGGTGGGCGCCTGTAATCCCAGCTACTTGCGAGGCTGAGGCAGGAGAATCATTTGAACCTGGGAGGCGGAGGTTGCATTGAGCCAAGATTGCGCCACTGCACTTTAGCCTGGGCGATAGATCAAGACTTTTTCTCAGAAAAAAATAATAATAAAATAAATTAATGGTGTCTATCACTGCTAGAAAAATTTCTCGCTAAGCATGTAAATCTGAAAACTGTCTTTTATTTTTTCCCATGTCCTTTGTATTGCAATCTAAAATACCCCATTTTAAGCTCCCAGAGCTGAAATGACCCAGTATATTATATCATTATTATTACATTGAAATATGAGATTAAGAGCATGAGCTGCAGTGTGCATCAACCTGTGAATTTCAACTCGTTTCCACCTCTCGCAGACAATCTCAAGGACATGGGAGTAGATCACTTAACCTCTGTATTTTAGTTTTTTAGTAAAATAGAGATTCATTATAGTACCTACCTCCTAAGGTTATTGTGGGAACTAAATGAGATCATGTATATAGAACAGTACAGTGTCTTGCACATAGTAGTGGTTCACAAAACATTAGTTATTACTAGGAAACGTGAAAACATTATAAGTTTCACATATAGTATTTTATTTTATTTTATTCTATTTTATTTTATTTTTTCGAGATGGAGTCTTGCTCTGTTGCCCAGGCTGGAGTGCAGTGGCATGATCTCAGCTCACTGCAGCCTCCACCTCCTGGGTTCAAGTGATTCTCCTGCCTCAGCCTCTTGAGTAGCTGGGATTACAGATGTGCACCACCACGCCTGGCTAATGCTTTGTGTTTTTGGTAGAGACAGGGTTTCATCATGTTGGTCAGGCTGGTCTCAAACTCCTGACCTCAAGTGATCCACCTGCCTCGGCTTCCCAAAGTGTTGGGATTACAGGCATGAGCCACCACCCCAGCCTATATATAGTATTTTAAAACATTTTCGTTCAGTTATTTTATTGTGTGCTTTTGTGAACTTTAAGGTAGCCACAATTTTTTAAATGTCATTAGGTGGTGTTCAATGATTATATTTATTTTATCAATAAATGGAATATAAATTAGTAAAACCACTAACATAGAATTAGAGAAGGCTATTCTCAGTAAGTTAACTTTTAATTTACAGCTTTTGTTAGTTAAGTGTACTTTTATGTGTACAGCAAGTCCAAGTTGACAGATTTGAACTTTGTTGAAGTTACTTGAAGACCAGCTTTGATATATAGATAATAATATAATTAATATCTTTTTTTATAGTTCTTCCAAAGTGCTTATCTAATCTTAAATAGCTTTTTTTCTGTATTGACAACTACTGATTTGCATAGAAATCACTTGTTTTCTAAAAGCTGCAGTTCAAATTTATCACGCAATAAAGCAGATAAATTTTACCTTAAATTCATTTTCTCTTGTATATTCAATTTATTTCGTAAATATTGAACTTATACATTACATTAGGGGCTAGGAACACAGTGTTAGAACAGACAAGTACCTGCCCTCAAGGAACTTGAGTGGAAGGACATTAAATAATGCCGCAGATACCTGTATGATGAACGCAGAGGTGAGTGTTCCACAGCTACAGCTTTGAGGGGGACAGCCTGGGTTTGGGGTCAGGGAAGTTATTTAAGCAAAGCTATGGAAGACAGTGGGTTAAGAGTAATGTAAATAGTAGAAGCTGAATGTAGGAAAGACCTAGGTTATCTCTGAGGAATTAAAAAACCCACCACACTATAATTGGAGTATAGTGAGAAAAGGTTGAAGGAAAATACAGCAGGAGATAGGGGCTATTATAAGTGATGACAGCACAGTATGTTACTATTACTTATGTTGAAGACGACGGAGTTTTTTTTAAGCCCGAAGGTTTTTTTCTTGTTTCCCCACCGTTTACCCCTTATAGTGCAAAACAGATTTCTATTAATTTGTTGTTTGTACTTTTTTGGTGTTCCATGGTAAGTTTAATAATAGACAGCATTATTTTCTTGAAGTTATGACTAATTTTATTGGTCTCCAATTCAGTATTTTTTAAAACAATATATTTCTTTCTCTCTAGCCCCATTCCTATTTTGTCATACCATTTTCTCTCTTTCTTTTTCTTTTCTTTTTTTTTTTTTTGGGACACATTCTCGCTCTGTCACCCAGGCTGGAGTGCAGTGGTGTGATCTCAGCTCATTGCAACCTCTGCCTCCCAGGTTCAAGCAATTATCCTGCCTCAGCCTCCTGAGTAGCTGGGATTACAGGTGCACATGCCACCATGCCCGGCTAATTTTTGTATTTTTAGTAGAGACGGGGTTTCACCATGTTGGTCAGGCTGGTCTCGAACTTCTGATCTCATGATCCACCTGCCTCAGCCTCCCAAAGCGCTGGGATTACAGGCATGAGCCACTGCGCCCGGCCACCATTTTCTTATAGGTAAATTTTAGTTTGCTTATTCAGTTTAGCTCAAGAATTAAATATGGAATTTTCTGCCGTTGTGATCTGTGTATATTCCTGGAGTGTCTAACAAGTGTTCTGTCAAAGATTAGGAGATTGGTATACCTAAGATTTGAGACATTAAATCTCTAAGTAGATGCTTTGATTTTAAGGTGGAAAATAGAAATTATTTAATTGAAGTTGATTGATATCAGATAATAACTTCTTATGTATCCTTTTAGGAAATTCATTGACTTCTGGAATTCTCCTTAATATGTAGGGGTCTTTGGAAGTGCATAACTGCTGAGAGTCAGCTAATTGTATTTACTACAGAATAGGACTAGGAAAAGACAAAGATGTTACGTATATGCATATTCCTATGGGAAAGAAGATAGTCAATTATAATATTTATTGAAGTTCGCACTCAGACCGAATGTTCTGTAGAAACACCTAGATTTTCTCCCCAAAATTGTATAAATGATGGAAACTTATTGAACAAAATTTTAACATCTCATTTGTCTAGATTTAGGACATCCTCTGATCTCAGGAACATAGCAGAAACATAGTAGAGTGCTAAGAATCAAGTACATGAGTGTCTGAGTGGTTAAATATTAGTGGTTAAATATTAGCTGTCACTGCATATTTATGGTATATAACGTAAAACTCACTAAAGCAGTTCTGCTGTTTACTACCTGACTCACTTGGGATGAGATACTTAGCTTGTGTCGTCTGCAAAATAAGGATGTAAAAGCTGGTTGTCATGAGGAGTGAATGAAATTGTGTGTGTGTCTGTGTGTGTGTGTGTGTGTGTGCTTTGTACTCCATAAAGCACTGTACAGATTAAAAGGGGCTTATGTTTAAATGTGTTTCCTAATTAGAAGAAGTGAGGAGCATCTCTACGGATGTTGACTCAGTGCGCATTTGTCTTGGCTATCTTACTTCTCAAATTGGGGCAAATAAAATGGTGGTAAATTTGAAAAAACAAATTAGTAGTAGAAGACACACTAATAATAATTATTTATTATTTCCCTTCTCTCTGATACCAAAAAATGCTTTTTACAGACTAGGAAGCTGGGACTTGTAAGTGTTATGTGACTTGCCCAATACTTCCTACCTGTGAGAGGCTAGACAAGGACAAAAACTCATGTTTCTTCCACATTTAAACTTAATACTCCCTGTGATAAACTATGCTGTGAATTTTAGACAGTGAAGGCTTCAGGATAAGCTACCTCACATAGCAAACCTCATTCTCCAGCATTGCCTCATAGACACACACCCGGTAATAGCATATCATTTGTATTTTGGACTTTTAAAGATTCATAAATTTTTTTATTTAAAAACTGTACAGTAATTTAGTTCTCATCATCATTTTATCATTTAGCATTTTACGGTGTTCGCGGGGAAGGGCCTTGACGTGGCAACACCGCTTCTTAACTAACGCTTCCCCTCTCACACCTACTAACCCCTCACCCCTCGAGTCCACTGTTATTTCCTTCACTTTCAATAGGCTGTCATTAAATTCTCCTTCCCCATTATCAGTGCCACTGCTTCTTCTCTTCCATGTTCACAGTCTTACTTTTAGAGCTGTTTAGTCATCCTACCTATGCTGGTTTCTCCATAGCCTTTGAATTCTATGTTTGATACTTTTGAACAGAACATCTAAAAGCTCCCTTTCTGTATTCCAACACTCATAGGGTGATTCTCATGAAGAAAACAAAACCAAAAATTGAGCTCAGACTAAAGGAATTCTTTTTTGACTAAATAGTGATTAAGTTATGATATTCCTATTGACCTAAGAACAATGCCTATGATTTAGTTGTGTTATGTATATTTGTACTTATAACCAAACAATTGATTGGGTACAAGTAGCCTTAGGACAATACTTCCTTAAAAACATGTTTCTGATAAACTAAAGCTTTAGCAGTAACCAGAAGTCATAATTTAATAGTATTGTAAAAATACCTCATGTATTTTAAATCCTCTGTTGGGTAGAGGATTACAATTGTCATTTCAAATACATGAATCTCTTGTCAAAAGAGTACTTTGACAGTTTCATGGTAAGACCCCTTCATAGTATATGAATACTACCTCAAGGAGTGAGATTTTTATTGTGCATGTTGTTTGGATGTATGGGGTTGGACAGGTAGGTTGAGCCTAAAATTTCCTAATTACTTTACTCTTTTACATGTTTCTTATTGCAGAGGCAAGAAATTGTTTTCAAGTTTGTCATTACTAATAACAAAGAGATCCTTTTATTTTTTGGCAGTGGTGAGGATGAGATTGATGGAGTTGCTGCTTTAGCTTATTGGAGGTGTGAATCATTTTATTTTTTGTGTTTGACTGGTCAAGTGACTTAGTGAGTAGGGGGAAGTAGTAGAACAAGGAGTTCCATCTCTAACTGTGAACAGTCAATTGTGATAACTCACTACCCTTAGACCAGTCAGTGATTATTTTAAAGCCTGGGATTATACAATATTTGTTTAACTATGGTATCAATTTGTATCTTAAATTCATCTCAATTCTTTGTCCTAAGCGGCTCTCAGTTTCATTTTTTTTGTTTGCTGTAGAAGAAAATATTAAGCCAGGCTGGGCGTGGTGGCTCACGCCTGTAATCCCAGCACTTTGGGAGGCCGAGGCAGGTGGATCACGAGGTCAAGAGATCGAGACCATCCTGACCAACATGGTGAAACCCGGTCTCTACTAAAATACAAAAATTAGTTGGGCGTGGTGGCGCACACCTATAGCCCCAGCTACTCGGGAGGCTGAGGCAGGAGAATCGTGTGAACCCGGGAGGCGGAGGTTGCAGTGAGCTGAGATGGCGCCACTGCACTCCAGCCTGGCGACAGAGTGAGACTCTGTCTAAAAAAAAAAAAAGGATATATTAAGGCAGAATAATGCAGCACGTTGATGTCACATAAAAATAAAGCACAGAGTTCAAAGTTTTTTTTTTTTTAACTGTGTAGCAAAGAGTAATGTGAAATATAATTTTTAGATTTTAGAAAAAAGTAATACAGAGATTTTTCCATCCTGGTTTCAGGCTTTACCATTTCATCGTTTTACATTGGCACATACTCATGCCAATATTCCATTCTCATGACCTGTAGCTGTAGCCTCAACTTTAGAAGGAATGTTGAAAAGGAAAGAAAAGATCTTAAGGAAAGATAAATAGTGTGATTTTCGGACTTTACCAATACATTTAATGGTGTATGTGGGATTCTTAGGAGGAATCAAAACACAGGGAAACGACTTATAAGAATTTATGAAGTATGAGCCTTGATTCCCTTGACCATCTTTAACTTGAACAGTGACATTCCAGATTGTTCTTGTTTTCAGAGTACATCCAAGCCATTATGATGATGGAGGAATCTGTTCAACATGTTGTCATGACAGCCATTCAAGAGGTATGTTGGAGCTTCATGCTTATAGTTTATGAAAAATTAAAGGAGTAAACATGAGTATGAATAATACAGGTGGAAAATTTTAAAAGAGATTCTCCTGCTCATTTTTAAAGAGTTTTTACTTTGCATTTATGATATATCTTTTCTTGTTTTTATTCTAAAAAATCATACGCATTTAAATTTTCCAATTTTATTTAAATCTTAAACATTTATTTTGCAGGTATAGATATAACTATTCCTAAATTTTTTTTTTTTTTTTGAGATGGAGTCTCACTCTGTCACCCAGGCTAGAGTGCCGTGGTGCGATCTGGGCTCACTGCAACTTCCGCCTCCTGGGTTCAAGTGATTCTCCTGCCTCAGCCTCCTGAGTAGCTGGGACTACAGGTGTGTGCCACCACGCCCAGCTAATTTTTTGTATTTTTAGTAAAGATGAAGTTTCACTTTGTTAGCCAGAATGGTCTCGATCTCCTGACCTCATGATCTGCCCGCCTTGGCCTCCCAAAGTGCTGGGATTACACGCGTGAGCCACCACACCCGGCCAACTATTCCTAATTTTTTAAAGTGCCCTTAATGAAATGGTAATAGCAGACTAATTCCTAAAGCTAATAATAAATAATATCTATTATTTATTTATTTATTTGTTTGACCGAGTCTCAGTCTGTCGTCCAGGCTAGAGTGCAATGGTGTGATCTTGGCTCACTGCAACCTCCGCCACCCAGGTTCAAGCAATTCTCCTGTCTCAGCCTCCTGAGTAGCTGGGACTACAAGCACATGCCACCACGCCTGGCTAGTTTTTGTATTTTTAATAGAGATGGGGTTTCACCGTATTGGTCAGGCTGGTCTCGAACTCCTGAACCTCAGGTGATCCGCCCTCCCCAGCCTCCCAAAGTGCTAGGATTACAGGCGTGAGCCACGGCGCCCAGCCAAATAATACCTATCTTAAACCAGCAGTCTTCCTCACACTTAACTGGTGGTTTCCTGTTTGGCAGAAAACGGATCTTCACCTCCAGCCATTCCCAAAGCAATTTCTAGATGAATATTTATGTTTTAAATGTAAAACATAAAACTGTAAAAGTAAAAATAAAACAGAGACTAATAGCTGGTCAAGTTCAGGATGTGAGAATGTTTTTAATCATAAAAGCAGTGGAAGAAACCCTTAAGAGAAATAGAAAAGTGTATGCAGGACATGAATATGCACCTAACATAGAAAAATACAGAAGACAGGCTGGGTGCGGTGGCCTCACACCTGTAATCCCAGCAGTTTGGGAGGCCAAGGTGGGCGGATCAGAAGGTCAAGAGATTGAGACCATCCTGGCCAACATGGTGAAACTTCGTCTGTACTAAAAATACAAAAATTATCTGGGCGTGGTGGCACATGCCTGTAGTCCCAGCTTCTCGGGAGGCTGAGGCAGGAAAATCGCTTGAACCTAGGAGGCAGAGGTTGGAGTGAGCTGAGATCGCACCACTGTACTCCAGCGTGGCGACAACGAGACTGTCTCAAAAAAAAAAAAGAAAAAAAAGAAAGAAAAATACCAAAGAAAAACATGAAAAATATTCAGTTAAATGCAAATTAAGATGAAATTGTGCTTAAAAACTTGCAATGACTTCTGACACCAACTACCCAAAGTTGGGCCAAACTTCACAGATTTAAAGGCATCACTCTCCACAGACTGCCCACAGTTCAGACACCAGCTCCAGGCTCAGGGCCTGTCATCTGACCAACTGCCTACAAATTCAAGGATTCCCACTATCCCTGCACATTCTGTAATTTACTAGAACAACTCACAGAAGTCAGGAATGATAACAGCTTTATTACAGCAAATGGATACAAATAAAATTAAATGCGTTTCTGGATTGTTAAGTTTCTGTTAAACCAAAAAATGCATAGAGTGAGGTCAGGTAAGGTCCCAAATGCAGTTTGTTTTGTCCCCACCCCATGGTAGCAATATGCAGAGTATTGCCAACCAGAGAAGCTTACCTGAGCCTTTATATCCAGATTCTTTGTTGGGGTTTCATTACATGGGTATGTTTGATTGAATCAGTGACCATGATGTCCAAATCAATTTTCAGCCTCCTTTGTTTCCCAGAGGTCAGGCTGATAACAAAGCCCCAACCTTCTAATCACATGATTGGTCTTTCTGGAGTGGCCAGCTGCCATCTGGAGTCATCTCCTTAGCTTAAACTATCTAAGGGCCCACTGTGAATAGCAAAGACAACTCCTATTTCTAGGGAAATTCTTTATTACCCAGCAAAGCTTTTAAAGAGTTGATTGGTTTAGCAGTCAGCACTGATGGCAGGAATGCAAACTGGTGTATCTTTTAAAAGTGTTATCCCCTTTTATATCATATAAGATTAGATTGATCATGTTAAAATACCAAAACTACAGTTACCCAAGCAAGACATGAGTTTAATTTGCTCTCAAGTGGTCCTGGGTTGGTGTGGAGGCTCTATAGTCATCAGGAACCCAGCTTTCTTCCATCTTGCTGCTGTGCCGTTCTTAATACATGATTCCCAGCTAGTGGTTCAGTGCTGTCTTTCACGTTTATATTTCTAGCCAGCAGAAAGGATTGAGGAAAGAGTTATCCACCTCCTGCAAGTAAATTTGCAGGAATTCTCACTCCTGTTAGCCAGATATTACCCACCTAGCCACATGGGGGAGTCTGGGAAATGGGGTCCTTATTCTAGATAGTCATGGACCCAGCCAAAATTCCAGGCTTCTGTTACTAAGCAAGAGCAGGGAAAAGAATAAGAGGACCGCCAACCATTCTGCCTTAGTGTAGTTGATCCTGTAATTCCACTTTTAGGAGTTTATCCTAAAAAAAAAAAAAAAATGTAAAATACGGCCAGGCACGGTGGCTCACGCCTGTAATCCCAGCACGTTGGGAGGTTAAGGTGGGTAGATCACGAGGTCAGGAGTTCAAGACCAGCCTGACCAACACAGTGAAACCCTGTCTCTACTCAAAATATAAATATTAGCCAGGCGTGGTGGCACATACCTGTAATCCCAGCTACTTGGGTGGCTGAGTCAGGAGAATGGCTTGAACCTGGGAGGCGGAGGTTGTAGTGAGCCGAGATTGTGCCACTGCACTCCAGCCTGGGTGATAGTGCCAGACTCCATCTCAGAAAAAAAAAAAAAGTAAAATACAAAGATACATAATAGTAGTCATAACAAGCATTTATCTGGCATCTACTATATACTAGATTGGGCTGTGACTAAGCAATTTCCATTTGTTAGCAAATTCCATTTAAATTTCTGTACACTCGCAATTAATGCCTCCGAATTTATACTTAAAGTGGTTAAAATGGCAATTTTTGTTACGTATATTTGTCACAGTATAAAGGAAAATTCACTACAATCCTGTGAGGTGTATATTATTGTCTTCATTTTATAAAAAGAAACAGAGAGTTTGAGTAACTTGCTCAGGTTCACTTAGGAAGTAGTGACTGAGATAGCACTCAGGTCTAAGCAGTGCAGAGCCCATACCTACAACCATTGTGCTGTATCCCTTCAATATAGTGTGCTTCAGTATTATTTCCTAGTACTGAAGCATTAGAAATAACTACCCAGCGATGGGTAAATAAATTATGGTATACCAGTATACTGGCATATTACATAGGCATTGAAGCATATCTTTGAAAAATATTTAATGACGTAAGGGAAAGCTCATATTAGGTTTAAAAAGGTAGATAGAAAGCAGATGAACAATATGATCCGATTTCTGTTAAATATAAAAATTAAGATGAGGGAAAACAAGTAAACTTACTTAATGTTAACTCTGCAAATAGCTGAATTTCCTTTACCCTTTTCTATATTTTTAAATTTTTCTATAATAACAGTTGGTATATCTATAACCAGGAATGTTTTTTAAATTAAATCTGTGACCAAGTGACTTTCTATGAACCTATCCCAGGGAATTATTTAAAAACTCAGACCAAGACTGGACACAACAATGTTTATCAAACTATTTTATATTAACAGAAATGTGAAAACAATGTATATCCATTAGTAAGCTAGTGTTTAAATTGTGGTACGTCCATATGATGGAGTATTACATAGTTAATAAAAATGTGTAAAAGGGTATCTTAGGACAGAAGGAAAAAATTTTAAATGTCAAATGACCAGAACAAGATATAAAGTTGTATGTAAAAGAGAATCCAAATTAGATTTTTAATATGTCTGTTATTTGCATATTCATTTAGCAAATACTTATTGAGTACCCAGTATGTACCAAACACTGTAGTCAGCACTAGGGATACAACCATGAAAAAGATAGACATGGTCTCTTGCCTCACAAAGCATAAGTCTCATAGGAGATGCTGGAAGAGATGGAGTTGAAAGCACAGTTGGGGATTAGCCTTGGGTGAGAAGAAGAGCTGTTGCATTGTAACAGAAATGAAGAAAGGAAGGGGTGGGCATGCCTGTCACTAAGTTTGTAAATTAGGGTATGGGAAATTCTTATCTGAAGACAAGATAGTCTGATGATGAGTGTGGGTGAGTTGGTGAGGTTCGAGAAGCAGCAACAGTGTGGAATAATCTCTGATGAAAATGAGGCTGCTGGCTGGGGAAAACAGCTGTGCTTTTTGAGTAGCACTGAAGGCCCAGTTGAGATTGGAAACTTTATTAATAGTGATACCAGTTTTGTGGTTTTTAAATTTCTTTTACCTTCTCAATACAGTTGACCCTTAGACAACACAGGTCTACTTTTATGCAGGTTTGGATTGCACAGGTCTACTTTTGTGCAGTTTTGTTTTTTTTTGTTTGTTTGTTTTTTTGTACAACCAAACAGATGGAATATACAGTCTTTGCAGGATGTGAAACTCACATGTACAGAGACCAACTTTTCACATAGGGAGGTTCTGCAGGGCCGCCTGTGGGACTTGAGTGTGTGTGCATGTTGGTATATGCCTGAGTCCTAGAACTAGTTCCCCATCTATACCGTGGGATGACTTTAGCAGTCAGGGTATAGGTAGCATATAGGCAGTTGTAGCTGGATTAATCTTGGATTGAGATTTTTGCCAGTAAGAAAAAATGAGGTAAGAGGAGAGTAGAGAATATTGACAAAAGTCATAGACATGAAATCTAGAGAAAATAATTGATTAGACAAATGAACCTAGGAATCGAAAGTAGGGAGGGGACAATGGTAGACAATGTTAGCAGAAGAAACAGGAGTAAACTTTAGGCAGGCAAAATCAACTGCGTTCACTATCAAGTCTGAGCTGAGTGAGGAAGTGAAATGATGGGCTAAGACTGAAAGACAAGGAGAAAGTACAGAGGGATGGGGCCCAGAAGTCTTCCTGATGTTGAGGAACAGATAAAATTTAATGAGAGGCCTACGATGAGAGATGGTTGTGCTCAGAGTAGGACACCTAGATTTTTATTAAGAGCTGTTGACGGAATCACAAGATCTCAACAGTACATCCTTATGCCTCTTTTTCTTTTAAGAGATGTGGTCTTGTTACATCACCCAGGCTAGAGTGCAGTGGGTATTCACAGGTGTGATCACAGTATTCTCCAACTCCTGGGCTCAAGCATTCCATCCACCCCAGCCTCCCGAGTAGCTGGAACTAAAGGACGCGTACCACCACACCCAGTTATACATCCCCACATTTCTGATTGTCCCTCTCCCTTTTGTCTTTAAAACAGAATATAAGAAGGAAACAATAGAAGACTGGGGCCATTTGAGTCTCTCCCTGACAGTTGTCATAACCAGAATTCTGTTCCCTTCAGAAGATCTCTGGATCTTCTCTCTTTGCAACATAAGGGTTAGGGTGTCAGTGTGTGTGTGTGTGTGTTATCATTAAACATTAGCCAGTAATTTTCCCTAATACTGATATTATCCACATTTATTCTTTAGAAATAAATAGTATTGCTATTTTTAGTGAGAAGCCGCTATTTTTAAGTATGTAGCCACATTTTAATTTTAATGGTTTGTCATTTTTGTGATAAGAGTAAGTAATACTAGATTCTTATTACTAGGCTTGCGGTGAAAATGAGCATCAGAATTTAGACCTCTAATTCAATTTATTATTTTATTTACTTTTTTTTCTCTTGCCCTGTCTTATGGTGCTGATAGCCCTCTAATTTTATTTATTTATTTATTTGTTTATTTTAATTTTTTTTTTTTTTTTTTGAGAGGAATCTCGCCCTGTCGCCCAGGCTGGGGTGCAATGGCACCACCTTGGCTCACTGCAACCTCCGCCTCCCAGGTTCAAGCGATTCTACTGCCTCAGCCTCCTGAGTAGCTAGGATTACAGGCGGGTGCCACCACGCCCAGCTAATTTTTGTATTTTTAGTAGAGACGGGTTTCTCCATGTTGGTCAGGCTGGTGTTGAACTCCTGACCTCATGATCCGCCCACCTCGGCCTCCCAAAGTGCAGGGATTACAGGCGTGAGCTACCACGCCCAGCCAGCCCTCTAATTTTAAATGAAGGCATTATTCTGGAGTGGGGACAAAAAAAGTTCCAGACTCAGAAGCTTTAATGTAAAGTGTTTTACATGCTTGTTTTCATTTTAATTTTTATATTTCTATAGTGGCTGGGTATTCATTTTCTTATGTTAAGTATTTTATGTAGAATGTCTTTTTTGCCTCATAGTTATAATGATTTAAATCTTGATTTCAGCTGATGAGTAAAGAATCTCCTGTCTCTGCTGGAAATGATGCCTATGTTGACCTTGATCGTCAGGTATATAATTTTACATTGTTTTTATTCATGAAAAGGTTGAAAAGGGTACGCTTCAGATGTTAATGAGAAGAATGGGTTAAAATTGCTTTTTATTATACTGGTTTAATTCTTTATATTTTACCTAAAATTTTAAGAACATAAGCTATTTTACTAATGGAATTTACACGTTTATAATTAAGTTTATAATTTGTAATAAAATGCATTTGCAATTAAAATGCTGTTGCATAATCTACTTTGAAATAGGTTAATTTTTTTAGTTTATTGTGACTCCTGTTTTCTAGTCATGAATTTTTATTTTTCTGTTAGTGATATCAGTGTGCCACATTTAACACAATAGATGTTACAGCTTATGATTATATGAATCATAAGAATAAGTTCATGTCATTTTCTTGTAAAATGAAATATACAGTTGTCATTTTCTTGGAAAATGACATGTCAAATTCCTGGAAAATGACATGAATTTATTTTTATGGTTTATATATAATGCAAAAGATACTTACCTTTTATTTCCTTTTGTCAGTTGAAGATGTCTTCTCGATCCCACCTCTCATATCTGTGAAGTAGTGAATAATTAAATGCTCTAAGAACTACTGTATTTTTAAAGGAATCCTGCAATGTATTTTTGTGATTTTAACAGAAAAGTTACTTTGTACTTTTAAATATCGCTTCCTTTTTTTTGTTTTGTTTTGTTTTGTTTTGTTTTTGTTTGTTTGAGACCGAGTCTTGGTCTATCACCCAGGCTGGAGTGCAGTGGCACAATCTTGGCTCACTGCAAGCTTCACCTCCCGGGTTCTCACCATTCTCCTGCCTCAGCCTCCCGAGTAGCTGGGACTACAGTCACCTGCCACTATGCCCAGCTAATTTTTTTTTGTATTTTTAGTAGAGACGGGGTTTCACCATGTTAGCCAGGATGGTCTCGATCTCCTGACCTTGTGATCTGCCAGCCTCGGCCTCCCAAAGTGCTGGAGTTACAGGCTTGAGCCACCGCGCCCAGCCTAAATATTGCTTCTTAAGGAAGTGTTAATTACAATGTCAGGTTCTGTGTTCAAGCTATTTTGTACATCTCGTGCAATACATGAATAGAAATCTTTGTATTCTTCGTCTTCTTTCACTTCCTCCCTGTAGTTTCTAAATGTTTTGCAGAAAATCTTTGGACATGTTGCAATTTTAACCCAAGCTTTAATTTTTTTTTAAATCTACCACACAGAGGTTTGGTCACATGAAATGAAGAGATGATAAAATTTTTTTGATCAATTTTTTTTTTCATACTTTGCTAATTTAGAGTTTATATAGTAAAGAGATACAACTCAGGAATGTTTGGTTTATGTTGAGAGTAAACAAATTTTTTAATGGTGCTATACAAATTAACATAAGGTTTTTTCCTTCAGTAATATTTTTGTTTTCTTAATCTCAGGAGATGCAAAATTTTCATCATATTCTAACTTTTCACAACAGTTTCTGATAGTTTTTTTTTTTTTTTTTTTAAGTTCTGAGATACCTGTGCAGAATGTGCAGGTTTGCTACATAGGTATACATGTGCCATGGTGGTTTGCTGTACCTATCAACCCATCATCTAGGTTTTAAGGCCTGCACTTATTAGATATTTGTCCTAATGCTATCCCTCCCCTTGCCTTACCATAAGGTTTTAATATGACTCTCCTTCCCCCACCTCCCAGCATAAGGTTTTAATATAACTAAAACACTTGTGTTGAAATATTCTAGCTGCATATTTTAACAATTAAAATCCCTATTCCTCTAGCACATACATATTTTATGAAGGTAAAATTTCTCAGTTATTAAAGAATTATCTTTACCAAGAACCAGATAGTCTAGATCAAAAAATATGCATAAGAAAACTTGATATGCGGAATGAGCCAAATTCAAAGGACGGAAAAAATAAGACAGAGTAAAAGAAATTAATTTAAAGTTAAAAGTGCTGTGTTTATACTCTTCCACGGGATTCTTGATTTCCTCTTGCACCCTTCCCTCTTCAGGAAAGACAGGGGAGAAATGTTTTAATTCTGTGTTGAACATATGAATTATTGTTACCACTTCATATTAAAATGTTTATCTCTTTGTTTCTAACCAGCTGAAGAAAACTACAGAGGAACTAAATGAAGCTTTGTCAGCAAAGGAAGAAATTGCTCAAAGATGCCATGAATTGGATATGCAGGTAAGAGATTTGTTCTGTGCACCACCTCTTTGAAACATACCACTGTAAGTACCACCAAATGTGCTGTGTACTGCCATACAGTACATCTTAACTATAACACAACCCTTTTTTAGGGAAAAAATGGCTGGGCGCAGTGGCTCACACCTGTAATCCCAGCACTTCGGGAGGCTGAGGGGAGCTCAAGGGTCTCACTTGAGCTCAAGAATTCGAGACCAGCCTGGCCAACATGGTGAAACCCCATCTCTACTAAAATACAAAAAATTAGCCAGGTGTGATGGCGGACGCCTGTAATCCCAGCTACTTGGGAGGCTGAGGCAGGAGAATTGCTTGAACCTGGGAGGCAGAGGTTGCAGTGAGCCGAGATTGCGCCACTGCACTCCAGTCTGGGTGACAGAGCAAGACTACATCTCAAAAAAAAAAAAAAATTCAAGAGCACAATTAAAGGTAAAGTTGAGAATACCTTTCACAAATAACAGACAAAAATAAGATTATTTGTCTGGAATTTACTTTGACTAAAGAGGGGGACATACATGGGAGACATAGTTGGCCATGTTTTGATACTTGTTAAAACTGGGTTATGCATATGTAGAGTTCATAATACTTTGTAATAGAAGAGGCATTTTGCTTTGAAAGGCATATGAGTTGGTCATTGCATTGGATGCATATTGAAGAAAGTAATCACATCACACTTGTTGGGTTATCTAGGAAATAATATTTACAAAGTCGTAATGTAAGTGCTGTTAATTGCATTTCAGATTTTAGAATTTATATACAAATGCTAAGAGTTATACTAATAAGATTTCATTATTTTTATAAGCAGAATATAAGTATCTTTAGTAATATAAAATTAAATTTATATACTGGGATTGGCAAACTGTGGCTTGCTTTCTGTTTTTACAAATACAATTTTATCATGGCTCATTTATGTATTGTCTGTGGCTGCTTTCAGGCTTCAATGACAGAGTGGAGTACTTGCCTAAAACATTTACAATATGGTCCTTTACACCAGAACAGTTTGCCAATCCCAGGTATGGACAGATTGCAAAATGAATGATAGTGTTGCAGAGAGGTTATGAGAAGAGAAGAGGTAGCCCTACAGCATGTTTTGCTGTGGAGAAAACAGCAACACAGTCATAATGTAATCATAATGTAATGTAATGTGTAATGTAAACCTTATTGGTTTTCAACATTTAGAATTGTCCTATGGAGAAACATTATTGTAAAAGTTAAGATGCCAATGATAGAGTTTGAGAAGTAAAACAGGAGTGATGAACGAAAGGGAGAGCCAGAAATGATGGCTTTCATCTTAACCAAGTAGGGCATCTAGAACCACTTCTACAGGGAGACAATCATTACATGGCTGGCTGCTCCTTGTCATCCAACCTTAGCTCAAAAATCACCTGATTTATTTGTCACAAAATGTCAGGCACTGGAATGCATCAGGCACTGAAGTAAGTCTAAAGTAGGTCTCTTCAGGAAGGCCTTCCATGGTCGAGTAATCCTAAATAATCACCCAGTCTTTCTTGTTGTTCTTATTTTAACCCTCTGTGTACTAGGCTGTTTTTGTATTGTTATAAAGAAATACCCAAAGCTGGGTAATTTATAGAGAAAAAAGATGTTTAATTGGCTCATGGTTCTGCAGGCTTTCCAGCATGGCTCCAGCATCTGCTTCTGGTGAGGGCCTCAGGAAGCTTCCAATCATGGCAGAAGGCAAAGTGGAAGCAGCTGTGTCACATGGCAAGAGTAGGAGCAAGGGGTGGAAAGGTGCCATACACTTTTAAACAACCAGGTCTTGCAAGAATTCCCTCACTTATGAGGACACTACCAAGCCATTCATGAGTGATCCAATGCTGTGATCCAAACACCTCCCACCAGGCCCCACCTCCAACATTTGGGACTACATTTCAACATGAGATTTGGAGGGGATAAATATCCAAACCATATCACTCTGCATAGCACTTTATATTCTGGTTTTTACATGTATATATTAATTTACTTTCTTGTGCAATGATTTGTTTTTACTTATAATTTGTTTTGAATATATAACACATGAGTAAGAACTTCCCTTTTTTCATCACTGTATCCCTTGCACTTAGAAAACTGCAACCATACCTAGCACATAGTAGGTGAGTGAGTGAATGAGTGGGTGGGTGACTGAGTGAAATGAATCAATAAGTAGTTTAAAGTTGCAGAGGTGATCAGTGAAAGAAGTGAGAACAGTGATTAACTATATTTATGGTAGGAAGGAATGGCACAAGTTGCTGTAATCAAACATGTCAGAGGAGAGAGTCACTAGATAATGTCTAAGGTTGATAAGTCACGAAATAATTGTGTAACATTATTTAGATATGTAAAGTGACAACCAAAAGCAATAAAATTAGGAACCGTCAAAACTATTCTCTGGAGAGTGGGAAAACTCCATAGGAAACTAGCTTTTCGTTATAAGCCCCTTTGCTTTGTTATTTTCTTAAATAATCATGTTTATGTTTTGTTTTGTTTTTTGAGACAGGGTCTCACTTTGTCACCCAGGCTGGAGTGCAGTGATGCAATCTTGGCTCACTGCAACCTCCGCCTCCTGGGCTCAAGCAATCCTCCCACCTCAGCCTCCCAAGTAGCAGGGACTGCAAGCGCATGCCACCACACCCAGCTAATTTTTTTATGTTTTGTAGAGTTGGGGTTTCGCCATATGCCCAGGCTGGTCTTAAACTCCTGAGCTCCAGTGATCTGCCCACCTCCGTCTCCCAAAGTGCTGGGATTACAGGTGTGAGCCACCTCATCTGGCTCATCGTTTTGTTTTTTGAGACAGGATTATGCTATGTCATTTAGGCTGAAGTGCAGTGGCATGATCACAGCTTGCTGCAGTCAACTTCCTGGGCTTAAGTGATCCTCCCACCTCAGCCTTCCAAATACCTGGGGCCACAGGCGCCTACCACTAGGCTTGGCTAAAATTTTTTTTTTTTTTTTTTTGGTAGAAATGGGGTCTTATTATGCTATCCAGGCTGGTCTCAAACTCCTGGCCCCAAGCAGTCCTACCAACTTGGCCTCCCAAAGTGCTTGGATTAAAGGTGTGACCCACTGCACCTGGCCTGTGTTTTTCTTTTTTTTGAAACAGAGTCTTGCTTTGTCGTCCAGGATGGAGCACAGTGGTGTGATCGTGGCTCACTGTAGCCTCGACCTCTTGGACTCGAGCGATCCTCCTGCCTCAGCCTCCCAAGTAGTGAGGACCACAGGCATTCACTACCACACCAGCTAATTTTTTATTTTTTGTGGAGACAGGGTCTCACTGTGTTGCCCAGCCTGTTCTCCAACTGCTAGCTCAAGTAATCCTCCTCCCTCAGTCTCCCAGAGTGCTAGGATTACAGGCAGGAGCTACCATGCCAGCCATGTTTATGTTTTGAAAATTAGATTCTTTTTGTCTGTGTGTAAAAAGGAGTTCTGCCATATATATTGACTTTTTTTGGTCTAACTTCTTTTTTTTTTTTTTTGAGACGAAGTCTCGCTCTTGTCCCCCAGGCTGCAGTGCAATGGCACGATCTTAGCTCACTGCAACCTCTGCCTCCCAGGTTCAAGCGATTCTCTTGCCTCAGCCTCCTGAGTAGCTGGGATTACAGGCGTTTGCCACCACGCCTGGCTAATTTTTGTATTTTTAGTAGAGATGGGGTTTCACCATGTTGGCCAGGCTGGTCTCGAACTCCTGACCTCAGGTGATCCACCCACCTCGGCCTCCCAAAGTGCTGGGATTACAGGCATGAGCTACTGCGCCCGGCCTTTTGTCTGACTTCTTACATTATTTTGAGATTCATCTATGTTGTAACTGTAAATTGTTAATTCTTTCTTATTGCTGAGTAGTATTCTTTTATACAGGTTGAGTATTCCATATCTGAAATTCAGGATATTTTTGGATTTGGGGATATTCGCATTATTGCATTATATACTTAGTGGTTGAGCATCCTAAATCCAAAAATCCAAAAGCTGAAATGGCTCCAGTGAGCATTTCTTTTGAGTGTCATGTAGGTGCTCAGAAACGTTCAGATTTTGAAGCATTTCTGAGTTTGGATTTTTGGATTTGGGATGTTCAACCTATATGATATACTGCAAATCATTTATCCATTTGCTTGCTGGCAAACGTTTGGATTGTTTCCAGTTTTCTTCTATTACAAATGAAGCTGCTATAAACATTGTTCCTAAGTTTTCGTGTGGGCATATGCTTTTATTTCTCTGAGTAAATACCTAGGAGTAGGATGGCTAAATCAGTCATGTGGTAGTTGCATGTTTAATTCTTTAAGAAACTGCTAAACTATTTTCCAAAATGTTTGAAACATTTTACATTCTCATCACAAGTTTCTTTGCCAACATTTGGTACAGTCAGTCTTTTTAATTTTATTTATTCTAGTGGGAGTGTAGTTACATAATATTGTGATTTTAATTTGCATTTCCTTGATAACTAATGATTATTTATTAGTGTGCTTATTTGCCATCTCTATATCTTGTCTGGTGAGGTGTTTCTTCAAATATGAAATAAGAATGAATTGTTACTCTTACATCTTGTTCTGCACGTGCAGTATTCCAAAATGATGTAAATGTTTTAAGTGGAGATTGATTGTACTTCTTTAAAAATAGGCTTTAATGGCCAGGCGCGGTGGCTCACGCCTGTAATCCCAGCACTTCGGGAGGCCGAGGCAGGCGGATCTTGAGGTCAGGAGATCAAGACCATTCTGGCTAACATGGTGAAACCACATCTCTACTAAAAATGCAAAAAATTAGCCAGGCGTGGTGGCGGGCACCTGTAGTCCCAGCTACTCGGGAGGCTGAGGCAAGAGAATGGTGTGAACCCAGGAGGCGGAGCTTGCAGTGAGCCCAGATTGCGCCACTGCACTCCAGCCTGGGCGACAGTGAGACTCCGCCTCAAAAAATATATATATAGGCTTTAATTTGTAATGGTAATTCACAAGTGATTGAGCTGATGCCAGTGTAATTGGAAGAAATAACTGCCGTCGTCCTATATTCCAACAGGTTGCAGCATTGCAGGAAGAGAAAAGCAGTTTGTTGGCAGAGAATCAGGTATTAATGGAAAGACTCAATCAATCTGATTCTATAGAAGACCCTAACAGTCCAGCAGGAAGAAGGCATTTGCAGCTCCAGACTCAATTAGAACAGCTCCAAGAAGAAACATTCAGGTAAAAGACAACTCATTAAAATCTGATTTTTAAAAATTTGTTAGCTGTCATTTAAAGTTAAGAGTATATTGGCCAGGCACGTTGGCCCATGCCTGGAATCCCAGCACTTTGGGAGGCTGAGGTGGGCTGATCATTTGAGGTCGGGGATTCAAAATCAGCCTGGCTAACATGACGAAACCCCATCTCTACTAAAAATACAAAAATTAGCCAGGCATGATGGTGGGTGCCTGTAATCCTAGCTACTTGGGAGGCTGAGAAACGAGAATCGTGTGAACGGGGGGTGTGGAGATTTCAGTGAGCCGAGATCGTGCCATTGCACCCCAGCCTGGGCAACAGAACGAGACTTTGTCTCAAAAAAGAAAAAAAAGAAAAGAAAAAAAGAATATAATGTTAGGACTTCTGGGAAACTGCAGTCCATTGAGGATCCAAATAAACAGCTTCTCAGAATCTCCTCACACAACATGAAACTACTTCACATCTAGGAAATGTTCTATCAGAGTGCCACCCTCCTTATTATTTGAAGGCAGAGTGCTGCAACTACAGGATACCTGAGTGAGAGGGAGTACCCCACACCTGCCCCTCTGTGGGAAACAAAGGCGACTGAGGAAACTTTCAAGAAAGACCAAGGAAGAACATTTGTGAAGGGGCCTGAAAGCGAGTTGACATGATCACGAGAAAGATTAAATTTCACTGAAAATCTGAAATGACTTTTGTTTGGAAAAGTAATGGTCAGAGCAGACCATAAACCACAGATTAGGGATTTCAAAATAAGCACATCTTCGGGAAGGGCCAGATGACATGAAAAGTTGCAGGCAGGGATTTTTAAAAGACAGATGCATTTATAGACTTACAGAAATCTATATACGTGTGTGTGTGTGTATGTGTGTGTTTATAGAGATAGGCTTATTTAAAGGGGTGAGCTGATTTAAAAGGACAGGTGAGATTTAAAGGAACAATCTTCCAGACATCTTCTGTGGGAAGAAAAGTCCAAAAGGAAGGAAGAAGGGCCCTTTGACCTTTGGGTGGTCAAAAGAAGAAAAAGGAAAATGTGTCCTGCAAGATAAGACGGAAGCACAAAATCGAAAGACTTAAGAGTATGATGAAAATATTTTGTTACGGTTTACTAAAAAGTGCGTCATGACTTGTTTCTTCCCTAGCCATAGATTTCTAGTGTTAAAACAGAAATTAAACATCAATTAGATTTTTACTTTACTGAGTAACTGAGTATGGTAACATAACTATTCTTGTTATTCCTCAGTGAAATGTTTCTGGATTTTTTTTTTTTCTTTTACCTTAACAGGAAAAAGTAATAAACTTTTCTTAGGCTCCTTAGAAACCTTAGAAACAATCCATTCCCTTTGGTCCACGTCAGCAGTTCAAAGAATGGTCGAGGCTCCTGGAGGTCCTCTGATACCATTTTGGAGAATCTGCAAGACTCTCTCTTTCCCAACTATGTGTCTGCAAGGCTGGATTTTCTTCATATGCTTCAGCCAAAAAACAGCATGTCACTAACAGATGAATGTAGAAACGAATATGAGAACCCAGCTGTCTTCTATTAAAACAGATAATAGAATCACAAAAATGTAAAACAGTGCCACTCTTCTCACTTTTTTTGTTTTAGAAAATAGTTATTTTTCATAAAGGGTATGTTGTTTTTATTAACATAATGGGTTTATTACTGTAAGCCACTGTGCCGGACCATATGTGTTAATTTTATAATAAAAAAAGCCCTTAAATAAATTGTATCTGCAGTATTTCGGAAAAATGTTGCATGATGTCTTGCTTTCTGGTAGGGAAATAGTAACCAGTTGTCACCGTTCCCAAGACTTGGGACAGTGGAGTTCATTTTTATGACAGTTAGTGCTTGAGAATGTAGCTTGTGGCCACTAACATGGGAGACATATTCAAGAAGGCTTTATTCTCATGCTTTGTATTTTTCTTTTACTGTTCTAAGGAGAATGAGGAGGCAGTAAATAGTGCTTTCGTGGTCTATTTTATATCGGTTACAGACTAGAAGCAGCCAAAGATGATTATCGAATACGTTGTGAAGAGTTAGAAAAGGAGATCTCTGAACTTCGGCAACAGAATGATGAACTGACCACTTTGGCAGATGAAGCTCAGTCTCTGAAAGATGAGATCGACGTGCTGAGGTAAAAACCTCACCTTCACCGCCCAGCACAGTTTGGCTCTGGTGTTAGAAACTCTAGGGTTTCTGAGGATCTAAGCAAGCTTAAGAGCCAGGCTACCTGGGCTGGGATCCCGGGTCTACTGCTTATGCAACCTCTGTATGGCTGTTTTCTCATCTGCAAAAATGGAAACAATACACATGCCTACCTCAGGTTTATATGAGGAGTTGAGTGAATTTATATTTGTAAACACTTGCAACAGTGTCTGGCAATTAAGCGATACACAAGTGTTTGTAAAATAGAAATTCTGACCATCACTTCTTACTTGTACAGCTCTGGAGCTCTTCTTCCGCCACGCCTGCAAGGCCTCATTTTCTTGCTGGGTCTTGTTATTATCCCTTGAGTTCTCTTCATGAGGTGCCTCACTCCCTGCCACCTCATTTTTTCACCCCTCTACTTGTACAGTCTCCTATCCTCTGTTGATTATCTCAACCATCTACATTTTCCACTTTTGCTCTTTGAATACTGAGAACAGGGGAAATGCATAATTGATAGTTTTGTGCTGCTGCCAATTGGTGGCTTCCTTCTGAGCTGGGTTCTTCCCAATGGCCCGCCCTCCCCCTGCTCATTGTCTCACTCACAGCCATTCTGATTCCTCAGGATTCTACTCCCCTGGCTGCCCTCCCCACACACCTCCCATGCCTTCGTCTCAATAGATGACCTTGTCTCCTATAGCAGGGAAGAAAGAGGCCATGAACTGCTGAACTCTCCATGTCTTTTGTCTCCTAAACCTCTAAACTTCCCTGGGTTCCCACCCACCCTTTCTTTAGAGAGTGTAGACCTGTTATTCTTCCTCCTGTTCAGGGCTAATTCCTTCTTCAGTGTTCTGGACCTCTACCTTTCTGGCCTACACAGGGACTGTGTTACACCAATCCTCATTTCTTTTGCCTTTTGAATCTCTCTCCTTCATACACATGCACACGCACATTTAGGTCTCTTTTAGAAAGAGAGGGAGTTATTACTCTCTCCTTCCCACCAGAACCAAACTTAGATTACATAAGGTAAAATTCACGTTCTCTCCTCAACCCCACTATCTGCCCACACTGCCCCACTGAAGCTGCTATTCCGGTGGTCACTGATAATTGCCAAATTATTTGGACACTGTTAAACTTACTTTTCTTTTGTGCCACATGTGACTCTGCTGGCTGCCCTCTCCTGCTTGGTTTCCTTAAATTATTATTCTCCATTAAACATTTAGTTGTAACTTAGGTCATATTTGTTAACCTGTGCAGAAAATTAACCTGGAATCACTTTTGTCTTATTTCATTAGATGTGTGTTTCCTGGCAATCCTTCTTAACACTGAAACAACTTTACAAGTGTGGATGTGTTTCTGATTTTTTTAATTTCCCATCTAATTCTAGACATTCTTCTGATAAAGTATCTAAACTAGAAGGTCAAGTAGAATCTTACAAAAAGAAGCTAGAAGACCTTGGTGATTTAAGGCGTCAGGTTAAACTCTTAGAAGAGAAGAATACCATGTATATGCAGAACACTGTCAGTCTAGAGGAAGAGTTAAGAAAGGCCAACGCAGCGCGAAGTCAACTTGAAACCTACAAGAGACAGGTAAAAGAAACACAGCATCTTGGTGATGGTTTCAGGCAAGCTCTCAGTTATGACATGTAGCTTACCAACATTACTGACTTGTTTTCATGGTATTCTGTTTTTTACCTTTTCTTTATTGTATTTATTTATTTAGGAGACTGAGTCTCACTCTGTCACCCAGCCTGGAGTGCAGTGGCATGATCTCAGCTCACTGCAACCTCCACCTCCCAGGTTCAAACTATTCTTCTGCCTCAGCCTCCTGAGTAGCTGGGACTACAGATGCATGCTGCCACGCCTGGCTAATTTTTTGTATTTTGGTAAAGACAGGGTTTCACTGTGTTGCCCAGGCTGGTCTTGAACTCCTGAGCTCAAGTGATCCACCAGCCTCAGCCTTCCAAAGTGCTAGGATTACAAGCGTGAGCCACTGTGAGCCACCATGCCTGGCCTATTGTATTTATTTATATTTATCTAATATTTAAAGAGCTTTAAACTCTCCATAGCAGGTACTTTTATTTTATTTACTTATTTTTATTTATTATGTAATACTTAAGAAATATACAAATGTAAAAGCATAGTTCAGTAAATATTCATGCTTGAATAAAACATGCTCTCCCCCTCCTCGTTACAGGCAGCCTCCATGCTGCGGCTTTCATTCCCATTCGTCTCTCTATATTTTGCTGCATATATATATTTATCCCTAAAAATTTATAGCACTTTGACATGTTCCAGAACTTTATATAAATGATACAGTGAGAGCACTCTTCGTAATTTTTTTTTCTTTTGCTCAGTGAGATTTGTTTATCATGATAGGTATAGCTTTATAACATTCATTTCTGCTGCTGTATAGTATCTCAGTTAGTCTCTGTACCAAAATTTATCCATTTTCCTGTTAAGAGACCTACAGGATGTTTCAGCTTTTTTTTCTGTGTTAAAAGAAGTGCCATATAAATAGTATTGTACAGGTCCTCTACTATATATGTGTGAAGGTTTTACAACTTGATGGAATTTCTGTCTAAGGGTATCTTCAATGTAGTTAGATATTAGCAGATTGTTCCTTAAAGTGATTGTGTTACCAACAAGCAGTTTATATTCCTGTTGCATCACATCATCACCAACACACAGTATTGGCAAACTAAATTTTGCTGGCCTGACACAGTGTCTCACGCCTGTAATCTCAACACTTTGGGAGGCTGAGGCAGGAGAGTCGCTTGAGCCCAGGAGTTCCAGACCAACCTGGGAAACATAGCAAGACCCCATCTCTAAAAATAACTTTAAGTTAGCTGGGCATGGTGGCATGAACCTGTGGTCCCAGCTATTTGGGAGGCTGAGGTTGAAGGATCGCTTGAGCCCGGGCCTCAGAGGCTACAGTGAGCTACGATTGCACCACTGCGCTCCAGCTTTGCTTTTGTGCCGCATATGACTCTGCTGGCAACATGAGACATGTAAGACCTTGTCTTGAGAAAAGAAAAAATAAGTAAAATTTGCCAATTAGATGGGTATGAAATAGTGTCTCCTTTTAATTCATACTTCGTGTTACCCTGATTACAAATATATTTACTGACCATATTTCTTTTGTAAATTTCCTATTTTTATCTTTTACCCACTTAAGAAATTGAATCATTTCTTTTACTGATTTCTAAAGGTTGTTTATATGTTCTAGATATTCTTTATCACTTGCACGTATTTTTACTTAATCTCCTATGGATCTATGACTTGTCCTTTTACTTTTTTGAGGTTGATAATTTCAGCGTGATGAACTTCAAGTACTTTTATGATTTGTACTTTTTATATTTTAAGAAATTATTTCCTATATAAGGATATAGTCTAATCTTCTCTATTTTCTTTACAAAGATTTAAAGTTTGTTTTGCACATTTAGGTATTTAATCCACTTGGAATTAATTTTTGTGTAGGGTGTGAAGTAGGGATCCCTTTGAGACTCTTTTTGTCTGTGTGGATAACCAGTCAGCCTACTACCATTTATTTAATAGTCCTTTCTTCCACAGTGACCTGCAATTCTACCTTGTGTATCTAAAATATCCATGTTGTGTATGGGTTTATTTCTGGACACTTTCTTCTTTTCCCTTGGTATATTTATCTCTTCCTACACCAGTATCACACTCATGTTTTACAAATTTTTAGCAATTTTGATAGGTGGTAGTGCAGACTCTTATACTTTGTCGTTTTTCAAAAGTGTCTGTTCTCAGCCCTTTGCTTTCCCTTTAAACTCCAAACTCTTGGGAATTGGAATTACATTGACTCTGTCGATCAATTTGGGGAGAGTTGTTCCTGTCTGAACATAATACCTTTCCGTGGTCTTCCATGTCTTTGGGTTAAGTTTATTAATGTTCTTCTAAAGATTTTGTGCATATTTCATTGTAGTTACTGTTGGGTACTTTGTGTTTTGGGTTGCTTTTTAAATGCAGTTAGATAAAGATACCATTTTCACTTTATTGCTAATTTATATGAATGAAATTGACTTTTATATGTTGATTCTGCAACCTTGCCAAATTCTCATATTACTTCTGATAGTGTCTGTAGATTCTCTTGTCAGAAGGGATATAGTAAAGAAATAAAAGGAATTTGTGTCTTTTTTTTTTTTTTTCTTTTCTGAGACAGGGTTTCACTGTCACACAGGCTAGAGTGCAGTGGCGCAGTCATGGCTCACTGCAGCCTCGACCTCCCCAGGCTCAGGTGATCCTTCCATCTCAGCCTCCGAAGTAGCTAGGACCACAAGTGTGTGCCACCACACTCAGCTAATTTTGTAATTTTTGTAGAGATAGGGTTTCTCCATGTTTCCCAGGCCGGTCTCAAATACCTGGGCTCAAGACATCCTCCTGCCTTGGCCTCCCAAAGTGCTGGGATTATAGGCGTGAGCCACTGCACCCAGCCCAATTTCTCCGTTTCTATTCCATATCCTTTTTTTTCTTCTTAATCAGCATACCTGGACTTCAATACAACTTGGAGTAAAAATAATGGTGGGAAAGCATTGCTTGTTGATTACGCACAGAATGTTTTATTTTGCCAGTATATTACAAAGATTGCTATATGGTTTTGTTTTGTTTTGTTTTGTTTTTTTTTTTGAGACAGAGTCAGAGTCTCGCTCTGTCGCTCAGGCTGGAGTGCAGTGGTGCGATCTCGGCTTATTGCAACCTCCACTTCCCAGGTTCAAGCGATTGTCCTGCCTCAGCCTCCCGAGTAGCTGGGATTACAGGTGCCTGCCACCATGCCTGGCTAATTTTTGTGTATTTTTAGTAGAGATGGGGTGTCACTATGTTGGCCAGGCTGGTCTCGAACTTCTGACTTCAGGTGATCTACCTGCCTTGGCCTCCCAAAGTACTGGGATTACAGGCATGAGCCACTGTGCCTGGCCACTTTATTTTTTAAATGATAATATTTCATCTACAAGCCCTCTTTGTGTGCTTTTTCAAATCTCCCTGGTTACTTTTGATGGTCTCTTACTCCTTTTTGTTTTTCATTTTATTTATTTATTTATTTATTTATTTTTGAGGCAGAGTCTGGCTCTGTGGCCCAGGTTGGAGTGCAGTGGCACAATCTCGGCTCACTGCAACCTCCACCTCCTGGGTTCAAGCAATTCTCCTGCCACAGTCTCCCGAGTAGCTGGGGTTACAGGAGTGCACCACCAAGCCCGACTAAATTTTTGTATTTTAGTAGATACGGGGTTTCACCATGTTGCCCCCAGGGTGATCTGGAACTCCTGAGCTCAGGCAATCTGCCCACCTCAGCCGCCCAAAGTGCTAGGCTTACAGGTGTGAGCCGCCGTACCTGGCCTCTTAACTCCTTTTAAAATTTAGATTTCCTCTTTATTTTTTTAAGTATGTGTATTTTGTATCTGATAATTCCAATCTGAAATCCTTGGAGATCTTATTCTATTTTTTTTTGGTTGTTATTGCTGTTAATGTTTTCCACAGAGTCTTGTTCATTGTGGCATTTTCTTTATGGCCTTTATAATTTTAGATTTTGCTCTTTCATTAGCTCATCTTTACGTTGGGGAATCCTGAGGCTCGTGGGTTGAGGTTTTGTTTCTGTGGTCAATATGTGTGTTTGTTTATGGCAGATTTTCCACAGCATTACCAACTAATACCCCTCTAATTGCTTGGCTTAGGTTTTCCCAGACAATACAAGTAGTAAAAATTCAAACACAAGTCCATGTATTATTAACAGGCTGTGGTTACAAACTTCCAATTACCCTTTTTTTCTTTCATTCTTTCTTTTTTTTTAAAGACAGGATCTCACTTTGTTTCCTAGGCTGGAGTGCAATGGTATGATCATAGCTCACTGCAATCTTGAACTCCTGGGCTCAAGTGATCTTCCCACCTCAGCCTCCTGAGGAACTACGACATGTGCCACCACACCCAGCTAATTTTTAAATTATAGAGACTGGGTCTCACTATGTTAACTTGTCTGGTCTCAAATTTTGGGTTCAAGCCATCCTCCCACCTCAGCTTCCCAAAGTACTGGGATTACAGGCATGAGCCACTGCACTTAGCCCCCAAGTTATGCTTTTTTAATCCCAAAGCACTCAGTTTATTTTTCCAGCTGATGAAATTTTTTTTCCTAATCCACCTATTTGCTGATTTGCTACCTTTTAGAGCCCAGGGTGGTTTAACAACCACTCATTTCCTTTTGAAGTTCTAGGTTCCTGTTATCGGCAATTGACACCTCATGGTACCCAGAGCATCTGCATGAACTTCTCATTCTGGTTTTAATCTCTGAGGATTTCCCTTATTTTCTTGTAAGCTTAGCTATGCAATTGGAATCACCCTGCCCTACCCCAGCATTTATTTTGTTTTATACAAAAAGAATTTCAGACTACCCGGTTATCTCTATTGCTGGAAATGAAAATCCTATAGATTCTTTTATGATTTTGAACATTGTTACACTGGATGATTCTGGTTGGGACCCAATAGTAACTGGGCAGGTTTTTATTCCTAGTTCTCTCCGCTGTGTTAGACTGCTGGATCATATGCATTTGAGTACTGGTGGGAGAGGGTTTGGTTTTCTTAAACCTGTAGAAGAAAATAAGGATAATTTCTAATGTTTCAGATTATGTATAAGTAATGGTATCTTTCTGTATCAGGTAGTAGAACTACAAAATAGATTATCCGAAGAATCAAAGAAAGCAGATAAACTAGATTTTGAATATAAGCGGCTAAAAGAAAAAGTTGACAGTCTTCAAAAAGAAAAGGACGTGAGTATATATATTTGGCATTTTGGTTTTCAGCACTGCTAAAGTTAAGGCGATTATGTTTAATTCATGTTTGGCCACATTAATTCATTTTAGTTATGAATTTAAAAATTAGAAATCCTATTTATTTTTAAGCTATAGGAGAATTCCATTTGTGTTTCAGAAATAAGGCAAAAAAGTGGAAAGAATATTTTTATAATACTTCCATTCAGATTTCTTTTTTATATAGTTATCTTTTCTACCACTGTTGCCTCCTTTACATTGTTCTGCTCATGACTTTCTATAAGTTTGTGTAGCTTTCTTGTTTTCTGTCTGATTAATAGAGGACTTTTTGTTGTTCAGCATATTTCAAATCTTTTAAAAATATTTCTATTTTTTCATGATTTATGAATATTTATTGTCTTTGTTCTCCAATGTTTTATGTCTAGTGAAAAGAATGTTAAGAAATTAGTTACTAATTGTTAAAGATGGAGTAGACAGTTTTGTTTAACTGTGGATAGCATATTGCCCTGCACATAGTAGATATTCAGTATTGTTAAATGGGAAAAATTGTTTTAATCTTTTCCTCCTTCTATGATCTTTCCATAGAAAAGCAAAAGGTAAAACATGTTCATGTTCACTATTGTTTATCATTCTATTAGGTAAGGCAGAGGCCTCTGATGAATAAATTCTTAAAACGTGAAGCTAACCCTCCGTGTTTTTGTGTCTCTCCAGAGGCTGAGAACAGAAAGGGATTCTCTGAAGGAAACCATTGAAGAGCTTCGTTGTGTACAAGCTCAAGAAGGGCAGCTCACAACTCAAGGTAAAAACGTTTTGTGAGTACAAACCAGATGATTTCTTTTTTTTTTTGAGACGGAGTTTCACTCTTATTGCCCAGGCTGGAGTGCAATGGCACTGTCTCGACTTACTGCAACCTCTGCCTCCCGGATTCAAGCGATTCTCCTGCCTCAGCCTCCCAAGTAGTTGGGATTACAGCCACACACCACGCCCAGCTAATTTTTGTATTTTTAGTAGAGACAGGGTTTCACCATGTTGGCCAGGCTGGTCTGGAACTCCTGACCTCAGGTGATCCACCCGCCTTGGCTCCCAAAGTGCTGGGATTACTGGCGTGCGCCACCACGCCCAGCCAGATGATTTATTTCTAATAGTATAAATAAAACTATTTGGTTCACTTGAACATGATTGTGCTAATAGATAAAAATGAAACATTGGGCCCACGTGCGCTCCTCCTCACAAAGCCCAGGCTCCAGCGATTGCCTTTTCTTATTGGTCCAAATGGTGGTCCGAACCGTTAGTCACTGAGCCAATTTCCAAATCAGTCACACCCGCCTTTTTCAGACGAACGCGCAAAAGGTGGAGAGGAATCTGAAAAGCAGTTGGTTCGTCTTAGAAAATGGCCAAACCCAGACAGTCTTTGCAGCTCCTTTCCATTCTGAGAGGACTGTGTCCCCTTATTTTTGACCTCTAAGCCTTGCATAAAACAAGCACCCTAAGGAATCGCCTGGCAGTCCAGCTGTCTGTGTGGATGCCGAGTCCCTCCCGAATTGCAGGGCCTGGCTACTGATTGGCCAAGAAAGGCCTCCTAGGCCCTCACTAGAGGATATGAACGCCCCTCCTTGGCGTAGCGATGGGAAGGGGTGGCTCTGGGGTGGACAAGCAGCGGGCTGGGAAGAGGCGGCTACGGGTGGGGCGCACCCAGGAGCGGGAACCTGGGCTCTTGAGGGGTTGCGGGGAGGAGAGAGCCCGCCTGTTTCCTAACAACGAAAACACCACCAAGCCCTCAGCGCCGCCGGGCTGGGACACCTGCCTGACCTGTGTTTCCTTAAGGAGGATTCTGTGCTGTTAGGGATTATTTTTATTCCAGCCCTTGACATTTCCGTACTTCATTTCTCAGTCAGCATTGATTTTTAAAACTCCCGGCCTAGTCTCTTGCCATGGCCTCATTCATCCTGCAGTTACTGAGCGCCTGCTGTTTGCCAGGCACTGTATCTATTAGTAGAGCTGGAGATACAAAAATAAATTAGGCAATTGTGGTACAAGATGATAGGTGCTATAATTGAAACGTGTGCAAGGGCTGGTAGTGACATAAAGGATCTTCCCTGTGGATAGGTTTACCCAGAAAGGCTTCCCAAAGACACAGGATGAGTCAAGAATGAATGATAGGGCTTTCTCAAGCCCATGAAAAAAGTGGACGTGACTTCTCCAGCTATCGAATTAGATGACGCTGCTGTGCTAATTTCTCCAAAGGAGAAACAAAAGTAGTGTAATAGAGGTATTCTAATACTTACCTTAAGATAGATACATATGTTGAGACGGAGTCTCGCTCTGTCGCCCAGGCTGGAGTGCAGTGGCGAGATCTTGGCTCACTGCAACCTCCGCCTCCCAGGTTCAAGCGATTCTCCTGCCACAACCTCCCTAGTAGCTGGGACTACAGGGGTGTGCCACCACGCCCGGCTAATTTTTTGTATTTTTCGTAGAGACAGGGTTTCACCGTGTTAGCCAGGATGGTCTCAATCTCCTGACCATGTGATCTGCCCACCTCGGCCTCCCATAGTGCTGAGATTACAGGCATGAGCCACCGCGCCCAGCCAAGATGTAGATGTAGATGTGTATATATATATATGTGTGTATGTGTACATATATATATTTTTTAATCCAAGTGCCGTTAAGAGATGATTTAAGTCTAATTCCTACTTTGTTGTAAATTGCTTTGGGCAGACAATTTAAGCCTAGACCCAACAGTGCTGTTCAGGTTAGGGGCTGTCAGTGTTTTGTAGAAAAGGGCAAATTTAGGCCAGGCATGGTGGTCATGCCTGTAATCCGACCCTTGGGGAGGCTGAGGTGGACAGAGGGCTTGAGCTCACAGGTTCAAGAGCAGCCTGGGCAACACAGCAAGACACCCCCCGACAAAAAATATTTAAAAATTAGCTGGGCATGGTGGTGTGTGCCTGTGGGCCCAACTACTCAGGAGACTAAGGCAGGAGGATCACTTGAGCCTGGGAGGCAGAGGCTCCAGTGAGCTGAGGTCGCGCCACTGCATTCCAGCCTGGACAACAAAAAGGAAAAGAAAAGGGCCAATTTAGTAATAGGACAATTTGGTAAGGATGACAGAAAGAAAGACTTAATTGCAATTTGAGTTTTTTAAACCTCATCAAGTTTGTATAAGAATGGTGTTTCTTGGCCAGGCACAGTGGCTCATGCTTGTAATCCCAGCACTTTGGGAGGCCGAGGCAGGCGGATCACAAGGTCAGGAGATCGAGACCATCCTGGCTAACACGGTGAAACCCCGTCTCTACTAAAAATACAAAAAATTAGCCAGGCACGGTGGCGGGTGCCTATAGTCCCAGCTACTCGGGAGGCTGAGGCACGAGAATGGCGTGAACCCGGGAGGCGGAGCTTGCAGTGAGCTGAGATTGTGCCACTGCACTCCAGCCTAGGGGACAGAGCGAGACTCTGTCTCAAAAACAAAACAAAGAAAGAATGGTGTTTCTTACTGCATGGTGAATAGTGTTAGAATCACCTGGGGTGCAGATTCCCAGGTCCACTCATGCCTACAAATCAGGGACTCTGGGGACAAGGCTCAGAAAGGTGAATTTTAAAATAGTGCACCAGATGTTTTTTGTGTGCATCAATGTTTTAGGCCCTCTGGCATAGGATAATGGAGGCAGATGTAAAGTAAAATTCATTTCCTCACTTTGCATGTTGGGATAACATTTATATCTCACCTTTCTGTCATCCCCTTTATCATCAGTGTGAGATCATACAGTCCTCAAGAAGTATTAATGAAATGACTTACAGAAAAAAATTTCTTAAATAACACTCTTGCCTGACACCCTTTATATAAGCAGAAAGGAGTCTGGGACCTCAGCTTCTAAAATGGGAACCATGCTAAGGACCAAAAAGTGAAGACACTTGGGGACCCCCTGTCTTGAAAATACAACCAACCACAGAAGGGCGTGAGAGTAGTTTCTTGGCTTGCTTGACTTCCTTCTCACTTTCCCTTGGTTGATCCCAAAAGACCCCAAGCTCAATCATTTAGGTGGGCTGATGATTCCATATAATTCAAACTTTCAATCACTAAGAGAAAAAAAAAAGATGTATGGAGATACCCCAAAACATATTTAGGTTAACTTTATCGTATGCTTTATTTGATTAAAACACTTAACCATTAGGCTGGGCACAGTGGCTCATGCCTGTGATCCCAGCATTTTGGGAGGCCAAGGCAGGCAGATCACTTGAGGCCAGGAGTTGGAGACCAGCCTGGCCAACATGGCAAAACTCCGCCTCTACTGAAAACAGAAAAATTAGCCAGGCATGGTGGTGCGTGCCTGTAATCCTAGCTACTCGAGAGGCTAAGGCACAAGAATTGCTTGAACCCGGGAGGTGGATGCCACAGTGAGCTGAAATAGCACCACTGCACTGCAGCCTGGGCAACAGAGCGAGACTCTGTCTCCAAAAAAAGAAAAAAAAAACACAAAAAAACAAAACACTTAACCATTAAAGAAGTCCCAAAAAGATTCACAACTTTAAAAAGAAAACTGGTATGTAGTATCATAAACATAAGGTGTCATAAACATTGAATACCATCATAATGGTCTCTGCTGCTAACTAGCTGTGTGGCTTGAGCTAGTAACTAAACTCTCCAAGACTTGGTTTGTTCTGCGAAATGAGAATCATAACTTATTTCTCCAGAGCCAGATGAAGAGTTGTAGATGCTCTTAGTAATGCAAAGCACTCCCCAATATGTAATTTTAAATGAAAACAGTATTAAATGTAATATAGAAAAAGTTGTGCTTTTTCCTGTGTTGGCTGTAATACTCTGATATTCTTTCTTAAGAAGATATCAGATAACCATTTTCTTTTTTTGAGACGGAGTCTTGCTCTTGTCACCCAGGCTGGAGTGCAATGGCGTGATCTCGGCCTCGCTGCAACCTCTGCCTACCGGGTTCAAGTGATTCTCTTGCCTCAGCGTCCTGAGTAGCTGGGATTACAGGTGCCTACCACCACGCCCTGCTAATTTTTTTTTTTTTTTTTAGATGAAGTCTCACTCTTGTTCCCCAGGCTGGAGTGCGGTGGCACTATCTAAGCTCAGTGTAACCTCCGCCTCTCAGTTTCAAGCGATTCTCCTGCCTTAGCCTCCTGAGTACCTGGGATTACAGGTGCCTGCCACCACACCTGGCTAATTTTTGTATTTTTAGTAGAGACGGGGTTTCACCATGTTGGCCAGGCTGGTTTCAAACTCCTGACCTCAGGTGATCCACCCGCCTTGGCCTCCCAAAGTGCTGGGATTACAGCTATGAGCCACCACACACAGTCACTTTTTGTATTTTTGATAGAGAAGGGGTTTCATCATGTTGGCCAGGCTGATCTTGAACTCCTGGCCTCAGGTGATCTGCCTGCCATGGCCTCCCAAAGTGCTGGGATTACAGGCATGTGCTACCGCGCCCAGCCAGATAACCATTTTCTCTTGACAGATTAGAGTGACCTAGTTTTCCTGGTGATCTAAGCTCATACCTAGTGGCAGGTAATTTAGTGTTGCACACTTAACACAATTATTTCAAAGATTAAATAAGATATGGGCCAGGCATGGTGGCTCTTGCCTGTAATCCTAGCACTTTGGGAGGCCAAGGAAGGAAGATTTCTTGAGTCCAGGAGCTTGAGTTTAGCCTGGCCAACACGTTGAGACTCCATCTGTCTCTAAATATATATTATAAAAATAAAAATAATGGCTGGGTGCAGTGGTTCATGCCTGTAGTCCCAGCTACTTGGAAGGCTCAGATGGGAGGATCATTTGAGCCTAGGAGTTTGAGGTTACAGTGAGCCGCTTCACTCCAGCATGGGTGACCGGGCAAGACCCTGTCTCTAAAAGAAAATGATACTTTTCTTTTAAGTACATCAGACTTCCTAAAGCAGTGAATTTTTTTCAACTGAGAAAAGTTGAGTTGGTGTCAATCCATTAAGGAACTTAGATCCTAAGGAGAAAACTGCTCTTTCTCCTAGGAAAAGAACCACACTTCGCTCAAGGTTTACCCCTCCCACTCCTTTGTCATCAGCTGGGGATGGTGGAGGCTGATGGATTGCTTGTTTGGCTTCACAGTTCACTCCCAGACTAGTAACCAGCCTGTGGCTTTTCAGTTACCTGAAACTGGAATTTTTCTTTTCCTCTGACTACGACACTCTTTTTTCCCTGCTCCTCTCCTTCATTTCACCTCCTAGCCCTCTCTCTGTTGTCTTATTAATCAGCTCTCTTCTTGCTTCATTTTCTAGTTTACCCAGCTGCACAGAAACCATTTTCACTTTGTTCTCACCACCACTCTCCTTCTTTATTCTCTTTACCGTTTCTAGACCAAGCTTGTCAAACCCTAATTGAAATATCCTAATTTTTTTCCCTATTCCAGATTACCAAGGACAACTGAAGGAAATTATTATATATATTTCTTGTTTTCATCAAAAATATATGGTTTGTGATTATAACAGCATCCTCATTGCTGCCTCGCAGTTCTTTCACATATCTCTAATCATCTCTACATGAGTTTTGTTTTTTCTTTTTCTTTTTTTTTTTTTTTTTTTTGAGGTGGAGTTTTGCTCTTTTTGCCCAAGTTGGAGCGCAATGGTGCGATCTCTGCTCACTGCAACCTCCGCCTCCTGGGTTCAAGTGATCTCCTGCCTCAGCCTCCAGAGTAGCTGGAATTACAGGCACCCGCCACCATGCCCGGCTAATTTTTTGTATTTTTAGTAGAGACCATGTTGGCCAGGCTGGTCTTGAACTCCTGACCTCAGGTGATCTGCCTGCCTCCGCCTCCCAAAGTGCTGGGATTACAGTTGTGAGCCACTGCACCTGACCTGTACATGAGTTTTTATACAATTTTAAGAATCTAACCTGAAATTTAACCCTTTTTCTCTCAGCTCTGATATCAAGAAACCATAAGGCCTTTCATGTAAACTATCACATTTGTTTCTTTGCACCTGTAAACCTATAGGTTTTAACTTTGCTGCTATAGTTTGAATGTCCCCTCTGAAACTCATGTTGAAAGTTAATACCCAATGTGGTAGTTTTGAGAGGTGAGGCCTTCAAGAGGTGATTAAAGCATGAGGACTCTGCCCTCAGGGATGGATTAATCCATCCATGGATTAATATGTTAATGGAGTAATGGTCATCATGGGAGTGAGACTTTTATAAGAAAAAGAGAGCCTGGTGCAGTGGCTCACACCTGTAATCCCAGCACTTTGAAAGGCCCGAGGCGGGTGGATCACCTGAGGTCAGGAGACCAGCCTGGCTGACATGGCGAAAACCCGTCTCTACTAAAATTACAAGAATTAGCTGGGTGTGGAGACGGGCGCCTGTAATCCCAGCTACTGGGGAGGCTGAGGCAGGAGAATCACTTGAACCTGAGAGGCAGAGGTTGCAGTGAGCCAAGATCGCACCACTGCACTCCAGCCTGGGTGACAAGAGTGAAACTCCTCAATAAAAAGAAAAAGAGACCTGAGTGAACAAGTGAGCATGCTCAACCCCTTCACCATGTGATGCCCTGTGTTGCCTCGGGACTCTGCAGAGAGTCCCCACCAGCAGGCAGGCTCTTACCAGATGTGCCCCTTCAGTCTTGGACTTCTCAGCCTCTAGAATGTAAATAATAATTTTTTTTTTTTTTTTTTTTTTTTTTTGAGATGAGGTCTCACTCCTTTACCCAGGCTGGAGTGCAGTGGCACGATCTCAGCTCACTGTAGCCTCTGCCTCCTGGGCTCAAGTGATCCTCCCACCTCAGCCTCCCAAGTAGCTGGGAATACAGGCATGCATCACCATGCCCAGCTAATTTTTTGTATTTTTGGTGGAGATGGGGTTTCACCATGTTGCTCAGGCTGGTCTCGAGCTCCTGAGCTCAATCGATCCGCCCACCTCGGCCTCCCAAGGTGCTGGAGTTACAGGCATGAGCCACCACACCAGCCAAAAATAATGTTTCTTATAAATTACTGAGTTTCAGTTATTCTGTTATAAGCAACAGAAAAAGGACTAGGACACCCTTTTTGTGTATGTATCCTTTGACCTAGCACTTTTGCTCTAGGAATTAAATTTACCCTAATGAATTAAAGCATTGTTTCTAATAGTGAGATTTTGAAACAGCCTGAAAGTTCAGCAATACAGGAATAGTATTCTTATTCAACTGTATACAGTAGAGCCATTTAAAAGAATAAGGTGGCCGGGTGTGGTGGCTCACGCCTTTAATCCCAGCACTTTGGGAGGCTGAGGCGGGCAGATTGCCTTAGGTCAGGAGTTCGAGACCAGCCTGGCCAACATGGTGAAACCCCATCTCTACTAAAAATGCAAAAATTAGCTGGATGTGGTGGTGGGCACCTGTAATCCCAGCTACTCGGCAGGCTGAGGTAGGAGAATTGCTTGAACCCAGGAGACAGAGGTTGCAGTGAGCCAAGATCATGCCACTACACTCCAGCCTGGGTGACAGAGTGAGACTCTGTCTCAAAAAAAAAAAAAAAGAATAAGGAATATTTTCTATAAACCTGACAGAGAGAAATATGTATGTTACATCATTACATTTAAAAAGTAAGGCTGGGCACAGTGGCTCACGCCTGTAATCCCAGCACTTTGGGAGGCTGAGGCGGGAGGATCACCTGAAGTCAGGAGTTCAAGACCAGCCTGGCCAACGTGGTGAAACCCCATCTCTTCTAAAAATACAAAAAATTAGCTGGGCGTGGTGGCGGGCGCCTGTAATCCCAGCTACTTGGGAGGCTGAGACAAAAGAATTGTCTGATCCGAGGAGGCAGAGGTTGCAGTGAGCCAAGATCGTGCCATTGCATTCCAGCCTGGGCAACAGAGCGAGACTCCGTCTCAAAAAAAAAAAAAAAAAAAAAGTAGAATAGAATAGAGGTTACCAGGGGATAGGGGAGGGAGGGATAGGGAATTATCGCTTAATGGTTACAGAGTTTGTGATTTGGATGATGAAAAAGTTTTGAAAATAGGTAGTAGTGATGGTTACACAACATTGTGAATATACTGAATGCCATTCTATTGTACACTTAAAAATGCTTAAAATGGTAAAATAATAATAATATTTTAAGACCACTGTGACATGGTCCTTTACTTGAAAATGATTTTTGCTGTTAAAATTAATGCTCAAAGTAGGGTTTCATATCGAAAGTTGTATAACTGTGTTTTCCATTAGCCTTATATTTATGTTTGTATATTTACAGGGTTAATGCCTCTTGGAAGCCAGGAGTCTTCAGACAGTCTAGCTGCAGAGATTGTTACACCAGAAATCAGGTAAGGAGATTGTGGTGTTCATACTTACACTGCACAGTATTCCTGGAGAAAACGTACTTCTCTACAATATGAAGAAGATCATTTCCTTATTCTTTCTCATCGACACTTTCAACATGAACTCAGTGTTAAATTTTTATGTTTTCAAGATGTTAAAAGCTTTCCTCTACTGGCCTATGGAAAATTGATTTGCTCACTTCAATAAGACAATCTTTCACACATATAAAGCCAATTGTTATGTCCAAAGCTTGAGTATCCTCAGCAGACATTAAGCAATGAAGACATTTGGCCTGTAGACAATAGTTATGCTTAGCTATAAGCATGCAAAATTATTAGTTATTAAGATTTATCTGCTAACCAGCTGGGCTTGGTGGCTCACACCTGTAATCCCGGCACTTTGGGAGGCTGAGGCGGGCGGATCACAAGGTCAGGAGATTGAGACCATCCTAGCTAACACGGTGAAACCCTGTCTCTACAAAACATACAAAAAATTAGCTGTGTGTGGTGGCGGGTGCCTGTAGTCCCAGCTACTCGGGAGGCTGAGGCAGGAGAATGGCGTGAACTCAGGAGGCGGAGCTTGCAGTGAGCTGAGGTTGCGCCACTGCACTCCAGCCTGGGGGACAGCGCGAGACTCCGTCTCAAAAAAAAAAAAAAAGATTTATCTGCTAACCACATGGAAAGGTCTGGGAAAGATAATAATGCTATAGACAGGAGGAAATGACTCCCCATCTTAACTATTCTTCCCTCAATCATACCTTATATTTTTAATCATAGCATTTTAAAAATTCCATTTATTTATTTATTTAGAGGCAAAGTCTTGCTCTCACCCAGGCTGGAATGCAGTGGCACAGTCATGGCTCACTGCAGCCTTGACCTTCTGGGCTCAAGCAGTCCTCCTACCTCAGCCTGCTTAGTAGTTGGGATCTCAGGCACTTGCCACCACGCCTGGCTATTTTTTGTAGAGACTGGGTTTTGCCGTGTTTCCCAGGCTGGTCTTGAACTCCTTGAGCTGAAGTGATCTGCCTGCCTTGCCCTCCCAAAGTGCTGGGATTACAGGTGTAAGCCACCGCACCCAGCCAGTTTCATTTATTTTTATGCATAACTAGCTTTATGTATAAAAATGAAAAATAAGTGGGGGAGACACCAAGTGTCCATTAAAAGGAGACTGATTAATTCTGAATATTGCTTTTTACCTTTTTGGGGCCTATTTGCCCCTTTTCAAAATGGACACTGGCATTGCTTCTTCATAAACTCCTTGGTGGATATTAAATAACAATTGTGTAAGGGTTTCATACACTGTAAAAGTTGAAATAAGCATTCAAATATTTTTTGAATAAATGGAAACAATTTGTAGTTGTTGGTTAGCATTTGTTTAAGAAGGACAAATGGGCTGGGCGCGGTGGCTCACTCCTGTAATCCTAGCACTTTGGGAGGCCAAGGTGGTTGGATCACCTGAGGTCAGGAGTTCAAGACCAGCCCGACCAACATGGCAAAACCCTCTCTCTACTAAAAAATACAAAATTAGCTGGGCTTGGTGGTGCATGCCTGTAATCCCAGCTACTCAGGAGGGTGAGGTAGGAGAATCACTTGAACCCAGGAGGCAGAGGTTACAGTGAGCCGAGATCGCACCATTGCACTCCAGTCTGGGCAACAAGAGCGAAACTCCATCTCAAAAAAAAAAATAAGAAGTACAAACAAAAGGTGTGTTAAGGCAGCACCAAATCCGGAAGTATCTTGTGTACCTTCTTCTTTTCTGCCATCTGATATTCTACTTTATAATTGAACCAATAAGATTTGTTGAATAAATGAACACGTATTTATAAACATTTATAAATAAGTGGTTATGTCCAAAACAACTCACAATTTTTAAGGAAACTTATTGGTAATACAGTTAGTTTTTTAAACTAAGAACAATGATAGGCCAGGCACGGTGGCTCATATCCAAAATGCCAGCGCTTTGGGAGGCCAAGGCAGGCGGATCACTTGAGGCCAGGAGTTCGAGACCATCCTGGCCAACATGGCAAAACCCCGTCACTACTAAAAATACAAAAAAATTAGCTGGGCGTGCTAGCACACACCTGTAATCCCAGCTACTCAGGAAGCTGGGCACGAGAATCATTTGAACCTAGGAGGCAGGGTTGCAGTGAGCCTAGATTGCGCCACAGTACTCCAGCCTGGGCAACAGCTAGATTCTGTCTGAAAAAAAAGAACAATGATGATAAAGATTCAGCAAATATGGCTTTTCTGAGTATGACTAGATACAGATTAAAATATGCTCTGTGTCCAGAAGAGAGCTATCAAGGAAAAATGATAAACTGGGATGAAAATTTTGCAACATGTTTTAGACAGTGGATTAATATTTGATACTTTTCATTGATGTTAAGAGTGTGGACAAATTGGAGATCTCATAAACTGAAGGGAAAAGATTAAAGTGGTACAACCTTTCTTTTGGGGAGATTGGCAGGATGTGTCTGTTGTCTAAAAATGCACCTATCTTTTGATCCAAAAATTAGTTTTCTGGGAGTTAATCCTAAGGAAAACCAAGGATATACAGAAAAGTGTATTTATAAAGCTAATCTTATTAACTTGTTAAAGCTCAAAATTGGCAGCAATCTAAATGCCCAGTAATTGGGCATTTATTAAATAAGTAACGATTTTAATGCCATGTCATTTAAAATATTCAAGTATATTTAATGATATAAAAAGATTGCGAAATTTTAGGTGTAAATAGCAGGTACCAATGTAACATGTATTGTGTGATCCCATTTGAAAAATGTTTGCATGTGAATATACGTGCATAGAATTAGAAGGCTATATTTCGGCAGTAGTCATTTTGCGCTATAGTTATGGAGGGTTTATATTTTCTTTTCATTTGTCTTCTTTTTCTTACAATGTATGTGTTTACTTTGTAACTGAAAAATATACAGTCCGTGTTGCCCATACTGAGGCAGAAGAATTGCTTGAACCCAGGAGGCAGAGGTGGCAGTGAGCTGAGATCGTACCACTGCACTTCAGCCTGGGTGACAGAGAGAGACCCCATCTCAAAAAAAAAAAAAAGTCCATGTTGCCCATAATAAAATACATCAAATTCTAAATAATTGCTTGAAATAGATCACAGATTTGGTTCATCTTTTCAGTAGCAAAAGTAAAAGATTTATTGTGTTTACAAAATAAGAGCCATGCGTGTGTGTGTATGTTTCTTTCTTTCTTTGATTTTTCTTTATCCACAAGAAGCTTTTCCACAGCTTTTTATAGTATCTGGTATCTGTTCATACTATCTTCATGGGGCCCTCTAAAGATGACCCTGTGTAAAGAAAAGAATGAATTATATCTTCAACAAGTATGTCTTCATATGAACTAACATTTAATTATATTGTCCCTGCAGTAAATATGGTGGCAAGTTCTGTATGGATACTGTTTTTAATATCCCTTAATGTAAGCTTTTGGCATATACAGAGTCCAAAACAGTGAAGTCCAGTAACCTGATTGTAATGATCTGGCTTGTTTCAAGAATTTAATTTTACATATTTCAGGAATGGGTAGACTGAATGTCTTGAAGTGATTCTTGTCAAATATAGTATCTTGCCTCCAAATGATTGATAATTTAAGATCATAGCATTAGAGATTGTATTCTCTGATAAGAATCAAATAACAAATAAATGCATTCATAGTTTAAATATTTAAATCAGGGAAGAAATAGGATTTTGAAATCATATTTATTACAAATCATGATATTTAGAAACTGTATTATTTCTATAAAGAAAATATTTAAAACCTGAAATGTAATGTTTTTGCCAGCTATAATAGCTGAATTTGTTGCAGGTTCTTTATTTTTCATTTCTGTTTTGGTATTAAATTTGTAAGAGTGCTTAGCTGGATTTGATACCTGTGTTGTGTATTAATGCACCAAATGACTGTGTATATAATATTTAGTTTTTATTTTGTTCATTCAGGGAGAAACTTATTCGTCTTCAGCATGAGAATAAGATGTTAAAGCTAAACCAAGAAGGTTCGGACAATGAAAAAATAGCCTTATTGCAGAGCCTTCTAGATGATGCAAATCTACGCAAGAATGAACTGGAGACAGAGAATAGGTAGAGTATTATAGGTGGCCACATCAGGGTATAAGTTTTCCCTATTTGTCTTGATTCTGAATCCCTTAAACAAAGAACTGGCAGGGCATGGTGGCTCACGCCTGTAATCCCAGCACTTTGGGAGGCCGAGGAGGGCAGATCGCTTGAGCTCAGGAGTTCGAGACCAGCCTGGGCAACATGGTGAATGAAACTCCATCTCTACAAAAAAATGCAAAAATTAGCCAGGCATGGTGGTGCATGCCTGTGGTCCCAGCTACTCAGGAGGCGGAGGTAGAAGCATCATTTGAGCCCAGGAGGTGGAGGTTGCAGTGAGCCAAGGCTACACCACTGCACTCCAGCTTGGACAGTAGAGCAAAACTCTGTCTCAAAACAAACAAACAAACAAACAAAAAAACCAACAACAAAGATCTGAATTGTAGTTTGAAAAATGGCCATGTGCTGTTCTCTTTCCCTTTTAGAGAACTTGAATCCATTTCTCCACTTTTGGGCAGACTTGCCAAAAAACATTGGGCCTTTTTAGAATGGTGTCCTCTTTACTTCTTCATGCAAAATGATACCAGAGCTCTACCATTTACCCTTTCTAATCACTAATTAAAACTAGAGGATTTTTAAAAACCTGATAATTCAGTCTTTCACAAGAATTTCAATTCACAGTTGTTGTCAGGCTAATAGAGTTTACCATTTCCACAGGCCAGTGTGTTGGAGCTCTGTTGGTGTGGGGAGAGCAGTAGCTCCCTCGTAATTGGATTGACAAAGCATTTTTCTTCTAATCTGTTATTTATTGTGACCCTAAAAGGAAATGATTCATCTTAGGAACAACCGACTTATTTTGAGAATTTAGAATCTGCAAAATTAACAAGAAAATCACTTTTCTGCTTGTAAGTTTTCAGCAATGTGGTGCTATTCACTCAGTTACTTTAAAATCAGTGATTTACTCTGACAAAGGTTACATTTATATTTTGTTGTGACTGTCTTTTTGTTCTTTTCCTTTTTGGAAATGTTTCTTAGATCCCAAACATACAGTTTTTTTTTTTCTTTATTTGTTTTGTTTTGCGTTGTTTTTGTTTTACTGCAGTGATACTCTGTCATTTTTTAAGGATTTGACGTTTTTATTAATAGCTTCATAGCTCACCTGACATTACAGATTCTTTGTTTATTTTGAGTGATTGATTTGGCTTCTCCCGGATGGAAGTCAGTCTTAGGAGTCACAATTGCTGTGACAGTTGTACACATCCTACCTACCCTTCTTCCTGTAGCTTTACATTTTAAAGCTACTGAGATAGAATCAACAAACAGTGTAAATCAGTATAAATGCTAGAGTGATTATAAGAGCACCATCAAGCATAAACAGAAGGAGAAAATTTTACATCAACTCTTAAGAGTCTAGAGAATGAGGGATTTTTTAAAGTACTCAGAAAAAGTGGGAAAATGGAGACAGTGGAGCGGAGGAGATTGTGGGAGCAGCTGGCGGGCGGGCAGTCCCTCTGGTGCAAGTGTCTTGATGTTTGCCTCATTCATCCTTTGCCTCTGGGCTGTATTTTAGCTATTTTAGTCAGAAAAGTCTCTCCTTACCCTAGTATTTTTTTAGTGAGAAAACACCCACAACTTTCTTCATACTGCTTTGCATTGTTTCTCACAGGCTTTATAATTGTTGCTCTTTTTCCCAGAGACAGGACAGCCAATTGTCATTTATACAGTGTCCATGTCTGTGGATGACTAATCACCACCCAAGTTCCTGTGTGACTTACTGCTGGTACAACTTAGTGTTGTGATTGTTTCTTAAATTACAACACTGATGATGAATAACTTAGATTATGGCTGCCTATGATCTATAACGATAATAACAGGTAATATTTACTAAGCACCTGTTTGTCTCAGGCATTGTGCTGGGTGTCTTAAATATGCTTTCTTACTTTATGAAAGTTTTACAGATGAGGGAACTCAGACTCAGACCCTGGCTGCCTGACTCCAAAGCCTCCATACCTCGTCCATACCCTTTTTCTTGCCAATTTATCTTCTACTATGTTTGCACAATATTTATTTCTTTTCCTGTCTTCCTCTCACAGGATGTTTTTTCTCCTAAGTGACTTACCCTAAGTTTGTTCTTACTGAGTTTAATGAGTATTTATATTACCTTGACTCTAGCTTAATATCCTACTAGTTTACAACATTGGGTCCCACTGAGTCTGTTACAGTTTGCTCACTGCCCATGTATATCACCTGTCAGAAAGCAAAGTCTGTCGTAGACCTCTAAAGTCCTTTCCAATTAGTTTTCCCAAGAGTGAGCACTTTAGTGTATCTGTAATACCTGCCAATCCTCAAACAATATTAGAAGAGGGTGGAGGGTTGAGAGGGAAGCCACATCAGGATTCCCCAGGAATTCTGTCAAAGTAGACCTGATCTTGTTTCTCTACCTCTCAGACTGTGCTATAATCTCAAGCTCACCCTGTCCCTGCATCCCACAGCTGTATATATTCAGCAATTAGACTTTGATTAAAATCTTAACTATCTCAATCCTTGAAGTGGGAGAAAGAAGGTAGAGGCAATTCACATTGATAGAATACCAGCAATGTGCAGGGACTCTGCTAGGCACACTTTAGTCTTTTAAACAACCCCATGAGGTAGGCATTATAATCCTCATTTATTTTGTAGATGAACTTTTTATTTTTTTTATTTTTGTGGGTACATAGTAGGTATATATATTTATGAGTTACATGAGATAGTTTGATACAGGCATGCAGTGCGTAATAATCATATTGGGGTAAATGGGGTATCCATCCTCTCAAGCATTTATCATTTATGTTACAAACAATCCGATTATACTCTTTAGTTATTTTTAAATGTACAATTACATTATTTTTTACTATAGTCACTTGTTGTGCTAGCAAATACTAGGTCTTACTCATTCTTTCTATTTTTATGCACCCATTAACCTCTCCCCACTACCCTTCCCAGCCTCTGGTTACCATCCATCTACTCTCAAGCTCCATGAGTTTAATTTTTTTAATTTTTAGCTCCCACAAATAAGCGAGAGCATGTGAAGTTTGTCTTCCTGTGCCTATTATTTCACTTAACATAATGACCTTCAGTTTCATGCATGTTTTTGCAAATGACAGAATTTCATTCTTTTTTATGGCTAAATAGTGCTACATTGTCTACATCTACATATACCACATTTTCTGTGCCTGTTAATTTTTTTATTTTATTTTATTTTTTTGAGACAGGATCTCACTCTGTCGCCCAGGCTGGAGTGCAGTGGTATGATCACAGCTCACTTAGGCTCAACCTCCCAGGCTCAAACTATCCTTCCATGTCAGCCTCTGAGTAGCTGGGACTATAGGTACACACCACCATGCCTGGCTGATTTTTAATTTTTCGGAGAGACAGGGTCTCCCTGTGTTGCCCAGGCTGGTTTCAAACTCCTGGACTCAAGCGATCCTCCCACCTCAGCTTCCCAAAGTGCTGGGATTATAGGCATGAACCACCATGTCCAGCCTCTTTTGAGAAATAAATATCTGTTTAGATCTTTTGTCTTTTTTTTTTTTTTTTTGAGGATCTCACTCCTTCACCCAGGCTGGAATGCAGTGGCACAATCACAGCTCACTGCAGCCTTGATAGCCCGGGCTCAAGCGATCCTCCCACCTCATCTTCCAAGTAGCTGAGATTACAGGCATGTCCACCATGGCTAGCTAATTTTTTCTATTTTTTTGTAGAGTTGGGGTTTTGCCATGTTGCCCAGGCTAGTCTTAAACTCCTGGGCTCAAGCAATCCACCCACCTCAGCCTCCCAAAGTGCTGGGATTACAGGGATGAGACACCATGCCCAGGTCTCCTTGTGCCTATTTTCAAAATCGGATTATTAAGAGTTTTTCCTGTAGAGTTGTTTGAGCTCCTTATGTATTCTGGTTAGTCATCCCTTGTGAGATGGGGAGTTTGCACGTATTTTCACCCGTTCTGTCGGTTGTCTCTCACTTTGTTGATTGTTTCCTTTGCTATGCAGAAGCTTTTTAACTTGATGTGATCCCATTTGTTCCTTTTTGCTTTGTTTCCCTGGGCTTATGGGTAATTACTCAAGAAATTTTTGCCCACACCAATGTCCGGTGAGCGTTTCTCCAGTTTTGTTTTATTATTTTCAGGTCTTAGATTTAAATCTTTGATCCATTTTGATTGGATTTTTGTATATGGCAAGACATAGGGGGTCTAGTTTCATTATTTTGCATAATGATATCCAGTACCATTTATCGAAGAGACTGCCCTTTCCCCAGAGTATGTTCTTGGCATCTTTGTCAAAATAAGTTCACTGTAGATGTATAGATTTATCTCTGACTTCTCTATTCTGTTCCACTGGTCTGTGTATCTGTTTTTATGTAAGTGCCATGCTGTTTTGGTTACTATAGCTCTGTAGTATAATTTGAAGTCAGGTAACGTGATTCCTCTAGTTTTGTTCTTTTTGCTTAGAATAGCTTTGGTTATTCTGGGTATTCTGTGGTTCCGTATAAATTTTAGGATTGTTTTTTCTATTTCTGTGAAGAATATCATTGTTATTTTGATAGGGATTGTTTTGAATCTGTAGATAGCTTTGGATAGTATGGACCTTTTTTTTTTTTTTTTTTTCGGAGCTGGAGTCTGTCTCTGTCGCCCAGGCTGGAGTGCACTGGCATTATCTCAGCTCATTACAACCTCCACCTCCCAGGTTCAAGCGATTCTCTTGCCTCAGCCTCCCGAGTAGCTGGGACTACAGGCATGAGCCACCATGCCCAGTTAATTTTTGTATTTTAGTAGAGACAGGGTTTTGCCCTGTTGGCCGGGCTGGTCTCGAACTCCTGACCTCAGGTGATCTGCCCACCTTGGCCTCCCAAAGTGCTGGGATTACAGGTGTGAGCCACTGCTTCTGACCAACAATATGCCAACATATGGTACTTGGACATATTGAGTACTTTGTTTTTGTTTTTTTTCCTTTTAGTGGAGAACTGGGTCTCACTAAATTGCCCAGGCAGGTCTCACACTCCTGGGCTCAGGCTATCCTCCTGCCTTTGCCTCCCTAACAGCTAGGATTACAGATGTGAGCCACCGCACCCAGCATGGACATTTTAACAATACTGATTCTTCTAATTCATGAACATAGAATATCTTTCCATTTTTTTGTGTCTTCAATTTCTTGCATCAGTGTTTTATAGTTTTAATTGTAGAGCTCATTCACTTCTTTGCTTAATTCCTAGGTATTTTATTTTATCTGTAGTGATCATAAATGGGATGCTTGATTTCTTTTTCAGATTGTTTGCTGTTGGCCTATAAAATGTTACTGATTTTTGGCTGGGCCCGGTGTTTCATGCCTGTAATCCCAGCACTTTGGGAGGCCGAGGCGGGTGGATCACAAGGTCAGGAGATTGAGACTATCCTGGCAAACACAGTGAAACCCCGTCTCTACTAAAAATACAAAAAATTAGCCAGGCGTGGTGGTGAGTGCCTGTAGTCCCAGCTACTCAGGAGGCTGAGGCAGGAGAATTGCATGAACCTGGGAGGTGCAGCTTGCAGTGAGCTGAGATCATGCCACTGCACTCCAGCCTGGGTGACAGAGTGAGACTCTGTCTCAAAAAAAAAAAAAAAAAAAAAAAAAGTTACTGATTTTTGGCCAGGTGCGGTGGCTCTTACCTGTAATCCCAACACTTTCAGAGGCTGAGGCGGGCAGATCACAAGGTCAGGAGATTGAGACCATCCTGACCAACATGGTGAAACCCCGTCTTTGCTAAACATACAAAAATTAGCTGGGTGTGGTGGTGCACGCCTGTAGTCCCAGCTACTCAGAGGGCTGAGGCAGGAGAATTGCTTGAATGCAGGAGGTGGAGGTTGTAGTGAGCCGAGATCACGCCACTGCCCTGCAGCCTGGTAACAGAGACTCCATCTCAAAAAAAAAAAAGAAATGTTACCGATTTTTGTATGTTGATTTGTAATTTGACTTCTTCCTTTCTGATTTAGATGCCCTTTATTTCTTTCTCTTGTCTGATTGCTCTAGCTAGGACTTCTAGTACTGTGTTGAATAACAGGGTGAAAGTGAGCATCCTTGTCCTGTTCCTGATCTTAGAGGAAAGACTTTCAGTTTTTCCCCATTCAGTATGATACTAGCTATGGGTCTCTCGTATGTGACTTTTATTATGTTGAGGTATGTTCCTTTTATACCTAGTTTTTTGAGAGTTTTTATCATGAATTGTCATTGAATTTTATCAAATGCTTTTTCAACATCAATTGAAATGATGATATGGTCTTTGTCCTTTATTCTATTGATATAATGTGTCACATTAGTTGGTATGAGGATGTTGAACCATCCTTGCATACCTGGGATCAATCCCATTTGGTCATAATAAATAATCTTTTTAATGTGTTGTTGAATTTTGTTTGCAGTATTTTATTGAGGATTTTTGCATCAATATTCATTAGTTATATTGGCCTATACTTATATATATATTTTTAAGACAGGGTCTTACTCTGTCGCCCAAGCTGGAGTGCAGTAGCTTAGTAGAGCCAGGTTTTCACCGTGTTGGCCAGGCTGGTCTCGAATTCTTGACATTAGGTGATCCACCTGCCTTGGCCTCCCAAAGTGTTGGGATTACAGGCATGAGCCACTGTGCCTGGCCTATAGTTTTTTTTTTTTTTTTCTTTTGATGTGTCTTTGTCTTGTTTTGGTATCAGGGTAATACTTGACACATAGAATGAGTTTGGAGGTATTCCTTCTTCCTCTATTTTTCAGAATAGTTTAAGTAGGATTGGTATAAGTTCTTCTTTAAATGTTTTGTAGAATTTGCCAATGAAGTCATTGGATCTGGGGCCTTTATTGGGAGACTTTTTATTATAGCTTCAATCTCATTACTTGCTATTGGTCTGTTCAGGTTTTGGATTTCTTCATGATTCAATCTTGGTAGATTATATGTGTCTAGGAATTTATCCATTTCTTCTAGATTTTTCAATTTTTTTGGCATATAGTTGCTCATAATAACCAGTAATCCTTTGAATTTCTCCGGTATCAGTTGTAATGTCTCGTTTTTTGTCTCTGATTTTATTTATTTGGGTCTTCTCTCTTTTTTTCTTAGTCTGGCTAAAGGTTTGTCAATTTATCTTTTCAAAAAACTGGGTTTTTTTTTTGTTGCTCTTTTGTATTGTTTTCTTCATTTCAAATTCATTTATTTCTGCTCTGATCCTTATTTTTTATCTATTTATTTATTTAGAGACAGAGTCTCACTCTGTCGCCCAGGCTGGAGTGTAGTGGCGCGATCTTGGCTCATGCAACCTCCATCTCCTGGGTTCAAGTGATTCTCCTGCCTCAGCCTCCAGAGTAGCTGGGACTATAGGCGTGCACCACCACCCCTGGCTAGTTTTTGTATTTTTAGTAGAGATGGGGTTTCACCACGTTCGCCAGGCTTATCTCAAACTCCTAACCTCAAGTGATCCGCCCACGTTGGCCTCCCAAAGTGCTGGGGTTATGGGTGTGAGCCACCACGCCCAGCCTGCTCTTATCTTTATTATTTCTTCTACTAATTTTGGGTTTGGTTTGCTCTTCCTTTTCTAGTTCGTTAAGTGGCATTGTTAGGTTGTTTATTTGAAGGTTTTCTCTTTTTTGATGTAGGTACTTGTGCCCATAAATTTTCCTCTTACTACAGCTTTTGCTGTATCCCATAGATTTTGGTATGTTGTGTTTCCATTATCATTTGTTTCAATAAATTTTTCAGTTTCCTTGTTGATTTCTTCGTTGACCCACTGGTCATTCAGGAACATATTGTTGAATTTCCATGTGTTTGTATAGTTTCCAAAATTTCTTTTGTTACTGATTTCTAGTTTTATTGTGTTCAGAGAAGATGCTTGATATTATTTCAATTTTTTGAGTATTTTATAGATGTACTTTTTTCATAAATATTTTCTTATATTTATGTTGCTTACATATTTCATACTTTAACAGTTACATTACTATTTTTGCTCACCTATTCCCCATTGAGAGAATTTAGCTGATTTTAAACCATTCCAAAGAACATCTTGGTACATACTGGATTGTGTTTTATGATGTTTACAATGGCTTCCACCTAGTTGGCTTACAGTATCGTCTGATGAAATAATCTCAAAAATGACTAAGATGGATAGTTGAAATAATCTTGTAGTTGAATACATATTTCCATTTTGCTTTCTGAAAAGACTGAACAGTATTATGGTATTACTAGTAGTGTGTTTATGGACCTGTGTCCCCATATTGAATGTGGATTTTTCAGGTAATTTATTCTTTTGTTACTCAAAACCACTCAGATTTTTTTACCTTGATGTAAAAAAGTTATTATAGCTTTAATTAAATTTTTACTGTGATCCTTTCTAAATTATAAACCTATAATTTCTTGTAATTTAAGTAAAAGCATTTCTTATTAAACTGGCTGTTTGGATTCTAAACACTCTCTGTCTTGTTTTCTCCTTAATTTGGAGCAGTCTGGCTTCTGCTACTACCATTTCACGAAAGTATTTCTTACTGAGATAACTGGTCATCTCTTAAATGGCCAATCCCATAGCAGCACTCAAGACTTTATCTTTCCTCATCTTTCTACTATATTCAGTGTTGTTATTCAGTTCCCCCTTCTTCAAATTTTTTATTTCAATAATACCCATCTCTTACATTCTCTCTCATTCTCTGATATTCTTCAGGGTGAGGTTCTTCTTTCTACCCCTTGGTTGATCCGCCATGGGCCTTCTTTGTTAGTCTTTTACACTGTTTTTCACATTCTTTCTAGACAATATCATTTTTGCTCATGGCCTCAGTTAACTCCAAATGGCTCCCAAATCTGTATGTTCAACTCAGGCTTCTCTGTGCTTTAGATTGAGGTATCTAGCTGTTTGACAAATTTCTAGGCATTTCATTTTCAATAAATGTAAAATCAGATCCCTATATTTCTTTCTTATCCTGTTCCTTTTGTCTTCCCTTCTCAGTGAATACCAAAATCCTTATATTCTTTTGCCTTTTCTCAAGATAGTTCCTCTGTCCCTTTCTATTTCCTCCTCTGTCCCTTTCTATTTCAGGCATATTTAGTAATAGTAATAATAATAGCCTTCTCTCATCTTCATGCCTGCTCTTGAACCTTTTTGATAATATCTTCCATTTTAAAACCAAAGTGATCTGTCTGACATACTACCTGTATGATCTGTCTGACCATGTTTTCCCTTCTTGCAATCCTTCAGTATCACCCAAGACCTTGGGAGGTAAGCTGGTCTCCTGAATGTTACATCATGACCTAGAGAATTTATGAAAGTCAAGCCATGGGCCGGGCGCAGTGGCTCATGCCTGTAATCCCAGCACTTTGGGAGGCCGAGGTGGATCACCTGAGGTCAGGAGTTCGAGACCACCATCACCAACATAGTGAAACCCTGTCTCTACTAAAAATACAAAAATTAGCCAGGCATGGTGGTGCGCATCTGTAATCCCAACTACTCAGGAGGCTGAGGCATGAGGATTGCTTGAGCCTGGGAGGCGGAGGTTGCAGTGAGCTGAGATTGCACCATTGCACTCCAGCCTGGGCGACAGAGGGAGACTTCGTCTCAAAAAAAAAAGAAAAGAAAAAAGAAAGAAAGAAAAAGAAAAAAGAAAGTCAAGCCGTGGAATCAGCGTTATTTAAGGTTATCTGAGTTATTCCAGTTTCAGCCTGACTTGAGGCTTGCTGATTACCGGATAATCCCAGCAGACACTTTGTATTCCATACAGGGTTGTGCTGATCTCCTTTTCCCCCAGTTTCTCTTCGGCCATTCTTCCTCTCATAACATACTCATCATCCATACCATTCCTTAATTCACTGCGTCCTCTTATTTTTCTGCATACTTTGGACATACTGACCTCTGTCTTGAATCTCCTTTCCACCCTTAACCCATAGATGTTTTATTTATTGTTCTAGTGTCATTTCAAGTCCAGAGTATTTTAACTCCTCCAGAGTTATTGCTTCTTTGACCATCATTTTTATATGCATCTATGTACTACTTTGAAGTTTTTATCTGATTGTATTTTATTTGTTTACACTTTTTCTTCCCCACTAGACTTTAATTCCGTGAGGGCAGAGATCTTTTTTTTTTTTTTTTTTTTTTGTGAGGCAGGGTCTCACTCTGTTGCCCAGACTGGAGTGCAGTGGCACGAACACAGCTCACTTCAGCCTCGACCTCCTGGGCTCAAGTGATCCTCCTACCTCATCTCCACGAGTAGCTGGGACTTACAGGTGCTCACCACCATGCCTGGCTAATTTTTCTATTTTTGGTAGAGATGGGGTTTCACCATGCTGGCCAGGCTGGCCTCAAACTCCTGAGCTCATGCAGTCCATCCACCTTGGCCTCCCAAAGTACTGGCATGGGCCACCACGCCCTGCCTGAGTGCAGAGATCTTTTAATACTAGTGCTGAGCACAGTCCTTGAGACATAGTCTTCATAAACATGTATTGAAGTGAATTTCAGAGAAATTAATATGCATAAGTACATTGGTTCTAAAATATGTGCCCACCCAAACACTGTGTTAGAAGTCATCATTCGAAATTTCAAGCAATACCAAAAATAATCAGAAAAGTCAGCTGCCACTCATGACATTAGGCCACTACTATACTACTACTGCTATAACATGAGACTTGATTTTGCTAATTATACTTTCTAACTAATATGACAACCTAAGGAAAAAAGGCATACATAAGTCACCACTTGGAAAATTAATGTACATTTCATTTCTAGGCTGGTGAATCAAAGACTTCTGGAAGTACAGTCACAAGTTGAAGAATTACAAAAATCTTTACAGGATCAAGGCTCAAAAGCAGAAGATGTAAGTTTTAATATGTACCAACCATGGTCCATCAGTTTCACAATGTTGAGAAATAACTTTTATTTTTTATTTGATGTTTTTTGTCAAAATAATTTAGTATTATATTGGTTATAGAAAAGAAATAGTGTTTTCCTTTTTACTAACATTCCTTATAAAAAGGACCAGATAGTACTTTTTATACTATATAAATATACTTTTTATATTGTCTCTTCAGATTCACTCTGCTGGGAATTAGAAGTTCATTTCTAGTTACCAACTGAGGAATTAATTGAGGCTTTATGTTTTAAATGTGCTCAACTCAGTATTCAAAGATAAAGTGTAGGGTTTTTCCCCTTTGGCCAAAAAAAAAAATTGCTAGTGGGAATTTGGAATGTTCAAGTAGAAATTTTTAATGTAAAAGTGACTTTAAGAAAATACTGCCGTCCCTAGTATTGCATTTTCTCTAAATCTCTGAATCCCTCTTACTCCTTCTGTTCCCCGACACTGGCCCTTTTTGCGCATCCCCCAGCACTCTGCGTCTCTGTCACAGCTCTGCACACTTGCACTAGAATAGAGTAAATGTATTAGCCAAGGACTGCCTTTCTTCACACCTGCGTGTTAATCTTCTATCACAGTACTCAGGTAGCACATAGTGGTCTATCTGTGGCAAAAGTGTAAGTAAGTCAAATTTTGCAAATCCTTTATGTTTAATGAACAGTAAACAACAGAGCTAAGACTTAGAGTGTTCAAAAATAGTGTAAAGAGGAGAAAAAACAAAATTTTGGTGATCAGTCTTTGCTTCAACCAGATGTTTTGTTTTTTTCCTGTTACCAATGTAATTTGCTGTAAACTCTGGCATTTGAGCTTGAATGTTTGTTTCCATTGATAGAGTCATTTTGGAGGATTAACTTCAAAACTATAGTTGTAGCCAATTCCATTTGGCCTTATTAACATAAGAGGATATAAAAACGAAATGAACCAAAGAAAGGGAGTTAAGTATGTTACTTAAAACTTGTGAATACTAGATACAAAAAGCTCATCCATGGCCTAGCTTAATGAGTTTCTCCAGACATCATCTCGTGTGTATTGGCAACATGTCCTTCATTCTAACATGGGTGATGTTAGCTCATCCCTTAATCAATGTGTTGGCAGTCCTTGTTAGATTCCCAGATTGATTTCTGGTTCCTAAAACTGTCACCAACATTTAAACTTCCTTATGCCCTTATTAAAATTTAAAACATGTTTTTATTCAAAATGCTAAATCACAGAGGTGAAACAAAACCACCATTAGTGTATTAAAATATTATTAAGCCTAATTAAGTATCTTAGAGGTGAACTGAATGGTGGGGCAACATTTCTTAATTCAGTGAAATCGCTAGGTCCTTTAAACTGAGATAAATGTAAAATCCATTCTGGTCTCTAAAAGTCTGAGGAGACTTTTATTGATTCGTTATGGGAGTGAGGGAAGGGCATGTGGTACATAGAAAGTAAAAATGGTGAAATATCAGAATCAGCTTAAACTTCAGTGTTATAATGATGGCCATTGTGCATGGTTCTCTTACATTAAAACATAAATAAAAGCATTTATTCTTCAAAAGATAGTTTGGCATAGCTTGATTAGGTATCACTATGGTAATCAAATCTAATTAAATATGCTGTGGGCCATTACTTTAACAGAATGTATTTCAGAAGTGAGATGCTAGCCCTGTCAAGTACTATTTACATAAACTAGTCCATTTATTTGACTGTCTAGATACCAATGTCTTGCTGTAAACTAAGCAGAACTTTGCTCTGAGCTCTTTTCTATATGTAGAAAAGATTCAGATAGCTGAAACTGTGCCTCCAAATGGCTTAGAGAAATAAATAGTGCAATACAGGATATATGGTTCTTGCCCAGCAAATATTTTTATGTTTTTGTCTTACTTTTCTCTTTCTCTAACTTAGAGTGTTGCATCTCGGGAATGTGCAACACATAAAGCAACCTGCCAAAGGAAGTGGTCCCCTCTGGAGAAGAACAACATAATTTCTGCCAGCTTCTGTTATCAAAAGCACAGTCCTTTCATGTGATCTTAAGTCAGAGTAGAAGGGGATGCACATTTTTATTATTATTTTTATATAATTTGTTTTTAGCATGGAAGCAGAAAAACATTGTTATATCCAGCCATATGGATAATTTGAGCTAGCCACAATATATAAAACTTCAGAGAACAAGACAGGATGAGGAGACGGTAGAAAAAAGAAAAATGTACATTTCTTTTAAAAAATGCATATCCTGGGCTGGGCACAGTGGCTCACACCTGTAATCCCAGCACTTTGGGAGGCCGAGGCGGGTGGATCACGAGGTCAGGAGATCGAGATCATCCTGACTAATATGGTAAAACCCTGTCTCTACTAAAAATACAAAAAAAATTAGCCGGGCGTGGTGGCGGGTGCCTGTAGTCCCAGCTACTCGGGAAGCTGAGGCAGGAGAATGGCATGAACCCCAGTGGCGGAGCTTGCAGTGAGCAGAGATTGCGCCACTGCACTCCAGGCTGGGCAACAGAGCGAGACTTTGTCTGAAAAAAAAAAAAGTACTTATCTTTTACTTCTGTTCATGAATTACTAAATCGTTGCTTCTCTTGGCTGCTGTGTTTGCTTCATACTAATTTGTCCTCTCTGTCTCTTGGCATGGTTTCTGCTCAAGGCTATTGTAAGTATGGCTTCCTTTTCATTTTTGTATAGTGAGCAGTTTTTGGATTTAGAGTGCCATCATAGTTGATGGTGTGGAAAATTTTATTAAGGTAGTTTTGCGCAAAATAAATATCTGGATTACTTGCCTTATAGGTTTAGGACCTTTACAATTAAGATACTCAAAGGATATCAAACTCTTAAAGAGTCAGCCAACAAGAAGTCTGCTCTTGGTTTTTTTCCCCATTCCACTCCTGTTCCATCCCATTATTATAATTAATTCATTTATATAAATTATCTTGATACAGTCTACCCTCCTCCTGCCCCATGCTTTGGTAGGAACAGTCTTCAGTTTGGAGAGGTACTGCAGCATAGGAAGCATGGAGGTGAAGGCCATGCATGGACTCTGGGGTCTGGCAGACCTGGGTTTTGGATCTGCCACTTAAAAGCTACTAAATGTTCTCCAGCCTGCCCTTCCTCAACTGTAAGATGGGGCTATTGTTACACAGGCTGTGAGGTTTACATGTGACAGTGTCTATGACATGATTTAGAGCATTGTTTGGCATATTAACCACCCATTTAACTGTGTTATTACATATCTGCTCAGAGTTAAAGTTTTGCTAGAGTCTAATCAAAACATAAGCACAGAATTAAAGTTTCTAAAAAGTATTTACATTTTACCCCGTGCTAAAGAAGGAATGAGCAATAATCGCAAGTTAATAGAGTTGGCCGGGCACAGTGGCTCACACCTGTAATCCCAGCACTTTGGGAGGCTGAGGTGGGAGGAGGATCACTGAGGCCCACAAGTTTGAGACCAGCCTGGGCAACAAAGTGAGATCCTGTCTCTATTTTTTTTTTTTAATTTTTTATAAAACAAAGTTAACAGGGTTATCTTTTTATATATTTGGGAAGTGGTGATAGAGGACATGTGGATCTACTGAGGTAACTATAGTTAACATATTGAGGAAAGAAGTGAAATTTGAAGTATTATAGAGCTGTGTTAGAATGGAAATGAATAAAAAATTATGGTAATTATTATCAAAAGAACTTAGTGTGAGGGTTCCTTTTCCCTCATCACTGGCGTTGATTGGACAATTTGTTTTATAAGCCTATATTAATTGGGTTTTGACTGAATTAATTATATAACCATTTATCTCAAAATGAAATGTTTCATAAAATTTATTAATAGTATGTACTGTATAAGTGTTAAATTATGAAATTTAGTGGTCTTATAGAGAATGTCTTTATTGTTTATTTTTAGGTTAATTTTGATCTCCTGCTTTTCAGGAGACTTTTTTTTTTTACCCAGTGAAAGCTACATTCTCCAACATATTAAAGGCTGTGCATATGCCATCCTTCACATTCCCATACCACTGCATAAATTATTTGTAACCTGTGCTTTTTCATAAGTCACTGATTAAGTCAGATGTATTTATAGAAGCTGACCCAATACTTTATCATGACTCAAGGAAAATAGTATAGCAGATAAGTGTCTTAAAGGAAGTCTGTTATTACTAGGGTCCTGTCTGCCTACCAAATCCAGGAATATTAGGTCTATAATTAAGTGACTTTTTCATTCCTATTTTATTCATCTGCCTGACTATAAATAGAGAATTCACGTATATCCAGGTTGTGGGTATTTCATACTGATTGTCATCCCTTAGGGGCTGCGCTGTCCCTTTATTAAAGAGATTTAAACTGGGGTACATTGTGTGTTTTCAGCTTTTTGACCAAACAAATTACTGAGAGCTCACTCAAAATTAATGACTATTGTACTTTTAACTTAAAAGAAAATACTATTTTAGTTAAAATGTGAGGTAATAAACTAATTTTGTTTTTCATTTTTAGTCAGTCCTTCTAAAAAAGAAGCTTGAAGAACATCTGTAAGTATAAAAGCTGTTGAGGCTGATTCTTCTATAGTGGAACACATGTGCTTTGTGTTAGGTAGTTACGGTGTGTCTAGGCGTTGGCACAGGTGGCCCTTGAAGAAATAGAAAATTATAATACATATTCAGAGAGTCTGAAGGGTCACTTTTCCCCCAGGTTCTCAGGTCAGAATAATGACTGCTTTAGAACTGCCTTCTCAAATGAGACTTCAGGGTTTTCTGTCTTTGTGATAATCGTAGTTAGGAGTTTAAGACACTCTAGATCATGGGTCAGACACCTCTTTCTATAAAGGGTCAGATAGTAATTGCTTTTTAGGAGTTGAAAGCTGGTCTCTGTCACAGCCACTCAGCTCTGCAGTTGTAGCTTGAAAACAGCCATAGACAATACATCAATTAATGGTTGTGACCATGTTGCAGTAAAACTTTATAGATACGAACAGGCAGCAGTCTGGTTTTGGCCCATGGGCTATAGCTTGCCAGCTCTAAAGTATTGCCAGCTTAATCTATTTTTTTAAAAATAAAAGTTAAGAGACAAGGTCTTTTAAAAAAGAGACCCTGTCTTTAAGAGACTTTAAGGTCTTTAAGAGACAGGGTCACTGTGTTTCCCAGGCTGGACTTGAACTCCTGGTCTCAAGTGATCCTCCTGCTGCAGCCTTCTGAGTAGCTGGGATTACAAGTACATGCCACCACACCTAGTCTAATCTTCTTTCTTAAGTAAATTTTTTAAAGTCTATAAAAGCTTGTCAGTAGATTTTCAAATATTTCCTGGAATTACAAACAAGGACTTTTTGGTATAAAAGATGAAATAAATTTTAAAATATTCACATATGTTTTTTCGAAGAAGAAATCTTCTCTCTTTAACTGAGGTTGACCATATTAGAGATGTTTCATAATTTATCTTGCACCCAGTAATAACCTTAATCCTTCTCATCCTTTTCTAGCAAAACTCCTGGCAAGCATTGAATTAGTGACTATGAATTGATAGCCTGTTAAAGTGTTACAACTTTACACTGTGCTAAACCAGACATCCTCAGTACCACAAAGATAATTTGGATTTATTCTACTAGGATGCGAAAGAAATTCTCTTCTGGCAATTTGCTTCATGCTATCCAGTTTGTGTGTTTGTGTTTTAAATGGTAAATGTGGGAGACACAAGCTACTCCTGGTGAAAGATTTGCTAGCAATTCAAGCAGTGAGCAGATTCTTAATGTACTAGAATAGAAAATATTACTTTTGCCTTTTGTGAGATTACCTGCAATGAGAATTCAGTACTGAATTCTGTCCTTTAAAAAAAAAATTCTCATTCCTTTATGGCAAAAAATACAATACCTGTCATTTCATAAAACTACCAACTGACCATTATTCTGTGCGCAGACATTTACATGGTGAAAAATCTTCATCAGAAAGGATTTATTAGTGAAGATGGAGCCTGTATTAGTTCTTATAGCTACCATGTCAAATTACCATACACTAGATGGTTTATGGCAACATAAATTTATTCTCTCATAGTTCTGGAGGCTAGAAGAACGAAGGTGGCAGCAGGCTGGTTCCTTCTAGAGGTTTGGAGGGACAGTCTGCTCTGTGATCCTTCTTGTGGCTGGTAACCACCAGCAGTCCTGATGTTTTTGGTTGTAGACAGATCACTCCAGCCTCTTTCTCCATCTTCACATGTCATTCTTTTCTCTGTATGTCTGTGTCTCATGACCTTCTTACAAGGATGCCAATCATTGGATTTAGGGTCTTCCCTGATCCAGTGTGCCCTCATCTTAGCTACTTACACCTATAAACACCCAATTTCCAAATATTGTCACATTCATATATCCTAGGAATTAAAACTTCGACTTTTCATTTTAGGAGACACAATTCAGCCCACCACAGGAGCCACAGATATCTCCAAATATGGCCAGCCTCATGCATATTTAAAATGACAGTGGGCCAGGTGTGGTGGCTCACGCCTGTAATCCCAGCACTTTGGGAGGCCAAGGCAGGTCAATCACTTGAGGTCAGGAGTTTGAGACCAGCCTGGCCAACATGGTGAAATTCTGTCTCTACTAAAAATACAAAAATTAGTGGGGCATGGTGGCGTGCACCTGTAATCCTAGCTACTCAGGAGGCTGAGGCAGTAGAATCGCTTGAACCCAGAAACCAGAGGTTGCAGTGAGCCGAGATCACACCACTGCATTCCTGCCTGAGCAACAGAGCAAGACTCTGTCTCAAAAAAAAAAGAAAGAAAAGAAAAAAAAGAAAGTCGGGTGCGGTGACTCACGCCTGTAATCCCAGCACTTTGGGAGGCCAAGGCAGGTGGATCACTCAAGGTCAGGAGTTCGAGACCAGCCTGGACAACATGGTGAAGCCTCATCTCTACTAAAAATAGAAAAATTAGCCAGGCGTGGTGGCGCATGCCTGTAATCCCAGCTACTTGCAAGGCTGAGGGCAGGATAACTGCTTGAACCCAGGAAGCAGAGGTTGCAGTGAGCAGAGGTCATGGCACTGTACTGCAGCCTGGGTGGCAGAGCAAGACTCCATCTAAAAAAAAAAAAAAAAAAACTATGATGGAGACCATTTTACACATCAAACTGTTAACATTTAAAAAATCCAACATACTGAGTATTGCTAAAGATGTTGAGCAATGGCAATTCTCATCCACTGCTGGTAGGCGTATACATCAGTCTGCTTAGTAAACCTGGACATGCCACATATTCTGTGACCTCTCATTTCTACTATATATATCCTAGATTCCTAGAAATATTGTCCGTGCATACCAGGAGGCCTGTAGAAGAAAGTATGGAAGAACATTGTAATCACAGAAAAGCAAAAATAATATGCAAGTGTTCACCAATTGGAAAATGATTGAATGAGGTATATTCAAACAATAGAATACCAAACAATAGGGGAAATGTGAAATAAACCATGGCTAATACATCAACACAGATGAACCTCAAGAACATAGTGTTTAGTGAAAGATGCAAGTCAGAATAATACATGATGATTAGTGTATAAAATTTAAATTGCACAAAATTAAGCGCTCTCTCTCTCTCTCTCTCTCTCTCTCTCTCTCTATATATATATATATTTTTTTTGAGACGGAGTCTCGCTCTGTCCCCCAGGCTGGAGTGCAGTGGCGCCATCTCAGCTCACTGCAAGCTCCGCCTCCTGGGTTCACGCCATTCTCCTGCCTCAGCCTCCCGAGTAGCTAGGACCACAGCCACCTGCCACCACGCCTGGCTCATTTTTTGTGTGTTTTTAGTGGAGACGGGGTTTCACCGTCTTAGCCAAGATGGTCTTGATCTCCTGACCTCGTGATCCGCCCGCCTCGGCCTCCCAAAGTGCTGGGATTACAGATGTGAGCCACCACGCCTGGCCTAAGCAATATATTTTTTAGGAATAGCACAAAGACAATAAAATCATCATGAAAATCATGAGAATGATTCAAATTCTGACTTTGGTTACCTCTGGGAAGAGTATAGAGACATGCATGACTACTAAGTTTTGGGGATGATTTGTATTTATTTTTATTTTTATGTTTTTAAACATTTATTTATTTATTTATTTATTTATTGAGATGGAGTTTCACTCTGTCACCCAGGCTGGACTGCAGTGGCATGATCTCGACTCACTGCAACCTCCGCCTCCCGGGTTCAAGCAGGTCTCTGCCTCGGCCTCCCAAGTAGCTGGGATTACAGGCCCCCACCACCACACCCGGCTCATTTTTGTATTTTTAGTAGAGACGGGGTTTCACCATGTTGGACAGGCTGGTCTTGAACTCCTGACCTTGTGATCCACCCGCCTTGGCCTCTGAAAGTGCTGGTATAACAGGTGTGAGCCACCGCACCTGGTCTATTTATTTATTTATTTATTTATTTATTTATTTATTTTTATTTATTTTGAGATGGAGTCTCGCTCTGTCACCCAGGCTGGAGTGCAGTGGTGTGATCTCAGCTCACTGCAAGCTCTGCCTCCTGGGTTCACGCCATTCTCCTGCCTCAGCCTCCCGAGTAGCTGGGACTACAGGCACCCACCACCACACCCGGCTAATTTTTTGTATTTTTAGTAGAGACGGGGTTTCACTGTGTTAGCCAGGATGGTCTTGATCTCCTGACCTCGTGATCTGCCTGCCTCAGCCTCCCGAAGTGCTGGGATTACAGGTGTGAGCCACTATGCCTAGCCTATTTATTTTTTTGAGACGGTGTCTCACTCTGTTGCCCAGGCTGGAGTGCAGTGGCACAATCTCGGCTCACTGCAACCTCCGCCTCCCAGGTTCAAGCAATTCTCCCCCCTTAGCCTCCCGAGTATCTGGGACTACAGGCACACACCACCATGCCCGGCTAATTTTTTGTATTTTAGTAGAGATGGGGTTTCACCATGTTGTCCAGGCTGGTCTCGAATTCCTGAGCTCAGGCAGTCTACCCACCTCGGCCTCCCAAAGTGCTAGGATTACAGGCATGAACCACTGTGCCCAGCCAATTTCTATTTTTTAACATGGTAATGATTCATTGGGCTTAGTTTTATTATTCTTTCAACTGTTATATTGTATATGTTCTTTGTCATAGGTCATAAATGCATACAAGTCACATCCTCAAAAAATTTATTGAGAAAGAAAAAGGTTTATTAAAGCATCGTGCATAGAAAAGATCAGAAAGACATAAAGTGCTATTTTTTTAATTAGTGATTTTCTATATCTTCCCATTTTTGCAGCCTTTTTACCTAGTTATGTTACATAGTGCCATATTAAATATGATAAAGGGAAAATTACACATATTATCAAATACCAGGGGAAAATATCTCACTTTCAATTAATTATTTAAATACCTTTATATTGGAATATAACATATAAAGTACATGTCTTAAGTTCCTAGATTTTTTTTTTTTTTGAGATGGAGTCTCACTCTGTCATCCAGGCTGGAGTACAGTGGCACCATCTTGGCTCACTGCAACCTCCGTCTCCCAGGTTCAAGCGATTCTCCCTCCTGTGTAGCTGGGATTACAGGCACCCACCACCACACCCAGCTAATTTTTGTATTTTTAGCAGAAACTGGGTTTTGCCATGTTGGCCAGGCTGGTTTTGAACTCCTGACGTCAAGTGATCCACCTGCCAAGGCCTCCCAAACCTAGGTGACCCGGATAAACATATGGAATATATGCAATAACCCACCAGGATTCTTCATTCTTCCTCCCAGTAGATTGACCGCAAAACTAGCCACACAGCTGATCTGTATCACCTTCCACTCATTTTAACATCAGTGTAGGTAACAGAATTGTACATTGTTACCCCTTTGACTTCCTTTGTTCAACATTCTGTGAGATCTATTCATGTGGTTGAGTATATCATTAGTTCATTTTTTTTATTGATATGTAGTGTTCTATTTGTTAATTCTTATTTTTAGAACTTCATTTTTTTGCAACAAGATTTTGCATGGTAAAACCTTTGCAAAGTTATTTAAATATTCCTAGAAAAAGTCTATACCCTCTCTTTATGCAGGTCTATCTAAACTAAATGACTACTTTTTCAAACAGAGGAATTTTTTTGTCTTTATTTTTTACTTATTTTTTAAATATATTAAATTTGTGTTTTGTCTTTTCATATATGTTTCATATCACTTGCATTGCATGCAAGTGTAATCCAAATATAAAGAACTTAGATCTTTAATTTGAACTGGAAAAAATTACAGAAGCAGTAGTAGGTGATGTTTACCTGTTTGTTACAGAGAGAAGCTGCATGAGGCCAATAATGAACTACAGAAGAAGAGAGCCATTATTGAAGATCTCGAGCCAAGATTTAACAACAGCTGTGAGTTTTCTTAATTAGGATAGTTTTTAAGTGGGCTTGCTGTATACTGCCATAGTGATAGTGAGTTTACATAATTTTTATTTATTTATTTTTATTTTTATTTTTTTTGAGATGGAGTCTCACTCTGTCACCCAGGCTGGAGTGCAGTGGCGCGATCTTGGCTCACTGCAAGCTTCGCCTTTTGGGTTCTTGCCATTCTCCTGCCTCAGCCTCCCGAGTAGCTGGGACTACAGGTGCCTGCCACCACGCCTGGCTAATTTTTTGTATTTTTAGTAGAGACAGGGTTTCACCGTGTTAGCCAGGATGGTTTTGATCTCCTGACCTCGTGATCCGCCCACCTCGGCCTCCCAAACTGCTGAGATACAGGTGTGAGTCACTGCGCCCAGCCTGTTTATTTATTTTTGAGATAGGGTCTGGCTGTGTTGCCCAGACTGGAGTAAATGGCATGATCACAGCTCACTGCAGTCTTGACCTCCCATGCTCAAGCCATCTTTCTACCTAACCATCCCCCAGTAGCTGGGATACAGGCATGAGCCACCCTGCCCGGCTAATTTTTATAATTTTTTGTAGAGCTGGGATTTTGCCATGTTGCCCAGGCTAGTTTTGAATTTCTGAGCTCGTCACTTGCCCACCTCAGTCTCCCAAAGTACTGGGATTACAGATGTGAGCAACCGCATCTGGCCTATATTAAATTTTTATTTAAGAAATAGGCTCTATTGGCTGGGTATGGTGGCTCATGCCTGTAATCCTAGCAATTTGGCAGGTCAAGGTAGGAGGATTGCTTGAGCCCAGGAGTTCAAGACCAGCCTGGGGAACACAGCAAGACCCTGGCTCACAAAAAAGAAAGAAGGCCAGCAGCGGTGGCTCACCCCTGTAATCCTAGCACTTTTTTGGGAGGCCGAGGTGGGTGGATTGCCTGAGCTCACGAGTTTGAGACCAGCCTGGGCAACATGGTAAAAGCCCGTCTCTACTAAAAATACAAAAAATTAGCCAGGGGTGGTGGCACACACCTGTAGTCCCAGCTGCTCGGGAGGCTGAGGCAGGAGAATCGCTTGAGCCCAGGAGGCAGAGGTTGGAGTGAGCCGAGATCTCACCACCGCACTCCAGCGAGACTGTCTCCAAAAAAAAAAAAAGAAAGAAAGAAATAGGCTCTATTTACATATAGGGAGTATATAATCATCTTTATAATGTCTTTCTAATTGTACTTTGAATTTTTCCTTAACTCTGTATTCTAATGAATATTATATGATGTTAAGATATTTTCATAATGTAGTTCCATGTAAGTCATCCAGACTTGTGCTTCCCAAATATTTACTCCTGTAGGTAGCTTGATTTTGTTAATTCTTTTGTATTAATAAAGAGATAAGAGGTGAAAGAACAGACTTATTTTTATTGTGGTTAAAATATTACAAAACACACCCATTTTAAACCATTTTTAGTGTGTAGTCCAGTGACATTAAGGACATTCACATAGCACAACTATCACTTTTACCCATCTACAAAACTGTATCATCTCAAACCGAAGTTCTCTATCTATTAAACATTAACTCTCCCTTCCTCCCTCTCCCCAGCCGCTGGTAACTGCTATTCCATTTTCTGTCTCTGAATTTGACTATTCTAGGTCACTCATATAAGTAGAATCATATAATATTTGTCCTTTTGTATCTGGTTTATTTCACTTAACATAATGTCTCCATATCATAGCATGTGTCATAACTAAGGCTGAATAATATTATATCTATGTACTACATTTTGTTTATCCATTCATCCCTCATGGATTCTTTATTTATGTACTTCCATACTGGAGTTTTTATTTATTTATAAGAAAATCTTTTTGTAAAAAAAAAAAAAAAAAAAAAATTCTGAATTTTTTTAAAAATAAAATTATGTGTAAAAATAGACCAGTCTCTAAAAGCTGTTAACTATTTGTTATTAGTCAATTAAAATATTTTGTAAATTGTGGTAATCTAAAATAAATTTATTTATATTATAACAATTTATATATATTATCTAAATATATATATTTTACTATGTGTCATCTGCAGCCTTAAAAATTGAAGAATTACAAGAAGCTTTACGAAAGAAAGAGGAAGAAATGAAGCAAATGGAAGAACGATACAAAAAATACTTAGAGAAAGCCAAAAGTGTAAGTAAGAATTTTGTAGGCATCTCAGTCTACCTTCTGATCACATTTCAGTGAAGTCTCAAATATAATGGATGGACACTACAGCAACATGCAGAAAACTCTCAGGAGAAGAACAAATCTTATAACAAATAAAAAGAACCTGAGCAACAAGCAGTGGTCAAAATACGTCATTCCATGGATTACTTACTAATTACCAAGAGGAAAATGTACTTTGTGTGGGAAATGAGTGGCACTTGCCACCTTATTAGTCATCAAAATTAACAACACTAATTAATGATAGGACAGCTGATATCCTGTGCCTCTTGATGGAGTATCGTTGTAAATAATAGTTACCTGAATTTAAGCAACCTTCTATTTCCAGTTCACAGGCAAAATAAGGTTTATTGGAACAAGCTAAATAACACGTTCAGGAAACCATCAGGTAAATCCAAAATTTGGAATAGAAGTCACTGTCATGAAAACAAGAACAGGCTGTGGATTGTGGGAGAGCACAGGACCCATTCTAATTGAAAAGAGCCCCCTGCTAACTGCCAAATCAAGGCATTCATCTCTGAGTCCTGGATTGGGGGTTAAGGGGGTCAATTTTCTTTTTTTTTTTTTTTTGAGACGGAGTCTCGCTCTGTCGCCCAGGCTGGAGTGCAGTGGCGCGATCTTAGCTCACTGCAAGCTCCGCCTCCTGGGTTCATGCCATTCTCCTGCCTCAGCCTCCCGAGTAGCTAGGACTACAGGCGCCCGCCACCACGCCTGGCTAATTTTTTGTATTTTTTAGTAGAGACAGGGTTTCACAATGTTAGCCAGGATGGGCTCGATTTCCTGACCTCGTGATCCACCCACCTCGGCCTCCCAAAGTGCTGGGATTACAGGCGTGAGCCACCGCGCCTGGCCAAGGGGGTCAGTTTTCTTACAGATGATAATGCTTTGTGATTATATAGGTTAATATCCTTAATCTAAGGAGATCTGTGCTCAAGTATTTAAAGGTTATGCGTTATGAGGCCTGAATAACTTATTTGGGAGACTTTAAAATAGCCTCCCAAATAAGTAACAGCGTGTGTGGGTGTGTGTGTGTGTGTGTGTGTGGAGAGAAATCAAATATGGCAGTGAAGCAATTAGTGAGTCTAGGTTAAAGGTACCTTTCAAGTTTTCTATGGGCTTGAACATTTTGATAGTAAAAGTATTAGGGGAGCTGGGCACAGTGGCTCACGCCTGTAATCCTGTCGCTGTAGGAGGTCAAGGCTGGAGGATTGCTTTAGCCCAGGAGTTTGAGGTCTGTCTGGGCAACATATCCAGACTCCATCTCTACAAAAAAAAGTTTTAAAAAATTAGCTTGTCATGGTGGCATGCACCTGTAATCCTAGCTGTTCAGGAGGCTGGGGCAGGAAAATCACTTGAGCCCAGTGGTTCAAGGCTGCAGTGGGCTATGATCACATCACTGCACTCCAGCCTGGGTGACAGAGCAAGGCCCTGTCTTTAAAAATAAAATAAAACTAAATAAAAATATTGGGTGGAGAAGTAAAAACACCTTTCCCAGCAGTCCTCTAGTTGGCCAGCCAGAATCATATCCAATGTCCATGCCCAAACAGGATTGCCGGCAGAGGAAGAAATGGGGCCACAGTGATAGGCTTACACCAGTCAGGACCCTCTCCCCAAAGTACATATCTGATCAGAGACAGAAAGCTAGCAGACCAGATCAGAGGAAAGGAAAAGAGTAGACCACTGTCAGTAGTGTCTGCTGTACAGACACATGTCATTTAATAACAGGGACACGTTCTGAGAAATGCATCCTTAGGTGATTTTGTCATTGTGCAAACATTGTAGAGTGTACTTATGCAAAACAGTATGCTATAGCTTAGTACACAACTAGGCTATATGGTATGGAGTATTGCTTCTAGCTACAAACCTGTACAGCACATTACTGTACTGAATAGTATAAGGAAATAGTTACACAATGGTAAGTTATTTTTGTGATAGGACTTTTTCAGCTCCTTTATAATCGACCACCATCATATATGTGGTTCATCGTTGACTGAAACATCATTATGTGGTACATGACTGCATTTATTAATTCTAAGTCAGAATTACTTTTTATAATTGGTTCTTTATATAAGTAAAAAGTTTTATGTTTGTACAAATATTATGTACCCATAAAAAATTTTTACTTGAAGTTACAACAATTAATACTATTTCATACATTTACTTTTAATTTTTTTTAGACAGGTTCTTGCTCTGTTGCTCAGGCTGGAGCGCAGTGACATGATCTCAGCTCCCTGCAGCCTCAACCTCCCAGGCTCAAGTGATCCTCCTGCCTCAGCCTCCTGAGTAGCTGGGACTATAGGGGTGCACCACCACACCCAGCTAATTTTTTAAACACTTTTTGTAGAGACGGTTCTCACTATGTTGCCCAGGCTGGTCTCAAACTCCTGAGCTAAAGTGATCCACCTGCCTCAGCCTCCCAAAGTGCTGTGATTATAGGCATGAGCCACCACTCCAGGCCGCATTTACTTTTTAAAATACACTTGTAAGATAACCTTTGATTTTTCCTAAGTTTATCCTTTTATTTTAAAAAAAATAGTCATTCTTTTCTTAAACGTTACATTCTTTAAGTTTGAGACTTTTTTAATTTTTCTTTTATTATTTTTTGCAGGTCATCCGTACTTTAGATCCTAAACAGAATCAAGGAGCAGCACCAGAAATACAAGCTCTTAAAAATCAGCTCCAGGAACGAGACCGACTGTTCCATTCATTAGAGGTAGTTTACTATACTGTACAATAAAATAATTGTGTTTTGATTTTAATGTTCTGGGAGCCTTGTTATATTTTACAGTTGTGTTCATGGGTTTTAACAATTAATTGTAAGTATTTTATTTATATTGAGTTATTTCATATCTTTACATATTTACATGTGCTTTTTTTTTTTAGAAAGAATATGAGAAAACAAAGAGTCAGAGAGAGATGGAAGAGAAATATATTGTTAGTGCCTGGTACAATATGGTAAGAAAATAGTACTTTGGAGCATAATGAAAACTTCAATGAATATGTAATACTTATTATATTCCCTTTACTGTAGAAGTCACTCTACCAAATGAATCTGAAAGTAATTGCCACCCTAACATACACTAACAGAATCTTAATGCTATTTCTGAACTGAAAAGCAACTATGAGAACCACTGTAAACAGGGTTAGAGCATTTTGAAAACATTATTTCTAGAGGATAGAAAGATAAATGTCAGTCTAATTTCTGTCCCTCAGAGACTTTATTGTAAGAGAAAGGACATTAATACCATCTAAACACAGATGCAATAGTTTTTGTTTTGTGAGATTATTTCAGTGTCTTTGCAGGATGGTATTTGATTGAAGATAGTTTATCTCTTGGGGTTTGGAAAATGTTCACAATGTCAGACCCTGAACCACTGCAGGTTTTGAAATTGAATATCCCAACACAAAAAGTAATGCTCATCAGCATCCTGGTTGGGATGTGAATAGTTACAAATTTTAAAGAGTGCTGCAGTTCTGAAGTATTTTTTCAAGACTTTCTGTCTTCCTTTTGTTTTTTGTTCTTCCCAATAAGACCACTTCTGCCTTTAAAAAATGTTAGTTGGCCAGGCGTGATGGCTCACTTCTGTAATCCCAGCATTTTGGGAGGCCAGGCGGGTGGATCACGAGGTCAGAAGTTTGAGACCAGCCTGGACAACGTGGTGAAACCCTGTCTCTACTAAAAATACAAAAATTAGCTGGGCATGGTGGCACATGCTTGTAATCCCAGCTACTTGGGAGGCTGAGGCAGGAGAATCGCTTGAACTTGGGAAGCAGAGGTTGCAATGAGCCGAGATTGTGCCATTGCACTCTAGCCTGGGTGACACAGCAAGACTGTGTCTCAAAAAAAAAAAAAAAAAATTGTCCGAGACAAGAAATGGGACCAGATTCCATTTATTTATTTATTTATTTACTTATTTATTTTTGAGATAGAGTCTCGCTCTGTATCCTAGGCTGGAGTGCAGTGGTGTGATCTCAGCTCACTGCAACCTCCACTTCCTGGGTTCAAGCGATTCTTCTGCCTCAGCCTCCCGAGTAGCTGGGACTACAGATGCCTGCCACCATGCCCAAATAATTTTTGTATTTTTAGTAGGGACAGGTTTTCACCATATTGGCCAGGCTGGTCTCGAACTCCTGACCTTGTGATCCACCCGCCTCGGCCTCCCAAATGCTGGGATTACAGGCGTGAGCCACTGCGCCCAGCCCCAGATTCCTTTTAACATCCTGCTGTGACCCTGTAGCTCTGTTACTGGCACAGTACCATTGTTTTTGTTTTACGGTTATAATTGATACTGCCTCTTAAAGGTTAGCGTCTCTGGCCTCTGAACACTGTGATTTGATCTTTGTCAAAAATTCATAAATTTCATTATATCTTATTTTCACATCTGTATTTGCCTTGGTCAAAACTGCATATCTATGGCTGGGTGCGGTGGCTAATGCCTGAATCCTGGCACTTTGGGAGTCTGAGGCAGGCAGATCACCTGAGGTCAGGAATTTGAGACCAGCCTGGCCACAACATGGTGAAACCCCGTCTCTACTAAAAATACAAAAATTAGCCAGGCATGGTGGCACGTGCCTCTAGTCCTAGCTACTCAGGAGGCTGAGGCATGAGAATCGCTTAAACCCAGGAGGGGGAAGTTGGGATTGCACCACTTTACTCCAGCGTGGGTGACAGAGTGGGACTCTGTCTCAAAAAGAACAAAAAACAAAAACTGCACATCTAAGATTTTATTGCAATTTAAAAACCAAAGAGGAAATCGTATCAGAGGTAGAATACTATTACTGACAAATATAGGCTGTGCACGGTGGCTCACACCTGTAATCCCAGCACTTTGGGAGGCCAAGGTGGGCGGGTCACCTGAGGTCAGGAGTTGGAGACCCGCCTGGCCAACATGGTGAAACCCCATCTCTACTAAAAGTACAGAAATTAGCAGGATGTGGAAATTACAGGCGGGTGCCTGTAATCCCAGCTACTCCGGAGGCTGAGGCAGGAGAATCGCCTGAACCCGGGAGGCGGAGGTTGCAGTGAGCCGAGATCACACCACTGTCCTCCAGCCTTGACGACAGAGCGAGACTCCGTCTCAGAAGACGAACAAACAAACACAGATTTCTTGAAAATTAAAATTCAAAAAATAGAAAAAATAAAACTATATATTTAAAGAAATTCTCTGGGAATTAGTCCTAATTTTAAACTATTCTGTCTCTTCCCTGTCCTCCTGGAAGCTTAGTGTTAGCAATCTAGGAGCTCTGCATTTCAGGCCTTATTAATAATTTCATATTATTATTATTATGTTTTGAGACAGAGTCTCACTTTGTCACCCAGGCTGGAGTGCAGTGGTGCAATCTTGGCTCACTGCAACCTCCGCCTCCCGGGTTCAAGCAAGTCTCTGCCTTAGCCTCCCGAGTAACTGGGATTACAGGCGCCTGCCACCACGCCTGGCTAATTTTTGTATTTTTAGTAGAGACAGGGTTTCACCATCTTGGCCAGGCTGTTCTTGAATTCCTGACCTCGTGATTCACCCGCCTCAGCCTCCCAAAGTGCTGGATGACAGGCATGAGCCACCCCGCCGAGCCCAATAATCTCATATTCTGGATTGATTTTTATGACTTCACATATTGTGTTTCTTATGGAGCCAGATTGATTTATTCTGTGAAGCGGTACTAAAGAATAGTCCTAATTTTTTTTTTTTTTTTTTAAACAGAGTCTTGCTCTGTTGCCCAGGCTGGAATGCAGTGGCACGATCTCGGCTCACTGTAAGCTCCGACTCCTGGGTTCACGCCATCCTCTTGCCTCAGCCTCCCGAGTAGCTGGGACTACAGGCGCCCGCCACCACACCTGGCTAATTTTTTGTATTTTGTTTAGTAGAAACGGGGTTTCACCGTTTTAGCCAGGATGGTCTCGATCTCCTGACTTCATGATCCACCCTCCTCAGCCTCCCAAAGTGCTGGGATTACAGGCGTGAGCCACCGCGCCTGGCCAGAATAGTCCTAATTTTTAACTCTTCAGAGAGTGACGGAATAATTCCAAATAGACTCCCAGAAGTTATGTTCAGATAAGTAAACCATCATGCTTACATTCAGAAAGTTCTGCTTCTCAGGTAACTTAAATGGAAATGGAAATGATGAGTGCTGAGAAGAGGTATTAAGTAGCTCAGAGAATGCCCTTGCAATAGACTGAGGTCTTTAACCTATGTGAAGAATTTGAATAAATTGCTTGAAATGTGAAGGTGGAAAAATGAGAATATTTAAATAAAATACAAATTTTTAATATGTGTAGCCAAATGTATAAGTTAAAGATTACTAATAAATATTTGTCAGTTTTATTCAAAACTTTAAATTCTCTGGTTTCAAGTTGAGTTTAAAAACATGTTTTAGATTTTTCTTATTTGGAAAATATTATGTATTTGGGTTGATAGGATAGACTGAAATTGTATTAAAAATGCAAAGCTGAGGTTGGGCGCCTGGGCTCACGCCTGTAATTCCAGTACTTTGAGTGGCCAAGGTGGGAGGATCTCTTGAACCCAGGAGTTCGAGACCAGCCTGGGCAACATGGCAAGACTCCATCTAAAGAAAAAAATGAAAAAAGATAAAACAATGCAAAGCCATGACCTGTTTTCCCTAGAAACTAGCTAGTGATGTATCTTCCAGTCTTCTGTCTTCTGCACATCCTTCATTGCATCCCGTAGTTTGGCTTTTCCACCTGGCTCTTCTTTTGCCTCTTGATTGCTTTTTTCTTCCTTGCTGCCAGTTTCTACTTATGCCCAGCAGTTTACTTGCATTCAGTCATTGGTGAAATTAAACAACAGCTCTCAGTTCTTTCATTTTTGTTGTTGTTATCATTTTTGAGCCAAGTTCTCGCACTGTTCCCATGCTACAGTGTGGTGGTGTAATCACGGCTCACTGCAGCCTCAACCTCCTGGGCTCGAGCGAGCCTCCCACCTCAGCCTTCCAAGTAGCTGGGACTATAGGCATGCCATCAATCATGCCCGGCTAATTTTTTTATTATTTTAGAGAGGGGGTTTGTCGTTATTTTGCTAAGGCTGGTCTTGAGCTTCTAGCCTCAAGTGATCTTCCCACCTTAGCCTCCCAAAGTGCTGAGGTTACAGGCATGAGCCACTAACATGTTCTTAATGTTTCTCTGGCTAGGATTCTTCATTGTCTTATTAAATGAGTACCAAAACACTGCTTTTTTCCTGATCTACTCATAGACTTCTGCCTTTAGTAAGTAGTGTCATTATCATATTCTTGTCATTCCTCCGCAGTCAGGGAGTGCCCTGGAGGTTTCCTCCCTTCTGTTAAGGTGCTCTGGGTCCAGCAGTTGCCTTCTCTCCCTTCTAAGTTAGTAGGCGATCCTTCTCCTCTCTTCAAGAAAGATCCCCGTCTCTCGTTTGGGCCCTCTGTTATGGACTCTCAGGAAGTTTTCTTTTTTTTTTTTTATTTTATTTATTATTATTATTATTATTATTATTATTATACTTTACGTTTTATGGTACATGTGCGCAATGTGCAGGTAAGTTACATATGTATACATGTGCCATGCTGGTGCGCTGCACCCACTAACTCGTCATCTAGCATTAGGTATATCTCCCAATGCTATCCCTCCCCCCTCCCCCCACCCCACAACAGTCCCCGAAGTGTGATGTTCCCCTTCCTGTGTCCATGTGTTCTCATTGTTCAGTTCCCACCTATGAGTGAGAATATGTGGTGTTTGGTTTTTTGTTCTTGCGATAGTTTACTGAGAATGATGATTTCCAGTTTCATCCATGTCCCTACAAAGGACATGAACTCATCATTTTTTATGGCTGCATAGTATTCCATGGTGTATATGTGCCACATTTTCTTAATCCAGTCTATCATTGTTGGACATTTGGGTTGGTTCCAAGTCTTTGCTATTGTGAATAATGCCGCAATAAACATACGTGTGCATGTGTCTTTATAGCAGCATGATTTATAGTCCTTTGGGTATATACCCAGTAATGGGATGGCTGGGTCAAATGGAATTTCTAGTTCTAGATCCCTGAGGAATCGCCACACCGACTTCCACAAGGGTTGAACTAGTTTACAGTCCCACCAACAGTGTAAAAGTGTTCCTATTTCTCCACATCCTCTCCAGCACCTGTTGTTTCCTGACTTTTTAATGATTGCCATTCTAACTGGTGTGAGATGGTATCTCATTATGGTTTTGATTTGCATTTCTCTGATGGCCAGTGATGGTGAGCATTTTTTCATGTGTTTTTTGGCTGCATAAATGTCTTCTTTTGAGAAGTGTCTGTTCATGTCCTTCGCCCACTTTTTGATGGGGTTGTTTGTTTTCTTCTTGTAAATTTGTTGGAGTTCATTGTAGATTCTGGATATTAGCCCTTTGTCAGATGAGTATTTGTTTGAGAATACAAATCTGCCTTGAAGTGAAGAAAAACAGCATGGTGGTATGTACAGTACCTAGTGTGGCTTTCCACCTTAAGAAACAACACAAGCATTTGTGTTTTTCATTCTAAGTAAACCCTGTGATTTCTACCACCTGAGTGAATCATCTGCTACCAATCATGCTCTTTTCCTTAGAAAAAAATCACTTTCTACATTTAATTTGAAAGAAATTATGATTGAGTATGGGTAATGTCTGTCTCTATCATCTGCTGTATTGTTTATTGTAAAATCAGACAATTAGGCCTGATTTTTTCCAAAAGAAAATTTGTGCCTAATTGTGGGTACTAAAATGCCTCTATGGGATTTTAATCTATAGCGAGTAGTATTAACATTCCTAATTGTGCTTTATGATACAATGTAACAAATTCTGCATGATGAAATTTTCTTTTGTGAAGTATGTTCCACTATTTTTTCATTGATTCCTTTTTTTGTTTTAATGTTGCAGGGAATGACCCTGCATAAAAAGGCAGCTGAAGATAGACTGGCAAGCACAGGCTCAGGGCAGTCGTTTCTGGCGAGGCAGAGGCAAGCGACCAGCAGCAGAAGATCATACCCAGGCCACGTGCAGCCGGCCACAGCAAGGTAGAGAAGTCGTGCCACTCAAACACAGACACCTGCACCCACAGCATACTTCTGTTACACACAACAACATTTCAGGAAACTCAGCCAGCTTATTTTTTGTTTCTCTTCTATGTCAATACTTAGTGTTTCTCATTTTGAGGACTTTTTCTCTCTCCCGTATCTTTGTTTTAGTTTCTTTGGTTTTTATTTTGTAGTCCTTTCAGTTCTTTTTAATGTGCCAAAAATTTGTACATGTTCAATTAAAAATGTTGTATAATAGTGTAATACTTTTCTTTATATGAAAATGTCCTCTTCCTCAAAGGTGTAGGCTTTGTAATGAATTAGATTTTCTGCCAATAATTGATATACAATTTATATTCTTTATTGTGCCTGTGTGTTACCATGCTTTATAAGAATGTCTTTGTTTAAAGAGAATTAATCTTTTTATGATGTATTAATCTGTGTTTTCAATTGTTTTCCAAGTACAGTTCAAATAACTTGCATATTTACTATACAAAATGGTTGACAAGTGTTCTTTTTGCAAAGACGTGAATACATTGGCAGAGGTGCTAATCACATCTTCCCTAAGGCACCTGGTAGAATTATTTGAGGAAAAAATGAGTTTTCACATTGTTTTATAGGAAATTAAATTTGTCCAAAGATTTGGAGACTATTTTTAAAACATAAATACATAAAATTTCATTATTTCCTGCTATCTTGTTTGCTGGCAGAAGTGAATGTTTGGTGAGGTTATTTTGGGATAAATTACAAAAGAAAAAAAATCAGGCACTGCATTAATTTCTTGTTCTTTTGGAATATCTTAGTAACTGAGGATCATTTTCTAACAATGTGGTAATGTGGTTGACATACCTTCAGTTGCTTTCCACATCTAAAAGAGTTATCTTTCATATATGTACAAGTTATCGGTAGTCTTATTTTTGGGCTGTTTGTTGACTTATGCTCCATTTGTTTTACTTGTTCTTTAATATAAACCCTTCCATTTTTTAACAATTCCTAACACTTGACATCTTAGTATCAGTCACTAACATTAGTAACTTCTTGTATGTTATATTATGGCAGATCTCTTTACGTTTTTTCTCACATCTATCTGCTAGTCCAGGAATTTGTTACTAAATAGATTTTCTTGGGTATTTGGTTGCCTCAAACTGCTTACATTTGTTAACAGATTGTAAACCACATTTATTTACATTGATGAATGGGCTGTCGAGTAATCATTGTAAAGCACTTTGTATATATAAGGTGCTATATAAGTGCGAAATATCATTCATTTAAAAATGAAATGCCTTCTAACTTTCCATATTGACTTATGTATTTGGTCCCAAATTATATTTAAGTCTTTTTTCTTGCAACATAGCCCATTTTTTGAAAGCAAAACATTTCTGAAATTAGGTCATGGTTTTTTTTGTTTATTTTTAGGTTAGGTCACTTAATATAGGAGGATGTTTTCTCATGTACTTGCTATTTGCAAGTTCAGGTTTCATTTAGTTCTTTATGTTTATGTTAAATACGAATAAGTAACCTCAAATCAAGCTAAATGTAATTAAGAATTTTCAGAAACTATATTCAAGTGTTTGATTTTTAAATTCTTTCTTACTTTTTAATAAGAAAGATGACCTAAAAATCAGTAGTATTTGTTTGTCCTCAGAAGCCGTAGTTGAAGAAAGTTATTAGAGTATACACAGAACTGGAGCCATACATTGTGCTAATTTTTTACGTTAAGTACAGAAGTCTGAGCACAGCATGAATGCTTCTGCCTGACAAGACCACAAAGCAGCAAAATTTAGGGATAAATGGAGATAGCCATGAGTAGAACTGCTGTAGAGCTTCAGGAGGCTACGCAGACCTGATCAACTGGAAAGTTTCCAAAGTAAAAGATTAAAAACTTTCAGACGGTTCTTACCTCTATCCAACTATTTTTAAAGCAAATTGGGGCCAGACGTCGTGCCTCACACCTGTAATCCCACCATTTGGGAGACCTAGGCGGGGATGGATCACTTGAGGTCAGGAGTTTGAGACCAGCCTGGCCAACATAGTGAAACCCCATCTCTACTAAATTACAAAAATTAGCTGGGCATGGTGGCATGTGGCTGTAATCCCAGCTACTTGGGAGGCTGAGGCAGGAGAGTCACTTGAACGCAGGAGCTAGAGACTTCAGTGAGCTGAGATCGCACCACTGCATTCCAGCCTGGGCGACAGAGTGAGACTCTGTCTCAGTCAATCAATCAATCAATCAATCAATCAATCAAATTGGGATATGAGCACTAACCTTGGTAAGTTAAAATTTTGGGAAAATTGTACCTGCAGAATATGATGGATGAAAACAAGAGCCAAGCGCAGTGGCTCATGCCTGTAATCCCAGCACTTTGGGAGGCCAAGACAGGCGCATCACCTGAGGTCAGGACTTCCAGACCAGCCTGTCCAACATGGTGAAACTCTGTCTCTACTAAAAATACAAACAATTAGCCAGGCATGGTGTTGTGTGCCTGTAGTCCCAGCTACTTGGGAGGGTGAGGCAGGAGAATTGCTTGAACCTGGGAGACAGAGGTTGCAGTAAGCTGAGATGGCGCCATTGCACCCCAGCCTGGCGACAAGAGCGAAACTCCGTTTCAAAAAAAAAAAAAAAAAAAAAGTCTGTGAACTACTCACTGAATTAATTTTGTTCTGTGAGATGAGAGGTTTTCATTTTCATTTTCTATTTACAGCCCCAGTCCTAATCTCCTACCCATCCATCTACCCAGATATTTTTTCTCTATCTGGGTTGGAAAGGTGCCAGGCTTTTAGAGGGGAGTTTTACTTCTGACTTTTTATTTCCCCCCGAGACGGAGCCTTGTTCGTCACCCAGGTCGTAGTGCCGTGGCACGATCTCAGCTCACTGCAGCCTCTGCCTCCCAGGTTCAAGCAATTCTCCTGCCTCAGCCTCCGGAGTAGCTGGGGTTACAGGTGCCCACCACCATGCCTGGCTAATTTTTTTAATTTAGTAGAGATGGTGTTTCACCATGTTGGCCAGGCTGGTCTCAAACTCCTGACCTCATGATCTACTCACTTCAGCCTCCCAAAGTGCTGAGATTACAGGCACGAGCCACCGCGCCCAGTCGTACTTCTGACTTTTCTTCAGCATCTGTTGTATGCTATTATTTTGATGTTTACATTTATAATTTTCTTTTTTTTTTTTTTTGAGACGATGTCTCGCTCTGTCGCCCAGGCTGGAGTACAGTGGCACGATCTTGGCTCACTGCAAGCTCCGCCTCCCGGGTTCATGCCATTCTCCTGCCTCAGCCTCCTGAGTAGCGGGGACTACAGGTGCCTGCCACTACGCCCAGCTAATTTTTTGTATTTTTTAGTAGAGACGGGGTTTCACCATGTTAGCCAGGATGGTCTCGATCTCCTGACCTCGTGATCCACCCGCCTCAGCCTCCCAGAGTGCTGGGATTACGGGCGTGAGCCACCAAGCCCAGCCTACATTTATAATTTTCATTCTCCTTTACTGTACCTATAAAATTTAGTATATTAGTTTCATTACATAGGAGAAATTATATTTCTAAACATTTTATGATGTTTAAAAACAAAACAGGCTGTTGTAAAAAAAAAAAAAAAAAAGCTTCTGAATATACTTTAGGTATCAGAAAGCCAAGAATAAAATTTAGCTCTAACGGTGGCAACTCCATGTCCGGTGTCCAGCTTTGGACAGGGTTTATGACGTTTCTGTTTCTCTAGTAATGATTAATGATTCCTCAGGAGATTTGTGATGTTGTATGGTCTATCTGGAAATTTAAAGACACTAGGAGCTTTGCCTCATCGTGAGTGATGCTGTGCTGTATTTTTACAAACTCCCACATACAGCACCTTCCCGGGGCCATGTTGGCTTGTGCAGTGGAGCTTGTCCAGGCACCAGCATGGAGCAAGTACAGGGTTGCTGTGTTGGGTTGGAGCACGCTGTCACCACAGTGTCTGAAGTCTTATAAACAGGAAGATCATTTTTCGTTTTCCTTCTAACCAGGGTGAGAAAATACAAAGTAAAGAACTAAAGAATATTAAAACCTAGCATTTATGTTCCACAGTGTGTATTTCAGAAGTTTGTAATCCAGAAAATATAGTAGTGTATAATGTCTGAAAAGAGAATCAAGTATACAATTGTACATATTTTTAAAGAACTTTGAAAAACTCTGTCATATCTTTTACCATTTGTCTATTTGATAGTAATGCAGAAAAAGAAGTCCCTAAAGACCCCGTGTTCCAAAATTTACCAAGATTGACTTTTCTATTAGACATCCTTAACCTAAGTGTTTTAATTAGATTGTTAGACTATAATAAGGATGAAATTGCTGTCTGTAATTTTGTTGAGGTTTTATTGTTAATATAATAACAGCTCAACTGTACAAAATTAAGCTAAATGTTATCCAGTCAGAAACATCAGCCTGTGGCCAGGTGCGGTGGCTCATGCCTGTAATCCCAGCACTTTGGGAGGCCAAGGCGGGCGGATCACCTGAGGTCAGGAGTTCAAGACCAGCCTGGCTAATATGGTGAAACCCCATCTCTACTAAAAATACAGTATTAGCCAGGCATGGTGGCAGGCGCCTGTGATCCCAGCTACTTGGGAGGCTGAGGCAGGAGAATCACGTGAACCCAGGAGGTGGAGGTTGCAGTAAGCCGAGATTGTGCCACTGCACTCCAGCCTGGGCCACAGAGTAAGACTCCATCTCAAAAAAAAAAAAAAAAAAAAAAAAAAGAAACATCAGCCTGTATATTCCAGTAGTTCTCACAGAAGAATGAAAATCCATGCTGTGCAAATAGATCAGTAGTGAGTGATTGTTAAGTGAAAGATGAGCTAGGTTGAAGAAAATATACATTTTATTGATGAGCCACTTTGCTATCTCTCCTTCCTTCCTTCCTTCCTTCCTTCCTTCCCTTCTTTTCTTTTCTCCTTCTTTTCTTCCTTCCCTTCCCTCCCCTCCCCTCTCTTCCCTTCCCCTCCCCTCTCGCAGGCCGGAGTGCAGAGGCACGATCCTGGCTGACTGCAAACTCTGCCTACCAGGTTCAAGCGATTCTCCTGCCTCATCCTCCCTAGTAGCTGGGATTACAGGCATCTGCCACCACGCCCAGCTAATTTTTGTATTTTTACAAAATACAAAGAGACACGGTTTCACCATGTTGGCCAGGCTGGTCTCCAACTCCTGACCTCAGGTGATCCGCCCACCTTGGCCTCCCAAAGTGCTGGAATTACAGGCGTGCGATACTGCGCCAGCCTCCTGTCTCCTTTTCGAAAGTAGCAGTTTGGTTTATTCTTGTTTGCTAAGTAATCATTTGAAATATTTTTCAGCCTCTCCTGCTCCCTCACAAAAATTCACCTGGTGTTTTAATGATAACAGCATGTTAAAAACTTGGAAGTCTTTATCCCAATATAAGAATTATCTTGAAACAAAAATCTAAATTACTTTTAAAAATTCTCTTAACTCTGCATTTAGTCTCCTATTATCTAGATCTGTGACTCCAGGATAACTCCAGTTATCCCCAGTTGGATCGTGTGTGATTTATCTGAAAAAGCATCCACAACCCACAGCTAGTGGAAACTGAGCTAGTTTACAGCCACGTGGATAAGAACATCTTTGTTTCTAAAGTGAGAGGAAAGTGCTTGGTATCTTGCTTTTTGCTGAGGGCAGAATAACAACATGAAGACAAAGTGCTTTTTGTTGTCTATTCATGAAACTGTAGAAGAATATTTTGAGTTTTTATTCTTATATTATGAAGGGATTCTTTGCCTAGCATTGGCCATCAAACTAATGTAGCATTGTACTTCTTAACAGTGAAGCCTGTGTGATACCATACAGTAGGATGAAAGACTATTCTGAGCAAAATAAAATGGGATGTCAGAATCTTTGAAAATTATTTTATCATTTTTTCTATTTTTTCATTTTTATAAATTAGAAGGATTTTCCATTTAATAAGGATAATCTCTCTTCCTATAATTCTGTCAAAATGGCAGTTTCTTTTGGTAATTATCCAACCTAGTTTCATTACATTTAGAAGGAGGTTTCAGAGCTTATTCTTGATAACTATAATAATGATTTGAATGTTTTATATCACGAAGTTTTTTCTATGAGGAAGGCTATTCTCAATGTATCTGTCTAATTTTTTATTTTCTATCTATAAAGAATATTTAAATAATAATTGGTGTATGTTCCTTTTGTTGAAAATGTTTTATTGTCCAGTTTTAGCACAGAAGTGGTCTAAAGTTTTGCAGCAAATGCTGTTCAGTTCCCAGAAGCCTAAAAAACATAACATAATATGCTAACAGAGCTAATTTCCACCCAATCCCTCAAATTACCGAAGTATTAATATTTAGCTTCCTTTCTAGCAAACAAGGGGCAGCACACATGGGGTGGCATCCATCTCTTTTAAATCACTGATGATTTTCTGGGGAAGTATGTAGAGATGATTTTATTTTTTAAATAGCCTTTTATCAAACCAATTCACATGTATTATCTCTATGACTGTAGAAACTTACAAAACATAATTAATGTTGACTTAAAACATGAGCATCCTTGGATTCTCCACATTGCACTGAAATGATAGAGAAAGGGACATTCGTTTGAGAAACAAGAGACCTGAACCTAATTATGGCAAGTATATGAGTTTTGGTGATTGTGGGGGGTTATAAATGTTTTCCTATGATAGATAAATATATAGATACAGATCAGGAATTACGTGATATCTCTTCAGAAGTTTTCTGTTTTCTTATAATTTCCAGTAATACTCTGTAAGACTTGGTTTGCATGCTGTGTGTGTTTGCATGAGTATAGAAACCTAAGAACGTAATGGAAGGCTATTAAGGCAAATTCATTCCTAGAAAATGGAGTGGATCACTGGGATAAGAAATAGCCTAATTATAAACAAATATGCAGGCAGAGGGAAGTCCTAATACAATGAAAACTTGCATTATCTAAACAGATGTTCCCAAAGCAATAGTTTGCCTAAAATCCTCTGTATTACATGATTATTCAGTAAAAGAGTAAACAAATATCTAATTTATTTTCTAATTGTCCTTCCCTTCATTGAGTATTAACTAGGTGCATAATGTAGTTGTATATGTTTATTAGTAAAGGGAAAAACACTTATTTTCATTTTGAGACTGTTTGGCTATTACTGAAGCTGAGAAAGTGATTTTAGGTCGCCAAGGATACTATGATTTGATGAGATGAGAAGAAATCTGCGGTGGCTGAAGATCGTGACCAACTTGGTGTTATCTAGATCTGCCTTATCTAGTTTCCAAGCCATAGGCTCAGTTTTATGTCCTTCTTATTTACACACAGTAGCCCCACACAGTTTTGTTTTAAATGAAGGCAAAAATAGACATTTTTAAAGTATATTCAACATTGCGCCATTATGTACCTGATAAAGGTGAAATCAGAGGTGTCCACGGCCTCAAAGTTTGGACCCATGGGGCTATCAAATCCGAATTATATATCTACTTAGAGCTTAGAGGAGGAATTAGGTATCATGAGAAAAGCAATTCCTACTTGAGAGAAAGAAGACTACCAAAGCATGTTGAGGCTTTAACATGGGAGACTTCCAGGTAGGCGTTATCACTTGAGTGGTAACTAACTTGATGAAGGAAAATAATTACTTTAGCAGTTATGTTGTAAAATTAATAAAAAGGACTTGTGTTTATTCATGGTTGTGACAAATACACAACCATGGGTTGTGTATTTGTCAACCCATGGGTGGTGATTACTCCATGTACATTCTATAGTGTGTGTATTTTATTTAGTGTCTTAATATATAGTCTTTATATAGTATCTTAATATTATTTACTGTTACTTCTAGTCATTTATGTAGTATATTTTACTGCAAAATTTGTAGCACTTTACTAATATTAGATCATTATTTTCCCTCTTCCCCTCTACCTTTCTGGCATTTTCTGTTATCTTAGAGTCAGGAATCTAAAGGTCTAAGTCTAGAAATCTGTTGGAAGCTGGGTTGGAGCTACTGGGTATGAGTTACTTTTTACATGTCTCCTTAAGAAGACTCTTTTATAATGTAATACTTAGAAGCCAAATCCTTTCAAACGCAAACACCCTTGAAACTTGATGCTTTCTGAAGTTGTATTCATAAAAATTTTCCCATCTTACAGTTAATCAGAAGATGTTCTTACCTTTGGTTTGCCTGCCTCCTGAAACACAAACCTGCAGATTGCCCCTAACTTCAGCAGTGCCTCCGTCACTGCATGTACCTAAAAGACAGGAAAGCCAAGTTTCAGGAGCTGTCAAGTTGGAGGATCAGGAAAATGGTGGGGAAGAGGTGACTGGAAAGGCAGGCACTGAAGATGGCAGGCTGCAAAAGCATTCTGAGTTCCCCTGTAACAGATAGGTTTTATGAACTTGGCTGTTCTCTTTTTTTTTTTTTCTTTTGAGATGGAGTCTCACTCTGTTGCCCAGGCTGGAGTGCAGTGGCACAATCTCGGCTCACTGCAGCCTCCACCTCCCGGTTTCAAGTGATTCTCCCACCTCAGTCTCCCGAGTAGCTAGGATTATAGGTGCCCGCCACCACGCCCAACTAATTTTTGTATTTTTGGTAAAGACAGGGTTTCGCCATATTGGCTAGGCTGGTTTTGAACTCCTGACCTCAGGTAATCCACCCGCCTCGGCCTCCCAAAGTGCTGGGATTATAGGCGTGAGCCACCATGCGCAGTGAACTTGGCCGTTTTCTGACATTCGTATATAGCAAAGTTTTCAACTTGTCTACCAAGAGACTTTCTTTAGGAGCCAGGACTTCTACATTTGTAACTTGAGTATATTAATATTCAAATCATAGTTCAAAAATACTGAAATACTTGTTTATTATGTTACGTAAATATGGACACAATTACTGCCAAAGAATAGAGAGATTTGCTTATGAGAACATTCTGTCATTTGTTTTGTTCTGTTTGTAGATGAGAGACGTGCTTTTAAAGTACAAAACGTTTCTCTTCTACCTTACCCCCTGTTCTACTGACATGCTTTGCATAAGCAGCTCATCTAGAAGAGAGCAACGCTGGAATAGAGAAGTCTAGACCCTGGCCTTTGAGGGAAAGGACTGCTTTTTTTCTCCCCCAAATTAAAAAATTAAAAGTGAGACATAACACATAAGGACGAAATACAGTGTTCTGAATATCTTCCACTAATTAATTGTTGAATGATTAAGTCTCTAAGTATCTTAACTTCCATTGTCTTCTTGTTAACCTAGACAAGAGTAGATTATTCAGTAGCCACATGTGACGTTAAAATTAAGTAAAATTAAAACTATAGTTTCTCAGTGGCCTAGCCACATTTCAAGTGTTCCACAGTCACATGTGGATAGTGGTTACCTATCAGACAATACAGGTATAGAACATTTCCAGTATTGCCGAAAATGCTATTCAACAGCACTTTTATTGCCCAGCGAGAAAATAAGGACAAAATAAAGGCAGTGAAGTAACTTATGACAACTCTGAGATTTTACCACCATATTTAGAGAAAGTTTTTCTCTTATAAAAATTAATACTAATTCTTTTTAAAGACCTTGGAAAAAATCAAAACCCCTTTCCTTTAAGCTAGTCTTCAGTATATATTTTTCTAAGAACAGATTCTCAATACTTTATTTTTCAAGTGATAAAATCATTTTATAAATCATTTCTTAATATCTTCAGTGTTTTTTCCCTTTTTATGTACTCTTTTTAAATTGATATTAGCTGGGCATGGTAGCTTATGCCTGTAGTCCCAGCTACTCCAGAGGTCGAGGCAGGAGGATCGCTTAAGCCCAGGAGGTTCAGGCTGCACTAAGGTCTGATCACACCTGACTGCACTCCAGCCTGGGTGGCAAAGCAAGACCGCCGTCTCTAAAAAATATATAATATAAACTGATGTTATATAGTTAACATTTATCAGGCAAATTGATATGAATGCTTATTTCAAATAAAGATTGATACATTTCATGATATCCTTCCTTTTAAATTTATATAGATCTAATGAACATTGCCAACAGTTTTTTTTTTGTTTCTGTCCCTTAAACATTTCCCCTGAAAGTCCACCTCAAAGGTACATCAAGATGCAAACAATTTTTTTGTTTATCTTCATAGCTTCCTGCTCTCATTAACTTGTATTATGAATCAAATTAAGTTTTATGTATGAGGGATTTACTATTCCAGTGACTTAGCTAATGAAAACATTTAAAAATATGTATTAATTTACTTGGCCTGTTACTAAAGTGCTTAACATAACTAAATGGATCTATAGTAACATGTCTAAATTTTTTAATGGAATTAAGGGACTAACCATAATCCTTTTGAGTCAGCTTGTTGCTTAGAATTATTTTGTTAAGAAGTCTTGATGCTTTCTTCTTTCTCTTTAAATTTTTGTAATCAAGCAACAGACTTGATCCAGCAGTGTTGAATTGCAAGCAAGTTATGATGAAATTCTTATTTAGTTCAAGTACAGATGAGTAAGTGGTGTGACTTCGGTTTATTATCTTCTTGGTGACCTACTTTAGTATGTGTTCTGTAGCGACTCATATTAGTTAAGGGACGTTTTCAATGTGCTTGAAATAAGAAATAGCATTTTACTCTAAATACAAGAAATGACTGTACACAAATGCCAATCAGTGATTTGGGGCCTTTTAATATCTTTAACAGCAATCTTTTATTTATTTATTTTTTTTTTTTGAGACGGAGTCTTGCTCTGTCACCAGGCTGGAGCAGTGGCACGATCTCGCCTCACTGCAACCTCCGCCTCCCGGGTTCAAGCTATTCTCCTGCCTCAGCCTCCCAAGTAACTGGGACTACAGGCACACGCCACCACATCCAGCTAATTTTTGTATTTTTAGTAGAGACAGGGTTTCACCTTGTTGGCCAGGATGATCTCGATATCTTGATCTCGTGATCTGCCCGCGTTGGCCTCCCAAAGTGCTGGAATTACAGGCATGAGCCACTGCGCCCGGCCCAAATCTTTTGTTTTTTAACAGCCTTAGTTATTTATAATTCAAATGTACTAAAATATCATCGCTGTCATGAACTTTGCTGTTTACAGGTTCTGTGTAATTCAGAATGCTTTGTACTTAGAAAATAATTTCTAGGTTTATCTTGTTTTGCAGTTTTCATGTTTTGACAATTGCCCACCATTTACAACACTCAATTTTTGATTATGAAATGAATAGTAAAATTCAAACATATCTATAATAATTTGCCTTAGTTTGATTAATAAATTATATCAAAAAACTTGGGGATAGAAAGAGGCTTTTTTTTCCCCTGTAGTATTTTTAAAACTTTTTAGATGAGCTGGGTGAAACCTTAGTACATTGGAGCTGGAGTTGTATTGAGTACAGCCCCACCTCTGAAGCCTTATATTCATGTCTTAAGTACTATTGATTGTTCTGTGAATTGTTGTTAGTTTCATATTTGACATTGTAGTAATCCACCGTGCATTTAGTCTTTGCAAAAAGGATATTGCTAGGTATATTCTTATTTCTGATTGAGTATTGAATTTACATTTTTCACAATTTCATTCTTTGTCATTATAATCCAAAAACGATGTCCACATCGGACTTGGAACTTCTCACTTCAAAAATGAAATACAGATTTAGCAGTGTTGTACATAATGATGTCCAAGCATTTTTCCACCTGTTTACTGAGTTTTCCATCCATTTACTGTGTGTTGAGATTGGTGGGTTTTCTTGCTGTTTTTCTGAGGTGAATGACTTGTTAAAGAGCCTCAGTAAGAAATTTCAACTAAAATCACAAAAACATAAAGTCCAGGAAACCACCAGAAGATGGATTTTTCGTGTTTTTGAAATCTTGTATTTCCTTTTGATATCACTTACTCATTTTAATTTTACGACTGCCAACTTATTATGGTATTAATTATATGTATGTGTTTATATGTATGCATATAATATATGTATATGTATATGAAGAATAAAGTTAAGATTTGGTCAAACTATATTTTCCCATTCAAGTACAAAAATGTTTTCAAGGCTGCAAAAAGTGTACAGTTGTTAAACAAGTTGTAAATAAAGACTTGTATAAAAATTCAGCCTAGATTTCTTTTTTCTGCTCTTAAACTCTGACAAATGTACTTCATAATTGGTGATATTCTTCTACTCACCTTTGAGACTTGCCATTATGTCCTATCAATTTAAAGATTATGTCACTGGCTGGGAGCGGTGGCACATGCCTGTAATCCCAGCACTTTGGGAAGCCAAGACAGGCAGATCACCTGAGGTCAGGCGTTCAAGACCAGCCTGGCCAACACGGTGAAACCCCATCTCTACTAAAAATACAATTGGCCGGGTGCGGTGGTTCATGCCTGTAATCCCAACACTTTGGGAGGCCGAGGCTGGCAGATTACCTGAGGTCAGGAGTTCAAGACCAGCCTGGCCAATGTGGTGAAACCCCGTCCCTGCTAAAAAAGCAAAAATTAGCCGGGCTTGGTAGCACGCATCTGTAATCCCAGCTACTCAGGAGGCTGAGGTTGGAGAATTACTTAAACCCAGGAGATGGAGGTTGCAGTGAGCCGAGATTGCACCACTGCACTCCAGCCTGGGTGACAGAGCGAGACTCCATCTCAATAAATAAATAAATAAATAAATAAGCAAGTAAGTAAATAAATCCAAAAATTAGCTGGGCATGGTGGCATGCACATGTAGTCCCAACTACTTGGGAGGCTGAGGCAGGAGAATTGCTGAACCCGGGAGGCGGAGGTTGCAGTGAGCGTTAAGTCAGGAGTATTATTTGGGTTTTTTCCAGTACTGGTGGTAGATTTCATGTTGATTTAGGCTGGTATTACATGTTTGTAAGCTGATTAGCCTTTGAGGATAAAAATGAAACATGGCTGCTTCTCTCTAGAGCTAGCACGTTGCCGTGATTGATTTTGCCACAGAGAGTATAGTATTCTTTGTGATAACTTACCCTATTTAGGCAATACATGCACTTTTCCTGCCTTCTTAGATCCTTACAATTTATCCTTTTCCCCCAGCTCTCCCCTAGTCATTGAAATCTGGCATCTTTGGTGTTATTTAAAATGGTAGTAGCAGAATGGAAGTTGATTATATTTACATTAAATATCAACTTGTTCCAAAGTGAAGTCAGCAGCAAAATAAAACGTATATATTTAGCCAAAATAGTACCCATTTTAATGTCAGAAAAATAAATACAAGTTTTCTTTACTCATTTGCTTGGAGATACCCATATTAATTAAGCATTAAAGTTCACAATGGAAGTTATGGTGATGCACAAATGTAGTCCCAGCTACTCAGCAGGAGGATCACTTGAGCCCAGGAGGTCGAGGCTGCAAGTGAGCCAAGATCGTGCCATTGCACTCCAGCTTGGGCAACCGAGCAAAACTCTGTAAAAAGAAGTGTTCCCCAGCCAAAGATCTGCCAGGTTTGCCTTAAATACATTTTTGCTACTGTTCTGATTATTGCTGTATCACAAACTAATCCAAAACCTAGGGTCTTCAAACAACCTATTATTATCCCTCCTGAGTCTGGAGACAGGCTCAGGCTCTGCTGTTCTCAGATGGGATCTCCCATTTGGGTGTGGTTAGGTTAGATGACATGTGAGGCCAGAGTCATCTGAAGACTTGCTCTTCCACATGGCTGGCACCCAGGCTGATATGGATGGCACCTCCAAGGTGCATTGGACATTTCCATACAGCATCATGCCAGGACTTGTTTGGATTTTCTCACAAAATGACTAGGTGAGTTATTCCACGCAGCCAGCTTTCCCTAGAGCAAGAGTCCTAAGAGACCCAGGTGAATGCTTCCCAGCCTCTTATACCCAGCTTTGGAAACCACATGGCATGACATCTCTTATTTGTCAAAACTGTCGTGGACAAGACCAGGTCCATGGGGTGACAGAATACACTGCAATTCTCAGTGGTAGGATGACCAGCTTACACAGCTGCCACTCTGGACTCAAAGGAAAATGTCTGCTATGAGGACCATACTTCTGAGGTAAAATCTTTCCCCATTTTCTGATTTCTATGCCAAGCATGTTCACTGTGCACAACAGTCAGGTACATGACTTCAGTGTGAACAAAACCTGAGGTAGAAACTACACAGAAATCTGGTAGGTTCGAAGCCACAAGTAACACTCATACTTCTTTGGTAGGTATCTAATTGCATGTAACATAAGCTATAAAAAAGTTATATATAAAATGTCGGCCAGGCACGGTGGCTCACACCTGTAATCCTAGCACTTTGAGAGGCCGAGGCAGGTGGATCACAAGGTCAGGAGTTCGAGACCAGCCTGGCCAACATAGTGAAACCCCGTCTCTACTAAAAATACAAAAATTAGCCGGGTGTGGTGGCACGCGCCTGTAGTCCCAGCTACTTGGGAGGCTGAGGTAGGAGAATCGCTTGAAACCAGGAGGCGGAGGTTGCAGTGAGCCGAGACCACGCCATTGAATCCCAGCTTGGGCAAGAGTGAGACTCAGTCTCAAAAAAAAAAAAAGGTTACATATAAAATGTTAAGTACCCTGGTGCCTAATTTGGGGGACTTTATTTATTCATAAGACAGGGTCTCATTCTGTCACCCAAGCTGAGTGCAGTGGCACAAACACTGCTCACTGCAACTTCAAAATCTTGGGCTCAAGCAATCCTCTTGCCTTAGCCTCCTGAGTAGTTAGGACTATAGGTGTGCACCACCACATCTGGCTTATTTATTTATTTATTTTTTCCGAGATGGAGTCTTGCTCTGTCGACCAGGCTGGAGTGCAGTGGTGTGATCTCAGCTCACTGCAAGCTCTGCCTCCTGGGTTCACACCATTCTCCTGCCTCAGCCTCCGGAGTAGCTGGGAGTACTGGCATCCGCCACCATGCCTGACTAATTTTTTTTGTATTTTTAGGAGAGACGGGGTTTCACTGGGGTAGCCAGAATGGTCTCCATCTCCTGACCTCATGATCCGCCCACCTCGGCCTTCCAAAGTGCTGTGCTGGGATTACAGGCTTGAGCCACTGCGCCTGGCCCACCCCCCTCCCTTTTTTTTTTTTTTTTTTTTTTTTTGAGACAGAGTCTTACTCTGTTGCCCAGGCTGGAGTCCAGTGGCATGATCTCGGCTTACTGCAACCTCCACCTCCCAGGTTCAAGAGATTCTCCTGCCTCAGCCTCCTGAATAGCTGGGATTACAGGCATGTGCCACCACTCCTGGCTAATTGTTGTATTTTTGGTAGAGATGGGGTCTCCACATGTTGCCCAGGCTGGTCTCAAAACTCTTAAACTCAAGGGATCTGCCTGCCTCAACCTCCCAAAGTCCTGGGATTACAAGTGAGCCACCGCGCCCAGCTTGGGGGACTATATTTTAAGGATATCGTCCAAAATATGAATACACGTGTGTGTGGTGATGAACTGTTCATACTCCCAGTTAAGGTTTGCTCAGGCCGCTTTGTCATTCCTCTAGTCCCTCCAAGCTCCCATGTACTCACCCCCATTTCCAGGCAATGATTTATCTGCTTTCTGTCACTAGATTATTTGGCATAGTCTATAATTTTATGTAAATGGAATCATATAGTATGTACTCATTTTGTCTGGCTTCTTTTACTCAACATAATTATTTTGAAATTCATCCATGCAAGCCAGGCGCGGTGGCTCATGCCTGTAATCCCAGCACTTTGGGAGGCCGAGGAGGGCGGATCACGAGGTCAGGAGATCGAGACCATCCTGGCTAACACGGTGAAACCCCGTCTCTACTAAAAATACAAAAAATTAGCCAGGTGTGGTGGCGGGCACCTGTAGTCCCAGCTACTCGGGAGGATGAGGCAGGAGAACGGTGTGAACCCGGGAGGCGGAGCTTGCAGTGAGCCGAGATCACGCCACTGCACTCCAGCCTGGGTGACAGAGCAAGACTACGTCTCAAAAAAAAAAAAAAAAAAGGGAAATTTATCCATGCCGTATACACCCATAGTTCATTTCTTTTAACTGCTGAGTAGGATCCATTGCATGGGTACTACTATGAATGCACAATCTATGCATTTGCCTGTGGTAGACGTTTGAGTTGTTTCCAGTTTTGGGGCTGTTACAAATAAAGTTGTTTTAAATGTTTGTTTACAAGCATTCCTATGAACATGTGCTTTCATTTCTCTTGGGTAAACACCTAGGAGTGGAATGGCTAGGTCATATGCTTAATTTTTTTTTTTAATTATTTTTTTTGAGATGGAGTCTTGCTCTATTGCCAGGCTGGAGTGCAGTGGTGCGATCTCAGCTCATTGCAACCTCTGCCTGCTGGGTTCAAGTGATTCTCCTGCCTCGGCCTCCCGAATAGCTGGGATTACAGGCATGTGCCACCACGCCCAGCTAATTTTTGTATTTTCAGTAGAGAAGGGGTTTCACCATGTTGGCAGGATGGTCTCAATCTCCTGACCTTGTGATACACCCGCCTCAGCCTCCCAAAATTGTGGGATTACAGGCCTCAGCCACTGTGCCCAGCCTATGCTTAACTATGTCACCCAGGCTGGAGTGCAATGGTGAGATCTTGGCTCACTGCAACCTCCTTTTCCCGGATTCAAGCGATTCTCCTGCCTCAGCCTCCTGAATAGCTGGGATAACAAGAGGCCGTCACTGCACTCGGCTAATTTTTGTATTTTTTTAGTAGAGACAGAGTCTTACTATGTTGGCCAGGCTGGTCTCAAACTCCTGACTTCAGGTAATCCATACACCTTGGCCTCCTGAAGTGCTGGGATTACAGGCATGAGCCACCACACCAGCCATGTTTTACAAACTGCCAAACTATATTATGATCTGGTTGTATATTTTACATTCCCCACAGCAGTGTAGGAGACTTTCAGCTCCTTCACATCCTTGCCAATACTTGGGTCCATCTGTTTTATTCTAGTCATTCCAGCAGGTGTGAACTGGTATTACTGTGGTTTTGATTCAGTCAGTCTGTTTCACTTTAGCCACTCTAATAGTATATAATGATATCTTGTGGTATTAATGTTCATCCCTCTTGATGAACATCTCATGTTCTTACTTGCCATACATATATCTTTTGATGAAATTATTGTTCAAATTGTTTCCCATTTTTATTGGGTTTATTTTTCTATTATTGATTTTGAAAGTTCTGTATGTATTCTAGATGAAAGTTCTTTAAGGCTGCATGCAGTGGCTCATGCCTATAATCCCAGCACTTTTGGTGGCTGAAGTGGGTGGATCACGAGGTCAGGAGTTAGCGACCAGCCTGCCCAACATGGTGAAACCCCATCTCTACTAAAAATACAAAATTAGCCAGGCGTGGTGGCACATGCCTGTAATCCCAGCTACTCAAGAGACTGAGGCAGGAGAATTGCTTGAACCCGGGAGGTGGACATTACAGTGAGCCGAGATCACGGCATTGCACTCCAGCTCTGGGCGACAGCAACATTCCATCTCGGGGAAAAAAAAAATTCTTTATTAGATAATTGATGTGCAATACATTTTCTCCCAGTCTGTTGCTTGGCTTTCTATTTTCTTAGTAGTGTGTCTTTCAAAGTGCAGAATTTCTTAATTTTCATCTTGGATCTAAGAAATCTTTTTCTAACCTAAGGTCACAAAGATTTCCTTTTTTTTTTTTTTTAGAAGTTTCATAATGTTATATATTACATTTAGGTTTATTACCCATTTCGGCTTAATTTTAGTATATAGTGTAAAATATGGATTGAAGTTTCTTTTCTTTCTTTTTATTTTGTGTGTGGGTATATAAACTGTTCCAGCACCATTTGTTGAAAAGTGGAAATTTGTTCCACTGAACTGCATTGTACATGTTTGTTGGAAACCAATTGAGTATAATGTGTAAGCCTATTTATTTCTGGATTCCTTTTTGGTTCCATTGATCTGTATTTCTATCTTGACACCAGTAACACCCTACCTTGATTGTGGTCGCTTTACAAGAAATGTTGAAGTCACATGGTGTGAGTCCTCCAGTTTCTTTTCCTTTTCAAAATTGTTTTGTTATTTGGGTTCTTTGCCATATGAATTTTTTAATCAGCTCATCAACTTCTATTTTTAAAAAGTTGGAATTTTGGGCCGGGCGCGGTGGCTCACTCCTGTAATCCCAGCACTTTGGGAAGCCGTGGCGGGCAGATCACGAGGTCAAGAGATCGAGACCATCCTGGCCAACATGGGGAAACCCTGTCTCTTCTAAAAACACAAAAATTAGCTGGGTGTGATGGTGGGCGCCTGTAATCTCAGCTACTCAGGAGGCTGAGGCAGGAGAATCACCTGAAACCAGGAGGTGGAATTTTCAGTGAGCCGAGATCGTGCCACTGCACTCCAATCTGGGCTACAGAGTGAGACTGTCTCAAAACAAAAACAAAACAAAAAAAAACCCTCTCAGTACTACCTTACCTAAATCTTGCATATTTTTATATACTACGTTTTTCTTTTTATTCAGTTCAGAATATTTTCTTTTCTTTTTTCTTTTTTTTTCAGACAGAGTTTTGCTCTGTCACCCAGGCTTGAGTTCAGTGGCACAATCTTAGCTCACTGCAACCTCCACCTCCCGGGTTCAAGCAATTCTCCTGCCTCAGCCTCCCGAGTAACTGGGATTACAGGTGCCCACTACCATGTCTGGCTTATTTTTGTATTTTTAGTAGAGACAGGGTTTCACCATGTTGACCAGGCTGGTCTCGAACTGCTGGCCTTAGGTGATCTGCCTGCCAAGGCCTCCCAAAGTGCTGGGATTACAGGGGTGAGCCACTGCACCTGGCCCCATGCTACCCACTTTTAAGTTATCATATCTCACAAGAACTCACTATCTACCTGGAGGGCAGTACCAAGGGGCATGGTGCTAAACCATTAATGAGAAATTCACCCCCACGAGCCAATCACTTCCTTCTAGGCCCCACTTGTGACACTGGGGATTACAATTCAATACGAGATTTGGTCAAAGACACAGATCCAAATCATATCCGTGTGTTAGGCCATTTACATTTAATGCAATTGTTTGTATGGCTAGTTTAAATCTGCCGTCTTGCTGTTTGTTTTCTATTTGTTCTATCTGTTCATTGTTCCTTTTTTCTTTTTTTGCCTTCTTTTGGAATAATTGAGTACTTTTTAGTATTCCATTTTATCTCATTTGTTGACATATTTGTGATAACTCTTTGTTGTGTTGTTTTAGTGGTTGCTTTACGGTTTATAGTTTACATGTTTAACTTACCACAGTTTGCTTTCAAGTGATATTGTACCTCTTCAAGTGTAGCGTAAGAGCCTCCAACAGTATATCTTCATTCTTCCTGCCCATGCTTTATGCTACTATATTTTGAATCTACAACTGTTATTTAAACCCATAATACACTTGTTTTGCTTTAAGCAATCACTTATCTTTTAAAGAGGACTGCATAAGAATAAAAATATTATATTTTACAATACAGTTACAATTTCTGGTGCCCTTCTTTTGTGTAGATCCAGATTTCTGTTTCATATCATTTTCCTTCCGCTTGAAGGATGTCCCTTAACGTATTTCGTACTGAAAGTCTACTGGTGATGAATTCCTTCAGCTTTTCTATAACTTGAAAAGTACTTTGCCACCATTTTTGAAACATATTTTCACTGGGGGTTTTCTTTCACTTGTTTAAAGAGGTTGCTCTACTTTCCTCGGCCTTGCATTTTTTCTATATTTCCTCCCTTCCTTCCTCCCTCCCTCCCTCCCTCCCTCCCTTCCTTCCTTCCCTTTCTTTTCAGACGGAGTCTCAGTCTGTCGCCCAGGCTGGACTGCAGTGGCGTGATCTTAGCTCACTGCAACCTCCACCTCCTGGGTTCAAGTGATTTTCCTGCCTCAGCCTCCCGAGTAGCTTAGATTACAGGCATGCGCCACCATGCCCGGCTAATTTTGCATTTTTAGTAGAGACAGAGTTTTGCCATGTTGGCCAGTCTGGTCTCAAACCCCTGACCTCAGGTGGGCCACCTGCCTCGGCCTCTCAAAATGCCGGGATTATAGGCGTGAGCCACCGCTCCTGGCCTTCTGTATTTCTTTTTTTTTTTTTGAGACGGAGTCTAGCTCTGTCGCCCAGGCTGGAGTGCAGTGGCGCAATCTCGGCTCACTGCAAGCTCCGCCTCCCGGGTTCACGCCATTCTCCTGCCTCAGCCTCCCGAGTAGCTGGGACTACAGGCGCCCGCCACTACGCCCGGCTAATTTTTTGTATTTTTAGTAGAGACGGGGTTTCACCATGTTAGCCATGATGGTCTTGATCTACTGACCTCGTGATCCGCCCGCCTCAGCCTCCCAAAGTGCTGGGATTACAGGCGTGAGCCACCGTGCCCGGCCCCTAGCCTTCTGTATTTATCTATTGCTATGAAAGAAATTGCGGCCGGGCGCAGTGGCACACACCTGTAATCCCAGCACTTTGGGAGGCCGAGGCGGGTGGATCACGTGGTCAGGAGCCCTAGACCATCCTGGCCAACATGGTGAAACCCCGTCTCTACTAAAAATACAAAAAATTAGCCGGGCGTGGTGGCTGGCGCCTGTAGTCCCAGCTACTCGGGAGGCTGAGGCAGGAGAATTGCTTGAATCCGGGAGGCGGAGGTTGCAGTGAGCTGAGATCATGCTGCTGCACTCTAGCCTGGGCGACAGAGTGAGACTCCGTCTCAAAAAACAACAACCAAAAAGAAATTAATCCCCAAGTTGGCCACATAAAAGAACACACATTTATTGGCTCACAGTTTCTGTGGCTCGGGAATGCAGACGCTGCTCAGCTGGTCCCTCCGGCTCAAACTTTCTCACAGAGCTGCAATCCAGGTGCCTGTCCTGGCTGTAGTCATCTCAAAACTGGACTAGGATCTTACTTTCTCCGGTGGATTCCTAGAAGGGACTCTCTTCCCATCGCTTCCCCCTAGCAACTAGCATGGGGCTAGGGACAGATAATACTTGCCAGCTGCCACCCACTCCCAGACCCCTAACCTCCCCCATGAGTCATAGGCCTTGGGGATCAGAATTCCCAACTCCTCAATGCGATCATTGCTGCTGAACCTCCATCTCCTTTCAACTGAGGATGATCCATTAAAAATTGGAGCAGGAGGCTGGGCGCGGTGGCTCACGCCAGTAATCCCAGCACTTTGAGAGGTCGAGGCGGGCGGATCATGAGGTCAGGAGATCAAGACCATCCTGGCTAACACGGTGAAACCTCGTCTCTACTAAAAATACAAAAAATTAGCCGGGCGTAGTGGCGGGCGCCTGTAGTCCCAGCTACTCGGGAGGCTGAGGCAGGAGAATGGCGTGAACCCGGGAGGCGGAGCTTGCAGTGAGCCGAGATTGAGCCACTGCCCTCCAGTCTGGGCGACAGAGCCAGACTCCGTGTCAAAAAAAAAAAAAAAAAAAAAAAATTGGAGCAGGAAGCTGAAAACACATATCCCCCATGACCCAGCCACTTCACTCCTACATATATGCCCAACAGAAAAGCATGCGTGTGTTCACTAAAGCTCATATACTAGCATGTTCACAGTAGCACTGTATATAAGAGTCAAAACTGGAGACCACTCATATATCCATTAAAGTAAAATTGACAAAGAGGTTGTGGCACATCCATAAAATAGAACACTACTTAGCAGTGACAGCAAATGAACTGCTATTACATACAACACAGTTGACTCTGGTAGATACAGTATTGAACAAAAGCCAGACACAAAAATGGATACAGCATGGTCTACACATATAAAGTTCAAAAAAGGGCAAAACATAATTACCCTTGGGGGAGTGCCTGGGAGGGGACACAAGGACAGCTTGGTCGGTGGGAATATTCTGTAATTTGGTGCAGACGTTGGTGTCATGAGAGTGTCTTGTTTATGATCATTGGTGTAGCTATTGACTAACAATTTGTATTTTTCTATATATGTGTTATACTGTCATTAAAATATCACATAAGAATGAGGGAAGACCAGCTGGGCATGGTGGCTCATGCCTGTAATCCCAGCAGTTTTGGGAGGTCGAGGCAGTCAGATCACCTGAAGTCAGGACTTCAAGACCAACCTGGCCAACATGGTGAAACCCCATCACTACTAAAAATACAAAAAATTAGCCGGGCGTGGTGACAGATGCCTGTAATCCCAGCTACTTGGGTGGCTGAGGCAGGAAGAATTTCTTGAACCCCAGAGGCGGAGGTTGCAGTGAGCAGAGATCACACCATTGTACTCCAGCCTGGGCGACAAGGGAGATTTGGTCTCAAAAAAAAAAAAAAAAAAACAGAATGAGGGAAGACCTTAAATAGAGTACAAGATGAATTAAGCAAATTACCTTCACTCACACTCCTCTACTCCTGCAAGGGTGTCTACAACTTTGGTACCAGGCATGTTCAACACAACTGCCACTCTGGTGCCTTGGTACAACCTCTTTGAAAAAGTAACTTGGCAATATGTGTCAAAGCCTTAAAAAAAATTCAGTAGCCCAAAGAAGTAATCCTACCTGCAGAAAAATCTTGTATGGATAAAGGGGCATGTCATATTATATAGAGAAAAATAAAAAAAATCTCCATGTCCAGCAATAAATAGTTAAATAAAATTTAGTATGTCCCTCCTGATGGGATGTTATATTTACAATAAATAACATGGGGATATGTCAAGGGACAAGTAGGATGCAAAATTGTATATAAAACCTGATTATCACCATGTAAAAATTTGTGTTAAAAAACCTCTTAGGAGGAAATATACAAAAATATTACTGACTTTTGATAATGAGAAAAAAACAAAAACAAAAAAACAGCCAGGTAGAATGGCTCACTCCTCTAATCCCAGCACTGTATTTATTTTTTTGAGACGGAGTTTCGTCCTTGTTGCCCAGGCTGGAGTGCAGTGGCACCATCTCGGCTCACTGCAACCTCCGCCTCCTGGGTCCAAGCGATTCTCCTGCTGCAGCCTCCCAAGTAGCTGGGATTACAGGCACCCAACTCCACGTCCAGCTAATTTTGTATTTTTATTTAGGTGGGGTTTCACCACGTTGGTCTGGCTGGTCTCGAACTCCTGACCTCAGGTGATTCGCCCACTTTGGCCTCCCAACGTGCTGGGATTACATGTGTGAGCCACTGTGCCAGGCCAATCCCAGCACTTTAGGAGGCCAAGGTGGGAGGATCTCTTGAGCCCAGAAGTTTCAGACCAGCCTGGCCAACATAGCGAAAACCCCATCTCTATAAAAAATTTAAAAACCAGGCATGATGGTGCATGCCTATAGTCTCAGCTACTGGGGAGGCTAAGGCAGGAGGATCACCTGAACCCGAGAGGGAGAGGCAGCAGTGAGCTGAGATCGCACCAGTGCACTCCAGCCTGAGCGACAGAGGGAGACCCGCAAAAAAAACCAAAAAAAACAAAAAAAACAAAAAAAAACAGCTGGGCGAAGGGAAGATCTGCTTCCAAGTTCACTGACATCACTGTTGGCACACTTCAGGTCCTTACCAACTACTGGCCAGATATGTCAGTTTCCTGCCACATTGGCCTCTCCATAGTGCAGTTCGCAACATGGCCATTTGCTTCCCTCAAAATGAGGGCTCCTAGAGATGTAAGGGCAGGAGCAGGGGGGCAAACATGGTGGAGGTCACAGTCTTGTAATCTCAGGGTGGCATGCTATCACTTTTGCCTTTTTTTTTTTCTTTTTTGAGACAGAGTCTCACTCCATCACCCAGACTGGAGTTCAGGGCATGATCATAACTCCCTGCAGCCTCGAACTCCTGGGCTAAAGTGATCCTCCCACATCAGCCTCCCAAGTAGTAGGGACTACAGGTCTGGCCACTTTTGCCATATTCTATTCATTAGAAGCTGGTCATGAGGTCAGCCCACACTCGAGTGGAGGGGACTTTACAAGGGTATGAATTCCAAGAGGTGGGCTCCTTAGGGACCATCTGCAAGACTGCCTACTGCAGCTTCCAGTGAGAATCTGCTGTTATCTGTAGGTTTTTGTTTTGTTTTGTTTTTGTTTTTGTTTTGTGATAGAGTCTTACTCTGTCACTCAGGCTGGAGTGCAGTGGCGCGATCTCGGCTCACTGCAACCTCCACCTTCCGGATTCAAGCGATTCTCCTGCCTCAGTCTCCTGAGTAGCTGGAATTACAGGCGCCCACCACTATGCCTGGCTAATTTTTTTTTTCTTTCTGAGATGGAGTTTCACTCTTGTTGTCCAAGCTGGAGTGCAATGTGCGATCTTGGCTCACCGCATCCTCCACCTCCTGGGTTCAAGCGATTCTCCCGCCTCAGCCTCCCAAATAGCTGGGATTATAGGCATATGCCACCACACATGGCTAATTTTTGTATTTTTTTTTTAATTTGAGAGAGAAAGTTTCGCTCTTGTTGCCCAGGCTGGAGTGCAATGGCACTATCTCAGCTCACCACAACCTCTGCCTCTGGGGTTCAAGCGATTCTCCTGCCTCAGCCTCCTGAGTAGCTGGGATTACAGGCATGCGCCACCACACCTGGCTAATTTTCTTTTTTTGTATTTTTAGTAGAGATGGGGTTTCTCCATGTTGGTCAGGCTGGTCTTGAACTCCCGACGTCAGGTGATCCACCCGCCTCAGCCTCCCAAAGTGCTGGGATTACAGGCGTGAGCCACTGCGCTCGGCCTAATTTTTGTATTTTTAGTAGAGACAGAGTTTCACCATAATGGCCAGGCTGGTCTCAAACTCCTGACCTCAGGTGATCCACCCGCCTCGGCCTCCCAAAGTGCTGGGATTACAGGCGTGAGCCATCTTGCCCAGCCAGATTTGTTCTTCCATATCTAATGTGTCTTCTTCTTTGGTGGATTTTAAGATTTTCTCTTTTTCACTGCTTTTGAGCAATTTGATTTTGATTTGTCATGTATTTTTTTGAACATTTCTTGTGCTTGGGCTTCTTTGAACTTTCTTTGTAGGTTTATAATTTTTCTCCAATTTGGAAAAACTGCAGCCATTATGTCTCCAAATATTTTTTTCTATCCTTCTGCTCCTCTCTGAGAACTCTAGTTACACAGATATTAGTGAGCTAAGGGTGTCTGACAGCTCACGGATGCTCTGTGGATCTCTTTCCAGTCTTTTCTCTCAGTTTCATTTTGGATAATTTCTATTAGTGTCTTCAGATTCACGAGTCTTTTTCTCTAGAATGTCTAATCTGCTGCTAATGCCATCCAGTGTATTTTTGAATCTCTAGAGGTTAAATTTTTTTTTTTATTGACATCTTCCATGTCTCTGCTTAACATGTGGAATATTTCTGCTAGCTTCTTGATCATAAGAACACAGTTACAACTCTTAGTGCCCATGTCTGTTGATTGTAATGTTTGTGTCAGTTCCGGGTTGGTTTTGATAGATATAATTTTTTCCTCCTCATAATGAGTCAAATTTTCCCACTTCTTTGTGTGCCTGGAAACTTTAAATCGGATGCCAGAAATTGTGAACTTTATTTTATTGGGTGATGAATATCTTTCTATTCCCAAAATAATTCTTGAACTTTTTAATAGGGTACAGTTAGGTTAATTGAAAGCAGACTGATCCCTTTGGGTCTTGCCCAACCATGTCTACATTTGGGATAATTTCACCCCACAACTAAGGGAAGACCCTGTTGAGTACTCTACCTGATACTCTGTGAATTTTAAGATTTCTCACTGTAGGTGGTTAAAACGGGCAGTATTTCTTTTCTCGTTTTTATTGTTGTTGTTGTTGTTGTTTTAAAGACAGAGTCTTGCTCTGTCACCCAGGCTGGAGTGCCATGGCATGATCATAGCTGACTGCAGCCTCAAACTCCTGGGCCCAAGCAATCCATCTGAGCAGGCAGTATTTGTGACCGTGTGTGAGCTTCAGGAATTCTCGCATCTAATCCTTTGTGTGATCCTTTCTCCATCCTTAGTTATTCCTCCAATACATACACTGATAGTTACGCAACTGAATACTTGAGGGCGACCCTCAGCAGGTCTTCAGAATTTTCTCTCTGTATCTGTCTCCTTCAGGTATCCTCCCCTGTAAAAAGTAGCGACACTGGCTTCCTCAATTGTCCAGCACTGCCTCTTCAATTGTGGAGGGGCCATTGTGCTCTGCCCTCTACATCATGGCCTGCACATTTTTTTTTTTTTTTAGACAGAGTCTCGCTCTATTGCCCAGGCTGGAGTGCAGTGGTGCGATCTCAGCTTACTGCAACATCTGCCTCCTGGGTTCAAGTGATTCTCCTGCCTCAGCCTCCTGAGTAGCTGGAACTACAGGCACGCACCACCACATCTGGGTGATTTTTGTATTTTTGTATTTTTTGAAACTCTGTAGAGACAGGGGCTACACCCAGCCCCTAGAATTTTTTTCATAAGCTATAAGCTAAGGCAATTGCAGGATTCTTTTTTTCTTTTTTTTTTTTGAGACAGAGTTTTGCTCTGTCGCCCAGGCTGGAGTGCAGTGGCGCGATCTTGGCTCACTGCAACCTCTGCCTCCCGGGTTCAAGCAATTTTCCTGCCTCAGCCTCCTGAGTAGCTGGGACTACAGGTGCATGCCGCGACACCTGGCTAATTTTTGTATTTTTAGTAGAGACGGGGTTTCACCATGTTGGCCAGGATGATCTCAACCTCCTGACCTTGTGATCCACCTACCTCAGCCTCCCAAAGTGCTGGGATTATAGATGTGAGCCACCGTGCCTGGCCAGGATTCATCTTTTTTGTTTCACATGCTTAGAGTTTATGGTTCTTATTTTCCTGATGTCCTGATGAGAACTGTTGTCTCATTTTTTTGGTCCTGCTGTCTTAGTTGTTTCAGGTGGGAGATCCCTGTTACTCCATCTTGGCAGTAGCAGAAAACTTCTTTTTCTTTTTTTTTGAGACAGAGTCTTGCTCTGCTGCCCAGGCTAGAGTGCAGTGGCACCATCTCTGCTCACTGCAACCTCCGCCTCCTGGGTTCAAGCGATTCTCCTGCCTCAGCCTCCTGAGTTGCTGGGATTACAGGTGCGTGCCACCATGCCCAGCTAATTTTTGTATTTTTAGTAGAGACGGGTTTCACCATGTTGGTCAGGCTGGTCTTGAACTCCTGACTTCAGGTGACCTGCCTGCCTCAGCCCCGCAAAGTGCTAGGATTACAGGCATGAGCCACCATGCCCGGCCACAGAAATCTTTATTGTCAATTTTGTAGGCAGGATAATGATAGTTATATTTTTTATATTATAATGATGTTATATGATATCTTGAATTTGCTTCAAAATATTTCTGTAGGGTGAGAGATTAAGAGAAGAGTATTGGGGCTGAGCGCAGTGGCTCACGCCTGTAATCCCAGGACTTTGGGAGGCCGAGACAGGTGGATCACTTGAGGTTAGCCATTTGAGACCAGCCTGGCCAATATAGTGAAACCCTGTCTCTACTAAAAATACAAAAATTAGCCGGGTCTGGTGGCTCATGCCTGTAATCCCAGCTACCTGGGAGGCTGAGGCAGGAGAATCACTTGAACCCAGGAGGCAGAGGTTGCAGTGAGCCGAGATCGCATCACTGCACTCCAGCCAGGACGACAGAGTGAGACTCTGTCTCAAAAAAAAAAAAAAAGAAAAAAAAAAGAGAGAAAAGTATTGAAATCAATATCCTTGAGTTGATGATTGTTTTGGTACTTGGCTGAGAGGATATGAGGGTTTATTGAATTATTTCCCCTATGTTTGTGTAGATTGAAATTTTCCATTATAAAAAGTAAATATAAAGGGCTTATACTTGTTGATTTCAAAATTTATGTCAGGCCAGGCACAATGGCTCATGCCTGTAATCCCAGCACTTTGGGAGGCCAAGTCAGGAGGACTGCTTGAGCCCAGCCTGGGCAACATAGCAAGATTCTGTCTTTACGAACATTGAAACCAGCCTGGGAAACATAGCAAGATACTCTCTTTACAAAAATTAAAAAAAAAAAATCAGCCAGGCATGATGCCAGACACCTGTAGTTCCACCTACTTGGGAGGCTGAAGTGGGAAGATTGCTTGAGCCCAGGAGTTCAAGGCTGCAGTGAGCTATGATTGCACCACTACACTCCAGCCTGGGTGGCAGTAAGACCCTGTGATGTGCTCCACCTCCATCTCTGAACTCACTTCCTCCCACCCTCCCATCTGGTCACTCCATTCCAGCCACACTGGCCGCCTAGATCCACAGATGCACCAGACTCTCCCTGCTCAGTATCTTTGGACTTCTGCCAGGAATGGTCTAGAAGATCTCCACGTGGGCTTGCTCTTTCATATTCCTCAAATCTTTATTTGACTGTCACCTCCTTAATGAGGACTTCCCCCTAGTGATGAGCTATCACTTATAATCCATCCCTACACTTCCCTGCTTTTCCTCCCTAGCACTTATCACTAGATAATATTCAACAACTATTACACGTTTATCTTCTTTATCTCCCTCACTAGAATAAAAATACCGTAAGAGCAGAGTTGTTTTGTTGTTGTTATAAATTTTGTTTTCACTGCTATATCACCACTGTTGAGAATAGTAGTCCACAATGGTCACAAAATGAATGTTTATTAGATACATTTATTAATATGAAGATATTCATGAATGAAACATTCCAAGTGAGAAATTCGAAACAATGTTAAACATTCAACAATAGATTATTTTTCATTATTAACATTATTATTATTATTTTTGAGATGGAGTCTCATCTTGTCACCCAGGCTGGAGTGCAATGACACGATCTCGGCTCACTGCAACCTCTGCCTCCCGGGTTCAAACGATTCTCCTGCCTCAGCCTCCCGATTAGCTGGGATTACAGGTGCGTGCCACCACTTCCTGCTAATTTTTGTATTTTTAGTAGAGGTGGGTTTTCACCACCTTGGCCAGGCTGGTCTCAAACTCCTAACCTCGTGATCCACCTACCCCGGCCTCCCAAAGAGCTGGGATTACAGGTGTGAGCAATTGTGCCCAGCCAACATTATTATTTTTTAGATCCAGGGTCTCCCTCTGTTGCCCAGGCTGGAGTGCAGTGGCACAATCATGGCTTACTGAAGCCTCAACTTCCTCGGCTCAAGTGATCGTCCTGCCTCAACCTCCTGAGTAGCTGGGACCAGAAGCACGTGACACCATGCCCAGCTAATTTTTTTTTTGTAGCAATGGGGTTGCACAGGCTGGTCTCAAACTTGTGAGCCTGTAACTGCTATATAACTATTAACTACTATATAAAGCACAATATCTAAAAGAAATATCATGCAGTCATTAAAAACTATCTGTTTCTGTGGAGGAGACCAAGGTACACATTGTGTTTGGCCAATATATTTCAACATTTGTCTCCAGAGTGTTTAGACAGAAAGAAGCAAGCTGCCTTCATAAAGCTAAAGTCACATTTCTTCCCTTACAGAATTTCAAACAGCCTTTATGAAAAGTGAGTTATAGATTTTTTTTTTAGTAACAGACAATTTTTTTTAGTGAAGTACAGCTTTTATGCAATTTTCTAGAAAAGTGATCACTTTCAAATTAACCTAGCATAAAACCTTTACCTGGAATGCATTCAACATACATGAAACTTGGGAACGCAGAATTCCACGTTTCTCCCTGTGTTACTGATCTAGTGAACACCAGTGTCACTGTGATCAAGGCAGAAAATCAAACATTGCAAGCACCCTGGGATCCCTACACATGTCCCTTCTTAACCATAACCTCCTCTCCTCCCCTAGAGGTACCTACTAGTCTGAGTTCTATGGTAACGATTTTCTTTATTTGTTTAGTTTTATCTTTAAGTAAAAACAATAGGCTGTAATTTTGCCTGTTACTAAACTCTATGTACATAGAATTATATACTGTGATTTCTTTTGCTCAGCACTTTGTTTATACAACTGTGGTTTTGTGATATAATAAATATGTACTTTGGTCTTTATCTCCAGCTCCTGGCCAGAGAGCCTACCTATAATTCTTTTAATTCCTAAGTGATAAAGATGAAGGGTGAAACGAAGGTCTTTTTTTTTTTTTTTTTTTGAGATGGAGTCTCCCTCTGTTCTCAGGCTGGAGTGCAGTGGCACGATCTTGGCTCACTGCAACTTCCACCTCCCAGGTTCACGCGATTCTCCTGTCTCAGCCTCCCGAGTAGCTGGAATTACAGGCATGCACCACCACGCTCAGCTAATTTTTGTACTTTTAGTAGAGACCGGGTTTCACCATGTTGGCCAGGCTGGTCTTGAACTCCTGACCACAGATGATCCACCCGCCTTGGCCTACCAAAGTGTTAGGATTACAGGTGTGAGCCACCATGTCTGTCCATGTCTTTTGTTATTCATGACAAACCCTTTCAACCAAACCTGAGTTTATGCTAATGAACTGACTCTTGGAGGGCGGGGGCTGGTTGCCATGTGCTATGGTTTGAATATCTGACCCTCCAAATCTTATGTTGAAATGTAATTCTCAGTGTTGGAGGTGGGGCCTATGGGAGGTGTTTGGGTGATGGGGTGGATTTTTCTTATGAATGGCTTGGTGCCATCCTCTCAGTAATGAGTGACTTCTCATTCTATTGATTTCCACAAGAGCTGATTGTTAGGAAGGGATGGGCCCCTCCCGGCCTCCTGCTTCCTCTCTCGCCCTGTGATCTCTGAGCAATGACTCCCCTTCAGCTTCTGCCATTACTGGAAGCAGCCTGAGGCCCTCACCAGAAGCAGATGCTGGTACAATGCTTCTTGCACAGCCTGCAGAACCATGAGCCAAGTCAACCTGTTTTCCTTATAAATTAGCCAGCTTCAGCTTTTCCTTTATCACAGCATTAAATGGACTAAGACACCAGGGAAGCCAAGCATGTGATTAGAGGATTGGAACTTTCAGCCATCCCCACCTCTGGGAATGGGAGAGGGGCTAGAGGTTGAGTCAACCACCAGTGACCAATGATTTAATCAACTGGGCCTGTGCAATGAAGCATCTATAAAAGCCCTAACTGAAGAGGCTCAGAGAGCTTCAGGGTTGCTGAGAAAGGATGCATCCACATGCAAGAGGGTAGCAGACTCCAAACTCCATGGGAACAGCAGCTCCCATGCTCAGAACCCTTCCAGACCTCACCCTATGTACCTCCTCACATTACCTCATTTGTAATATCCTTTATAATAAACCAGTAAACATAAGTAATGTGGTTCCCTGCGTTCTATGAGCCATTATAGCAAATTGTCAAATGTGGGGTTGCGGGAACCCCTGATTTATAGCCAGTTTGTCAGAAGTTCAGGTGATAACCTGGGACTTGTGACTGGCATCTGAAGTGGGGGAACAGTCTTGTGGGACCGAGCCCTTAACCTATGGGGTCTCCACTAGCTCAGGGTAGTTAGTGTCATAACCAAATTGTAGTTTACCCATCTGGTGTCAGTAGGGTTGGAGGATTGCTTAACGTGAAGGAAAACCTCACACATTTGGTGTCAGAAGTGTTGTGAGTAGAGGAAACAAGTGTTTTTCTTTTTTTTTTTTTTTGAGACGGAGTCTCGCTCTGTTGCCCAGGTTGGAGTGCAGTGGCGTGATCTCGGCTCACTGCAACCTCCTCCGTCTCCTGGCTTCAAGCAGTTCTCGTACCTCAGCCTCCCAAAAAGCTGGGATTACAGGCGCCCGCCACCATGCCCAGCTAATTTTTGCATTTTTAGTAGACACGGGGTTTCACCATGTTGGCCAGGCTGGTCTCAAACTCCTGACCTCAGGTGATCCGCCTGCCTTGGCTTCCCAAAGTGCTGGGATTACAGGTGTGAGCCACTGCACCTGGCTGTCTTTTTCTTTTTTTATATTTTTTTGAGACAGGCTCTCACTCTGTTGCCCAGGCTGGAGTGCAGTGGTGTGATCATGGCTCATTGTAGCCTTGACTTCCTGAGCTCAAGTGATCCTCCCACCTCAGCTTCCTGAGTACCTGGGATTACAGGCACATGTCACCACGTCCAACTAATTTTTGTATTTTTTTAGAGTAGGGGTCTGGCTATGTTGCCCAGGCTAGTCTCAAACTCCTGGCCTTATGTGATCCTCCTGCTTTGTCCTCCTAAAGTGCTGTGATTACAGATGTGAGCCACTGTGCCCAGCCATGATTTTCTTTTAACCACACTTATTAGTGTATGAGCTTTAGTTCATATGTTTCATTTTTGCATAGTATTCCATTATATGACTATACCACATTGTACTCTTGATGAGCATGTTGGTTGTTTCTGGTCTGTGGCTATTACAATGTGTTGCCAGTACTGTTGTTCTGTGTTCTGATGCATGTGAGTGCACCATTTAAAAAAAAAAAAAAATATATATATATATATATATATATATATATATATATATATATATATCTGGCCAGGCACGGTCACTCACGCCTGTAATCCCAGCACTTTGGGAGGCCAAGGCGGCTGGATCATGAGGTCAGGAGTTCGAGACCAGTCCGACCAACATAGTCAAACCCCATCTTTACTAAAAATACAAAAAATTAGCCAGGTGTGGTGGTATGCGCCTGTAATCCCAGCTACTCAGGAGGCTGAGGGCTGAGGCAGAAGAATCGCGTGAACCTGGGAAGCAGAGGTTGCGGTGAGCCAAGACCATGCCATTGCACTCCAGCCCAGGGAACAGTGCGAGACTCTGTCTCAAAAAAAAAAAAAATATATATATATATATATATATATACACATATATATATATGAATATATGTATGTATCTTAGCATTACTGGGTGTCTTAGTCGTTTTGTGTTACCATAATAGAATACCTGAGGCTGGTAATTTATAAAGAAAAGAAGTTTATTTGACTCATGATTCTGGAGGCCAAAAGGTTCAAGACTGGGTAGCTTTATCTAGTGAGGGCCTCAGGCTGCTTCAACTCATGGGGGAAAGTGGAAGGGGAGTAGTATGTGCAAGGAGATCTCATAGCAAGAGGGAAAGCAAGAGAGAGAAACCAAGGAAGACAGCTAATCTCTTCTGCAAGAGTAAGAACCCACTTATCCTTGAGGTAGGGCATTCATCTATTCATGAGGAATCTGCCCCCAAGACCCAAACAGCTCCCACTAGGCCCTGCCTCTCAACCCTGAATGAGTTTTGGTAGGGACAAAACACATCCAAACTATAGCACTGGGTGATAACAATGTGTATCTTCAGCTTTCCTACATAATGCCAACCTATTTTCCAAAGCTACTTGGAATTGTTAAGCTTTTCCATTTTTGCCAATGTAGTGGATGTGTATGGTATATAAAGATATTTCTAATTTGCATTTTCTTGATTACTAATGAGATTGATCATCTCTTCATGCATTTATTTGCCATTTTGGGTTTTCTGTTTTGTGCAGAATCTTAAGCTTTTATGTTTTGCCTTTCACATTGAAGTCTATGTAGTATAACGTAGGGATGCAATTTCTTTTCCTCTGTGGGTGCCCAATTGACCCAGCATCATTATTCAGAACACCGTCCTTTTCTCAATCTTCTGCAATGAAGGCTTTGTCTAGTCTCAAGCATCCACATATGCATGGATCTGTTTGTGAGTTCTCTACTGTGTCCCATTATTTGATTTAGCTATTTCTGCCCTAATACTATACCCTCTTTGAACAAAAAGAGGATGATTTAATGCTAATATATGGAGTAGAGAAATTCAACAAGGCCTGTCTGTTCAGGTTTTCCTTGGCCTCACTGTTCCTCCCTGCAACACCCAGTGGGAGCGGAGCCCTCTGGAACTAGGGTTTAGTTTCTTTACAGCCAGCTGTCACATAGAAAGGCAGGGCTGGAGGAAGGTTAGAGTAGTATTTTCAGGTGCCATGGCTGGCTTTGGGGGGAAAGGGTTCTGGTTTCTATGACCTGTGAGGGGGAAGAGCGATTCTAGTTGCTGTGGCTTGCTTCAGGAAAGGATGAGTGGCCAGAGAGAGGAGGGCAGAAGGTCAGAGAGAGACTGTGCTTCTGAAGCTGATGCTTAGACCTTCATTTGGGATATTCTTTTCTGAGCCCCAACAACATATATTCATATGACCCATTGTTAATGAAAAGAGTCAAACTCTGGAAAATATTTGAAGAGATTTATTCTGAGCCAAATATGAGTGATTAATGGCCTGTGACACAGCCCTTAAGACATCCTGAGAACATGTGCCCAGGGTGGTTGGGGCACAGCGGGGTTTTATACATTTTCGGGAGGCATAAGACATCAATCAAATACTTGTAAGATACACATTGGTTCCTTTGGAAGGACAAGACAACTCAAAGTGCAGGGAGAGGGGTGCTTCCAGGTCCTAGGTAGATTTAAATATGTTCTGATTAGCAATTGGTTAAGTTGTTATCAATAGAATGTCCAGGTTGTGATAAGGGGTTGTGGAGACCAAAGTTTTATTATGCAGATGAAGCCTCCAAGTAACAGGCTTCAGAAAGAATAGATTGTAAATGTTTCTCATCAGACTTAAGGTCGGCCTTGATGTTAATGGCCCACCCCCACCCCTTTCCATCATGGCCTGAACAAGTTTTTCGGGTTAACTTTGGAATGCCCTTGGCAGAGAGGAAGGGTCTATTCAGATGGTTTGGTGTTGGGTTCAGAATTTTATTTTTTGGTTTACACCATTATATCCGAACATATATAAATACAAACAAAAACTTCACCAAAAATTACTTTCTTTTTCTAATGGTGTGTGTGTTTTGGGACAGGATCTCTGTCCCTCATACTGGAGTGCAGTGGTGATTTCTGCTCACTGCAGCCTCGAACTCCCAGCTCAAGCGATCCTCCCACTTCAGCCTTCCGAGTAGCTGGAACCACAGGCACCCACATGATGCCCAGCTAATTTTTGTATTTTTGGTAGAGATGGGGTCGCATTAGATTGCCCAGGCTGGTCTCGACCTCCCTGGCTCACATGATCCTCCCGCCGCGGCCTCCGAGCGGCTGGGATCAAGCGATCAGGCGTGAATCACCGCGCCCAGGCTTTATATTTCGTTTTGAAAATGCTGAGATAGACGCAAAGGGCTGAGAGCTCAGTGTCCGCCAGCCACCCTCAGTTGCAGCTTCTGTCCAAAGAAGGAATCGCCCTCTCCCTGCTGGGGCCACTAACAGCACTAACACGGTCCAAATGGCATCTGCAAAGCTCGGGAACGGCGACAGATGGGAAAACGCGTGGGAGCCTGGGGGCTCTCGGAAGAGCCGCGCAACCTCGCGGCGGACGCAGCCAGCTCCCGCACCCTCCCACCCAGACCCAGGCAGCCAGCCAAGACTCTCTGGCCCGCACCTCTATGGTAGGAAACCCAGAAAACAGGAAGTGGCCTAGAGAGGGGGAAGAGAGGGGCGGGGCCTCCTGGGGGCGGGGCCTCCGCTGCCACCTCCGCTGCGGACCGAGGCGAGATGGCGGCCACCGAGGGGGTTGGGGAGGCTGCGCAAGGCGGCGAGCCCGGGCAGCCGGAGCAGCCCCCGCCCCAGCCGCACCCACCGCCGCCCCAGCAGCAGCACAAGGAAGAGATGGCGGCCGAGGCTGGGGAAGCCGTGGCGTCCCCCATGGACGACGGGTTTGTGAGCCTGGACTCGCCCTCCTACGTCCTGTACAGGTAACGCCCCCGCGGCGGCCGCTGCTCGGGACACTCCCTGGAGGCCCAGCTGCCCCAAGACCCGCGGCGCGCGCTTTCGGCCTCGGCGCGCCAGGCCGAAGTTCCCGCGGCTTCGTGTGGGCCGGTGCATGGCGCTGGGCCCGGGCGGCTGCCGGGAGGTCGCCGCTTCCCAGGGCGGCGCCGGCGCGAGACCGCGGGGACGCGAAGCCGCGAGGTCTCGGCTTCCCGCCTGCTTTAAAGCCACGCGGAAACTGCTGCACCCTAGACTGCACTCGTTCAGGTGTTCAGGCGTCGCGATTCGTAAATATAAGAAATTTCCCGCTCTCTTCCACGGCTTCCCAGGACGCTGTGCCGCTAACAACCAGTGAATACCCAAGGGCTAGGGTGCAGTTCTGGTAGTCGGGCAGGAAACCAGGACCAGATTTGCTCACCCTAAAAACGAGGTGTGAGGGCTTCCAGTGGCTGGCTCTGCTTGGCGCCCTGAGACATTTTCATCCAATCCGTATTTTAGCGCCTCGTATCAGCCAGGCTAAAGGCTGAAAAGAGATTTGCTACTGAACCTCTCTTAAGCCTCCCTGCATCGCCTCGTACATAATACAAGTGAGGTGTACTGGGGACTGCGGTAACTTTCTTGCCTCTGTCACCCCGTCTTTGCTGACACCCAGTTCCATCAGTTCTTTGCTTTCAGATGGTAATGTTGATTCCTAATTCCCTGTGAACCTGCAGAGATAATCGCCTTAGGTCTTACTTCTGTAGTTGTAGGTAAATCCATTCGATGGCTTGTTTACCTTGATTTTGTGAATGAGTAGAAGTCACTACCCATATATATTTTTTTTGATTGGAGATAGTGTTTTACTGATTTAAATTGGTAGCCCCATAATCCTCAAGTCTGCTCTCTGGATTGTGAAATACTCAGGTTCTCACATGACTGTGTGTGATTTCCTGGTGACTAAATACAGCATTACCTTTCCCAGGCCACTCCCCCAGGCTCTAGGTGTCACGTCTTAGGTCATGATTTCTCTTGTATTTCTCCTTGTATAATGGACACAGTTTCTAGCATTGCGCATTGGATGCCACAGAATCTCTGCTGTCTATAGCTGATCATCATAGAGAAATAAAAAGTGAAAGGAAGGGCGGGCGCGGTGGCTCACGCCTGTAATCCCAGCACTTTGGGAGGCCGAGGCGGGCGGATCACCTGAGGTCAGGAGTTCCAGACTAACCTGGCCAACATGGTGAAACCCTGTCTCTACTAAAAATACAAAAATTAGCCGGGCGTGGTGGCGGGCACCTGTAATTCCAGCTACTCGGGAGGCTGAGGCAGGAGAATCGCTTTAACCCAGGAGGCAGAGGTTGCAGTGAGCCGAGATTGCGCCATTGCACCCCAGCCTGGACAAGAGCGTGACTCCGTCTCAAATTAAAAAAAAAAAGGTGAAAGGAAAAGAATATAAGTGAAAGTGTTTAAGAGAAATTTGGTCACACTGGGTAGGTAGTTCACAGAAATTTCTGTAAGCACTCACTGTTGTCACTATACAGTTATTTTAGCATTGCTTATTAGGTAGTCATTGAATGCCGCCTGTGTGCTGTGGATGTTTTAAGTGCTTAGCGTCTATTATCTCATTTATTCCTCCAAATACCCTTCTAAGGTTGGTAGGTAATAATATTGCCCTGATTTTATAAATGGTGAAACTGAGGCCCCAATAAGTAACTTTCTGAAGGTCACACAGCTAGTAAGTGCTCCAGCCAATGTTACGACTTAGGTAGTTGTCCGATTCCAGAGCCTGCTTTCTTATTAATGATCACCTGCGCCACCTCTTGAGTAAATTAATAATACTTATTTTTATCTTAAAATGTCAATTCCTAGTATTTTGTTATTCATACGTTTTAAAAATGCTGACTGACTCAAAGAATCTTACTAGACCAATGAGTTAGATTGATTTCTAAGTTAAAAATACTGTGAGGCCGGGAGCGGTGGCTCACACCTGTAATCCCAGCACTTTGGGAGGCCCAGGTGGGCGGATCACCAGGTCAAGAGATTGAGACCATCCTGGCCAACATGGTGAAACCCCATCTCTACCAAAAAATACAAAAATTAGCTGGGCGTGGTGGCGTGCGCCTGTAGTCCCAGCTACTCGGGAGGCTGAGGCAGAAGAATCGGTTGAACCCAAGAGGCGGAGGTTGTAGTGAGCCGAGATCACACCACTGCACTCCAGCCTGGGCAACAGAGTGAGATTCCGTCTCAAAAAAAAAAGTACTGTCTACTTGCTGCAAAAACTTGTTTTTCTACTTATAAAACTTTAAATTTGAAAACTGTTGATTAACTTTTCAGCGTCTGAGGGTTATTTGTTTTAATTTTACTTTAATAGTTTAATACGTAAAATATATTGGCAAAACCTGGTCATGAAGAATCCAACCATGATTACATTATGAGCCCTGTAAGTTACCAATATCAATGTAAGTGTAATTATTGTCATTTTAAAAACACTAGAGTCCCTTTTCTTCTGTATTTGAATGTAACCACTGGTTGGGGAATGTCTATTTTCAGGGACAGAGCAGAATGGGCTGATATAGATCCAGTGCCGCAGAATGATGGCCCCAATCCCGTGGTCCAGATCATTTATAGTGACAAATGTAAGTTTGTTTATATTAGGAAAAGGTCTGTAAGTTAAATATAGTAGCAGAATTGGAATTCACAACTATGTAGCAAGATAGATGACAAATTTCTGTCTAATAAAAATCTGAATGACTTAAGATGAGTTAATTTTGTGTTTTTTTTTGTGTGTGTGTGATTTAGCTTTATGATTAAAAGTTTTATTTTGCCCAAAGACTGGACATATTCTAAATAATAAACGTTACAGTATAATAGATAATAGCTACTATGTGATTGTGGTTTTCTTTTCTTTGCTGGAGACTCCACCGCCAGGGAGATTATGCATGTACCACACAATATAAATGAGTTACTGTTTTTAGAATAAACTTTGGTTGCTGAAACATCAGGATTTAAACATATATTTTGGCAGTGAAGTGTTCGGCTCACTTGGAATACATTTATTGATATTAAAATGAGTGGATTTTTTCTTTGACAAAATATTCTTTTATAATGAATGTGAAAATGTAAATTGAAGGTCATGGAAATGTTAGTTCTTCTAGGAAAGGGAGAATGAATAAAATGGAATGATAGTTTTGTAATTTTATGTATATACATTCCTTTCAGTTAAGGCTTTTCTAAGATCATTCTTTTACAAAAGTATTTTTTTCTGATAATAAAATGACAATAAATGTTTAAAAAAGAATAATGATAGGTTTGCCTTATTAAGTGTGCAGATATATTACTAAACCTAATGATTAAGCGGAAGTAGCAGAGAAATAGATTTGTAAAGACTCTAGAAATAGATCCTCACTCTATGAAAGCTTAATATGTGATAAGAAAGACATTTTATACCTTTATGAAAAGGGTGGATTAATCAAATAATGGTTGGAACAGTTGGCTGTGCACTTAGATAAAAGCAGAATTGTATCCCTATCATTCTTAGGACGGAGAAGGTATTATTAGGCAAAATGTAAGCCTCAGAATCGATTAAGGAGAAGGTCAGAATATATAACTGCACGGAAATGCAAAACTCTCATACTTTGAGAGATAGTATGTGTGAAGAGACAATTCACAAAATAGCAATATCTATGAAAAGATATTAACCTTACTAGTGATCAGAGAAATATAAACCATAACTTATTCAGATTCATAAGTACTTAAAACAGAGATGTTGGGGGAAACTAATATAATATGTTTCCACTGAGGATAAATTAACCTTTGTGCAAGGTATAAAATTAACATTTTGGGCCAGATGTGGTGGCTCACGCCTGTAATCCCAGTACTTTGGGAGGCTGAGGCGGGCAGATCACCTAAGGTTAGGAGTTTGAGACTAGCCTGGCCAACATGGCGAAACCCTGTCTCTACTAAAAATACAAAAATTAGCTGGGCGTGGTGGTGGGCGCCTGTAATCCCAGCTACTCGGGAGGCTGAGGCAGGAGAATCGCTTGAACCTGAGAGGTGGAGGTTGCAATGAGCCAAGATCGCGCCATTGCACTCTAGTCTGGGCGACAAGAGCAAAACTCTGTCTCAAAAAAAAAAAATAATAACGTTGTGAATTCTTACATACACCATGGTTAGAAATCCTAAAGGAAAAGATAAGTTTGACCTGTCGACCGTTTATAGACAAATATATAAATTTAAAACTTACACAGCAGAAGAAACCATGAACAAGTTAAAAAGCAAGCAGCAGTGTGGAAGAAGATATGTCATTTAAACAGGATCCATATTAAAACTGAGACGTTTCTACAACAGGATAAGGAGACAGAGAGTTTAATCAAAAAATGGACAAAGGGTATGAACTGGCAATTCACAGAAAAGAAAATGCCATTGGCCAATAAAATAGGAAGAATTGTTTATCATTAGGAATGACAGGTTAAAATGAGAATTCCATTTTCCACCCATGATTTAAGTGGCAGAAATGAAAACTGTCTTGATATTATATTAGGTATTAAGATACATGAAGAGCTCCATACATTTCATATGGGAGTTTTCAAATGTTTAGCCATTTTGGAAAGCAGTTTGGTATATCTGTTAAAACTGGAAAATGCACTTATCTTGCAACCTAGCAGTGTTGCTTCTAATTTAATATTCTGGGTTCATTCTGGCACATGGCATGAGAAGATATGCACAGGAGGTTAAAAGCACAGACTTTGGAGCCAGACCATCTGGTTCAAATTCTAACTTCACATTTTACTGACTATGTAATCTTGGACAAGTTATTTAACTCCTATGTGCCTCTGTTTCCACCTGTGTAAAATGAGGATTTTGGTAGTAACTATAGATGTAGTAAATTATTTACATAAAATAGTAGAATACTGTCTGGCTCATAGTAAGCACTGTATATGTTAGCTACTATAATTTGCAGCATTTTTTGAAACAGCAAGATATTGGAAGCTATATGTCTATCTTTTGGAGAAATGGATAAAATAAAATGTATCATTGTCATACAGTTGAATACTATATAACCATTAAGAGGATTTAGATCTATTATAACATGAACAGATCTCAGAAACAATGTTGAGTTAAAAAAGTCAAAGTTTTAGAAACTTCGAGCATGACAATATGTTGTTTATAATTTTTTGTTTTTGAGATGGAGTTTCGCTCTTGTTGCCCAGGCTGGAGTGCAATGGTGTGATCTCAGCTCACCGCAACCTCCGCCTCCCAGCTTCAAGCGATTCTCCTGCCTCAGCCGCCCGAGTAGCTGGGATTACAGGCTTGCGACACCACGCCTGGCTAATTTTGCATTTTTAGTAGAGATGGGGTTTCTCCATGTTGGTTAGGCTGGTCTCGAACTCCCGACCTCAGGTGATCCGCCCACCTCGGCCTCCCAGAGTGCTGGGATTACAGGCGTGAGCTACCGCACCTGGTCTGTTGTTTATAATTTTTGAATTAAAAGAATAATGTTGTTTCATTTTACCTTTTACATTGAACCAGATTTTGGTTGTTTACATAAGAACTTGCGGCTTTGGAGCTATCCCAGCCTGATAGCGTCCCAGTTTATTTTATCAATGTGCATATGTGTGTGTTTTATGTGTGTCTGTGTGCGTGTGTAAAATAATGTATTATATATATACATTTGTATACATAGTTAACATGTTATCATTTTATTTGAAATTTGGAAGCTTGATTCTTTTTTTTTTTTTTTTGAGACAGGCTTTCGCTCTTGTTGCACAGCGGCTGGAGTACAATGGCGTGATCTCGGCTCACTGCAACCTGTCTCCCAGGTTCAAGCGATTCTCGTGCCTCAGCCTCCCGAGTAGCTGGGATTACAGGCACGGGTCACCATGCCCAGCTAATTTTTGTATTTTTAGTAGAGATGGGGTTTCACCATGTTGGTCAGGCTGGTCTTGTGCTTCCGACCTCAAGTGATCCGCCCACCTCGGCCTCCCAAGGTGCTGAGATTACAGGCCTGAGTCACTGCTCAAATTCAACTTTTTAAAGATAGTGTTTAGAACTAGGTAACCTTTGTATACCTCAGAATTTTGTGAAGAGGAGTAATTGTTCATACTCGTGTCTGATACTTTCACTTTCAGTATTACAGGCTAAAAGAAAAAAACTGTTTCTCTATAGTCAAAATACTTCGACACCAAATGTTTGGATTTTTCACACCAAGCAATTTTCTGTAGACACCAACTAGTTGCCCTACAATTTAATTCAGTTCTGACATTACCCAGAGTTAGCACAGACCCCACAGGCCAAGGGATCAGTGCTGCAACATCCATCCCACTTCAGATGCCATTGCAAGTAGTGGGTCCCCACATTACCCACATCTAATATTCTACTTGGCTGTAAATGACCCCTTTCTGTTTTTTTCTTTTCAGAGACAGGCTCTCACTGTGTTACCCAGCCTGGTCTCAAACTCTTGGGCTCAAGCAGTCCTTCTGCCTCAGCCTCCCGAGTAGCTGGAAGTACAGGTGCAAACCACCATACTTGGCAGTTCTTTTTTTTTTTTTTTTTTTTTTTTTGAGACAGTGTTGCGCTGTCACCCAGGCTGGGTGCTTGCGATCATGGCTCACTGCAACCTTGACCTCCCGGGCTCAAGTGACCCTCCTACCTCTGCCTCCTGAGTAGCTGTGACTGCAGGCCTGGGTCACTACGCCCGATTAATTTCTATATTTTTTGTAGAGGCGGAGTTTCCCTATGTTGCCCAGGCTGATTTCAAACTGCTGGGTTCAAGTGATCTGCCTGCCTCAGTCTTTTGTTTGTTTTTTTTGTAATCCAATGCTCCCAATAAATATCCTTGAATACTTGCACACATATGGGAGTATATATTTGTGAGAGAACTTTCTAGAGCTGGAATTATTGGGTCAAAGAGTATGTAAATTTTAATGATTTGTTGTAGAAGTATTTGTACTAGTTTACACTATCTTTAATAATGTATGAGTGAAAAATGCAAAGCTCAGAGTGTGATGGGATCTCATTTGCATAAAAATGAAGGATGGAATTAGGCTATTCTTGTAGATGCATAGAATATATTTGGAAGGATACACTAGAATGATTTAATAATGGTTGCTTCTGGGGAGGAGGCTTGGGAATTTAGTGGAATGGAAATCTAGTGTGAACCTTTTTGTACTGTTGAGTTTTCTGCCATTGGGCATATTTTTCAGTTAAAAATCTGATCAAAATAAAATGTCAGAAAAACAGCTATATGAATATATTTGGATATATGCACCCCTAATTTTTCTTTTATACATAAGAAAATTTTCCTTTTATACATAAGGGAGATTTGGAATCTGGCATGAACTCATATGCACACACGTAAGCAGTAAGCATACGGTTCTACATAAATAGTCCATGCTTTTTGTGGCTGAGACACTAGGGCATTTTCAGGGTGGCGGCCACAGCCATTTGACTTTATTTTGCTTGTTGGTATAAATGATACACAGGTCAATAAAATATCTTTATAGGTATAGTGACATTATACATTATAGTGCTAATTTTAAGTAAGATGGTCCTAATGTAGTTGTGTGCTCTATCTCTAGTTAGAGATGTTTATGATTACTTCCGAGCTGTCCTGCAGCGTGATGAAAGAAGTGAACGAGCTTTTAAGCTAACCCGGGATGCTATTGAGTTAAATGCAGCCAATTATACAGTGTGGTAAGTAAAACACATCATCAGTATTCCCTGCTTAAATGTGTTACTTCAAGTAGCTTTTCTTTTTTTAAACTGTACTTTAATTTTTTTAAACTGTACTTTATTTTTTTTGGAGGCGGGTGGAGTTTCGCTCTTGTGCCCAGGCTGGAGTATAATTGGTGCAGTCTCGGCTCACTGCAACCTCTGCCTCCTGTGTTCAAGTGATTCTCCTGCCTCAGCCTTCTGAGTAGCTGGGATTACGGGCACCCACCACCACGCCCGGCTAATTTTTTTGTATTTTTAGTAGAAACAGGGTTTCACCATGTTGGGCAAGCTGGTCTTGAAATCCTGACCTCAGGTGATCCACTCCCCGCGGCCTCCTAAAGTGTTTGGATTACAGGAGTGAGCCACTGCGCCTGGCCTTTAATTTTTATCAAAATAGCAATTTGCGTATGGGTTTAAAAGTCAGAAGCTGCATGAAAAGTAGCAATCTCCAGCCCATTCCCTCCCACTGCCAGTCCCACTCCGCAGAGGTGGTAACTCTTAGCGATTTTTTTCTTGAATTAACCTCCATATTCTAGATAATTTGCTTAACTGATATTATTTTTTCATTTCATTTTATATTATGTTATTTTGTACTTTTATTTTTATTTTTTTGAGATGGAGTCTTGCTTTGTCACCCAGTCTGGAGTGCAGTTGCATGATCGCGGCTCACTGCAACCTCCACCTCCAGGGTTCAACCGATTTTCCTGCCTCAGCCTCCCCAGTAGCTGAGATTACAGGTGCCCGCCACCATGCCTGGCTAATTTTTTATTTTTAGTAGAGATGGGGTTTCACCATGTTGGTCAGGCTGGCCTCGATCTCCTGACCTCGTGATCCGCCCACCTCGGCCTTCCAAAGTGCTGGGATTACAGGCGTGAACTACCGTGCTTGGCTTATTTTTTTCATTTAAAACATTATTCCTTCTGTGAAAGATAGTTCATTCTCCACTACCCTCCCTCCATCACAAATGAGCACTCAATTTATGTTCATGCTGACACACTTTTTTTTTTTTTTGAGACAGTTTCGCTCTTGTTGCCCAGGTTGGAGTGCGATGGTGCAATCTCGGCTCACTGCAGCCTCCGCCTGCCAGATTCAAGTGATTCTCCTGCTTCAGCCTCCCAGGTAGCTGGGATTACAGGTGTGTACCACCACACCCAGCTAATTTTGTATTTTTAGTAGAGACGGGGTTTCATCATGTTGCTCAGGCTGGTCTCGACCTCCTGACCCCGGGTGATCTACCCGTCTCGGCCTCCCAAAGTACTGGGATTATAGGCATGAGCCACTGTGCCCGGCTGCTGACCCACATTTAATAGTATAATTACATTCCCTCTAACAGTGTCATTTTTGTTTTCTTTGTACCAATAGGTAATTTGTCTTCCAGATGCTCTGATATATGTGAAGTATCATTTTTCTATTGAAGACAGGTCATCCTTCAGTTTCATTTTTCACTTCACCAATTGGATGCTGCATACCTGGTTTTCAGCTCATTCATTGTGTTAGATCCCCTGTGTCCTAGATCCCATACCTTTCTCTTTCTTGATTTACTTTCTCATTTTATAGAGCACATCATTGAGTAGAAAGATGGAAAATAATTTTTGAGATTTATACAATTAAAAATCATTAGTCTCCCTTCAACTTCAGTAATAAAATTCTAGATTGGAAATTATTTTACCTCAGAATTTTAAAACTCTTTTTCTGTTTCTCTTAGCTTCTTTTCAGGTTGAGAAGATTTCCATTCCTTTGTTTAAAACTTTTCTTTTTCTCTTTATGTTCTGGGGATTTTTCTGTGTTCTTCTGATAATTTCTTCTCTTTCCTCTGTTTTCTTCTTCTGGAATGCCTTTTAGTTGTATGTTGTATCGCCTCAATTTTTCTTATTTTCATTTGTTTATTTTTTTGTTTACTTTTGAGATAATTTCATCAATTTTATTTTCTGACTCTTGTATGGATTTTTAAAGATTTCTGCATTCATTTTTAATTTGGGGGAGCTGTTTTTTGTTCTCTGAATATGCTTTTTTTTTTTTTTTTGAGACAGAGTCTTGCTCAGTTGCCCCGGCTGAAGTGCGGTGGCTCGATCTCTGCTCACTGCAAGCTCCGCCTCCTGGGTTCACGCCATTCTCCTGCCCCAGCCTCCCGAGTAGCTGGGACTACAGGCACCCGCCACCACTCCCGGCTAATTTTTTTGTATTTTTTTAGTAGAGACGGGGTTTCACCGTGTTAGCCAGGATGGTCTCGATCTCCTGACCTCGTGATCCACCCGCCTCGGCCTCCCAAAGTGCTGGAATTACAGGCATGAGCCACTGCGCCCGGCCTGAATATTCTTTTTTAAATAGCATCGTGTGTGTGTGTTTGTGTGTGTGTATGTGTGTGTGTGTGTTTAATTTCATGGATGTGAGATCTTTTCATCTCTTTTGTTCTCTTTCATATAAATATTTTTCTCAAATGGTTGGTAATTCTTGACTTTCTCTTTATGTGTATAAGAGAGACAGGAAAAATCCTGATTGGAAGCCCTGTATGTGGCAGGATTTATCAGCTGGAGGGCTTCACTGTGAAGTTACTGAGTGGGGATGTGGCTGTGTTGTAGTGAAATCTCAGTTGTCAGTATTTAAGTCTTTTTTCTTGGACAGTGTGTCTCTCAGAGAGGATTAAGTAGTTTATTGCCTAAGGAGTGTACATTTAACTGCCACAGTTCTGGGGTGTTAGGCAGGGGAAGATGGTAGGAGAGTCTCACTGTTTAGGATATCAACTTTTTGCTTTTTGCAGATCTTATCCTGTTGTAGTTTGAAATAGAAACGTTTTTTTTCTAAGTTTGTATATCAACATTTTAAATGTCCTGTTTCCACCCTTTAACTCACCCTGTCTTCCAGTGTGCCTTGTAACCCATTCTGCTTCAGATTTTTCCAGAGAATAAAGCCACTTGTCTCCTGCCCAAGACAGGATGTCACTTCTGCTCAGGGTAGTGGGAACGGTCTTGGCCGCCAAGGACTCTTTCTATAGACTTTCCACTGCTTTTAGTCCCACCTTTGACCCCCAGTTTTGGAAATATGTCATACGTCTGATTTCTGGAATTTTCTTAAAGTCTTATTCTGTGTTTTAGTTAAATCTTGTCTATCTGCTCACACTTCCCATAATGTTGTTGACCTCTTCCAGTTGCCGTGGTATCTTTGCCCCTGATTCTCGTTCTTGTGGGTTTATTCCTTTGTTGTCATTTTAGTGGGGTTTTATTAGGGAGTGAGAATAAACTTGTTTACTTAATCTCCCCTGTTTAACTGGAATTCTCAGTGTGTTTCATCATTTTTGGAACTTACAATACACTTAAAGATTTCCTGTGAGTTTATTGCTGTTTTGAAAGAAGCAGTATACCTGGAATCCTTACCCATAAAAGCCAAGGGCTTATATTTACATGCTCTGGGAAGTCTACTTTTTTTTTTTTTTGGAATAATGAGAGAAATACTGTTGTCTCTCCTATTTAGCATTTTATTTTATTCTATTTTATTTTTATTAATTTTTTTGAGATGGAGTCTCACGCTGTCGCCCAGGCGGAGTACAGTGACGTGATCTTGGCTCACTGCAACCTCTGTCACCGGGGTTCAAGTGATTCTCATGCTGCAGTGTTGCGAATAGCTGGAATTACAGGTGTCTGCCACCACACCCAGCTAATTTTTGTATTTTTGTTTGTTTGTTTTTTGAGACGGAGTCTTGCTCTGTCGCCCAGACTGGAGTACAGTGGCGCAGTCATGGCTCACTACAACTTCTGACTTCCGGGTTCAAGCGAGTCTCTTGCCTCAGTCTCCCGAGTAGCTGGGACTACAGGCGCATGCCACCATGCCCAGCTATTTTTATTTTTAGTAGAGATGGTGTTTCACCATGTTAGCCAGGTCTCAAACTCCTGACCTCGTGATCCGCCCACCTCGGCCTCCCAAAGTGCTGGGATTACAGGCTAATTTTTGTATTTTTAGTAGAGATGGGGTTTTGCCATGTTGGCCAGGCTGGTCTCAAACTCCTGACCTCAAGTGATCTGCCTGCCTCGGCCTCCCAAAGTTAGCAGTTCATTTTAAAAGCTAATAAAATTAGGTCCTGGAACGTCCCTTACTATATATCGAGTTGGAAATTTTTGAAATTTTGAAGTAAAACTAGACCAGACCTAACGACGTCTTTAGGAAAATTTTTTCTGGTGGTGGTGGTTAAACTCCACCTATGGGGAAATCAAAGACAAACTTGTTTCATTTACAAGTAGCATTTTTGTGGTTGTTCTAAAAGTAAATATTTTGTTAATGTTTATAATAGAATTAATTTATTATATGGATAATGTATCTACACGAACAACGTGTACTGTATAGGGAAAGAGATGTCTTTGATTCTCATATTATAGAACATCGGTGACCAGAGTAGTACCTGAAAATAATTTTAGTTGGTTGGCTGTCATTACTTAAGAATCAGAAATTTACTTTTCTTCTATCTCATACTTGTTACCTTTCACTATTTTTTTCTTTTTGAGATGGGAGTTTTGCTCTTGTTGCCCAGTCTGGAGTGCAATGGCGTGATCTTGGCTCGCTGCAGCCTCTGCCTCCTCGGTTCAAGTGATTCTCCTGCCTCAGCCTCCCAGGTAGCTGGGATTACAGGCATGCGCCACCTCGCCCAGCTAATTTTGCATTTTTAGTAGAGATGGGGTTTCTCCATGTTGATTAGGCTGGTCTCAAACTCCTGACCTCAGGTGACCCACCTGCCTCAGCCTCTCAAAGTGCTGGGGTTACAGGCGTGAGCCACTGTGCCCGGCCACCTTTCGCTGTTTTTACTAAAAGTGCTTCATTTCTTCCAGTCACCAGATAGTCGTATGAATTTGGATGCTCACGAGCACTTAAATTGTTAAATTATGCAGAGTACCTATGTATAATTTTTTTTTTGGGTGGGGGTGGATGGAGTCTCCCTCTGTTGCCCAGGCTAGTGTGCAGTGGCACGATCTTGGCTCGTTGCAACCTCTGCCTCCTGGGTTCAAGCGATTCTTCTGCCTCAGCCTCCCCGAGCAGCTGGGGCTACAGGTGTGCACCACCATGCCCAACTAATTTTTTTTGTATTTTTAGTAGAGACGAGGTTTCACCACGTTGGCAAGGCTGCTCTCAAACTCTTGACCTCATGTGACTCGCACACCTCGGCTTCCCAAAGTGCTGGGATTACAGGCATGAGCCACCGTGCTTGGCCTATAATTGTTAAATTATACAGATTACCTGCCAAAAATTTGTCTAACTGTATTGCTGACTTGTAGCTGTATTTGATATTGTTATTAGGGAACTTCTGTGGAATAATGCGACTTTGGATGTTTTATGTTTGCCCTAGGCATTTCCGGAGAGTTCTTTTAAAGTCACTTCAGAAGGATCTACATGAGGAAATGAACTACATCACTGCAATAATTGAGGAGCAGCCCAAAAACTATCAAGTTTGGTAAGTTTGGAGTCTAGCTCCGTCTCCCAGGCTGGAGTGCAGTGGCGTGATCTTGGCTCACTGCAGCCTCTGCCTCCCGGGTTCAAGCAATTCTCCAGCTTCAGCCTCCTGGGTAGCTGGGATTACAGGCGCACGCCACCACACCTGGCTAATTTTGTATTTTTAGTAGAGACGGGGTTTTGCCATGTTGGCCAGGCTGGTCTCGAACTTCTGACCTCAGGTGATCCGCCCTCCTCAGCCTCCCAAAGTGCTGGGATTACAGGTGTGAGCCATTGCGCCTGGCCTAGAATTTTATTTAAAAACTACCACTGTAGCCAGGTGCAGTGGCTTCTGCTTGTAATCCCAGCAGTTTGGGATGCTGAGGCGAGCAGATCACTTGAGTTCAGGAGTTTGAGACCAGCCTGGCCAACAATGGTGAATCCCCGTCTCTACTAAAAATATGGAAATTAGCCGGATGTGGTGGCATGCCTGTAATCCCAGCTACTCAGGAGGCTGTCAGGATAATCACTTGAACCTGGGAGGTGGAGGTTTCAGTGAGCTGAGATTGCACCACTGCACTCCAGCCTGGAGACCGAGTGAGACTCTGTCTCAAAAAAAATTAAAAAAAAAAAAAATTAAAAAACTAAAAACTTTACCATTGTAGCCTGTTGATTACAAGATTGTTGTATTTCTAAGAAATTACATTATAAAATAATTGGTTTAATGAGAAAAGAGATTAAATGGAGAGTTGCAGACCCTCACTAAAGTTATTTACCCTGTGGAATTAAGGTGCTTTTATGTAAAAATCTGTAGCTATAAAATTCTGACATCACAGGCATTAGTATTTGATTACATCGAGTTTTTGCTAAAGAGAAATTGCTTTTCTTTTCTGGATACTGCAGACACTGTCATTAGTACTTCATCACCCACTGTTAAGTAAAACACAAAACCACTCAAAGTAGCTGCTGTGGAAAGCCCAGCAGTTTTTAAATTGTTGTACATTTCTAATTGTCCACTCTGTTCGTTTTATAACCAATGTAGTACAGGCGATGCAAATTCGTTATCCCAGGTAACCTAATCACTTTTATTAACTTCTAACTGAAAACTTATGCTGTAACATAAAGCCGTGTAACTCCTTAAATTGGAGAACATCAGCATGAACTTCTTCTTCCTCAGTTTGATATCCTGGACGATTTGATTCTTAGCTTTTCTAAATTACTGAACTCACCAACAACCTGGAAAAATAAAATGCAGCTAGTGTTCACTGACTTGGAAGATTTCTAAAATAAATTTGGAAACCTTCTGTCTAGGCTTTTGTTTTTGTTAGTATCTTGTCTTGATCTGTAAGACGAATTTTTTAATTTTCCAGGCATGTAGAATAGGTCATTCATTAAGCATTAAATCCTTCCTTTTTTCCTATTGTTCTGCTCACTTTTAGTTGAATGTTATACTCTAATAGATTTTTTAAAGGTCTGTTTTATTGAGATATAGTTCACTTACCATACAATTCCCCCATTCAAAGTATATAATTCAGTGTTTTTTAGTATGTATACAGATCTGTACAACCATATCACCATAGTGAATTTTAGAACATTTTGACTAATAGATTTCTATAAATACTTCAGCCAAAGAAAATTATAAAATGGAACCCAATATAAAATCCTTAAGTATTTTCCTAGCGCAGGAACTCCTGGCCGGGCGCGGTGGCTCACGTCTGTAATCCCAGCACTTTAGGAGGTTGAGGCGGGCAGATCACCTGAGGGCAGGAGTTTGAGACCCGCCTGGCAAACATGGTGAAACCCTGTCTCTACTTAAAATCCAAAAAATTAGCCGGGCGTGGTGGCAGGCGCCTGTAATTCCAGCTACTCGGGAGGCTGAGGCACAAGAATTGCCTGAACCTGGGAGGCGGAGGTTGCAGTGAGCTGAGATTGCGCCATTGCACTCCAGCCTGGGGGACAAGAGCGAGACTTCGTCTCAAAAAAAAAAAAAAGAAAATTCCTCTGTTGACAACTTGCAGCTTGTCATAGCTACTTGCCAGTGTAGCAGTAAATTCAGTTCTGCCTACTAATTTGTAGAATGAGAAGCTGCTTGTTTGGTGACACTTTGCACTTAGGGAAAATTGACAGGCGTGTGTTAAGTAGAGGAACTTATATATTTGATAAAATAATAGCACATTTTCTCTTGTCTCTCATTATACAATCTAGTAATGTTTCTTAATTTTTTGACACAGTTTCATGGTTGTTGAAAGATACTACCAGATGTAGTTTGAGATAAACTATCTGAATTTTTTTTCTATTTTTTTTTGTGTTACCTTTTCTCTACAGTAGAGTGTTGAGAATTAGAGATGAGTTTTTGTTTGTTGTGTGTCCTTTCATGTCACCTTTATAACATGTGCAACTGATATTTTAGTTCATGGGTAAATTAACAAAAAACTTCTCTCCCTTCTTTGGGCTTTAGGCATCATAGGCGAGTATTAGTGGAATGGCTAAGAGATCCATCTCAGGAGCTTGAATTTATTGCTGATATTCTTAATCAGGATGCAAAGAATTATCATGCCTGGCAGCATCGACAATGGGTTATTCAGGTATTGCCTTTCTTGTAGTGTTTTTCAGATTTTTTTTTAACTGAACTAAATAAAATTACTCTCAAAGTCTGTTTCTAAACCAAAACGCACACATATGTAGATCATCGCACACAATGTATAACTAAAAATTATTGGCCATGTGTGGTAGCTCATGTCTGTGATCCCAGTACTTTGGGAGGCCAAGGCAGGAGGATTGAGTGAGGCCAGGAGTTTGAGATCAGCCTGGGCAACAAAGTGAGACCCCATCTCTCCAAAAAATACAAAAATTAGCCATGCATGGTGGCGTACACCTGTAGTCCCAGTTGCTTGGGAGGCTGAGGCAGGAGGATTGCTTGAGCCCGAGAATTTGAGGTTGCAGTGAGCTATGATTACACCAGTGCACTCTACCCTGGGCAACAGAGTGAGACCCCATCTATTTAAAAAAAAAAAAAAAAGAAAGAATTATTAACATACTTAAAACCGGACATCCTTCATGTTAGCTAACCTTTATAATATCTTTGGATGTAGTAAATTTTTAGTATTTTTTAGATTGAATTTGTATTATATTTGCTAGCAAACTGAGTATAAAAAGTAGCATATTTTTACTACAGATGTATTATTTTAACTAACAAAGGCATATTATACATTTTTTTTTCATATATAAACTTTGGAATAGGATTTTACAGTAACTTAAGTTTTTTATTTCTACCTATGTTTCAAAGTTTTATGCTAAATTCTGAATAGCATAGTTGTAACTCCCACTCTGGGTATTTTATTTATTTTAAACAGTTCTAGTATTGTTTCCTGTGAATTTTTTCCAGGGATTGCTACTTTCTGCACTATTCATTAGGCCAAGAGCATTTCACCAAATATTTAAAACTTAAAAATTTTTAAACTTTTCCAAATTTGATTAAAAGGATAACATATTCTAAAGGTATTCAATATTTTTACTTATCTCTGAAAAACGTAATCACATAAAAGCATACATTTTACACATACAGCTCTCTCCATCTACCACAATAGATTAAGACATAGAACATAACCAGTATTTTTGAAAAGCCCCCTTAACTGGCGTGCTTCTTACTGAAATTATCATAAAAGGTTCCTATGAGAAAGGATTCCAGAATATCCCTTGATTGTGTTGTAGCTTATGCATTTCTATTTATTTTATACATTATTTAGTTCATGTGAGTTACTTACCTGGCAGGGAAGATATGATCACCAAGGTGCCTTTCACATTCATTGCACTCCAGATGTGCTGACCCCTGCAATTTCCCCAAATGGGGGAAGCTCAGCTGCATAATTTGTGATGGGGGACTGTGTGGCACTTTCCTCTGGTCTTCATGGTTTAAGAACAGGCTTTCTCTTTATTTTTATTAAAAAAAAAAAATTTTATGTGAGTCAGTGGTTCTCAAGCAGCAGTCATTGTGTCCCCTAGGGGACATTTTTGGTTGTCAGAACTTGGGGCATGTTGCTATTGCCATCTGTTGGGTAGAGGGCCAGGATGCTGCTAAACATCCCAAAATGCACAGGACGTCCCCCACAACAAAGAATTATCTAGCCCATACTTTCAGTAGTGTCAAAGCCAAGGAACTGTGGTCTGTTTCTATATGGAAAGCTATTTTATTAATATTTCAGTTATTTTCAATGAGGATTTAATGAATTCAGCATACTCTTTGATGACCTAAAATGGGACTATGAGATCTCTAAAAAATATTTCGTGACATATATATTAAAAACGTGGTAAAATTTTAGTTTTAAACATGAATTATAAACATTCATGGCCTGTATGTCATTGGCATTGACTGTACTAGAGCTTCTTAAATGAAGGAGTGGAGGACCCTTCTTTGTCCCCAACCAATCACAGATTGGATGTATTTTACTGTATTTCATGTATATCTCATTTATGTAAAATACACTAAAAATCAATTACTTTAAAAATGAGGCTGGGTACAGTGGCTCACGCCTGTAATCCCAACACTTTGGGAGGCCCAGGCAAGTGGATCCCGTGAGGCCAGGAGTTCAAGACTAGCCTGGCAACATGGCAAAACCCCGTCTCTACAAAAAATACAAAAAAATTAGATGAGCCTAGTGGCGCATGCTTGTGTTCGCAGCTACTCAGGAGGCTGAGGCAGGAGAATCACTTGAGCCCAAGAGGTGGAGGCTATGTTGAGCTATGCTCACACCACTACACTCCAGCCTGGGCAACAAAATGAGACTCTGTCTCAATTAAAAGAAAAAAAATTAAAAGTGAAATACAGACACACACACACACACTACTACTCACCAGTCAAAAGAAATGAATGATCCATACCGGCAACAAGTTGGATGGATCTCAAGGGTATGATCCTTAGTGGAAGGGGAAGTCTCAGGTTTCATACTGTATGGCTCCATTGAGATAATATCCTTGAAACAGCAAAATTACAGATGTAGAGAACAGATCAGAGGTTGCCAGGGTGAGGGAAAAGGGGGTACAGCTATAAAGGGGTAGCATGAGGTAGTTTCTGTGTGCTGAGGGAATAGTTCTCCATCTTGATTGTGGTAGTTATACTATACATGGGATAAAATTGTGTAGAATTATATTCTACCCCCACTTCTCCACCTGTACCACATACGCACAAGTGAGTACATGTAAGATCTGAATAAGGTGAGCGGTTCCATTAACAATAATGTACAGATGTCATTTTCTGGTTTTGGGATTGCACTTTGGTAAGATGTTTACCATTTGGGGAATCTAAGTGAAGGGTACACAGGGCACTGTGTTATTTTTATAACTTCCATGAGTCTGAAAACAAACAGAAACATATGTATAGAAAACACTACTCCTTGTTTTTCATTATTAGACTCAGCAGACATTAAATTGTTACATTGATACAAAAGGTTGTAGGTGTTTACTGTCTTTCTATCCTTAGCATGCTGGAGACTGAGAACAGTGGGAGGACACCAATCAGTGCCCACATTAGGCACTAGTTCCTGAACTCCACTAGGAACTTTCACAAAAATGTTACTTTCCTAATGCGTTTATTTTTATGATCATCTATAAAATCGGGGACTATCATAGGAGATTCTTACTTTTTTGCTGTTACCAAATAAGAAAACTCCATTATCTTTTTTATAATGTCCCCTACTTTCAAAGTATTTATAAGTTTTTTATCATTCTCCTCTTTTAAATTATCTTTATTGGTTCTCTTCCTCCATGATTTTTTTTTATTAAGAGAGCTTTATAATATAAAAAATTTATATTGGCTGGGTGTGGTGGCTCATGCCTGTAATCCCAGCACTTTGGGAGGCTGAGGTGGGCAGATTACGTGAGTTCAGGAGTTCAAGACCAGCCTGGCCAACATGGTAAAACCCAGTCTCTACAAAAACTGTAAAAATTAGCCGGTTATGTTGGCGCACACCTGTAGTCCCAGCTACTTGAGGGGCTGAGGGAAGAATATCGCTTGAGCCCAGGAGATGGAGGTTACAGCGAGCTGAGACTATGCCACTGCACTGCAGCCTGGGCGACCAAGTGAGACGCTGTCTCAATAAAAATAATATAAATTTATATCTTTGTCCATTGTGTATATTTCTTTTCTTTTTGTTTTTCTTTTTTTTGAGACAGGGTCTGTTTCTGTCGCCCAGAGTGCAGTGGTGCAATCATAGCTCACTGCAGCCTTAAACTCCTGGGCTCAAGTGATCCTCTTCAGCCTCCTGAGTAGCTGGGATTCTAGGCATGTGCCACCATGCCCGACTAATTTTTTTATTTTTATTGTTTTTATTTTTTGGAGACAGAGCCTTGCTGTGTCCCCCAGGCTGGAGTCAATGGCACGATCTCAGCTCACTGCAACCTCCACCTCCCGGGTTCAAGCGATTCTCTTGCCCCAGCCTCCCAAGTAGCCGGGATTACAGGCGCCTGTCACCACGCCCGGCTAATTTTTGTATTTTTAGTAGAGACGGGGTTTAGCCATGTTGGCCAGGTTGGTCTCGAACTCCTGGCCTCAGGTGATCCACCCACCTTAACCTCTCGAAGTGCTGGGATTACAAACTTGAGCCACCGCGCCCGGACTGTCTTTATTATTTTTCCAGACAAGATCTTGTTGTGTTGCCTCAGCTGGTCTCGAACTCCTGGCCTCAAGTGACCTTTCTGCCTCAGCCTCCTGAAGCAGTGGGATTGCCCATGAGAACCACCACTCCTGACCATGTATGCTTCTCTCCATGTATTTTAATGTAATTTTATCATATATGTGCACTTCTGAATGCTATCCTTTTACTTAATTTTCATTTTTGAATGCTGCCCTTTTACTTTGATATATTAATATCGGCCGGGTGTGGTGGCTTACGCCTGTAATCCCAGCACTTTAGAAGGCCGAGGTGGGCGGATCACCTGAGGTTGGGAGTTCAAGACCAGCCTGACCAACATGGAGAAACCCCATCTCTACTAAAAATACAAAATTAGCCAGGTGTGGTGGTGCATGCTTGTAATCCCAGCTACTTGGGAGGCTGAGGCAGGAGAATTGCTTGAACCCAGGAAGTGGAGGTTGCAGTGAGCCGAGATCATGCCATTGCACTCCAGCCTGGGCAACAAGAGTGAAACTCCGCCTCAAAAAAAAAAAAAAAAAAAGATATATTCATATCAAGTCACATCAAATTTATATCTATACTGTGGTCACTCATTCTCTTACTAGTGAGTTTGGGGGTTTTTTCCCTCAAAATTCTCTTGGATGTCTTTTTTCTGCTTTCTGTATGTGTCTTTGCAGGCTCTATCATCAATTTCATACTTGTATCCCCCCTCTATTTCCTTTACTTGCAGCTATCACTACCTTCTGAATTTGTGATAAATCCTGTGTCCTCAGTTCTACCTTCTTTGTTGTAGTTTTATTTATTTTTTTTGTTCATAAATAATGGGACATTTCTAATGGATGATTTTTCTAAATTTTTCCTTTAGGAATTTAAACTTTGGGACAATGAGCTGCAGTATGTGGACCAACTTCTCAAAGAGGATGTGAGAAATAACTCTGTCTGGAACCAAAGATACTTCGTCATTTCTAACACCACTGGCTACAATGATCGTGCTGTGGAGAGAGAAGTCCAGTTAGTAATCTCCTTCACTTGCTCATTCATTACAAACATGTTTGCATGCCTACCATGTCTCAGGCACTGGGGATACAGCAGATCAAGATCCTACCCCATGGAACTAAAAGAGGACAGAGTACTGAGTGGAACATATGATGTTAGATTTACAAATAATGTAGCATACTTCTACTTCATTGTATTTTAAGTTTCTTGAAATATTGCTACTAGAGATTGGAAAGAAATCTTAATGTTATAGGGTATTGTCTAAGAAGCTTTATTTTAAAACCATCTCATTAAATTCTGTTGCATTTTAGATAATCGTCCCCAGATGCCATGTTACCCTAGTGCAGGGTTTGGGGCTGGATAAGTTTTTGTTGTAGGGGGCTATCCTGTGTTTTGTAGGGTATTTAGCAGCATCCTGGCCTTAAAATAAAAATGTTTTCAGACATTGCCAAATGTCCCCCGAGCAGTAAAGTCACCCCCAAGTTGAGAACCGCTCTATACAAAGAGCTGTTATTAGAGCTAGAAATTTCTGAATTGGCATCAATTTCTATATTGTATCCATAAACATTAGTAGCCACGATTTTTGTGACCTTATTTGTCCATTGTGTCTGAGTGTCTGTGTCACAATTTGAACAGGCTTGTTTTCAGAGCCTGGTGAGATGGGAGTCATAATTTTAGTGTAAACGTGTTTGAACAACTGTTGAGTGGAGCTGATTTGTATGGTGCATCTCCTTTCTTCCAAGCTCTTGATTTTGCCTGGATCGAGGCAGCTTGCTCTTCTTTTGTCTGCTCTATACAGAATTCTGGTGACTTGAAATTTATAAAAGGCTTTAATCCATGTCTCACCTTAACACTCTGCTCTGGGCTTTTGTCTGGAGCGTGCACTACCCCTCAAGCACACTTTATGCTTTTTTTCTAGTGCTCTCCTATATAAAGCTGTACAGGCATACCTGGTTTTTTGAGCCTTGTAGATATTATGTGTTTTTTTTTGTTTTTTGTTTTTTAACAAGTTGAAGGTTTGTGGCAATCTTGAGTTGAGCATGTCTTCAGGGCCATTCTTTCTAACAGCATGTGCTCACTTGTGTCTCCGTGTCACATTTTGGTACTCCTCAGTATTTCACATTTTTTCATAATCATTATATCTGTTCCAGTGATTTGTGATCAGTCATCTTTGATCAGTCATCTATTGTAATTGTTTGGGGGTGCCACTAACTGCACCCATATAAAACAGAGAATATCACTGTTGCATGTGTTCCACCATCTCTCTCCCTCACCTCAGGCCTCACTATTCCCTGAGACACAACAATATTGACATTAAGCCAATTAACCCTACAGTGTCCTCTGAGTGTTCAAGTGAAAGGAAGAGTCACAGCCTCTCACTTTAAATCAAAAGCCAGAAGTGATTAAGCTTAGTGAGGAACGCATGTCAAAAGCTGAGATAGGTCCAAAGCTAGGCCTCTTGCACCAAACACCAAACTCATAAGAAAGAGTTCTTGAAGGAAATTAAAAGTGCTGCTCCAGTGAACACCTGGACAAAACAGCATTATTGCTGATATGGAGAAAGTTTGAGTGGCCTGGATAAAAGATAAGACCAGCCACAACATTCCCTTAAGCCAAAGCCTAATCCAGAGGAAGCCCTAATTCTCTTTAATTTGATGAAGGCTGAGAGAAGTGAGGAAGCTGCAGAAGAAAACTTGGATGCTAGCAGAGGTTGGTTCATGAGGTATAAGAAAGAAGCTATCTCCATAGCATGGAAGTGCAAGGTGAAGCAGCAAGTGCTGCTGGAGAAGCTGCAGTGAGTTTTCCAGAAGATCCAGCTCAGATCACTGATGAAGGTGGCTGCATGTAAACAGAAGATTTTCAGTATAGATGAAACAGCCTTCTATTGGAAGAAGATGCCATCTAGGACTTTTCATAGCCAGAGAGAAGGCACTGCTTCAAAGCTTGACACAGCTGGCTGAATCTTGTTAGGGCCTAATGCAGCTGGTGACTTGAAGTTGAAACCAGTGTTCAATGATGATTCTGGAAATCTTAGGGCCCTTAAGAATTATGCTGAATCTCCTCTGCCTGTGCTCTATAAATGGAACAACAAAGCCTGGATGACAGCACGTCTGTTTACAGCATGGTTTACTGAATATTTTAAGCCCTCTTTGAGGTCTGTTGTTCAGAAAAATTTCTTTGAAAATATGATTGTTCATGGACAATGGACCTGGTCACCCAAGAGCTCTAATGGAGATGTGCAAGGAGATGCTATTTTCATGCCTGCGAACACAGCATCCATTCTGCAGCCCATGGATAAAGGAGTCATTTTGATTTTAAAGTGTTACTATTTAAGAAATAAATTTTGTAAAGCTATGAGCTGCCATAGTGATTCCTCCAGTGAATCTGCAGAGTCGATTGAAAACCTTCTGGGAAGAATTTACCATTCTAGATGCTATTAGGAATATTCGTGATTCATAGGAGGAGGTCAAAATGCCAACATTAACAGGAGTTTGGAAGAAATTGATTCCAGCCCTCATGAATGACTTTGAGGGGTTCAAGACTTTAGAGGAAGAAGGAACTGCTACTGTGGTGGAAACAGCAAGGAAACTAGAATTAGAAGTGGAGCCTGAAGATGTGACCGAACTGCTGCATCAAGACAATACTTGATCAGATGAGGAGTCGCTTCTTATGGATGAGCAAAAGAAGTGGTTTCTCAAGATGGAATCTAATCCTGGTAACGACGTTGTGAAATGACATTGTTGAAATGACAACAAAGGATTTTAAATATCGTAAATATTACCTAAACTTAGTTGATAAAGCAGCAGGATATATGAGAGGATTGACTCCAGTTTTGAAAAGTTTTACTGCGAGTAAAATGCTATCAGACAGCATCACATGCTACAGAGAAATCTTTTATTGTTGTCTTATTTTAAGAAATTGCCACAGCCATCTCATCCTTCAGCACCCAGCACCCTACCCTGATCAGTCAGCAGCCATCAACATGGAGGCCAGACCCTCCACCAGCAGAAAGATTACGACTTGCTGAAGGCTCAGATGATCATTAGCATTTTTTAGCAATAAAGTATTTTTTAATTGAGGTATGTACATTGTTTTTTTAGATATGATGCTATTGCATACTGGACTACAATATAGTGTAAACATAATTTATATGTGCTGGGAAATAGAAAAGTCGTGTGACTTGCTTAATTGTGATAAAATTGCTTTATTGAACCTTCGGTATCTGCAAGGTATTCCTGTACTGTTCAATATGGTAGCTACTAGCCACATAACGGCTATTTAAGTTTCAATCAGTATGATTATAAAAAATTAAAAATACAATTCTTTCATTGCATATGTCCTATTTCGGGCATTCAGTACCCACATGTGGCTAGTGACTACCATATTGGACAGCACATACAAAACATTTCCATCATCACTGGCAGTTTTATTGAACATTATTGGTCTAAAGATTAACAGTAGTTAGCGGTAACAAAGTATTTTAAAAATTGAATATGAAGAGTTTTCAAAATGCAAACGTTTAGCCTTTTCAGAGGCAGATCACTGGCTTCCTGTTGCCAAATAGAAACAGAAATAATTACCCAAGAATCTAAAAGAGCTTCCTATACTTAGGATTTATTTTCCTTTTAAGATGGGTAAAAGAAGTATTTAAAATGTGAAGAGTAGCTGTAGGTATCTAGAATTTACAGTTTGTTAAATTTTTTTTTTAACTCTAAGCATACACAGATAGATGTACATAATTATTTTTGTCATCTTTTTCCTTTTGTTATAAAAGTAATGCAGTGTAGTTATGGGGGGAAATTGCACTAAATTCTATAAAGTAAAAAGTCAACGTCTTTTACTGTTCTTCATCCCACATCCCATTTTCCAGAGTGAGCTATAATTGGGTGAATTTTTCCAAACTTTATAAATACACTTGCAAACATTTATACACAGCAACCTCGATATAATGTTAAAGGCATTGCCTTTTCAGTTAATGTGTCATGGCCCTTTTTCTAGACTATGAGTGCATAGTCTTCTAGTACTACCAATAACAGCATTTATCAGGCATTTACTATATGCCACTAATTCTAACAGCTCTCTGAGACACTTCATGAAGAACTCGAGGTTCCAGGTAATTCTGTAATTTGCCCAAGAGCACATAATTTATGGGACCAGGATTTGAAGCGAGGCAGCCTGACCTCAAAGTTCATTGGTCTTTTTGTTTGTTTGTTTTCCTGAGAGACAGGGTTTCACTCTGTCATGCAGGCTGGAGTGCAGTGACAGATCATAGCTCATTGCTGCCTTGAGCTCCTGGGCTCAAGGAATCCTCCCACCTCAGCCTCTGAGTAGCTGGGACTACAGGCATGTGTCACCGCACCCAGCTAATTGTTAAAATTTTTTGTAGAGATGAGGTCTCACTATGTTGCCCAGACTGGTCTTGATCTCCTGGCCTCAAGCAGTTTTCCTGCTTTGATCTCTGAAAGCGCTGGGATTACAGATGTGAGCCACCATGCCCAGCTAAAGTTCATGTTTTAATCATAAAAATAGGTAATTCTTTAGTACACATGTATGTAAATAAAAATTTAGATATTGCCAAAATGAAATTAAGAATCTTAAACAAGGACCAGCTAAGACCTGCAGGGACATGGTTTCGCAAATAATTAGAAACATTAAGTCATGTAAAAGTAGTTGGAAAAATATTTTTATAATGTTGAATGAGTTTATTATTACTCTGTGAAAAAAACAAAAATTATAGTAACAGCACTGCAGCAGAACCAAGACTACCAGGCTTTAGTCAGTGACTTACTCATCTGAGCAATTATGTGGTAAAGCAAGTTCTGTGGCTTCCTTGGGATTTGTGATAATTGAGTCTGAATTATATTTAATCTGTTTAAGGGGAAGATAAAGGTATAGAGCACCCATTTTGACAGGGAATCACATCACAGTTTACTAGTCATCTTGTTTTGAAATATAAGAAATACATTCTTGTGTTGATTTTTCATTTTTATTATTTGCTTATATAATTTCCATGCCATTTTTTAATGATAGCTAAAGATTATGTAAATTCTCCTATTTCAGTGACTAAGGATTTGTTGGGACGTAAGTAGAGCTTAGACTGTTTTCCCAAGGTTGCTATACCAATAAATGGAAAGTCTCCTTCTTTTAGCTGATGTTTCCTTCAAAAGGAAAATCTTGCATATTATTTAAAGGAAATATTTTATGTTACTTTTTTTCCTATTGTGAATTGAAGCTTTTAGATTAGTTTTGTGTCCTTCCCTAGAACTGAATTGACAGCTGCAGCCTTAAGGGATTCTCTGATTTAAATATGACCTAGAGAGGTGCCACAGTGCACTAAGATACGCTGACACAAGTGAAAGTGTGTTTCCAAAGCTGTGCCACAATCTTAGTAAAACTGTGTTTCGGCCAGGCGCGGTGGCTCACGCCTGTAATCCCAGCACTTTGGGAGGCTGAGGCAGGCGGATCACAAGGTCAGGAGTTCAAAACCAGTCTGGCCAATATGGTGAAACCCCGTCTGTACTAAAAATACAAAAATTAGCTGGGTGTGGTGGTGGGCACCTGTAGTCCCAGCTACTCGGGAGGCTGAGGCAGGAGTATGACTTGAAACTGGGAGGCAGAGGTTGCAGTGAGCTGAGATTGTGCCACTGCATTCCAGCCTGGGTGACACAGCAAGACTCCGTTTAAAAAAAAAAAAAAAAAAAACTGTGTCTCATCATTGCACTGTTCTTTTAAAATTGTATATATATTTTTTTCTTGCAGATACACTCTGGAAATGATCAAACTAGTACCACATAATGAAAGTGCATGGAACTATTTGAAAGGGTAAGAGGTTGTTTTTGCTTTTTTTATATAAAAAAATGAAGTGGCTATATGATGCATCATGGAGTGTAGTCCATAATCAGATTCCAAAAGGATAGTAAATAATTTTTCATTTTTCTGAACCTAAGAGCAGAAGTATAACAGCATTATGGAAACTCTGGAAAAGTGCCCTTTGCCCTTTTCTGCAACTCTCAAGTACCTACCAACACCGTTTTTAGAATAATCCACCAGTAAATAATGCCATTTTAATTGTATTTATGAATCCTGTAGTCTTTATATCAAAGAATGGAACACACACACCCCCAGGCTCTGGTTGGCTCAGGAACACAGTAAAGCTGGGTAGTTTACAGGTAGATTTTGCCAGTGGGCAGCCAACCTTTCTGTTTTCATTTCTAGAGATCTCCACCTTCAGGTTAACCTACTCCTCAACTAGAAAAGGTTTCACTTGCCTGGCCACTGACGTAACTAAGCTCCTTGTTGAACATAAGAGGTCTTCAAGGAAACTAGGCTCAAAGAGCACAAAGTATGGAACCAGTTACCCTTGGAGATGTGTCAGGGGAGGTGCCTGTAGTATCTGGAGAGCTCGAGGGATGAGAAGCCATCTCAAGAGAAGACGAGGGCTGGGCATGTTAGCTCACGCCTGCAATCCCAGCACTTTGGGAGGCCAAGGTGGGCGGATCACTTGAGGCTAGGAGGTTGAGACCAGCCTGGCCAACATGGCAAAACCCTGTCTCTACTAAAAATACACAAACTAGCTGAGCATGTTGGTGCACACCTGTAATCCCAGCTACTTGGGAGGCTGAAGCACGAGAGTTGCTTGAACCCGGAGGCAGAGGTCAGAGTGAGCCGAGATCACACCACTGTGCCCCAGCCTGGGTGACAGAGTGAGACCCTGTCTCAAAGAAAAAAAAAAAAGAAACAAGAACATCTCTCCTGGTTTTGTCCTTCACTTTTTAAGATGATTTATTTTGTGTGTTGTACAGTTTAAGTTATAAATGAACACTTTTAAACTTCATTTTTAAAAACTTTTTCTACTTAGCTTTTAATTATCCTTTTTTTTTGGAGACAGGATCTCACTCTGTTGCCTAGGCTGGAGGGCAGTGGCATGATCGTGGCCCACTGCAGTCTCGATCTCCTAGGCTCTAGTGATTCTCCCACCTCAGCCTCCCAAGTAGCTGAGACTGTAGGTGCCACCACTAGGCATGGCTGATTTTTAAAAAAATTTTAGTAGAGATGAGATCTTGCTATTTTACCTAGGCTGGTCTTGAACTCCTGGGTTCAAGTGTTCCTCCTGCCTCTGTTTCCCAGAGTGTTTCCCAGGCATGAGCCACTGCATCTGGCCAGCTCTTGATTAACTAATGATCTATGATAAGACTCATGTAATTTAAAAGTTTCATTATAGTTTCAGCCTCATTCATTCAAAATAACTCTCCTTTTCTTGTTTGTGTTTCAGGGTTTATTTTCTCTTGATCTTTCTACTGCTTTTGTTCTTCCTTCACAAAATCAAGTATTTGTTTTTTGTTGTTGTTGACAGGATTTTGCAGGATCGTGGTCTTTCCAAATATCCTAATCTGTTAAATCAATTACTTGATTTACAACCAAGTCATAGTTCCCCCTACCTGATTGCCTTTCTTGTGGATATCTATGAAGACATGCTAGAAAACCAGTGTGACAATAAGGAAGACATTCTTAATAAAGCATTAGAGGTAAGCTGTTGGGCCTGTCATTTTTGGTATCTCAGAATTGATCTGCCCAATACCACTAATATCCATGTCCCCTTTCAACATCGTTACTCAGAATTCAGTGCAGGGCTATTTCTGGTTAGGCGCAGCATTGACATCACTTGGCAACACAGCCTGTGACTCTTAATAGTGTGTCTTCATTTGAATGTGATCTGAGTTAAACTGTATTGGCTCAAAGGCATTTGCGCTTGAAATTGAATTACATATTACTTTAATTTTTATTTTTCATTTTCAGTTATGTGAAATCCTAGCTAAAGAAAAGGACACTATAAGAAAGGAATATTGGAGATATATTGGAAGATCCCTTCAAAGCAAACACAGCACAGAAAATGACTCACCAACAAATGTACAGCAATAATACCATCCAGAAGAACTTGATGGAATGCTTTTATTTTTTATTAAGGGACCCTGCAGGAGTTTAAAACGAGAGTGGTCCTTCCCTTTGCCTGTGGTGTAAAAGTGCATCACACAGGTATTGCTTTTTAACAAGAACTGATAGCTCCTTGGGTGCTGCTGCTACTCAGACTAGCTCTAAGTAATGTGATTCTTCTAAAGCAAAGTCATTGGATGGGAGGAGGAAGAAAAAGTCCCATAAAGGAACTTTTGTAGTCTTATCAACATATAATCTAATCCCTTAGCATCAGCTCCTCCCTCAGTGGTACCTGCGTCAAGATTTGTAGCAGTAATAACTGCAGGTCACTTGTATGTAATGGATGTGAGGTAGCCGAAGTTTGGTTCAGTAAGCAGGGAATACAGTGGTTCCATCAGAGCTGGTCTGCACACTCACATTATCTTGCTATCACTGTAACCAACTAATGCCAAAAGAACGGTTTTGTAATAAAATTATAGCTGTATCTAAAAACAATGCCATAGTAGTTTGATTTTTTAATAGCATTTAACTATATATTATACAAGACACGTGTCAGCTTAGAAAAGCAATTGAGAAATAAAATATTGCTATAAAACTATAAACTAGAAACATGATGTGTTGGAGGAGATGTTAAAATGTAAATTGGTCAGTTCTTGACTGAAAGTGACAAAATCCACTCAAGGTAGTTTAAACCCAAAGGGTTTATTCCCATATATAAATATCTCACAGAAGAATTGCCTGATCTTTTAGAAGGACATTCCCAAACCATGCTACACAACTGGACCGTCCCGTTGCTGCTGCGTGTGCCAGAATCAGGAAACTGCTGGATGAGGAATGAGGAAGCCACAATCCTGGCTGCCAGCTCCAGGACTGTGCTGTCTCTGGCACGTTCCACGCAAAGCACATCTGCTGCTTTTCCCATGTAGTGTGGTTCCAAATTAAAGGCTCACTGCAGTGCATCTGATTGGAAGGAACCAACAGGATGTCTTAAAATCTTAACTGCAGACGAATCTGGGAAGTGTAGTTTGTAGCTTTCTAGCCTCTGATGCAGGACACCATGCCAGGAAGGAGTTGGGAGTGGTTAGCAAGCTAGCTTGCTGTACTTGCACTTAATCTCACTTTATTTATTTTTATATATTGATTTTTTTTTTTTTTTTACATGGAGTCCCACTCTGTCACCCAGGCTGGAGTGCAGTGGCATGATCGCAGCTTACTGCAACCTCCACCGCCCAGGCTCAAGCAATTCTCCTGCCCCACCATCCCGAGTGGCTCGAATTATAGACGCCCGCCACCATGCCTGGCTAATTTTTGTATTTTTAGTAGAGACGGGGTTTTACCATGTTGGCCAGGCTGGTCATGAATTCCTGACCTCAAGTAATCTGCCTGCCTTGGCCTCCCAAAGTGTTGGGATTACAGGCATGAGACACCAGGCCCGGCCTCAATCTAACTTTATCCGTAATTTTTGTTCAATGTCAAAGCACCAAAGTACAACTAAGGAAATCATACAGCGTTACATAGTCATCCTTTCTCAAGATAAATTTAGGAAATAATATTTTAATACTTTTTGAAGAAAATATATGTAGTGTTATTTCTAACATTTTACATGTTTTTGTTATTTTTAGAATCCAAAAATTTCCAATTTTATTTTTGAAGCTGCCATAAAGTGTCATTTCCATGTAGACCATTTCAAAGGTGTCATAAGGCTCAAAAGCTACATAGAAAAGTTCTCATAAGATAGCAATTACTCTCTGCCGGGCACGATGGCTCATGCCTGTAATCCCAGCATTTGGGAGGCTGAGGCGGGCAGATCATTTGAGGTCAGGAGTTCGAGACCAGCCTGGCCAACATGGTGAAACCCCCATCTCTACTAAAAATTCAAAAGTTAGACAGGCATGGTGGCAGGCACCTGTAATCCCAGCTACTTGGGAGGCTGAGGCAGGAAAATTGCTTGAACCCAGGAGGTGGAGGTTGCAGTGAGCTAAGATTGTGCCATTACACTCCAGCCTGGGCAATAGAGCGAGACTCAGTCTGAAAAAAAAAAAAAAAAAAAAAAAAGCAATTACTCTCAAACTATAATCAGTGACCCAAAACTGAATGGATTTGGGACTTTGGACTCAACAGAGCTCAGAGACAGCTTAATCAAAAGCCTGGTAAGGCCAGGTGGAGTGGCTCATGCCTACAGTACCAGCACTTTGGGAGGCCGAGGTGGGAGGACTGCTTGAGCCCTGGAATTCAAGATCAGCCTGGGCAACATAGCAAGATCTCATCTCTACAAAAATATTTTTTAAAGTTATTAGCGAAGAGTGGTGGTGTGCGCCTGTAGTCCCAGCAACCCAGGAGGCTGGGGTGGGAGGATCACTTGAGCCAGGGTGGTCCAGGCTGCAGTGAGCCATGGTCGTGCCACTGCACTCCAGCCTGGGTGACGGGAGTGAGACCCTATCTCAAAAACAAATGGCAGTTTATTAATTTACACTCAGGTACATCACTATGAAGCAGACCGAACAGTTATATCAGCCTAGCTACTTGGCATTTTTTGCCTGACGTTTAACTGTGTAGCAATTCGTTAACCAAAAGGTTGCTTAGTGAGCATTGAATCAGGTGAGGAGGCTCTGTGATTTAAAGGCAGAATGACTTTAGGCTCTAGTCAACCTGAGAGCAATCTCCTAATGGGCAACTGGACACAGAACTTGTAGTGCAGTAATTTCATTAGACCAAAGTGAGGTCTATGGAGAGGCCTGCTAACTCAAAACTATCTGCCTAATAACTTATATTTGCGTTGGTGCAGAAACAATGGTGGGTAAAACTGCTGGTGCCACAGCATAAACTAAGGCAGTGGTACTCAGAACGACGAGTGGCACTCACTCTTCCCTGCTGTGCATATACTTAAGAATGTCCTTGATTCGTCAGTCATATGTATTTTTTTATTCACAACACCCAACCGTCTTTTCAGTATTTTAATGTGACTGAATGAAAGTATGCATAATGCATATCCATATGATTGTCTTGAGGAAAAATATTTGTGCAGCTGTGTAAGCTGTGGGCTGAACAGGACGCATTTTCATGGAACACCATTTACTTAATGAATACACTGGTTATTCATACTTGGATGGCTGGTATATAGTCTCTCAAAAACGAATGAAATGAGGCTGGGCGCGGTGGCTTATGCCTGTAATCTCAGCACTTTGGGAGGCCAAGGCAGGTAGATCACTTGAGATCAGGAGTTCAAGATCAGCCTGGGCAACATGGTGAAACCCCTTCTTTACTAAAAGTATAAAAATTAGCCGGGTGTGATAGCTATTCGGGAGGCTGAGGCACAAGAATCGCTTGAACCTGGGAGGCAGAGGTTGCAGTGATCCGAGATCACACCACTGCACTCCAGCCTGGGTGACAGAGTGAGACAATGTCTCAAAAACTGTTTCAAAAAAAAAAAATGAGTTTGTCATTTCAAGGAAAACAACTGAATGTTGCCAAGGGGTTTGAGACCAGCCTGGCCAACGTAGTGAAACCCCATTTCTACTAAATATACAAAAACTAGCTGGGTGTGGTGGCACGCACCTATAATCCCAGCTACTTGGGGGGCTAAGGCAGGGGAATCACTTGAACCCAGGAGGCGGAGATTGCAGTGAGCCGAGATTGCACCACTGTACTCCAGCCTGGGCAACAAAGTGAAATTTCATTTCAAAAAAAAAAAAAAAGTGTATTAATTCCCAGGGGTTTGGAGAATTTCCTGTTATCTTCTGTTATTTCTAGTTGGTTTTATTTTGTTTTAGTGGTACTCCAGGGGTTACAAAATATTCAACTTTTCACAGCCTATTTAGAATATTTTGTCACTTCAGTTGGCATATGGAAACATTACCACCATATGTCTCCTTACCGTTCACCATTTCTTACATTGAAAACCCCATCAGAGGCCGGGCACCGTGGCTCACGCCTGTAATCCCAGCACTTTGGGAGACCGAGGCGGGTGGATCACGAGGTCAGGAGATTGAGACCGTCCTGGATAACATGGTGAAACCCCGTCTCTACTAAAAATACAAAAAATTAGCCGGGCGTGGTGGCGGGCGCCTGTAGTTCCAGCTACTCGGGAGGCTGAGCCAGGAGAATGGCATGAACCTGGGAGGCAGAGCTTGCAGTGAGCCAAGATCGCACCACTGCACTCCAGCCTGGGCGACAGAGTGAGACTCTGTCTCAAAAAAAAACAAAAAAAAGAAAACCCCATCAGATAATCTTATAATACTTTTTGTATTAAACCACCAAACATATTTTAAAGAACTCAAGAAAAGGAGAGTGTATTGTATTTACGCAGTTATTTATATTCTCTGTTATTCTTTCATTTCTGTTATTCTGTCCAAAGAACTTTCTCTTTTTTTTGAGACGGAGTCTCACTCTGTCGCTCAGGCTGGAGTGCAGTGGCGTGATCTCGGATCACTGCAACCTTTGCCTCCCAGGTTCAAGCAATTCTTGTGCCTCAGCCTTGAGAGTAGCTGGGACTACAGACACGTGCCACCACGCCCAGCTAATTTTTGTATTTTTAGTAGAGATGGGATTTCACCATATTGGCCAGGCTGGTCTCAAACTCCTGACCTCAGGTGATCTGCCCACCTCAGCCTCTCAAAGTGCTGGGATTACAGGCTTGAGCCACCAAAGAACTCTTTTAGCAGTTCTGTTAGAGTAGGTCTGCAGGCTACAAATTCTCTTAGTTTTCCTTCATCTGAGTTTATTTCAAGGTTATTCCTGAAGGATGTTTTCACTGCATATGGAATTCTGGGCTTGTAATTCTTTTCTTTCAGCACTTGAAAAACGTTGTGCCACTTTGGTCTTCGTGATCTCAGAGGATAAATTCACTGTCATTAGGATTGTGGGTCACCTAGAGCTCGTGGCATTTCTCTTTGGCTGCTTTCAATTATTTTTCCTTGTCTTTATTTTTCAGCAGTTTGATTTTGATGTGTCTGGGCATGGATGTCTTTGGATTTATTGCGTTTGGGGTTTGCTCAGTTTTTTGAATCTGTAGGTTGGTGTTTCTTTCCCAAACTTGGGAAGTTTTCAGCCATTATTTCTTCAAAAACTTTTTAGTGCTTTCTTTCTCATCTGCTCTGGGATTCTGATGGCATAAATGTTAGACCTTTTGTTATGTCCCACAGGTGCCTGAAGTTTTATTAATTTTTTCCTCCTCTCTGTTGGTCAGTTTGGGTAATTTCTATTAATCTGTCTTCATGTTCACTGACTCCTCTGTCATTTCCATTCTGCCATTGAATCCAGTGAGTTTTAAAATTTGATTATTGTACTTTTCTATTTCAAATGTTTATTTGGTTCCTCTTACTTTCTCCAAGTTTTTTACTCATACTTTCTTTTTTAAAATTATTATTTTTTATTTGTTTGAGACAAGAGTCTCGCTCAGTCACCCAGGCTGGAGTGTAACGGCACGATCTCGGCTCACTGCAACCTCCACCTCCCAGGTACAAGCGATTCTCCTGCCTCAGCCTCCTGAGTGCACCTGCCACCATGTTCGGCTAATTTTTGTATTTTTAATAGAGACAGGGTTTCACCATGTTAGCCAGGCTGGTCTCAAACTCCTGATCTCAAGTGATTCGCCTGCCTCAGCCTCTCAAAGTCTTGGGATTACAGGCGCGAGCCACTGTGCCCAGCCCCATACTTTCTATTTTAACTTTTGTTTCAAGAATGTTTATAATTTTTTAAACATTTCCATAATAACTAATGTCTTTTTCAGATAATCCTAACAGTCATTATATAGTTGGTGACTCTTGATATCTTTTCCCACGCAAGTTGAGATTTTTGTGATGGTTCATATGCCTAGCAATTTTGTATCCTGAGCATTCTGAATATTATGAGGCTCTAATTCTTGTTTAAATCCTACGGAGAATGTTAGCATTTTAATTTTTTTTTTTTTTTTTTTTTTTTTTGAGAAGGAGTCTTGCTCTGTCACTCAGGCTGGCGTGCAGTGGTGTGATCTTGGCTCACTGAAACCTCTGCCTCCTGAGTTCAAGTGATTCTTGGGCCTCAACCTCCCGGGTAGTTCGGATTACAGGCATCCACCACCATGCCCGGCTATTTTTTTTTTTTTTTAAGTAGAGACCGGGTTCCACTATGTTTACCAGGCTGGTCTCAAACTCCTAACCTCAGGTGATCTGCCCTCCCTAAGTGCTGGGATTACAGGTGTGAGCTACCGCGCCTGGCCAACATTTTAATTTAAGCAAGCACATGAACTAGTTAGGGACAGCCTGCAGGTTCCAATCTTCTTCTGGGGTCCATGTTCCAAAGTGAGTTCTGTGTTCATACCCTCTGTGGGGCTATTTGGATCTGTCTCCTGGCTGCATCCTCCCGTAGTTTGGTACCTGAACAAAAATCTGTTCATGAGCACAGCTCTCTGAGTGTGTGCTCGTTAAGTCTATGATACACAGGTCAGCGATGAGCCCAAGAGTTCAAAAACAACTCTCTGAGGTTGCTTGCCAGATGCTCTCACCTTCCGCTGTCTTCTCAGTGTTTTTAGGTTCCCTCAGGTTTCAGTGCGCTGGCCTGAAACTTCCCACTTTCAGTTTCGCTTGGGGGAGCTGCCCACTTCCACAATTGTGCCACAGCAGTGGGAAACAATTAAAAACAACAAAACACTGAGTTTGTGTCTGTCCTCTTGGAGCTGCAGTGCTACTGAATGGAAAGGACTATCTCCCTCAGGCTTTTGGCTGCTGAAGCTTTTTGCTCTGGCCTTGGGCTTGACTGGGGGCTGGAGTGCAAAGAAAAGAAGAAAATAGAAAGAACAGGGAATTTTCTTCACTCCCTCTGAGGGTTTGGAGTTTCCTTTTCTGCTCCACGATCCAGAATCAGAGGGTTTCTCCCTAGTCTCTGTGTGTGCCCCCGACACTCAGTTCCAGGCTTTGGGCTATCTTCAGCTTGAAGAAGGGTGACACAACCAGTTTGATGGTGCGTCAAATTCTGCTGTTCTTTTTAATTTTTTGTTTGAATTTAATTCCTCTAATTTTTCATCAGTGTTAAAATTTCACCTTTTCCCAGCACCCCCAAAAAGCCTGTAGGCACAAAATGGTGGCCACGTGGCAAAGAACTCAGCAAAGAGAGCTGCTGGTTGGTTTCTATCTTTGTTTGTTTGAGACGGAGCTTTGCTCTTTTGCCCCGGGTAGAGTGAAGTTGTTGGGGAAACCAGCCCCACACCACCCGGCGGGTACCCCGAGTCCAGCGGAGACAAAGGAATTAGAAAGAGAATAAGAGTTTAAAAGGCGGGTCCGGGGGACCGGAGCGTCGGAGGCTTGCTCACGGCCCCGAGCTCTTGGCCTCCACCCAATTTATTGGTGTATATTCACACTGTTGTGCAACCATCACCCCCATCTATTTCCGGGACTTTACCATCTTCTCACACTGAAACTGTGCACCCGTTAGACAGCATTTTTCATGGCTATGTGGATGTAATATAATTTCTTTCAGAAACCCCTATTGTTATACATTCAGGTTTCTTTTCTCTAGTATAAATATCTTTTATCAGCAATGCTTCAGCAAGATCTCTTGTGCCTACATCTTGCAGACATATTATTTCTTTTTCTTTTTTTTTTTTTGAGATGGAGTCTCGCTCTGTCGCCCAGGCTGGAGTACAGTGGCGCGATCTCGGCTCACTGCAAGCTCCGCCTCCCGGGTTCACGCCATTCTCACGCCCGCCACCATGCCCGGCTAATTTTTTGTATTTTTAGTAGAGACGGGGTTTCACCGTGTTATCCAGGATGGTCTCGGTCTCCTGACCTCGTGATCCGCCCACCTCGGCCTCCCAAAGTCCTGGGATTACAGGCATGAGCCACGGCGCCCGGCCGCAGACATATTATTTCTGAAGGATAAATTCCTAGAAATGGATTTGCTAGGGCCCGTAGGAGGAATTCCAATTTACACTCATTTGTATGTGTGAGGAAACTTTCAGACTCTACTGTAACGACAGGAGGTGTTACCTACCGCTGTTTGTCCATGTGATAGGCAAACGTTTCTGTTAATTTTAATACTGTTTGGATAGCTAGTACAGGCTCAGTTTTTTTAACCCACACCACGTTAGTGTCTTGATTCTGGACTTTCGCAATGTGTCAGTGTAGAAGCAGCTAACGCTTCCGATGTACACAACCCAGACGTTCCATGACCCAGCCTGACTTCGACGCTGCAAGCCTCCCTCTCGGTTCCCCGGAGCAAGTGCCCGAGTGCGTGTTGGGCTCCCGGCAGGGCTCCTGGCCGGCCCCCGACGGACTTCCCCGCCTTTGCACAGTCCTGCCCCTCAGCGGAGGCTTGCCAAGGTCTTGTCTGCTGCGCTTGATGTGTGCAGCTCAGCTTTACTGTGTCTAGGCTAAGCCCCACAGTTTCTTTTTACAGAGCGATTGTCCAACTTCAGGCATCTGGGTCCCCGAGTGGCGGGTCTGGGCCGGAGCTGGGAATCAGCCTTTCCAGCAAGGTCCCTACAGATGCCGCGGGTCTGAGCACTACGCTTTGGAAGGCCTCGCAGTGCGTCTAGATCTGACAGCTGCTCTGCATGGGCCTGGCTCCAGGCTGAAGCAATAGTCGGTCAACGCAAAATCGTTCTCGCAAGTTCGGGAAGCAGAAGCCAGACAGGGAGACTGGGTAGGTGCGCGCTGGTACCGCTGCGGCGTTCGCTCCGGCTTCAGTGCACGGCGGGAGGAGGACGCCAGGGTGCAGCAGCGCCACGCTCGCCCGCCCAGGACGCGCTTCCGAACGCGCAAGCGCAGTAGGCCCAGTGCGTGCTGGCGGTGGGTGGCAGGGGCCGCAGAGGCTTGGGCTGCAGGTAGGTGCTGGGGCGAGGGGTGAGAGGGCGAAGGGCTGAGGGGGCGTGCAGCCGGGTTTCCTGGGGGGCCTGTACGTGGCCTGGCCCGCACCCCCCGCAGCCCCGGCCGCCTGCCCGCGGCTTGTCCGGAGGCTCCCTAGGAGGCTGCCCTGGGCCTGAGCGGCCGTGTCCACCGCGCCCAGCCCCCATCTCCGCGTCCACTCCTGCGCGGTAGCTGGACGTTGAAGAACCAGAGAAGGGCCGGGCGAGGTGGTTCCAGCCTGTAATCTCAGCGCTTTGGGAGGCCGAAGCGGGAGGATCGCGTGAGCTCAGGCGAGAGCAGCCTGGGCAACATGGCGGAACTAATGCCTCTGTAAAAAAAAAACTTAGCCGGGCGGGGTGGCGCCGCCTGTAGTCTCATCTACTCCGGAGGCTGAGGCGGGAGAATCGCTTGAACCCGGCGGGGGCGGAGGTTTCAGTGAGCCGAAATCGTGCCACTGCACTTCGGCCTGGGGGCAGAGTGAGAGGCTGTTTCTATTATTATTACTTTATTATTATTATTATTATTTGAGACGGAGTCTTTCTCTGTCGCCCAGGCTGGAGTGTAGTGGCGCGGTCTTGGCTCCTGGGATTACAGGCGTCCGCCACCAAGCCCGGCTAATTTTTGTGTTTTTAGTAGAAACGAGGTTTCCCCATGTCGATCAGGCTGGTCTCGAACGCCTGACCTCAGGTGATCCGCCCGCCTCGGCCTCCCAAAGTGCTGGGATTACAGGTGTGAGTTACTGGGTCCGGCAGAGGCTGTCTCTGTTTAAAAAAACAAAAACCAAACCAAAACAAAACAAAACAAAAAACAAAACAGAAAGGACCGAGGACTCTGCCTCAGCTCTTTGCCTTTGGGTGTTTATTCTGCACGAGATCATTGTTGCCAGGAGGTGTTAAATGTAATCATATTCTTCTCTTTTTTTTAGAAAGCAAAATTTCGCTGTTTTGTTGCATAATCTTGTCTTTGCCACCCTTTGCCTTTACTATAGGACCTTAAGGCTAAATAAACATTCAGAATATTTGAAATAATCCTCTTAATGTACCTTGTGCTTTATTGACACAATGGAATTCTACTCTAAATTGTATTGGATGACACTACTGTGTCTTCCCTAGTTGTAGAAAATATCTTGTAAGTTGGTAAGAACTAGTTTTGTCCCTTTGCTTTTCTTTTCTCTTTAAGCTGTAAATGTAGAGCAGTGGGTCCCAAACCTTTCTCTATCAATAAGCCTTCCTGTCAGTGTCAGAAATGCTTTGCAATTCAATCGTGCCTGAATTTCTCCTGCCCAACCTGCCCCACCATCTTTATTCCTTAATGTGCAGGCTGTTTTCAGGACCAGTAAATTTCAGTGGTTTTTGCTTATTTCTGGACACGAAAGTTCCTTCAGCCACACAGCCTCATGCTATGCTCTGGGCGGCCTACTCCAGAATATGCCTCTGAAACAAAAAAGCAAATCGGGGTTGAGGTGGGCTGAAGTTTTCTTTAAGAAACCGGCAGTCCAAGGGTCCCCCAGCCCAGCCCCTAGCTGAACACGCTGGGTTTGATTTAGTTTAACTCCCTAGCATTGCGGTATTTAGGGGAAGAATGGGCTTGAGGCCAGAAAACTTGGCTCTTCTGTGTATAGTTTAGTGACCTTAGATATATTACTTCACCTCTGACTCAGTTGTTTTATCTGTGAAATGGGAATAACAACAATTATATGCACTTCACAGAATTGGTGTGAAGTTGACAGTATATAAAAGTCAAATGAATTTTTGGGTATTTTTTTTTACTTGGTTTGGTTTGGTTTGGTTTGGTTTCTTTTTGCTGAGAGAGGATGCAGAAGTGAATGTGAGGACTTAGGGATATATAAAAGGTTTGTGGGGCATATGAAATTTGGATTCAGCAAGAAATGCATTAAAGGTTTTCTGAGTAATGCTGAGGGTCCAAGAGAGATTAGAAAATATGCATTTCTAGAGTCCCAGGGTTTTGTAGCTGATGTTGGCAGGCTTTGAGTGGAAATGAAGTGGACAGGGCAAGTTACGTGGAGCTGGTGAATGACAAGCACATCTGGGTTTATGATGAAGCCTCTAGCCTCTTCACTTGCACAAAAAATACCTTCCAAAGTTCTGGCAAGAGGCTCAGCGCTTTTACATACGTAACTATTCTTCTCTTAAAGAATTACCACTCCTCGCCCCAACTTGTATAAGCTTCAGGCCCCATAAAACCTGAATCCACTGGTGGCAAGGAAGGATTGGTGGGAGGTTAGGGGTAAGGAGGGTTGGAGGGTTGAAAGGATTTATCGCAGGGTTTGAGCTGGGAAACTTGGATTGGAGAAGGAGGTGGCAGATGAGGGGCCTCAGAGGACAGGAGCTGTGAGGAGAGGAAGAGCAGATTCGGTGGAGCGAACACAGGAGAGGGAAAGCAGCCTGTGCGGCTGAGGCCATGAAGAGGGAGAGGTGCAGAGTGACCGGGCAGTTGGTGCGTCTTTGCTGAGTACCCGCTGTGTGCCAGGCACTGGGGTGCAGTGGTGAACAGGACAGGCAGGCAGGCCTCTTGGTGCTCAGAATCTAGAGGAAGCTGGGGCCTGGGTATCCCAGAAAGGGAGCCTTTGAGGACTGAGGAAAGCTCAGGGGCCAGAGAGTGGGGTGCAGGGAGGGTTTCGGGAAGTAGATAGGGGCTAGATTTCAGGAGGCCACATAAGAGTTTGGACTTGATCCTGTGGGCCCAGTGGGGGGCTGTTGAATGTTAAGCAAGGTGGGATCAGATCCGTGCTTTAGAAAGCTCTCCCTTCATGGGCCGGACATGGTGGCTCATGCTTGTAATCCCAGCACTTTGGGAAGCCAAGGCGGGCGGATGACGAGGTCAGGAGATCGAGACCATCTGGCCAACATAGTGAAACTCCGTCTCTACTAAAATACAAAAATTAGCTGGGCATGGTGGCACGTGCCTGTAATCCCAGCTCTGTAATCCCAGCTACTCAGGAGGCTGAGGCAGGAGAATCTCTTTAACAAGGGAGTCAGAGGTTGCAGTGAGCTGAGATTGCGCCATAGCACTCTAGCCTGGTGGCAGAGTGAGACTCCGTCTCAAAAAAAAAAAAAGCTCTTCCTGCACGTATCAGAGAAACTTCTATGTATGCCTGGGGAGATGTATAGACAGCTTGTCTCACTAATTGTGGAAAAGTCAAACCAGTTGAAAATAGTGAACTGGAGTTTTGTGCATCTGCATGGATAAATCTCAGAAACGTAATGTTGAGCTTTTAAAAAAACTATTTGCAAGAGGATAATACCAGCCCATCACTGTTTGTGTAAAGCTTGAAAACATATGTATGATTTATGGGCACATACTTGTGGTGAAAATAAAAAGCATGTATGAGAAGCGGAGTTTGGTAGCCCATCCCTGTAGTCAGTCCCAGCTGCTTGGGAGGTGGAGGCAGGAGGATCACTTGAGTCTAGCCTGGGCGACATAGTGAGACTCCATGTTTTAAGTAGATAGGTAAGTAGGTAGGTAAATAGATAAGATCGATTAGATAGATAGCTAGATAGCATGTATAGGAATTATATACACCAGTGGTTTTCAGACTTTAGCATGCATCCACATCACCTAGAGGATTTATTAAAACACAGATTTTCATTTCTGATTCAGTAGGTTTGGAGTGTGGACCCAAGAATTTGCATTTCTCCCAGGTTCCTTGGCGATGATGCCACAGGTTTGGGGGCCACAGTTTGAGAATCTCTGATGTCCACCAACTTGAAGATAGTGATCACTTCTTGGGGGGGAGTAGAATTGGATGGGGAGGAGTCCAGAGGGGATTCAACTCTATTTGTAATATTTAATTTCTTTAAAAAAAGATCTGAAAAAATGATGCAGTGTGACTTGACAAAGCTGGATGAATGCTTATGATTTTTTTTTTCTCTGTGTGTGAAACACTTAAAGAAAAAGGATCCTGTTTGCTGTGTAATCCTGAGAATGGACTGTAAGAGAGGAAAAACTGGGCGTCTGCTTGGGAATCTATTGTGGAAACCCAGGTGAGAGGTGCTGCTGGCTCATGCAGCGGGGTGGAGGGGAAGGGCAGCAAGGAAGGAGAGATGCAAGCAGTGGTGAGGGAGGTTTTGGTGGGAGCATTGACTGCATGTGGTAATTGGTTGGTTTAGAGGTTAGGGGAGGGAGGAATCAAGTCACACACACCTGGTCTGTAACTTGAATGGGTGATTGGGTCATGAGCCCATCACAGAGGGAACCCTGCAGGAGGGGCATGTGGGGACTGGGGAGTTCTGCAGTGGACATCCCATACCTTGATAGGCCAGTGAGCGAAGCGTAGGAGAGACCTGGGCTGCAGTGCAGACTTAGAAAGCATCAGAGTTCAGATGGCTGCCAGTGTCCCAGGTGTGGGTGAGGTTACCTGGGCCTTTGGCAGACCTGGAGTAATGCCGTCACCTAAGGCAGGGCTTGGCCAACCACAGCTTCTGCTTGTTTTTGCGTAGCCTGAGAGCTGGGAATGCTTTTATCTTTTTAAATGTTAGGGGGAGACTTCAAGGAAGATATAATTCACAAACCATAACATTTGACATTTTAAAGTGTACAATTCAGTGATATTTCACATTTACAAGGTTGTACAACCATCATCACTGTCTAATTCAAGGAACATTTTAGCCAAAAAGAGACCCCATCCCCGTCAGCAGCTATTCCACCCCTGCCCCCCCACCCAGCCTCTGGGAGCCACAAATCTATGTTCTGTGTCTGAATTTGCTGTTTCTGGACATTTCATGTAAATGGAATCTTACAGCATGTGGCCTTTTTGTCAGGCTTATTTCACTGAGCATGATGTTTCCAAGGTTCACCCATGTTGCAGCGTGAATTAGTGCTTAATTTTTTATGGCTGAATAATATTCCATGTATGGATGTACCACATTTTGTCTATCCATTCATCTGCCAATGAACACTTGGCTTGTTTCCACTGTTTGGCAATTGTGGATAATGCTTCCGTGAACATTCATGTATAAGTGTGTGTGTGAGTGTGTGTGTTTTCATAGGTACATACTGGGCAGTGGAGTTGCTGGGTCGTGTGGTGACTGTGCTTAACCTTTTGAGGAGTGGCCAGACTGCTTTCCACAGTGGCTGCATTTTACTTTCTCACCAGTGATGTTTGAGGATTCCAGTTTTTCCACATTCCCCTATGTTGTTACTGATTTTTGTATTATAGCCATCCTCGTGTGTGTAAAATGCCATCTTGTCACACTTCTGATCTGCGTTTGCCTTGATGACTGGTGAAGCTGAGCATGTTTCATGTGCCTGTTGGCCATCTGTGTATCTTCTTTGGAGAAATGTCTATTCAAGTCCTTTGCCCATTTTAAAAATTGTATTTATTTATTTTTTTGAGACAGGGTCACACTGTCACCCAGGCTGGAGTGCTGGGGCACGATCACAGCTCACTGCAGCCTTGGTCTCCTGGATTCAAATGATCCTCCCACCTCAGCCTCCTGAGTAGCTGGGCCTATAGGCACATGCCAACATGCCTGGCTAATTTTTAAATTTAGTTTTTGTAGACAGGAGGTCTTACTATGTTGCCCTGGCTTGTCTGGAACTCCTAGGCTCAAGCGATCCTCCCGCCTCAGCCTCCCAAAGTGCCGGGATTACAAGTGTGAGCCACTAATGCCTGACCCTTTGCCCATTTTTAAATTGAGTTGTTTTTTGAATCTTTTGAGTTGTTCATCAGACATCCACATGGAGATGTCAAGGAAGCAAGCCCTGAGTTCTGAGGAGAGGCTGGGAATGGAGTTTTATGTTTAGAAGTTGTCAGCAGGCAGCGATGAAGAGTCCTGAGTCTGGGTGAGCTCTCCCAGGGAGTGTGGCAGAGGCCTGAGCTTTGAGCTCTGGGGGACCCCACTAAGTGGACTTAGAGATGAGGAGCTGCCAGAATGTAGTTTCCTGGAAACCAGTTATATAAGGCGTTTAAGGAGGGAGTTATCAATCACGGTAGATGCTATTGATAGATCAAGGAAGACTGGGGCTGTGCTTTGACTGTTGTGTTTAGTGATGTGGAGGCCACCTGTGCTGACTGTGATAAGGTCAGTTTGGGAGCAGTGGCAGTGAGTTGGAGAGAATGAGAGGACAGAGCTGGGCATGGGATTTGCCTGAGCTGGGCTCGGGGCCAGTTTCATGGTAACACACTGTTCGTAGTAATAGGAGAGTGCAGGAACCTGGGGTGGGGCTTGGGAACTGGTGGAAATGCTCTCTGATTGCTTCTGTTTTTCTAGTAAAATAAGATGATCTCGTTAGATGGTCAGCTGAGAGTGAAGGTGGGGGAACAGGTGGTACATGTTTGGAGAAGGAGAGTGTGAGCTTCCAGCCAGCCTAAGGCCACTCGGGACACACCTGTCACTTTTACTGACTCACTGCGATAAGCGAGGCTGCACACTGGCGGGACTTGCATATCTTCATCAGAGGGACAGAGAATCGTCTGAGAGGGCACGGGGCAGGAGGTCCTTCGGGTCCTCTCTGACCTGGCCCGGGGCAGGGAGTTGGAGATGGAAGTGCCGTGAGTGCTAATAGGGAGCAGGGGGTCAGAGGAACAGAGGATATGGGAATGGGTGGTGGAGCCGGGAGAGACTGGAGCTTTGCCAGTGGGGGCCTGGGCTGAGCAGGGCTCAGAGCATGTGGTGATGACCCTTATGGCAGGTGAGGCTCAAGGCCCAGTGTGTGCTTAGGGAAGTGGGCAGCAGAGCGGGTGAGGGACCCGTGAGTGTATCACAGGGGTAGGGTGTTGAGGAAGTTCCAAAGCAAGCTAATAGGGGTTATGGCTGGAGAGAGGCCCAGTGTGTGCTTATGGGGGATAGTGTGGTAGAGGCACCAGGATGTGTGCTAATAGGCCTCTGAGGCCTCGTGTGTGGTGATGGGGGTGTCTATGGTGTTAGCGCTGTGTGTGTGTCTGTGGGGGCCTGCAGGGTAGGAGAGAATGGGGTGCTTATGGAGGGGAGGTGGTTGAAGGACTCGACTGCTGTGTGTGTGCTTGTGGGGGTCATGCTGTGGTGGGTGTGTGCATGTGCTAATAAAGGTCTGGGTAGTTGGAGCCCAGTGCGTGCTAATGGAGCAGAGCTGGAGGGACCTCATGGAGGGATCTGATGGAGGGAGGACGGTGGGAGACCTGAGCCTGTGCTAGCGGGGATGAGGATTGTGGATTTCTATGGGGCAGGGGGTGGTGGTGGTGCGGGAAGGGTCTTGGTACTGTCAGAGGCCTGGTGCACTAAGGGTCAAGGTGGTGTGAGGTGCATGTGTGTCCCCGAGCATGAGGACACTCTAGGAAGGGGCAGCCGGACGGTTTAAGGCATTCTAGAGGCTGCTACTGTGGGTTTAGAGCCATAGAGGCTCTAAACTCTGAAGTGTGTGCCATTGCTGGGAGAGTCAGCAGTGTGAGGTCTGGAGTACGCTCAAGAGCGCCAGAACAGTGTGAGCTTGTGTGCTTGAGTCTGTGGGTTACTGGAATGTGTTGAGGTTCCAGGGAATACTGGTGCAGGGGGTGAGTAGAGCCGTGGAGGGGATAAAAATAAATTTAAAAGGCCAGGTGCAGTGGCTCATGCCTGTAATCCCAGCAATTTGGGAGGCTGATGCAGGAGGATTGCTTGAGGCCAGGAGTTCAAGGCCAGCCTGGACAACATCGTGAGACCCAGTCTCTACAAAAAAAATACAAAAATTAGCTGGATGTGGTGACATGCACCTGTAGTCCCAGCTACTAAGGAGGCAGAGGTGACAGGATCGCTTGAGTTTGAGGCTGCATTGAGCTATGATTGCACCACTGCACTCCAGCCTGAGTGACAGAGTCAGACCCTATGTCAAAAAAAAAAAAAAAAAAAAAGGAAATCATTGAATTTTGGAGATGAGTGAAGTTTAGGCAAATTTAAATGAAGTAGTGTTTTGATGGGCTCAAAGCCACGTAGAACTGAGTGTAAAGGGGCCAAGATCTAGTCTGGACTGCAAAGTAGTCCTCTTTCCTTGGAGACTACCGGGTTAACATAGATGTGCAGGATTATGTCCAGAAACTCCTTATCTGAAGGTCTGCCCTGTTTGGGAACTGAGGTTGCTTCTCTGTGTCAGAGTGACTTTGATCCTCCAGGAAAGCGTGGGATGTTTTATTCCAACTGATAAGACTTCAAACTGCAAAATTTCTGGTAGTCTGTGATTGTAGAGAACAGAATTTCTAAATAGTAAAAAGGAGTCTTCATCCAAAGGGGGTTTTTGACACTTTATGGCTGCAGTGTGTTCTTAGGAGAAATGCCATTTCCTGTTAACTTTGTGGTTTCGTTGACGTCTTGTCCCAGCTTTGTATTTGGGAGTGGATTTTGTTTTCTCAAGGAGGAGGTAGGAATAAGCTTCCTGTCCTGGATTTTTCATGGCTGGCTCCTCTCAGGCCTCTGGTCACAGTGTGAAGGTCACCTTCTCAGAGAGGTCTCCTGGGATGCTTCCTCCGGGGAGTTCCTACACAGTTACTCTCTATCTTTGAACCGCCATCACAGGATGATGATAGACCTATTTGTTTACTTGTTTATTGTCTGTCTTCCCCACTAGACTTTCCCCTAAGCTCCAGCAGGATAGGAACCATGCTGGTGTAATTCACTGTATGTGTGTCTCCAGCACCCACTGCAGGGCTGGGCACACACAAGCTGCTCAGGACGTGTTGCAGGAATGAGCAGCCGGAAGTCAGTGATGGAGGTGAAGAGAGCAGACTGGGACAGAGAGACTCTGATGGGCTTCCCCATGGCGCTGCTCTGTCCTGGGGCTTGAGAACCTGAGGAAACCTGGACTTGAGGCAGGAGGAGGGCCCTGGGAAAGTTGGACCATTTGGACTATGGCGATTTGTCTGGGTACATAGCTGCAGTTTCTGTTTACACACTTCCTGTTTCGTACTTTGTGGCAGGGTGTTTCCAGACCAGTCCCTGGGCGCCAACTAGAGTATGGACTGACCAGGTACCTGGATGGAGACCTGAGCTGGAGAAGGAGATGCGCTTGGGAGGTAACCCTGCATGTCACAGCTGTCTCTGACCCAGTTCTGGCCCAGTGCCCCAGCATTCCAGTGCTGTTTAGCTGGCTCCCACTGGCATGGCCACATCCACTGTTAAAGTCTCCATATACTTCCATTCTGCTACATTCTGCTTCTGTAAATCACCTCTGCCATCCATGGTCCTACTTCAGGCCTCTCTGCAGCCAGGCCCCTCCACCATGGCCTTGCACGGCTCCAGCGGTAGAGCCCACACATTATCAGTGGTTACTTATCGCTGGTGTGACATCTGAGTGGTCATCTGTCCAATCTCATTGCTGTTATTCTAGCTCATGTACTTGTCAGCTCCTGTCCGCGATCATAACCAGGGCTTCTTAACTGGTCTCCCAGCCTTAGTCTCTTTCACCCCAAATCTACCGTTCATAACTGCTGAAGAGTAGCTTTTATTTCTTAAAACTGTTTAGGGGATTCTGAATACCTCCCAGGGAACAGGACAGCTGCTTAGCTGGGTTCGAGAGAGGCCCTCAGCTTCCCAGCCTCCACCTGCTACCCTAAGCAGCCTCCTTCTGCTGTCCTTTGTCCACCCTCTGTCCCTATCCCACCAGTTGACTAATACATTTTGCTTTCATTTTACTGAATATTCATGAGCATCTATTTAATGCATGCTACTGTGGGTCGGACAGAGTCAGACACAAACACCTCCCACCTAACCTAATCTAGAGGAACCCGCATTTTAGTTTGTAATAAAAAGTTATATGATTATGGAAACAGCTAACATTGGGCATTTGGGATAAGCCTGGTGTTCAATACCTGCTTTAATCCCCACGGTAACGCTGCAGCTTACAGGACCCTTGAGTAGAAGAGGCATCAGAACACATTTTTGGAAATGAAAGGAAGTGAAAGTTGACTGTCATGACTTCTTGTTTCATTGTGTATTTTAGGAAATTGCAGAGGCCGTCAACATGGAAAAGCAGCCCCCAAACAGCAGGAGAGGCCTCGCCCCCCGAGAGGTGCCGCCAGCTGTTGGGCTGCTGCTGATCATGGCCCTGATGAATACTCTGCTCTACCTCTGCCTTGACCACTTCTTCATCGCTCCTCCACAATCCATTGTGGACCCCAGACACTGTCCCTATGGTCACTTCAGGATAGGACAGATGAAAAACTGCTCACCTTGGCTGTCCTGCGAGGAGCTCAGAACAGAAGTGAGACAGCTGAAGCGTGTTGGGGAAGGAGCTGTGAAGAGAGTGAGTCCAGGTTCATTTCTGATTGCTGTCATCATGTTATTTCGCTTAACACAGTGTCCTCCAGCTCCATCCATGCTGGCACGAATTATGGAATTTCATCCTTTGTTACTGCTAAAGTGTACTCCATTGCGTATGTGCACCACATTTGCTTTGGTTGATTCTGTATCTTGGCAATTGTGAATAGTGCTGCAGTAGGCATAGGTTTCAGCCCTTGGGGAAGCAGTGTGGCATCCAGTGTTAGGAGCCCTGCTGGCTCTACGTTTTTATTGTTGAGCTCAATAATCTTACATCTGGCACTTTATCTTTTTTTTTTCTGAGAGTCTCACTCTGTCACCCAGGCTGGAGTGCAGTGGCGCCATCTTGGTGCACTGCAACCTCCACCTCCTGGGTTCAAGCGATTCTCGTGACTCAGCCTCCCGAGTAGCTGGGACTATGGGCATATGCCACCATGCCTGGCTGATTTTTTTATTTTTAGTAGAGATGGGGTTTCACCATGTTGGCCAGGCTGACCTTAAGTGATCTACCTGCCTCGGCCTCCCAATTGGACTTTATCTTAATAAGTAATCCAAGGCAGGAAAAAAGTCAAATGCATAAAGGAGTGCCATAGTGATAGAAAACTAGAAACAAAACTTTTAGAATAGTTCATTAAATGATGGTCCATCCACTTGACGGAATATTCTGCAGCTGTTGTGTAGTTAGGAACCCCAAGAGGCAACACGAAGAAAACCTTATGATGATAAGTGAAGAAAACAAGATACAAAATTGTATAATTGACTTTTCAACTGTGAAATTACGTATATATGTAGATAAATACAAAAATGGCCAGGCGCAGTGGCTTATACGTGTAATCCCAGCACTTTGGGAGGCAGAGGTGGGCGGATTACTTGAGCACAGGAGTTGCAGACCAACCTGGGCAACATGGCAAAACCCAGTTTCTACAAAAATACAAAAATTAGCCTGGCATAATGGCGTGTGCTACTTGGGAAGCTGAGGTGGGAGAATCTCTTGAGCCCGAGGAGTTTGAGGCTACAGTAAGCCATGATCTTGCCACTGCATTCCAGCCTGTGTGACAGAGCAAGATGCTGTCTCCAAAGGAAAAAAAGAAAAATATGAAAATGATAGAAATTGTGCTAAGGTGAAAGGGGGATTATGGGCAATTTCTTTTCCTGTTTTTCAAACTCTATGATGGTATTATACTGATTTTTAACAATTTATTTTTAATTGGCACGTAATAATCCATATTTATGGGGTACATAGTGATGTTTCCATACCTAGTTACAATGTGTAGTTATCGGATCAGGGCATATCTGCCATCTCAAACATGTGTCACTTCTTTTGGTTGGGAACATTCAATATCTTCTCTTCTGGCTATTTGAAAGTGTATAATGTATTGTTAATTATAGTCATCCTATGGTGCTATGAAACACTAGAACTTGCTTCTCCTATCTAGCTGTAATTTTGTATCCTTTAACAAATCTCTCCCTATCCTTGCCTTTGCTCTACCCTTCCCAGCCTCTGGAAACCTATTAGGCTTTTTACTTCTTTGAGTAAGCTTTTTTAAACTTTTGCATATGAATGAGAACTTGTAGTGTTTAACTTTCTGTTCCTAGTTTATTTCACTTAACATAATGTCCTCCAGTTCCTTTCATGTTGCCATAAATGACAGCTTTCCTTCTTTTTTGTGGCTGAATAGTATTCTGTTTTGTATATATACCACATTTTCTTTATCCATTCACCTGCTGAAGGACACTTAGGTTGATTCCACATCTTGGCTATTGTGAATAGTGCTGCAGTAAACATCGGGATGCACATATCTCTTTTTTTGTTGTTGTTTTTTGAGACGGAGTTTCCCTCTTGTTACACAGGCTGGAGTGCAATGATGCAATCTCAACTCACTACAACCTCCACTTACGGGTTCAAGCAATTCTCCTGCCTCAGCCTCCTGAGTAGCCGTAGTTACAGGCATGTGCCACCATGCCCGGCTAATTTTATATTTTTAGTAGAGATGGGGTTTCTCCATGTTGGCCAGGCTGGTCTTGAACTCCTGACCTCGTGGTCTGCCCACCTCGGCCTCCCAAAGTGCTGGGATTACAGGCTTGAGCCACTTAGCCTGGCTGCACATATCTCTTTGATATATTGATTTCCTTTCCTCTGGGTATATACCCAGTAGTGGAATTGCTGGATCATATGGTAGTTCTGTTTGTAATTTTCTGAGGAACCTCCATACTGTTTTCCATAATGACTGTACTAATTTACATTCTCACTAACAGTGTATAAGAGTTCCCATTTCTCTGCATCCTCATCAGCATTTGTTATTTTTTTTCTTTTTGATAATGGCCATCCTAACTGGGGTGAGATGGTATCTCATTGTGATTTTGGTTTGCATTTTCCTGATGATTAGTAACATTGAGCATTTTTTCACAAATTTATTGGCCATTTGTATGTCTTCTTTTGAGAATGTCAGTTTAGATCATTTGCCCATTTTTTGATCATACTGTTATTTTTTTCTGTTGAGATGTTTGAGTTCCTTGGATATTGATCCCTTGTCAGATGAATAGCTTGCAAATATTTTCTCCCATTCTGTAGTTTGTCTCTTAACTCTATTTGTTTCCTTTGCTGGGAAGAAGGTTTTTGGTTTGTTATAATCCCATTGGTTTATTTTTGCTTTTTTTTTTTTTTTTGACTGAGTCTTGCTCTATTGCCCAGGCTGGAGTGCAGTGGCACGATCTTGGTTCGCCGCAACTTCCACCTCCCAGGTTCAAGAGATTCTTGTGCCTCAGCCTCCTGAGTAGCTGGGATTACAGGCGCCCACCACCATGCCTGTATTTTTAGTAAAGATGGGGTTTCACCATGTTGGCCAGGCTGGTCTTGAACTCTTGACCTCAGGTGATCCGCCCTCCTCGGCCTCCCAAAATGCTGGGATTACAGGCATGAGCCACTGGGCCCAGCCCTCAGTTATAATTTTGCAAAGGCGGTTTCAATCCCTTCCTTTGGGGTTTTGTAGCATCTTATTCTTAAGGTGTGGGCTATGGAGATGGGAAAAGGCCATTGATCACTCTAGCTTCTTCATGCTGACAGGGGGCATAGTTGGGGTCAGAGTTGACCCTAAGGTGAGAGGAGTAGAACAACTGCTTTGCAGCTGTCTGAGTATATTCATGCAGGCCGGGCTGTGGTTCCAAGGCTTTCGTGACAAAGGCAGTAGTATCTTTATAGTTTTAGTACAGCATTTAAACAGTCTACTATAAGGTAAATAATGAGTTTTAGGATAAGGAGTACAATATCCAGTTTTAAAAGTAAAGGTTTGAAAGCATTAGTCTGGGGACTTATAGTCCACAAAAATATTAGGATTTAGTCTAAATTGAAGAAAAAAAAAACTAACAACATGTGTACCATAGTTTTTGGAACATAATTTTTCTCTCTTTAGTCCTTATTTTTATTAAAACAAATAATGATAGGACTGATATGTTGGCAAAATAAACTTTAATTTTATTATACTTGGCCTGATTATTTGCGTAAAGCACATCAATAATACTTTTTTTTTTTTTTTGAGATGGAGCCTTGCTCTGTCACCCAGGCTGGAGTACAGTGGCGTGATCTCAGCTCACTGCAACCTCTGCCTCCCAGGTTCAAGCAGTTTTCCTGCCTCAGCCTCCTGAGTAGCTGGGATTACAGGTGTGTGCCATCACACCTGGCTAATTTTTGTATTTTTAGTAGAGACAGGGTTTCACCATGTGGGTCAGGCTGCTCTCGAACTCCTGACCTCGTGATCTGCCCGCCTTGGTCTCCCAAAGTGCTGGGATTACAGGCATGAACCTGTAATCACCTGGCAAGAATACTTTTTTTTTTTGTTAGAGATGGAGTCTTGCTCTGTCACCCAGGCTGGATTGCAGTGGTGTGATTGTGGCTCACTGCAACCTCCGCCTCCCGGGTTCAAGCAATTCTTCTGCCTCAGCATCTCGAGTAGCTGGGACTACAGGCGCACGTCGCCATGCCTGGCTGATTTCTTTTGTATTTTAGTAAAGACGGGGTTTCACTGTGTTGCCCAGGCTGGTCTTGAACTCCTGAGCTCAGGCAATCTGTCTGCCTCGGCCTCTCAAAGTGCTAGGATTACAGGCATGAGCCTCCGCGCCTGGCTAGAATAATTATTTTTTACATAGGCTTTTTAAATGGCCTTTGATGGAATTCTGTTCCATAAGGAATCTCAGATAATACTTTTTAAAGCTGAGTCCAGCCATAGGTTTGTACCTTCAAATACTTATGAGTTGGGTAAGTTCCTCTCCTCTTGATGTCCCTAGATAACTTGGGACTCCTGGGCCTGTCAGAAAGTGACATTCTATACTTACCATGGGTCAGGAACCCTGTACAGGGACTGTGTAGACAAAGTATGAACCCAGTTTTCCCAAGGGCTTTTACTGGCTTTACAAGTCAAGTTTGATTCCGTAAAGGAAGGCATGCCATTCTAATCAAACCCTTGGTAAAATAACCAGTTTTGTCAATAGTGTCCTGTTACAAAAGAAAATAGATTCTTACTGTATCTATGCAAATAACTATATTGCCATAAATTAAGAATACTCACAAATAGTTTTTAAATTCTGGAGAAATCAGGTAGAAACAAATATGTGCCAAATTTTATTCACAGGAGTGTACTTTACTCAGTTGCTACAAGCTGTACATAGCTTAAAAGAAGTTTCCCTGACTCTGAAAAAGCAAAGAATCAGCAGCATTTTAAACAAAAAGGTTACTTCAGACTCTTATTAGTTTACTCCGTGCATTTAACTTCTGTTTGATATTTATGAACATTTCAGCTTTCCATGAGAGTTCTAAAAGTTTTTTTCCTTTATTCTAATGTCATAATCTCCAAAGTTATCAGAAACTTGCATTCAAGAGCACATATCAAAGTTTGATAGCTGATTATAAAACCATCTTCTAAAGAGGACCAAATTAAAACAGCAATTGTCTGTGGATGAGAAACACATTTTAGGGAAGCTACAAAGACACAATTGACAAGGAAATTTGTTAACTCTGTGGCACACAATAATTCAACACAACAGTTATTACTGATGACATATACTGAGGCGTATTAGAATTATAGGAATTTTATACAGTTTTGCAGCACATAACTTTATATCACAAATTTATATGAATATAACCCAAAGAAAGCTAAACACCATTTTCTATTTGACAGTGTTTCCTGCATGATTTTAATACATTAAATAAGCTGAATATGTCTTTTGTACTTTAGGGGACTTAATTTTTAAAAATTTTGTAATACTTAGAGCTTGATTTTGAAAGGTTGGTTAAATACCAAACGTTTAAAACATTGGATATTACAAAATGCAGTCTTAGGTTTCCATAAGTCATTCATTTAGCCAAAATAACTCAAAAATTTTAAAAAGGAAAAACCATTATTCTGATAGAGAGGAGACTCAGCTTTCCAAACAAGACCCAATGAAGATAGCATGAGGCTGATTGCCTCCTCTCTCTCCCCTCCCCCTTTTTTCTTTCGTAGTTTACTTAAAAGGCATATAAAAACCTTTCATTATCTTTTAATATTCCATAAAAATCCTTTTTAAAAGAGAAAACCAAATTTTATGTTTCCATTAGTGTATTTTTAATGTTAAGCCAGCTTTAATTACATTTTATAAATCTGTCTAGTTTTAATTAGTTTGACCATAAGGTAAGATTTTTATTTTTATTTTTTTCAAGACGCAGTCTCTCTCTGTTGCCCAGGCTGGAGTGCAATGGCATGGTCTCGGCTCGCTGCAGCCTCCGTCTCCTGGGTTCAAGCGACTCTCCTGCCTCAGCCTCCCGAGTAGCTGGGGCTATAGGCATGTGCCACCACACCTGGCTAATTTTTGTATTTTTAGTAGAGACGGGGTTTCACTATGTTGGCCAGGCTGGTCTCGAACTCTTGACCTCTTGATCTGCCTGCCTCGGCCTCCCAAAGTGTTGGTATTACAGGCGTGAGCCACTGCACCTGGCCTGCCATAAGGTAAGATTTTTATGAATCTTTTATAACCCTTTACAATTTTGTTTTTTTCTTAGAACAAAACTGTTTTAAGAAAACTCTATTGTGCTTTTATTCCAATGTCCAATTTATGGAAAAACTGAATAATGTGACTTAAATTTAGCCAATATGTTCACACACAGAATCTCTTACAATTAAGTTTTTATAACCCTTTCACAACTTGTTCAAACCTTTAGATTTTTCCTATCTCATTTAAAACAGTCCTTTAACACTCTAAACTTAGGCAGGAAATCCACATTCCCATGCCTTCTCATAATCTTTTACCAAAAGTACATTTTACTTCCCTTACATGCCTTGTGTATAGAACTGTTTCTTCAGTAGTCTCAAATACATTTACACTATTAACTCAGCGACTTTTACTTTTGGTGAAAAGCCTGGTGAGTAAGCAATTTCAATTACGTACCAAGAGTGGAGCCTAGGACACCAGAAGGTCTGACTGTTTCCAGTGTAGCTAGGGAGTGTGGCTAACTCCACATGTCTCAGGCCTTACCTAGCTATAAAGCAGGCAAGTTGTACAGTAAGAGTCATAGTGGCATTTTATGAAGCATTTAAGAGGCCTAACAACCTTTGAATTGTACAACATTTCTTGCATAAATTGCCTTTTCATGAATACATTCACAACTTACAGAGACCATCTACAACATGCTTGGACTTTCTGACTTTTCCTAAACATCTCTCCTTTTAAACAGTCATTTTACTTTAGGACCAGATTTTACCACACAAGATCTTTTCTTATATAAAATTTCTTGGCTGGGCGTGGTGGCTCATGCCTATAATCCCAGCACTTTGGGAGGCCGAGGCAGACGGATCACCTGAGGTCAGGAGTTAAGAGACCAGCCAACATGGTAAAACCCCATCTCTATTAGAAATACTAACATTAGCCGGGCGTGGTGCTGGGTGCATATATTCCCAGCTACTTGGGAGGCTGAGGCAGGAGAATTGCTTGAAGCCGAAGCTGGGAGGTGGGTGTTGCAGTGAGTCAAGATTGCGCCATTGCATTCCAGCCTGGGGTACAAGAGTGAGCCTCCATCTAAAAAAAAAAAAGTGTTGGGGGTGAAGCCAAGATGGCCAAATAGGAACAGCTCCAGTCTACAGCTCCCAGCGTGAGCGACGCAGAAGACGGGTGATTTCTGCATTTGCAACTGAGGTACCGGGTTCATCTCACTGGGCAGTGCCGGACAGTGGGTGCAGGACAGTGGGTACAGCGCACCGTTCGTGAGCTGAAGCAGGGCAAGGCATTGCCTCATCCAGGAAGCGCAAGGGGTCAGGGAATTCCCTTTCCTAGTCAAAGAAAGGGGAGACAGACGGCATCTGGAAAATTGGGTCACTCCCACCCTAATACTGCGCTTTTCCAATGGGCTTAACAAGCGGCACACCAGGAGATTATATCCCGCACCTGGCTCGGAGGGTCCTATGCCCATGGAGCCTTGCTCATTGCTAGCACAGCAGTCTGAGATCAAACTGCAAGGCCGCAGCGAGGCTGGGGGAGGGGCGCCCGCCATTGCTCAGGCTTGAGTAGGGAAACAAAGCAGCCGGGAAGCTTGAACTGGGTGGAGCCCACCACAGCTCAAGGATTCCTGCCTGCCTCTGTAGGCTCCACCTCTGGGGGCAGGGCACAGACAAACAAAAGACAGCAATAACCTCTGCAGACTTAAATGTCCCTGTCTGACAGCTTTGAGGAGAGTAGTGATTCTCCCAGCACGCAGCTCGAGATCTGAGAATGGGCAGACTACCTCCTCAAGTGGGTCCCTGACTCCCGAGTAGCCTAACTGAGAGGCACCCCCCAGTAGGGGCGGACTCACACCTCACGCGGCCGGGTACTCCTCTGAGACAAAATTTCCAGAGGAACAATCAGGCAGCAGCATTTGCAGTTCACCAATATCCGCTGTTCTGCAGCCACCGCTGCTGATACCCAGGCAAACAGGGTCTGGAGTGGACCTCCAGGAAAGTCCAACAAACCTGCAGCTGAGGGTCCTGACTATTAGAAGAAAACTAACAAACAGAAAGGACATCCACACCAAAAACCCATCTGTATGTCACCATCATCAAAGACCAAAGGTAGATAAAACCACAAAGATGGGGAAAAAACAGAGCAGAAAAACCGGAAACTCCAAAAATCAGAGCGCATCCTTCTCCAAAGGAACGCAGCTCCTCACCAGTGATGGAACAAAACTGGACAGAGAATGACTTTGACGAGTTGAGAGAGGAAGGCTTCAGAAGATCAAACTACTATGAGCTAAAGGAGGAAGTTCGAACCAATGGCAAAGAAGTTAAAAACTTTGAAAAAAAATTAGACGAATGGCTAACTAGAATAACCAATGCAGAGAAGTCCTTAAAGGACCTGATGGAGTTGAAGACCACGGCACGAGAACTATGTGATGAATGCACAAGCCTCAGTAACCGATGCGATCAACCGGAAGAAAGGGTATCAGCGATGGAAGACGAAATGAATGAAATGAAGCGTGAAGAGAAGTATAGAGAAAAAACTATAAAAAGAAACGAACAAAGCCTCTAAGAAATATGGGACTATGTGAAAAGACCAAATCTATGTCTAATTGGTGTACCTGAAAGTGACGGGGAGAATGGAACCAAGTTGGAAAACACTCTGCAGGATATTATCCAGGAGAACTTCCCCAATCTACCAAGGCAGGCCAACATTCAAATTCAGGAAATACAGAGAACGCCACAAAGATACTGCTCAAGAAGAGCAACTCCAAGACACATAATTGTCAGATTCAACAAAATTGAAATGAAGGAAAAATTGTTAACGGCAGCCAGAGAGAAAGGTCGGGTTACCCACAAAGGGAAGCCCATCAGACTCGGCAGAAACTGTACAAGCCAGAAGACAGTGGGGGCCAATATTCAACATTCTTAAAGAATTTTCAACCCAGAATTTCATATCCAGCCAAACTAAGCTTCATAAGTGAAGGAGAAATAAAATACTTTACAGACAAGCAAATGCTGAGAGATTTTGTCACCACCAGGCATGCCCTACAAGAGCTCCTGAAGGAAGCACTAAACATGGAAAGGAACAACCGGTACCAGCCACTGCAAAAACATGCCAAATTGTAAAGACCATCAAGGCTAGGAAGAAACTGCATCAACTAACGAGCAAAATAACCAGCTAACATAATGACAGGATCAAATTCACACATAACAATACTAACCTTAAATGTAAATGGGTTAAATGCTCCAATGAAAAGGCACAGACTGGCAAATTGGATAAAGAGTCAAGACCCATCAGTGAGCTGTATTCAGGAAACCCATCTGACATGCAGAGACACACATAGGCTCAAAATAAAGGGATAGAGGAAGGTCTACCAAGCAAATGGAAAACAAAAAAAGGCAGGGGTTGCAATCCTAGTCTCTGATAAAACAGACTTTAAACCAACAAAGATCAAAAGAGACAAAGAAGGCCATTACATAATGGTAAAGGGTTCAATTCAACAAGAAGAACTAACTATCCTAAATATATATGCACCCAATACAGGAGCACCCAGATTCATAAAGCAAGTCCTTAGAGACCTACAACGAGACCTAGACTCCCACACAATAATAATGGGAGACTTTAACACCCCACTGTCAACATTAGACAGATCAGTGAGACAGAAAGTTAACAAGGATACCCAGGAATTGAACTCAGCTCTGCACCAAGCGGACCTAATAGACATATACAGAACTCTCCACCCCAAATCAACAGAATATACATTCTTTTCAGCACCACACCACACCTATTCCAAAATCGACCACATAGTTGGAAGTAAAGCCCTCCTCAGTAAATGTAAAAGAACAGAAATTATAACAAACTGTCTCTCAGACCACAGTGCAATCAAACTAGAACTCAGGATTAAGAAACTCACTCAAAACCGCTCAACTACATGGAAACTGAACAACCTGCTCCTGAATGACTGCTGGGTACATAACGAAATGAAGGCAGAAATAAAGATGTTCTTGGAAATCAATGAGAACAAAGACACAACATACCAGAATCTCTGGGACATATTCCAAGCAGTGTGTAGAGGGAAATTTATAGCACTAAATGCCCAGAAGAGAAAGCAGGAAAGATCTAAAATTGACACCCTAACATCACAATTAAAAGAACTAGAAAAGCAAGAGCAAACACATTCAAAAGCTAGCAGAAGGCAAGAAATAGCTAAGATCAGAGCAGAACTGAAGGAAATAGAGACACAAAAAACCCTTCAAAAAATCAGTGAGTCCAGGAGCTGGTTTTTTGAAAAGATCAACAATTGATAGACTGCTAGCAAGACTAATAAAGAAGAAAAGAGAGAAGAATCAAATAGATACAATAAAAAATGACAAACGGGATATCACCACTGATCCCACAGAAATACAACCTACCATCAGAGAATACTATAAACACCTCTACACAAATAAACTAGAAAATCTAGAGGAAATGGATAAATCCCTCGACACATACACTCTCCCAAGACTAAAGTAGGAAGAAGTTGAATCGCTGAATAGACCAATAAGAGGCTGTGAAATTGAGGCAATAATTAATAGCTTACCAACCAAAAAAAGTCCAGGACCAGATGGATTCACAGCCGAATTCTACTAGAGGTACAAGGAGGAGCTGGTAACATTCCTTCTCAAACTATTCCAATCAATAGAAAAAGAGGGAATCCTCCCTAACTCATTTTATGAGGCCAGCATCAGCCTGATACCAAAGCTTGGCAGAGACACAACAAAAAAAGAGAATTTTAGACCAATATCTTTGATGAACATTGATGCAAAAATCCTCAATAAAATACTGGCAGACCGAATCCAGAAAAGCTTATCCACCATGATCAAGTGGGCTTCATCCCTGGGATGCAAGGCTGGTTCATCATACGAAAATCAATAAACGTAATCCAGCATATAAACAGAACCAAAGACAAAAACCACATGATTATCTCAATAGGTGCAGAAAAGGCCTTTGACAAAATTCAACAACTCTTCATGCTAAAAACTCTCAACAAATTAGGTATTGACGGGATGTATCTCAAAATAATAAGAGCTATGTATGGCAAACCCACAGCCAATATCATACTGAAGCATTCCCTTTGAAAACTGGCACAAGACAGGAATGCCCTCTCTCACCACTCCTATTCAACATAGTGTTGGAAGTTCTGGCCAGGGCAATCAGGCAGGAGAAAGAAAGGGCATTCAATTAGGAAAAGAGGAAGTCAAATTGTCTCTGTTTGCAGATGACATGATTGTATGTCTAGAAAACCCCATCATCCCAGCCCAAAATCTCCTTAAGCTGATAAGCAACTTCAGCGAAGACTCAGGATACAAAATCAATGTACAAAAATCACAAGCATTCTTATACACCAATAACAGACAAACAGAGAGCCAAATCATGAGTGAACTCCCATTCACAATTGCTTCAAAGAGAATAGAATACCTAGGAATCCAACTTACAAGGGATGTGAAGGACCTCTTCAAGGAGAACTACAAACCACTGCTCAACGAAATAAAAGAGGATACAAACAAATGGAAGAACATTCCATGCTCATGGATAGGAAGAAAATGGCCATACTGCCCAAGGTAATTTATAGATTAAATGCCATCCCCATCTAGCTACCAATGACTTTCTTCACAGAATTGGAAAAAACTACTTTAAAGTTCATATGGAACCAAAAAAGAGCCCACATTGCCAAGTGAATCCTAAGCCAAAAGAACAAAGCTGGAAGCATCATGCTACCTGACTTCAAACTATACTACAAGGCTACAGTAACCAAAATAGCATGGTACTTGGACCAAAAGAGAGATATGGACCAGTGGAACAGAACAGAACCTTCAGAAATAATGCTGCGTATCTACAACTATCTGATCTTTGAAAAACCTGACGAAAACAAGTAATGTGGAAAGGATTCCGTATTTAATAAATGGTGCTGGGAAAAGTGGCTAGCCATATGTAGAAAGTTGAAACTGGATCCCTTCCTTACACCTTATACAAAAATTAATTGAAGATGGATTAAAGACTTACATGTTAGACCTAAAACCATAAAAACCCTAGAAGAGGCCGAGCCGGGTGGCTCACGCCTGTAATCCCAGCACTTTGGGAGGCCGAGGCTGGTGGATCACAAGGTCAGGAGATCAAGACCATCCTGGCTCACATGGTGAAACCCCGTCTCTACTAAAAAATACAAAAAATTAGCCGGGCATGGTGGCATGTGCCTGTAGTCCCAGCTACTCGGGTGGCTGAGGCAGGAGAATGGCGTGAACCTGGGAGGCGGAGCTTGCAGTGAGCCGAGATTGCGCCACTGCACTCCAGCCTGGGCGACAGAGCGAGACTCCGTCTCCAAAAAAAGAAACAAACAAACAGAAACCCTAGAAGAAAACCTAGGCAATACCATTCAGGACATAGGCATGGGCAAGGACTTCATGTCTAAAACACCAAAAGCAATGGCAACAAAAGCCAAAATTGACAAATGGGATCTAATTAAACTAAAGAGTTTCTGCACAGCAAAAGAAACCACCATCAGAGTGAACAGGCAACCTACAGAATGGGAGAAAATTTTTGCAACCTACTCATCTGACAAAGGGCTAATATCCAGAATCTACAATGAACTCAAACAAATTTACAAGAAAAAAACAACCCCATCAAAAAGTGTACGAAGGATATGAACAGACACTTCTCAAAAGAAGACACTTATGCAGCCTAAAAATACATGAAAAAATGCTCATCATCACTGGCCATCAGAGAAATGCAAATCAAAACCAGAATGAGATACCATCTCATACCAGTTAGAATGTTGATCATTAAAAAGTCAGGAAAAAACAGGTGCTGGGGAGGTTGTGGAGAAATACGAATACTTTTACACTGTTGGTGGGACTGTAAACTAGCTCAACCATTGTGGAAGTCAGTGTGGCGATTCCTCCGGGATCTAGAACTAGAAGTACCATTTGACCCAGCCATCCCATTACTGGGTATATACCCAAAGGATTATAAATGATGCTGCTATAAAGACACATGCACACGTGTGTTTATTGCGGCACTATTCACAATAACAAACCCTTGGAACTGACCCAAATGTTCAACAATGATAGACTGGATTAAGAAAATGTGGCACATATACACCATGGAATACTATGCAGCCATAAAAAATGATGATTTCATGTCCTTTGTAGGTTCATGGATGAAGCTAGAAACCATCATTCTCAGCAAACTATCGCAACAACAAAAAACCAAACGCCACGTGTTCTCACTCATAGGTGGGAATTGAACAATGAGAACACATGGACACAGGAAGGGGAACATCACACACTGGGGACTGTTGTGGGGTCGGGGGAGGGGGAAGGGATAGCATTAGGAGATATACCTAATGCTAAATGATGAGTTAATGGGTGCAGCACACCAACATGGCACATTTATACATATGTAATCTGCACGTTGTGCACAGGTACCCAAAAACTTAAAGTATGATTTAAAAAAAAAGTCTTTATAATCTTTTTTTTTTTTTGCATAGCTAGGGGCCATGGCTAATTCCACATGTCTCCACGGCTTATCTAGAATCTGGTGGCTTCAAGGTAGGTAAATAGAACAATTTTGAAAAGTCAAAGAAGCCGTTTATGACCTTAAAGCTTGTATGTTGGTTTTTGTATCCTGCAACTTACTGAATTTACTTTTTTCAACTCTAAGAGTTTTTCGGTAGAGTTTTTTTTTTTTTTTTCTGTATCAGATCGTGTCATCTGCAAACAGGAACAGTTTGATTTCTTCCTTACCAATTTGGATGCCCTTTATTTCTTTCTCTTGCCTAATTTCTCTGGCTAGAACTTCCAATGCTATGTTGAATAGGAGTGGTGAGAGTTGTTATGCTTGTTCCATTTGTTAGAGGAAAAGCTGCAGTTTTTCCCCATTCAGTACAATGTTATCTGCATATACATTTGTCACGTGTGGCCTTTATTGGGTTAAAGTACGTTCCTTCTGTACCTAATTCGTTTGGGGTCTTTTATCATGAAGGGATGTTGAATTTTATCAAATGCTTTTTTCTGCATCTACTGAGATGTTTGTATGGTTTTTGTCCTTCATTCTCTTGATGTGTTACATTTACTGACTTATGTGCATTGAGCCATCCTTGCATCCCTGAGGTGAATCCTATTTGATTATGGTGTATGTTCTTTTTGATATGCTGTTGGATTCAATTCACTAGTATTTTGTTGAGGATTTTTGCATATATATTCATTAGGAATATTGTTCTGTTGTTTTTTTGTTGTGTCTTTATCTGGTTTTGGTATCAGAGTTATGCTGGCCTCATAGAATGAGTTTAGAAGAATTCCCTCTCCTTCAATATTTTGGAATAGTTTGAGAATAATTGGTATCAGTTTTTCCTTAAAAGTTCAGTAGAATTCAGCTGTGAAGCTATCTAGTCCTGCACTTTTGTTTGTTGGGAGACTTTTATTACTGATTCAACCTCATTACTCATTATTGGTCTTTTCAGGCCTTGTGTTTCTTCTGGGTAGTGTGTATGTGTCCAGGAATTTATCCATTTCCTCTGAGTTTTTGAGTTTGTTGATGTATAGTTGTTCATAATAGTGTCTAATGATCCTTTGTATTTCTGTGGTGTCAGGTACATGATGACTCCTTTTTTAAAAGTTTGATTTTTAAAAATGTTTTTATTTGAAAAAGAGAAGACACCAGAGGAGTGAGTTCAGTTCTCAAATAGAAGCTCGAGGAGCCTTTGTCTCATTGGCAACCAGCAGCATGTGCTACATTTTGTGTGGTCACTGTTTCTATGGTAACTGAGGCTTACTACATAACAAAGGGTGACTCTAGGAACCCCTTACGGATTGTTGAACAGAGACAGTTCCTTGTGAGGATGTATTGGAAATTGGCAAAAGGTGGGGAGATAACGTCCATGGGAGATGGGAAATAGGTCCATGGGGCCGCAGCTTGATAAATTGCTGGCTTGTATTTTCAGAGACTAGGACACCGTGGCTGCCTCCTCCATGAATGTGGAAAGGAGACAGTCTTTTTTTTCTTATTTTTTCTTTTTTGAGACAGAGTCTCGCTGTGTCGTCCAGGCTGGAGTGCAGTGGTGCTATCTTGGCTCACTGCAGCCTCTGCCTCCTGGGTTCAAGTGATTCTCCTGCCTCAGCCTCCTGAGTAGCTGGGATTACAGGCGCGCACCACCACGCCTGGCTAATTTTTTGTATTTTTAGTAGAGACTCGCTTTCACCATGTTGGTCAGGCTAGTCTCGAACTCCTGACCTCGTGATCCACCTGCCTCAGCCCCCCAAAGTGCTGGAATTATAGGCATGAGCCACCGCTCCTGGCTGGAAAGGAGACATCTTAAAGGAAGAAGCCCTTTAGGAGAAGGGAGAGAAATTTATAGAAAGTAAAACCATAAAACAAGGTACTGTTTCTTTTAAAGTTTTCTTCACTCCTTGTAGGTGCTGTGGAGGCAGCAGTTAAGAAACAGAGACCCTGCTGTCTTCATGAAACTTGCTTTTTAGTTGGGCAATCAAACGCAAAGGAAAATAAGAAACAAATATGGGATATAATATGTTAGTGACGTGTGCTGATAAGACAAAGCAGGGCAAGGACAGTGAGTGGTGGGCTTGTCCCTTTAGGTGGACAGAGAAGGCTTCTGGCCAGGGTGATGTGAGATCATGATGAGAGTGTACTTGGGGATATGTTCCAGTAAGAAGGAGGAGGACGATGGAGGCCCCAAGGTGGAATGTGCCTGGTGGGCCAGGAAGGAAGCCATTGTCACCAGAGATCATGACAAGAAAAAGAAAGGTCATGACATGAGGTCAGAGAAGGTTCAAGTCGGAGCCAGATCATGCTGGGCCTTGAAGGCCTTAAAGAACCACTGGAACAATTGTAGTAGAGGAATTTGCATTTTAAAGGGATTGTCTTGGCTGCCTGTCTGTAGGCGGAAAAGTAGGGTGAAGAGTGGAAGGTTGGTCACAGCTGAACCAGGTGGTAGCAGTGGAGGCAGTGAGAGGTCAGTGGATCCTGGGTATCTTTTAAAGGTATTTGCAGGCCCGGTGCGGTGGTTCATGCCTGTAATCCCCACACTTTGGGAGGCCGAGGCGGGTGCATCACTTGAGGCCAGGATTTTGAGACCAGCCTGGCCAACAAGGTGAAACCCTGTCCCTACTGAAAAAAAAAAAAAAAATGAGCTGGATGTGGTGGCGTGCGCCTGTAATCCCAGCTACTTGGGAGGCTGAGGCAGGAGATTTGCTTGAACGTAGAGGCGGAGGTTGCAGTGAGCCGAGATTGTACCTCTGCACTCCAGCCTGGGTGACAGAGTGAGATTCTGTCTCAAAAAAGAAAAAAAAGGTATTTCCAGTACAATTTCCTAACAGATTGGATGTGGAATGTAAGAGAAAGAGAGGATGACTACAGGTTCTAGGCTTGGCACCAGGAAAAACCAAGTTGTCACTACCTGAGATGGGGAAGATGGAGAGGAGCAGATTCTGTGTCCAAGATGCACACATAGTCGCGCGTGTGGATCCTGGGCCGTTCGTTGGATGTGCATGTCTGCATTTACATGAGATCTAGAAGGAGAATAGAACTTTGGGACTTGTTATCGTTTAGATGCTGTGGAAAGCATGAGGATGTGAAAGAAGTCACCAAGGAAGGGATGTGAGTCAAGACGAGGACTTGCAGTTAATTTCTGTCTCCTTCAAAGACATCATCTTGAGGGCTGCTTCCTTGCATCCAGGTTGCTGCAGTTGCCCAGAAGGTGTTTGGAATTTCTTTGTCAGGATTGCTTTTCACCTTGAAGGATATGTTTCTGAATAGCTTTGGTGGTTGCAGATCACTGTTGCTTGAGGATTGGTTTAATTTTAGGGACCCTTGACAAATCATGCCCATCCAACTGTGGGATTTAATAATGTTTGTAATAAATTAGATTAATGTTTTGTTAAAGTGAAATGTGACTAAGGTGCAGTTATGTTGATTTTTGCTTTTTCTTTGGCTGAAACTTACCATTGGGGCAAAATATTTTTAGCGCTTGAGTGGAGACGGTTGGTTAGGAGCCTTGTCCCCATGTGCAGGTTCTGGCACAGAGGAGACTCATTATCCCGAATGTAGTCACTCATTTGAACAGCCGACCTGTAAGTGACCCATTTCTGATTGGGGCACTCTCCTCACTCTGGCAAGCTGGAAGGCATAGGTTTTTCAATAGGAATTTCTTTTTTTCTTCTTTTCTTTTTTTTTTTTTTGAGACAGAGCCTTGCTCTGTCCCCCAGGCTGGAGTGCAGTGGCGTGATCTCGGCTCACTGCAAGCTCCGCCTCCTGGGTTCACGCCATTCTCCTGCCTCAGCCTCCCGAGTAGCTGGGACTACGGGCACCTGCCACCATGCCTGGCTAATTTTTTTTTTTGTATTTTTAGTAGAGATGGGGTTTCACCATATTAGCCAGGATGCTCTCGATCTCCTGTCCTCGTGATCCATCTGGAGCCTCAGCCTCCCAAAGTGCTGGGATTACAGGCGTGAGCCACCGCGCCCGGCCGGAATTTCTATATCCAAAGTTCACGACACCCCACTCTGCTCTCCACCTCTTCTCCTAGCACTCTTGCTCCAACAATTGCTCAATCTCATGGCGACCTCCAGCGTCTCAATCCCATCTCTGACAGTCCCTCTTGTCATCACTCCCACATTCACCCAGCGGAGATTCCACAGGCTTTTGATCTCATCACTCTTTTGCAAAAACCTGGAACAACTTCCTTGTGCCTTTCTCTCCATCATGCCTGGCCAAAGCAGCCCCAAGCCTGGTTGAACCTGACTCTGCATCTGTACTAGAGCCACTACACAGGAGCAGGAGAGAAATCCCACAGCCACATGCTTCGAATGCACAGCACAGACCTCAGATGTGCGCCCCACACACCCAATAGTCTCACTCTGTTCCCTTAGTGAGTTTTTGTTCCTCTTCTCTGAGACAGATATTTCCTCAAATACCCCCATGCTGCCTTGTCTTAGCTCATGATCTTGTTTAATAAGTTAGGAAAACAGAAGCCACCCAAAGGGAACATCCTCACCTTCCTACCACCAGGTCTACAAACCTGCCAGCTCAGGTATCATCCTTGACTTCTTTTTCATTTCTTTTTTTCTTTTTCTTTTTTTTTTTTTTTTTTTATAGACAAGGTCTCACTCTGTTGCCCAGACTGGAGTGCAGTGGTGCTGTCATAGCTCACTGCAACCTTGAACTTCTGGGCTCAAGGGATCCTCCCACCTCAGCCTTCTGAGTAGCTGGGACTATAGGTGTGTGCTCCACACCTGACTAATCCCTGATTTCTCACAACTTCACACATTCAGCTCCTCCTCTCTCTCATCATCAGTCTTTTCCGCTCAGTACCCATCCCTGTTCCTGTTACAAATACTCTTTAAAAAAGAAAATCCTGTTCCTTGTCTTGCCTTGTCCACTGTAGCAAGGCCCTTCCTCTGCCTTCTTTGTAGTAGAGCTGCTCTGACTCTGTCTGTACCTCATTTCCCCCAGCTGCACCTTTATCCTGTCTCAGTGTGGCTTCCCGACACCACCCCTCCAGTGAATCGGCCTCATCAAGGCCATAAGCAACTCCTGGTTGGACGTTTCTCGGTCCTCCTCTTCTTTGATCTTTTCAGCAGCTCTTGATCCAGTTGACTTGTCTCCCTGTAGTCCTGGCTCTCAGGGGAACCACGTGCTTTTTGTTTTCTTCCTCCCTCCCTGGCAGTTCCTAATTACTCTCCTTTGCTGACTTCTGTCCCTCATCTCACTGGGTCTCAACGAGAAGCAATCTTGCTCCTCAGGGGGCCATTTAGCAATGTGTGGAGACATCTGTGGTTGTCACAGCTGGGGAGTGGGGGTTGCTACCAGCATCCAGTGGTTAGAGGCCAGGGATGCTGCTACACATCCTGTAACCCACAGGATGGCCCTGGCCCCTCAGCCGTTATCTGGACTGAATGTGAACAGTGCTGATGCAAGAAACCTTCCTCGAGGCTCCTTCCTGGACCGTCTTCTTGAGTCTTCTTTAGATCTGCTCCTAGGTGATGGAGTCTAGTGCTGTTGCTGTAAATACATTTCATATGTCGGTGACTCCCAAGTTTCTGTCCCCAGCCTGTACCTCTACCCTGAGCTACAGATTTGTATGTCTCAATACTTATTGGGCATCTCTACTTGGAGGTATCTTCGGTGTCTCCGCATGTCCAGCGTGGAACTTGTGATATTTTCCCCTCTGAAACCTGTTCTCCCAGCCTTCTCTGGCTCAGCAAATGGCATTGCTTCCCACCCGGTTGCTCAAGCCAGAAACCTGGGAGTCACCTTGAGTCCTTCCATTCCCCCTTCAGTTAGGCCAAGAGCAGTTCCATCCATTCTTTTTTCACAATGCGTCCCACATGTGTTTGATAATCTCTGCCCACTGGCCCATCTTCAGTAAGTCCTCATCTCTTGCCTTCCACAGGTCTCTCTGCTTCTTTTGCTGTTCACCATGCACAGTTATCTTTTTTTTTTTTTTTTTTTTTTTTTTGAGATGGAGTCTTGGTCTGTCACCAGGCTGGAGTGTAGTGGCGTGATCTCGGCTCACTGCAACCTCCGACTCCCTGGTTCAAGTGATTCTCCTGCCGCAGCCTCCTGAGTAGCTGGGATTACAGGCACCTGCGCCACCATGCCCAGCTAATTTTTGTATTTTTAGTAGAAACAGGGTTTCACCATGTTGAACAGGATGGTCTTGATCTCCTGACCTCGTGATCCGCCTGCCTCTCCCTCACAAAGTGCTGGGATTACAGGTGTGAGCCACCCCGCCTGGCCCATGCACAGTCATCTTTTAAATGCACAGTCATCTTTGGAATTGTCAGGAGCATCGTGTCCTCTACCGAGAACAGTAGGTAGCTTTGCTCCATGGCTACACTAATTGGTTTGTGAAAGACACATTGACTCCTTGCTTTTTCTTTATTCTTTTTTTTTTTTTAATTATAAAAACAGTACATTCAATTCAAATATTCAGTAGGAGGTGAAGTACAAAGCAGAAGTTCCCTTCTCCTCTTGCTGCTTTCTCTCTCCCCAATTTATTCCCTGGGAATACGGTTGGAGATTGATCGCTTTGAGATTTTTAAACCCAAGATTACATTAAAAGAACCAGTTATGCACTCTCCCAGTCATCTCAAGGACACAGTACCCTTGTGTCAGGGGAGCTGCTCAAAGTCTGGAATGTAGATTTGAGGCAACAGGAATAGTAAGAAGAAAGATTATAGCAGAGCCAGGAGTCAATTTTTTTTTTCTCATCGTTATGATGAAATGACTTATTGAAGGACCTGTTGTATAGTACATTAAAAATCCATACAGTATAGGTTGGATCCTGTCAGAAGAGTGGATTTTATTCTTTCTCTTACATTATTTTGTAGCTCTAATTTTGTGTAACCTTTGGGAGGATCCCTTGTGATGTCTTAATGTTCGAGGCTATATTTAATGCTTACCTTCTGGAAAGATGTTACATGAACAGTCTGTTTAAAGCATGGAGGAATAGTGTCCACTTCTCGGCCTCTTGCCAGCTCTGCCTCCTCATCCCTTCCATCCCTTCTAACCCTGGACCTCTCGTCTTCCGTGCTCGCACCCCGGGTGACCTCATCCAGCCTTCTGGCTTCATCTGTGCAGAGACTGCTTCCCTGAACTTTTCTATCCAGCTGCCTACCCGACATGTACCTGGGGTTTCTGAGAGGCTTCTCAAACTCACCACGTCCCAGATCTCCCTCAGAGCCTACTCACCTTTTATTATTTCCTAACTCCATCAGTCCTGCTGTTCGGGCCACCTGTCTGGTCAACATCCTGACCTCTCTCTCATCCACATTCAGTACATCAGCAAGTTACATTGTTTCTACTTTCAGAAGAGACCTGGAATTTGACCACTCCTCAGGCTTGCACCAGGACCCAGCCCAGCCCCCCAAACCACCCTGACCCTGGACTTACTACATTGTTTCACCAGCCTCCAAAAATGGTCTTTCTGCTTCACACTTGCTCCCTACCTCTTCAGTCTATTCTCAACACAGCACTCAGAATGCCTCTTCTAAATTATTGGTCAAATAGTGTCACTCCTCTGCTCAAAATCCTTTGGTGCTCTCTGTCTCATTCTGAGTAAAAGAGCCCTTGCAACGACAAGGCCCTGCGAGACTTAACAGCCTCCCTCCAGCTCTCACCTGCTCCACAGTCCCTGTCCGGTCTACTCCAGCATCAGAGCCATGCTGTTCTGGAAGCCTGTGGGCATGCTTCCACTCCAGGGCCCTTGGCCCTTGCTGTTTTCTGTCTGGGCTGTAGTTCCACAAATAACAAATGGTTCCTTCCCTTACCTCCTTCACAGTCTTGCTCAAAGGCCTCCCCAGTGAGAAGTCCTTCAACCCTGTTTAAAATTGCAAACCATCCCTGCTTAATTTTTCTCTAAAGCGCATTTCTCTTTCCAATATACTTTATACGTTTCCTATTTACTTTATTCATTGTTTGCCTCCTGCACTAGTATGTAAATTTCATGGTGGTAGGGATTTATGTTTATTGACATAATGAAGACACATTTGACTACATAGCAGTTAAATTATTGTAAGACCACATTAACTAAGTTAATTATTCTCTTTTTCTTTTTAGAGACAGAGTCTCTCTCTTTTGCTCAGTCTGGAGTGCAGTGGTGCGATCATAGCTTATTGCAACCTCAAACTCAAGTGATCCTCCCACCTCAGCTTCTTGAGTAACTGGGACCACAGGCGTGTGCCACCATGCCTGGCTAATTAAAACAATTTTTTTTTTAAAGAGTTGAGATCTTGTTATGTTGCCCAGGCTGGTCTCGAATTCTGGGCTCAAGTAGTCCTCCTGCCTCGGCCTCCCAAAGTGCTAGGATTACAGGTGTGAGCCACTGTGTCTGGCCTAATTATTTTCTGGATCTTGTCTTTTACATTTGTAATAAAGGATCTCATAGGTAATACATTGACCCTTGAACAATGTGGAGATTAGGGGCACTGACCCCCCACATAATAAGAAATCTGCTTATACTGTTTGATTCCTTAAAAACTTAACAACTGAAAGCCTACTACTGATATCATAGTTGGTTAACTGTACTTTATATAAGTATTATATACTGTATTCTTAAAGTAAGATAGATTTCATGCACGTCCGTGTGAAGAGACCACCAAACAGGCTTTGTGTGAGCAATAAAGCTTTTAATCACCTGGGTGCAGGCGGGCTGAGTCCGAAAAGAGAGTCAGCGAAGGGAGATAAGGGTGGGGCCGTTTTTATAAGATTTGAGTAGGTAAAGGAAAATTACAGTCAAAGGGGGTTTGTTCTCTGGCGGGCAGGAGTGGGGGTCGCAAGGTGCTCAGTGGGGGAGATTTTTGAGCCAGGATGAGCCAGGAAAAGGACTTTCACAAGGTAATGTCATCACTTAAGGCAAGGACCGGCCATTTTCACTTCTTTTGTGGTGGAATATCATCAGTTAAGGCAAGGACTGGCCATTTACACTTCTTTTGTGGTGGAATGTCATCAGTTAAGGCGGGGCAGGGCATATTCACTTCTTTTGTGATTCTTCAGTTACTTCAGGCCATCTGGGCGTATACGTGCAAGTTACAGGGGATGCGATGGCTTGGCTTGGGCTCAGAGGCCTGACAATAGAGAAATGTTATTAAGAAAAATCATAAGAAAAAATACATTTACTGTTCTTTAAGTGGAAGTGGATCCATCATCCATCACAAAGGTCTTTATCCTTGATTTTTTCACAGTGAGTGGGCTGAGGAGGAGGAGGAAAGGGAGAGGTTGGTCTTGGTATCCAAGGGGTGGTAAAGGCAGAAGAAAATTTGTGTGTAAGTGGAACTGCACAGTTCAAACCCGTGTTGTTCAAGGGTCAAGTATATATAAAGAGCTCCCAGTAATTAATAAGCACGAGGCAGACAACCCTATAGAAAATTGGATAAAGGACAGTGAACAGACTTTTGACAGCAGAAATACAGAAATGCGTAAAAAGGTGACAAATGCCTAGCCTGATTAGTAATCAGGGAAATACAAATTAGAAGAGTAAGGTATTTTCATCCATTGATTGGCACAAATTACAAACAGTGGTAATAATCTGGTGTGACTAAGGGTGTATTCCTAAGATTCTCTCATGCGCTGCTGGTGAAAGTGCATGCTAGCACAGGCTTTGGAGGGTAATGATGGCAATAGATATTCTCATTCGGTAAATCTGTCTACTTACCTAGCTTATAAAATATTTGTGCATGTGCATAGACATGTAAATATAAGGCTATATATACACTGTAACATTGTCATTAGAAAAGGGACTAACTTAAATGTCCAGGTCTTTAGAAATAGATCATATAAGATCTTATTAAAGGTCTTTACAAAATTATAGCTACATAATAATCTAAGAAAGAATCCAATCTATTTTGACAGCATCCATTCCAAATTCCTTGTATTTTTATTATATTATACTTTAAAGAAAAAAGGTAGTATTATCTATAAAACCTTACTGGAAATACACAAGCGTAGGTATTATGCCCACACTATGAAACATTACTCAGCTCTAAAAAGAATGGCCTAGATCTACATGTATATATGGAAAGGATTTCTGAGGCTCAGTTAAATGAAAAAAAAAGCTTCAATGTATGTATGTTATAACGCCATTAGTATAACAGCAAACCCAAATGCTGTTTTACAAGTGTACATTAATACATAAAGGTATAGAAAAACTTCTGGGAGGATAACAGCCAGTTACCAGGTTTCCTTTGGTTTGGGAAGTAAAACTGAGGGCATGGAGACATCCTGCCTATCCTCTGTATTTGAGTTTTTACCAAGAAAAATGTTTATGATTAATTTTATAATAAAAAAGGTAAAGTATTTTAACTGTTCTTTCCAAATAAAAGTCTTTTAGAAAATGATTAAAAGCAGCTAAATTAGAGGTTGTGAGAAATGATTCTTAAACAGTCCATGACTAGCAATTTTTTATATTGGAGGATTCAAATATTTGTGTGTGATCTCAAAGACTAATAGTATTTCATAATAATATTTAATAATTTTCATTTATCTGAAACAAAAATGAATTAGACATAAATGAGGGCTCAGGAGCCCTGGGGCCTGTGGCTGAGCCTCCACAACTTACTGTTTTTTTTTTTTGGTTGTTGTTATGGAGTCTCGCTCTGTCACCCAGGCTGGAGTGCAGTGGCGTGATCTCGGCTCACTGCAAGCTCCGCCTCCAGGGTTCATGCCATTCTGCCATTCTCTTGCCTCAGCCTCCTGAGTAGCTGGGACTACAGGCACCTGCCACCACGCCCAGCTAATTTTTTGTATTTTTAGTAGAGACGGGATTTCACCGTGTTAGCCAGGATGGTCTCGATCTCCTGACCTCGTGATCCGCCTGCCTCCGCTTTCCGAAGTGCTGGGATTACAGGTGTGAGCCACCGCGCCCGGCCCCCCACTTATTGTTGAATGTGTAGCAGCAGCTTCCCAAAAGCTAGCATTGTTTTTAGGTGAAAAATGGGCCTAGAAAACCAAAGCCATTGCCAGTGCTGGTGGTGACCATGCAGAGGTGGGCATAAGGAAGCCATGGATCTGAACAAAACCTCAATTGTTTGTATTAGAGCCAATTATCAGATTCAGTGGGATACAAATCTATGGAGAGCGTGTGTTCAATATGAAAATTTTAAAAAATCTTGGACTTTTAGAATGTGGCCTTATCTAGTCCTTAAAATTTAGGAAATTTTTAGTGCATGTAGCAGCCAGAGTGAAAAATGGCTTTTTTTTTTTTTTTTTTTTTTTTTTTTTGAGATTAAATCTCACTCTGTAACCAGGCTGGAGTACAGTGGTGCAATCTTGGCTCAATGCAGCCTCTGTCTCCCGGGTTCAAGTGATTCTCCTGCCTCAGCCTCCCGAGTAGCTGGGACTGCAGGCACGCGCCACCACGCCCAGCTAATTTTTTTTTGTATTTTTAGTAGAGATGGGGTTTCACCATGTGGCCAGGCTGGTCTCGATCTCCTGACCTTGTGATCCTCTTGCCTCGGCTCCCAAAGTGCTGGGATTACAGGCGTGAGCCACCGTGTCCGGCCAAAAAACGGCTTTTTAATAGAAATTATTATCCTTAGTGAAATTTCTCAAATATGAGGATTAGAGAGTCTTGAAAGAGTTTTCGTTTGAATGTTATGAGCCAATCAAAATTATCTGGGTTTTTCCATAATGAACCTCCCTTCTTAGATCCAGAAAAGATGTTCATGGTCCTTGGGTCCACCTCCATTTTATATAATATTTCTTTTTCTTTTTTTTTTTTTAAGTTCCCAATGCCAGTTTTTCTGAAATTTTGTATATTTTTGAGTTAAAAAATTTAAGTTGTAAAAGTAATGTATGTTCATCTTGGAAAACACCAAAAGACATGAAGGAAAAAAGAATCACTCAGAATCTTACCACATAAAGACAACTAAGGCATTAGCATATTTCCTTTGATTTCCATGTGCTGTAATTTAAATTTGTCCCGTTTTATGCAGTTGGAACAATATTATATAAACGGTTTTGTATACTTCTCATTTGTAACATTGCTTTTTCTTTTGAGATGGAGTTTCACTCTTGTTCATCCAGGCTGGAGGTGCAATGGCGCGATCTTGGCTCTCCGCAACCTCCACCTCCTGGGGTTCAAGCTACTCTTCTGCCTCAGCCTCCTGAGTAGCTGGGATTACAGGAATGCACCACCATGCCCGGCTAATTTTGTATTTTTAGTAGAGGTTTTAGGTTTTAGGTTTTGCCATGTTGGCTAGGCTGGTCTCCAACTCCTGACCTCAGGTGATCTGCCTGCCTTGGCCTCCCAAAGTGCTGGGATTATAGGTGTGAGCCACTGCACCCAGCCGTACCATTACTTTTATCTGTTATAACTCTATAAATATATACATTTTGGTGACCACATGATAGATAGGTGTATGTGTATATATATATATATTTTTTTGTTTTTGTTTTTTTGAGATAAGTTTTCACTGTGTCACCCAGCTGTGCTGTAATGTGATTATTGCTCACTGCAGTTTCGACCACCTTGGCTTGAATGATCCTCCCACCTCAGCCTCCCCTGAGTAGCTGGGGGTACATGTACGCTCCATTACACCTTGCTAGTTTCTTAATTTCTTTTTTTTTTTTTTTTTTTGAGACAGTTTCACTCTTGTTGCCCAAGCTGGAACGCAGTGGCGTGATCTTGGCTTACGACAACCTCTGCCTCCCGGGTTCAAGTGATTCTCTTGCCTCAGCCTCCCAGGTAGCTGGGATTACAGGAATGCACCACCATGCCCGGCTAATTTTGTATTTTTAGTAGAGGTTTTAGGTTTTAGGTTTTGCCATGTTGGCTAGGCTGGTCTCCAACTCCTGACCTCAGGTGATCTGCCTGCCTTGGCCTCCCAAAGTGCTGGGATTATAGGTGTGAGCCACTGCACCCAGCCGTACCATTACTTTTATCTGTTATAACTCTATAAATATATACATTTTGGTGACCACATGATAGATAGGTGTATGTGTATATATATATATTTTTTTTGTTTTTGTTTTTTTGAGATAAGTTTTCACTGTGTCACCCAGCTGTGCTGTAATGTGATTATTGCTCACTGCAGTTTCGACCACCTTGGCTTGAATGATCCTCCCACCTCAGCCTCCCCTGAGTAGCTGGGGGTACATGTACGCTCCATTACACCCTGCTAGTTTCTTAATTTCTTTTTTTTTTTTTTTTTTTGAGACAGTTTCACTCTTGTTGCCCAAGCTGGAGCGCAGTGGCGTGATCTTGGCTTACGACAACCTCTGCCTCCCGGGTTCAAGTGATTCTCTTGCCTCAGCCTCCCAGGTAGCTGGGATTACAGGCATGCACCACCACGCCTGGCTAATTTTGTATTTTTAGTAGAGACAGGGTTTCTCCATGTTGGTCAGGCTGGTCTTGAACTCCTGACCTCAGGTGATCCACCCGCCTTGGCCTCCCAAAGTGTTGGGATTACAGGTGTGAGCCACCACGCCTGGCCCACCCTGCTAGTTTCTAAAAAATGTTTTGTAGAGATGGGTTCTCACTATGTTGATCATGCTGCTGCCATCTTTTGATAAGTTTCGGTTTATGCTTTTATAAATAATGTTAGATTTTTATTCCTGGAGCTTCTTACCTATTTCCGATTATTGCCTTAGATTTAGATGTTAGAGTCTCTTGATAAATAATGCGAAAAACTGATTTGGAAACAATAACCTTTATTTGAACGATGACATGGCACACTGCTTGCAGAATGAGCCTGGGGCAGGAATCCCCTGAGTCCTGAGCCTGCTTTCTCTTTTGTAATCTTGTGCCTTCTCTTGGGATTTAAGCAAAAGATCAGAGGTTCTTTCTTTAATTACAGTGCTTCCTGCAAGCAAATGAAAGGTGGAAATCCAAGGCAGAAATGTGCACTTGCTCTTCTATTAGCTGTGGACTCTATGAGAAGGTCTCGTGTTTATGTAGCATTTCAGCTCCTGCCTTTACAGCTGAAGTAACACCAAACCACAGAACATGTAAAAATGTTTTTCTTACATATAAATATTCCTATTTGTGATTTACTATGCCACCTTTTAAAATTAATGAGTAACATTGTTACATGTGATAGGCAGAGCTCTACGCCCTCATGCAGGCTTTTCGGGGTCTCCACACTTACCCACTTTTCCAGTCCACTCCCCTGCCTCTTCTTCCTCCCCACCCACTGTGCGGTGGTCCATTGGAACTGGCAGTCTACTTGCCACTCCTCCCTGCCATGCAGTTATATGGAGTCTTCCCTCCTGAGCTAGCACTCCCCTGCCCCACATCGAATCTGCAGGTCCCCCTCGTTCTATGAGACCAGCTTCCCAATGCCTTCCAGCACTCTCTGCAGCAGCTCTCAGTGTCCTGCCCAGAGGCAATCACTTCCTGCCCTGAGGTTCCACGCACTAATGTGGCACTTGCCTTGCTGAATGCTGTGTTTGCTCATCGGTCTCTCTTCATAACTAGACGGAGAGCAGCTCTACGATGGGGTCTGCACCTTGTTAATTTCTGTATTTTCTGCAGAACACCTGCCACTTAAAAGATATTTGTTGTTCTTTGGTCACTAAATTAGGTGAGAGTTCAGGCCTGATGTTCTCTATGGCTTTGTTGCAGGTCTTTCTGTCTGAGTGGAAGGAGCACAAAGTTGCTCTCTCACGGCTCACCAGCCTGGAGATGAAAGATGATTTCCTCCATGGACTGCAGATGCTGAAATCTCTACAAGGCACACATGTTGTCACGCTGCTTGGCTATTGTGAGGATGACAACACTATTCTTACTGAATATCACCCTCTAGGTTCCTTGAGTAACCTGGAAGAAACACTAAACCTTTCAAAGTACCAAAATGTGAACACGTGGCAGCACAGGCTGGAGCTGGCCATGGACTATGTCAGCATCATTAATTACCTGCACCACAGCCCCGTGGGCACGCGGGTCATGTGCGACTCCAACGACCTGCCGAAGACACTGTCCCAGTATCTGCTAACAAGCAACTTTAGCATTTTGGCAAATGACTTGGACGCCTTACCCCTGGTGAACCACAGCTCCGGGATGCTGGTGAAGTGCGGTCACAGGGAGCTGCATGGGGATTTTGTGGCTCCAGAGCAACTGTGGCCCTATGGAGAGGACGTGCCTTTCCGCGATGATCTCATGCCCTCATATGACGAGAAGATTGACATTTGGAGGATCCCAGACATCTCCGGTTTCCTTCTGGGGCACATTGAAGGGAGTGATATGGTCCGATTCCATTTGTTTGATATTCACAAAGCATGCAAGAGTCAGACTCCCTCAGAAAGACCCACTGCCCAGGACGTTCTGGAGACCTACCAGAAGGTCTTGGATACACTTAGAGATGCCATGATGTCTCAGGCAAGAGAGATGCTGTGAAAACCAGTCCAGCCAATGAAGGTGGGATTGAAGGGCTGAATGGAAGTTACAGCATTCTACTCTGATGGTGGAGTTTTTTGCCTGAGTTTCGTGTTTTATTGTTTTTTATGGCTTAGCCATGTGGTTCGTTGTCCACATCCACATGTATGTTTGTATGTATTCCACATACATACAATAATGCAGATTAAGTCTGATGTTTCTGTCTAGATGATCTGTCCAGTACTGAAAGTGAAGCATTAAAATCCCCTGCCTTTTTTGGTATTAGGATCTGCCTCTCTCTTTAGCTCTAATAGTGTTTGTTTATACATGTGAGTGCTTTGGTATTGGGTGCATATATATTTAAAATTGTTACATCCTTTTGCTGAATTGATCCCTTTATCATTATGTAATGATCTTCTTTGTCCCTTTTTATGTTTTCTGACTTAGTCTATTATGTATAAGTATAGCTACTCCTGCACATTTTTGGTTTAAATTTGCATGGAATATTTTTTTCCATCTGTTCACTTTCAGTCTTTATGTGTTTTTACATGTGAAGTGAGTTTGTTATAGGTAACATATAGTTGAATCTTTTTTTTTTAAAATCCATTCAGCCAGTCTATTATTTTAATTGGAGAATTTAAATTATTTACATTCTGGGTTTTTATTGATAGGTGAGGACTTAGTCCTGTGCTTTTGTTTTCTGATTATCTTGTATATATTTTTTCCTATCTTTTAAATTTATTTTTATTTTTTATTTTGAGACAGAGTGTGGCTGTGTCTCCCAGGCTGGAGTGCAGTGGCAGGATCTCGGCTCACTGCAACCTCTGCCTCCCAAGTTCAAGCAATTCTCCTGCCTCAACCTCCCAAGTAGCTGGGATTACAGGGGCCCACCACCACACCCAGCTAATTTTTGTATTTTTAGTAGAGATGGAATTTCACCTATCTTCTTTTGTATTGTTTACTTTACAATTTGGTGGTTTTTTTAATAGTCATAATGTTTGATTCCTTTTTCTCATTTGTGTTTCTGCTCTACTAGTGAGTTTTAAGCCTTTGTTTGTTTTCATGATGGTAGGTACCATCCTGTCTGAAGATCAGATGAGATTGGGTGTGTTCAGGGTGGTATTAATGTGGGAATGAAGGAGGACTGGAGAGACCATGGGGTGAGATAAGAGGATTTTTATTGAGTGCACTCAGACCCAGCTGATTAACATCCAAAAACTGGGCCCAGACAAAGACAGCACTTGACTTTTATACACACTTCTAAAAGGGGGTGGGCTAGCTTGAAACAAGCTTACAGTGGTGTGAAGCAAAGATACAGAGGCAGAACAAAGGCAGCTAATCAAACTGTGACAGGTTCATGAGCCAGAATTACATATGACCCTTGCTGTGCAGCTCACATGGCTGTTATCTAGGCTTGCTCAAAAGAGCCTTGCATGGGCTTATCTCATAACGTTTGCTATGGCACCCAGACTGCCGCAGCCCAGGCCTGCTCAGGCATGTCTTACAACCTTCACTGTGCTGCTTAGATAAAACAGAGTACTTGAAGTTACTGGTTACAGAAAACAGGAATATATAAACTCATATGTTTACTCATAGGGGAAAGGAAAATTTGTTTTCTTCTCCCTGTGTTGAGGGAGTGCTGGGAGAGTCTCCGGAGCACATTCCTTTGAGCCTTTGCTTATTTGATAATGTTATCGAGGCTTTGCCTGGGTCCAGGCTTTGCCTGTTACTGCCTTTGGGATGAGTCAGCCTAATATAGAAAGCTTGTTTTTCTCTTTTTAATTTTATTTTTCTTTCTTTAATTTCCTGCCTCAGTATGGTGTCTTTCTCTTCCAGATGTGGGATTCCCTTAAGCATTTCTTGTAGGGCTGATCTAGTTGTGATGATTTCCCTGTTTTTTTTTTTTTTGAGATGGCGTCTTACTCTGTCACCAGGCTGGAATGCAGTGGCACGACCTCTGTTCACTGCAAGCTCCGCCTCCCGGGTTCGCGCCATTCTCCTGCCTCAGCCTCCCAAGTAGCTGGGACCACAGGTGCCCGCCACCACACCCGGCTGATTTTTTGTATCTTTAGTAGAGATGGGGTTTCACCATGTTAGCCAGGATGGTCTCGATCTCCTGACCTTGTGATCTGCCTGCCTCAGACCTTGTGAGCCACCTGCCTCGGCCTCCCAAAGTGCTGGGATTACAGGTGTGAGCCACCGTGCCTGGCCAGTATTTTTTTTTTTAAACTAAATTATCATTAATGTTAAAATTTAACGGACCGTGTATATAACTGTGCAATTGCTGCTTTCTCACAGAACTGCCTAGGATTCATTCAGTAGACCACAGAAACGAGGTCTGGCATTTAACAGACTAATGATAGAGGAAATAAACTGATTTATACAAGAATATCAGATACTGTCATGTGGTTTAGTGTAGCTGAAGTTATGAATTAGTGCCAACTCTTGCTGCAGTGTCTCTGACACAATTTTATCTTGGAACTTGGCGATTTAAGTTGACTTTCTTCACTGAAAAGAGTTCTTTCATGATAGTCTTCATGAATTGCTCATATAGCAGCTTAATCTCTTTCATTTGCTGTCTCCTAAAAATGCTAACTTGTTGCCACTTCTTTTGTTGCTCTTGAAATATTTTAATTAGTTTTTCTTCCTCTCCTCAGTCTTCTACATGTCTATGTTGTATTCTTGAAGCAAAGTCAGCAACTGTATAGGATATCTATAATTCCGTTTCTGCATTTTGTGTTCTCAAAATAACATTCAGTTATGTTCTCGGTGTTGATGCAAGCTTTTTTATACTTTTGAAGCCTTTTTCTTTTTGCAGCAAGACCCCGTTTAATGGCAGCTACAATTACTTGTAGTTCTCTACATCAACCCCTTTGTCTTCCTCATCTGTTCTGAAAAAGGTTTTCTTTCCCTGTGCTCATCAGTTTCTGGATCCTTTTCTCCATGTTCCATTTCCTGGGTGGGCATGACCTGAGCCTCCAACTGGACCTTGGCAGCCCTCCTGTTGCTCCTCCTGCCTTGGGTGCAATCGCTAGTTGTCCTGGGATGCCAGAGGCGACTCCTCAACCCTGAGGGACCCTTGATGGTGTTCCCTCACAGGACCTGTATAATGCCACACTGTGAGGCTCCTCTGAGGGCCTGGGGTCCTCCTCTCAGTTTTTACTTGTCTGGGAAAGACTTTATTTGTCCTTCAATTTTGAAGGTTAGCTTTACTTAGTTTAATATTCTTGGCTGGCAGTTTTTTTTATTTCAGCACTGTAATATATATTATCCCATTCTTTCCTGACCTGTAAGTTTTTTTTTTTTTTTTTAAACAGGAAATTCTCTTATAAGTGACTTGATGCTTTACTTTTGCTGTTTTTAGAATTCTGTCTTTGACTTTTGACAATTTGATTGTAATGTGCCTTGTAGAAGACCTTTTTGGTTTGAATCTTTTTTGGGATTACTGAACATCCTGTATCTGGATGTCTGTATCTCTTGCAAGACTTAATAAATGTTTGACTATTATTTTGCTAAATAGGTTTTCTGTGTCTCTTCCCTTCTCTTTCCTGAAACACTCAGAATTTAAATATTTATTTGGTCTGACTGGGTTATTTCAAAAGACCTATCTTCAGGTTCAGAAAATCTTTGTTTTGCTTTATCTAGTGTACTTTTGAAGCTCTCAGTTGCATTTTTTAATTTTATTCATTGAATTTTTCAGTTCCAGGATTTGTTTGGTTATTTTTCTATATCTATCTCTACTGACTGTCTTATTCAGATCATGAATTGTTTTCCTACTTTCTTTGTATTATCTGTGTTCCCTTGCAACTTGCTGAGTTTCCCTAAGATCATTATTTTGAATTCCTTTTCTGGCATTTTTATAGATTTCCTTTTCTTTTGAATCTGTTACTGGAGAATTATTGTGTCTCTTTGGAGGTATCAGGTTTCCTTGCTTTTTCATGTTTCTTGTGTCCTTGCTTTTTCCAATTTTATGGATAGGCTTTCATAAGGAAAGACTTTTTTGTAGGCGTATCTGTAGTTGTGGTTGTGATTAGGATGTTTTGGTTTTGATTCTGGTGAGCACAGGAGTGTAGGCTCAATGATTTCAGCTGTAACCAATGTAACTGGTGTCATGTAACCATGTCACTGTGAGTCCTCAGTGGCTTAAGTTGCCATTGTTAGTTGAGGCTGTTGTGAGGCTTTTCTGGGGAAAGGAATGCCAGAGGGGCCAGTCCCTGGGCCTTTTGGTGGCATGGGCAGGCTTTAGCTGTGGTGGCGATGGGCTGGGCAAGCTAGTCCTCAGGACCCCAGCTGGTGTAAGTGCTGGTAGTGGGGGGCCCAGGTGGGCTGGTCCTCAAGTCCCCAGGCAGCATTTATGGTGCTGGCAGTGGCAGTAGCAGCAGTGGGCTAGACACTGGACTGTCAGGTGGCAATCATAGCTGTTGGCAGTAGCTGTGGCAGGATGAATGGGACAGTTTCTAGCCCCCTAGATGATGCACTTGGGTGGGCACTGGTGGTGGTATATTGGGCAGGCCTGTTCAGGCCTTGGGATTGTGTGCGTGGGCACCAGTGGTGTTGGATGGGGTGGGCCAGTCGTTAGGCCCCCCTACAGAGCATATAGGCACCAGTAGTGGCATGAGGGAAAGATGGCACTGGAGAACACTGGTGACAGTGGGTGGAGCAGGCCTGTCTTTAGGTTCTTGGATGGCACATATGGACACACTGGTCCTCAGGCCCCCTGAAGGTGCCCACAGGCATGCTGTTGCCCTGCTGAAAGGGGCAAGGTTTTGTTGGTGGCATTGGTGTTGGGAAGATGGCTCCCAGGTTCTGGGAGCTTCGGCTCCCTTTTTCCCTTTTTCCTGAGGTAGCCTCCCTGGTGTGCTACACTGCCTGTTCCCTGGGATATAAGACACTTAATGGGTCAGAGTACTGGGGACCTGGCTGCATTGCTGGGTGATTGTGATACTGCAACCTTCTGGATGGATGTGGGAGGATGTTCTTGGGGGCCCAGGGATGTGGACTGCTGGGGCTTATTGGACCCCAAGGCAGGATATAATCTGGTGGGGGCTAGGCTCTTAAAATGGTGCTGTGCCACAGCAGCATGTTTCTTGGGATGTGAGTAGGGTCCAGTGGAATTCCCTTTCTGGAAGAACACATTTGCATGGATTCCAGGCAGCTCCATATACTGGACTCAGGGCCTGTGAAGGCTGACGGCATCCCCTGTGGGTGCCAGCATCTGTGCTGCAAATGTGGACCCCTGCAGTTCTTTGACTTTTCTTTTCCCAGAAATGGGATTCCTCTCCTGCCTCTGAGCCAGTCCAAGACATGCTGGCTGCTTTATTTACTGCTCCTTTTGTGCCTCAGAAGTTCCCTGTCACTTCCATGTTGAATAGTGTTCTGTCTTTGGTGCTCTACCTGACACGTGGTTAACTACTTGCTTTTTTGGTCCTTTGTTGTGGAGGAGTTGAGTGCCAGGCTCACGGTTTTTTGATTACCATAGTTTTGTAGTATTTTTTGAAATTCAGAAGTGTGAGACCTCCAACTTTTTCTTTTTCAAGATTATTTTGGCTGTTGAGTCACTGATTCCATATGCATTTTAGATGGATTTTTCTATTTCTGGAATTCTGCCATTAGGAGTCTGATAGATACTGCATTGAATCTGTAGAGTGCTTTGGGTAGTGTTGACATCTTACCACTATTAAGTCTTCCAGTACATGAACACAGGACTCACTGTGGTTTTGATGTGCATTTTCCTGATGACTAAGGATGTTATACCTTTTCATATGCTTATTGGCTATTTGTATATCTTCCTGGGAGAAATGTCTATTCAGATTTTTTGCCAATTTTTTAATTTGTCCATTTAAAAATCAGGGTTTTTTTTGTTGTTGAGTTGTAGGAGTTCTTTTTGTATTCCTTATACTAGTCCCTTATCAGATATATGATTTGCAGATATTTTCTCCCAGGTGGGTTGTCTTCACTTTCTTGGTAGTGTCTTTTAATACACAAAGTTTTAAATTTTTATGAAGTCAAATGTATCTACATTTTTCTTTGGTTGCTCATGCTTTTGGTGTTGCATCTAAGAATCCACTGCCAAATCCAAGGTCATGAAGATTTACTCCTATGTTTTCTTCTAAGAATTTTATAGTTTTTGCTATTACATTAAGGTCTTTGAGCCATTAAGATCTTTGACTTAATTTTTGTATATGATGTAAAGTCACTGTCAAACATCATTCTTTTGCATTTGGCTGTCCAGGTATCCCAGCATTATTTGTTGAAATGCCTACACTTCTTTATATTCCCTTGACTCCTCTAACCAAGGCATTTGGACCTTTGCTACTACCACTGCCCTGAAACTGCTGTCACTGGGTTACTAAGGACTGGGTAGCTTAGTTGAGTGGATAATCTTGTTGTTTCCTCCTTGTAATATACAAGCCTTGGCTTCTGTGACATCATACTCTCCTAGTTTTCCTCCTGTCACTGTGGCTTCTTCTCAGTCTCTGTCCATCCCTGGTGCTCCTGAAGGTTCTGTTCTCAGCCTTACACACATTACCTGGGTGATCTCATTCTCTGCCGTGAATTCACTTGCCATATATGTGCTGATTTTCCCCAAATTCCTATTTCTCTCGACCTTTACATCTATTTTATTTGCAGGTCATATATCTAATAAGGAATTGATATCCAGTGTACATGTAGAACTCCTGTAATTCAATACAGAAACCAAACAGTCCAGTTAATAAATGGAGAAGAGATTTGAATGAACATTTTTCTAAAGAACATCTCAAGCTCAAGATTTCCCAGATAACTTTTCTTTCTTCAAAATCTGCTTCTGTGTTTCCTCATCTGTATGTGGCACAGCATACATCTGATTTCCTAAGCCAGAAACCTCATAGTCATTCTTGACTCCAGGAAGAAACATTATTGAGTTTTTAAAAACTTAGCTTATTTACTCATTGTTTTATATAATAAAATGCAACAGTTTTAAGTGTATATTTCAATGGGTTTTAATACATTTATGTACTTGTGTCACTATCCTCATAGATAAAGAGACAAAACATTTCTATCACACTGGCAATTTCCTATGTGTCCCATCCCAATCAATCCTTTCCCCTCTGCTGGCTCCAAGCAATGACTCTTTCCTATCTTTTTAGAAAGATTAGAATTTATTTTCTAGAGTTCCAGTAATGGAATCATACAGTGTCTAAGTCTATTTGTGGTGCTATAACAAAATACCTGAGACTGGGTAATTTATAAATTATAGGAATTTATTTCTTACAGTTCTGGATGCTGAAAAGTTTATGATCAAGGTACTAGCAGGTTTGTGTCTGAGGGCCCAGTTTCTAATTTGAAGATGGTGCTTTGAACACTGTCCTCACATGGTAGAAGGGGCAGATGGGCAAAAAAAAAAAAAAAAGTGGGGGCAAATGCTGTGTGCAGCCCCTCTCATAAAGGGCTTAAGCTCATTCACCAGGGAAGAGCTCTCATGACCTAATCACCTCCAAAGACCCCACCTCTTAATACTATTGCATTGCAGATTAAGTTTCAACATGAATTTTGGAGGGACACAAATATTCAAACCATAGAATATAGTAATATAGTGTAGTTTATATTTTTTGTGTCTGTCTGCTTTTGTTCAGTGTAATATTTTTGAGGTTCATCTATGTTGTTGCATGTATCAGTAGGTTATATCTATTGGTGCGTAGTTATTCCATTGTATGTATGTACCACACTCTTTATTTATCTGCTGATGGATATTGCATTGTTTCCAGTTTTGGGTTGTTATGAATAAAACTGCTGTTAACCTTAAAATATAAGTCTTTGTGTAGACATATGTTTTCATTAGTCTTGAGCAAATACCTGATTGGTCAGATGGTTATATGTCAGTATATGTTTAATATCATATACTTCCAACTGTTTACCAAAGTAGTTGTGCCATTTTATTTTCCCACTAGAGATGTATGAGTTCTATTTGATCCACATCTTTGCCAACACTTGTTATTTATTTCAGCCCATTAAATTTTAGCTGTTTTTTTTTTTTTTCTTTTATTATTATTATTATTATTATTATACTTTAGGTTTTATGGTACATGTGCGCAATGTGCAGGTAAGTTACATATGTATACATGTGCCATGCTGGTGCGCTGCACCCACCAACTCGTCATCTAGCATTAGGTATATCTCCCAATGCTATCCCTCCCCCCTCCCCCCACCCCACAACAGTCCCCAGAGTGTGATGTTCCCCTTCCTGTGTCCATGTGTTCTCATTGTTCAATTCCCACCTATGAGTGAGAATATGCGGTGTTTGGTTTTTTGTTCTTGCGATAGTTTACTGAGAATGATGATTTCCAATTTCATCCATGTCCCTACAAAGGACGTGAACTCATCATTTTTTATGGCTGCATAGTATTCCATGGTGTATATGTGCCACATTTTCTTAATCTAGTCTATCATTGTTGGACATTTGGGTTGGTTCCAAGTCTTTGCTATTGTGAACAATGCCGCAATAAACATACCTGTGCATGTGTCTTTATAGCAGCATGATTTATAGTCCTTTGGGTATATACCCAGTAATGGGATGGCTGGGTCAAATGGAATTTCTAGTTCTAGATCCCTGAGGAATCGCCACACTGACTTCCACAAGGGTTGAACTAGTTTACAGTCCCACCAACAGTGTAAAAGTGTTCCTATTTCTCCACATCCTCTCCAGCACCTGTTGTTTCCTGACTTTTTAATGATTGCCATTCTAACTGGTGTGAGATGGTATCTCATTGTGGTTTTGATTTGCATTTCTCTGATGGCCAGTGATGGTGAGCATTTTTTCATGTGTTTTTTGGCTGCATAAATGTCTTCTTTTGAGAAGTGTCTGTTCATGTCCTTCGCCCACTTTTTGATGGGGTTGTTTGTTTTTTTCTTGTACATTTGTTGGAGTTCATTGTAGATTCTGGATATTAGCCCTTTGTCAGATGAGTAGGTTGCGAAAATTTTCTCCCATTTTGTAGGCTGCCTGTTCACTCTGATGGTAGTTTCTTTTGCTGTGCAGAAGCTCTTGAGTTTAATTAGATCCCATTTGTCAATTTTGGCTTTTGTTGCCATTGCTTTTGGTGTTTTAGACATGAAGTCCTTGCCCATGCCTATGTCCTGAATGGTAATGCCTAGGTTTTCTTCTAGGGTTTTTATGGTTTTAGGTCTAACATTTAAGTCTTTAATCCATCTTGAATTGATTTTTGTATAAGGTGTAAGGAAGGGATCCAGTTTCAGCTTTCTACATATGGCTAGCCAGTTTTCCCAGCACCATTTATTAAATAGGGAATCCTTTCCCCATTTCTTGTTTTTGTCAGGTTTGTCAAAGATCAGATACTTGTAGATATGTGGCATTATTTCTGACGGCTCTGTTCTGTTCCATTGATCTATATCTCTGTTTTGGTACCAGTACCATGCTGTTTTGGTTACTGTAGCCTTGTAGTATAGTTTGAAGTCAGGTAGTGTGATGCCTCCAGCTTTGTTCTTTTGGCTTAGGATTGACTTGGCGATGCGGGCTCTTTTTTGGTTCCATATGAACTTTAAAGTAGTTTTTTCCAATTCTGTGAAGAAAGTCATTGGTAGCTTGATGGGGATGGCATTGAATCTGTAAATTACCTTGGGAAGGATGGCCATTTTCATGATATTGATTCTTCCTACCCATGAGCATGGAATGTTCTTCCATTTGTTTGTATCCTCTTTTATTTCCTTGAGCAGTGGTTTGTAGTTCTCCTTGAAGAGGTCTTTCACATCCCTTGTAAGTTGGATTCCTAGGTATTTTATTCTCTTTGAAGCAATTGTGAATGGGAGTTCACTCATGATTTGGCTCTCTGTTTGTCTGTTATTGATGTATAAGAATGCTTGTGATTTTTGCACATTGATTTTGTATCCTGAGACTTTGCTGAAGTTGCTTATCAGCTTAAGGAGATTTTGGGCTGAGACAATGGGGTTTTCTAGATATACTATCATGTCATCTGCAAACAGGGACAATTTGACTTCCTCTTTTCCTAATTGAATACCCTTGATTTCCTTCTCCTGCCTAATTGCCCTGGCCAGAACTTCCAACACTATGTTGAATAGAAGTGGTGAGAGAGGGCATCCCTGTCTTGTGCCAGTTTTCAAAGGGAATGCTTCCAGTTTTTGCCCATTCAGTATGATATTGGCTGTGGGTTTGTCATAAATAGCTCTTATTATTTTGAGATACGTCCCATCAATTCCTAATTTATTGAGAGTTTTTAGCATGAAGGGTTGTTGAATTTTGTCAAAGGCCTTTTCTGCATCTATTGAGATAATCATGTGGTTTTTGTCTTTCGTTCTGTTTATATGCTGGATTACATTTATTGATTTGCGTATATTGAACCAGCCTTGCATCCCAGGGATGAAGCCCACTTGATCATGGTGGATAAGCTTTTTGATGTGCTGCTGGATTCTGTTTGCCAGTATTTTATTGAGGATTTTTGCATCAATGTTCTTCAAGGATATTGGTCTAAAATTCTCTTTTTTTGTTGTGCCTCTGCCAGGCTTTGGTATCAGGATGATGCTGGCCTCATAAAATGAGTTAGGGAGGATTCCCTCTTTTTCTATTGATTGGAATAGTTTCAGAAGGAATGGTACCAGCTCCTCCTTGTACCTCTGGTAGAATTCGGCTGTGAATCCATCTGGACCTGGACTTTTTTTGGTTGGTAAGCTATTGATTATTGCCACAATTTCAGCTCCTGTTATTGGTCTATTCAGAGATTCAACTTCTTCCTGGTTTAGTCTTGGGAGGGTGTATGTGTTGAGGAATTTATCCATTTCTTCTAGATTTTCTAGTTTATTTGCATAGAGGTGTTTGTAATATTCTCTGATGGTAGTTTGTATTTCTGTGGGATCGGTGGTGATATCCCCTTTATCATTTTTTATTGCATCTATTTGATTCTTCTCTCTTTTTTTCTTTATTAATCTTGCTAGCGGTCTATCAATTTTGTTGATCCTTTCAAAAAACCAGCTCCTGGATTCATTGATTTTTTGAAGGGTTTTTTGTGTCTCTATTTCCTTCAGTTCTGCTCTGATTTTAGTTATTTCTTGCCTTCTGCTAGCTTTTGAATGTGTTTGCTCTTGCTTTTCTAGTTCTTTTAATTGTGATGTTAGGGTGTCAATTTTGGATCTTTCCTGCTTTCTCTTGTGGGCATTTAGTGCTATAAATTTCCCTCTACACACTGCTTTGAATGCATCCCAGAGATTCTGGTATGTTGTGTCTTGGTTCTCGTTGGTTTCAAAGAACATCTTTATTTCTGCCTTCATTTCGTTATGTACCCAGTAGTCATTCAGGAGCAGGTTGTTCAGTTTCCACGTAGTTGAGCGGTTTTGAGTGAGATTCTTAATCCTGAGTTCTAGCTTGATTGCACTGTGATCTGAGAGACAGTTTGTTACAATTTCTGTTCTTTTACATTTATTGAGGAGAGCTTTACTTCCAAGTATATGGTCAATTTTGGAATAGGTGTGGTGTGGTGCTGAAAAAAATGTATATTCTGTTGATTTGGGGTGGAGAGTTCTGTAGATGTCTATTAGGTCCGCTTGGTGCAGAGCTGAGTTCAATTCCTGGGTATCCTTGTTGACTTTCTGTCTCGTTGATCTGTCTAATGTTGATAGTGGGGTGTTAAAGTCTCCCATTATTAATGTGTGGGAGTCTAAGTCTCTTTGTAGGTCACTCAGGATTTGCTTTATGAATCTGGGTGCTCCTGTATTGGGTGCATATATATTTAGGATAGTTAGCTCTTCTTGTTGAATTAATCCCTTTACCATTATGTAATGGCCTTCTTTGTCTCTTTTGATCTTTGTTGGTTTAAAGTCTGTTTTATCAGAGACTAGGATTGCAACCCCTGCCTTTTTTTGTTTTCCATTTGCTTGGTAGATCTTCCTCCATCCTTTTATTTTGAGCCTATGTGTGTCTCTGCACGTGAGATGGGTTTCCTGAATACAGCACACTGATGGGTCTTGAGTCTTTATCCAGTTTGCCAGTCTGTGTCTTTTAATTGGAGCATTTAGTCCATTTACATTTAAAGTTAATATTGTTATGTGTGAATTTGATTCTGTGATTATGATGTTAGCTGGATATTTTGCTCGTTAGTTGATGCAGTCTCTTCCTAGTCTCGATGTTCTTTACATTTCGGTATGATTTTGCAGTGGCTGGTACCGGTTGTGCCTTTCCACGTTTAGCGCTTCCTTCAGGAGCTCTTTTAGGGCAGGCCTGGTGGTGACAAAATCAGCATTTGCTTGTCTGTAAAGTATTTTATTTCTCCTTCACTTATGAAGCTTAGTTTGGCAGGATATGAAATTCTGGGTTGAAAATTATTTTCTTTAAGAATGTTGAATATTGGCCCCCACTCTCTTCTGGCTTGTAGGGTTTCTGCCGAGAGATCCGCTGTTAGTCTGATGGGCTTCCCTTTGATGGTAACCCGACCTTTCTCTCTGGCTGCCCTTAACATTTTTTCCTTCATTTCAACTTTGGTGAATCTGACAATTATGTGTCTTGGAGTTGCTCTTCTCGAGGAGTATCTTTGTGGCGTTCTCTGTATTTCCTGAATCTGAATGTTGGCCTGCCTTGCTAGGTTGGGGAAGTTCTCCTGGATAATATCCTGCAGAGTGTTTTCCAACTTGTTTCCATTCTCCCCGTCACTTTCAGGTACACCAATCAGACGTAGATTTGGTCTTTTCACACAGTCCCACATTTCTTGGAGGCTTTGCTCGTTTCTTTTTATTCTTTTTTCTCTAAACTTCCCTTCTCGCTTCATTTCATTCATTTCATCTTCCAGGGCTGATACCCTTTCTTCCATTTGATCGCATCGGCTCCTGAGGCTTCTGCATTCTTCACGTAGTTCTCGAGCCTTGGTTTTCAGCTCCATCAGCTCCTTTAAGCACTTCTCTGTATTGGTTATTCTAGTTATACATTCTTCTAAATTTTTTTCAAAGTTTTCAACTTCTTTGCCTTTGGTTTGAATATCCTCCCATAGCTCGGAGTAATTTGATCGTCTGAAGCCTTCTTCTCTCAGCTCGTCAAAGTCATTCTCCGTCCAGCTTTGTTCCGTTGCTGGTGAGGAACTGCGTTCCTTTGGAGGAGGAGAGGTACTCTGCTTTTTAGAGTTTCCAGTTTTTCTGCTCTGTTTTTTCCCCATCTTTGTGGTTTTTTCTACTTTTGGTCTTTGATGATGGTGATGTACAGATGGGTTTTTGGTGTGGATGTCCTTTCTGTTAGTTTTCCTTCTAACAGACAGAACCCTCAGCTGCAGGTCTGTTGGAGTACCTGGCCGGCCGTGTGAGGTGTCAGTCTGCCCCTGCTGGGGGGTGCCTCCCAGTTAGGCTGCTCGGGGGTCAGGGGTCAGGGACCCACTTGAGGAGGCAGTCAGCCCGTTCTCAGATCTCCAGCTACGTGCTGGGAGAACCACTGCTCTCCTCACAGCTGTCAGACAGGGACATTTAAGGCTGCAGAGGTTACTGCTGTCTTTTTGTTTGTCTGTGTCCTGCCCCCAGAGGTGGAGCCTACAGAGGCAGGCAGGCCTCCTTGAGCTGTGGTGGGCTCCACCCAGTTCAAGCTTCCAGGCTGCTTTGTTTACCTAAGGGAGCCTGGGCATTGGCGGGCGCCCCTCCCCCAGCCTCGCTGCCGACTTGCTGTTTGATCTCAGACTGCTGTGCTAGCAATCAGCGAGACTCCGTGGGCGTAGGACCCTCTGAGCCAGGTGCGGGCTATACTCTCCTGGGGCACCGTTTCCTAAGCCCGTCGGCAAAGCACAGTATTCGGGTGGGAGTGGCCCGATTTTCCAGGTGCCGTCTGTCACCCCTGGAAGGGGAACTCCCTGACCCCTTGCGCTTCCCGAGTGAGGCAATGCCTCGCCCCTGCTTCGGCTGGCGCACGGTGCGCTCACCCACTGACCTGCACCCACTGTCTGGCACTCCCTAGTGAGATGAACACGGTACCTCAGATGGAAATGCAGAAATCACCCGTCTTCTGCGTCGCTCGCGCTGGGAGCTGTAGACTGGAGCTGTTCCTATTCGGCCATCTTGGCTCCTCCTAAATTTTAGCTGTTTTAGTGGGTGTGATTAGTGTCTCAATGTAGGGTTTTTTGGTTTTTTTGTTTTTTTTTTTTGATGGCCTCTCTCTAGTGCCCAGGCTTGAGTGCAGTGGCACAATCGTAGCTCACTGCACCCTCAATTTCCTAGGCTCAAGTGATCCTTCCACCTCAGCCTCCCAAGTAGCGGTTAGAATCAAGGTTTCTTTCCATGTGGATATCCAATTGTTCCAGCATTATTTATTGACAAGATTACCCTTTCCTTCATTAAATTCCTTTGGCAGCTTGATGAAAAACCAATGTGTGGGTTGAATTCTAGGCTCTCTATCCTGTCCCTTTTTGTTTTTTTGTTTTTTTTTTTTGAGACAGAGTCTTGCTCTGTTGCCCAGGCTGGAGTGTAGTGGCGTGATCTGGGCTCACTGCAACCTCTGCCTCCCGGGTTCAAGTGATTCTCCTGCCTCAGCCTCCTGAGTAGCTGGGATTACAGGCATGCGCCACCATCCCCAGCTAATTTTTGTATTTTTAGTAGAGATGGGGTTTTACTGTGTTGGTCCAGCTGGTCTCAAACTCCTGACCTCGTGATCTGCCTGCCTCGGCCTCCCAAAGTGCTGGGATTAGAGGCATGAGCCACCGCACCCGGCACCTATCCTTTTTTAGTAAATCTTAACATCAGGTAGTTGTAAGACCTGCAAGTTTGTTATTTTTCACAATTGTTTTGGCCATTTTAGGTCCTTTGCATTTCCACATACATTTTTAGAATCAACTTGTCAATTTTAACAACAACAACAAAACTCCTGGAATTTTGACTGGGATTGTATTGAACTTATAGATCAATGTGGGGAGAACTGGCATCTTAACAGTAATGATTCTTCCAATCTATGAACACAGTATATCTCTCCAACTTTTTAGGTCTTAATTTTGTTAAATTTTTTGTAGTTTTCAGTGTTCTGGTCTTGTAACTGTTTTGTTAAATTTAAAAAATTCCCACTTTGGGAGGCTGAGGCAGGCAGATCACGAGGTCAGGAGTTCGAGACTAGGCTGGCCAAAATAGTGAAACCCCATCTCTACTAAAAATACAAAAAAATTAGCACTCCAACCTGGGCGACAAGAGCAAAACTCGGTCTCAAAAAAAAAAAAAAAAAAAAAAAAAAAATTCCATTGTAAAAGAAAAAAAATTCAATTGTAAATTCCAGTTTTTTCAGTGTCAACATCCAGTTCTTTATGTCCAGAAAATAAAAATACAATTGATTTTTGTATACTGACTTTGAATTCTGTGACCTTGCCAAACTCATGAGTTCTAGTAGCTTTTTGATGGGTAGATTCCTTAAGATATTCCACATGTACAATCAGGCCATCTTTGAATGGAGCCAGTTTGTTTGCTTTTTATTTCTTTGCCTTATTGTGTATCCTTGCCTTGTTCTTGATCCACAGGGGGAAGCATTCGGTCTTTGCAAGTGTCAGGTTAGGTTTTTTGGAGATGCCTTTATCATACTAAGGAAGTTCCCTCTTTTTCTAGTTGCTGAGAGTTGAATAGGTATTGAATCTGTTGATCACATGGGGCCATATGACTTGCTCTGGCCAGAGAAACATGAAGGAAGTCACAGACATCTCTTCTAGATAGGTGCTTGAAGAGCCAGTGTAGGATTTGCTACATTGTCCTCCCAGTGCCGCTTCTGCTGTGATGAAGCGTTGGGCATCAGTGTGAACAAGAAAGGGATTGTTGTTGGGGTAAGCCATGAGGTTTTGGAGCTGTTTGTTAATGTATTACAGTCTAATGAAAAGGTTCTTGCCCTCAGGACAAACTCCTTGCCTTCATGGAGCTTACATTCTATTGCAAGTGGGGCAGACAAATACACGTAATGTCAGGTAGAGATTAGTGTAATGAAGAAAAGCAGGATCCGAGGCTCCAGCACCTTTTAGCTTTAGATACGGTTTTTGTGGAAGGCCTCCTTAAATGAGGCAGCAGTTGGCCTGAGAGCTGAATGAAGTGAGGGAGGAGCCAAGGTGTCTGGGTAAGAAAGGGTCTTCCAGGTACAGGAACAGCTATGCACAGCCCTAAGACAGGAACTCCAGACTCTCCTGGACATGGAGGGTGTGACAAAGCTGTCCTCCAAGTGAAAAGAGAAGCGCACATTCACCCAGTGACTTCTGTGGTTTAAGCCAGGGCTGGGCTAGAGGGCCGCTGCTGTCTGTTAGGCAGAAGATGACTAGTTGGCCATGGCCTGGCCAGACCGCTCCGATGCCAGCATCCTTCAGCTCCTGGAATTTCGAGCGATGGGGCAGGGGGCAAAGAGGAAAGAGGGAGTACCTGAATGTCCTGACATTCTGGCATAGGGGCTTTCTTTGAGAAAAATCATTTGACTGAACTTGAGTTTGTGAGATAGCTCATGACCATTACTTTCCTGAGTTATTCTCCACCTTCAAACTCACCAACAGCTTCTACTGTACTTAGGAAGAAGCCTATACTCAACTCTGCTATCTAGTTCACCTCCTGTCTCCCCTCTCCCCTTAGAGAACCCTGCTCCAGTCGCCCCAGGTTTCTTTCAGTTCCTTCACAAAGTGACGCTTTCTCTGCGCTGTTGGAAAGGCTGTTCCTTCTCCTGAGAACACTCTTCCTGCCTTCTCCTGGCTAACATCTCTCAGGGCTCAACTTAAATGACAGTCCTCCTGGAAGCCTTCCCAGACAAGCCTGGGTGCTTCTGTCAAATGCCACCTTAGCATTTTGTCCTTCTCCTAATAGCACTAATCACACTGTCTTGTAGCTTTAAAAAATTATCAAATAATTCAGACACCCAAAGAAGTATAAAAAATAATACAGAATGCACCGTATCACCCAACTTAAGCAATGAAACACTGCCAGTGAAGCCCTTAAGGTTCTCCTCCCTTCCTGCTCTCAACCCTTACCGGAATTTAATGTTTATCTTTCTGAGACAGCCAGGTGGGAAGGGGTCCCCAGAGAAACTCCAACTGGCCTGCACACTGGTGTGCTTTGCATGTCTTGTGTGGTTTGTAGGTAACTTCACTGCAGGAGTCCATCTTGTTTTACAATCTGGGGGCATGGCCTGTAACTCCCTGGTAAGGCTTTGTTTAGCAATCCTGCCTTAGAGAATGAGTTCCTTTCTAGTTTGATAGCTGCATGTTTTCCTAGCCCTGTCTCTTAAAGGATCCCACCCAGTGACTGAGGTTTCTTCTGCCTGTCTGTGTAACTATATATATATGTTGTGTATGATGTCTGTAAAAAGACCTCTAATTAATCTGGCCTAAAGAAAGACAAGCGCTTAGATCAAATTTTTTTTAAAGAGAAGATAAAAGCTGTGGTACCTTTCAGTTTATGTGACTTTAATCTTTGAGAAATAAAAACAGCTTTAAAGATTATTGGTAAACAGCAGATGCCATCAAAATGTAAATAGGCGGACTAAATTATGCAGGCCAGATGCAAGGTTTGCTAAGTGTTTTAAGGTTATAAACTGCTTTTTGGGTTTTGAGAACTATTTGACTTGCTCGCCTGGGAACATATGGAACTAACCACACAATTATGCTAGGAGTCAAACCTTGGCTGCATCTAGCACACAAAACAACTTACCAAGTTTTACATTAAAATTAAAAATTGCTAGGAGTTAACTGTTTTAACATGTAATTGAGACTACTGGAAATAGATTTATATGCGAGGTGTGTAAGAACAGTAAATTTTTTTTTTTGAAACGGAGTCTTGCTCTGTCGCCCAAGCTGGAGTGCAGTGGTGCGATCAGGGCTCACTGAATCCTCCGCCTCCTGGGTTCAAGCTATTCTCCTGCCTCAGCCTCCCAAGTAGCTGGGATTACAGGCATGCGCCACCATGTCCGGCTAATTTTTGTATTTTTAGTAGAGATGGGGTTTCACCATGTTGGCCAGGCTGGTCCCTAACTCCTGACCTCATGATCCACCCGCCTCAGCCTCCCAAAGTGCTTGGGATTACAGGTGTGAGCCACCACGCCCAGCCAAATGTGTTTTTTTGTAAAAGGTTATAAGAAGGCATGGAAATGTAAATTTTTGCCTAGAGTTAAAGGATTGTTTTAAATTAGATAGGATGAAGTTGCAGGTTCAAACAAGTGGTGGAAGCATTGTGGAAATTAATCTTGCAAAGGGTTTCTCTATGTGAACATACTGACTGAATTTCAAAAGGGTATTATATGATTTTTCTGTAAATTGAGCATTGAAATAAAAGCACAGCAAGGTATTCTTAAGGCACTAATCTGTTCTTCGGCAAAATTTGTAAAGGGTTATAAAAGATTTTTGCTTCTTTAAAATTTCTGAGTCATCATTTTGGCAAAATAAATAACTTATGGTAATCTGGAATTCTGTTTCATAACATCAAGTGCTTTAAACCTCGAACATATTTAACAGCCTTCCCAAAATCAAACTTCAGTTTCAAAATTGTCTTTCCTGATGTTTGGCTTTTTGGATGGTTTGGAGTGCCCCTGAAATATCCAAAAAATAGGTAAACAGGATCATTTGACATGTTTAGGTACATGGGATTGCCAAAATGATGTTCAGTTTTCTTTAGGTTATATTTTTGTGAATAATGCTAATATATGTTCCAAAATTATGTGGGATTTCTAAAATTCTAATGTCTAAGTATATGCTATCAACCATAATTAAGGTTGTTATGTTAAGTTATTGTAAACCACAGAGATAGCCAAACTTCTTTGTCAATTGTGTTTCTAACTGCAACTAACCTGGACATTTTGCTATTCACAGACAATTGTTGTCTTGTTTTAATCATTTTCAAAAGATGGTTTATAATAAGCAATACGACTCTGGCAGGTACTCTCAAATACAGGTTTCTGATAACTTTGGAGACTGTCACATTGGAATAAAGGAAAATGTACAGGATTCATAAAGAGCTGAAGTGTTCATGAATATCAAGCAAAACAAGAACTAAATGGACTGAACTCAAAGCTGAAGCAACCTTTTTGACTTTTGCTGGGAATATTGCTGATCCTTGTTTTTCAGAGGCAGGGAAACTTATTTTAAACTATTTATGGTCTTTAATAATTGAGTGAGGTATACTCCTGTGAACAAGATTTGGAGCATGCTTGTTTCTCTTTGCCTAGTTCCTTTTTTTTTTGTGGACAGAGTCTTACTCTTTCGCCCAGGCTGGACTACAGTAGAGGGATCTTGGCTCACTGCAACCTCCGCCTCCCTGGCTCAAGTGATTCTCCTGCCGCAGCCTCCTCAGTAGCTGGGACTACAGGCGCGGGCCACCATGCCCAGGTAGTTTTTGTATTTTTAGTAGAGATGGGGTTTCACTATGTTGTCCAGCCTGGTCTCGAACTCCTGACCTCAAGTGATCTGCCCGCCTTGGCCTTCCAAAGTATTGGGATTAGCCGTGAGCCACTGTGCCTGGCCTGGTTCCTCTAGAATCTGGAAACTATCTGTGAGTATTAATTTGTGGCAATATAGTTGTTTGGATCCGTGCGATAGGAATCCATTTATCTTTTGTTAACAAGACGCAATTGGAAAAACTGGTTATTTTCCCGAAGCTTTGACTGGAAGGTATGCTTCTGTTTAAAGAGTCAATCTCAACTTGCAGAGCCAATAAAAGCCCAGTGGGGAAATTGGCCTCATACTCATGTCTACACAGTCCCTGTACAGGGTTCCTGATCTGTGGTCAGTAAAGAATGTCACTTGCTAACAGGTCCTGGAGCTCCAAGTTTATCCTGGGACCTTAAGAGGAGAGGATCACCCAACCCAAGGTGTATCCTGGGACCTTAAGAGGAGAGGATTAGCCCAGTTCATGGCTGGGCTTGGCTTTATCTTATCTGAGATTCCTTGTGGAACAGAGTTCCATCAAAGCCAGTCCAAAAGGCTTTTGTAGAAATAATTATTCTTGCTGCACTTTATGTAAATAATCAGGCCAAGTATAAGACTGAAGTCTATTTTGCAAACAACTGAGTCCTATCATAATTTCTTTTCTTTTTTTTTTTTTAAACAAAAATGAGGCCTGGAGAGAAATTATGTTCCAAAACTTATCATACATTTGTCATTCAATTCTAAACTCAGTTGTTTTTAAATTTTTGCCTACATTTTTAGACTAACCCTGCTTGTGAACCAACCAGCAATCTCCAGCTGCAGCTCAGAAAGAACAGAGGGATGGGTAATGTAAAAAAATCTGGATTAGTATTCTAGTTATGAGCAATTATCCTGCAAATTCTGCTGGGCGATGGGAATAAATAGGGTGCCCATCATCCAGAGGTTTCCTTTTGGGAAGGTAAGACCAAGGGAGCTAACCAAAGCCAAGCACCATGCACCCAAATCCTACCAAACGTAACTATAGCCACCAGTTATCTGGGTGTGTCACAAGACATCCTTTTCTCTCCTTTGTTGGAGAACTCAGTTCCAGTTTTTCCTTAGCATTTGGCTTATGAGAAGGAGTCCATGCAAACCCTCAACCCCTGAGCATAAGTGAGGTCTAGGGAACTCCAAGACTACTGACAGCAGGGGTGATAGGGCATACATGGGTAGAGGAGATAATTCCCATCCCCTAGACCCCTGCTTCATGGATACAAGCCATTTTGGCACCCATGGTAGCACTTGCGAAGGTTGCATGGGGATGCAAGGATGGAAGAGGACACTATTCCTTCTATCCCTCACGTACCCCAGGTATCTGCTAGGAAGAGAACCAGGGATGCCTGCTCCCATCTTTGTATGTGGGTAGCCATTTATCTTCAGTTTGCACCACTTTCAAATGCATCTTGAACCCTTCGGATTCCTTCCAAAAAATGCCTTTTTTTCCTTTCTCCTCCTCGGTTCACAATGACAACGCTAATTGTGTCTCCATACTATGGGACACTCCCCTCAGATGCATTTTCCAAACTGTAAAGGGTTAATTTCCTAAACCTTAAACTGGCTGGCTTAGGATTGGTTTCAGGGGAAGGGAACCCAGAAGCCCAACATGCCAGCAAAACGGTAAAGTTGTTTACCATTCGGACTTTTGGCCCCCCTCTCCCTGTACAAATTGGTAAAAAGCCTCAGGATTTTTGAGCTGTCCTTATCCCTCCCTTGTTTCTTTTCTTTTTTTTGTTTGAGACAGGGTCTCACTCTGTCGCCCAGGCTGGAGTGCAGTGATGTGGTCTCGGCTCACTGCAACCTCCGTTCAAACGATTCTCCTGCCTCAACCTCCTAAGTAGCTGGGAGTACAGGCAGGCACCACCACTGCTGGCTAATTTTTGTATTTTTAGTAGAGACAGGGTTTCACCATGTTGGCCAGGCTGGTCTCGATCTCCTGACCTGCCAGGCTGGAGTGCAGTGGCATAATCTTGGCTCATTGCAACCTCTGCCTCCTGGATTCAAGTGATTCTCCTGCCTCAGCCTCCCAAGTAGCTGGGACTACAGGCACCTGCCACGACGCCCGGCTAATTTTTTGTATTTTCAGTAGTGACAGGGTTTCACCATGTTGGCCAGGATGGTCTTGATCTCTTGACCTCGTGATCCACCTGCCTTGGCCTCCCAAAGTGCTAGGATTACAGGCGTGAGCCACTGTGCCCGGCCATATGTGTTTAATCACCCAGTTTGTCTCTTCTTGCCTTCAGGACGTCAAACGGTCATGCAACTGGAGCCTCGGACCATGGCCTCTTCTGCTGGGCACCCTTAGATAGGCCTCTGAGGGAGATCTGATTGCCATTTTCCCAAAACAGTGCCCCCTATCAGCACAAAGCAGTTAAGATCTGTCTTTGTCCCTATTCTTATACTAATGGCAGTTAGATGGACTTCTTTAGAGCGGGCAATGAGCCAGATGGGAAGGGTTCCCTGGTAAAACTCCAACTGGCCTGTGCACTGCTCTGGGGTGGAGCCACAGAAGTTGGCTCCTCAGTTTGCAGCTGGGAGGAGCCCGGCCCTCCTCTTCCTCGGTAGAACCTGGGATTTAATCTGTGAGGTGGGAAGCCTACAACTAGGAGAACTCTGGCTCTGCTGAGTCCCTGTTCCCCTTTTTCTTCCTTTATACCCAGTAAAACCCTGCCTTACCCTTCAAATTGTCTGCGAGCCTAATCTTTCCTGGCGTGTGACAAGGACCTCCACTGTCCTTAGCTGAACTAAGGAAAAGTCCCGCAACAATTTCATGTGTGCCTTTGTATTTTTATTACATATATAGATGTCCCTAAACAACATACATTATTGTTTTGCTTTATATAAGTTATTAAAAAGGCATTCTGCAATTTGCATTTTCCCCAGCCTTGTGTTTTGAGATTCATCCATGTGGATGCGGGAAGCTGTAGAGCACTTCCCCTGCTGTGGGGCACTTTGTTTTCTCGCTGGCGGACATTCAGCTTGTTGACAAGGTTTTGCAATTACAAGCACCTCTGCTACAGGTATAAATGTACCTGTCCCTTATACCTGCGATAGCGTCTCCCGGCATACAGCCAGGAATGGGTGTGCACACTCCTCGACCTGCTACCTTCCACTTCGTCAGCCTGGCCGGGGGCTCTTTCAAGAGGTGGGGCCGCTTGGTGGCTTCTAAGTCGTGCCTCTCCCTCTGGGTAATAAACGCCTTGGGGGCAGGGACTCTGCAGTCTTGCTTACTGAAGCGTTTTCCAAAACAGGGACCGAGGGCTCTGATACCTGCGCAGAGGGTGGCCGGCGGGCGCGGGAGTTTGGCAGAATGCGGCTGGGGAAGGTGGGGCGGGGGAGGAAGGCTCCTGGCCTGCAGGGGCCTCTCTTCGGGCCGTTCCTCCTCCTGAAGACAAACACTCCCAACGCAGGGGCGCAGAGCTGCGGCTTCTTTCCTGGCCAGCTCCCCCACGGAAGGGCCTAGCATGGCCCGGCCCAGCCCCTGGGTTTCCCCGCCCACGGCTCCCGGGCGCCTCCGCCTCCTGCGGTGACTCAGGCGGCGGTGACGGCAGCGGAGGGGGCGATGACGGGCGCGCGGGCGTCCGCCGCGGGCATGAGCGGGGCAGGCAGGGCGCTGGCTGCGCTGCTGCTGGCCGCGTCCGTGCTGAGCGCCGTGCTGCTGGCCCCCGGCGGCTCTTCGGGGCGCGATGCCCAGGCCGCGCCGCCACGAGGTGAGTGCACACCTCCTACCGCCGCCCGGCCGGCTCCGAGCGCAGCGTCTCCTTCCCGCGGCGGCGCCCCTACCTCTGTGCGCGGCGCCGAGCGCTAGGCCGGGCCGGAACCGCCCCCACGGCCCGGGCTGTTGCTGCGACGTCGGGGTCCCGCGCCCCAGACCGGAGGCCGGACTTTGGGGTGCTGCGGCCCGGCCCCGCGGAGGCGGGGGAGGGGGCGGTTCGGGCCGCGGCGGAGTGGAACCTGGGCGCCCAGGCGGCGCCCATCCCAGCGGAGCCTGCGTCTTGGCGCCTTCCGTCTAAATACAGGCCTCAGATCGGGACGCTGGGACCCCACACACTGGCAGCCAGGAGGCGGGCCAGCCGAGGACCAGGGGGGCTCGGACTCCCCCTGCACCCAGTCCACTGTTCGGAGGGACTTAGAGCAGGGTCCCTTCCCTGAGGGCCTCGCCCCCGAGGACGTGGCGCCGGAGCCGTGCGACCCATTGGCTTCAGCGGGTGGGAAGCCCGGGGCCGGGACGCTCCTTCGCCCCGCGCTGGGGTTGAACCTGCGTAGATGTTCGGCGGGTGAGGAACCGCGGAGAAGGCGGTGGGGGCGCGGCCTGCAGCCCGGTCCCGGGCGAGTCCTCCGCGCGTCTCCCCTCGGCACGTTTTCCCTACAGGGTGACTGGGAAGCCGCCGCCGCCGCCGCCGCCGAGTCGGGGTCGCGGCCTGGGAGGGGCCGGGCTGGGCGCTTTGGCCCCGGGCCCCGGGCGCTTGTGCGGTGCGCTGGCTTAAGAGGCGCTCAGCTCACCCCCTGATTGCACAACTGGCTTGCTCTCCGAACTCGCTGGGGAAAATGGTGACAAATGCAGATTCCAGGCCTCCATCTAGACCCCTGCACCGGGGAGCCCCAGGCCCTAGGAGGTCCTTCGCACACGCCCCTCCCAGAGGGGTCGGGCAAGCATCGCAAACCCCTTTGGGTAGGAGGGACGGTGGGAGTCACCTGTCTTTCTTTCCCCTCTCGCGCCCTTTTCTTGGTCAGAATACGAAGTTTTAGTGTCTGTGTGTGGAGTTCAAACGACCCCTCCTCCCCAAGCAGAAGCTGGAGGAGAAAGGCGTTGTGAATTTTGGAAAAGCGGCTCAGAGGATTACATTTTGTGTGATCCTTGATCCACCCAACCTGGATCTCCTGCGCTCCCCTCTTAAAATTGCAAGGACCCCGGGGAGGTTATGTAATCTGCCTGATCACAATTTGTCAGGGACTGATCCCGCCGAACACTCTTTGCATTTTAGCACCAGTATTAGCTTATCAGAGGGCACGCACTTTTAGAGAGAGGTGGTTTGTAAATAGTAATCACACGTAGAGAGTAATCACACGTTGGGACCGCAAGGCTTTCCCTGCCGCCTGGAGCCCATGTTTGGGCCGCACAGCTTTCCTACTAAAAACGTCATCATCTTACTTCTTTTTGAAAATTCAGCATTTACTTGAAAAAAAAAAAAAAGACTTAGTCTTTAAAAATATCCCCAGCAAAGATAACTCACGAGCAGAGAGACCAGAAATTAAATATTTGGAAAGGAAATAAAGGTGTAATACACAAGCAGCACATTTATCCCCGCACCATTGGAAGGTGACTTTATTTGGTAATTTGCCCACCAAGACGATGTAGACCAGAGGAGAGAGAAGGAATTAATTGTTCTTTTGTCTGTAACGCTCTGGGGGTATTGCCCTGAATTTCTTAGGTCAGCTGCTGTGTGGGAAGGTAACAACTTTTTCTTGAAGCTGAACATCAAGCTCAGTTTCGAGGTCATATTTGATGGCTTAGTAATTGGGTCCTTTGGTCGTGTCTGTAAGTGATACAGACTGTTATTATTATTTTTAAAAACTACATTTAAATAATGCAAAGTGAAAAAAAAAGGTGTCAAAATCCGCTGGCGTTACTCTGACAGTCTCTGGCTGTGGTTCCCTAGCTGTGGTCTTCACCCTCGGCTGCACACTCGAATCCCTTTGGGAGGTTCGTTGTTTTTTGTGGGAAATTAAAAAAATCATGCTGATTGGGCAGAGATTCTGATTTAATTGGTCTGGAATGGGGCCAGGGCATTGGTAACTTTTGTAGTTTTTTCAGAGCTTCCTCAGGTAATTCTGACATTCAGTGAAGACTGAGCCCCTCTGCACATTCCCAAATAGCATAGTTAGTAACAATCACAATGAAGAGCTTTCAGCCTAAAATTCATGTGGATAATCTAAGTATAAAACAAGTACCTTATTCCGCCCACCACCAAAGGCTTAGAGAAACATGAGTACACACGGTACTTATTCCATCTACGAAGGGATGATGATGTGTGGAGAAATTACGAAGGAAAAGCTCATGGCTTCATGGTCTCTTGGCTATGATCAAGTGTAGGAAAGTCTACAGAGGGTGACTAGAAATTTGAAAATGGAAGCCATTAAAACTGAAGAAGGGAAATGAGAAAACTTTTAAAACAATGATGACAAAGTGACAAAGGATTTAATATTTTTGTCTTTAATGTAGAGAAGTTATGCAAATACCTCAGAAGGTGTCAGGATTAAATAAAGGTGGTTAAATAAATAAATAATTCAAGAATTCATATGAAAGGCACGTACTGATGGTAAACATTTGGAAAACATGTTCAAACTTGTTAATCACAAATTCAAAACTAAAATAATTAGGACGTGCCATTTTCTATCCACCAGGCTAACAAATGAGGGAAACATGGAAAGGCTAATCTGGCTGGGCTTATAGGGAGGGATCTGTTGAGGCTCAGGAGACTGGTTAGCCGTTAGGTGCACAGTTAGACTGACAGCTTAAATCCTGGCTGCTAGTAGGTGACCTTGGGCAAGCTGCTTGACCTCTTTAGGCCTCAGATGCCTCATCCCAAAATGGAGACACCAGGAGCTATTTTTTTTTTTTTTTTTTGAGACGGAGTCTCACCCTGTCACCCAGGCTGGAGTGCAGTGGTGCGAACTCAGCTCACTGCAAGCTCCGCCTCCTGGGTTCACACCATTCTCCTGACTCAGCCTCCCGAGTAGCTGGGACTATACGCACCCACCATCACGCCTGGCTAATTTTTTTTTGTGTGTGTTTTTAGTAGAGATGGGGTTTCACCGTGTGAGCCAGGATGGTCTTGATCTCCTGACCTCATGATACACCCTCCTTGGCCTCCCAAACTGCTGGGATTACAGGTGTGAGCCACCGTGCCCGGCCCACCAGGAGCTATTTCATAGGGCTCTTGGGGCCTGGTGGTTCTTTGGTAAGTGTGGTTCTTTGTATTACCTGGGAGAGCTCAACCATCACAGTTGTCATTGGAAATCAGCACAACTGAATTGGACAGAAATTTTGTAATGCATATCAGAAGCTATTCAAAAGCCTGTTTTTGGTTAAAGATTTTACTCTTGGGCCCAGTGTGGTGGCTCACGCCTGTAGTCCTGGCACTTTTGGGAGGTCGAGGTGGGCAGATCACTTAAGCCCAGGAGGTTGAGACCAGCCTAGGTAACATGGTAAAACCCTGTGTCTACAAAAAAAGACAAAAAAAAAAATTAGCTGGATGTGCTGGCATGCTCCTATAGTCCCAGCTACCTGGGAGGCTGAGGTGGGAGGATTGCTTGAACTCAGGAGGTTGAGGCTACAGTGGGCCGAGATCTTGCCACTGCCTTCCAGGCTGGGAGACAGAGCGAGACTCTGTCTCAAAAAAAAAAAAAAAAAAATTTTTAACTGGATGTTCCCGATCCTGAAGAGGCTCTGTTGGCCTCTGCATTGGTTGGATGTGGCCTGGATCACTGTAATGTCTGTGTGTTGAGCACTTGTCTGTGCCAGCCACTTTGTAGACGGTCAAGTTTAGCTTTCCCAACGGTCTCATGCGGCACATACTCTTATGACCCTTAATTTATTGGTGAGGAAACTGAGGCAGGTTGGGGTTCAGATTCAAGTTTAACTTGAATTTATCCCACTGTGTCATACTCCAGGTCCCAAACATCGCTTCCACTGAAAGCTTTCCAGGAGACCAAAGAACAGAAAAAATGATTGTGAAAGCTTTCTTTGGCCTAGAGAACCAAAAGCTGTAGTTGATTATTTTTTGTTGTTATTGTTGTTGTTGTTGAAAGCTTTATTTGTCCTCACTTAGGGTAAATGAAAAATTTCAAGATTTGGCTACAACTTCATTCTTTGAAAAGTAATATTTTACAGAAAGAGAGGTTAGGGGTACTGGCTCTGAAGACAAAGCTTAGATTCAAGCCCAGCGTCACCACTTATACCAGTCCCCTGATTTTGCCGTTTCCTTATGATATAAGGCACTCAGGAGCACAAGCCAAGCACACAGTAAGTGTTCAGGAAGTGCTGGCATTATGAAGTTCAAACAGCACCACCGGTAAATGAAGTTCAGATTTCAGAGGTGGAGACTGTGTACGCAGCCTCACAGCTAAGTGGATGCCGTGGTGAAATGTTTAGATCATAGGCCTTTGAGAAGAATTATGAGAATGTTAGAGGAATGGGCCTCCCTTGGCACCCAGAAATAAATGTTAAAGGAGGCTATTTCATCATATAACAACTTCCAGACTTCTAGAAAAGTGAAAAGAGAGGCTTGGGTAAGGAAGATGAAAGCCCTCCCACCACCCTGCATGCTGACCTAGGGCATCCTTCCTTCTACTCTTGTTAGATCCTCATGATGGCCAAAAAAAAGCATTCTTTAACCTAAACCCTCCCCATGGCTCAATCTCTACCCCTTCATCACCAAGGAAAAGCCAGCTGTAGTGGATTATTAAGAGTTTAATACTGCAGGGCTTGTCTTCACTGAGAGCTAAATAAGGGTAAATTAAGATAAATTTAAAAATGAGGGATTGAGGTCCGGCACAGTGGCTCATGCCTATAATCCCAGCACTTTGGGAGGCCGAGGTGGGCAGATCATGAGGTCAAGAGATCGAAACCATCCTGGCCAACGTGGTGAAACCCCGTCACTACTAAAAATAAAAAAATTAGCTGGGTTTGGTGGTGTGTGCCTGTAGTCCCAGCTACTCAGGAGGCTGAGGCAGGAGAATGGCTTGAACCCGGGTGGTAGAGGTTGCAGTGAGCCGAGATCGCACCACTGCACTCCAGCCTGGGTGACAGAGCAAGACTCCGTTTAAAAAAAAAAAAAAAAGAAAGGGATTGAGCTGGCTACGTGAAGAATTCCTGATTCTGCCATTCAAATGAGTGGCTAGGGAGCCCAGAGGAAGCTTTCCCATTACAAAATAGAGACCGAGTTCTTACCTTCCTCATTGTGTTATTAAGTAGTTCCACATTTTTTTCTTTTGGGTAAATTTACTCAGAGGATAAATTAACTTCTCTTTTATATGATATCATATAAATGGCCCAGTTGGTTGAAATGAACCACTTTGCTTTGACTTTTAGACAAGAGCAGTTCACTTTATTTTTCCTACCAAATTGGCACACGTGATTTTAGAATGTGCGTCATCTTTCTGTCATCCTCAGCACATCATCTAGTGAACTGGTAAGCTCTGTGATGAGTCAATCCAGGAGCAGTGAGTTTCTCTGCCCTTCAGACTGAGGCTTGTCTTAAAACTGTCTGCTTACCCCTCTCCGATCTGCCATGGAAATTAGGATATTCCAAACTCCAAAACAAAGTGATAGAAAGCAGCACTTCTCAAACTTTCAAGGGACGTGCAGCCCGCCCCTGGGCCTCACTAACCTGTCTGACTCAAGCAGGTTTTGCATTTCTAACAAGCTGCCTGGCTACAATCGCAGCTGAGTAACATGGTAGGGGAGAAAGCTTGAACTTTAGAGTCATACAAATTGGGTTCATATCAGTTATTTCATTGAAAAACCGTGGTCACAGGCAGTTATCTAATTCTTGAGAGGCTTAATTTATTCACCTGTAAAGTGGGGAAAATACCTAGCTCATAAGATTGTCATTATTATAGGGAAACTACTAAATTCAGTACATGTCACATCTTAGCACTTGATGAATATAAGTTCCTTACACGATCCTTTGATGCACTAGATGTGAGTGGTGTTGACTGGATCGTCTTTTGTAGTAGAGACATCTGTGCAAAAGGAGACCTGTGTGTGTGCGTGTGTGTGTGCACATGCATGCATGCGTGCACATATATCTGCGCATACACGCACATATATCTGCACATACACAAAGTAATGTGTGAGAGACCCCAGAAATCCCAGAGTGGAGGCTTTTGAGAAGCACTACTGGAAGCAACTGTTCACACAAATGTACTTTGTCTCTAACACATCTTTCGGGTGCCTTTTTTTTTTTTTTTTTTTTTAACTTTTCCTAATTTCTGCCAGACTTAGACAAAAAAAGACATGCAGAGCTGAAGATGGATCAGGCTTTGCTATTCATCCATAACGAACTTCTCTGGACCAACTTGACCGTCTACTGGAAATCTGAATGCTGTTATCACGTATGTATCAGTTCACACTCAGTTCTGTTTGCTTTGGGGCTTGTTTGATATGATCCTTAATGCTCTCATGTCTAAAGCCCTTCACAAGTTAATTTCAGTTTTGCAGCTAAGGAAACAAAGAAGCTATACAAAGAGTCAGAAGAAATACAGTCAGGGGAGGACGCCTAGGAATGCACAGCATCTATTTCTATCTTTTCACCTACTCATCCTTTAAAAAGCCAGTTCTCAGGGATGAACAACCTTGATAGACTGTGTTTTATTTTCCTCCTCTGTAGTGCATAACCCTCTTGCTGGACCAGAGAAGGAAGGAGTGAGAGACCAGGGTATTCTCCAGGGGCCAGCAGAGTGGTGCAAGTTGAGGGAGTGGCAGTTATTCCAGGGCCCTGCCTCCCTGATGATAACAAATGCATTTTCTCTGAAGGTTTTACTTCTATTCTAGACTTTGTTGCTTTTTAAGGGCAAGGCTATTCTTTCATGTAAAATAAAATACTCTACTATGCAACCATAAAAAAAGAATGAAATCATGTCCTTTGCAGCAACATGGATGCAGTTGGAGGCCAATATCCTAAGTGAATTAACACAGGAATAGAAAGCCAAATACTGCAAGTTCTCACTTCTAAGTGGAGCTAAGCATTGGGTACTCATGAAGATAAAGGTGGGAACAGGAGACACTAGGGACTATTTGGGCTGCAGTACCCAAGCAGTACTGAAAAACGTGGGTACTACAGCCGAGTAGTACCTATAGGGCTGAAAAACTACCTACTAGGTACTGTGCTCACCACCTGGGAGACAGGATCATTCATGCCCCAAACTTTAGCATCATACAATATACCCATGTAACAAACCTGCACATGTGTCCCTGAATCTAAAATAAAAATTGAAATGAAAAAATGTTTTTGCTGGGCACAGTGGCTCACGCCTGTAATCCCAGCACTTTGGGAGACCGAGGCAGGGGGATCACCTGAGGTCAGGAGTTCGAGACCAGCCTGACCAACATGGAGAAACCCCGTCTCTACTAAAAATACAAAATTACCGGGCGTGGTGGCACATGACTTGTAATTCCAGCTACTTGGGAGGCTGAGGCAGGAGAATCGCTTGAACCCAGGAGGTGGAGGTTGCAGTGAGCCGAGATTGCGCCATTGCACTCCAGCCTGGGCAACAAAAGTGAAACTCTGTCTCAAAAAAATAAAAAGAAAAAATTTTTATTGCCAAATTGAGAGCTTCATTATACCTACCATCAGAGGTTGAATTTTAATTTATATTGAGTGACTGTTTACTATAAAAATGCTTTAAAAAACAAACTTAAAATCTCCAGTATGGGCACCAGCTGAAAAGATGATGGAGCAATAGATGATACCTTCTCTATGTGAATAAACCTACTGAAAGGTCTGTAAAGTAATATGAAACAAGAAAAAAATCTATTATATTAAGAAAAAGTAGCTTAAGAAAAAGAAAAAATTTATCGGCCTACAAAAAGAACCTAAAAGAATCTTGAAAATAATCAACAATAGCTGAAATTAAAAAGTGACAGGAATCAGATAATTCAGTGAATGGGCAAAATGTCTTCTAAAAAGACTTAATAAGCGTCTAAAATCCACAGAAAAACAAGTTGAGGGGGGAAAAAGACTGTCGTCAAGGTGTTAGGTGTAGGGCAAGTAAGACCATTATTAGAATAAAACAAGTAGGATCATTGGCATACAACAGTGATGCTGTGGACAAATTAAATAATTAAAAAAGAGGCCAGGCATGGTGGCTCACACCTATAATCCCAGCACTTTGGGAGGCCAAGGAGGGTGGATCACCTGAGGTCTGGAGTTAGAGATCAGCCTGGCCAACATGGTGAAACCCCATCTCTACTAAAATACAAAAAATTAACCGGGCATGGTAACAGGTGCCTGTAATCCCAGCTACTTGGGAGGCTGAGGCTGGAGAATCACTTGAACCCGGGTGGGGGCGGAGGTTGCAGTGAGCCGAGATCGCGCCATTGCACTCCAACCTGGGCAACAAGAGCGAAACTCCGTCTCAAGAAAAAAAAAAAAAAGAAAGAATTAAAAAACAGGAAGACAGGCCGTGCACAGTGGCTCACTCTTATAATCCTAGCACTTTGGGCGGCCTAGTGGGCAGATCATGAGGTCAGGAGTTCGAGACCAGCCTGGCCAGCATGGTGAAACCCCAACTCCACTAAAAGTACAAAAATTAGCTGCGCACAGTGGTATGTGCCTGTAATCCCAGCTACTTGGGAGGCTGAGGCAGGAGAATCGTTTAACCCCGGGAGGCAGAGGTGGCAGTGAGCTGAGATCAAGCCACTGCACTCCAACCTGGGCATCAGAGCGAGACTGTCTCAAAAAAAAAAAATAAATAAATAAAATAAATAAATAAATAAAGGAATTAACTACATGAAACTGTTTTAAGAAAAAAATTGCCAATTTATTTAAAAGAGCATGGAGATAATTACGTCAGGAAAATGTATAAAGAAGTGACACAGGGTTTGTATTTAATCGTAGTAGTAGAAAATATCCCATTATTGCAGAAAAGATTTTAGCCTGGAAACTGGAAGGACACTTATGACTCTTTTAAGATTAACTAGAGACTGATAAAATTCTGTCTAGGCATAAACTGTTTTAAATTTTGAACTTTAATGATAATTTTTAAAATTTTAGGCCGGGCGCGGTGGCTCACGCCTGTAATCCCAGCACTTTGGGAGGCCGAGGCGGGTGGATCACGAAGTCAGGAGATCAAGACCATCCTGGCTAGCACTGTGAAACCCCGTCTCTACTAAAAAAATACAAAAAGTTAGCTGGGCATGGTGGCGGGCGCCTGTAGTCCCAGCTGCTCAGGAGGCTGAGGCAGGAGAATGGCGTGAACCCGGGAGGCGGAGCTTGCGGTGAGCCGAGATCATGCCACTGTACTCCAGCCTGGGCAACAGAGCAAGACTCTGTCTTAAAAAAAAAAAAAAAAAAAAAATTTAAATTTTAAGCAGATGTAGGTTATAGGAGACACAAGTATGCAAAAAATGCAAATTATAATAACTTCATACATTTAGTAAACCAGATAATAAAAATCTGGGGCTGATGGAAGGATATCTTTAAGATATTTAAGGTGAAGGTATGCCCAAGAGATCAGTTACTAGCTGAGTTGAAGAATTTCCTGTTCTGTTTCCCTCTTTATCTCACTTCCTTAAAGTAGAAAGACCTTTTATTTTATTTATTTATTTTAAGACGGAGTCTTGCTCTGTCGCCCAGGCTGGAGTGCAGTGGCACGATCTCAGCTCACCACAACCTCCGCCTCCTGGGTTAAAGCGATTCTCCTGCCTCAACCTCCCGAGTAGCTGGGACTACAGGCGCCTGCCACGGCACCCGGTAATTTTGTATTTTTAGTAGAGACAGGGTTTCACCATTTTGGCCATGCTGGTCCTGAACTCCTGACCTTGTGATCCGCCCGCCTCAGCCTCCCAGAGTGCTGGGATTACCGACGTGAGCCACCGCACCTGGCCAACATTTAGTTTTTTATAAGTAGGATGTTCTCAGTATGGTAAACAATTAATGTTTCTGTATCTTTAAAATATTACTAAAAAAAGAAGACTGAGCCATGTGAGGTGGCTCACACCTGTAATCCCAGCACTTTGGGAGGCCAAGGCGAGAGGATCACTTGAGGTAGGAGTTTGAGACCAGCTGGGGCAACAAAGTAAGACCTCATCTCTTTCAAAACAAAACAAAACAAAACAAAAAAACAAGACTATACAATGTGGAAAATACATAAAAAGGAAAAGATATTGTGAGTATTTAAAATTGCTTTTGGAGGCCGGGCGCGGTGGCTCACGCCTGTAATCCCAGCACTCTGGGAGATCGAGGTGGGCGGATCACAAGGTCAGGAGATCTAGACCATCCTGGCCAACACGGTGAAACCCCGTCTCTACTAAAAAATACAAAAAATTAGCCAGGCGTGATGGCGGGCTCCTGTAGTCCCAGCTACTCGGGAGGCTGAGGCAGGAGAATGGCGTGAACCCGGGAGGCAGAGCTTGCAGTGAGCCAAGATTGCGCCACTGCACTCCAGCCTGGGCGACAGAGCGAGACTCTGTCTCAAAATAAATAAATAAATAAATAAATAAATAAATAAATAAATAAATAAATAAAATAAAATCGCTTTTGGAAAGAGAAGAGCTATACATACATACATTAGTAAATAAAGTATTAAAAACTAAAATATATTATTGCACTCATAAAGAATACACTGAAAACTTGTACTTTTTGATGAAATAGATATTAGAATAAAAGGAGCTAGTTAAGCATTTGCATAAATAGTAAATACTAATGCTAAAATATGAACACCCTAAATAAAAAGGCACCAAATTTATGTGAGTCCCCAAAGTACATTGAAAATAATGGTAGCAGCTAATAATACAAAACAAAGTCATAGTAGAGACAAATGATAAGATACTCTTACCAGGGCAAACATTTTGAAGGTTTCATCATAGAGCTGGTGAACTGAGCCTAATAATGTCAGGGAGTGAGGTGGTTAAGAGCTTGGATTTTGCAGTCTGAGTGTCTGGTTTGAATCCCACCTCTGTCACTTGTGTTACTTTGGGTATGGTTCTCACTTTCTCTCTGCTTCTCTTCCCCTGTAAAGCTGGAAAAATAATGGAACCTGCCCCTGAGCTCCTTGGGAGTGTTTCGTGACTGAGTGTCTGTAAGCTGAAGCAGAGCGAGACCTCTCCACGTGTCAGTGTTCCTGGCAATAGAAATAAGTAACATGTGTGGCAGAAATTAAATGAAAAAAGTAGATAAATTAAAAAATTCCTGTATATATTTGTTTCACAAAACACTCATCATATGTTAAGTCAAAAGAGACTGGATAAATTTTAAAAAGCAGGATTATGTATTCTACCTCATACTTCTGCACAACAAAGAAACAAACTAATATAATAAGGGTTATAATATAAATACGAGCATTTCGTAGAAAATCTTTAGATCAGGCCAAAGCAATTCCTATGAAAAAAATGCATGTAAACGTTCATAATAATAAAGATGGTGGTAATAGAAATTGCAGCTACTGTTTCCTGAGGACTTGTTCAATGTTTCAGGTCTGTCTCATTTAACTTGCAACAACACTGCAGTAGAGAGATTCTATCCAGGAGAGAGGATTTGCTGGAGATACTGAAATTAAGAGAAATAAAGTGACATTTTTCTGGGTTACCTAGCTGTTAGGTGGCAAAGCTACAATTCACCCCTCCCTGTAGCTTTGGAGGTTGGTATGTATGTTAATCAGAAAGAAAAGGGGAGGCTGGATGCAGTGGTTCATACCTCTAATCCCAGCACTTTGGGAGGCCCAGGTGGGTAGATCACTTGAAGGTTAGGAGTTTTGAGACCAGCCTGACCAACATGGTGAAACCCCATCTCTACTAAAAATACAAAAATTAGCTGGGCATGGTGGTGGGCGCTTGTAGTCCCAGTTACTCGGGAGGCTGAGGCAGGAGAATCACTTGAACCTGGGAGGCGGAGGTTGTAGTGAGCTGAGAGCACGCCATTGCACTCCAGCCTGGGTGACAGAGCGAGAGTCCATCTCAAGAAAGAAAAGGGGAAATGCAAAGCTGTTCAGTAGGGGTCTCAAGGTTTTTGAAAGCAAACAGTGTAATCATCCAAACAAAAAGAAAAAGAAGCAATAATATTAATAAATACGTACGGTAGAAAATGATAGCAGAATCGAAGTAAGAACAAGCTGAGAAATAATTTTTTATTTTTGAAGCAGGGTCTTGCTCTGTTGCCCAGGTTGGAGTGCAGTGGTGTGTGATCATGACTCACTGCACTCTCAAACTCCTGGGCTCAAGAAATTCTTCTGCTTCAGCCTCTCAAGTAGCCAGGACTGTAGGCATGGACAATGACACCCAGCTAATTTTTTGTTTAAAAATCTTTTGTGGAGACAAGGTCTTGCTATGTTGCTCAGACTGGTTTGGAACTCCTGGCCTCAAGTGATTCTCCTGCCTCGGCCTCCGAAAGTGCTAGAATTACAGGCGTGAACCACAGATCTGTCTGAAAATGATACATTTTAATGAGAAAAATATAGGTTAAATGGAGAGATAGCCAATAACCATTGATATCAAGACTAAACAGGAAAAATATCAGTGTTTCCGAAGTTAATTAATATACTTAACACAATTGCTATTAATATGTAAATAGAATTTGTTATATAGTCTACATAAATAATTTCAAAATTCATATGAAAAAGTAAATGAGTTGCAGGATCAAAAGACGGCCCAAATTGGTCTGAGTATTGTGGGTTATTGTTAAGCTGATTTAATATTGTTTCCCCCGACAACCATGCTTGACTAGCTTAAAAGAAAAAAAAAATGGCCCAAAAGGAGATTGGGCAATGTGGAGACTTGCTGTATTAGATAAGATATATTGTGAGGCCATGATCGTTTATGTAGCCAAAAAAGAGAAATGAAGACTAACAGACCAATGTAAGTGTGAGAAGTAGAATCTAATTTATGTAAGAACCTAGAGTATTGTAACTAAGACCATGGGGAAAGGTATTTAAAATTACTGTATACCATGTATCAAGTACTCCAAGAGGATTCAAGTTAAAAAATAAACCCACAAACTAAAAAAAATTTTAAAAGGCAGAATACATTTTTAAAAAGTTTTATTTTTTTTAATTGACATAATAATGGTACATATTTATGGGGTACAGTATCTTGAACCGCTGAGCTCAAGTGATCTGCCCACCTTGGCCTCCCAAAGTGCTAGGATTACAGGTGTGAGCCACCGTGCCCAGCCAGTGTACGCATTGGGTAATGATCAAGTTAGGGTAGTTAACATTTCTGTCACCAAAACACTTGTCATTTCTTTGTGGTGCGATGGTTCAAAATCATCTCTTCATCTATTTTGCAATATACATTGCATTATTGTTAACTATAGTCACCCTACTGTGCCATATGTCACCAGAACTGATCCCATTCTAACTGTGACTTTTACACCTGTTGACCAACCTCCCTATCTCCTCTTCCCTACTAACCTCTATTTACTCTCTACTTCTATGAGGTCACATTTTTAGCTTTTATATCTGAGTGAGATTGTGTGGTATTTGTCTTTCTGTGTCTGGCTTATTTCACTTAACATAATGTCCATTATTAGGCTTATCCATGTTGCTGCAAATGAGAGGATTTTATTCTTTTTTATGGCTGAATAGTATTCCTCTGTGAATATATAGCACATTTCTTTGTCCATTCATCGGTTGATGGATAGTAAGGTTGATTCCATATCTTGGCTATTATGAATAGTGCTGTATTAAACATGGGAGTACAAGTATCTCTTTGACAAACTGATTTTCTTTTCTTTTTTTTTTCTTTTTTGAAAGATGAAAATGAGATTGATCTTTATTGTAGAATCCAGGCCAGGGGGCTGCTTTGAAGGCAAGAATTTCATGCTGGAAATTCCTTATTAGCCACACAAACTTCTTGTAGCAAGATAGACTTGTATTACTTCTTTTTTTTTTTTTTAATTATACTTTCAGTTTTAGGGTACATGTGCACAATGTGCAGGTTTGTTACATATGTATACATGTGCCATGTTGGTGTGCTGTACCCATTAACTCGTTATTTAACATTAGGTATATCTCCTAATGCTACCCCTCCCCGCTACCCCCACCGCACAACAGGCCCCGGTGTGTGATGTTCCCCTTCCTGTGTCCATCCATGTGTTCTCATTGTTCAATTCCCACCTATGAGTGAGAACATGCGGTGTTTGGTTTTTTGTAGTTGCGATGGTTTGCTGAGAATGATGGTTTCCAGCTTCATCCATGTCCCTACAAAGGACATGAACTCATCCTTTTTTATGGCTGCATAGTATTCCATGGTGTATATGTGCCACATTTTCTTAATCCAGTCTATCATTGTTGGACATTTGGGTTGGTTTCAAGTCTTTGCTGTTGTGAATAGTGCTGTAATAAACATACGTGTGCATGTGTCTTTATAGCAGCATGATTCATATTCCTTTGGGTAATCCAGTAATGGGATGGCTGGGTCAAATGGTATTTCTAGTTCTAGATCCCTGAGGAATCACCACACTGACTTCCACAAGGGTTGAACTAGTTTACAGTCCCAGCAACAGTGTAAAAGTGTTCCTGTTTCTCCACATCCTCTCCAGCACCGGTTGTTTCCTGAATTTTAATGATTGCCATTCTAACGGGTGTAAGATGGTATCTCATTGTGGTTTTGATTTGTATTTCTCTGATGGCCAGTGATGATGAGCATTTTTTCATGTGTCTTTTGGCTGCATAAATGTCTTCTTTTGAGAAGTGTCTGTTCATATCCTTCGCCCACTTGTTGATGGGGTTGTTTGTTTTTTTCTTGTAAATTTGACAAACTGATTTTCTTTCTTTTGGATCTATACTCAGTAGTGGGATTGTTGGATCGTGTGGTAGTTCTATTTTAATTTTTAGGAACCTTCATATTGTTTCCCATAATGGCTGTACTAATTTATATTCCCAACAACAGTGTGTAAGAGTGCCCCTTTCTCCACATCCTTGCCAGCATGCATTATTTTTTGTCTTTTTGATAGTAGCCAATCTAAATAACTGAGTTGAGGTGATATCTTATTGTGGTTTTGATTTACATTTCCCTGATTATTAGTGATGTGCATTTTTTCATATACCTGTTGGGATTTTTATATCTTTTTTTTTTCCCCTGACATATAATAGTTGTATATGTCTTTTGAGAAATACCTATTTTGATTTATTGCCCATTAAAAAATGAGACTTTTTTTTGCTGTTGAGGTGTTTGAGTTCCTTATATATTCTGTCAGATGGTGGAGTGTGTATTTTCTCCCATTCTATAGCTTGTTTCTTCACTCTGTGGATTGCTTCTTTCACTGTGCATAGGCATTTTACTTTAATATAATCCTATTTGTCTAGATTTGCTTCTGTTACCTGTGCACCAATGTCATGCAATGTTTCCCCCATGCTTACTTCTAGTAGTTTCATAGTTTCAGGTCTTACATTTAAGCTTTTAATCCATTTTGAGTTGGTTTGTGAAAGATGTGAGAGCTAGGGGTCTAGTTTCATTCTTCTACATGTAAATATCCAGTTTCCCAGCACCATTTATTGAAGAGACTGTCCTTTCCTCAATGTGTGTCCTTTTTTTTTTTCTTTTTTTGAGATGGAGTTGTGCTCTTTTTGCCCAGGCTGGAGTGCAATGGCACAGTCTCTGCTTACTGCAGCCTCTGTCTTCTGGGTTCAAGTGATTCTCCCATCTTAGCCTCCTGAGTAGCTGGGATTATAGACACCCACCACCATGCCCGGCTAATTTTGTATTTTTAGTAGATACGGGGTTTCACCATGTTGGCCAGGCTGGTCTCGAATTCCTGACCTCAGGTGATCCGCCAGCCTCGGCCTCCCAAAGTGCTGGGATTACAGGCATGAGCCACTGTGCCCGGCCACCTACTTTTTTGATGTAGGCATTTATTGCCATAAACTTCCCTCTTAGAACTGGTTTTGCTGTATTCCATAGGTTTTGGAATGTTGTGTTTCCATTGTCATATGGAAACAACATTTTTAGTTTTAAATTTCTTTTTACATTTTCTCAAGAACATTTTAAATTTCTTTTTACATTTTTTCTTTTCTGAGACAGAGTCTCACTCTTTCACCCAGGCTACAGAGAAGTGGTGTCATCTCGGCTCACTGCAACCTCCACCCCCTGGGTTCAAGTGATTTTCCTGCCTCAGCCTCCCGTGTAACTGGGATTATAGGCGCCCACCACCATGCCCAGCTAATTTTTAAAATTTTTTCATTGGCCCATTGGTTATTCAGGAATATGTTGTTTAATTTTCATGGATTTGTACAGTTTCCAAAGTTCCTTCTGTTACTGATTTTTAGTTTTATTCCATTGTGGTCAGAAAAGATAATTGATATGATTTTGATTTTTAAACTTTGTTTAGACTTGTTTGCTCCCTTTAGGTCTATTAATAATTGCTTTATATATTTAGTTGTTACATGTTGGGTGCATATATATTTATAACTGCTACATCTTCCTGCTGTATTGATCATTTTATATGGCCTTTTATATAATGGCCTTCTTTTTCTCTTTTTACAGTTTTTGGCTTAAAGTCTATGTCTTTTGTATTAGTACAGCTACTCTTGCCCTTTTTTGTTTCCATTTTCATAGAATACCTTTTTCCACCCCTTTTCTTTGAGTCTGTGTGTTCTTAAAATTGAAGGGAGTCTCTTGTAGGCAGCATATGGTTGGGTCTGTTTTTTTTAATCCTTTCAGCTATTCTATGTCAGCAGAATACATTTTTGAATTAATGAAGCAATAGAAGAAACAACAAGCCAGATTAGTATGGCTATATTAAAAAATTTAAAACTTATAATTGAAAACATAGTACAGCAGGATGAAACAGAAAGCACTAGAATGGAGAAATATTTGAGAATGTTAAAAGTTTAATATTATAGTATATGAGGACATATTTCTAAGATTATGTCAAGGGAACTTGGTATGTAAATAGTGTTTCACACCAAAGGAAACAAAATAACAAAATTATTGAATTATTTAATTTATGATCATTTTAAAATATAGTCTTAATGCTGTGATATAAATATCTAGTAACTGAACAAAAAATGATTTTAAAATCCTAGTAAAGCTGGTGAGAAATAAATATATTGCTTTAATTTGATTTATTTAACTAATATTTGGTCATTTATAACGGGAGCTATTAAAATGACTGTTTTTTTAATCCAGTAATCTTACCCTTAGAAATCTGCCTTAGAGAAAGGATTGAAAAGAATAAGAACCTTGGCCAGGCATGGTGGCTTATGCCTGTAATCCCAGCACTTTGAGAGGCTGAGGCAGGTGCATCACCTGAGTTCAGGAGTTTGAGACAAGCCTGGGCAACATGGCAAAACCCCATCTCTACCAAAAAGTACAAAAAACTAGCTGGGCGTAGTGATGCTTGCCTGTGGCCCCAGCTACTTGGGAGGCTGAGGTGGGAGAATTGCTTGAGCCTGGGAGGTGAAGGTTGCAGTGAACTGAGATCATGCCACTGCACTCCAACGTCGGTGACAGAGTGAGACCTCAAAACAAAAATAAAACAAAACAAAAAAGTAATAAGAACCTCATGTGTAGGTCTTTTAAAACACATAATTTATATAGAAAAAACAATAAATAGATTAAAAAAGCTTTGAAACCAGCCCAAATACTCAAAGTATTTGATGGACTAGAATACATATATTAAGTTACAAATATGCACATTAGATAAAATCATGGAGACTTACTTGTTAATATTAAATAAAACAACAGAATGCAAGACTTAATTTATGTTCTACTTATTAATTTGTGAAGTTTACCTATGAAGATTGTACAATTCCATAGTGACACAGTGAATTTTTTTTTGTTTTTGTTTTTTGTTTTGAGACAGTCTTGCTCTGTTGCCAGGCTGGAGTGCAGTGGTGTGATCTCAGCTCACTGCAACCTCCGACTCCCTGGTTCAAGCGATTCTCCTGCCTCAGCCTCCTGAGTAGCTGGGATTACAGGCATGTGCTACCACGTCCAGCTAATTTTTGTATTTTTTAGTAGAGATGGGGTTTCACCATGTTGGCCAGGATGGTCTTGATTTCCTGACCTCCTGATCCGCCTGCCTTGGCCTCCCAAAGTGCTGGGATTACAGGTATGAGCCACTGCGCCCAGCCTATTATTCGTTTTAGTACAAAATAATAGGTAAATTTAAATTATTGAAATGTAGAGGTTTTTTTATAAGTATAAAGGAAAAGTCGTGTCAGGAGCTCCAGTTGGATATTTATGTCCTCCAACAATCAACAGATGTTGAAAAACCCCTGGCGGTTGACCTGTTGTGCTTTTATTTACAGTGCTTGTTTCAGGTTCTGGCAAACGTTCCTCAGAGTCCAAAAGCGGGGAAGCCTAGCGTTGCAGCTGCCTCTGTCAGCACCCAGCATGGATCTATCCTGCAGTTGAACGACACCTTGGAAGAGAAAGAAGTTTGTAGGTTTGTGCCTGCTTTGTTGTGATCTAAGTGAAGTCTGCATTTTCTCTTTTTCTATTTTGGTTTTAGCTTTTTTTCTCTTTACAGTATTTTTCTTTATCTTTTCTGGTCCGTACCCAGGAACATGTATTATTCTGCCTCTATGACATTGGCAAAATCCAACTTCTTATTTTCTGATCTAACCATTTGTCTTAATTTTACCTAATCTTTGTAGGCTGGAATACAGATTTGGAGAATTTGGAAACTATTCTCTCTTGGTAAAGAACATCCATAATGGAGTTAGTGAAATTGCCTGTGACCTGGCTGTGAACGAGGATCCAGTTGATAGTAACCTTCGTACGTATATGTTCTCTGCTGATTTTCACATTTGCATTTTCAGAGGTTTCAGTTTTTGAGTACTGTTTGTAAAGCAAAGCAGTCCATGACGCTTTCTGTAATTGAAAACTTAAATCTTTGGTCATTGATGAGCACCACTCCCCCCAAAAAATCCACATAAATTATAGGTTATTTATCCTACTTAGTTATGGTATATTTAAAATATGTTTATTGTATTATCTGTATATAATAATACAATTATGTGACATTAAAAAATTATTTGTTGGCCTGGCATGGTGGCTCATGCTTGTAATCCCAGCACTTTGGGAGGCCAAGGCAGGCAGATCACTCGAGCTCCCAAGTTTGAGATGAGCCTGGGTGACGTGGTAAAACCCCGTCTCTACAAAAAATACAAAAATTACCTGGGCCTGGTGATGCATGCCTGTAGTCCCAGCTACTTGGGAGGCTGAGGTGGGAGGATGGCTTGAACCTGGGAGGCGGAAGTTGCAATGAGCCAAGATTGTACCACTGCACTCCAGCCTGGGTGATAGAGCCAGACCTTGTCTCAAAAAAAATTATATATCAATATATTCTCACAGTTTTTAGTTTAATTATGAAGCATTAATAAGCCAAAAAAGTTAATGCAGTGGAAAGAAACTAGAAATAGGGTAATTGACTGTCAAATAGCTCTCCTTGTTTTAGGAGTGAGGGTATAGTATTTCCTGTGTATCTTCTGCTGACAGTCCAGAGGTCCTCTTAGGTTAAGGAGGGATCATTCATTGTCTAATAACCCCACTGAAGAAAATCTGCCATTCGGAAGTCTGCATTAGGTAACAATGTATGTGCTGCCTTTCAAAAGGCAGTAACAAATCCCTGTGGTGTGAACAAGTACTGTTCACAGGGAAGCTATTAAAGATTATGAGGTTATATCAAAAGAACGCAGGAGCCAATATGAAAGGGCCAATGTAGGACAATTTAAGCATTAAGAAGAATAATATATGTAGTTGAAGAAAAATAATGAATGTATAAAAACCATGAGGTCATATGAAACTAAAATAAGCAAGGCCTGCCTTCCCAAAGAAAACAAAAACAATGCTTTGTCTTTATAGGTAATCAGGGCACCTAATGTTAACTGGGTGATTTAAAATTGTCCGTTGAAAGGAGAGATTTAAGCATTTATTTTGGCTGTTTTAACTGTAATTCAGAGTAACCAGAGATAGTCCCTGTTGAGGGAAAATTCTGTGGAGAAGAATTCCAGGTAATAAATACAGCAAAAGGGCAGGATATGTCGCAACCCCTAATGAAGTAAGTGATTGTGATTCAGGTATATACCATATGAGTGGATGAAACCACGAGGTGAAGGGGAATTTTTACCAGCTGAACACATCCACCAGTCATGGGGCAGCCGCAACAGGTACACTTTCAGTGTTGGCCAGGAAGTTATTGTTAATTTCATATGATATTGTGGTTATATAACAAAAGGCCCATTTCAAAGATACTTTTAGTTTTAAAATAGTTTTAGATTTGTAGAAGTGTTGCAAAAAGAGTTCTCAAATATCCTTCACCTAGCTTCCCCTAAACCCTAAACTGTAAAATCACAGTGTAATTATCCCACATACAATTACTGAAACCAGCAACTTAACATTGTTCTTAACATTGAACATAATATTGATACAGTACTGATTGGGATTATTTAAATTTCTCTAAATGTACCTTTTAATATCCTTCTCCGGTGCTGGATTTGAGGTAGGATCCCACACTGCATTTAGCTTTCAGATCTCCTTCGTCTCCTCTAGTCTAGGACAGTTCCTCAGTCTTTCTTTGTCTTTCATGACCTTGATGGTTTGAAGGGTAATGTCTGGTTATTTTGTCAACTGTCCTTGATTTGGATTTGCTTGATGTTTGGTGTTTTCTCATGAATAGGTAGAGGTTTTGCATTTTTTGGTGGCATGCAGCAAAAGCGAGGCTGGGTCCTTCTCAGTGCCTTGTGTCAGGAGGCACACAGTGTCAGGCTGTCTTTACAAGGGCTTTAGAGACACATCCTGAAGTATGTAGGGATGAAATAACATGATGTCTTGGATTCCTAAAGAAATAGTTTAGCCAGAAAAAGCAGGACATGGGGGTGGGTGGGTAGTTATAGATGAAGCAACAGGGACAATATCTTGATAATTCTAGGATCTGGCTAATGGGTTATATATAGGTTGATGGTACCATTCTCTGTGCTTTTGTTTATGTTTGGTATTTTTTATAATGACAATTATCACTCCCTTCAGGGTGAGCATTCTCAATTACTTATAGGAAATTCAGCATGAGAATATAGGCTTCCCCTCACTGGTTTTCATTTATAGATTAAATGTAATGATGTGATGTCTTCGATGTTCATGATGACATTTTTGGGGGCTAATGTGTTTTCTTCTCTTTTTCTAGCTGTGAGCATTGCATTCCTTATTGGTCTTGCTGTCATCATCGCGATATCCTTTCTGAGGCTCTTGCTGAGGTACGATATTTGGGGAGGACGCCACTGGAAAGGCAGAGTATAGAAATAACACATTCAGAAGGGGCAGCTGTCACCCTCAAGTGGCCATATTCTTTGATGATATGAACATTTCTGTGTCCTTTATGTCCATCCAGTGCTAGGCTTCAGGGACTCATGTAGACTAAGACGTGGTCTCTGACTTTAGGGGAGTGATATTAAAGTTGCTTGTGGATTTTTGCCTTCCGTCCTCCCACATGGCTGAAGAGGAGGAAAATGCTTGAGAAATCATTATTTCCTAAAGCACCCGACTTTTGAACGAGCAGAAGTGGCTCATGACAATTTTAGGAGGAGGTTGCTGCACTGAACTCCCCTCCCCATCTCTGGCCCTGAGCCCTGAGGCACCTTCTAGTCCAGTTGCCCAACCTCTGCCAGCCCAGGCATCTGGTGGCACAGATGTATGCCTGGTGGCTGTTCTTCTGGACCTCGCACGGACTCCCTGTCCCTTGGTTAGTTTGTTAGCCAATGTGGAGAAGGGACTGGTCCTGCTCTGCGTGGTGAACAGTGATTCTGGTAAGAGGGAATTAGTGGACTAGAAAAAGAAAGTAAAATAGATCCAGTTTTAATTAACTTTCAAAGGAGAGTTTTTTTCATGTTTTAAAAAGAATAAGAGTGAATTTTCTCATGCTTATCTTGTTAGGGTCTCAAGAAGAACCACAAGGTTTTATTGGTGAGCAATATCCAAACTGGAAAAATGAAAACCTAACCTCTAAGTCGGCTAGCGTGGGAAACCCTGAAGCTTTGGGGAATTTCTGCACTGTGATACTCTAGCTTTGTACATCTTAGAAATAGTATAATTCCATGTATGAGGACCCCAGCTGTGTATAGGGTAAAAGAACCACACGTTGCCCAGAAGCCGGTGTGTAACCTGTTTTTTAGGGATAGAGGAAGGTTCTAGCAGTGGAGTTTCATTTCTTTGAGTTAAGGTATTATCTCATCAACTTTTTGATAAAGTGCAAATGCTATTTCAGTATATCAGGATGCTTTCCACGTGAATGGATCTATTATGGTTTTTTTTTTTTTTTTTTGAGACAGAGTCTCACTCTTGTCATCCAGGCTGGAGTGCAGTGGTGCCATTATGGCTCACTGAAGCCTCGACTTCCTGGGCTCAGGTGATTCTCCCACCTTTGCCTCCTAAGTAGTTGGGACCACAGGCATGCATCACCATGCCTGGCTAATGGTGTTTTTTGTTGTTGTTGTTGTTGTTTTTTTTGTATTTTCAGTGGAGACAGGGTCTTGATATGTTGCCCAGGCTGGTCTTGAACTCCTGGACTCAAGTGTTCCATCTGTCTGTGACTCCCAGAGTACAGGGATTATAGGCATGAGTCACCACACCTGGTCATATTACATGACTTTTTAAAGTAATTGATAGCTAGGCTGGGTACGGTGGCTCACTCCTCTAATACCAGCACTTTGAGAGGCCAAGGCAGATGGATCACTTGAGGTCAGGAGTTTGAGACCAGCCTGGCCAACATGATGAAACCCCATCTCTACTAAAAATAAAAAAAGTAGCTAAGTGTGGTGGTGGGTGCCTGTAGTCCCAGCTACTCAGGAGGCTGAGGCACGAAAATTGCTTGAACCTGGGAGGTGGAGGTTGCAGTGATCTGAGATTGTGCCACTGCATTCCAGCCAGGGAGTCTCAAGAAAAAAAAAGTAATTGATAGCTGAGATCAAGCATTTTCAAAGGGAAGAAATTCCACCTTGCCCCATGTGGAACTGAAACTACTCTTTGCACATGATGCTGCCCTTCCAGCCTGCGGGCAGAATGCTCTTCTTGACAAAGCAGGAGTCCCTTATTCCTCGCCCCCTCGCTTTCCAACATACCCAGGGAGGTTCACATGACTGTGAGCCAAAAAACAACCAGAAAAAGTTGAGAGAATAAAGAGCCCCTCTCTTTTTCACTTAGGCAACAGGCATGAACAAGAAAATTAAGTATTCTTGTTTTATTTAAAAAAATCTTAACTTCTCCTTTCCCTCCTTTTTTAATTTTTTTTATTTTTTGAGATGGAGTCTCACTCTGTCATGTAGGCTGGAGTGCAGTGGCGCGATCTCTGCTCGCTGCAACCTCTGCCTCCGGGTTTTAAGAAATTCTCTGCCTCAGCCTCCCAAATAGCTGGGATTACAGGCATGTGACACCATGCCCAGCTAATTTTTAGTAGAGATGAGGTTTCAGCATCTTGGCCAAGCTGGTCTTGAACTCCTGACCTCGTGATCCACCTGCCTCAGCCTCCCGAAGTGCTGGGATTACAGGTGTGAGCCACCATGCCTGGCCACCCTTCTTTAGATGTGTCTATTTCAACATTTTGCATGTGATGGTGATGTTATCCATGTTGAATAAACTAGAAATCAGAGTTGAGTTGTGAGGGAAAAAGAGAAATTGCAAATGTATGCCTTGGGCATATGGATCATATTTGGATACTGAATTGAACCACTGAACTATAAAAACGTGTTATGAGACAGGGAAACTGAACTGGCTATGTGACAATATTAAGGAATTACTGCTAACATTTAAAAATGTGATAAGGGTATTGTGGTTATATTTAGAAATAAAAATAGTCCGTATCCATTAGAGATACATACTAAATTGTTTTTGCGTGAAATGATATGATGTCTAGGATTTTCTATAAAACAGTCCGAGGCAGGAATGAGGGACAGTGGGTGAGAGGACATATGAAGTAAGATTGGCCATGTGTAGACACTTGTTGAAGCTGGATGATGGAGGTCCATTTTTCAGGCAAACCCTGTGTTACTGTGCTTTGCTTTATTGCACTTCACAGATATTGCATGTTTTACAAATTGAAGGTTCGTGGCAACCCTGCATCCAGCAATTCTTTTCTTTTTTGAGACGTGGTCTCATTCTGTCTCCCAAGTTGGAGAGCAGTGGTGCCATCACAGCTCACTGCAGCCTTGACCTCCCACACTGCAGCCTTTTGATTTAAAGTGAGAGACATGCAGCCAGACACCGTGCCTCACACCTGTAATCCCAGCAGTTTGGGGGGCCTAGGCAGGTGGATCGCTTGAACTCAGGAGTTCGAGACCAGCCTGGCCAACATGGTGAAACCCCCATCTCTACTAAAAATAGAAATATTAGCTGGGCATGGTGGCGCACACCTGTAATCCCAGGTACTCGGGAGGCTGAGGCAGGAGAATTGCTTGAACCCAGGAAGTGGAGGTTCGCAGTGAGCCGAGATCGCGCCACTGCACTCCAGCCTGGGTGACAGAGTGAGACTCCATGTCAAAAAAGAAAAATTAAAGTGAGAGACATGCAACTCTTTCTTTTACTCAAATGCTTAGAAGCCATTGTAGGGTAATTATAATTGGCCTAATTTCAATATTGTTTTATCTGAATGAATAGAGAGGCCCAAAGAGAGGGAGGGAGATGGAGGAACAGTCAGAACATACTCAATGCTTATTGACCTTACTGACCTCCCAGACACAAGCAGTCCTCCCATCTCAGTCTCTGAAGTAGCAGGGACTAGAAGCATGTGCCACCATGATAATTTTTTTTTTTTTTTTTTTTTTTTTTTTTTTTTTAGTAGAGATGAGGTTCTTACTGTGTTGCCCAGGCTTGCATTGAGTAATTCTGTTGGCACCATTTTTCCGACAGCATGTGCTTACTTCTTGTCTTTGCATTACATTTTGGTAATCATTATAATATTTCAAACTTTTTCATACTGTTGTATCTGTTATGGTGATCTGTGATCAATGATCTTTGATGTTCCTACTGTAATTGTTTTGGGATGCCATCAACCCCGCCTGTATAAGATGGTGAAGTTAATCAGTATTGAGTGTATTCTGACTGTTCCACCCACTGACTATTCCCCCATTTCTCTCCCTCACTTTGGGCTTCTCTATTCTTTCAGATACAACAATATTGAAATTAGGCTAATTAATTACCCTACAATGGCTTCTAAGTGTTTGAGTAAAAGAAAGAGTTGCATGTCTCTCACTTTAAATCAAAAGCTAGAAATGATTAAACTTAGTGAGAAAGGCATGTCGAGAGCCATGATAGGCTGAAAGCTAGGCCTCTTGTGCCCAACAGTTAGCCAAGTTGTGAAAGTTCTTGAATAAAATTAAATATGCTACTCCAGGGAAGACACAAATGATAAGAAAGTGAAACAGGCTGGGCTTAGTGGCTCACACCTGTAATCCCAGCACTTTGGGAGCCTGAGGCCAGATGATTGCTTGAAGCTAGGAGTTCGAGACCAGCCTGGCCAACATGGCAAAACCCCACCTCTACTAAAAATACAAAATTAGCTGGGCATGGTGTTGCACGCCTGTAGTCCCAGCTACTCTGGAGCCTGAGGCAGGAGAATTGCTTGAACCCGGGAGTCAGAAGTTGCAGTGAGCTGAGATTGCTCCACTGTACTCCAGCCTAGGCAAAGGAGCTAGACTCTGTCTCAAAAAGAAAAAAAAAGAAAAAGAAGAAAATGAAACAGCCTTACTGCTGATATGGAGAAAGTTTGAATGGTCTGGATAGAGGATCAAACTATTCCCTTAAGCCAAAGCCTAATCCAGAGCAGGGCCCTAGCTCTTTTCAGTTCTGTAGAGACTAAGAGAAGTGAGGAATCTGCAGAAGAAAAGTTGGAAACTAGCAGAGGTTGGTTCAGGAGGTTTAAGGAAGGAAGCCATCTCCATAACATAAAAATGCGAGGTGAAGCGGCAAGTGCTGATGGAGAAGCTGCAGCAAGTTATCCAGAAGATCCAGCTAAGATAATTGATGAAAGTGGCTACACTAACAACACAGTTTCCATGCAGATGAAACAGCTTTCTATTGGAAGAAGATGCCATCTAAGACTTTTAATAGCCAGGAAGGAGAATTCAAAGCTTCACAGGACAGGCTGACTCTCTTGTTAGGAGCTAATGCAACTGGTGACTTTAAGTTGAAGCCAATGCTTATTTACCATTCTGGAAATCCTAGGGCCCTTAAGAATTATGCTAAATCTCCTCTGCCTGTGCTCAATAAATGGAACAGCAAAGCCTGGATGACAGCACATCTGTTTACAGCGTGGCTTACTGACTATTTTAAGCCCACTGTCGAGACCTACTGTTCAGGAAAGAATGTTTTTTTCAAAATATTGTTGGTCATTGACAATGCAGCAAGTCACCCAAGAGCTCCAATGGAGATGTACAAGCAGATGAATGTTGTTTTCATGCCTGTAACACAGTATCCATTCTGCAGCCCATGGATCAAGGAGTAATATTGATTTTCAAGTCTTACTATTTAAAAAATAGGTTTTTATAAAGCTGTATAGCTGCCATAGATAGTAATTTCTCCAATGAATCTGGGCAAAGTCCATTGAAAACCTTCTGGAAAGGATTCACCATTGTAGATGCCGTTAAGAAATTTGTGATTCAAGAGAGCAAGTAAAATTATCAACATTAACAGGAGTTTAGAGGAAGTTGATTCTAGCCCTCATGGATGACTCTCGGGTTTAAGACTTCAGTGGAGGAAATAACTGCAGATGTGATGGAAATAAAACTAGAATTAGAAGTGAAGCCTGAAGATGTGACTGAATTGCTGCAATCTCATGACAGTACTTGATCAGACAAGGAGTTGCTTCTTATAGATGAGCAAAGGAAGTGGTTTCTCAAGATGGAATCTACTCCTGGTAACCACGTTGTGAACATTGCTGAGATGACAACAAAGGATTTAGAGTATCACATAAATGTAGTTGGTAGAGCGGAGGCAGAGTTTGAGAGGATTGCCTCTTATTTTGAAAGAAGGTCTAACTGTGGGTAAAATGCTATCAAACAGCATCACGTGCTACAGAGAAATCTTCCGTGAAAGGAAAAGTCTGTGGCAAACTGTATTGTCTTGATTTCGGAAATTGCCACAGCCACCTCAACCTTCGGTAGCCTGACCACTCAGCAGCCATCAACATGGAGGCCAGATCCTCCACCAGCAAAAAGATTAGGACTTGCTGAAGTCTCAAATAATCATTAATTTTTTATTAGCAATACATTTTTAAATTAAGGTATGTAAACTGTCCTTTTGTGCATAATGGTATTGCACACTTACTAGACTACAGTATAGTGTAATATATAACTTTGATATACACTGGGTCACAGAAAATTTGTGTGAGTCACTGTATTGTGATATTGGCCTTATTGTGGTGGTCTGGGACCAAGCCTGCAGTGTCTCGAGCTATGCCTGTACTGGTTTCTCTGCTTCTGTATAACTGTTCATGACCAAAAAATAAAAGGGGAAAAAATCCTATGCACTGGATAATTTGTTTATGCCAGGGTAGGGTAGACTTTTCAAAAGATTTTTTCCCAGGTAGAAATCTCATTTTAAAGAAAACCAGTTAATATATTTATCTTTTGTTAGTCATGTAAATCAAGTTAATGTTATCTGGATATCTTTCTTTTCTTTCTTTCTTTTTTTTTTTGAGACAGAGTCTCGCTGTGTCGCCCAGGCTGGAGTGCGGTGGCACCATCTCGGCTCACTCCAAGCTCTGCCTCCCGGGTTCACACCATTCTCCTACCTCTCAGCCTCCCAAGTAGCTGGGACTGCAGGTGCCCGCCACCATGCCTGGCTAATTTTTTTGTATTTTTAGTAGAGACAGGGTTTCACCGTCTTAGCCAGGATGGTCTTGATCTCCTAACCTCGTGATCCGCCCATCTCAGCCTCCCAAAGTGTTGGGATTACAGGCGTGAGCCACCGCGCCCAGCTTGGATCTTTTTGAATTAAAGCAACCATATTAAAAAAGAACCCAGTACATTAACTATTTGAATCACCCCAAAGTTGCTTTCAAGTTTTCCCAGCGTGCACATACGCAGTTTTGTTTGTAATTGAATGTAAATGTTAGGTTTTTGCTTTTTGTATTTAATAATTTCTTTTTTTTTTTTTTTTTTGAGATGGAGTCTCGCTTTGTTGCCCAGGCTGGAGTCCAGTGGTGTGGTCTCGGCTCACTGCAACTTCCCTCCGCCTCCTGGGTTCTAGCAATTCTCCTGCCTCAGCCTCCTGAGTAGCTGGGATTACAGGCGTGTACCACCACGTCTGGCTAATTTTTGTATTTTTAGTAGAGACATGGTTTCACCATGTTGGCCAGGCTGGTCTCGAACTCCTGACCTCAAGTGATCCACTCACCTCGGCCCCCCAAGTGCTGGGATTACAGGCATGAGCCACCATGCCTGGCCTAATAGTTTATATTTTCATCTTAATGTTGCTTTGTGTGGGCAGAGCCCACATTCTTTTGCTTTCATGACTGTATCACGTTCTATCACACAGCTGTCATATTCTGTGTTTAGTCATCCTTGTTTTGAGTAAATTTGGTTATTTACAACTTTTTGCTATTTTAATTTTAATAGTATTATTAGTGAGAATCCCACCCACGGGGAATAGTTATCTCATTTACCTTCTGAAATCTTTAATGAAAGCTCTGTCATCATTCCTGTTTTATCGATGAGGAAACTATGCTGTCAGAGTTGAGCATTTATAAGTAGAGCTGCTGAAAACTGTGATTTCTATTTTTATATTGTTAAAAAATTTTTAGAATGTTTAATTACTTAGTAATATAGAATATGAGCTTTAATTTTATTTCCATGTAATATCCAATCATTTAAAAAATTCTGCCAATGAAAATAAATTAATTGAGCCCTTTATTTATTTTCAGCTTGGATGACTTTAACAATTGGATTTCTAAAGCCGTAAGTTCTCGAGAAACTGATCGCCTCATCAATTCTGTAAGTTATGAGATGCATAGTGTATTGCCCAGGTGGTTTTCTAAACTTGGAATTTATAGTTTCCTATTTAATCATTATTGTCCAGTTTTATGTTTATATTGAGGAAGGCCAGGTTGTAGGTCCTGTATTCCTAATAGAGAGCAGCCCTCTCTTCAGCTGCTGGGAAGGGTTCTATCCCTTCTCTTGCTTCAGGGACATTGGAACGTTCCGCTCTATCAGGATACCTGAGGTAGGACATTTTTCACTCTGCAGGCAGCATTGTTGAATCAATCCCGTTAAGTAGAGAGTGTCAAAGTTAAAACAAAGAAATAAGAGACAACAATATTAAATCTATAAATGCTGATGGCCTCCTCTAATGATTTAAATATGTCATTAAATTTTTGTTAATAAATTCAGGCTCATTTATGGGGATGTTGGCTTCTGTGCTTGTGCTAGATGCACTTATGACTAGTTTTTTTGGTGTCATTTATCAACATGGCCACTGGCAAACTCAGTAAAAGGCAGGAAAAGCTGATAAAGTAGAAAACCAGACCTCTAGATGGGATCTTTACAAAAGCAAATCCAAGTATAGTTTAGAAAAACTTTTATATTTTTTGAGACAGGATCTTACTCTGTTGCCCAGGCTGGAGTTCAGTGGCGTGGTCTCAACTCGCTGCAGCCTCAACCTCCTGGGCTCAGATGATCTTCCCACCTCAGCTTCCCAAGTAGCTGGGACTACAGGTGTGTGCCACCACACCTGGCTAATTTTTGTATTTTTTGTAGAGACAGGGTTTCACCATGTTGCCCAGGCTGGTCTCAAACTCTTGAGCTCAAGAGATTTGCCCACCTTGGCCTCCCAAAGTGCTGAAATCACAGGTGTGAGCCACTGTGCCTACAGAAAAACTATTTTTTAGCTTTCTAAACTATTTTTAGATTTCTACTATATCACATTCTTTCCTAAATAAATAAAAAATTGATGCTGGTTGCGGTGACTCACGTCTGTAATCCCAGCACTTTAGGAGGCTGAGGCAGGCAGATCATGAGGTCAGGAGTTTGAGACCAGCCTGACCAACATGATGAAAACCCATCTCTACTAAAAATACAAAAATTAGCCGGATATGGTGGTGCATGCCTGTAATCACAGCTACGCAGGAGGCTGAGGCCGGAGAATCGCTTGACCCCAGGAGGTGGAGGTTGCAGTGAGCCAAGGTCTTGCCATTGCACTCCAGGCTGGGCCACAGAGTGAGACTCCGTCTCAAAAAACAAAACAAAACAAAACAAAGCAAAAAAAGAAATTAAAAAATGACAAAATGAAATTTACTCCTTAGCATTGAGTTGTCATCTTTCTCCCTTTTTTTCTGAAGGAGCTGGGATCTCCCAGCAGGACAGACCCTCTTGATGGTGATGTTCAGCCAACAATGTGGCGTCTGTCTGCCCTGCCGCCCCGCCTCCGCAGCGTGGACACCTTCAGGGGGTATGTGGGCCTCCCTGTAGCACAGTGGGTGCAGGTAGTCACAGGACTACATAATTGTACATACACACACTTTCAGCTTTTAAGGACTTTTACATATCTTTTACTTTCTAGGCTAGGAAGGATTTCTTGGATGTAAAAGTAAACTGCAGCCTCTCCAGTCTGGAAGACCGTCATGATCCTCAGTGTCTGTGTTGACAGAGGAGTAGTGGATGAGGCCAGAGCCAGTGTCCACTTGGATATGTGGTCTGCTGAGTGAAGGCCATTTTTATTTGGGCAAGTCGCTGTTACTTGGGGCTACAGACTATATCCCATGTCCAGTCAGTAGCTTGACGGCTCAGAAGATGCACTAGTCTAGCGAGGAAACACCAGCATGTGGCAGAGGGAGGGCTGATCCTGCGCTGCTAGCAGAGTGACTCGAGTATCAGGCCCTCGTGCTAGCAAACCCATAGCCCCGGTAGAAGAACAAAGGCCAGGACAGAAATCTGAAAATAAAGTTTAAAAACTGTATAGCTAAGAATAAATACACAGGTATCAGCTCTTTTATTTCTACATACTGAAGCCTTCTGAACTCTAGTGACAACCCTATAACTTTGCCCCAGTCTCACCAGAGCCCTGAGTGCCGTGGCAGGTAGATTGGAAGCAGGTAGTAAGAACAATATGATCATAATGAAACTTGCTAACAATTCTGGAGTTCTCATAATGTGCCAGTCACTGTTCTAACTCGTCTTATTTTATTTAATCTCTTAGTAATCCTATGAGATATATACTTTTAATGTGCCTGATTCACATTAAAAGTAAGAGAAATTGTGCTGCTGAGTGAAGTAACTTGCCCAAGCTCACTCAGGTACCAAATAGGAAAGCCAGGGTTTGATTGCAGGCACTTGGGTTACAGAGTCTCCCAAATTAGTCTGTTGACACCTAAGGTCAGCACCCTCAGCATTCTGCACGGTTAGCCTCAAACAGTAGCACATCTGGAATCTATTACTCTGTCTTTTAGATTTCCATTGCTACTTTTGGAGATAAGATGGTCACAGATAGACAGGAACTAACATTTATTAAGTGTCTAAAATATGCTGGGCACTGGTTAGCTGCTGTAAAATATGTCATTCTCCTTAAAAGTCACATGTGGTTAGGGCACTTTCTTTTACAGATGAGCACACTGAGTTAACTGATGAGAACCTTGCCCAGGGTCTTATGGCTAATGACAGAAAAGGATCCAACATTGGAATTCTGAGCTCGCTGACTCAGCAGGCTGTGTGCCTTCTACTAGAGTTCTTTAACCTGAGACATCTAAATAATTAGCACAAAACTGAGTTATTGGAAATATTTTGCTATGTTTTCAAGTTATATAGTTTAAGACTGCAGATACACTTTGGTTAAGACATCATGTTGGCAGTGTTGGCAATGGTCCTAACTGTAGTGCATGGTCCTAATTGCAATGATTAGAAAATAATCGCTTCTTGGCCTTGATGTCTCATCTTGTGTAATAAAATGCTCAGTAGAATTGCATTGTTGCATGATTGCACCTTGTGAGTACAAATGTGTCTTCAGTTCAACCCTTCCTTTTCACATAGCAAACCCTGAAAGGCTTCTCTTTGTTGGCTTCTTCCAGGATTGCTCTTATACTCATGGTCTTTGTCAATTATGGAGGAGGAAAATATTGGTACTTCAAACACGCAAGTTGGAATGGTAAGATATTTCCTAAAAGTAATGTTGCTTACATACATCCTTCACAGAGCTTCAGGGCAGGAGAATCACTCAGCATTCTCCCCAGAAACTCTAGAAATGAGCCCCAGCAGCCTCCTCTGAGCCACTGAGCTCCTGCTCCCTCCTAGGGTGACCTGTAGATGATTCTGCAAGCCCTTTAGTTTTGTTCCTTCTTTTGTGTGCTGTGAATCTGTAAAGCTTCACTGTAATAACAGACTCTAGAAGTTTCTGCTGTGGGACTGAGGGACTCTGCAGAATATGTTATGGATTTGGTTGTAAATGATCATGGTCATATTCTAGATATGCCTTCTATTACAGCCACCATGCTCTTGGGGGCTCTGTCTTCTAGGACTTATGGTCCTTTTTGAGATGGCATTGAACTAGGATTGGTCTAGTTCAACGGTGAATAATATCTGTAAGTGGTGGTGAATAATATCTGTAAGTCTGGCTTGGTAGTTGCTTTAAGAATGGATTAGTGCTTCTTAAACATAACAAACGTGCCTACATATTTCTAGTTTGGTTCTCCCATGTCTAGTTATGTTCATAGGAAGTGTCCCAGCCAGGCCCAGTGCTTGGTTGCAGAGTCTCAAGGAAGAGTTTGTGAATTTACTTTCTCTTTTTAAAGGCAGAGTCTTGCTTCATAGCAGGCTAGATTGCAGTGGTGTGATAATAGCTGACCACAGCCTCGACCTCCTGGGCTCAAGCAATCCACCCACCTCAGCCTCCTGAGTAGCTGGGACTACAGGTGTGTGCCACCATACCTGGCTAGTTTTTTAAAACAATTTTTAGTACAGATGGTGTCTCACTCTGTTGCCCAGGCTGGTCTCAAACTCCTGGGCTCAAGCGATCCTCCCACCTTATCCTCCCAAAGTGCTGAGATTACAGGTGTGAGCCATACCACGCCTGGCCTATGAGTTTTCTTTTTCTTTTTCTTTTTCTTTTTTTTTTTTGAGATGGAGTTTCACTCTTGTCACCCAGGCTGGAGTGCAATGGCGCGATCTTGGCTCACTGCAACCTCTGCCTCCCAGGTTCAAGTGATTCTCCTGCCTCAGCCTCCCAAGTAGCTTGGATTATAGGTGCCCACCACCACGCCCGGCTAATTTTTGTATTTTTAGTAGAGACGGGGTTTGATCACATTGGCCAGGCTAGTCTCGAACTCCTGACCTCAGGTGATCTGCTCGCCTTGGCCCCTCAAAGTGTTGGGATTACAGGCATGAGTCACTGCGCCTTCCCTGGGTTTACTTTCTATACCAGTGTGTAATGAAGTCCACACTAGATTTAGGAGGTATTTGTATTCTAGAGTCCTTTTGCTTATGCTTTGTACTTGTTCTGCAGGGCTGACAGTGGCTGACCTCGTGTTCCCGTGGTGAGTTGCCGGTCTGCCCTCTTCTCTTCCACGGGTTGACTCTAATCTCCTGTTTTTCAGATGATGCTGGAGCCTCTCTCTGAGATGGGCATGTGTTATGTGGTTAGGAAGTCCTTCCAAAAGTCCTGTTACTGGATAGTTCTCATACTTGACACAGTGCCTACACATGTGTGTATAAAAGAGTGATTTTGGGCCGGGCGCGGTGGCTCACGCCTGTAATCCTAGCACTTTGGGAGGCTGAGGCAGGCGGATTACCTGAGGTCAGGAGTTCAAGACCAGCCTGGCCAACATGGTGAAACTCTGTCTCTACTAAAAATACAAAAAATTAGCTGGGTGCAGTGGCACATGCCTGTAATCCCAGCTACTCGGGAGGCTGAGGAAGGAGAATCGCTTGAACCCAGGAGGCGGGGGTTGCAGTGAGCAGAGATCATGCCACTGCACTCCAGCCTGGGCGACAGAGCGAGACTTCATCTCAAAAAAAAAAAAAAAAAAAAAAGTGATTTTGTAGGGAATATTTTGTTAGTGTAGATATGGTATGCCAGATCCTGAAACTTTGTAGGAAATTATACATTCTGAACATGTAGTTCAGTTCCATTAATCCTGAAAATACTTATAAAATCCTATTTCCTAAAGAATTACAGTATATTGGTATCAGTGAATGCTAATAAATATGTAGGTGGGCAATGATAGTCATAAACTGAAATTTAAAATAACAGTTGAGTAACTCAATTCTGTCTCTGATCATTCATGGCTTCTTGTTCTTGTGAAGGGACATTCCCTGTGTGATGTGGAATTTGTATCTTTGCTATGGTGTATTGAGTGACATTGTTCCCTCATTAGCAGGTAGTACCAGCCTTATTATTGTTATTTTTTGTTTCAAATTTTAAATTTTTGTGGGTACATAGTTTATATATTATGGTAAACATGAGATATTTTGATGCAGGCATACAATGTATAATAATCACATCAGGGTAAATGGGGTACCCACCCCCTCAGGCATTTACCATTTTGTGTTAGAAACAATCCAATTATAATTTTTTAGTTATTTTTAAATGTACAGTAAATTATTGTTGACTGTAGTCACCCTGTTGTGCTATCAAATACTTGATCTTATTCATTCCATCCAGCTGTATTTTTGTACTCATTAACCATGCCCCCTCCTTCCCTCCCCACTACCCTTCCCTTCTGGTATCCATCCTTCTATCGCCCTGAGTTCAGTTGTTTTAATTTTTAGCTCCACAAATAATTGGAACATGTGAAGTTTGTCTTCACATGGCTTATTTCACTTAACATAATGTCCTCCAGTTCCATCCATGCTGTTGCACATGACAGGATCTCATTCTTTTTTATGGCTGAATAGTACTTCATTGTGTATATGCACCACATTTTCTTTCTAAGTGTCTGTTGATGGACGCTTAGTCTGCTTCCAGATCTTGGCTACTGTGAATAGTGCTGCAATAAAGATGGGAGTATCTCTTCAATATACTGATTTCCTTTCTTTTGCATATATACCCAGCAGTGGGATTGCTGGATCATATGGTACCTCTATTTTTAGTTTTTGAGGAACCTCTAACCTATTGTCCAAGGTGATTGTACTAATTTACATTCCCACCAACAGTGTACAAGGGTTCCCTTTTCCCCACCTCCTCACCAGCATAGGTTATTGCTGTCTTTTGGATAAAAACCATTTTAACTGGGGTAAGATGATATCTCATTGTAGCTTTGACTTGCATTTCTCTGATGATCAGTGATGTTGAGCACCATTTCATATTCCTGTTTGCCATTTGGATGTCTTCTTTTGAGAAATGTCTGTTCAGATCTTTTGTCCTCTTTTTTTTTTTTTTTTTTTTTCTAGATGAAGTCTTGCTCTGTAGCCCAGGTGGGAGTGCAGTGGCATGATCTTGGTTCATCGCAACCTCTGCCTCCTGGGTTCCAGTGATTCTCCTGCCTCAGCCTCCCGAGTAGCTGGGATTACAGGTGCGCGCCACCACACCTGGCTATTTTTTTGTATTTTTAGTAGAGACGAGGTTTCACCATGTTGGCCAGGCTGGTCTTGAACTCCTGACCTCAGGTAATCTGCCCGCTTGGCCTCCCAAAGTGCTAAGATTACAGGCGTGAGCCATCGAGCCCGGCCTTTTAATCCGTTTTTAATTGGATTATTAGATTTTTTTTCCTATAGAGTTGTTTGAGCTCCTTATATGTTCTGGCTATTAATCGCTTGTCTGATGGGGAGTTTGCAAATATTTTCTCCCATTCCATGGGTTGTCTCTTCACTTTGTTAATTATCTTCTTTTCTGTGTGGAAGCTTTTTACTTGATATGATCCCATTTGTCCATTTTTGCTTTGATTACTTGAGCTGTGTGGAGTGTTAATCAAGAAATCTTCACTTACTCCAGTGTGCTGGAGTGTTTCCCCAATGTTTTCTCTTAGTAGTTTCATAGTTTGAGGTCTTAAGTTTAAGTCTTTAATCCATTTTCATTTGATTTTTTTTATATGGTGAGAGATAGGGGTCTAGGTTCATTCTTCTGCATATGAGTATCCAGTTTTCCAGCATCATTTTTTTGAAGAGACTGTTCTTCAATGTGTGTTCTTGGCACTTTTGTCAAAAATGAGTTCACTGTAGCTATATGGATTTAGCTCTGAGTTCTCTATTCTGTCCCACTATGTGTCTGTTTTTATGCCACTACCATGCTGTTTTTGTTTCTATAGCTCTGTGGTATAATTTAAAGTCAGGTAATGTGATTCTTCTGGTTTTGTTCTTTTTGCTCAGGATAACTTTGGCTACGCTGGGTCTTTTGTGGTTCCATATAAATTTCAGCATTGTTTTTTTCTATTTCAGTGAAGAATGTTATTGGTATTTTGATAGGGATTGCATTGAGTCTGTAGATTGCTTTAGGTAGTGTGATCATTTTAACAATATTAATTTTTCTAATGTATGAACATTGAATTTCTTTCCATTTTTTGGTGCCCTCTTCAATTTCTTTCATCAGTGGTTTATAGTTTTCATTGTAGAAATCCTTCTCTTCTTTGGTTAAGTTAATTTTGAGGTACTTTATTTTATTTGTGGCTATTGGAAATGGAATTCCTGTCCTGATTTCTTTTTCAGGTTGTTTTTTGTTGGCATATAGAAATGCTACTGATTTTTGTATGTTGATTTTGTATCCTGCAACTTTACTGAATTTGTTGATCAGTTCTAATAGTTTTCTGGTGGAGTCTAGGTTTTTCCAAATATAAGATCATGTTATCTGCAAAAAAGGATACTTTGACTTCCTCCTTTCCAACTTGGATGCCCATTATTTGTTTCTCTTGTCCGACTGCTCTGTTTTTATACTCATTATTAGTGCCATGTTGAATAACAGTGGTGAAAAGTAGGCATCCTTGTCATGTTCCAGATCTTGGAGGAAAGGCTTTCAGTTTTTCCCAGAGACAACAAGGAATGCAGCAAGAGCAAACTTTCATCTTGATCCCTTGCCAAGTAATTAGAAAAATCAGTATTCTAACTCTTTTTTTTTTTTAAAGAGATAATTTAGGGCCGGGCACGGTGGCTCATGCCTATAATCCCAGCACTTTGGGAGGCCGAGGCAGGCGGATCACGAGGTCAGGAGATCGAGACCGTCCTGGCTAACACGGTGAAACCCCGTCTCTACTAAAAATACAAAAAAAGGAAAATTAGCCGGGCGCGGTGGCGGGTGCCTGTAGTCCCAGCTACTCAGGAGGCTGAGGCGGGAGAATGGTGTGAAACCAGGAGGTGGAGCTTGCAGTGAACCGAGATCGTGCCACTGCACTCCAGTCTAGGCAACAGAGCGAGACTCCGTCTCAAAAAAAAAAAAAAAAAGAGATAATTTAGTATGGTCAAAGAAAAGAAAGGAAACGTGTGTGACTCAGACTAAATGGAGAGAGAAAAAGTAAGCTTTCATTTTCCTTTCAGGCGCAGAAGGGTGTATAGAAATGATTGAAATGTGTGTTTTTCAAGGGCTTTGAGGGTGTGCTAGTGAATGTCTAGTTATTTGAAGGCATTATTGTGGCATCGAATCATCATTTCTTTTTGATAACGAAATGGGAGGGTTGTCCTTGGAAATTCCATTTAATATTAAAGAAATTTTCTCCTAAGACAGGACTTGAAGGTGCACTGTCAAAAACCTTCCAGCCCCTTGGGGCTATATTCTGAGCTCTTCCTCTACTGTTAGCTCAGTATTATTTCAGTAATTGGCTACTTTAAACAAATTATGGTTGCTTCTCTTTTATAGCATATTATAAAATGTTACTGATATATAGACAAAAAAATTGGAAATGGCCACCTATTAATAACTGGATTCTTTTTAGGTTTGTATTTATTATGGGATCTTCCATTTTTCTGTCAATGACTTCTATACTGCAACGGGGATGTTCAAAATTCAGATTGCTGGGGAAGATTGCATGGAGGAGTTTCCTGTTAATCTGCATAGGAATTATCATTGTGAATCCCAATTATTGCCTTGGTCCATGTAAGTACTTTTTCCCTCTGTTATATATATTCAGGTTGAAATATGGAAACTATGTGTTGTAATTTGAGAGAAATGCAATTCCTCCATCTCAGGTGCCTGCAAATAGGGTAATCATTAGGAAAGTATATACAATGGTTGTCTAACTGTGAGCATTATTATTATTATTTTTAAATTTTAGACCTGGGAGGAGCCTCTGAGACTACTCAAACCCTTCTCTTGTACGAAGGAAAAGTCTGAGGCCAAGAGCGATTGAAGGTTTTCTCTGGATTATCTGAGTGTAGTGAGAGGCACAGCAGGGACCAGACCAGGCCACCTTGGTCTCCAACTTTGCCCCCCGCTAATGTGATTTCATCAGCTTTCAATAGTGTGCAGCAGTTCACGAATCCAGCTTCACCGGCACTTGTATGGCAGATGGGTTTCTGGAAGGAGTAATATCTTTGTCATTAGTTTAGTGGTGCGCAGGGACAGCAGAGCTGAGGGAAGGCTTGTGAGCCCTCTGCTTTGAATGAGTATCAGAGTTGGGAGGACACAAGTCACTGTCCTCAATGGCCTTGCAACTGTCATTAGCAGAAGAGGGCACAAACGTCTAGAAAATGGCCAAATGGAGCCCTCAGGCAATACGTACTTTGATAGGCACTAGCAAGAGGTGGAGGTCACTTCCAGATGGTGTTTCATATGAATGTGGACTTGGTGGATCTCCAAAAAGGGAGCCACTGCTTCCAGTAGGATTCATTTTAGGGTTTGTTGTCAGATCTGTTCTTCCGGTCATACGGTTGGGTAGCAGGTAGGGCAGTGGGGGTCAGTCAGTGGTGTTCTTGTGGTGATACAGCTGGGTAGTGGGTAGGGCATGGAGAGTGGCTTGTGTTGGGCCTGCAAGGTCCTAGCGGACGTGCGGGTTGATTGCAAATTCCTAATAGGAAAGAGCCAGGGTCAGGCGCAGGCCTGGCTTTATCCCCACACCTGAGTAAGACGCTTTGGTTCTTATCCCAGTCTCTCACCTGGCCAGCTTCCTGTTTTGAGTTTGAGCCATGTCCCTGACTGACTCTCCCTCTATTAAGAGGGATTGGCCTGTTTTTGGAAGCTGGGCTGAGCCCATGTCTCTTGACCGTATATATTTCCATGTCCAAGAGCTTAAAAAAGACTTACTTAGATGCAATATAGGTATGTCTTCCCTTTTAGGAAACAAATAATGTTGTCCTGGGATGAGAGGAGAAGTCCTGGCTAACACTTGACCTAACTTGTGTCTTTCGCAGTGTCTTGGGACAAGGTGCGCATTCCTGGTGTGCTGCAGCGCTTAGGAGTGACATACTTTGTGGTTGCTGTGTTGGAGCTCCTCTTTGCTAAACCTGTGCCTGAACATTGTGCCTCGGTGAGAAACCATGTTTTAATTAAGAAAAACTTTTTTTAAATTAAAAAAAATGTATTGTGTAGTGATACGGTCTCGCTATGTTGTCCAGACTGGTCTCTCACTCCTGGCTTCAAGTGATCCTCCTGCCTTGGCCACCCAAAGCGCGGGGATTACAGGTGTGAGCCACCGTGCCTGGCCAGAAACTGTGTTCTTGTTGTTGTTATTCTTGTTGTTGTTGATACAGGGTCTTGCTGTGTTGCCCAGGCTGGGGTGCAGTGGTGTGATCTTGGCTCACTGAAGCCTCAACATCCCAGGCTCAAGCGATCCTCCCTCCTCAGTCTCCTAATTAACTGGGACTACAGGAGCGCACCACCATGCCTGGCTAATTTTATTTATTTTTTTGTAGAGACAAGGTCTCACTATGTTGCCCAGGCTGGTTTCAAACTCCTGGACTCAGGTGATCTTCCTGCCTCGGCCTCACAAATTGCTGGGATTACAGGTGTGAGCCACCATGCCCAGCCAAAACAGTGTTTTTTAAAAAAAGGGAGAACAAAGGGGGATATGGTTTTTAGAACTTCTGAAATTTCTGCATGCAATACTGTACATCTGCTAATCAAATACATTCTGATTTTCACTTCCGTTAGTTATTTTTAATCTTTATGTCAATTTTTTTATTGTAAAATACACGACATGAGATCTATCCTCTTAACAAATTTGTCAGCAGACAGTAATCACATGCATTCTTTTTTCCTCTTATTTTTAGTTGATATGTAATAATTGTATATATTTATGAGGCTCAGAGTAATATTTTGATACCTGTGTATCATGCAGTGTGTAATGATCAAATCAGGGTAATTAGCATATTCATCACCTCAAACAGTTATTATCATTTCTTTGTGTCAGGAACATGCACAATCCTCTCTGCTAGTTTCAAATGCATTCTGTTGTATTTACTTCTTGGAGACAGGGTCTCACTCTGTTACCCAGGCTGGAGTGCAGGGGCACGATCTCAACTCACTGTTGCCTTAACCTCCCAGGCTCAACCAATTCTCCTGCCTCAGCCTCCTGAGTAGCTGGGACTATAGGCATGCACTACCATGCCCAGTTAGTGATTGTATTTATTGTAGAGACGAGGTTTCACCATGTTGCCCAGGCTGGTCTTGAATTCCTGGGCTCAAGTGATTTACCCGCCTCAGCCTCCCAAAATGCTAGGACTACAGGTGTGAGTCACCATGCCTGGCCTCTTTTTTTTTTTTTTTTTTTTTTTTTTGAGAGGGAGTCTTGCTCTGTCCCCCAGGCTGGAGTGCAGTGGCGCGATCTGGGCTCACTGCAAACTCTGCCTCCTGGGTTCACGCCGTTCTCCTGTCTCAGCCTCCTGAGTAGCTGGGACTACAGGCGCCCGCCACCACTCCCAGCTAATTTTTTTTTTAAATTATACTTTAAGTTCTAGGGTATATGTGCACAAGGTGCAGGTTTGTTACATATGTATACATGTGCCATGTTGGTATGCTGCACCCATTAACTCGTCATTTACATTAGGTATATCTCCTAATGCTATACCTCCCCCTTCCCCCTGCCCCACAACAGGCCCTGGTGTGTGATGTTCCCCACCCTGTGACCAAGTGTTCTCATTGTTCAGTTCCCACCTATGAGTGAGAATATGCAGTGTTTGGTTTTCTGTCCTTGTGATAGTTTACTGAGAATGATGGTTTCCAGCTTCATGCATGTTCCTACAAAGGACATGAACTCATCCTTTTTTATGGCTGCATAGTATTCCATGGTGTATATGTGCCACATTTTCGTAATCCAGTCTATCATTGATGGGCATTTGGGTTGGTTCCAAGTCTTTGCTATTGTGAATAGTGCCGCAATAAACATATGTGTGCATGTGTCTTTATAGCAGCATGATTTATAATCCTTTGGGTATATACCCAGTAATGGGATGGCTGGGTCAAATGGTATTTCTAGTTCTAGATCCCTGAGGAATCGCCATACTGACTTCCATAATGGTTGAACTAGTTTACAGTCCCACCAACAGTGTAAAAGTGTTCCTATTTCTCCACATCCTCTCCAGCACCTGTTGTTTCCTGACTTTTTAATGATTGCCATTCTAACTGGTGTGAGATGGTATCTCATTGTGGTTTTGATTTGCATTTCTCTGATGGCCAGTGATAATGAGCATTTTTTCATGTGTCTGTTGGCTGCATAAATGTCTTGAGAAGTATCTGTTCATATCCTTTGCCCACTTTTTGATGGGGTTGTTTGATTTCTTCTTGCAAATTTGTTTAAGTTCTTTGTAGATTCTGGATATTAGCCCTTCGTCAGATGGGTAGGTTGTAAAAATTTTCTCCCATTCTGTAGGTTGCCTGTTCACTCTGATGGTAGTTTCCTTTGCTGTGCAGAAGCTCTTTAGTTTAATTCGATCCCATTTGTCTATTTTGGCTTTTGTTGCCATTGATTTTGGTGTTTTAGACATGAAGTCCTTGCCCATGCCTATGTCCTGAATGGTATTGCCTAGGTTTTCTTCTAGGGTTTTTATGGTTTTAGGTCTAACATTTAAGTCTTTAATCCATTTTGAATTAAGGTGTAAGGAAGGGATCCAGTTTCAGCTTTCTACATATGGCTAGCTAGTTTTCCCAGCACCATTTATTAAATAAGGAATCCTTTCCCCATTTCTTGTTTTTCTCAGGTTTGTCAAAGATCAGATGGTTGTAGATGTGTGGTATTATTTCTGAGGGCTCTGTTCTGTTCCATTGGTCTATATCTCTGTTTTAGTACCAGTACCATGCTGTTTTGGTTACTGTAGCCTTGTAGTATAGTTTGAAGCCAGGTGGCGTGATACCTCCAGCTTTGTTCTTTTGGCTTAGGATTGTCTTGGCAATGCAGGTTTTTGGTTCCATATGAACTTTAAAGTAGTTTTTTCCAATTCTGTGAAGAAAGTCATTCTAGCTTGATGGGGATGGCATTGAGTCTATAAATTACCTTGGGCAGTATGGCCATTTTCACAATATTGATTCTTCCTATCCATAAGCATGGAATGTTCTTCCATTTGTTTGTGTCCTCTTTTATTTTGTTGAGCAGTGGTTTGTAGTTCTCCTTGAGGAGGTCCTTCACATCCCTTGTAAGTTGGATTCCTAGGTATTTTATTCTCTTTGAAGCAATTGTGAATGGGAGTTCACTCATGATTTGGCTCTCTGTTTGTCTGTTATTGGTGTATAGGAATGCTTGTGATTTTTGCACATTGATTTTGTATCCTGAGACTTTGCTGAAGTTGCTTATCAGCTTAAGGAAATTTTGGGCTGAGATGATGGGGTTTTCTAAATATACAATCATGTCTTCTGCAAACAGGGACAATTTGACTTCCTCCTTTCCTGATTGAATACCCTTTATTTCTTTCTCCTGCCTGATTGCCCTGGCCAGAACTTCCAACACTATGTTGAATAGGAGTGGTGAGAGAGGGCATCCCTGTCTTGTGCCAGTTTTCAAAGGGAATGCTTCCAGTTTTTGCCCATTCAGTATGATATTGGCTGTGGGTTTGTCATAAGTAGCTCTTATTATTTTGAGATAGGTCCCATCAATACCTAATTTATTGAGAGTTTTTAGCGTGAAGGGCTGTTGAATTTTGTCAAAGGCCTTTTCTGCATCTATTGAGATAATCATGTGGTTTTTGTTTTTTGTTCTGTTTATGTGCTGGATTATGTTTATTGATTTGCATATGTTGAATCAGCCTTACATCCCCGGAATGAAACCGACTTGATCATGGTGGATAAGCGTTTTGATGTGCTGCTGGATTCGGTTTCCCAGTATTTTATTGAGGATTTTTGCATCGATGTTCATCAGGGATATTGGTCTAAAATTCTCTTTTTTTGTTGTGTCTCTGCCAGGCTTTGGTATCAGGATGATGCTGGCCTCATAAAATGAGTTAGGATGGATTTCCTCTTTTTCTATTGGTTGGAATAGTTTCAGAAGGAATGGTACCAGCTCCTCTTTGTACCTCTGGTAGAATTCGGTTGTGAATCCATCTGGTCCTGGAGTTTTTTTGTTGGTAGGCTATTAATTATTGCCTCAATTTCAGAGCCTGTTATGGTTCTATTCAGGGATTCAGCTTCTTCCTGGTTTAGTCTTGGGAGGGTATATGTGTGGAGGAATTTATCAATTTCTTCTAGATCTTCTAGTTTTTTTGAGTAGAAGTGTTTATAGTATTCTCTGATTGTAGTTTGTATTTCTGTGGAATCGGTGGTGATATCACCCTTATCATTTTTTATTGCATCTATTTGATTCTTCTCCCTTTTCTTCTTTATTAGTCTTGCTAGCGGTGTATCAGTTTTGTTGATCTTTTAAAAAAACCAGCTCCTGGATTCATTGATTTTTTGGAGGGTTTTTTGTATTTCTATCTCCTTCAGTTCTGCTCTGATCTTAGTTACTTCTTGCCTTCTGCTAGCTTTTGAATGTGTTTGCTGTTGCTTCTCTAGTTCTTTTAATTGTGATGTTAGGGTGTCCATTTTAGATCTTTTCCTGCTTTCTCTTGTGGGCATTTAGTGCTGTAAATTTCCCTCTACATACTGCTTTAAATGTGTCCCAGAGATTCTGGTATGTTGTGTCTTTGTTCTTATTGATTTCAAAGAACATCTTTATTTCTGCCTTCATTTTGTTATGTACCCAGTAGTCATTCAGGAGCAGGTTGTTCAGTTTCCATGTAGTTGAGCAGTTTTGAGAGAGTTTCTTAATCCTGAGTTCTAATTTGATTGCACTGTGGTCTGAGAGACAGTTTGTTATAATTTCTGTTCTTTTACATTTACTGAGGAGTACTTTACTTCCAGCTATGTGGTCAATTTTGGAATAAGTGCAATGTGGTGCTGAGAAGAATGTATATTCTGTTGATTTGAGGTGGAGAGTTCTGTAGATGTCTATTAGGTCTGCTTGGTGCAGAGCTGAGTTCAATTCCTGGATATCCTTTTTAACTTTCTGTCTGATTGATCTGTCTAATGTTGACAGTGGGGCGTTAAAGTCTCCCATTATTATCGTTTGGGAGTCTAAGTCTCTTTGTAGGTCTCTAAGGACTTGCTTTATGAATCTGGGTGCTCCTGTATTGGGTGCATATATATTTAGGATAGTTAGGTCTTCTTGTTGAATTGATCCCTTTACCATTACATAATGACCTTCTCTGTCTCTTTTGATCTTTTTTGGTTTAAAGTCTGTTTTATCAGACACTAGGATTGCAACCCCTGCCTTTTTTTGTTTTCAATTTACCTAGTAGATCTTCCTCCATCCCTTTATTTTGAGTCTACGTGTGTCTTTGCACGTGAGATGGGTCTCCTGAATACAGCACACTGATGGGTCTTGACTCTTTATCCAATTTGCCAGTCTGTGTCTTTTAATTGGAGCATTTAGTCCATTTACATTTAAGGTTAATATCGTTATGTGTGAATTTGATCCTGTCATTATGACGTTAGCTGGTTATTTTGCACTTTAGTTGATGCAGTTTCTTCCTAGCATTGATGTTCTTTACAATTTGGCATGTTTTTGCAGTGTCTGGTACCGGTTGTTCCTTTCCACGTTTAGTGCTTCCTTGAGGAGCTCTTGTAAGGCAGGCCTGGTGGTGACAGAATCTCTCAGCATTTGTTTGTCCGTAAAGGATTTTATTTCTCCTTCACTTATGAAGCTTAGTTTGACTGGATATGAAATTCTGGGTTGAAAATTCTTTTCTTTAAGAATGTTGAATATTGGCCCCCACTGTCTTGTGGCTTGTAGAGTTTCTGCTGAGAGATCCGCTGTTAGTCTGATGGACTTCCCTTTATGGGTAACCTGACCTTTCTCTCTGGCTGCCCTTAACATTTTTTCCTTCATTTCAACTTTGGTGAATCTGACAATTATGTGTCTTGGAGTTGCTCTTCTTGAGAAGTATCTTTGTGGCGTTCTCTGTATTTCCTGAATTTGAATGTTGGCCTGCCTTGCTGGGTTGCAGAAGTTCTCTTAGATAATATCCTGAAGAGTTTTTTCCAACTTGGTTCTGTTCTCCCCGTCACTTTCAGGTACACCAATCAGACACAGATTTGATCTTTTCACATAGTCCCGTATTTCTTGGAGGCTTTGTTCATTTCTTTTTACTCTTTTTTCTCCAAACTTCTTTTCTCGCTTCATTTCTTTCATTTGATCTTCAATCACTGATACCCTTTCTTCCACTTGATCGAATTGGCTACTGAAGCTTGTGCATGCGTCATGTAGTTCTTGTGCCACAGCTTTCAGCTCCATCAGGTCATTTAAGGTCTTCTCTACGCTGTTTATTCTAGTTACCCATTTGTCTAATCTTTTCTCAAGGTTTTTAGCTTCTTTGCGATGGGTTCGAACATCCTCCTTTAGCTCGGAGAAGTTTGTTATTACCATTCGTCTGAAGCCTTCTTCTCTCAACTCATCAAAGTCATTCTCCAACCAGGTTTGTTCCATTGCTGGCAAGGTGCTGCGTTCCTTTGGAGGAGAGGAGGCGCTCTTGATTTTTAGAATTTTCAGCTTTTCTGCTCTGTTTTCTCCCCATCTTTGTGGTTTTATCTACCTTTGGTCTTTGATGATGGTGACATACAGATGGGGTTTTGGTGTGGATGTCCTTTTTGTTTGTTAGTTTTCCTTTTAACAATCAGGACCGTCAGCTGCAGGTCTGTTGGAGTTTGCTGGAGGTCCACTCCAGACCCTGTTTGCCTGGGTATCACCAGTGGAGGCTGCAGAATGGCAAATGTTGCTGCCTGATCCTTCCCCTGGAAGCTTCATCTCAGAGGGACACCCAGCTGTATGGGGTGTCAGTTGGCCTTTACTGGGAGGTGTCTCCTAGTTAGGCTACTCGGGGGTCAGGGATCCACTTGAGGAGGCAGTCTGTTCGTTCTCAGATCTCAAACTCTGTGCTGGGAGAACCACTACCCTCTTCAAAGCTGTCAGACAGGGAGGTTTAAGTCTGCAGAAGTTTCTGCTGCCTTTTGTTCAGCTATGCCCTGCCCCCAAAGGTGGAGTCTACAGAGGCACGCAGGCCTTCTTGAGCTGCGGTGGGCTCCACTCAGTTCAAACTCCTCACCTGCTTTGTTTACCTACTCAAGCCTCAGCAATGGCGGATGCCCCTCCCCTAGCCTCGCTGCCACCTTGCAGTTCGATCTCAGACTGCTGTGCTAGCAATGAGTAAGGCTCTGTGGGCGTGGGACCCGCCAAGCCAGGTGCGAGATATAATCTCCTGGTGTGCCGTTTGCTAAGACCATTGGAAAAGTGCAGTATTAGTGTAGGAGTGTCCCGATTTTCCAGGTACCGTCTGTCATGGCTTCCCTTGGCTAGGAAAGGGAAATCTCCGACCCCTTGCGCTTCCTGGGGTGAGGCGATGCCCCACCCTGCTCTGTGGGCTGTACCCACTGTCTGACAAGCCCCGGTGAGATGAACCCACTACCTCAGTTGGAAATGCAGAAATCATCTGTCTTCTGCGTCGCTCACACTGGGAGCTGTAGACTGGAGCTGTTCCTATTCGGCCATCTTGGAACCTCCTCCACGCCCAGCTAATTTTTTTGTATTTTTTAGTAGAGATGGAGTTTCACTGTGTTAGCCAGGATGGTCTTGATCTCCTGACCTCGTGATCTGCCTGCCTTGGCCTCCCAAAGTGCTGGGAGTACAGGCGTGAGCCACCGCGCCTGGCCGCCTGGCCCATTCTTGATGGTATTAAATAATACCACCAGCGTCCAGTTTGCTGGTTCCGTCTCTTGGGGCATTATTGCGATTTTTTTCAGTTTCCTTGTAGCATAACATATATATGTGTAAAATTCATGTAACGTTTTGGTATCTATTCAAATGCTGTAAAGTTCAATTTTGAGGATAATCCCCAGGTAGGGCATGGGAGAGTGATGGTATTGTGCTTGGCTGTTTGGCATTGCTTCTTTATCAGAAGCATGTCGGAGTCCCATCTCATTTGTGATTACTTCCTCTCTTCTATAAATTGCTAGGTGGAGTTCATTCAGGTGACACTTACTTCTTTCCCCCACCCACCATTAGTGACAAAAATTCCGACAGAAATGTTTAAAATCTTCCATTTGGGGTCCTATTCAACATTCAGTTAATAAAGCCATGTTGTCTTCTAGCTTCTTTCAAGATACGTAACTAGCAAGTTCATCACTGAGTCCCACATTCTCTGGGTGCTTCCTACAATGTTAGTTATCTAGTTTGGGTGGCGTTTTAGTCATTGTTACTCTTTCCCCCTCTGCCCTTGTTATTAATGTGTCCTCTGGCTGTGAATTTCCTTAAAGTGAAGGAGAGGCGAGACGTGCGTGAGTGGGCACAGAGCTTGGTCAGCCATGGATATCAAAGCTGCCATTTTCAGCCCTTCTGTGGGACCTGAGGGTCCACAGAGGTGCATCCTGGGCCATCACCATAGGGTCAGGGGTTCAGTGGGACACTAAGAACAGGTGGGCTGCACCCTTCAACCACACAGATCCAAAAGTTTGAATTTCGTTAGTTTACTTAAATATTTTATTTTTAAATTTTAAATCACAGGTATATTGATGTATAATTTATGTACCATAAAACTCCCATGTTGAAAGTGTACAATTTGATGATATTTGCTCTATTCAGAGTTGTGCAGCTGTCACTAGTCTGTAATTCTGGAAGGTTTTCCTTACCCCATGAAGAACCCTGCACTCACCACCAGTCACTCCCCACATCACAACTCCCCCAGCCCCAGGCAACCCCAACCTACTTGCTGTCTCTACACATGTACCTGCTCTAGACAGTCCCTATACATGAAGTCATATAACATGTGGCCTTTTGTGTCTGGCTACTTCCACTTAGCATATTTTTTGAGGTTCATCCATGTTGCATATGTCAGCACTTCCTTCCAAAATTGCTGAATTAGATTCCGCTTTAGGGATACACCACATTTTGCTCACTCATTTATTAGTCGGTGAACATTTGACTTGTGTCCCCTTTTTTGCTGTTGTGAACAATGCTCCTGTGTGTATATGTACAAGTTTTTGTGTGAGCATATGTTTTCAGTTCTCTTGGGTATAGGAATAGAATTGCCTGCTGATTTCTTTTGAATGGGTGTTTTGCTGTGAGATTTCATGGAGAGGGAACATCTGGAGAATCTAACGTAGTCAGTAAGTTTTTGTATTACTGCCAAAAAGGCCAAGAAATGAGTCACTGGGAATTTCCTAAAGACATGTGCTTAGTTCCCTTCTATTTGCATTTAGTTCACGCGTGTTTTATTTTTCTGCCCCCACTCAGGAGAGGAGCTGCCTTTCTCTTCGAGACATCACGTCCAGTTGGCCCCAGTGGCTGCTCATCCTGGTGCTGGAAGGCCTGTGGCTGGGCTTGACATTCCTCCTGCCAGTCCCTGGGTGCCCTACGTAAGCGAACCTCTGGGGGTCATCCCTTGTGCATGTCTTGTTCTGCCCAGTCAGAGGTTCTGGGCTTTCACAAGTCTTGAGTCAGAGGAATTCTCTTTCCCTCTTCTTTCTCCTTTGAGGCCTGCTTTGCATGGGGAGAGGAGATTGGCACATGTCCAGAGTGATATCCCTGTGGGTGGTGTGAGGGTCAGCTTGAATAGAAATCGGGCCTCCCACCTTCATAGTGTGGGAGCAGTTTGTCAGTGAGCGTGCATGAGCCAGAAGGACGTTTTAGCTGGCTCATGTTTCGGGCTCTCTGAATTGGACCGCATACATAGCCAATATAAACTATGTGGTTTTTTTTTTTTTTTTGGAGATGGAATCTTGCTCTGTCGTCCAGGCTGGAGTGCAGTGGCATGAACTCGGCTCATTGCAACCTCCACCTCCCAGGTTCAAGCAATTCTCCTGCATTAGCCTCCCGAGTAGCTGGGATTACAGGTGCACACCACCATGCCTGGCTAATTTTTGTATTTTAATAGAGATGGGGTTTCACCATGTTGGCCAGGCTGGTCTCAAATTCCTGACCTCAGGTGATCTGCCCGCCTTGGCCTCCCAAAGTGCTGGGATGACAGGCGTGAGCCACTGTGCCCGGCCTGAGGTTTTTTTATTCTTGTGCCTCTGTTCGCCCTTCTGAGGTCTTGTCATTTACATATGCTTCTCACCTTCCTAGTGGTTATCTTGGTCCTGGGGGCATTGGAGATTTTGGCAAGTATCCAAATTGCACTGGAGGAGCTGCGGGCTACATCGACCGCCTACTGCTGGGAGACGATCACCTTTACCAGCACCCATCTTCTGCTGTGAGTGAGACTCGAGTTCGCTTATAACTGGAACTCAGGCTTTCAGAAGTGAAGGAAAGTAGAAGGAGCCAGCAAACTTTAAACCATGCCTATTAAAGAAAACACACTGAGAACTGATGCTTATTTGAAAAGTCAGCTAACTTAATGACTTTAGGGATCACTGTGTGGCAGTGTGTAAAGATTATTTTGGATTTTAAAGTGAGAATGTGGAGCTGGACACAGTGGCTCACACCTGCATTCCCAGCTACTCGGGAGGCCGAGGTGAGAGGATTGCTTGAGCCCAGGAATCTGAGACCAGCCTGTGCAATAGTGAGACCCCGTCTCTGTAAGGAAAAAAAAAAAAAGTGAAAATGCATCGTGTAAATGATCATAGCACAGTGCTTTTCTGTACGTCTCAGGTCAGATTTCCTGGCAGCAGACCCTGAGACAGAGGGTCACATGCAGGAGGTTGATCAGGCAGTCCTTGCGGGGGAATGAAGGAGGCAGGACCGTGCAGAGGGAGAAGCTGACCTGCACTGTAGCCCCAACAAAGGCCCCAGCCAATCTCGGGGGCACCGGGGTGGAGCTGCAGAATTGTTCTGAATTGAGGCAAAGGATTGGGCCCTTCCTACCCCTGGATGGTGCAGAAGGCCCCCCGCAAAAGGCTGATCCCTGGAGAGGCAGCTCTCTTTAGTCAAGGGCAGATCCAGAAGAGGCACCCGTCTGAGAGCTGTGGTCATTAATACTTCCAGCAGCTGGAGGAATGAAGGCTTCCATGCTGAAAGGGTTGGAGGGCTCTGGGGGTGCGTGACAGCACCTATTACACTGTTCATTTCCAGATTTCTACAATTTCTGCAGTAACATTTATTTTATAATAAAAAAAGAAACATATTTAAAAATGTTATTTGCCTTAAAAGAAGATAGGAAGCTGTTGATGCTACAGTAGGGTTGACCAAAAAGAATAAATCTGGAAATTAGGAAGGTACTGTGCATTGCATTTGAAGCTGGTCAGGGAGGCGTCATGTCACAAGGCCTGGGGCCAGTGCTGTTTGCTGCCCCCACTGCAATCACAGTGGCTGCTGGACTGTGGCTTGTCCCTGGGCATCTCTGTTCCCTGCTGTGAGTGTCCACACTGCACACTTTCTTAGCCAGAAGCATTCTGCCTGTTATCCCTATAAGTTGGCAATTAATTTCTGCAGCAAAAACAGAAAACCATGGCATACTGGAGTGTATTCAGGTTTGTATTTGGTCTAGGAGCTGTTTGTGTGTGTTTTCGGGTCAGTGAGTGAGTGCTGCCTTCTGCTTCTGTTTGTTAAGGTGCTTTACCACACCGAGGTGGCCTATGACCCCGAGGGCATCCTGGGCACCGTCAACTCCATCGTGATGGCCTTTTTAGGAGTTCAGGTATTTGTTCATTTCATTAGGTTACTTTTTCTGACAATTTATGATATTTTATTCACTCATTTAAAAACCATTTCATTAAAATAATTGGAAGCATATTCTCTCCTGTGCTATGGGTCTAATCTGTTATCTTTGACAGATTGTGCAGAACCAAAAGTTACTGAAATTCAGCACATTCAAGTAATTAGATATAATTCTTATATTCTCAAAAAAAAATCTTATTTATATGGCTTATCTTAGCATGGCAGTTTCTGGATAAAAGGTTTCCCTTGCCAAGCTGCAGTGGCTCATGCCTATAACTCCAACATTTTGGGAAGCCAAGGCAGGAGGATTGCTTGAGTCTGGGAGTTTGAGACCAGCCTGGGTAACATAGTGAGACCCTGTCTCTACAAGAAATTAAAAATATTAGCCAGGCATGATGGCACACACCTGTAGTCCCAGCTGCTTGGGAGCTGAGGTAGGAGTATGGCTTGAACCAAGGAGGTTGAGGCTGCAGTGAGCCTTGATTGCACCCCTGCACCCCTGCACTCCTGCCTGGTCAACAGAGTGAGACCCTGTCTCAAAAGAGAAAAAAAGATTTTCCTGATGGAATGTGCAGAGTGTGTGGGTGTTGGTAATATTGGGAAGTCACTGTGTCATTTGTCACACTTCTTTCATGTACACTCATATTAGTCTGTATGTCCTGACCTAACAAAATACCCGAGACTGGGTAATACATAAAGAACAGTAACACTGCAGGTTCATTTGTCTGGTGAGGGTCTGGTCTCTCCTCCCAAGGTGGCAACTTGATTGGGGCATGTCCTTCAGGGGGGACAAATGCTGTGTCCTCACACGGTGTCCCCACCAACTGGTGAAAGGGCAGAGACAGGACTTACTGCCTCAAGCCCTTTTCTAAGGCCATTCATGAGGGTGGAGCCCTCACGCTGCAGTCACCTCCCAAGGCCATACCTTCTCATACCATCACCTTGGTGATTAGGTTTCAACATAGGAAATTTGGAGGGGCAGACATTCAAACCACAGTGCACTGTCATGGCTTCAGAGCGTGAAAGTTTATACCAAAGTCAATACAGGTTATTCTTGGTTTATCTCACCTGCCTTTTGTTAAAGTTCTGAGCAGTGTCTAGGTTTCAGTCCTCAAAGTTCTCCTTGTTGGTGTTTGAAACTACTGTTTGAGGGGAGCTAACCAGAGGGGAAAAGACTTTTGGAAAGCATTGCCGGCAGAATTTCTGTGGTGATAAAAATATTTCTTCTCCGGGAATGCATAAAGAAGCACAGATGTCTAACTGAACCCAGAATGATGCAATGGGGTCTCAGGACAAAATGTATCCACTATAGCCCCAGCTCCTAGAACAATGCCTAATTTAAAGTCAGGTTTCAATAAATATTTGTTGAATGGAAGAATGAATGATTTCTAAATTTCTAGGAAATAGAATCCACTTTGCTCAGCTTGGGTCAGGTGTTCATAACCCAGTTCAATCAGTTTTGGCCAGAGGCAGAATTATACAGGGCTCTGGTGGGAGGAGAGGATGTGTTTCTCAGAGAAGGAAGGAACACTGTGACTGAGAAGACACCTCAGAAGGTGAAAAAGAAGCAAAGCCTACCTTGCCTCGATGGAGGGCTGAGTCCCCTTTCGAGTGTAACAACATGGCCCTGTTAGGGAAAGTGTCATAAAATTGGGACAAGGTAGAGGTGGTTGAACAGAAAAGTCATCTTGATCATATTTTGCCTTTATACTTTTGAATATTAGAACAAATGAAATATTCTGAAAAGATGAAGAGATCACTTCTTTGTTTATGGAACTAACCAACTCTGTTGAAAGTGTCGTGGATATGTGTGTTTGTGTTTTGCCTAGTAGGGACAGTGTTGTTAGGGGATGCCATGGTGTGAATACCTGTGTCCTCCCCAAATTCATATGCTGAAATCTTGCCCCCCACAAGGTGACAGTATTTGGGAGGTGATTAGGTCATGACAGCGGGGCCCCTGAATGGGATTATTGCCCTTATAAAAGAGAAGCCCCAGAGACCTGCCTTGCCTCTTCTACCATGTGAGGACAGAACAAGAAGTCTCCATCTATCTGAAAACAGGCCTTCACCAGATACCGAATCTACTGGTACCTTGATCTTGGACTTCCCAACCTTCAGAACTGTGAGAAATAAATTTCTGTTTTTCAGAAGCCAAAAAAAAAAAAAAAAAATTTTCTTCTCTGTGCTATCTAGTGGGACAGTCCCTAGCCAGGGTCGCTGTTGAGCATTTGAGATGTGGGGAGTGTGACTGAGGAACTGAATTTTAAATTTTACTTAATATAATTTTAAATTTAGATGGTCACTTGTGGCTAGTGGTTCGGCTGTTGGGTAGTGCAGATCTGAAGCATACACAGGGGACCCTGGAACACCTCGGAGCATGGGGACACTGTCCCCCCATGCAGTGGAAAATCTACAGAGGACTTTTGACTCCCCCAAAACTTAAACACTAATAGCCTGCTGTTGACCCAGAGCCTTACCAATAACATGAACAGTTGATTCACACATATTTTATGTAAATATTATATACTGTGTTTTTATAATAAAGTAAGCTTAAGAAAAGAAAATGTTATTAAGAAAGCCATAAGGAAGAGAAAATCTAGTCCTATTCATTAAGTGGGAGTGGATCATCATGAAGATCTGTATCTTCATCATCTTCATGTTGAGTAGGAGGAGGAGGAGGAAGAGGAGGAGGAGGAAGAGGAGGAGGGAGTAGAGGAGGAGGAGGATGAGGGTGTGGATGAGGAGGAGGAGGAGGAGGGGGTGGAGGAAGAGGAGGAGGGTGTGGAGGAGGAGGAAGAAGAGAAGGAGGGTGTGGAGGAGGATGGGGGTAGAGGAAGAGGAGGGGCTGGAGGAGGAGGGAGTAGAGGAGAAGGAGGAGGGTGAGGGTGTGGATGAGGAGGAGGAGGGTGCGGAGGAGGAGGAGGGTATGGAGGAGGAGGAAGAGGAGGAGGAGGGGGTAGAGGAAGAGGAGGAAGAGGAGGAGGAGGGGGTAGAGGAAGAGGAGGAGGAGGAGGGTGTGGAGGAGGAGGAGGGGTCGGTCTTGCTGTCTCAGGGGTAACAGAGGCAGAAGAGAATCCGCATATAAGTGGACCTGCGCAGTTCAAACCTGTGTTGTTCAAGGATCAGCCGTACATTTTGGTGATGAAATAATTTTGTATTTAGAAATATGGCCTTTATCTCTGTAGCACTTTCTAGCTGATATTGTGCTTTTCCATATATTCCATATATTCATGTAATCCCTACATACACTTTCTAGGTAGATCACTGGAGCGGTCAGTCCAGTGGGGAGGCTAGGAGTGCAGACCTGGAGCCACGCTCCCTGGGTTTGTGTCCAGCTCTGCCACTTCCCAGCTGGGTGACCTTGGGCGTGTGGCTGACCCCCTCTGTGCTTCAACAGCACCTACTTCAGAAAGGTGTTGCAAGGATTGAATAAGTTAATTCCTGTAAAGTTCTAAGAACTGGCACATAAAAAATGTTGATTAATATTAGCTATTACTATAAATTATTTTTAAAGCTTCTTATCCTTTGATGTTTTCAAAAATGAATTCCTAATTTCAGAGGGATTGTATGTGAAGTCCATATTTCACTGTTTTTAAATGTTTCCCTGCCTCCTCACTCTGGTTCCACCCTGTCTCGGTCCCTCTTCCTAGTGCTGCCCAGACTGGGTCACCAAACAGGCCTGTCTGAGGGAACCCTTGTCACCTTTGTGGGGAATTCTCTTTGGGCCCTGCCTGGAAGTAAGAGCCACGGAGCCTGCCCAGGCGCCCCTTCTCCTTTCCCCATGCCCTGGGCTTCTGCATTCCCTGCAGCACTGGAGATGTGGTGTGGCTCTCACGCTTCCCCTGAGCTTTGTGCCTGCTGCCCCATTCTGCTCAGGAGCCTCTTCCTGCGGGGACCCTCTGGTGCTCTGGCCTCACCTCTGTGGCTCGTCCTCTCTGATGCCTCCTCCTCCCCAGAGAGGGCATTCATCTCTGGTCCCATGCTCCTCTGTCAGTCTCCACTAGTCAAAGGCGGGGGTGATGTTTCCTGCCTCCCTGTAATCCCAGCACCTAGTAGCGCGCCCAGCAAGTGAATCTCTTTGTCGGGCAGTTAAGACAGTGGATTAATATGAAATAAAAATATCCCTTTGGCGATTCTTTTGGTCACACTGTGTTATCTCCTCCAGGCAGGAAAAATACTATTGTATTATAAGGCTCGGACAAAAGACATCCTGATTCGATTCACTGCTTGGTGCTGTATTCTTGTAAGTAAGCAGCATTCCTCGCTAAAATTCCTTTCCTTCACATGTATAGATATTTAAAAGGAATAAAATGTTTAGCAACACTGAGCTAGCCATTGTCACCACATGGCAGCAGGTACCATTTTCTTCACTTGAATAACAGAGAGGAACAAATCTTGCCACCTAAATGCACAGATGTATTTTCTTAGGAAAATGTCTTTATCAAAAAGACAGTGTTTGCCATCAGATAGCCAGGAATGCCTGAAGAAATGTGAGGTATGGGCTGTGTGTGGAGAGGCGTATCAGAGAGACTGGGCAAATCAGACCAGGTTGCAGACATCAACTTCCAGATTATATGGGAAAGAGAGTTGCAAGGTTGACTGTGCATTTCATCCCGACCGCAGCCATGCCTCCTCTCCAGAGTCACTGGCATTTAATCAGTAAGCTTACCCTCTTCAACTCAGTAGAATGGTGAAGAGATTTTGGGAGAATATTTTTCAGTTCATACATTAAAAAAAATATGTTTCCATTTAAAAGAGAAAAATATAAGGCACAAGCTTCAGCCCTCTCTACGTGATTAAATAACTAATATATATTGGTGTTGAAACCAAGTGTTTTCTGAGATAATAATGTAAAATGTTAACATCCTTCTCTTCCCCATTACAGGGGCTCATTTCTGTTGCTCTGACGAAGGTTTCTGAAAATGAAGGCTTTATTCCAGTAAACAAAAATCTCTGGTATGTATGGAAAAAGCATGATTTTATGGATGATTGTTCATGTTGAAATTGGATTCGTTCCGTACGAGCACTGAAACGTCTCCTCCACCCCTCCCAGGTCCCTTTCGTATGTCACCACGCTCAGTTCTTTTGCCTTTTTCATCCTGCTGGTCCTGTACCCAGTTGTGGATGTGAAGGGGCTGTGGACAGGAACCCCATTCTTTTATCCGGGTAAGTCACCTCCAACCCCAAACAGAGCTGGGATGGTGACCAGGGGGGCAGGCCCAGGGACCTCTGGAGCATCCTTGGTGCTGGGGTCTTGAGCCACTGCCCTAGCGGCAGGTGTCCAAAAGCCAGGCTGAGGGAGGAAGCAGCAGGGCCCACATTTTCCCAGGTCACACCAGATGTCACTGGCCTGCTCCAGAGCAGTCCACCCCATTTTCACCGTGTAGGTTGTGGAGTCGTTGTATGACAGTTTGTGACTCCACCTGTTTCTTCAAGCTATACCAAATTGTGGAGGAGCGGAAATGATTCAGGGCACATTATCCGGTTTCTGGTTCTTTTTTTTTTTTTTTTTTTTTTTTTGAGACGGAGTCTCGCTCTGTTGCCCAGGCTGGAGTGCAATGGTGCGATCTCGGCTCACTGCAAGCTCTGCTTCCCGGGTTCACGCCATTCTCCTGCCTCAGCCTCCCGAGTAGCTGGGACTACAGGCGTCCTCCACCACGCCCAGCTAATTTTTTGTATTTTTAGTAGGGATGGGGTTTCACAGTGTTAGCTAGGATGGTCTCGATCTCCCGACCTCATGATCTGCCCGCCTCGGCCTCCCAAAGTGCTGGGATTACAGGCGTGAGCCACCGCACCCAGCCTCTGGTTCTTCATAATGGGGCTATGCTTGCTTTCTTAATATAAATCCACTACCGTAGAGGTTGTGCATTAGAAGAAATATCAAGAGGTGATATCAAGGGATAAATAGAATGATTTAGACTTAGTTCCAACTGAGGACTTAGAAACACATCAGATCATTTCAGTGCCTCATTTCAGCCCTTTGATTTGAGGAATAGTTACATTCTTTGGACCTCAGATTTTCTGCCTAGAAAATATGTTATTAATAATAATTTTAGCTTTCCTTTCAGATTTAGTATTGAAGAATTGCACTGTTATAAAATGAATATTATCTAATACCTTTTTTGTTTTTTTGAGACACAGTCTTGCTCTGTCGCCCAGGCTGGAGTGCAGTGGTGTGATTTTGGCTCACTGCAACCTCCGCCTCCCAGGTTCAAGTGATTCTTGTGCCTCAGCCTCCCAAGAAGCTGGAATTACAGGCATACCCCACCACGCCCGGCTAATTTTGTATTTTTAGTAGAGACGAGGTTTCATCATGTTGGCCAGGCTGGTCTCGAACTCCTGGCCTTAAGCAATCCACCTGCTTTGGCCTCCCAAAATGCCGGGATTATAGGCGTGAGCCACTACACCAGGCCTTTCAATAATTTTTGATATGGTTTATATTTAAATACCTAAGATATGCATTACTTATTTTTGGCAGTAGCCAACAATGGAAGTGCACACTTTATGTTTTTTCATTGAACTGGTTTCAAGAATTAAACAGACGGTCAGATGTGACTCATCTGTGAGAAACATGATCTTCTGTATGTCTCTCTCCTTAAGGAATGAATTCCATTCTGGTATACGTTGGCCACGAGGTGTTTGAGAACTACTTCCCCTTTCAGTGGAAGCTGAAGGACAACCAGTCCCACAAGGAGCACCTGACTCAGAACATCATCGCCAGTGCCCTCTGGGTGCTCATTGCCTACATCCTCTATAGAAAGAAGATTTTTTGGAAAATCTGATGGCTCCCACTGAGAATGTGCTGCTGGAAGACTCTAGTCGGCCTGCAGGGGGGACTGAAGCAGCCTTCATTAAAGGGAAGCATTCATTAGGAAATCGACTGGCTGCGTGTTTACAGACTCTGGGGGAAGACACTGATGTCCTCAAACTGGTTAACTGTGACACGGCTCTCCAGAACTCTGCCTGTCTATTTGTGACTTACAGATTTCAAATGTAATTGTCTTTTTTCCTCCATCTTCTGTGGAAATGGATGTATTTGGAACTTCATTCCAAGGAGATGAGCTTTAACTTTCCAAAAGGGAATTGCCATGGGTGTTTTTCTTCTGTGGTGGATAAAACAATATGAGGTCTGGTTCTTGCTGACCTTGTTTCCTTGCAAACTTCCTTTCCACGTGTACGTGCACACCAACACGAAATGCCGTCACTCCTACTGCGGCTGCTATGAAGCTTACTGGATGTGATGTGTTATAATTTAGTCTGTTTTTTTGATTAAATGCAGTTTAATGTTTCCAGAAAGCCAAAGTAATTTTCTTTTCAGATATGCAAGGCTTTGGTGGGTCCAAAAAATGTCTATCACAAGCCATTTTTTCCTTTTCCTCTCTCAAAAAGTTAAAATATCTATGTGTTATTCGCAAACCCGCTTGCCTATGTATCTGCCTGTCTGTCCATCATCTTCCTTCCTCCCCATCTCTCTGTGCATCTGGATGGCAGCCGCTGCCCAGGGGAGTGGCTGTGGGCAGGGCAGGTACTGTCTTTGCCTGTGGGTCCAGCTGAGCCATCCCTGCTGGGTGATGCTGGGCAAGACCCTTGGCCCGCCTGGGCCTTGGCTTCCTCACTTGTGAAATGAGCGGGAAGACGACTCTCAGTTCCTTCCACCTCTTAGACATGTTGAGGTAACAGACACCAAAAGCTTTTCTGAAATCTTCAGAAGAAATAGTTTCATTACAGAAAACTCTTCAAAATAAATAATAATGAAAACTTTTAAAAACTCATTGGAGTAAGTCTTTTCAAGATGACCCTCCACAATGGAGGCAGCGTTCCTACTTGTCATCACACAGCTGAAGACATTGTTTCTTAGGTGTGAAATCGGGGACAAAGGACAAACAGAGACACACGGCATTGTTCATGGGAGGCATTGTCACCCTCCTGGGTGTTCTGTGGGAATTTCCTGTGTGAGGAAAACGCGGCCACAGGGTTGTGCTGTACCCACCCTTCCCTGGCGAGACGGCCCTCGGCCTGTACCACTGCTTCCACCCTCGCCACTCCACGGCAGCTTTTGGTCTGTCTCCAGCTTTGCCCTCTGCCCTGAACTCTCGTCCAGCTTGTACCTGCTTGCTGGACCCCTCCACCTGGAGGCCAGCCCATGTCTCAGGCCCAGCCATACCCTCTTCTCCTCAAATTCTAAGTGTTTTCTCTTTAGGTTTCCCTGGCTTTGTGAATGGATCATGCGTCTCTAGGTATAAACCTGCCATCATCTTTCCGCCGGCCTCACCTCCACCAGATCTCCCCAGTTCTGTCTCCATCTTCCACCTGCAGCTGCTCTGTTCTCATGGTCACTGCTGCATCACTGAGTCTGGACCCTTGTTATCATTTTCAAACTGGCCTCCTTCCCTCATTCCCCCCTTCTTAAAGCCACCTGTCCATTACCACCAGATTAAGCTTTCTCCAGCCAGATCACTTCTCTTTGAGAAACCTCCATTGACATGGAAACACCATTGTCTGGCGCACATACTCACATACTCACCTTCCTGTCTTGATCCCCACACATCTTTCCAGCCTCCCCTCCCCTCCACTCCCCCCTCCCTATCCTCTCGTCTCCCCTCCCCTCTGAATCCAGCCCAGCGGGGCTTCTCCTGCCTCCATCACATCACAGAAATACCTCCTGCTTCTGGTTTCAATTAGAGCCTTCCCTGATTACATTTTCCTCTGAATTTTTTCCTATCTACATTTGATCTGTCATGTTTAAACCCCCTACTTCGAAGGGACCTTCTCTAATCTCTTATTCTCATCCCCAAATAGTGTTTTCTTCCTCTGGGTTCTTATAATGTTGGTATCAATCTCACAGCATTTAGTGCTTCCTGCCTGGTGTGACAGTTACCTGGGTGCATGTGCAATTTCTAATTTCCCACGCTAGACTGTGAGCTTCCTAAGGCAAGAATCATGCCTTGTTGGTTTCTGTATTCCTCATGGTGCCAAACACAGTGCCTTGTACATTGCAGGCACTGAATAAACATTTTTAAAGGAAAGTGATGTGGATTTTTAAATATTTAAGTGCTGGTAAGATGAGCATGTGTCTGGGGTGCCCATGAGATGTTCATGGGGCTGTGTGGAGACAGTCGTCATTCCTCCTCCTGCCACCCTTTTCTTGCAGCGAGTCACTGTGGATGGTCCCAGCTGTGTCATCCCAAAGTTCAGCAGGGAAAGCTGAGCTGGGCCTCTCCAGGTGAGTTTTCTAGAAGCATTTCTCAAACTGTGGGTTACATCAACTTGGGTGTCTTGAGCTGTAAGGAAGGAACTCCGGAGTCAGCTGGGCTACAGGGGAGCTTCTCTAAGTCCCACGGGAGGCCAGACCCAGCCTGAGCTTGCTGTTAGCTAGCGGAGGCAGCTGCTGGTGGCCCAGGTGCTGGACACCAGGCATCCCCTCTCCTCCCACGAAGGGTGTGCCATAATCCCCTTCAACAGGAAATGCTTCCCAGAAGCCTCTCAGCAGCCTCCCCTCCTGTCCCATCAGCTAGAAGTGCCTCTCTTGTCCCAAGACCAGCAGGGACAGGGAACTGTCCGAGCCCGTGGCTGTGTGGAGGAAGGCGACCCCCAGCACAAGACTGGGTTTCTTTGGGAAGGGAAGAGGGAGTGTGTTGGGGTAAGGGGTAGAGCAGGGGAATGGTCATGGGGCAACAACCGCTGACAGCTGCAACAGGTGCATGGCATCTCACAGGGAGGCAGGGAGGTGCGAGCTCCTAAGTAATGGAGCAAAAAAATTCTATTCTGTAGAATGTGGAGAGAAAATGTGACATTTTTTATTTTTATTTTTTGCATTTATATTCCTAATTCCTACTTATAATAAAGTGAATATACTGCTGCTGTAGGTCATAAAATGTATCTTTTCCGTGGCCAACAAGGGGCATCTTTTATAAATGCATAATAACCCAGTTTGTATCAAAGGGTATCGACTTAAGTGAAATTTCAACATGCTGTTACTTTTTCCTTTTAATGTAATTCTGTTTTCCAAGTAAATGGGGGAGACAAATGGACTTTGAGTAAATTTCTCAGCATATCAAACTGCCTTTCACAAACAGATCTTTGTATGAATTGTAAGAAGACTAGGAGTAACTGGGTGCAGTGGTGTGTGCCTATAGGCCCAGGCACTCGACAGGCTAAGGTGGGAGGATCCCATGAGCTTAGGAGTTCGAGGCTGCAGTGAGCTATGATTGCACAACTACATTCCAGCCTGGGTGACAGAGCAAGACTCTGTCTCTAAAGAAAGAAAGCAGAACAAAATTAGGGATAGAGTTTTAAAAGTGCTAAACAATACACCATATAAGCCATGACCCTATTAATAATGAAGCTTCTGGCATAATTCCAGCTTTTAAAGTCTTTATCACACCTCTTGGTAAGCTTTGAAATTAAGTGGGAAAACTTACCAGTTACATATTTGTGTAATCTATCAGTTTTCACTAGAATGTAGTAAGCCAGCATTTTTCTTTTAGTAATAGATTTCTGTTGAGCATTCGTTTTAAAATTGTTCTTCAAGCTACATGCATTTCCAAATTCAAAGTGGATGGAAATGCTTGGCCAGGCCTGGTGGCTTACGCCTGTAATTCCTGCACTTTGGCCAAGGTGGGTGGATCACTTGAGGTCAGAAGTTCGAGACCAGCCTGGCCAACATGGTGAAACTGCTTCTTTACCAAAAAATACAAAAAGTCAGGCATGGTGGCAGGCACCTGTAATCCCAGCTACTCTGGAGGCTAAGGCAGAGAATTGCTTGAACCTGGGAGGTGGAGGTTGCAGTGAGCTGAGATCACGGCACTGCACTCCAGCCTGGGTGACAGAGCAAGACTGTCTCAAAAACAAAAACAAAACAAACTAACAAAAAGCAAAGTTAATGGAAATGCTAGATGTTTGCATTATGCCATAAAATGCCTCAGACTTCATAAACGCCTTATCTGATTGTGTTTGTCAAAAGACTGTAATAGACAAAATACACCATCACCTGCTGGCTGTTCTTTCCAGAATTCCATCCAAAGTGCTAGATGTGAGGACAGCTGTCTTGCCCACTGTCAGGAGGAGCTTGTGGCTTCCCACAGTCCCACAGTGTCCATTACCATTTGCAGTTCGGTGGAATCCTACTCTGACTACTGGAAATTTTTCTGTAGAAATTAGTTCTTTTTCTGATTTTCCACCTTTCGTGGTCAGCTGTTCTTGTATTTTATCGTACATGTAGTCACACCTATACTTCCATAAACGAGAGTTTCTATTCTGATATTGGGTCACAGTCTGAGTGTCATTTGGCTACAAACTGGTGCCTCCCTCTCCCTACATCCTGTGCGGCTCTGTCTAGGTCACAGCTGGTTGAACAGAGGTACAGCCCGGCAGTGTGACAACCCCAGGTGATGCTTTCCTGTCAAAGGATACCAAGAGGATACTGGCCACTAACACTGTCACAGCAGGGAGGTGCAGCGTGAATGGAGAGCAAAGGCTGGAGACGTCTTAAAGGGCGGGGTGCGTCACCTAGGAGGCACTGAAAGGGATGGCTGTCCTTGTGACCACGCCACCTGGATTCTGTTCATTGGCGTTGTCCGGGGGAGAAATAAACCGTCTGTCTTTGTAATAGGAGGCAGCGATGCAAGTTGTGGGAAGACGCCCACTGAATTGTGGCTTGCGCAGGCAGGAGGGCCCTGGCTTGAGGGGTGGCCAGGGAGAGCCCAGTGAGGGACGCAGCTCTGGGGCCCCGCGCCCCTGGAGGTTGCCCCGGAGGCGGGGCCTCGACCTTGACCCACAGGGCTGGGTGGGGCTGAAAATGGGCTCCCAGACCAGCGCGAGGAGCTGCGCCCAGGCCTAGCAGGCGGTTTGGCGGCAGCTGCAGCTTAGCGTCTGGGCCACGCCAGGCAGGCTCCCAGAGCCGTCCACTGCCCCACCAGGAACGTTCCGGGCTCTTCTGCTGCGCGCAGAAGCAAGTGAAATCTAGCCTCAAAGACTCTGATGGAAGGACACCTGTGAATGCCGGGCCCTCTAGGAGTCCCCCACACCCCACGGCCCCCCAGACAGGGTCTTCCTTTGTTGCCCAGGCTGGAGTGCAATGGCGCAGTTATGGCTCAATGCAGCCTTGACCTCCCTGGCTCAAGCCATTCATTCTCTTGCCTTAGCCTCCCAGGCTACAGGCGCGCCAACACGCCTAATTTTTTTAACCATTTTTTTTTTGGTCTAGCGACGGGACTCACTCTATTGCCTAGGCTAGTCTCAAACTCCTGGACTCAAGCGATCCTCTGGCCTCGGCCTCTCAAAGTTCTGGGATTTCAGGCGTGAGCCACCGCGCCGGCCCTTGAGAGTTTTGACCTCCGTGCCCGCCCCTCTGGAATGCCCACCCCAGCCAACCTCCTCTCTCTCCTCCAGCTGGTGGCCAGAGCACGGCCCTCTCCAACACCTCCTGCCCCTCCGCTGTTGAACTTCACATCCAAGTTTATGTCACTTCTCTGTGCCCAGGACATCGGATGGCACCAGCTGACAGTGGCATCTCGTCCCTACAGTTTGGGGCTTCACCCATATTCACAAAGGACCAGGGGCGTAAGGACCCCCAACCAGGCACCCACGTCGGTAAAGGCTCCCCACTTCTTCCATCAGAATCCACCGCTGGGGAACCCTGGCCATTCGCGGGAGCTCCCAATATTCCCCAGTAGGGGCCCCGTCCAAACTACATCCCTTCTCTCCACTAGACCTGGGCTACTCTCTGGGAGAATGAAATGGCCTCTGCCAGACAGGGACTCACCCAGGACACAACCTCTCATCCCGTTGAACAGACTGCGTGTGTCCTCTAGGCTCAAGGAAACCTGACTTGCTGGGCCTGGGGCCCTTTGGCCTGCTCTTACTCAGTATTCATAAGAAATAGCAAAGCGTTTCATAGAGTCCACAGATTCACGCAAAAAGAGGAGAAAAGCACAAACACAGCAGCACACATGCACAAGCACACACACACATGCACACACATACATGAATACACACCAGCACAATGCACAAACATACACGTGCAAACAGACAAGCACACACACCACACACACAAGCATACACATATGCATACATGCACAAGCACACGCATACATATGCACCCAAGCACACATGCAAACATGCACACATGCAAATATAAGCAAACATGCACAAGCGTACAGATACAAGCACACACAAGCACACACACACAAGCACACATACACCCAAGCACACATACACCAAGCACACACACAAACACACGCACAAGCACACATGCACAAGTGTGTAGAAACACACACAAGGACATACGCACAAGCATGCACATGCATAAGCACACAGAAGCACACATGCACAAGTGCACACAAGCACACACAAGCATGCATGAGTACATACGCACAAGTGCACACGTGCAAGGACACAGACACGAGCATACACATACGCACACACAAACACACACAAGCCCACATGCACAGAGACCTTCAAGGGGCCCCCCCGGCCCAAAAGGAAGTCATTCCGACTTCCTGCCTAGGTCCTGCAGCCAGAGCAGCAGCAAATGCCCCAGGAGACGGTCTTTTCAGCTTCCTGCGCCCCTCAGCTCTGACAGGCCCAGGCCAGGCGTTATTATCCCTTAGTGTGGAGCCCAGTGCAAGCGCCATCACCTGCTGGAGGGAGCCGGGACTCCGCACCCAGGCCTGCCCATAGAAGCCTCGTGCGCTCGTGGCTTTAGTGTACGCTTTTCCTCCATGCCTGCAGTAAGAGCTGAGGCTTGACCAAACACTCCCTGTTTGTTTCGAGCATTGGTAAAGAGCAGGCCAAAGGGCCCGAGGCCCCACGTTGGCGGCTGCCTCGGGACTAGCAGGCACGCTTTGCAGGATGGGTCCAGCAGGTATAGAGATCGTTTGCGTTCTTGGTCCGTCTCTGTCATTCCCCTAGAGAGCAGGGCAGGCCTAGCCCAAGGAAGGTCTATTCGGCCACAGGTTTGGGCCACAGCCCCTAGTTTGGCGAAAAGTGGGGTGCATGCGGATGGCCTGGGCAGAGGACATAGGCAACCTTTGCCAATGGGTTCCTGGGCCCCGGGTCCTGTCCACCCGTGGTCATATGTGGATATGGGTGAAGCTCCAAACTGTAGGGATGGGATGTAACTGCCAACAGGGGCGAGCAGGTCCTGGGCGGGAACTGTGACAGAGGCTCCTGTGTGACATGTTTGACAGTGGAGGGGCAGGACGTGATGGAGGGGCCGTGTCCAGGCCATCTGTAAGAGGAGAGAGGGAGGCAGCTGGCAGTGGGTGTTCAGTAGGGGTGGCCGCAGAGAGCCTAGAGGCCCCCTATTCCCAGACGGACTCCCATCCAAGTCCTTGGAGAACCCCCTTAGTACAGCCAGGAGGGAAAACGGTCTGGAGGTTCTTCAAAAAATTAAAAATAGAACTGTGATATGATCCAGCTGTGCTAAGTATTTATCTAAAGGATATGGATTTTGCATTTTGAAGAGATATCTGCATTCCCGTGCTCATTACAGCATTGTTCATAAGAGCCAAGTTATGAAGTCAACCTAAATGTTCATGAATGAATGAATGAATCCAGAAAATGTGGTATATATTGACAATGGAACACTGTCAGCCTTTAAAAATAGAAAAGGCAATCCTGTCATTTGTGACAACGTGGATAAACCTGGAGGGCATTAACTGAAATAAACTAGGTACAGAAAGACAAATCCCACATGATCTCACTTATGTAGAATCCAAGAAAGGAATTCACAGAAGCAGAGAGTAGAATGGAGATTGTCAGGGGCAGACGAGTTGACTGAGGAGATGTGGGTCAAAGGATACAAAAGTCCAGTTAGACAGGAGGTATAAATTGAAGAGCTGCATTGTGCAACATGGTGACTAGAGTTAACAACAATGTGTTATTTACGTCTGTGAACCCGCAGAGAGAAGTCACTTGAGAATTGCTGAGACAGTAGATTTTAAATGTTCTCCCCACAGCAATAAGAGTTTGTTAAGTGAGGATTATGTGAATTAGCTGGACTTAGGCATTCTACAGTGTATACATATATCAAAACATCATGTTGCGCACATACATATATACAATTTTTATTTGTCAATTAATAAAACTTTGATAACAGAATGCCATTATGATATTGACTATTGAAGGTTATACTTTGAAAATTTTCTAATAGCAACATTGTATATTTACTTCATACTTTATATTACTTTATTCAGTTTACTGGGTTCTTATGAAATAAAATAATGCAACAAAAACAAAACACATCATCTTCTTTGTACATTTCTGGCAAGATACCTGCATAGTAAGTAATTTGGCTTTGCCCAAAGAGAGGTCTGGCCCCTTCTCTTGACTTCAGGGAGGTAACCCATGTCACACCTGACAGAGTGTCCTTGTGTAGAGCAGGGCAGACCACACTGGATCTAATGGAGAGGCTGCCCACACCTAACAGTCTCAGGGTGTGGGGTGATTATGCCAGAAAGACCAATCATGTAACTTAGGGTAGTGGCTTTGGTCCCCTGATATGAGTTTGTTTACCTGATGACTGACTTGACCCATGTGAGAAATCATCAGTTAGTCACGTCTACATAGGAAAGCCCTGGTCAGATCTCTGGACAGCAGAGTGTGGGTGGGCTTCCCTGGCTAAAAATACTCCTAGTGTGTTGTTGTGTATCCATGCAGGTAGGCTAACACATCCGGAGGACAGTGAAAGCTTTGCGTTTGTAAATCTCCCAGACTCAGCTCTGTGGGTCTCCTCCTTTGGCTGATATGAGTTTGTACCCTTGCCCTGTAATACACTATAACCGTGAGTACAATAGCTTCCACTGAGCTCTGTGAGTCCTTCTGTGAATTACTGTATCTGACAGTGGTTTTGTGAACGCCCCAAGCTTGCAAAGGCAGTTTTAAGGAATGTGCCATGGGACTTTGCAGTTTGGCTACCTCTGGGGAATACTCAACAGCCAATCTCCTAGCATACTAGTATTCTATAATATGCATCAGGATTAATCAATATGCACTTGGGCTTAGCTGCAAATTTATGAAAAATAATTAAAATATGTATCTGGTAAAATAAATACCAGTAGCTGTATGCATTCGGCCCTAACTAAATGCTAGGTACTAGACAAGTATTATTTGCTTGGTTTATCACACCAACCTGTGAAATACATAGTTATGCCTAATTCTAAGGAAGAAGATAAATAAAAAATTAAAAAAAAAAACCTAGTTGATTAGAATGCTACTCACACACTGTGTTGGGAGAGTGTTATTTAACAGAATAGACATGGTGACTATACTGTATACATAAACATGTGTAAAAGCTGTTTCTTAGAATGCTTTCTATACACTATGTTGCAAATAGTTTTATTCCAGAGACTGGATATGGTGGTAACACAATAATGCATATAGTGTAAAGACATGTTTAAAGATGTTTCTTAGAAAGCTATGTACACACTATGTTGAGATCAGTGTCATTTCCAAGAATGGATGTGGTGAGCACTCTGTATATAGCGTTAAAAGACACATGTTTACAGATATTTCTAAGAATGCTACACATACACTATGTTGTGTGTAGTCTTATTACACAGAATGGATATGAAACTCCCACGTAATGCATGAGGTGGATGCAGAGACACACATTTCACAGCTGTTTGTCATCATGTTTCTCATACACCATGTGGAGAACAGTGTTACTTCAGGTGGATGTGAAGCCCACACTCTAATGCATGCAGAGTTGGGCTAAAAGACACTTGTTTAAAAGATATTTCTTAGAAGGCTACTTGTACACTATGTCACATACAGTGTTGTTTCAAAGAATGGATGTGATGACCATAAAATAATGCCTATAGCAAAGTACTAAAGACACGTGTTTTAAAGCTGCTTTGTGGTATTCTACATACATACTATGTTAAGAACAATGTTTTGCCAGTGAGTGATGTGACGACCGCACTGTAATGCACTTAAGGAATGCTTAAAGACAGAGGTATTATAGGCCAGGTGTGGTGGCTCATGCCTGTAATCCCAGCACTTTGGGAGGTTGAGGTGGGCGGATCACCTGAGGTCAGGAGTTTGAGACTAGCCTGACCAACATGGTGAAACCCTGTCTTTACTAAAAATGCAAAAATCAGCTGAGTGTGGTGGTGCATGCCTGTAATCCCAGTTATTTGGGAGGCTGAGGCAGAAGAATGGCTTGAATCTGGGAGGCAGAGGTTGCAGTGAGCCGAGATTGCACCATTGCACTCCAGCCTGGGAGACAAGAGCGAAACTCCGTCTCAAAAAAAAAAAAAAAAAAAAAAAAAGACGTAAGTATTACAGATGTCTCTTGAATGTTACTCTTACACTATGCTGAGAGCAGTGTTATTTCAGAAAATGTCTGTGGTGACCACACTCCCTGAAACTAAAACGACTAGATGAAGACACTGGGGAAAATCTCTATGACATTGGTCTGGGCGATAGTGTTTTGGATGTGACCTCCAAAAGTACGGACAACAAAAGAAAAATTAAGACAAATGGGATTACATCAAACTAAAAAGCTTCTGCCCAGCAAAGGAAACAGAGTGATGAGATAACCTAAGGAATAGGAGAGAGTCTTCGCAAATCAAACTCCTGAAAAGGAGCTAATATCCCATGGCTTCCACCAGCATCCATGAAAATGGCAGGTTAATATGACGACTTACAATAGGATGGAATTGAAGAAGCTGCACACTTATGGAAAGTTTTGGTAATGAGGCTGGGATGCTGAGAGATGACTTTCTGGCCCCTTTGTAGGCCTGGTAAGAGGACCTGTGAATTCTGTTGGCCAAGTGGTGAGCAAGGTGGGGATGAATGTCCTGCACTGTCCTGTCTGCGAATGTAGCGACGAGTGGGTGAGACAGGATTGAAACAAGCAGCCTGAGTACTTTGCTTGTTCATGTTTCTCCTGCTAGGAAAAAGGGGTAAGGGGTCCCCAGAGCTGACACTGAGCCTTGAATGAATCCAAAGCACTAGAGGTTGATATGGTTGAGCTGTGAGTGGCTAAGAGGCTGTTAGAAACTAAAGGAAAATGTGCTTTGTTAGTGGCTTTCTTACCAGCATGGAGGTGCCCATTCCCTCTGCACTCCGTAATCACCCATCCACCAGTATCCAACTTCAGCATCTTGAAAGATTAAGCCAAGTATGCATGGGTATTTGAGAGAGGAGAGTAACTCTTTGGAGCTAGGTGTTCAGTTAACCATCCTGTGTAGTCCCCTGGGGCACATGGGGAGCTCTAGGTGCAGGGTAGGTGGAAGCGCAGAGGGTCTAGAGTGGTGGCAAATGGGCAGAAAGGAGTAAGTTCTGGATCCTGGGTGCTCTCCAAATGCTGGGATGCCCACAAGGGAGAAGGCAGCACAACCCTTAGAGAAAAATCCCATCACCCAAACCCTCTCCCCACCCCAGCCCCTTCTGGCCCCTTGTGCCCCCACACCCTTGCACAGGGGATGGTGCAATCTTAAGTCAGCCCCTGACTCAGACAGGTGTGAATCACCATGGTCTGTGCTTACTGAGCTAATGCTAAGGGTGCTTCATGGCTCTCTATAGTAAATCAAAAATTTGTTTGGGTGACATATGACCAATGAGAGTTCTGTAAATAGGGGTATTAATGAACATTATGTGACAATGAAGGCTTTTGTATTATAGAAGCACATATTCAATGAATTCTAAGCACAATCCCAATAGTATTTATCTCATTCTTAGGTCATCTTTGCAAAGGAGGCAAAGCCAAGCCAGGTCCTGCTGCTTTGACTGATGGTGGGAAGAGGCGGAGTGCATGTGTCACCAGGCAGTGGGGAAGAGAGGAAACCAGCGTGGATTGCACTTCACTCACCCAGCTCTGTCCTCCTCCTCTGATTGGCACGCTACAAAGCTCAGTAGGGTGTGGTTTCATAGCCTGGGACTCAAGAATCCAGGAATTATATGAGGACCCAGGCCAGGTGCATCTTTGGGAGGCACACGTGAGTATCTGGACTATACAGAAGACAGATGCACTGTTTACTCAGGGCATGCTGTGCCAAGCCCTGTGCTAACAGCAGGTTATAGGCTCCAGGTGACTTATTCTTTGGGCTAACTCAACAATGGAGGAACTCATTATCCTTATTTTACATGAGGAAACTGCCATTTAGATGGAATAAATAAACAGACAATATTGCATGGCTGGTAAGTGGTAAATTGATATCTCAAAGACAGGTCATCTGATCGTACTTTAGGTGAGCTAGGCAGCCTCATGCCAGCTCTCTATGAAAATGCCACAGGCAGCAGAGGGTGTCATTTGAGCCTTTGATGAACAGGAGAAAACCTCAAATGTTGCCACTCATGAGAATGGGGTTAAGATTATTACAACATTTGATGGGACACCTATTTGTAACTTTTTTTTTTACTTCACTGGGAAGGAGGGAGACACCCATTTTTATCTTAATGCAGTCCATGAAAGTGCTTGTAAGGCTTATATGGGTTCAGGCCGGGCATGGTGGCTCACGCCTATAATCCCAGCACTTTGGGAGGCCAAGGCGGGTGGATCACCTGAGGTCAGGAGTTCGAGACCAGCCTGGCCAACTTGGTAAACCCCGTCTCTACTAAAAATATAAAAATTAGCCAGATGTGGTGGTGGGTGCCTGTAATCCCAGCTACTCAGGAGGCTGAGGCAGGAGAATCATTTGAACCTGGGGGGTGGAGGTTGCAGTGAGAGGAGATCATACCACTTCACTCCAGCCTGGGTGAAAGATTGAAACGCCATCTCGAAAAAAAAAAAAAAAAAAAAAAAAAAAGACTTACATGGGTTTTGAGTCTATCTCTTGGATAAGACTTTATATGGAACATATTTTATCTCAAAAAGCATTTATTCAGCCACTGATAACTCTATGAAGCTCTGTAAAATATGTAATCATTAGACAGATTAGGTGTTTCATCTGAGATGAGTCATTGTGTTTGTAATAAAATGTATTTATAAATAAGTCTGATCATGAATATTTAATAACTAGTAACCACTTGAATACATGTCTTTGGCCAGAATATTTATATATATATGTACCTACACTGTATAATACCTATTATGTATAATTTTTATATACACACTTTATATTATATTACAATATAGCTGCACCTTCTGCAGCTGTTGTGGGCTTCATTACCCACCAAGGTGTCAGCCATCAGGTCCTCAACAGTGGCAGTGAGGAAATCAGGCATGCATGGGCCAAGCCACTGGGCATAGTGGATCTCCCACAAGAGGGGTCCACAGAGTTCAGGGGGAACAGTGGCAGTGAGGAAATCAGGCATGCATGGGCCAAGCCACTGGGCATAGTGGATCTCCCACAAGAGGGGTCCACAGAGTTCAGGGGGAACAGTGGCAGTGAGGAAATCAGGCATGCATGGGCCAAGCCACTGGGCATAGTGGATCTCCCACAAGAGGGGTCCACAGAGTTCAGGGGGAATGGCAGCTCTGCTCCTGCTGAGAGGGTGCCAGGCAGCTTCCTAAGCCTATAGGAGCTCTAAAAGTCTCCTTTTTCTAGACACAAGGTTTGGTGAATGGTGTGGCTTGGATGTGATTTGTCCCCAACAAAACTCATGTTGAGCTGGGTACGGTGGCTCACACCTATAATCCCAGCACTTTCGGAGACTGAGGTGGGGGGATCACTTGAGGTCAGGAGTTTGAGACACCAGCCTGGACAACATGGCAAAACCCCATCTCTACTAAAAATACAAAAATTAGCCCGGCGTGGTGGTGCGCACCTGTAGTCCCAGCTACTCGGGAGGCTGAGGCAGGAGAATTGCTTGAACCCAGGATGTGGAGGTTGCAGTGAGCCAAGATCATGCCGCTGCATTCCAGCCTGGGTGACAGAGCGAGACTCCATCTCAGAAAAACAAAAATAAAAAATCTCTTGTGAAATTTGATGCCAATGTGGCAGGGTTGGGAGGTGGGTCCTAGTGGGGGATTTTAGGTCATAGGTGTGGACCCTCATAAAGAATGCCCTCTTCCAGGGGTGAGTTCTCACTCTCATTATTTCCTGCAAGGGCAGGTTGTTAGAAAGAGTCTGGCTCTCTTGGTTTCTCTCTTGATTCACCTCTTGCCGTGTGATCTGTTTGCACACACCCACTCCCCTTCCACTCTCCACCATGACTGGAGGCAGCACGAGGCCCTCTCTAGAAGCCGAGCAGATGCCAGCCCCATGCCTCTTATAGTTCACAGCCTGCAGAACCCTGAGCTAAATAAACTTCTTTTCTTTATAGATTATCCATTCTTAGGTTGTGTGATAGCAAAAAGGATGAAGACAGGGAGCTTTGCTCTGATTGGCCCAGCTTGATCCTGCCCCTGCCCTGGGCCACTCAAGATGCCAGTGCTCAGTCCCACCGTTGTGTTCCTGTGGGCCAGCCCCTCACTGGGATGCCATTGGTGTCCACTTGGCCTAGAAGTGCCCATGATAGGACCCTGGTCACACTAGTGACCAAACCTAACCTTTCATTTGACTTTTTATTGTAGAAAGAAATGTGTTCTGGATGGTGGTGGCTCATGCCTGTAATCCCAGCACTTTGGGAGGCTGAGGCGGGTGGATCACTTGAGCTGAGGAGTTTGAGACCAGCCTGGGGAACATGGCAAAACCCTGTCTCTAGCAAAAATACAAAAAATTAGCCGGGTGTGGTGGCATCACTTATGGTCACAGCTACTTGGGAGGCTGAGGTGGGAGGATTGCTTAAGCCTGGGAGGTAGAGGTTGCAGTGAGCTGAGATTGCACCACTGCACTCCAGCCTGGGTGACAGAGTGAGACCCTATCTCAAAAAAAAAAAAAAAAAAAGAAAAATGTGTTCTTCAGTGGAAAACCTTACCCTCTTTAGAAGATACCATGCCAGGTTATCTGACTCTAGCCTGCACTCTATGTGTGTTTTTGTAACCCTTTTTAAGTTTTAGGTCACTGATAGACATGCACAATGTGTTGTCCAGTCCAGGGTCAATTTTCTCTTCTCTCACAGAGGAAGGAAATGAGCTTTCTTCCCATTTACATACTCATTTAAATACTCCTGGTTAATATTCCTCTAGCTGTTTGTTGGATTCTTTTTTTCTACTGGTTATTGTATCTGCTAATCTCTTATAAGTTAAATAAAATATTTTAACATGTGTTTGTATCTTTATGAGTGCCAGACTTAATTTTTTTAAAAAGATATATTTTAAGCATTTTAAGGTCACAACAATATGCCCAATTGATTCAACTACTAGGACCAGATAAATTTCTATGACAGAAAGTTGCATCAAATGCATAACTGAAGCCTGGGCGTGTCTTTTCTTGGCTCTCCTGAGTGACTGCAAAACATCAGTGGAAATTTGTTGACACTGCTTTTCTCATTTCAATTTTCCATTCTGTTAATTTCATGTTGATGAGTTTTTTGCCACATTTATAGCTGAAAAGCTATTTCCACTTTTGGCACAATGGTTTGGAGTTTATTTAATTCTTTTTATTAAGATAAAATTTATATAACATTTAATATATTACTCATGTTAGAATTTACAACTCAGTGCTTTTTGTTGTGTTCACAAGATTTTACAATCATCACTATGTAGTTCCAGAACAGTATGACACCCCCAAAAGAAACCTCACACCCATTAAGTGCTCATTTCCTATTGCTTCCCTCACTCCCCAAGGCCCTGGTAACCACTAATTCACTTTCTGTTCCTATGGATTTGCCTATTCTGGGCATTTTATACAAATAGATTAATAAAGTCTCTGGCTTTGATATCTGCCTTTTGTCATTGATCATGTTGTTTTAAATAGCCGTCCATGTAGAGGCACATATCAACGCTTCATTCCTTTGTACGGTTAATTGTTCATTGTATGAATGTGTCTCGGCTGTGTATCTAGTCTCCCATTGATGGACATTTGGGTGGTTTCCACTTTTTGGTGATAATCAATAATCCTCGTATGAAAAGCATATCAAGTCTTTGTGTTGGCATATGTTTTCATTTCTGTTGGGTATATCTTCAGGAGTGGAATTGCTGGGCCATATAATAACCCTATGTTAACCTTGGGGAAACTTCCAAAATGTTTTCCAAAATGGCCGCCTCATTTCACCATCCCCCCAGCACTGCATGGGTTTCTAGTTTCCCCATGTTTTCACCCACACTTATCTGTCTTCTGAACTACACCCATGCTAACAGGGGTGAAGTGGATGTTGAGACTGTCTTCTGTGCTCATTGCCTTCTTATATCATTTATTTCTCTATCCTGATGTGTTGTCATCACTAATAATTGAAAGACCTCAGAATATTTATCCTAAGTTAATTTACACATGAAGGACATTTACAAGGGTATAAAATGATTTCCTCAGTGAATGTAGTTGTCTCATTTATTTGCAATGTACTGGATGACAGATTTGATTTTCTTATTAGCATACTCTGTATTTTTGAAATAAACCATCTGTCATCATTTTGAATACTTAGCTAGTAATTTTATGTCAACATTCATAATTCTTATGAATTATTCCTATTTTAAAAGTTTGGGTATAGTGGATTTAATCACACACACAATCTTTCCATGGCTTTTCTTTTTCTTCATGATTAATGAAATAGATTTGAAAGATGGATACCTAAACTTGAAAAACATGGGAAAAAGTGTCATTGAAAACAATGACCACTTTTGTTGAATGCTTCCAAATATTAAAGAAAATTTTTTTTTTTAGTTTCTAATTATTCCCAGTTGAGTTGAGTTGACACCTCCTAGGAGGGCAGTGGCTCCGTTTCTGGATCACACTCTCTGTCATGTGACTGCTCACAGTGGTGCTTCAACCTCGGCACGGGGAGACTAAATAACTGCACAGTGTAGAAGCAGTCAAGGTAGCCCACATAAACTAGAGCTATGCGACTAGCTTAGGAGATTGTCTAGTCCTTCCACAGCAGGCAGAGCTAAGCCTGGATGCCCTGGGCATGGCCCATGAGGACAAAGGGGCTGACTGTGGGGAAACTGGCAGTGATGAGTGCAGCCATAGAATGGCGACCATATTATACAGAAATCACTTTTCTCTGTTTTCTAATTTATTACCATAAGGTTGTTTATATTAGTCTCTAGGGGTTTAAAAACTATCAATTGTTTTAATCGTGTTTATTAATATTTAAGTTAGTCTCTTCATCTTTTTCTCACCATTGCACTAGATCTGTGTATTTTACCATAATTTTATTCCTTTTTTGTTATATTCTATGTAACAATTGTTCTATATTTTACTATCTACCTTATGCTTTGTTGTTACACTTTACTGTATTTAGCCTATGCTTCTATGTATAAGTTCCAGAGACTGACATCAAGCATGCATATTGTCGGCATCCTCTATTCTAGTAATTGAATTTGCAGTTATCTTATTTTTCCTAAAACTCTTGAATCAAATAGAGTGCACAACTTTGATTTGGAGGAGTTATATTGTCTTTTAGTGTAAAAAATAATATTTATTAGGAATATTGCCTAGTTTTAATCTTTAAAATTTAAAATTCTTTAATATATTATTTAAAAATATTATTACATTATTAGTAGCAAAGCTAATCTCTTTGATTAAAATATGTTATGCTTGTTAAAACTTTCTTTGAGGCCAGGCGCAGTGGCTCACGCCTGTAATCCCAGCACTTTGGGGGGCTGAGGAGGGCAGATCACGAGGTCAGGAAATCGAGACCATCCTAGCTACAGTGAAACCCTGTCTCCACTAAAAATACAAAAAAATTAGCCGGGCGTGGTGGCAGGCGCCTGTAGTCCCAGCTACTCGGGAGGCTGAGGCAGGAGAATGGCGGGAACCCGGGAGGTGGAGCTTGCAGTGAGCCGAGATCGCAGCACTGCACTCCAGCCTGGGCTACAGTGTGAGACTCCGTCTCAAAAAACAAAACAAAACAAAACAAACAAACAAAAAAACTTTCTTTGAGAGCAAAATATTTCAATGGTTTCGTTGTGCTGAAAAATGTGATACAAAGCTCAGGTTCAACATATGTCAATTAGGACAAGTGTGTGTGTCGTATTGTTGAAAATTTTGAATCATCAATAAATGTTATCTGTGTTATCACAAATATAATCACATCACAAAGGGTCTGTTGAAGTTTTTCACCGTGGTCAAAGAATTGTACATTTTATCTTATGATTCTGTCAAAAGTTCCCCCTTACTATTTCAAACCAGAAATTATCTTCCCTAAAAAATGAAGCCATGGCCATTTTTCCCAGATACCTTGTCTTCAGCTTCTCCATGGACAGTGGATGGTTCCACCATAGATTCCTTCCCAAAGTTCAGAATGTGTTGTTCATCCCACTTCCTTCTTTGGAGCAGGCTAATTGAGATTATCACTTGAGAGATAAGAATACAGAATATTCTACCTTCAAAGTGTTCCAAAAACAAGTTGGTTTTCTCTATGATCCCTCTCCCTCTTTTTTTTTTTTTTTTTTTTTTTTTTGGAGATGAAGTCTTGTTCTGTCACCCATGCTGGAGTGCAATGGCACAATCTCGGCTCACTGCAGTCTCTTGGCTCCTGGTTCAAGCGATCCTCCCACCTCAGCCTCCCAAGTAGCTGGGACTACAGGCACGCACCACCACACCTGGCTAATTTTTGTAATTTTTGGTAGAGACGGGGTTTCACCATGTTGGTCAGGCTGGTCTCAAACTCCTGACCTCAGGTGATCCACCTACCTTGGCCTTTCAAAGTGCTGGGATTAAGACATGAGCCACCATGCCCGGCCACAATTCTAATATTTATTAGCTGTGAATCAAATTCTAATTAAAACTTCTTGATAAGATTCTTGGCCGGGCGTGGTGGGTCAGGCCTGTAATCACAGCACTTTGGGAGGCCAAGGCAGGTGGATTACCTGAGGTCAGGAGTTTGAGACCAGCTTGGTTAACACGGTGAAATCCCGTCTCTACTAAAACATATAAAAATTAGTCAGGTGTGGTGGCAGGCGCCTGTAATCCCAGCTGGTCGGGAAGCTGAGGCAGGAGAATCGCTTGAACCCAGGAGGCGGAGGTTGCAGTGAGCCAAGATCACACCATTGCACTCCAACCCGGGAAACAGTGAGACTCCGTCTCAAAAAAAAAAAAAAAAAAAGAAAGAAAAAGATTCTTGCGCTCACTTTGCCCCACCCAGGCCATTCTGTTTACTTTTACCTGAAAATATTTGAAAAATATGCTACTCTCTTCCCACAAAAAAATCACATATCTCAAATGATTAACTTTCTTTTCAGGATTTAAGGTAAAATGACAAAACTGGTCTTTGATGTCCCGCAGTATCTGATACACTGTTTTCCCTCATGCGTCATTCCAGGCCACTTGCTGTAGTGTTCCTGCTTTTCCTTTTCACTTTCTTGATAAGCAATTACTGATTCTTTTCCATTTTATTAAACTCTTCTTATATTTCTGTATCCAGTTAATTTCAGGATATTTTCAATTAATCGGTTCTACATTACATACTCGTATAAGCTTTCCATTGTCTCCAAGTTATTAGAGGCCCATTTAAAAAAGAGAAAAGAGTTTTTAGCCTCTAAACTTCTCCACTAAAATGTTTAATAAATGAAAGTTATACCAGCACTTTGGGAGACTGAGGCAGGTGGATCACCTGAGGTCAAGAGTTTGTGACCAGCCTGGCCAACATGGTGAAACCCCATCTGTACTAAAAATACAAAAAATTAGCTGGGTGTGGTAGCGGGTGCTTGTAATCCCAGCTACTTAGGAGGTTGAGGTAGGAGAATTGCTTGAACCTGGGAGGCGGAGGTTGCAGTGAGCTGAGATGGCGCCACTGCACTTCAGCCTGGGTGACAAGAGTGAAACTCAGTCTCAAAAAAAAAATTATAAAATCATTTTCAAAACATTTAGTCTACACCTGCCATTCTCACCCCATGACAATCCTACGAAGGCAGAGGCCCTGTTTCCAGATCACACTCTCTGTCATGTGACTGCTCACAGTGGCGCTTCAACCTCGGCACAGGGAGAGTAAATGACTGCACAGTGTAGAAACAATCAAGACAGCCCACATAAATTAGAGCTATGCGACTAGCTTAGGAGATTGTCTAGTCCTTCCACAGTAGGCAGAGCTGAGCCCGAATGCCCTGGGCATAGCCCATGAGGACAAAGGGGCTGACTGTGGGGAAACAGGCAGTGGTCAGTGCAGATGTCTTCACCAGCCACCAGCTGGGGTTAGGGTACTTAGCCAAAAATGGCGTGAAGACAGAGGAAAGGGTACAGAATGATGCAAAGGTGCTCACTAGAACAAGGATGCTTTGGGTGACTCTGAACTCAGGAGAGGACCTGGAGGGGAGGTTAGTCCTGTGAAGGTGTTGGACTCACTCCCTGTGCCTGTGCCCAATAAAGACCATGGAGCTGCTGGCCCAGGTCATGAGGCCCAAACACAAAACATCGTAGGATCATGACAATGTTGTATGTAGTAATCCTATAATTCTGTTATTACCTACTGCACAACAATATCCCAAATCTCTTTTCTATGTGTTATTTTTGTTACTCCACTTGTCAGTCATACTCCTAAGAAAAATGGTATTTACCAGCATGTTCAGCACCTAGCACAGGAGGGTGAAGGCCCCAATGTATCTGGGAGCTTATAGTTTCAGCTCTGCCCACGTGGAATTTGTGGGGCCGATCGTGATGGCCTGGAAGATACTCAGGAATCAGGTGGTGCCCATGCACACACCCCTGCCCACTCTGTGAAAACAGAAAACAAATTTGCACCCAATGTCACTGAGGAAATGCCCATTGTTTGTGTGACTCCTTTAGAGAGAATGACCAAGGAGTCGGCTATAGTCAGGTGCTGGAGAATCAGATCTGTGGACTTTAATGTGCATCTGGTGAAATAAAGGAAACTATAATGATAAAGAAGAAAGCAATTGCCCAGGAATCCTACTGTGGCCTGAGATAAGAAGATCATTCCTATTGTCACATCCCTGGAGGCCATTTGCTGTTTTTCAATGACTGATCACCCTATTCAGAGTGAGAGGATCCTGCATGAAAACAGGAGGCCTGTGGTACCATGACAACCGAAATCCACTCTTGTGGACCGTAGTTTTCAAACCATTTATTTCCTATTAAATTTCATTTTCCTTTTTCTGAGAGTTTTGCTATAAAAATATATATGTGTATATAGATACATATTCCTAGCATAAGAGTGTTATAACAGTGTTTTATGTATAACTGTTACAACAATTCTCTGAAGTGCTTTATTGTTCCCATTTGACAGGTGAGGCAATCTTGGGCACAGGAAAGCTGAATGACACTCCCAAAGTCACTTCCTTGTAAGAGGCAGTGTCAGAAGCTGCTAGTGTACTTGACCACTATGCTGTCTTAGAAGCAGATATATTTATTTATTTATTTATTTTGAGATGGAGTGGAGTGCAGTGGCACGATCTCGGTTCACTGCAACCTCTGCCTCCCAGGTTTAAGTGATTCTCCCACCTCAGCCTCCCGAGTAGCTGGGATTACAGGTGCGCACCACCACACCTGGCTAATTTTTTATGTTTAGTAGAGACAGGGTTTCACCATGTTGGCCAGGCTGGTCACAAACTCCTGACCTCAGGTGATCTGCCCTCTACATCCTCCCAAAGTGCTGGGATTACAGGCATGAGCCACTGCGCCCAGCCCAGACATATTTATTTTTTAAAACAATCCACATACTTAAAAAAAATATTTTGTATCTCATGAGTTTTTTAAAGAATTGTTGTGAGTCTTGTTTTTCTTTTCAGTTGTGATTGAAAACAATATTGCTTGTTTTCTAGGCAAACATTATAGTGATTAGAGATCCAAGTAAAATATAGATGGGCTGATTTTAGTATAACCTTAAAAGAATAATTATATAAACAAAATGGAATTTATTGAATGCACAAACGGAATTAAAAGAGGAGGTTCTTTTCCATCTTAACCAAGAAGGAGCATAGAATAGAATGAGCATGCGCTAAGCAAGGGAGCAGGAAAATGAGTAGGAGGGAAAACATTGCAGAGGAGAAACTAAATTACCATGAGTGTAGAAAGAAAATGAGTATTTGTGAATGCAAAAATATCAAATATAGTATTTCAATGTCAGACTGGTTCACTATATTAAAACACAAGTCCATTATGCAAAAGAAAAACTAGAGGTAAAGATTGTACATTGACTCAAAATAGTACTAAGATGAGCACTGAGCCTGCGAATGGCATGAAAACGTTTTTAAACCAGAGGAAAGATCACAAAATAATGCAATTCTGAAAACTGCTGACGAGTGCAACTTTTTTCTGAATACAAAAACCTGAGGTCAGTTACCTTTCTTTGCTGATTTCATGAAGGAAAACAGCCTCACCATAATAAAGAGACAACAGATTTTTTTTCTGTCACGACACAGTTATGGTCTCCATTTGGTATATTCTATGCACAGAGTTGGTGAAAACACTATATTTACTATTTCTGAACAGAATAATATAATTCAATCAGCTACATCTTATACATGATCACAGGCATGGAGGTGTCATGGAAACAAGTCTACAAATCTTAGAAATGTTCATGTAGATAAGACAGAGCAGCTGGCAAATTAATTTCCAAATTATATTAGAGAACTTAAAAATAGGCTGGGTATGATGGCTCATGCCTATAACCCCAACACTTTTGGAGGTTGAGGCAAGAGGATTGCTTGAGGCCAGGAGACCAGCCTGAGCAACATAGGGAGAGCCTGTCTCTACAAAAAATTTTTTAAAATTTGTTGAGTGTAGTGGCACATGCCTGTGGTCCCAGCTACTCGGAAGGCTGAGGTGGGAGGATCATTTGAGTCAAGGCTGCAGTGAGCCACAATTGTACTCTGGCCTGAGCAACAGAAAGAGACCCTGCCTCAAACAAACAAAAAAAGATTTAATGACTTTATTGAAACCAACAATGATGAACAGCGAGGATTACATTAAATGAGAAGCAGTTACGGGCTGGTTTATGGTCTTGACCTCCATTCCTTCTCCACGAGTCCAGCCCATGACCCAGTGATTATTTCCCTTTCCATGCGTTGTGTTGGCACTGACTTAGTTTCTAGCCCAGAAGATTCCCACTTCCCAGACAAAAGCCTTTGCTCCATCTCCCAGTACACTTCCTTCTGGTGCAGGCTATGCCTTCTAGACTGAAATAGAAAATACTCACCTGATTTTTCCCTTGCTGCTGGGACAATGGGTGCAGGGTTATGCTCAGGACAGCCAGCAGATGAGTGTGTGGAGGGAGGCAGCCAGCTCTCAGATACGGGTTTGTGTCCTGTGACCTCACCATTTCTCAGCACTTCAATGAGCATTTCACCTGTGGCAACAATGACAGTGCACGCTTGGGGAGCTAAAGATATTTTAAAGAAACTTTGTCACAGTTACCAATGACCAAAAACAAGTATAATTTTCTAGTGGGCATCTCCAGAGAGATGAGAGTGTTTGGCTGAGGTTCTTGCTTTCCACGATCCCTGGAGGCAACAGGAAGAGGCTCCCAAGGAGGGAGCAGGAAGGGCTGAGTCTAGACTGAGGGGTTGGCAGCAGAGCACACGCGTCTTGCCGGAGTCTGTGCTTTCCTGAGATGGTCTCCTATGGAAAATCCAATTTTCTGCTAATCCTCAGATTCCTGAACCAAACTATCATTTGATTATGAATAGAGAAATGGGATCATGCCAAGAACTTGAGAAGGATGTGTCAGCGGGTTACAGTGCAAACAGCAACTTGAAGTCCAGTACTGATAGGAAAAATACATGGAAACAAATTTGGGCAATCCAATGTAAATTAACATGCAAATGTAGATGTTATATATTCTATAAATATATATTTTATCAACATTTACCCCCAGAGAGACAGCAGTTCTAAATTGTACAATATTTATAAAAAAAACAAACATTTATCAGAGTCCCTCACATACACAAAAGCACCAAGTTCATATGATCCAGAAAGAAATTCTACTAATGAACTAATTGATAAAGTGATGCTACCTAAACTATTTGAGTCTTAAAGTAGTCTATCTTCCCAATAGTTTTTAGGAAAGGTGCATAAAGGTGATATGAGAACTTACCATGGTTTGAGCCACATATTACAAAAATATAGGACATATGAATATAACTGTAAAAAATTTAAATATTAGAAGCAATTGGCTAGGTGCTGTGGCTCACGCCTGTAGTCCCAGCAATTTGGGAGGCCGAGGCAAGTGAATCACCTGAGGTCAGAAGTTTGAGACAAACCTGGCCAACATGGCGAAACCCCGTCTCTACTAAAAATACAAAAATTAGCTGGGCATGGTGGTGCACACCTGAAATCCCAGCTACTTGGGAGGCTGAGGCAGGAGAATCTCTTGAACCCAGGAGGCAGCGGTTGTAGTGAGCCGAGATCACGCCATTGCACTCCAGCCTGGGCGACAGAGCAAGACTCTGTCTAAAATAAAATAAAATAAAATAAAATAAAATAAAATAAAATAAAATAAAAATAAAATAAAAAAGCCATTAGGGCAGCCACCAATGTTCTATGAGGGATGTGTCTTGGAAGAAAAAGTCTCTTCTGTAAGGATTACTTAACTGGTACATGGGCAGGCAAGGTAATCCCTAGTGGCCTGCCAGTCTTAAGAAAAATTTCATGCATCTAGGGAAAAATTGGTCACAACCAGGCAATTAGATCACAGCCTCCCCACCAAGTAAAACAAAATTCTGTGTTAAGCACATGTAAAACAAAACACTAGTACGAACCCCAAATATTTTCTCATAGGCATTGTAGAGTTTTTTGTTTGTTCTGTTTTTTGCTCTGGAGAGATTAATAAGCAGAATGGGACCCTCAAATTTCAAAGCATGCAATAATGGTCCCTCCACTCCTGGGACCCCTGCCAGGTATATGTTTAAAAATTAATTCACAACTGATTTTGGCTGGGCGCAGTGGCTCACGCCTGTAATCCCAGCACTTTGAAGGCCGAGGTGGGCAGATCGCCTGAGGTCAGAAGTTCGAGACCAGCCTGGCCAATATGGTGAAACCCCATCTCTACTAAAAATACAAAAATTAGCTGGGCGTGGTGGTACACGCCTGTAATCCCAGTTACTCGAGAGGCTGAGGCAGGAGACTTGCTTGAACCTGGGAGGCAGAGGTTGCAGTGAGCCAAGATTGTGCCATTGTAATCCAGCCTGGGTGAAAAGAGCAAAGTGAAGCTCCATCTCAAAAAAACAAGAAAAAAGGAAAAAAGAAAAATTAAGGTCCTCTCTCATGCATGTTTTAATTTTTATTTGTATAAACTTAAGGGGTACAAGTGTAGTTTTGTTACATGGATACACTGGGTGGTGATGAAGTTTGGTTTATCACCTGAATAGTGCACATTGTATCCACCAAGTAATTTCTCATCCCTTACACCCCCCGACTCACGCGCCCTTCTGAGTCGCCAATGACTATTCTTTTTTTTTTTTTTTTTTTTTTTGAGGTGGAGTCTCCCTCTGTCGCCTAGGCTGGAGTGCAGTGGCGGGATCTCGGCTCACTGCAACCTCCGCCTCCCAGATTCAAGCAATTCTCCTGCCTTAGCCTCTGGGTGGCTCGGACTGCAGGTGCACGCTATCACACCCGGCTAATTTTTGTATTTTTAGTAGAGATGGGGTTTCACCACGTTGGCCAGGCTGGTCTCGAACTCCTGACCTCAGGTGATCTGCCCACTTTAGCCTCCCAAAGTGCTGGGATTACAGGCTTGAGCCAGTGTGCCTGACCTCCAATGACTATTATTCCACTTTCTATGTCCATGAGTACACGTTATTTAGCTCCCATTTATAAGTGAGAACATGGAATATTTGACTTTGTTTCTTTTATTTTACTTCAGATAATAACCTCCATTTCCATCCACATTGCTGCAAAAGACATGATTTCAAGGCTGGGCACGGTGGCTCACACCTGTAATCCCAGCACTTTGGGAAGCTGAGGCGGGTGGATCACTTGAGGTCGGGAGTTCGAGACCAGTCTGGCCAACATGGTGAAACCCCGTCTCTACTAAAAATACAAAATTAGCCGGGTGTGGTTAGCGCATGCCTGTAGTCCCAGCTACTTGGAAGGCTGAGGCAGGAGAATCTCTTGAACCTAGGAGGTGGAGGTTGCAGTGATCCTAGATCTTGCCATTGCACTCCAGCCTGGGCAACAAGAATGAAACTCTGTCTCAAAAAAAGGACATGATTTTATTTATTTTTTTAATTTTGAAGTTTATCTTAGACATAGGAATACATGTACAGATTTGTTAAATGGGACTATTGTGGATTTTATTCTTTTTATGGCTGAAGAGTAATCCATTATATACATACCACATTTTCTTTATTCAGTCATCCATTGATGGACAAAGCAAAGATATGGAATCAATCTAAGTGCTGCTCTGAGCATACAAGTGCAGGTATCTTTTTGATATAATATTTTTCCTTTGTGTACATATCCAGCAGTAGAATTGCTGGATCGAAGGGTAGTTCTATTTTTAGTTCTTTGAAACACTTACATACTGTTTTCCATAGAGGTTGCACTAATTTAGTTCCCACTAACAGTGTATAAGCGTTTCCTTTTCTCCACCTCCTCACCAGAAGCTGTTATTTTTTGACTTTTTAATAATTACCATTCTGACTGGTGTGAGATAGTGTCTCACTGTGGTTTTAATTTGCATTTCTCTCATGATTAGTAATGTTGCGCATTTTTCATATGCTTCTTGGCCATTTGTATGGCTTCTTTTGAAAAATATCTATTCATGTTCTTTGCCCACTTTTTATTTTATTTATTTATTTTTAGTATAATCTGTACAACAATCTTTGCCTGCTTTTTGGTGGGGTTATTATTTTTTTTGGTGTGTGTATGGAATTGCTTTAGTTCCTTGGAAATTCTAGGTATCAGTCCTCTGTCAGATGCACAGTTTGCAAATATTTCCTCCTATTCTGCAGGTTGTCTATTCACTCTGTTTATTATTTCTTTTGTTCTGTAGAAGTTTTTTAGTTTAATAAGACCCATTTCTATATTTTTATTTTTGTTACTTGTACTTTTGAGGTCTTACTAATAAATTCTTTGTGTGCACAAACTGTTCAGAAGAGTTTTTCCCAGGTTTCTTCTGCTATGTTTATAGTTCTACATCTTATATTTAAATTTTGGTCCATCTTGGGTTGATTTTTGTATATGGCGAGAGATATGTGCCCAGTTTCATTCTTTTGGTTATAAATACCTGATTTTCCCAGCCCCCCTGAGTGAAAATGGTGTCCTTTTTCCAGTGTATATTTCTGTTGATTTTGTCAAAATCAGTTGGCTATAGACATGTGACTTTATTTTTGGCTTCTTTCTTTAGTTCCACAGATCTGTGTCTATTTTTATACCTGTACCTTGCTGTTTGGTTGCTATAGCTTTGTAGTATAATTTGAAGCCATGTAATGTGATACCTGCAGCTTTGTTCTTTTTGCTTAGGATTGCTTTGGCTCTTCAGGGTTTTTTTGGTTCCATAAGAATTTTAGGATTTTTTTTTAATTCTGTGAAAAATGACATTGATATTTTGATAGGGATTACACTGAATCTGTACATAGCTTTGGGCAGTATGGTCATTTTAATATTACTTCTTCAGATCCATAATAATGGGATATTTTCCCACTTGTTTGTGTCATCTACAATTACCTCATCTTTGTTTTGTAGTTCTCCTTGTGGAGATCTTTCACCTCCTTGGTTAAATGTATTCCTAGGCAGTGGGAGAGAATGATAATTGTGGGGATGGAATGTAAACATTATGTATTTAAGATAAAAAATATTGTCTCACACCTGTAATCCCAGTACTTTGGGAGGCCGAGGTGGGTGGATCACGAGGTCAGGAGATCGAGACCATCCTGGCTAACACAGTGAAACCCTGTCTCTACTAAAAAAAAAAAAATACAAAATACAAAAAATTAGCCGGGCATGGTGGTGAGTGCCTGTAGTCCCAGCTACTTGGGAGGCTGAGGCAGGAGAATGGCGTGAACCAGGGAGGTGGAGTTTGCAGTGAGCTGAGATCGCACCACTGCACTCCAGTCTGGGTGACAGAGCGAGACTCCGTCTCAAAAAAAAAAAAGAAAAATATTGTACTGAGCTTATGATTTGGGGGAAGTTTCCAAGTCATTTAACATAATAAGAACTTTTTCTGTCATCTTTGCTAAGGCTGAATTGCAATGTTGTCATCTTTAGGGCCCCAAAAGTAATTATGTTCAGAGATTTTTAATGCTTTAATCTCATGTGTTTATTAGACAGTGAATGTTTACTTAAAATTAACCCCTGCCATTTTCCAAATTGACTCACAAATTGGATAAAAGTTATATACGTTTTTATCTTTAAGTCTACTTTAAAAGAGAGTCTTAAATTTAGAAATACCAGAATGTATTTACATGTTTGTAATTCAAAATTGAATTTCTGCAAACACTTAATTTCCAAATTATGTCAATGACATTTAAATAGATTATAATTGAAATTCGATGCTAGGAGTAATAATCAAAATGCAAATTAGTTAGAAAAGTTATGACTGCTCACATATTACTGTCTTACAAATTACTTATCTTATAATCATCATGCCGAAGTTTTGACACCCATTTAAAATTCAGTTTTTTAGAGATTTAAGCATTATAAGGAAATAAGAATACTCTCTTCTTGTATAGATGTTAAATAAAATATCTTGTTTCCCTTAAAGATCCAAGAAATTAAAATAGCATTTTATAACATGACTTATGATAGTTAACAATCATGTCTTATTTTTAAAGAAAATTGTAAAAATTATTTGAATCCATGAATATTGTTTGTTCTCATTTCTCTGAAACCATATTAGGCTAATTTTGAGTGTCAAAGTTAGGCCATCATGTGGTTTTGAGTATTAAAATTAAAACAAATAGAAGTGAATATTCTGGCCGGGCACGGTGGCTCACGCCTGTAATCCTAGCACTTCGGGAGGCTGAGGCGGGTGGATTACTCAAGGTCAAGAGTTCAAAACCAGCCTGGCCGACATGGTGAAACCCCGTCTCCACTAAAAATGCAAAAATTAGCCAGACATGGTAGCAGGTGCCTGTAGCCCCACTACTTGGGAGACTGAGGCAGGAGAATCGGTTGAACCTGGGAGGCAGAGGTTGCAGTGAGCTGAGATCATGTCACTGCATTCCAGCCTGAGTGACAGAGTGAGACTCCTTCTCAGAAAAAAAAAAAAAAGAAGAAGAAGTAAATATCCTGTGGTAACATAATAGTTTTTTAAGCAGGACACACATTGACCAAATATCTTAAATTTTCTTTCTAAGTTGTTATTAACTCCGCCACATGAAATAGTAGTCAGTTATATAATAAAAGTTTTACTGTTCTTATTGAAGTTGGATAATTAACAGCAGAGTAAGCTCAACTAATTTACATGGGAAAAGACAAGAATAGTATAAATAAATTTCCTTTATTTTACACCATCAAACAAAGTTCTTTAACTTTCTCTTTCATTTTCACATCGTTATCCCTTCAATTTATCCAAAGCATTTAAAATATGTTCTTGTTATTCTTCATAATAGGTACCCTGTGAGACACCGATTTTTTTTTTTAATTATTAACAGGCAAGAAAATGAGAGCTCAAACAGGATGAATTCCAAGATGGCAATGGCAGGACTCAAAATTGCATTTGTCAGTGTCCAAAACCACTGTTCTTCCACAAGTCTTTTTTATATAGAATTATTTCTCTGTAATCTATTTTGTTTATGATAGCTATACATTCAGTTTCATTTATATTATGTATTTTATCTTATTCTTTTTATAGTATTTTCTTTCTCTCCATACATTCTAATCAGTTTATTCACATGGTCAAACATTAGCAAAAGATATTTATGGCAATTTCTATTTAAAAACCTTAAACATTGATTACATTTTCAATTATTTTCTCTATACAGGCATACCTCAGAAATATTGTGCGTTCAGTTCCAAACCACAGCAATAAAGTGAATATTGCAATAAAGTGAGTAACACAGACTTTTTGGTTTCTGACACATAGAAAAGTTATGTTTATTCTATAGTGTAGTATATTAAGTGTGCAATGGCATTATGTCTAAACATCAATGTACATAACTTAATTGAAAATACTATATTGCTAAAAAATGCTAATAATCATCTGGACCTTCAGCAAGTCATAACCTTTTTGTTGGTGGAAGGTCTTACCTCAATTTTCATGGCTGCTGACCAATTAGGGTGGTGGTTGCTAAAGGTTGGGGGGCTGTGGCAATTTCTTAAAATAAGAAAACAATGAAGTTTGCTACATTTACTGACATCTTTTAATGGAAGATTTCTCTGTAGCATGCAATGCTGTTTGTTATCATTTTACCCTACAGTAGCATTTCTTTCAAAATTGGGGTTCATCTTATATAACCCTGCCATTGCTTCATCAACTAAATTTATTTAATATTTGAATTCCTTTGCAGTTATCTAAACACTGTTAATAGCATTTTCTTGGCTCATCCATGCAAATCATTCCAGAAGATCCATTAAAATTTTATGATGAGATTGCAGCAGTTCAGTCACATCTTCAGGTCCCGCTGCTGATTCTAGGTCTCTTTCTATTTCCACCTCAGCGGTGCTTCCTTCTTCCACTAAAAGTCTTGAATCCCTCAAAGTCATCAATGAAGGTTGGAAGCAACTTCTTCTAAACTCCTATTAATGTTGATATTTTGACCTCCTCCCATGAATCACAAATGTTCTTTTTTTTTGTATACATAGAGATGGGGTCTTACTATGTTGACCAGGCTGGTGTTGAACTCCCGGCCTCAAGCAATCTTCCCATCTCAGCCTCCCAAAGTGCTGGGATTACAGGCATGAGCCACCGTGCCCAGCCTCCATGAATCACGAATGTTCTTAATGGCATCTAGAACAGTACATTCTTTCTAAAAGGTTTTAAATTTGCTTTGCCCAAATCTCTCTGAGGAATCACTATCTGCAGCAGCTATAATCTTATGAAATTTCTTTCTTTTTTTAATTAAAAAAATTTAATTGTGGTGGGTATATAGTAGGTGTATATATTTATGGGGTACATGAGATGTTTTGATACATGCATGCAATGAGTAATAATCACATAATGGAGAATGGGGTGTCCATCCCCTCAGCATTTATGCATTGTTACAAATAATTCAATTATACTCTTTTAGTTATTTTAAATTGTACAATTAAGTTACTGTTGAGTATAGTCAGCTTGTTGTACTATCAAATAGTTGAAATTTATTTCTCAGATAATATGACTTGAAAGTCAAATTTACTTCTTGCTGATCCATGGGCTGTAGAATGGATATTCTGTTAGCAGACCTAAAACAATATGAATCTCCTTGTGCATCTCTGTCATAGCTCTTGGGTAACTAGGTACATTACCAATGTATGGTAAAGTTTTGAAAAAAAAATCTTTTTTTTCTAAGCAGTAGGTCTCAGCAATTGGCTTAAAATATTAAGTAAACCTCATTGCAAACAGATATGCTGTCATCAGGCTTTGTTCCATTTCCAGAGCAAAGGCAGAGTAGGTTTAGCATCATTCCTAAGGTCCCTAGGATTTTCTGAATGGTAAATGAGTACTGGCTTCAACGTAAAGGTCCAGCTGCATTACTCACTAAAAAGAGAGTCAGTCTGTCCTTTGAAGCTGTGAAACCAGGCATTGACTTCACCTCTTAGCTATGAAAGTCCTAGGAGACATCTTCTTCCAATGCAAGGCTATTTCAGCTGCACCGACAGTCTGTCATTTGGTCTGGTCGCTTTCCTCAGTGACCTTAGCTAGATCAAGGTAACTTGCTACAGCTTCTCTGTCAGCTCTTGCTGCCTTGCCTTGCACTTTCATGTTACGGAGGTGACTTCTTTCCTTAAACCTCATGAACCAACTTCTGCTAACTTCAAACTTTTCTTCTGCAGCTTCTGTCGCTTCCTCACCTCTCTCAGCTTTTACAGAATTGAAGAGAGTTAGGGCCTTTCTCTGGATTAGGCTTTGGCTTAAGGAAGCATTATGGCTGGTTTGATCTTCTATTCAGACCACTCAAAATTTTTCCATATCAGCATTAAGACTGTTTGCTTTCTTATCATTCATGTGTTTACTGGACCAGCACTTTTGATTTTTTTCAGGAACTTTTATTTGCATTCATAACTTAGCTAACTGTTTGGTGCAAGAGGCCTACCTAGCTTTAAGGCTATCTCAGTTTTTGACATGTCTTCCTCACTAAGCTTAATCATTTCTAGCTTTTGATTTAAAGTGAGAGAAATGCAACTCTTCCTTTTATTTGAATACTTAGAGACCATTTTAGAGTTATTAATTGGCCTAAGATTGTTGTGTCTCAGGGAATAGAGAGGCCAAGGGAGAGAGATGGCAAAAAGAGCAGAATGGGTGGTCAACGTAGCAGGCAGAACACATGCAACACATATTGATTAGGTTTGCTGTCTTCTATGGGCACAGTTCATGGCACCCCAAACAAGTACAGTATTAACATCGGAAATCACGAATTACAGATCACCATAACAGATATAACAGAAAGGAAAAAGTTTGAAATAATATGTGAATTACCAAAATGTGACACACAGGCATGAAGTAAGTACATGCTGTTGGAAAAATGATGCCAATAGAAGTGTTTGATGCAGGGTTGCCAGAAACCTTCAATTTGTAAAACATTCAATATCTGCAAAGCACAATAAAATGAGGGATGACTGTATACTGTTCAATATTTTTTTACTTATTATGAACGTGATGCTTTTTTAAACAATTATTTTTTTTGAGATGTATCTAAATAGCTGCAAAGACGCTCATTGTATGAATGTACAATAATTTAATGTAACAACCATTTTTAATTTTTCTTTTTTTATTTCTTGAATTTTATTTTATTTTATTTTATTTTTTGTATTTTCACTTTCTTTTTTTTTTTTTTTACATTGCCGTTAACTTTTCTTTTTTTTATTATTTTTTTTTAATTTATGAAGTATTTATTTATCATTCTTGGGTGTTTCTCGGAGAGGGGATATGGCAGGGTCATAGGATAATAGTGGAGAAAGGGTCAGGAGATAAACACATGAACAAAGGTCTCTGGTTTTCCTAGGCAGAGGACCCTGCGGCCTTCTGCAGTGTTTGTGTCCCTGGGTACTTGAGATTAGGGAGTGGTGATGACTCTTAAAGAGCATGCTGCCTTCAAGCACCTGTTTAACAAAGCACATCTTGCACCGCCCTTAATCCATTTAACCCTGAGTTGACACAGCATATGTTTCAGAGAGCATGGGGCTGGGGGAAAGGCCATAGATCAACAGCATCCCAAGGCAGAAGAATTTCTCCCAGTCAGAACAAAATGGAGTCTCCTATGCCCACCCCTTTCTACACAGACACAGCAACAATCTGATCTCTCCTTCCTTTCCCCACACTTCCCCCTCTTCTCTTCAACAAAACCACCATCGTCCTCATGGCCCGCTCCCGATGGTCGCTGTCTCTTCGGAGCTGTTGGGTACACCTCCCAGACAGGGCAGCCGGGCAGAGGCGCTCCTCACCTCCCAGACAGGGCGGCCGGGCAGAGGCGCTCCTCACCTCCCAGACAGGGCGGCCGGGCAGAGGCTCTCCTCGCTTCCCAGACGGGGCCGCCCGGGCAGAGGCGCTCCTCACTTCCCAGACGGTGCCGCCCGGGCAGAGGCGCTCCTCACTTCCTCCCAGACCGAGTGGCAGCCGGGCAGAGGCGCTCCTCACCTCCCAGACGGGGCGGCCGGGCAGAGGCGCTCCTCCCTTCCCAGATGGGGCAGCCAGGCAGAGGCGCTCCTCACTTCCTCCCAGACGGGGTGGCGGCCAGGCAGAGGCGCTCCTCACTTATATTTAAAAATTTTTAAATCACCCATAATATTATTATTGAAATTCATGTAAAGCAGTAAAAGCAATTAGCTGGGCGTGGTGGCATGTGCCTATAGTCCCAGCTACTCAGGAGGCTGAGGCAGGAGAATTGCTTGATCTTGGGAGGCAGAGGTTGCAGTGAGCCGAGATCGCGCCACTGCACTCTAGCCTGGGCAACAGGGCAAGCAAGACTCCATCTCGGGGGGAAAAAAAAAAAAAAAAAGGCAGTAAAAGCTCCCTCTTCTGTTCATGCTGTAATTTTCCCAAAGGTTAACTTTCTCGTGTGGATCTTTAGCAATAATTTTCTAAGTTTGTAATTATACATCAGTAAGTATGTATGTAGATCTGACACAGATCTCAGCCACTGGTTTCCTTAGCGCACCTGTCTCATGTATCCTTGGCCATCTACTATGCCACCAGCCATGCCCTGTGGTTTCCTGCTCAGGCCCAAGTAGCTTTGCTGCTTGGTGACAACAAGTGTGCTGTCTGTCCTAGGAGTATAGCCTCTGATACACAGCCAGGCCCAGCAGTGATTGCCCAGAGATTCCAGCTTTTTCCTCTATAGAAACTAGCAACCCATAAAATAGCTTGGGCTTTGGCATTTGAACTCACTATTGAAAGAATGATACATTCTGGAGGTATGAGGGAGTTAATGTCCTACGGGGAATACTTTGTCAATGGAAAAAGAAGGTAGGAGGAAGCTGAGAAATTAAGCTTCTCTTCCCATAATCTACTCTGAAGTGGGATACCTATTTTTGGCTCATCCAGAAAAGTGTTCTATCTCAAGCAGATAATTGCTTCCCACTAATTTACTATAGTTTTGTGGTTTCTCATAAAGTAATAACCACTGACTCCCATTTCTAGCCACCCTTATTTCTCTTCCTCTTACCTATGCTGCCCTTTTTTTATCTCCAAAAGAAAACATCTAACATGTGTAACAGAAAACACAATATAAAATAATAGATGTGTACACATGTGTATTAAAAATTACACAGAACAAATATTAAACAAAATAGCTCTGAACCATCCATCATTTCAACAAGAAATCACAAGGGAAATTAGAAAATATCTGGAGTGGATTGAAAAGAATAACACAATAAATCAAAATACATGGAAAGAAGCTAAAGCAATGCTTACAGAGAAACTTATGAATTCAAATGTTTTACTAGAAAGGAAGAGCATCTCAAATCAATTACCTAATCTTTGAACTTAAGAAACTTAAACAAAAACAAAAATAAATAAAGTAAAAAAAAAATAATAATCAGAACAACAATTAGTGAAACAGGAAACACAAAAACAGTAGAGAAAACAATGAAACCTAAAATTGTATCTTTGAAATAACACAACTGGTGGAGATTTTACTGGACTCATCAAGATGAAAAAGAGATGGCACAGATTGTCAATATCAGGAATGAAAGGCAGAACCTCACAACAGATTCAACAGAAATTTAAAAAGCATTTAAGGCTGGCATGGTGGCTCACGCTTGTAATCCCAGCACTTTGGGAGGTTGAGGCGGGTGGATCATTTGAGGTCAGGAGTTCGAGACCAGCCTGGCCAACATGGTGAAACCCCGTCACTACTAAAAATACAAAAAAGATTAGCTGGGGTGTGGTGGCGCAGGCCTGTAGTCCCAGCTACTGGGAAGACTGAGGTAGGAGAATCGCTTGAACCTGGGAGGCAGAGGTTGCAGTGAGCCGAGATTGTGCTACTGCACTCCAGCCTGGGTGACAGAGCAAGGCTCCATCTCGAAAAATAAAAAATAAAATAAAATAAAATAAAATAAAATAAAATAAAATAAAAAAGTATTTAAGGTAATGATGAACAACTAATGTCAATAAGTTTAACAACATAAATGAAATAATAAAATTCCTAGATAGATATTAAGTAGCAAAACTGACTTAAAAACAAAATAGAAAATCTTGATAGATGTATATAAAATAAAAAAAATTGAATTAGTAACTAAATATATTCCCCTGAAGAAGAGTGTAGTGCCAGATGGCTTAACCTGTGAATTCCATCTCATAGTTAAGGAAGAAAGAACACCAGTCATACACAAACATTTTCAGCAAATGGAGAAAAGAGCAAAAGCCCAAACATTTTAGAAAGCCAGTATTAGCTTGATACCAAAGCAGGATGGCGACATCAGAAGAAAAGCACCAAGCAATATCTGTCATAAGTTTACATGCAAACGTATTTAACAAAATGGAAGCAAATTAAATCCAACAACATGTAAAATGGTGATACACTATAACTCTCTGTAATTAATCCTAGTAATGCAAATTTGGTTTACTATCTAAAACCCAATGAACATAGTACATCATATAAATAAAATAAAGTAGTAAATCAATAGAATCATCTCAAAAGACATAAAAGCATTTTGACAAAATCCAACACTAATTTCTGATAACTCACAACAAACATACATAAAAAAGTGAAAAAAACTAGCATCAAGGACAGAGAAGAGTAATTGGAATTATACCATTTTAAGGCTCTTGCCTTAAACAAAAGTGTTAAAATATTAATTCAAGATAGACTGTGATAAAGACACATATTGTAATCTTTCTTTCTTTTTTTTTTTTTTTTTGAGACAGAGTCTCGCTCTGTCACCCAGGCTGGAGTGCAGTGGCATGATCTCAGCTCACTGCAACCTCCACTTCCCAGGTTCAAGCAACTCTCCTGCCTCAGCCTCCTGAGTAGCTGGGATTACAGGTGCCTGCCACCATGCCCGGCTAATTTTTGAATTTTTAGTACAGACAGGGTTTCACCATGTTGGCTAGGCTGGTCTTGAACTCCTGACCTCAAATGATCTGCCCGCCTCGGCCTCCCAAAGTGCTGGGGTTACAGTCGTGAGCCACTGTGCGTGGCCTACATATTGTAATCTTTCAATTAACAACAAAAAAAAATGAAAACAAACCGATATAACTAAGAAGCCAGCAGAAGCGACAAAACGACTAAAAAATAGGCACTCTAAAGAAAGAATAGTTAAAAAAAAGAAATAGAAAACAAATAACAACGAGGTACACTTAAACCTAGTCATTTCAATAATTACATTAAATATAAAAGGGCCCAGGCTTCATGGCTTATGCCTGTAATCCCAGCACTCTGGGAGCTGAGGTGGGAGGATGACTTGAGACCAGGAGTTTGAGACCAACCATGGCAATGTAGTGAGATCCTGTCTCTGTCTCTGCACTGTGATTTTTTTTTTTTTTTTTTGAGGGAGTTTCATTCTCGTTGCCCAGGCTGGAGTGCAATGGCATGATCTCAGCTCACTGCAACCTCCGCCTCCAACGTTCAAGCGATTCTCCTGCCTCAGCCTCCCAAGTAGCTGGGATTACAGGCATGTGCCACCACGCCCGGCTAATTTTGTATTTTTAGTAGAAATGGGGTTTCTCCATGTTGGTCAGGCTGGTCTCGAACTCCTGACTTCAGGTGATCCACCCGCCTTGGCCTTCCAAAGTGCTGTGATTACAGGCGTGAGCCACCGCGTGCCCAGTCAAATTTTTTTTTTTTTTTTTTTTTTTTTGAGACGGAGTCTCACTCTGTCGCCCAGGCTGGAGTGCAGTGGCGCAATCTCCGGCTCACTGCAAGCTCCGCCTCCCGGGTTCACGCCATTCTCCTGCCTCAGCCTCCTGGGTAACTGGGACTACAGGCACCCGCCACCATGACCGGCTAATTTTTTGTATTTTTTTTAGTAGAGACGGGGTTTCACTGTGTTAGCCAGGATGGTCTTGATCTCCTGATCTCGTGATCTGCCCACCTAGGCCTCCCAAAGAAAAATTTTTTAAAAAAATAAAAAATTAGCTGGGCATGGTGCCATGTCCCTGCAGTCCTAGCTACTCAAAAGGGTGACGCAAGAGGATCCTTTGGGCCCAGGAGTTTGAGGTTACAATGAGCTATGATCATGTTACTGCAGCCCAGCCTGTGTGACAGAGCCAGACCCCGTTTCTAATACATAAATAAATATAGAAGGACTGGATATCTCAATTTCAAAGTTCAGATTCCTTATGAGATTAAAAAAATAAATAAACAAGATCCAACCCTATGCTGTTCACAAGAAGCATATTTTAGATATAGAAACAACACGTAGGCAAAAGTATGGATTATAAATGTGTCATACAAATGCTAATCCTAAAAGAATTGGTGTGCCCATATTAATATTAGATAAAGTGGTCTTCCAAACAGGAGTACTGCCAAAGATAAACGGGTCAAGTCATAATCAAAATAGGCCAGTTCATAAAATTAACAATCTTAAATGGGTGAGCCTAATGAAACTTCAAAATGTGTGAAACAGACATCAACAGTAAAGGTGACAATAATCAGATCTACTTTTTTAAGTGTCTGGGGAACATTAATCAAGATAGATCAAATACTGGACCATAAAATAATTCTCAATAAATATAAAATGATTTAAATCATAGAGGGTTTGTATACTGAGCAAAATAGGACTAAATTAAACATCAACAACAAAAATATATTCAGAAAACCTTAATATTTGGCAATTGAGCAAAGAACTTTTAAATAACAATGAATAATTCTCAGATATATATTTTAATTTTTTTATTGTGTTAAAATTTTAACAATTTTAAGTATATAATTCAGTAGCATTAAGTACATTCACAGTGTTGTACAACCATCCTATTTATCACAAGCCAAAATAAAGTACCCATTAAACAGTTACTCACCATTACTTCCTTTCCCCAGTCTCTGGTAAACACTTATCTTTGTTCTGTCTTCACAAATTTTCCTATTCTAGATATTTCATATCAGTGGAATCACACAACATTTGTCTTTTTATGTCTGGCTTACTTCACTTAGCATCACGTTTCCAAGTTTCACCCATGTTGCATGTATCAGAACCTCATTCCCTTTAATGGATGAATAATATTCTAATATACGTATCATATTTTGTTTATCCATTCATTTGTTGATGGACATGGGCTGTCCTTGCCTTTTGGCTATGGCGAATCAATGCTACAATAAACTTTGGTGTAAAAATATCGTTCCAGATCCTGCTGTCTACTTTTTTGTGTATAATACCTAGGAGTGGCATTTCTGGGTCTATGTGTGATTCTGTGAGGAACCACCGAACTGCTCTCCACAGCAACTGCATAATTTTCTGTTCTTAGCAGCCAATTCATGAGGGCTCCATTTTCTCCACATCCTCAGCAACATTTATTTTCTGTTTCACTGTTGTTATGAAAGCCATACTGGAGGATGGAAAGTGGTATTTCATCTTGGTTTTGATTTGCATTTTGTTAATGAATAATGGTGTTTAGTGTCTTTTTTTGTCCTTATTAGACATTTGTATATCTTCTTTGGAGAAACGTCTATTCAAGTCCTTTGCCTATTTTTTAATTGGAATGTTAGAAGTTTTGTTGTTAAGTTGTGAGATATTAAGCTTTTATCGGATATATGTTTTGCTTTTATCAGATATTTTCTCACATACTGTGGGTTGTCTTTTCACTCCCTTGATAGCGTCCTTTGATGCATAAAAGTTTTCGATTTTATGATACATAAATCTAATTTATGTATTTTTTCTTTCGTTATCTGTGCTTTTGTGTTGTATTTCAAAAAGCATTTAAAACTCAAAGGTCATAAAGATTTACCTGTGTGTTTTCTTCTAAGAGTTATATATTTTTAGTCCTTACATTTAAGTCTTTTGTTAATTTAGAGTTAATTTTTGTATATAGTGCAAGGTATATACATTCACTCTTGTGCATGGATACCCAGCTGTTGAAGAGAGTGTTCTTTCCTCCATTTACTGGTCTTGGCCTCCTTGCTGAGCAGTCATTGACCATATATATGAGGACTAATTTCTAGGATCTCAATTCTATTCTATTGGTTTAAATGTCTATTGGTTTTATGCCAGTACCACACCCTCTTGATTATTGTAGATTTGTAGTAGGTTGTGAAACTGGAAAATGCGAGTTTTCCAATGTTCTTTTTCAAGATTGTTTTGTCTATGTCAAATTCTTTGAATTTCTGTATGAGTTTTATAATGGGTTTCTCTGTGTCTGCAAAAAATGCCTTTGAGATTTTGATGGTATTGTATTGAATCTCTAGATTACTTTAGATGGTATGGTCATCAAATATTGTCTTACAACCCATGAACACAGAATGTCTTTCCAGTTATTTAAACTCTTCAGTTTCTTTCAGCGAAGTTTTGTGCATACCACCATGTTTAGATTTATGCCTGAATATCTTATTCTTTGATGCTATTATAAATGGAATTTAAAAAATGTTTTCATAGTTCATTACAACTATATAGAAATACAACTAATTAGCATGTGTTTGTCTTGCTTCCTGCCTCTTTTATTAGTTCTGATGGGTTTTGGGTATTCTTTAGAGCTTTATACCTATGAGATCATGTGTAGATATAATTTTACTTCTATTTTTCATTTCTAATTTAGATGCCTTTTATTTCTGTCTTGACTAATTGCTCCAGCTAGAATTTCCAGTGCTGAATAGAACTGGCAAATGCACCATCCTTGTCCTGTTCTAGATATTAGGAAAACAGCTTTCAGTGTTTCATCATTGAGCACGATATTAACTGTCGGTTTTTTATATCCCATTGTCATGTTGCAGAAGTTCCCTTCTATGCCTAGTTTATTGGACATTTTTATCATAAAAGAGAGTTGTATATTATCAATGCTTTTTCTGCATCAATTGAAATAATCATGTGCTTATTCATTTTACTGTTATAGTATATTACACTGATCGATTTTTAATATGTTGAGCCACACTTGCATTTTTGGGATAAATCTCACTTGGTGATAGTTTACAATCCTTTGATTATACAGTAGTGCTGCTAGTATTTTGTTAGTATTGCTAGCATTTTGCTGAGATTTTTGCCTATATTTTCATAAGGGATATCGTGCTTTAGTTCTCTTTTTTTGTGCTTTGTCTGGCTTTGGTATCAGGATAATGCTGTTATCAAAAAGTGAGGGCTGGGCACAGTGGCTCATGCCTGTAATCCCAGCACTTTGGGAGGCTGAGGCAGTTGGATCATGAGGTCAGTTTGAGACCAGCCTGACCAAAATGGAGAAACCCCTGTCTCTACTAAAAATACAAAAATTAGCTGGGTGTGGTGGCAGGGACCTGTAATCCAAGCTACTCAGGAGGCTGAGACATGAGAATCGCTTGAACCCAGGAGGCGGAGGTCGCACTTAGCCAAGGTCATGCCACTGCACTCCAGCCTGGGGGATAAGACTCTGTCTCCAAACAAACAAACAAACAACCCCCCGCCCCCACCCCACAAAACAACTGAATTGGCAAGTATTCTTTCTTCATACATTTTGTTGGAAGAGTTTGAGAAGAAATGGTATTAATTTTTCTTTGAATGTTAGATAGATTCACATTTAAATGTTAGGTAGATTTATGACCAAATATGGCTATTTGGTCATAAATCTTTCTTTGTTAAATGGTTTTTGAGTACTAGTTCAATCTTCTTGCTTGTTATCTGAATATAGGTCTATTCAGATATTCTCTTTCTTCTTGAGCTATTTTGGTAGTTTGTGTTTTTCTAGCAATTTGTCCATTTCAACCAGGGCACCTAATTTGTTAATATGCAGCTGTTCACAGTATTCTCCTATAATCCTTTTTTATTTTTGTAAAGTTGGTAGTAATGGCTCCACTTTCATTTATGATTTTAGTGATGAGAGTCTTCCATCTTTTGCTCAGTCAATATAGTGAAAGGTTTGATCTTTTCAAAGAATATCAACTTTTAGCTGTGTTTATTTCTTCTACTGCTTTTCAACCTTCTATTTTATTGATTTATACTCTAATCTTTATTATTTCTTTCCTTCTGCTAGCTTTGGATTTAGTTTTCTCTGTTTTTTCTACTGCCTTTAGGTACACAGTGAGGTTACTGATTTGAGATTTTTTAAAAATGTGATTGTTCATATCCATACATTTTCCTTTGAACTCTACTTTCACTGCATTCAATAAGTTTTGGTATGTTTTATTTTTATTTTAATTTGTCTCAAAATACTTTATAATTTCACTTGTGATTTATCCTTTCACTCACTGGTAGTTTAAGAGTGCATTGTTTAATTTCCACATATTTGTGAATTTTCCCATTTTCATTTTTTATTTATCTGTTGTTTCTTCCATTGTGGTTGTAAATTATATTTTGTATGATTTCAAACTTTTAAAAATGATTAGGACATATTTTTGTGGAGGAAGATATGGCCTATCCTAGAGAAAGTTCCATATCCACTTGAAAATAATGTGTATTCTGCTGTTGTTGGGTGGGCTGTTCTATATCTGTATATTAAATCTAAGCGGCTTATACTATTGTTCAAGTCTACTATTTCTCATGAAGCTTCTGTCTGGTTTTTCTACCCATTAATTAAAATGAGGTGTTGAAGTGTCCAACTGTTATTATAGAACTGTGGGTTTAACCTTTCAATCCTGTTAAATTTTTTCAGCTTTACTGAGGTATAATTGAGAAATAAAATTGAACATATTCAAGGTTTGCAATGTGATGTGTTTCTATCTATATGCACATTCTGAAATGATTACCAAAACGAAGTCAATCAACACATTAAGTACCTAATAGTTAACTTTTTGTGCGCATGCGTGGGATAAGAATACTTAACCCCATCCCCAGTGACTGTAGAGTGGCCGTTCCAGCTGTTCCAGGCTCTGGCAGAGGAGGAGCAGAGCGGGTGGCACCGCCAGGGGGGCCCTCAGGCCTGGCGCGCACGCATTCCGGAGGTCGCCAGGGCCATGCTCCGTCGCCTGGGCGCCCAAGCTGCAGACCCAAATTTTTGGGTGGATTGTGGTTTTGGGGTGGATCGCGGATTTGCGGCTGCAGCTTGGGCGCTGCCCGGCAACTCCCCAGCCCGCTCACACTGCCAGCATCGCAGAACTGGGGCCAGAAGTCCCGGTGGCTACGGCCAAGCCAGGCGTTCTGCCGGGCGGCGGCTGCACAGGGGCAAGAACTGAGAACCTGCCGCTCAACCCCATCCAGGGTGACTGCGGAGTGCCCATGCCAGCGGCTCCTGTCTCCCTGCAGCGGAGGAGCGGGGCGGGAGGCACGGCCTAGGGGCCCTCAGGCTGCGCGCTGGCGATCCCGAGGCCGCCCAGGCTATGCCCCTCCAGCCCGCCTAGGCACCCAAGCTGCAGTCGCCCTCTGTGTGCAGGCAGCAGCCTCCGGGAAACCTCTAAGCCCGCCTGCTCTCCGAACATCTAAGAACCAGGACCAGATGTCCCCGTGGCTGCTGCCAAGCCAGGCGGTCCGCCCGATGGCGGCTGCACAGGGGCGAGAACCTGCCGCTCAATCCCATCCCCGGTGGCTGCGGACTGCCTCTGGCCAGCGGTCCCGAGCTCCGGCAGAGGAGGAGGGCGGGTGGCACGACCCGGGATTTGAGGGTAGATTGCGGTTTTTGGGTGGATCGCGGATTTGGTGGTGGATCACAGATTTAGGGCTGGGAGGCGGGATGGAAAGGCTACCTGGAGCCGCGGCGGCTCAGGAGCGGGTTGTTGGGCGTCTGAGAAGTCGCCACCATGAGGAAGCTCTTCAGCTTCTGGAGACGCCTGGGCCAGGCGGTCCTGCTCCATCGACCACGAGTACCCGGGTCCCGGGTACCACATCTGGGACGCGGAACTGCGGAAGATCCACAGGGCGGCAGTCAGGGGCGACACCGCAGAGGTGGATCGCCGCCTGACGCGCAGAAGCCGGGACGTGGACGCCCGCGACAGGAAGGACAGGCAGCGGGGCCTCAGCTCCAGGTGAGAGGGCGTCCTAGGCCCGGCTTCCCGCAGCCTCGCAGCCCCGCAGCCCCGTAGCCCCGAAGCCCCGCAGCACCTGGGGCGGGGGCCTTGGAGGGCGCCGGGCACCCTCGGAACAGCGAAGCCAAACGGAGCCAGTTGCTTTCTATCGCTGGCAATTCCCCGTCTGGAGCACTTGGTGGAGAATTTGATTTAACTCACAAAGCTAGGCATATACACGTTTAAAAGATATGTCTCATATACATGATAGGGAGGTGCCTAATGAGAACTCATTCCCATATCAAAAATGCCATGAGTCTTTTTTGGTAGGCGAAGTTCTCGGATAAAACCCTGTGTCTGTTTTTACATCCGAATCCACCTATGTAGATAAATTCTTTACTGGGGCTCCTTAGAGGGAAACTTGGAAGTGGGAGGTGGGTTCCGTGTTCTTGAATGGGAAGACGCAGTTTTCTCAAAATGTGAGCTCTTTCTATATTTATCAGTTTTACGTAAACCAAGTGAAAATATCAACGTTTTAACATTTTTGCATGACACCTGCTGTCTGTCTTTTTCTATTGCGATGACATTTAAACATTTTTATAATGGAGTGAAAAAAGGCTTGCTCCTCTAGATATCAAAACGTGCTATTAATTCCCACAATTATCTGTTGACTAACAGCTGAAAAGACATAAATACATGGAACAGGATAGGAAATCCCGAAACACTGAGATAAATTAAGATATATACGTAGGGATTGTGGTAACATTTCAGATGAGTAGGAAAGGATGAGTTATTAATAACATGTATCCTATTTGAAGAAAACTAATGAAATTTTGTGCCACAAAAATGAGTTCCTGATAGAATACAGAGTGAAATTATTACATATGCAAAACGAGGAAAGTACCAGAAGAAAACACAAATGCTTATTTATACCGGTACATTTTATATTGACAAAGGCCTTCCTAAGAATGACCTCACAAGTAGGCATTCTGAAGGTTGATTTAGCAACTAAAAATTAAAACCCCTTGTGTATCAGAAAAAATTAACAAAAGATGACATACTTGAAAAATACTATATTTTTTACTTATATATAAATATATATTAATACATATTCAAATGAAAAGTGTATATTTATTCTACGGGGAATTTATTACATTTTTATTATATATAATATATATTACTGATTAAATATAACAAATTGTATATATTACTGATACAATATGTTATATATATCAGTTTTATACACACACACACACACACACACACACACACACACAGATAAAAAGCACATCTTTATTTTACAGGGAATTCTTTCAAATAAAATCCAGAAGAAAAGAACTCTGAAAGTGAGCAAAGTACTTTTTTGCAGATCCACACCTTACTTACGTACATAGGAAAGAATCCTTAGTGTTTCTCATAAGAGAATTTAAGTTAAAAGAGAAATGAGACTGTTTTTTATCCACAATGTTTGTGAGAATAAAGAGCAGTGGTAGTTATACTGCTGCTTAAAGTTTTAGTTGCTGATGACTTTTCAAGTAGATAATTTGGTGGTAATTACCACATTTAAAGAATGTATATGCCCTTTACCTATCAATTTCATTATATTAAAATATCTTTAGAAAATAGAGATACATGCACTTTGTTTTTTCTCAGCACTTATTTTAACAAGAAATGATAGAATAGACCCTATAAATAAATTTCAGTTGCATCCATAGGACAGAATGATATGTGAACATTTTGTTATAGCCAGTGAGAAAAAAAAAATCAGTTTGCTTGCACATACACACAAACATACTATGGCCTTGTGTTAGCCAAAACTATGTACAAAATATGATAAAAATTGTAACTTCTGAGCATTTGTATTTTAAGTAAAGTTTCTTGCTCCTTTTTCTTATCTGTGATTTATGCAATGATCATGTATAAAACTTCTAGTAAAAGTTTATTATTAATGGAATAATCCTTGGGAAGAGAGAATATGAATCTTGCACAGGTAAAAGTAATTTCTCGCTGTCTATTTTATCATTATTATTGCATGGGTTGTTATCTTCTTTGAACTTTTAGCCTCTTCAGAAGTAAAAAGGGAATCTTTTTATCTATGCTTGCAGATTTTATTATGTATATATTTTATTAGGTATATATGCTTTTCTTATGTATAGATTCATTGAGTATATGCAAACAATGACAGATTAAACATTTCATTATGTATTCTTATAAAAATAATAAATAGCAAATATAATTACTATCACAAAAATATTGTTTTATAAAAGTTTTATTAAAAAATATTGAACTCCCCAACTGTATTTATCCATTCTTTCAATCCATTTATTCATCAAACATAACACGAATGCTTGTTATGTAACAGACATATTCTACTATCTCTCAGGACACTTCCATCCTTAAAAACTTCGTGTTTACCTGCCCTGACTGAGCAGTTTAAAGAATGTATATATAAATTACGTGTATATATATATATAAATTAATTCTTTTAATTTAATTTGTTTAGTTTAGAATTCAGAGTTATTTCAGAAGTTAGTTGTAGCTAATTCATAATCTCAAACAGTATTGTCTGAAACAAATTCATTTACCTAATTATGATCCCCAAAATTCTATATATTTTTGTATTAATATAAATAAGAAATTAGATTTTTAAGATTTTTAAGTTAGTATGTTGTATTTTTCTCTATAGTCACATTATAACAAATTGGACTTGCTATGCAAATGGATCTTCTATTTAATTTTTATAATAAATGGTTTGTATTTAGTAGATAAATATTAATTACACTTGATTCTTGAATAATGTGGGGGTTAGGGACTCTGATTTCTGTGGAATTGAAAATCTGAGTATAACTTTTGACTTCTTACAAACTAGCCTACCATTGACTGGAAGCTTTACTGATAACATAAACAGTCGAGGTACACATATTTGGTATGTGCTGCTGCATTATTATTTACTATGTTCTTAAAGTAAGCTAGATAAATGAAGCTGATATAAAGAAAATTATAGAAAAGAAAAAATATACTTACTATTCATAAAGCATAAATGAATCCTCCCAAAGGTCTTCATCTTCATCATCTTCAGGTTTCCCGCCCTCTGCCTCTTTTAATCTGGTGAACCTCATTCTTTAAGTCTCAGCTCAGGCATGATCTCTAGAAAAGCCATCCCCGAAGGTTTTATTCCTATTCTTTACACTCCAGTACCTACCACTTAGTAGGAACTCAATAATAAATATTTGGTAAAATAAAGACTTTTAACAAAGATGATTGCTACAGTCTAGCTGCAAAGGGGATAGACATGCAAAGACATGATGTACAGTTCAGGTGGTGAAGTGACACTAGAAAAATTGACAAAGTACTAAGGGAGCCCCAAGGAAGGAGATGCCTGTGTATGTGGAGAAAGATAGTCAGATTCAAGGAGGACTTCACATAGCATTCTGAGCCTTTTTTTTTCTTTTTCTGTTTTTGGAGACAAATTCGTACTCTGTCACCCAGGGTGGAGTGCAATGGCATGATTAAGACTCATAGCAAACTCAAACTCCTGGGCTTAAGGGAGCCTCTTGTCTCAACCTCTTGAGTAGCTGGGACTACAGGTGCTCACCACCATGCCTGGCAAATTTTCTGTAGAGTCAGGGTTTCTCTATGGTCTCCAGGCTGGTCTTAAACTCTTGGCCTCAAGCAATTCTCCTTCCCGGGCCTTCCAAAGTGCTGGGATTACAGGTGTGAGCTACTGTGCCCAGCCTACATTCAGAGTCTTAAAAAATGAAAATAAATTTGTCAGAATAGTAGAGGAAAACATTTCTGATGTAAAAAACAGGGTGTACACTAATAAAGGTACAAATGGTAATAATTTTGCAAATTATTAGTAAATACCAACTTGCATAGCATGTTATTAAAAAGATACTATTATGAAGTAGAGAATAGTAAAGTGTTACTTTGTATGTTTTTACTGTATTTTTAAATTTTGTTTTGTTTCCAGAAGTTTTGTTTATTTATGTTGGGTGGAACAACTTGTGAGCAAACCTTAGATTTTTGCATGGCTTGAACCTGCTGATACCTAGTGTCTCCCCAAGTGGTGCGTTGAAGTTTCAGATAATTAGAAGTATTTCTTAAAGATGTAAATATTCCAGTAAACATTAAGCTTCATTTAAACTCTCAATTTATAAAATAAGAGTATATATTATTTTGTATGAATTTTTATAAAGATTATAGTCTTTATCTAACTGTTCTAAGTCACTCATTTTTAATAAAACATGTGGATTTGTCAGCAGAACACGACTTAAAAGTGGCTTCAGAGGAAAAGTAAGAAAGGCTTGAAAGAAGTGAAAATAAACAGCCACAGGTATATAACAATTTAAATTTTAATTTCTGGCTTACTATTGGTTTGTTTGTTTGTTTTTCTTTAATAACATGGTATAGTCCAAATGAAGTGACCTTCTGGACTATCCCTTTTAGAATCCAACAGATAATCATTTCATACTTAATTTTAAAGCATTTTAATCAGTTATAAAATTTAAAATATTCTTACAGTCTGTAGTAACTCATAGCTATCTTTACCCTTGGAATTGAGGTCAGAAATTTCCAGAAGTCTCTTTGCTCTTTTATTTTTATAACCTTCTTCATGATAAAGAAGGTAACATCAAAAATTGAGTTGTGCTACTAAGCAAGAGAAATTACGAACAATTTAACAGTGATGGCCACTGAGTTCAACTCACGTTAAAGGACTCATCATTGCCAGTGGCCCAAACTTTGCAGTTTTATGTTGCCAGTCACTAGTGGCTGAGGTTAAAGACTTCTGTTTTTTGGTCTCTGGTTGCCTTCAGTGTCTATGTTCAGGGAGAGAATTGGGTCATAAAATCAACCCAACTGCCTATTAAGAGAATCATGCCTTCCAGAATGGGACCTTTGGTATTAGGATACAAACAAAAACTTTCTTATTTTAACATAAATGGTAAATGTCATTAAAAATTTTAAGTCCACTGTCACTAGTGGAACTTAGAATGTATTAGAACTGGATATAAGCAGATAATCTATCTAGATACATAACACTATCATATTACAGTATAGCATTTGAAGTAGAATCTAAAAATTTTCTTCTCTTTCTAATTGGTGTTCATTTTGCTTCTAATAATTTAGCATTTGCCTACCCTACAGTTAATCTTTAGAAATATAAATTCGCTGTAGGGGTTCACTATTTATGGTATGCTGAGGTAAAAGTCTTTTAAAGAGAGAAAGCTTTTATAATACTGCATATCTTCTGTGAACTTATTTCTGGTAGATTTGACTCATAATGAATTAAATTTAGTCCCAAGAAACAATGAGAGTTAAGCTTGATGGTTCATGTTTTTCTCCTGTGTTAGACCAAGGCAAATTAGTTTTTACTTCTTAGTTATAATCCAGTAACTTAGGTGTGGCAAAACATAGAATAAAGTTCACAGTTAAATTTTAATTATTTTATAATTTTTCTTTGCTCATACTTGATTACTTCAGAATAAAGTTAATTTTAAAACATGCACCCTGACAGAAAAGACATCTGAGAAACAAAACAAGCAAATGAATTTTCCACCTGCAAAAAAATGTCTTGAGAACAAGAACTGAGTAAGAATTGTGATAAAGAGGATATATCTGTCTATTCAGGGCTTCCTTTAAAATTCATTTTAAAAATGTTCAACTGAAGATTGGTGAAAGTTTTGAAATATCCAAAATTACTGTTTGTCCTGAGGAAGCGTTCTTACATAGTAACTCTAAAGAGCGACAAACGTAAAGGGAGTGCCCTCTAATCTGATGAATCATATCCCTGATCATGAGGAAGCAGATGCATCTGGAGTGTCTAACTGTAGTATTCCAGGCATTGCCTGAACAGAAGGAATGTCTGTTCATTCTTCAAACATGTCTTGTCATTGCATTTATACGCTGGGTTCCTCAAACAAACTTGCCAGTCATCTTCTAAGCTTTATTCAAATGAAAACAAATCAGACTATAAAAATTATAACAAACAAACCATTATAAACAGACCATAGCCTGTTTCTAACAGCGATGAAGAGAATGGTTGAAATGATACAGAAATGAAAAATTAAGGAGCCCAGTAGTTATGGTTGAAATAAAAGAAAACCAAGAGTTTGATAATGCAAGTGATAAAAAAAAAAATACCACTGATTGGAAATTAGACATTAGACATTGGCCTCAGTCTAGAGATCCAAAAAGTCTTTTTGATTTGTGGTTTGCCCACTCCAAAGAAATTAATCATGTGATACAGATAGAAAACCACAGTATTTCTGCTGTTGCAGACACTTATAAAAATAGAAAACCAATACAGCGCTTGTTCCACAATTCATATGGATCTTAGAGGCTCTTCTAAAGCTTAAAGATGACTGGCAAGTGTGTTTCAGGGACCCACATATGACAGTCCCACTGTTAATAACTATAAAAGCATAAAACATGAATTAGAAGTTATTCTCCACCCTGTAGTGACAGAACATCAAAAGCATATCTAGAAGAAGACTTACAGCAATGTATCCAAAGGTTTAAAAATGAGGTGGGCATGTTACAAGTAGAGTCCCTGGCCTTGAAGAAAGAGAAAGTTTAACTACAAAATGACAGAGGTTCACTTGCTGCTTCTCTTTTTATAAGTTAACTGATTCATTCTGATTTTCTACTCAAGAAAATCTCATGTGTATGGTTATAGTGTGGTTATCTAAATGTGTAATTATGTGTCAAAGTAAATTAGTTCTGCTATCTAACTGACACTTCTGGAAATATTCTCCTAATCTTTGTTCATTACTCAACCCAAGTCTCACTATTAGTCTTTCAAGTGGCATATGGGCTGGGAAACTAATTTAGCCATATACCATGTGATCTTCTGAACCAGATAAGCATAAAGAAAATTGCTAAAGAAATAAGCTCTAGATTATTTTTTCTGTATTCGTTTAAAGATGAATTACATTTATTTAAATGATAAAATGGTAATACAGTGGGAGGGAAGCAATGACTGAGAAGAGACATAAAAATGTATCTTGCCTTGAGAGTTGCAACAAATATTCCCATCCAAAGAAGTCTGTTTAATGTGCTTTCATGCATGAAAGTTTATCTGTTTGACTCAAACTGTTTAAACTTATTATTCTATCATGGCCATTTTAAATATTTTTGGAAACAAATACATATACTTTCACTTATTAAAAAAAATCACCACTCTCCAATGTTTCTGTTGAATCAGAATTTACATTATGTTGTTTAATAAAATATGTTAAGTTTTGACAGGTATGATTTTGTCATATAAGTAGCATAACCCGTCAGCCAAAAATTCAGCATTTGATTCTTTAGTTGAAAGCTGAGTTCTGTACGTTGTGTTCTAAAGATAGACAAAAATCTAGAGATTTTCTTTTTTCAAAGTAAAAGCAGATGAGGCCTCCCACTACCCTCGGAGGCATGATCTAGGAGACAGCAGAAAGCAGTTTCAATTCTAGTCATATTTCTAGCTCTAGCTCTACATGCAAGTACCTCTGAGAAGTTTTTTCATGGGCCCATACACAATGAGGATACTGATACGTGTATATTATAAAATAAAAATGTGAAATACAGATGTAGCTAACATTTTACAACTGAAGCATTCTTCTAGTCACTGGTAAATGAAAACAACTTAACTAAATCATATGGCAACTACATGTGTGAAGCTTACTAAAGAAATTGTTGCATAAGGCATTTTTTATAGAGAAGTATTTATTCTCCCCAGTCTTTCCCTGCTTACTCCACTTTCTATTGGGCTTTTTGCATATCAAATTTGAAAACATGAAATTACAAACAAAATAAAGTGAGCACGGTAGTTTATTATTATGAAAGTAATTGTAATGTATAAGTTAGATGTCCCTGTGCTATTGACAAAATTCTCTAAAAACCTTTTGAATAAATGTGACAAAGACTACCTAAGTTGATGTCCACAATTTGAGAGAAAAGGATAAAAACAGTCCTTGAGGACTCAGATGCCTCAGGAAGATTTATGAAGTTTTTATACTTTGATGGAGCTTTTAAGAAAAATTCATCTATTTTTTTCCCTGCTCTGGTCACATACTGAGAGGACTTACAGGCTGCTTACTTAATAGTATGGATTTGTATTTTTTTTAGACTAAAGTAGCATCCTGATTTCGAAATAGTTCCTGTGGTTTGTATGGTTTGTATAAAGAAAGCAGGAAAGAAACAAAATAAGAAAAAAAAGGAAAGAAGGAAGAAAACAAGAAAGTAAGGAAGGAAGAAGGGAAGGAAGGAAGAAAAAATATGGAAGAAAGGAAGAATTTCTTTTAGAGTAGTAGAAAGCTGTCAAAATCTGCTTAAGAAAACCGTTTGTATAAAATGTTTTGTCTTGTCCTCCAAAGCTCAAAGTCTCTGGTCCTGCTGATGGCTTTCCTATCTAGAATATACAGATCTTCCGCAAATTGAAAAACTAAAATATAGAAATATATTTTGTACAGGTGGCAGATTTGAAATGTTTTATCAAGGCTAAAACGGGATGTATATCATTATAATACTTTTCCTTCACATTCTGCTCTGAATTTGCTCAGTCAGCACCATTCCACTTAATAAGGCTTAGATCAAATCAAATCAAACTTTGATTTGAATATTACAGAACAGAATACATGGAAGGAGCTTGTATATTCTCTGTCTCTCTTACTCTCTCTCATGTCTGAGAGAGAATACCTTCGGGTTGACCAGCTAGACAGTTTATGAGAAGGTAGTATCTCCCTGTGTTCATTCTCCAGGAATACTGAACAGTGTATTATTGAATTATATTTGATTAAAATATACTGATGGAAAAGAGCACTTCAGAGTGTCCAAAATGGAAGTAAATGTAAATCTTTTTATAATTTGTAAATACCAAGTTGATAAAACGAATCTTCTCTTGTAGATTTGTAGATTGTAGATTTCTGCTCATAGCAGAAAGCAGAAGCCAAGATAATATTAAATTATCTTACTTTTAAAAATATAATTCTTTTCTAAAGTGAACTTACAGCAAAATCTAAATACAGAAAAATGCCTAATTACAGGGGTGCAGCTCAAAGAGCTTTTACAGAGTTAAGCACCTGTGAAAGCAGCACAGACCAAGAAACAGCACTGAGCCTCTCTCCCCAAACTTATCACCGCGTCTCTCCATAGCTACATCCTAACTTCTAATTAGATTTCTAGATTGGATTTCTCAGGCTTTGAGTTTCTCACAAGTGGGGTGATACAGTAAGTTTTCCTTTGTGCTTTCTTTTTACAACTGATTTTTTGTGAAATTCATTCATGTTGTTATGAATAGTTACAGGTCATTCATTTTCATAGCTTTGTTGCAGTCCATGTGAATATAGATACTTTGTTTATCCATTTTCCTATTTACAGACCTTTGAGGAGTTTCTGGAGTAGGGTTGATGCTAATTGTGCTGCAATAATAATATTTAACATTTTTTGGAAACATGTACACATTTTTAGGGCATATTTCTCAGAATGGAATTGCTGGGTCATAGAACATGTAAAGTAGATATTGCCAGCAGTTTTTCAAATTTATACTTTTCAAATTTATACAAGCACTTCTAGTATATGTCAGTTCCAGTCAGTCCACTTCCAAACCAACACACTGTATGTTTTTAAAAAATATTTACATTTGGATGAGTGTGTAGAAATATTATATTTAATTTTGCATTTTTCGTGTGCAATGAAGTTGAGCTTCTTTTTGTGTTTATGCTGGCTGTTTGAATATCCCATCTTATAAAGTGCCTTTTAAAATTTTTTTTCTATATTTCTACTTGATTGCCTATCATTTATCGAATACTATAAATTTGCAGAATATACACATAAAATATTTCCTTATATATTTGGCTTTCATTTTTATTATGCTAACAGTGCCTGTGGATTCACAGAATTCCCTTTATTTGTTTGCTTTTGAGACAGGGTCTTACTTTGTCACTGAGGCTGGAGTACAGTGGCACGATATAGGCTTACTGCAACCTCTGCCTCCCGGGTTCAAGCAGTTCTTGTACCTCAGCCTCCCTAGTAGTTGGGATTACAGGCATATGCCACTAAGCTCAGCTGATTTTTTTGTATTTTTAGTGGAAACGAGTTTTTGCTATATTAGCAAGGCTGGTCTCGAACTCCTTGCCTCAAGCAATCCACCTGTCTTAGCCTCCCAAAGTGCTGCTGCGATTACAGATGTGAGCCACCATGCAAGGCCAGAATTTCTCAGTTTGACGTATTACCACTTATCAAATTTGTTCTGTTACTGTTAGGTTTGTTTTCTAACATCCTGTTTAAGAACTATTTATCCCAGGGGGAATAAAGTTATATTTACTTATGTAAGTGTTAACTACATGTCTCAAATGTGGGGAAAATGGATTCCTAGATAACTCTCTGTAGTACTACATCCATTGTTTGAAATGTAGTGTGCATAAAATTTAAAGAAGACAATTTGCATTGAAAAAGTCACATTTCTATAAAGCCATAAATTAATTAATTCTAAGACTTAGCCTACTTGGATGTTAGTAAGTTCAATCTCAGTTGCTTACATTGTGTTCTCATACCCTGCATAGAAATGATCCATATATGAATAGGAATTTGAGGTATAAGTGTTAGCAGAAAAAGAAAATCGGGGGTGCTCCATGGCTTTTGTCCACAGTGGGCACTGGGTTGGCCTTTGTCTAACCTAGGAGATGGGGTGGTGGAGTGCTCAGGCCAGTTGTCTGCCCTTGGGTGCTGCTGTCAGGAATGAGACTCTCATCTCCTTTCTTGAAGACATCAGTCTCTGCTACCTTGCTTCTAGTCTCCTCCTCAAGCTCAGGAAAGGCAAAAGAATCCCTCAGATCTAGTTGGTTTCCACCTGTACCAGTCTTTCACGTCTCTGTGCTTTGAGATAAGGCAGTACCAGCTCTTTCAGTGAGAGTTAAGACACTGGTTAAATAGAGTTTGATCTTCCTGCACAGTGATAGCAGGCATTGAAGATGATAACACAAGTTAACCTTTTTCTAAATAATATCAACAACTATAAAAGACAATTCAAAATATGAAAATATTCTAAAATTGTATTTAGGAATAAAAGTAACTATGGTACTTGGATATTCACTAACAAATATTCAGGATCTAAAGTTTAGTAATGCTTTCAAAAGAAATAGTACCTATTTTTAATTTTTACTTTTTTTTTGTTTTTAGAGATTGTGGTCTCACTCTGTCAACCAGGTGTTGGAGTGCAGTGGGACAATCATGGCTTACTGTACCCTGGAACTATGGAGCTCAAGTGATCCTCTTGCCTCAGCCTCTTGAGTAGCTGGGACTACAGGTGCATGCCACCCCAACCGGCTCATTAAAAATTTTTTTTTTTTGGTAAATATTGGATCTGGCTGTGTCATCTAGGTTGGTCATAAACTCCTAGCCTCAAGCAATTCTCGTACCTTGGCCTCCCAAAGCACTAGTATTACAGATGTGAACACCATGCCTGGCCAAGAAACAAAATGTAATATTATAAAGCTATCAACTGGAGAAAATATATTTGATACATATGTAAAATGTAAAACCTAAAATCTGATTTTTTCTCCTCTTCCTCACCACATATATTACTCCATTCTCACATTATGATAAAGGACTAACTGATACTGGTGATTTGTTAAAAAAAGTGGGGGTTAGTTGACTGACAGTTCTCAGGCTATGCAGGAAGCATGGCTAGAGAGGCCTCAGGAAACTTATAATCATGGCAGAAAGTGAAGGGGAAGCAAACACATCTTATGTGGTGGGAGCAAGAGGAAGAGAGAGAAGGGGGAGATGATATACACATTTTAAAAGCCAGATCTCATGAGAATTCATTATCAGGAGAATAACAAGGGAGAAATCTGCCCCCAAGATCCAATCTCCTTTCATCAGCCCCTCCTCCAACACTGGGGATTACAATTTGACATGAGACTTGGGTAGGGACACAGACCCAAACCATACCATTCTGCCCTGGCCCCTCCCAAATCTCATGTCCTTCTCACATTTCAAAATACAATCATGCCTTCCCAACAGTCCTCCAAAATCTTAACTCATTTCAGCCTTAATGCAAAAGTCCAAAGTTCAAAATCTTATCTGAGATAAGGCTAGTCCCTTTTGCCTGAGCCTGTAAAATCAAATTGATGTTACTTATTACTTACTTCCAGCATACAATGGGGGTACAGTCATTGGGTAAATGCTCCCATTTCAAAAAAGAGAAATTGGCCAAAACAAAGAAGCTACAGGCTCCATGCAAGTCTAAAACCCAGCAGGACAGTCATTAAATCTTAAAGCTCCAAAGTAATCTCTTTTGATTCCATATTTCACATCCAGGGCATGCTGATGCAAGAAGTGGTTTTCCAAGTCCTTGGGCAGCTCTGCCCCTGTGGCTCTGCAGGATACATGGCTGCTTTTACAGGCTGATACTGAGTACCTGTGGCTTTTCCAGGCACACGATGCAAGCTGATGGTGAATCTACTATTCTGGGGACTGGAGGACTGTGGCCTTTTTCTCACAGCTCCACTAGGCAGTTCCCCTGTGGGAACTCTGTGGGGGGCACCAACCCACGTTTTCCCTCTGCACTGCCATAGCAGACATTCTCCATAAGGGCTCTGCCCCTGCAGCAGAATTCTGCCTGGACATCCAGGCATTTCCATACATCCTCTGGAATCTAGGCAGATACTCCTAGATGCTCAGCCTCTGAGCATCTGCAGGCTTAACACCACATAGAAGCCCTAGTGGCTTCCAGCTTACACCCTCTGGCACAGCAGCCTGAAACATATCTGGGACCTTTTTAGCCTTAGCTGAAGCTGGATGCAGGGAGCAGTGTCCTGAGGTTGCACAGGGCAGCATGGCCCTGGGCTTAGCCCATGAAACCATTATTTTCTTCTCAGCCTCCAGGCCTGTAATGGGAGGGATGGCAACAAAGGTCTCTGAAATTCCTTCAAGGCAATTTTCCTATTGTCTTGGCTATTAACATTTGGTTCCCCTTTATTTATGCAAATTTCTGTAGCTGGCTTGAATTCTTCATCAGAAGGTATGTTTTTCTCTTATACCACATGGTCAGGCTGCAAATTTTCCAAACTTTTATGCTCTGCTTCCCTTTTAAATATAATTTCCAATTTTAGATAATTTATTTACTTATGCATATTACCATAGGCTATCAGAGTCAGCCAGGTCATATCTTGAACACTTTGCTGCTTAGAAATTTCTACTGCCAGATACCCTAAATCATTCTTTTCAAGCTCAAAATTCCACAGATCCCTAGAGCTGGGCACATTGCTGCCAGTCTCTTTGCCAAACATAGCAGAGTGTCCTTTGCTCCAGTTTGCAATGAGTTTCTCATCTCCATCTGAGACTTCCTTAGCCTGGACTTTATTGTCCATATTACTATTAGCATTTTGGTCACAACAATTTAGCAAGTCACAAGGAAGTTCCAAACTTTCCCTCACCCTCCTATCTTCTTCTGAGCCCTCCAAACTTTTTCAAATTCTTCCCATTACCCAGTTCCAAGTCACTTCCAAATTTTCAGGTATCTCTTTTTTTTAATTTTTCAAAAATTCAGTTTATTGAGAGATGACATATATGGTAAAATGCACCCATTTGAAGTGTAGAGTTCAATGAGTTTCGACAAACATAACCTCAAGCCACAATGAAAATACAGAATATTCTTATCATGCCCAGAAAGTTCCCTTGTACCCCTTGGTAGAGAGTCTTTCCCTCCACACCCAACCCCAGGCAACCACAGACATGCTTTCTGTCCCTACGGATTTGTTAGCTTCTAGAATTGCAAATAAATGAAATCGTATGGCACATACTTCATTGTGTTTGGTCTCTTTCCCTGTTTTTGAGATCCACAGATACTGCTGTGTGTATTAATAGTCATTCATTTTTACTGCTGTGTGGCATTCCACTGTTACAAACATACCAAATATCCATTTCATTCTTGATGGACATCAGAATTATTTTCAGTTTATGGATATTATAAATAAAGTAGTAACAGTCTTTGCGTGGATATAGGTTTTTGCTTATCTTGGGGAAATAAGAGTCGAATTGTTTGGTCACATGGAAGTGTTCATCTACCTTTATAAGAAAGTGCCAAACTGTTTTCCAAAACTATTGTACCATTTTACATTCCTTTTTTTTTTTTTTTTTTTGGCAGAGTCTCATTCTGTCCCCCAGGCTGGAGCGCAGGCGCGCAATCCCTGCCCACCGCAGCCTCCGCCTCCCAGGTTCAAGTGATCCTCCTGGGTTCCAGCGATTCTCCCGCCTCAGTCCCCTGAGCAGCCGGGACCACAGGCGTTCACCACCATGTCCGGCTGACCTTTCCATTTGTAGCAGAGATGTGTTTCGCCATGCTGGCAAGGCTGGCCTCAAACTCCTAACCTTAAGTGACCCACCTGCCTCGACCTCCCAAAGTGCCGGGACCACAGGTGTGAGCCACTGCACCCTGCCCCATTTTACTTTCCTATCAACGTGTGAGCGTTTCAACTGCTCTGTATCTTTATCAACAATGAAGACTGTCTCTTTTTTATTGTAACCATTCCAGCAAGTATGTTCAGATAGCTCATTATAGGTGAATTTGCATGTTCCTGATGAATAATGATACCCTGTGTGTGATTAATGCCCACCCATATACCTTCTGTGAAATGAGTGTTTAAATCTTTGGCCCATTGTTTTACTGGGTTGCTTGTTTTCTTATTATTGAGTTCTAAGAGTTCTTTATATGCTCTAGATACAAGTCCTTTGTCCTATATATGTATTGTAAGTATTTTCAGAGGGTGTGGCTTGCCTTTTTATTTTCTTAGCTGTCTTTCAAAGAAAGAGAGTCTTAAATTTTGATGAGATCCCATTTATCAACTTTTTCTTTTGTGGCTTGTGCTTTTTGTGTCCCAAGAAATTTTTGCATACTCAAGACCACAAAGATTTTTACCTGTATTTTCTCCTAGAAGTTTTATGGTTTTAGTTTTCATGCTCTATTGCAAATTAATTTTTTGCATATGATGCAAGAGTTAATGTTCACTGTTTTTCCTGTGACTACTCTGTTGCCCGAACCACCTGTAGATAAGACAATTCTCCACCTTGAATTATCCTGGTACCTATGTCTAAAATCAATTAACCAAAAGTGTGTGGGTTGCTTTCTGGGCTCCATTCCACCCCAATGGCCTGCGTGCCAGTCCTCTTACCAGCACCACATTCTCATCGCTGTAGGTGCACACAATCTTAATATTGGGGTGAGTAACTTACACTGTTTTGGCTACTCTTACTCATTTGTATTTCCATATCGGTTTTAGATTCGGCTTCTGAATTTCTACAAAAAAATTCTGCTATGATTACAATAGATTGCACTGAAATTATCAATTAGTTTGGGGAGAACTGACATAACACTCCACGAGCAAAGTCTACCTCTATTTTTATTTAGGTCTTATTATTTCAGTGTGCATGTCCTACAAATATTTTCTTAAATTTATTCCTCCATATTTCAAGTTTTTAGATGCTACTGAAATTCCTAATGAAATTGAATTTTTAAAATTTCATTTTCCAATTGTTTACTGCTAATGCACAGAAATACAATTGGTCTTTGTATACTGACCTTGAATTCTTCAAACTTGCTAACTTTACTTATTAGTTCTAGTGGCTTCTCTGTGGGTTCCGTAGGATGTTTTATGGACACTCTAATGTTGTCTTCTCTATGGTTCCCTTGCTTCAAGGGACCCCCACACCCCTGGCCCACCTCAATTCCCAGTGACCCTGATACCCATTGTAAGGCAGGGAGGGAGCTGCTTTCTGTCATCTGTGCTGCAGCAGTTCGGGAAATGCCCTCAGTTGAAAAGCAGAAAACGTAAAAATCTCACGTGGTTCCCCCTGTCTTTCAGGGGTAGATTTCTCTTTGGTCTCTGCTTACTCTTTTGCCAGGCTTTCTGGGATCGCCACTGTGCATGTGTAGTTTAGTGGTCGGCCTGGGATTTGGGCAGTTCCTACTCAGATTCGGGCCTCACCTCTTGGTAGTTTTCTCGCTTCTGGGATTTTCGTGTTAAATTTCCAGTAGTCTTCAAGTCCCAGACTATCTCCTCTACCACCTTAGGAGAGTAAAGCCTATGTCTCACACCACTGTAGTGTGGAGATTATGAAAAACCCTTAGGCAAGAGAGCCACAGGCTCCCAGTTCAAACCCACTGCAGCTGCTGCTTTATAGGAGCAAACGCTCCTCCAGCTCTGGCCTGCTTTTGGACACTCTGCGGTCCCTTTAAATAATTTTCTGGGCCGGGCGCGGTGGCTCACGCCTGCAATCCCAGCACCTCGGGAGGCCGAGGCGGGCGGATCATGAGTTCAGGAGATCAAGACCATCCTGGCCAACACGGTGAAACCCTGTCTCCACTAAAAATAAAAAAAATTAGCCGGGTGTGTTGGCGGGCACCTGCAGCCCCAGCCACCCGGGAGGCTGAGGCAGGAGAATGGCGTGAACCCGGGAGGCGGAGCCTGCAGCAAGCCTAGACCGCGCCACGGCACTCCAGCCTGGGCAACAGAGTGAGACTCCGTGTCAAAAAAAAAAAATAATGATTTTTTGTCCAAATTTTATATTTATCTATGGGACAGTTTGTGCAACCATGGTTACCAGAAGTTACCAGAAGTTTTGGCTAAAGCCTTCTAAATATCTTGTTTCTTTCTCCTTTGCAGGAGTGTATCTTGCTTCTTGAGTGACTGCAGCGAGCAGCTAGCTGCTCGCGTGCACTGGCTGCCTAGTGCAGCCACCCTGCCTCACCTTTAAAAGCGGGTCTGTGTGCTCCAGATACCAGCCGGCAACCGCATGGCCTGCTTCATGGTATGCCACGGTCTTCTCCTCAGGCTGCAGAACCTGCGTTTTCTTCTCTAAGCGACCAATCACTTGCTCAATTGCCTGTTCGAAGTGTTTCTGATTTATGGAATCTGACAGGTGTCTCGCAGCAATCAACGCAGCTTCATTACAGACATTAGCAACATCAGCACCTGAAAACCCTGGAGTTAAAGATGCCAGTTTTCTTGCCAATTTCTCCTTCTCCAGGGTACTGTCCAGTTTTAGTGGTCGGAGGTGAAATTTGAAAATAGAAGCCCTTCCTTTTATGTCTGGTAGTCCAATAAAGATCTGCCTGTCGAAACGCCCTGGCCTAAGCAGCGCAGGGTCCAGGATATCTGGTTGATTGGTGCTGGCCAAAATGACAACATTTGTTGTTGTATTAAAACCATCCATCTCCACCAGCAGCTGGTTGAGTGTGTTCTCCTGCTCATTCCGCCCTCCAAAGTTGCCTTTTCCTGTCTTCCTTCCCACCACATTGGAAGAGGGTGCAAGGGGCATTCTTCCCAGCAAGGGCAAATAAGTCTCGGACTCTAGCTGGGCCCACACCAACAAACATCTCCAAAAACTCGGATCCACTAACGGTGATGAAAGGGACATTGGCTTTTCCAGCTGTGGCCTTAGCTAGCAGAGTCTTCCCAGTGCCTGGAGGGCCAGTGAGAATGGCACCCTTTGGGATTTTTGCTCCTAGGTCTTGATACTGCTTTGGGTTTTTCAAGAAATTCACAAATTTCATGATCTCTAGCTTGGCCTCCTCACAGCCACATCTTTGAACTGCACATCAATTTCATCCTTTAAGACCTTGGTTTCTCTGACACTAAAGAGTTGGCCCATCCCTCGGCCTGTCCGGCCAATGCCAGCAGGCCCTCTTCTGATGGTGCAGAGCAAGAAGGCAACGATGAGCACCGTGGGCAGCATGCTCAGCAGGAAAGAGTCATCACTTTCAGCAATGTAGACAACAGGCACCTGATTTTCTCCTTCTATGCCCAATTCCTGCTGTAAAGTTTCCAGATTCCATTCAAAGGTATCCATACTGCCAGTATTAAACCAAACGTGTTGCCCATCAACAGGAGTTCTTCCTGGTGTAAAGGTCACTCGAACAAAACGCTCGTTGACAACTTTCAGTCTGTCTACTACTCCTTTTGAAACATAGTAATTGACAAGGTCCTTCCAAGTGACTTCTCTCCCGGATCTCTTGAGCAGGAAGTAAAACATGACTCTACCCCAGAATAGAGCAGTCCAGAGGAAGAACATCCTGAAATCCTTGTCGTTCCATGGAAAGTCACCCTTCTGGAACCTGGACCACCAGTGAGAATCTTTCTTGCCACCTCGTTTTCCACCGCCACCACCTCCTCCTTCAGAAGAGTGTGTAGTAGCAGCTGGCTTTGATTCCTTTTTCTCTCCCGTAACTTCTTTAGGTTCATTAGCATTTTTTTCCCCATTTTTTCCATTAGGAAAGTATTTTTCAAATCCTTTTGGGGGTCGAGAACAGAATCTTTGATAAGCAGCAATTACATCTGTCAAAAGAGAATTTCTGCTGGCCCTTGCTTGAGTTGTAATAAATCCATAAAGTGTCCGAAGGTAGGGCTTCTCGCCAGGGCCCACGCCTGCCATGCACGAAGAGCTGCTTTAGGCGGTGGGGCCAGCAGCCGACCCGGCCCCACAGCCGCAAGCAGCGGTGAGCCATGGCCGCCACAGTGGCCCTTTCGGCCCGGGACGCTGCGCAGGCGCGAGCAGGCGACAACGGGCTGCCTCCGGAAGCGGGCTCCAATCCGGGAGAGGCCGCCAGGCAGCGCAGTGCGCCCGCGGCTCACTGCAGAGCGCAAGCTCTCAACTAGGTATCTTTATAGTAATATTCCACTTCTCTGGTACCAATTTTCTGTATTTGTCTGTTCTTATACTGCTATAAAGAACTACCTAAGACTGGGTAATTTATAAAGAAAAAAGGTTTAATTGACTGACAGTTCTGCAGGCTGTACAGGAAGCATGACTGGGGAGCCCTCAGGAAACTTACATTCACTGTGGAAAGTGAAGGAGAAGCAAACACACCTTACATGGCGGGATCAGAAGAAAGAGCGAGAAGAAGGAGAGGATACACACTTTTAAACAACTAGAAGATATTGTGAGAACTCACTCATTATCATGAGAACAGCAAGGGGGAAGTGTGCCCCCTTGATCCCACGATGCCCCTCCTCCAACACTGGGGGTTACAATTCAACATGAGATTTGGGCAGGGACACAGACCCTAATCATATCATCATGGATATCACCTTTGAGAAAAACAAAGGTTAATCAAAAAACAATTTTTATCAGAGTATTTTTATTTGTGTTTTAAATAGTTGTCAGACAAATGTTGAGTTAGAAATCAGGCTAATTTTGACTTTTGGTTTTTTTCTAAGTTTAACTTCTATAAGTATGTATTAAAATAAAAATATCCAGACATCTTCAAAATTGCATGATGGAAAGAAGCGATGCCTGAGTGGTTCACTCTTCATTTTACAGCCAGTTTGAAGTTAAGGTCTTGAGTTATCAGTGACTATGATCTTCCTTAGGAGAAAAAAAAATGTGGCTTGAGTGAAGCCTCTAATCTCAGTAGGCTAATAGCCTCCATCACTCTGTTCTTGGGTGACTCATGGCTTCAAATCCCTGAGTTCTTGCTTGAAAAACTTTGGGTTTCCCTTCTGCCCACCCATGGCTCAAATCATTTTATCTCCCCTCTCTGACACCTCCTTCAATGACTAATTTTAGAAAATATATTTAGCTTATTTTAAACAAAATATTATTTTTATTGAATTGGAACTCTGAACTTAATTTGATAAATTGAACTTAATAGGGCATATAAATAGGATATCTAATATAAATGAAAATTCAACAAATATGCAGAGAGGTGATTCATTATTTTAAAAAAACTGCTTCCAGCATGAGAAGGGTAAAGCCATGATATTCTTTAACTTGTCTGTTTCTTTAACTCATTTGTCACGTCCAAAAACAGAAAAAGGGTTTTTTCTATTACAGTTAATATTGTGTTTATCAATAAAGAATTCAAAATAAATATCCTACATGCTTTGGGTGTCTTCTAGGCAATCACTAATTAGCAGCTAACACAGAAAAGATGTCATGTGTTTTGGTGACATTGTTGTATTTGATAAGAGATTTTCCTTCATTTTCTGCAGCTCCTAAGCCCATGACTGTTCTGTCTCCTTACCCTAGTTCCTCATTGTGACAGGCAGAACAAGTAGAACACTGTGCAGGGAATGGAAAGGACATGAGTGGTTGTAAAATGTTATCTCCACTCCCCTCTGTGTTTAAAAAAACTGAACATTAAGTGCTGCATTTAAATGCACACACACAATTATACTGTTTGAAACAGGTTAAAAATGTGGTGTGCATTGTGATGACTTCCTCCAGAGTTTCTCAGAAGTACATTAATATGCCAGTGTACTCTCATTTTTCTATATATACCAATTATAAGATAAAATGTTAAAATAATTCTGAAAGCTGTAACTGTGATCAATTAGAATAATTAGAATAAAAGACCCTGGTGACCCCATCCTTCTGAAAACTTCAAAATCTGTAGAAAATATACAAAAAATACACCCAGTTTTAGCAAAAATTACTAAATCCTCATAGAAATTTCCATTGATCTTGGACTTCCAAGCCTGTAGAACTGCTCAGAAATACTTTCTTTTCTTCTCTTGCTTTTAAAGAGCTTCATGGTGTGAGTGGAGTGTCTGGGGAGTAGCACCTCCCAGCTCCTGCCTGGGCACTCACCTGAGCTGAGGTGCTCACTTGAGCAGAGGTGCAGCTTGGGCCACTGTGGGAAAACCAGCCCTCCCTGGGAAGCACCTCTCTCCCAGCCTTGCCTAGTGGGAGCCTGGGCCATCCTGCAGGGCAGGTGCTGCTGCCTCCCCTGCAGGTCTGCACCTCTGTGTTCAGGGCTCAAGGCTGGAAGCGGAGCCTTTATGCTATGCTCTGGGTGGCACGGGAGGGCAAACAGGCTCCAGGGCTGTGCACAACAGCGCAGCCAGGTGGTCCCTGCCCGGTCTCCTGGCCTCTGTAAACAAACCCCAGAGGGACCCTCCTCAGCCTCAGTCACACCTCTGAGAAATGCTGGGAACTGGCATCTCTGCCGAGAGGACCAGGTTGTCTATGGAAGGCCCAGCTAGCCCATCCCTCCCTGCACAGCAGGCTTATGCCTGGCCTGGAGGCCTGGCACATACAGCAGCAAAGGGCAAACAGAGCAGCCAGTAGGATTTCCAGCAAAGGCAAGGATAGACTCAGTGGCAGAAGCCTCCCTGGTCAGCGGCAGGCAAGCTTCTCCCTCCCTCCCCTAGAGCGGCCAGCTGCCCTCGAAGAACTAGACCTCCCTTAGTCATCCCCCTAGGGTGGCAGCTGCCTGGGGACCCCTGATCTTGGCTGCCTTCCTCTCGCTGCTGCACAGAGGCTGCATCCTCCTCCTCCTCAGATCCTCCTTACCCTCCTCCTCTACCTCCTCCTCCTCGGATCCTCCTTACCCTCCTCCTCTACCTCCTCCTCCTCCTTGTGCTCCTCCTTCTTCTCCTCACCCTCCTCCTCTCCTCCTCCTCATTCTCATTTCCTCCTTGCCCTCCCCCTCCTCCTCTTCCTATCCCACTCCTCCTCCTTCTCATCTCCCCCTCCTTCCCCTCCTCCTCCCCCTCATCCTCCTTCCTCATCCTCCTCCCCTCCTCCTCCCGCTCCTCCTCCTGCCCTCCTCCTCCTGCACTCCTCCTCCTCCCTCATCCTCCTCCCCCTCCCCTTCCTCCCTCTCCTCCTCCCCCTCCTCCTCCTTCCTCTGTCCCTCCTCCTTCTTCCCCTCTCCTCCTCCCCCTCCTTCTCCTTCCCCTCCTCCTCTTCCACTTTTCCTTGCCCTCCTCCTTGTCCTTGTTCTTGCATTTGCTCTTCTTCACAGCCTTTCCTTCCTCTTTGCCTTTTTCTTGGCCTGGTCCTTGGAGGGAATTTGCCTTCCTAATCTTCCTTGCTGCTCTCCTTGGGGTCCGCCTCCTCCAGCCCCAGCCCTGAGGTCTGAGCAGCTTCTGTCTGAAGGCCGGGAGTTAGGACTGGGTTGCGGGGGCTGCCGGGCAGGGCCCTCGTCCTCCTATCACATCAGAGATTTTGTCTGGCACGGGAAACATCCACCCTCCGCTGTGTGTCCCACGCTTCTCTCTCAAAGTCGGGGTCATTCATGAAGAAGGACAGCATTTAGCAGCGACGGGCCCCTCAGGGTCGCTGACAAAGATGCCTTCTCCTTCCCTCCTCGGGTCTGAGAGAGGGGCCCTCGGTAGGGGCCTGGGCCTGCCCCGCTTCTGAGAGCGCCTGGGAGCCCAGGTGCAGCTCTGGTTGGAGCTGCCCGCTCCTCGGCCTCTAGGCCTTTGTGGAGGACATGTGGTCTCTGGCTCTGCGCACTGCTGGGTAGCCCGGACAGCGCCTTTTGAGGGACCTGCCACCTCCCCTGTTCCTCCTCCCTGGAAAGAGTGATGTTTTGACTGGGGTTGGGGCCCGAGGGTGGCAGGGGCTTCCTGCGGTTCTGGGCTCCGAGGCCCATGTCGTCCTGGAGACCTGCCAGGGTTTCTGGGCGTGTGGCTCTCACTCAGGGCCTCCCCAGATTGTGGCTGTTCCGCTGCGGCCTTAGCTTCCACTCCCTTCGTGTCCCTGGGGGGTGGGTGGGTGGCCGTTTCTTCCAGGAAGATGGAGTCCAGGTGGGTTCTGGGAACCAAGTCCTCCACATTCTGGACTTTTGCTGAGGCTTCTGCAGCCGGGGCCAGCTCTGGAGGTGAAGGGGCCGCATTGGCGGCGCGATGTCCCAGACAGCCTGGAGGTGACGCTGCGCGGTGGGGCGGGGTGACCAGGCGGGCCCCAGCGGCATGTGGGAGCGGGCAGGGTCTCTGACCCTGGGATGTTGAGGACGAAGAGGATGGTGGCGGACGGGGGTCAGGCTGATGGGGCATTGAGGGGCCGCTGTGGGGGGCGGGCGGGGTGAGGGGGTCTGGAGCTCCGGGTGGACACTGCGCTCAGAAGCGTCACTGGCTCCTGGGAGGCCAAGGACCGGCTTTGCCTGTTGGCCGCCAGCGGGGACGCGGAGCTGCGGCTGGGAGCCTCCATGTGGAGGAAAGTGCAATGCTTCTGGTCCTCAGTCTCCTGCTGCACCACCGCTCCTCCAGCGTGGAGTCCACCTCCAACTGTTTTTTCTCTGAAGCTGCAAAAATGGAATATTGAAAAATTCGTGAAGGTGCTTTAGGCCCGAGCTGCTCTTCCTGGAAGACTCGGCGGAGGGGAACAGGAGGAGCGGCCTCAGCAGGATGACTCCCACTGGCTCCTGTCCCGCAGTCCCCAGGACGCACACCTGCGCGTGGGCAGCACTTTCTGAAGCCCCGGAGAATGCACTTGAAGGCGCACTGCTTGGTGATGGGCATCACCTGGCCAGCCGGTGGCAGTTCTTGGGCACGTCCAGGAACTTGCATCCAGGCCCATTTTGGACTCCGCCTCCTTGGGTTGTTCTCCACCTGCAAGCCCCGGTCTGGCTGTTTGCATTTTCCACCCTCCACTACCTCCGAGACTTCAACTCTCACGACGTCTTCAGTGGTGGGGTGGTTCCCGTAGATGCTGTGGCCTGGATCCCTGCGTGGGGATGTCCACCTCCACCAAATGCTTGCCCTGCGGCGCGGTGGGGCGGGTGGCCCTGTCTCCCGGATAGCCATCTTCATGTTTTCATGCCTCTGGGAAGCGCCTCCGGGGCCTCAGCTCCTGGCCTGCAGCACGCAGGGGATGTTCTTGTCCCCGCCGGGGCCTGCTCCGACCCCACCAGCTTCTTCAGGGCGGGAACCATCTTTCTACTGGGACGTCCGAGCCCGGTGGCGGCCGGGAAGCTCAGCGGCAGCAGCGGAGCAGTTCGACTCGCACTGTGTCCCCGCGGGACAGGCCTCCCGCTAGGCCCGGAACCCACGGCGCCAGGCGGCCTCCAGCCAGGGATCCCGACCTCAGCGCAGCTCCGCCATGTCCTGCGGCCTCCGGAGCCGCCGCCTCCAGCTCTCGGCGCCGCCACCTGGGAGCCGGCTGCGCAGGGCGCCAGCGAGAAACGCATTTCTGCTTAGAAGCCACCCAGTTTATGGTGTTGTGTTATGGCGGCCTGAACGGACTGAAGCACATAGTGACTATGTCTGTGCTCGCTTTTAAATTTACTTTTATCTTTTTAAAATTTTTATTCGTTTTCCCCAAAATCTTGATGTTTTACATAGCCTCAAATTCCTTCTTGGCAAAGTTATACTTGCTAAATATTTAGTAGTTTCAGCAATTGTCTGAAAAGACACAATTATGCTGCTAAAAAAACAAGGAAGAAAGAAGAGACAGAGCAAGAGACAGAGTTTGAGAATTTGAATTTTCTATACACATAGATTAAATTTTCCAAATAATGTTTCTCTTCTTCTTTTCTGTTGAAGTAAAAACACTCAAACTTTCCTGTATATATTTGTACAACTGAAATCCCCCCAGACTGTCACCCTTGCCCTAACTAAAAAGTCAGCTATATTCTAGAAAATGAGAAAGAAAATATAATGAAGATAAAAACATGTATTAAACATATAATGCAGTGATAAAATCGTGAGTTTCAAAATTCCCTGTGAGCTTTGTTTGTTAAGTCCAGGGAAACAGTAACAAACATAGGCATCAAGTGTGTAGGTCATTTACATGTGTTTATGTGGCCATGTCTACCATTTTCTCTTTAACTTTTCATAACGTGGAACTCATTTCTTTAGGTAGAAGTTAAGAGTTAACTATCTTGGTAGTCACCTTGTGAGTGAACAAGCATTCTTTAAAAGTCCATTCTTTTTCTTCATTTTTGAATATACATAGCATTACAGAAGAATTGGAAAGTAAACCAGAAAAATACCCATAACCTCACCATTCCAATACAATGCTGTCTGTGCTTTTTCAAAAAAAAGGGACCTCAATTTCTAAACTTAGAGAAAAATCCCTAGCTTTTGAATTTTTTTATGTTCTGAATTTTTGATGAAGAGTTATGAATTTTTGATGAAGAAGTATTTGTTTACTGCCTCTAGCATTGTATTTTAAAAGAGACCAGTCAAAATTTGATTTTAACACAAAGGATTAAGAACTCTTCCATTTGTGCTCATTTTACATCTATCAGGTGAGAGTAAAATCACTGATTTAAAGACCTCTGAGTTTTCACAACACAAGGAAAAATAAATAGACACTGCCCTTATTGTTTTGTACATTCCACTGAAATATAAGTTCCTTGTGGACAGGCGTTTTCATCTGTTTTATTTGCTGCTGTATCCCAGTACCTGGCACCTAGTGCCACGTAGGAAGTACTCAAGTACTTGTTGACTGAGCTAATTAAAATAGTTTCACTGTAGCAGAATTGCCTTTATTCTGTGGGGGTGACCCATGTAAGTTTATCTTTTGTGTCAAAAATGCCATTTTAATGCATTTATGAACATCTTCAAATTGCATCATAGGTTTTGTTAATTTTTTTAACTAGAGTACTTCAGACATATTTTGCCTGCTGACTCAAGGGTGTCATTATGAATATTACTGTAATTTCTAGGTGGGCCAGTGAAGCTTGTGTTAATTATCATGAACTGTTGTTTTGATGACTTAGAATAGATTAGGATGAATGTTGTAAAGGTTTTTCTATTTCTGCTGGAATCTTCTGTCATTCTACTCATCATCATCTAGGTAATGGTCTAAGACTGGCACCATTTCTCTTATCAAGTAATGCAAATGGACTTTTTGGCAGACAGTTGTTGTTTAACAACCTTTGTTTTTAGTTTCAGAGACTATGTTCTAGAATGTTGAGATTTCTTCATACCTGACCTCTAGAGAAATAGGCATATTATAAAATGAGTTACACTGTGTAACTGAGGGCTTGTGCTGATGGCAAAATTATTATCTTCAAGAATAATTTTTTTTAGTGTTCTGCATTTGCCCACACTGTTAGAAATGGAATGTTAGAGAATATTTATTATTTTGTTGCTATCAAAGCAAAATTTGCAGAAACTTGAATTTATTGTAATTACTGTATTAACTCTGAAATGCATGGCTATGTTTTAAGGGAGGTTTTTGCCTTCCATATTGTTCTCGTTCTACTTTTTCTTTTACTCAGAAGGACTTAATCTCTAAACATTAGAAAATGTTTTATACAGAGACAGGTCTCACTGACGACAATTAGAATTATAAGAATCTCTTCATTTGTATTAGTTGATAAAAGTATTTTTTCCTGTTTTTAGACAACAGTCCTCCAAAATTTATATTCCTATTATCAATTCACTTCTTAAGATAAGCACAATGAAGTAGTGCCTCTGGGTGTTAGGATTATGTAGTTTTAACAGTTACATTGATTATCTGTATTTTCTACTTAAAAAAAATAAGCCTATACTATTTAATCAATATGTTACCAATAGAAAACAAAAGTATAGAATACTGTTTCTGCTCCTTTAACCGCGAGACTTTACTCTAACTTCATGGTGGTTCTAAGGTAGTAAGATGCAAAAAAGAGGCCCAGATGTGACAAGAAAAGTGAGCAAAAAGTAATAATGAACCCACGTAAGAAATTACATGTCTGTATAAGTATTAAAGATAAAGCTTAGGCAGGGCGTGGTGGCTCAGGCCTGTAATCCCAGCACTTTGGGAGGCCAAGGTGAGTGGATCACTGGAGGTCAGGAGTTCGAGACCAGCCTGGCACCAACATGGTGAAACCCCGTATTGAATAAAAAAAAAAAAAAAAAAATTAGCCAGGAATGGTGGGGCGCGCCTGTAATCCTAGCTACTCGGGAGGCTGAGGCAGGAGAATCACTTGAACCCGGGAGGTGGAGTTTGCAGTGAATCGAGAGCTCCCCATTGCACTCCAGCCTGGGCGACAAGAGGGAAACTATGTCTCAAAATAAATAAATAAATACATACATAAATAAGAAGAAATAAAAAGGTTAAGGATCTGACACAGAAATGCACACATTTTCTTCTCAACTATCAAAAGCACGAGGAAAATTTTTAGACTTCCCAGAGACGAGTTTTCTAAGTTTTATTTTCCAAACTTCACTCTTATTAACCTTTAAAACAACACTGGTAGATCATTTCTGAAGTGAAGTTTTAAAATATTCCCTTCACTGTTTGAAAGCAAAATATAACCCTCAGTTTTCCAATCTGTAATTTTTAGTTGAAGAAACAACTTGATAATGGGGACTAAGGGAAATAAAGTTTCTCTCCGGGAGTCCCTGCTGAATGCCGCCCTGAGCTAGCGGGCGACACTGCGCTTCCCCGCTGGAGGGCGACGTCATCCCATCCACTGAGAGCTCAGCAGGCCACGTGCCGCGGCCTGCTGCGTGTTGCAGGGACTGCTCCCTGTCTGGTGGCACCGTATTGTTCAATAAAGACCTGGTTCAGAGACAAAGGTGGCCCTGTCAGTAGCTCTGAATAGCCCCAAGCTAGTCGCTGATCCTAACAGGCCCAATTAGCTGCTACCCGCTTAGCAAAGCGGCCCGGGACCCATCCCGCTTCCCGCGCCACCTTCTGAAACTCCCCCTGCCTGGGTACCTTGGCTATGGGCTTTGCAGTCTCCCTTTAGGGGATCAAAGGTGTGGGAGAAAGAATGACGGCTGGATCCGCCTCCACAGGTCCTTACACAGCCGCACACATCACAGCCAGACCCAGAGCACTCGTGGTGGTGAGCGAGAGCCCGAGGTGGAATTCCAGTGTCGGTCTCAGAACAACGCCTTGATTGCCGTGATTCGAAGAACTATCTCAAAACATTTCGCTTCAGTGAAGTGCCTGAGAAGAAACACTCGTCACAGCTCACTCTGCTGCTGACACTGGATGTACTCACCTTAGGTCCTCCCACTGCCAGGCTGCCTGGCCTCGGGAACACGCTGACACACACATGAATACACACTGGCCCTGGCTTCCTTCCTTCTCACAACTAAGTATATTCCTGTTCTAGAAGTCCCCCAGGATCATGTTAGACAATGTGGGAAACAGACGCGCAGAAACAGAAAGGGAAGAAAGAGAACCTAATGTCCCCATGCAACAATTAGACTTTGGTGATGGAATTTTCTCATATTATAGAAGGTGCCTTGTCAACATCATGGGTAGTGACAATATAATATTCTATACTGTTCTCATTCATTTCCCATTCTCTAATACCTGTGGCCACTTGGTTTTAAATTTTTTGTCATTATGAGCATTATTATACATAAAAATTTCCCCATATTTTTGGGTAATTTACTTTTTCTTCCTTTTTTTTTTTGTTTTTTTTTTTTAGTTTTTTTTGGAGACGGTGTTTTGCTCTTGTTGCCCAAGCTGTATGTAGTGCAGTGGTGCAATCTCAGCTCACTGAAACTTCTGCCTCCCGAGTTCAAGCGATTCTTCTGCCTCAGCCTCCCGAGTAGCTGCGATTACATGCATGCACCAACACACCCTGCTAACTGTGTAGTTTTAGTAGAGACGGGGTTTCTCCATGTTGGTCAGGCTAGTCTCCAACTCCTGACCTCAGGTGATCCGCCCGCCTCAGTCTCCCAAAGGGCTGGGATGACAGGCATGAGCCATTTTTGGGTAATTTTCTTAGAATTTATTTTGAAAGCAAAATTAAGTCAAATTCCAGCCTAATGAAAACTAGGTAAAAAGATACTGGGTCAAGGAATATTGATACATGTTGCTAAATTGTTTTCCAGCAGAATTGGAACATCTTTTTTTTCTGCCCAGCAATCATTGACACTAGTTTATCAGATATTCACCAGCTATGTCTTATCCTTTTTGGAAATATTTATACAATTTTATGTTAGACTATTACTGTAATTAAACTTTTCCCATGTGCTTGTTAACAGTATGTGGAAATTTTCCATGTGCTTCATCAACTTGCCATGTCCATAACAATTTTTCTAATTGATTGCATGCTTGCTTTATATAGCATAAATATTCCCTGTTGTTTCATTCAATTTTGATTTTTTGTAGATACATCTATTTTTTCATTTTTAGGTAGTTAAATATATCAGTTTTTAAATTTATTCTCTTGCTTTATTTATTAACCTTGGTTATTTGTTATTTTTATGTATTTTACTTTTCAAATTTATTTGGAATCCAGCTTCTGAAGATACAAATTATTTTCTGTATACCAAAGCAATGAACATTTCATGTGTCTTTTTAGTAAAATGTTTTATTTCCTTTTGGATATATACTATGAATAGGATTGCTATATCAGATGGTAGTTCTGTATCAAGTTCTTTGAGAAATCTCCAAACTGTTTTCCACAGTGGCTGAACTACTTTGCATTCCCACCAACAGTGTATAAGTGTTACCTTTTCTCCCCAGCCTCACCAGCATCTATTGTTTCTTGGCTTTTGTGTAGTAGCCATTCTGACTGGTGTGAGATGGTATTTCATTGTGGTTTTGATTTGCATTTCTTTGATCAGTGATGTTGAGCATTTTTTCATGTGTTTGTTGGCCGCTTGTATGTCTTCTTTTGAAAAGTGCCTGTTTCTGTCTTTTGTCCACTTTTTAATGGGCTTATTTGGTTTTTGCTTGTTGAATGAAGTTCCTTATAGATTCTGGATATTAGACCTCTGTTGGATGCATAGTTTGTGAATATTTTCTCCCATTCTGTATGTTGTTTGTTTGCTCTGTTGATAGTTTTTTTTGCTGTGCAGATGCTCTTCAGGTTAACCAGGTCCCACTTGTCAATATATGTTTTCATTGCAATTGCTTTTGAGGACTTACTCATAAATTCTTTCCCAAGGCCAATGTCCAGAATGATGTTTCCTAGGTTTTCTTCTAGGATTCTTAAAGTTTGAGATCTTACATTTAAATCTTAAATCCATCTTGAGTTAATTTTTGTATATGGTGAAAGGCAGGGGTCTAGTTTCATTCTTCTGCATACAGCTAGCCAGCTATCCCAGCAACATTTATTGAATAAGTAGTCCTTTCCCCATTGCTTATTTTTGTTGACTTTGTCAAGGAACAGATGGCTGTAGGTGTGCAGCTTTATTTCTTGGTTCTCTGTTCCACTGGGCTATGTTGTTTTGTTTTGTTTTTTTACCGGCACCATGCTTTTTTTGATATAGTTTGAAGCCAGGTAATATGATACTGATACCTCCAGCTTTGTTCTTTTTGCTTAGGATTGCTTTGGCTATTTGGGCTTTTTTTTGATTTGATATGAATTTTAGGATATCAACTTAGGTTACATCAGTGGTGGATTGGATAAAGAATATGTGGTACATATGCACTGTGGAATACTATATGCAGCCAAAAGAAATAGTGAAGTCATGTCCTTTGTAGCAATATGGATGCAACTAGAGGCCATTATCCTAAGCCAATTAACACAGGCACAGAAAACCAAATACTGCATGTTCTCACTTATAAATGGAAGCTAAATACTGAGTACTAATGGACACAAAGATGGCAAAAATAGATACTGGAAACTAATAGAGGGAGGATGGCTGGAGTGGGGGAAGGATTGAAAAACTAACCTGGGTACTATCCTCACTATCTGGGTGATGGAATCGTTAATATCTTAAACTTCAGTGTCAGGTGATCTACCCATGTAACAAACCTGCACATGTACTCCCTGAATCTAAAAGAAAAGTTGAAATTGTTTTAAAAAATTGTTGAAAGAAAAAATAATAATAAATAAGTATGAAGAACATTTCTTAACAGTATTGTGTAATCCATCTCTTCCCCACTGATGTGGATGACTTTCTTCAAAGTATCTTAAGTTTTATGTAACTATAATCTATGTCTGAGTGATATGTCCTCTTCTTTTTTCTTTTGTTCTCCAACAACTTTTCTTGGTCAAAGAATGCAGAAGGATATACGATGTCTGTGGTTTAATTAACAGGATTGTTTATAAAACAACTTTACATTTATCTTATTTTTAAAATTCTTGCTTTTGAATAGCTGATGTGTTAGAATAGACACTCTTCTATCCCATGCAAAAAGCTGTTAAAAAATGAGCAGCTTGCAAATCTATCATAAATGAGACATTGAATAAAACATTCTTACAGTGAGGTCTAAGAAGCAGTTCAGTCTAGAATTTGCTTCAGATACTTTTTGAAATAAAATATTCAAGGCATAAAAAAGCAAAACTCAAAATATCTAAAACAGATACCTACTGATATTTTTACCCTAGTCACTTCCCACAGTTTTTATGTCTCTGTGCTCCACTGATTCAAACAAACAACAATAGCAGTAGGCATCTTCTAACTAAAAGTTAATTGACTAGTCTTCAACTAAAATGTCACAGTGGAAGAACATATGTAAGGTGAAGAAAGCTTTTTAACCTTTCAGGCTTAAATAATACTGTATTTCAACTTTAAAGAAAGGCTCCACCATATATTTTCTGCATTGACATTTTAAAATATATGAACAAGTCTTTGTGATACAATATATACTTCAATATATCCAATATACGTTATATGAATTAAAAACATGTCAACTTGATAACTGTAGTAAGGCAGTTAATCTTACTTAATGAGTGTTGTCCTTTTAATATTAACTGGATTTAGTAGGTTTCCTTAAAATGAACAGGAAACAGGCTGGGCACGGTGGCTCACGCCTGTAATCCCAGCACTTTGGGAGGCCGAGGCGGGCAGATCACAAGGTCAGGAGATCGAGAGCATCCTGGCTAACACGGAGAAACCTCGTCTCTCCTAAAAATACAAAAAATTAGCTGGGCATGGTGGTGGGCGCCTGTAGTCCCAGCTACTCGGGAGGCTGAGGCAGGAGAATGGCGTGAACCCGGGAGGCAGAGCTTGCAGTGAGACGATACAGCGCCACTGCACTCCAGCCTGGGCAACAGAGTGAGACTCCGTCCGTCTCAGGAAAAAAAAAAAAAAAAAAAAAATAGAACAGGAAACCAAAGATGTGAAAAACAGGCAGTGATGCCATTATACTGAATTCCAGAAAAAGCACAGTACAAACAATGTGTTTTCTAGCAAGGAGACCAGACAGACCAGCAAACTGGAAATGGATGAGTGGCCCCAGCTTACATGGTCTATTGTATCTTATCAATGGCTGAGAGAAGTATTAGCAACCCAGTAGGTTTGGGTAAAGGTACCAGAATCCTTAGTGCTAGTCTCACAGCCTAAAACAGAGCAGGTACTCTAGATATACTTCCTGAACTGACCTGGATGAAGAGGCTTTAAAATCAACAGAGCTGGACAGTATAAAATTAATGGAAAACTCCATTTTTCATTTTATTTTGATATGTTAGTGAATGTCTACTCATCTAGTATTTCAAGTGTGGATCACATAAACACCATGTAGAATGTAGTAAACAGAATTAAATAAGAAACACACTGGCTATCAATGCCACAGTCTTTGAATATCAGGTCATAAATATAACCAACTGTGCAATATAACCGACATGATGAGAAAAGCACACCTCACAATGGACAATTTTTGTTCATACGATCAAAAAAATAAAATCTGAAATTGCATTTAGTGCCACATTCTATCATATCATACATTAGATTCCATGCTGTGGAGCCACACTGGGCTATGGGACATACAGTACACAGCATGTTTTAAACTGAAAGTGAAAGGGAAAATATGAAACAGAAAATTTTTACATACACATCTAATGGTGTTGTCCATTTAATTGGATTTATATGATTTGCTGTGCCACTTTGACTAGCTGGTAGAACACCCCAAATTCTCTTTTCCCCATAAAGATCTACTTCCATACAGAGTGGAAAAGGATGGTGGTAAAAAACTTCAGATTCTTCAGGTTCCAATGATTGTGTCCCAAATGCCACTGTATGAACACCTGTGTGCTCTCCCATGGCTCCTAACAACCACATTCCTGAGAGTTTGGGGCCTGTGCCTGGGCCGCGTGCCATGGTGACCTCAGCTGTCTCAAGGCAGCATCTCCCTACTGAATACCTGAGCCCATTCTTTCTGGGTCCAGCTCACCTGATTGAATTTTGTTAAGTATTTTTCTTGCACACTGTACAAAAGCCTTTTCTACATTCTCCCCTGTTAGTGCACTTGTTTCTAAAAACATCAGCTCATTTTCTTGAGCAAATCTGGAGTCTTCTAAGAAGATAACTTCACAATCTGCATCCAGGTCCTCCTTGTTTCCACAAAGGATGATCACAATGTTCTGACTCACTAGCATTTGGGTATCTGTTAACCAATTAGCGCACTGTAGGTTTCTCAGCTGGTGATAGCATAGATGAGGAGAGCCTCGGTCACGCCTCGTAATAACTTCTCTTCACAGACCTGAATCATTCTTGTCCTGCTGTATCCCATATTTGTAACTTTACATATTTACCACCAACATTTATTAACTTTGAACCAAATTCCACTCCTATTGTATGATTTGAGTCATCTTTGAAATTTTTTTCAATAAACTGATAAAATAAGCAAGATTTGCCATTTCCTGCATTTCCAATAACCAAGAACTTAAAAAATCGTAGGTTTCTGACATGGCCGTCTGAGACATCTTGGGAGAGGCACTGCCTCTCGCCGAGTCACTGGCTGAACGTGCCCACGGTCAGCTGGTGCGTCTCAGTGGGGAAGGACCTGGGGCGGGGGACCAGAGGAGGGAGGGGCCCGACCGGTCCCCACTGCAACCGCTGGGCTCCCGGCGGCTGCCGCACAGCCGGACTCCAGCTCTGCACAGGTGCAGGGCCCTCCACCCTTGGTCCGGCTGTGACTGCGACAAGGATATGTCCTCTACTAATAGCTGTCTGTTTAGTCTTATACCACATCATTTGAATAATTGTTTCATAAATTTTAATACCTAATTAGCATGACTCCCTAACTCTTCTTTTAAAATTTTATAAATATTTTAATTTTAATTAAAGATAAATTTTAGAAACAGTTTGTCCTATTCAAATTAAATTCTCATTTGGATTTTGGCAAAATTACTGTTACATAAATCAATTTTAGGTAGGTTGCTCACAAACATGATGAAAGATTTTCTCTATGTCCATATCTCCTTTGCAATGTGACCGCTGTTTCCCTTATCAAGGGGTGGGGGCTATTTCCTCATTTTTTGAATCTTGGCAGACTTGTGACTTGCTTTGACAAATACAATTTGGTGGAAGTCACCCTGTGCCAGCTCCAAGCCTAGACTCCTGGAAGAAGTTTGAGTGCTTCTCACTTCCCTTTGGAACCTGTTCAGCTGCAATATGATCAAGCCCCAGTTAGCCTCCTGGAAGATGAGAGACCCCAGGGAATAGAAGGGCACTGCTCCAGCTAAGATCTAGGAAGAAACTGCACATGTATATTCTTAAAATTTTTTCCAGGTGATTCCAAAAAAGAGGTAACTAAGGAAGCCACCAGCCTGAATAGTTTCAGAATTTTGAAATTTATCAAGGGTACTTTGTCATGTAATCCAAGATTAATTGTTGTAAATATTTCACAGATGCCACAAAAGAAGACATGATCTGTCTAGGCTGAAAATGTCTGTATATTTCTATTAGTTCAATATATTTAATTATATAGTTTAAGTTATTTCTTCATTGACTTTTTACCCATGTGATTTATTATCAATAGTTATTAGAGATATTCTTTTAAAGGCTTCCATAAGAATGTGTGTCTACTCATTTCTCTTTCCTGTACATATTTAGATGCAGTATTACCTGTATAAATGTTCATAACTATGTCTTCTTATAAATTTTTTTTATTTTTTATTTTTTATTTTATTATTATTATTATTATTATACTTTAGGTTTTATGGTACATGTGCACAATGTGCAGGTAAGTTACATATGTATACATGTGCCATGCTGGTGCGCTGCACCCACTAACTCGTCATCTAGCATTAGGTATATCTCCCAATGCCATCCCTCCCCCCTCCCCCCACCCCACAACAGTCCCCGAAGTGTGATGTTCCCCTTCCTGTGTCCATGTGTTCTCATTGTTCACTTCCCACCTATGAGTGAGAATATGCGGTGTTTAGTTTTTTGTTCTTACTTTTTGGTAAAATAATGCAAATGGATAGTCTTATTCATATCAAATACTTTTTATCAATATTACATGGGTTTTTAAAATTGGTTTTGTTGTTGTTGTTGTTTGGATGGTTGGTATTTACTTTGTCTTCTGTATTTCCAGACATCCTGAAAAAATATTTCTGTATTATTTTACTTTTTCATTGCAAATTTTATAGTGTAAAAAATTGTACTTTATTTTATAACATTTAACTAATTTGTATTTACATGTGTATTAGTTTGCTTGGCTGCCATAACAAAGTACCATAAAATGAATGGCTTAAACAACAGAAATTGTCTCAGGGTTCTGGAGGCCAGAAGTCTGAGGTCAGGCTGTCAACAGGGATGGTTCTTCAGAAGGCTGTGAGGGAGAATCTGTCCCATGTAGGGAAAAGAAGGAGAGATCAGACTGTTACTGTGTCTATGTAGAAAGGGAAGACATAAGAGACTCCATTTTGAAAAAGACCTGTACTTTAAACAATTGCTTTGGTGAGATGTTGTTAATTTGTAGCTTTGTCCCAGCCACTTTGCCCCAGCCACTTTGACCCAAACTCAAGCTCACAAAAACATGTGTTGTATGAAATCAAGGTTTGAGGGATCTAGGGCTGTGTAGGACGTGCCTTGTTAACAAAATGTTTACAAGTAGTATACTTGGTAAAAGTCATCGCCATTCTCTAGTCTCAATAAACCAGGGGTACAATGCACTGCAAAAAGCCGCAGGGACCTCTGCCCTTGAAAGCGGGGTATTGTCCAAGGTTTCTCCCCATGTGATAGTCTGAAATATGGCCTCGTGGGATGAGAAAGACCTGACCGTCCCCCAGCCCGACACCCGTAAAGGGTCTGTGCTGAGGTGGATTAGTAAAAGAGGAAAGCCTCTTGCAGTTGAGATAGAAGAAGGCCACTGTCTCCTGCCTGCCCCTGGGAAGTGAATGTCTCGGTATAAAACCCGACTGTACATTTGTTCAGTTCTGAGATAGGAGAAAAACCACCCTATGGTGGGAGGTGAGACTTGTTTGCAGCAATGCTGCCTTGTTATTCTTTACTCTGCTGAGATGTTTGGGTGGAGACAAACATAAATCTGGCCTACATGCACATCCAGGCATAGTACCTTCCCTTGAACTTAATTATGACATAGATTCTTTTGCTCACATGTTTTTTGCTGACTTTCTCCTTATTATCACCCTGCCCTCCTACTACATTCCTTTTTGCTGAAATAATGAAGATAATAATCAAGAAAAACTGAGGGAACTCAGAGACTGGTGCCAGTGCAGGTCCTTGGTATACTGAGCGCTGGTCCCCTGGGCCCACTATTGTTTCTCTATACTTTGTCTCTGTGTCTTATTTCTTTTCTCAGTCTCTCGTCCCACTTGACTAAAAATACCCACGGGTGTGGAGGGGCAGGCCACCCCTTCAGTCCCACACCTCTCACTCAGCTTCTGGTGGTTGCCAGCAATCTTGGGTGTCTCTTGTTTTGTGGAAAGGTCATCCCAAACCTTGCCTTCATTTCACATGTGTCTTCCCTGTAGTGTGTTCTGTGTCTAAATTGCCCCTTTTTAGAAGTATGCCAGTCATATTGGATTAGGGACCCACCCTACTACAATTTAATCTCATTGTAATTTAACTAACTTCATCTGAAATGACCTATTTCCAAATACGGTCACATTCTAAAGTACTGCGGTTTAAGATTTCAACATGTTGGAGGGAAACAACTCAACACATAACATAATCCTCAGATTTGACCTGACTGTGATCATCACATTTTATGAATTTGCATTTTATAATCCCTTCTAGTTTCCAGTCTAATGCTTTGGTTCTTGTTTTGTTTTGGCTTTCTTCCCCTGTAGAGACCTGGTTCCTATTACAGTCTGCATTGATTTGGGAAGTAGACATCTGCTACTGGTAGACAAATTTACAAGTGCTTATCTTCAAGTTTTTAAAGAACATATTTAAACCATTATTTGACTAATTATAGGAGTCAATCACAGACAAACATCCATGTTTGTTTAAAATAATAAAACACTATTTTTATTCATCTTAGTAAAACGATTTAGGTGTTTTTATTATTTTCTCTTTGTTAATTTTAGTTGATTTGTAAATCTGATCTCTTTTTTCTTTAAAAAATAGGAAAATAGTGATAGAAGCAACATATTTTATCATATTTAAAATAATTATTTTAAGATTTAAATAATATCTTGGCTAGTCTTTTTATAATTGAAATGTTAATATATTTGTAGTTCTAAGAAATACATGGAGTTCTAAGAAATATTACCAAAAAAATACTTTGTCTACTTTCTTCCCCAATGGTAAGATTTTAAAGCATTATAGCATAATATCATAACCAGGATACTGACAAAGTAACAGCTTCACTTGTATCCATATGTGAGTGTGTATGAAGTTCTGTGTAGGTCATCTATGCACCATCTCTGCCAAGACACTGGACAGGTCTGAATCACAAGAACCATAAGAACATCTGTCTGGCTCTTTCATTACTACATCCACCTAACTTCTTCCAACTCCTGCCTCTCTATCCCTAAGCCTTGGCAACCTGTCTTCTAATTGTAAAATGTTGGCATTACCAAAACATTACGTAAATAGGATTGTACAATATCTAACTGTTGGAGGTTGAGATTTTTTACTCAACATAAACCCCTAGAGGTTCATCCAAGCTATGTGTGTGTATATATATGTGTGTGTGTGTGTGTGTGTGTGTAATCATGTATTTGCAAGCTATATCTGGAAAACAGACTAACTGTATTAACAATTGGTTCCTCTTATTGCATATTATTCCATGGTATTATGTGTAATAGTTTAGCCATTGACCTGTTGAAAAACATTACGGCTCCTTTCAGTTTTTGACTACTCATGCTACTATGAACATGCCTATATAGACTTTTATGTAAACATAAAATTTTGTTTCTATGGGACAAATGCCAGAGTACAATAGCTGGATCATATGGTAATTTCATGTTCAGTTCTATAAGAAATTGCCATATTATATTTCAACGTGACTGCAACATTTTACCTTCCCACCAGAAACATAAGTGACTCTGTTTTTCTGCATCTTCACCATCACTTGGTGTTGTCATTTTTTATTTTAGCCATTTTGTTGAGTATACTATAATAGTTCATTGTGGTTTTAACTTGCATTTTGAACTTATTTTCTTGTTTCTGTTTGCATCTGTATATCCTAATCTCTGGAATGTCTCTTTATGATTTTGCCCATTTCCAATTGGATTGTTTTGTTTTTACTATTGAGGTTTTGTTTTTTGAGTGTTCCGTATATATTCTAGATGCTAGTCCTTTGTCAGATATTGTTTGAAAATATGATAATATATATAATAACTAAATCAAAATTAATAAAGCAACAACTGACAGAACTAAAGAAAATATTGGAATGTCCACTATTATGGCCAGAGATTTTATCTATCTATCTATCTATCTATCTATGTGTGTGTGTGCAGTTGAAAGATCAATGTAAAATAACCTGAAAAGGTATTTAAAACTCTAAACATGACTGTGAGTTGACTTGGCCTGACAGACATATGTAGAATCCCTTGCAAACAACTCAGAAGAGAGATCCTTTGCAAGTCCAGATGCACAGGTGCATGCTGAGCCAGCACACAAGCTTCATAAGGTTCAAAATATTTCACTCTTATGAAATATGATTTCTGACTTAAAATCAAGCCATAGTTTAATAATAAAAAATCTAGAAAATTCAAAATTTATAGAAAACAATCAGTTATTATTTAATTTTATATTATTTATATTATTTAAAATTATAAAAAACAATTGGTTAATATTGAATTAACCATTGAAACAAAAAAATCTATAGTAAATTAAAAATTTCTTCAGGTCGGGCATGGTGACTCATGCCTGTAATCCCAGCACTTTGGGAGGCAGAAGTAGGTGGATCACCTGAGGTCAGGAGTTTGAGACCAGCCTGGGCAACATAGCAAAACCTTGTCTCTACTAAAAATACAAAAAATTAGTCAGATGTGGTGGTGCACACCTGTAATCCCAGCGACTTGGGAGGCTGAGGCAGGAGAATCACTTGAACCTGGGAAGTGGAGGTTGCAGTGAGCTGAGATCATGCCATTGTACTCCAGCTTGGGCAACAAGAGCCAACCTCTATCTCATAAAAAAAAAAAAAAAAAAATCCCAGCTACTTGGGATTCAAACTAAGTAAATAAGAAAAAAATATCAAAATTTATGTGATGAAGCTAAAGTATTTCTTAGAGAGAAATGCACAGCTTTAAATGCCTATATTAGAAAAGACGAGTTTAGTCATCTAAGTTCTCACGTAGAACAGAATGACAGTTATCAGAGGCTGGGAACGGGAAATGAAGAGAGGTTGGTGAATGGGTAAAAACATACAGTTACATTGAAGGAATCAGTTCTAGTGCTGGATAGTATATTAGAGAGAATAGAGTTAATAATAATTTACTGTACATTTCAAAATAGCCAGAAGATTTGCAATGCTCCCAACACAAAGAAATGATCAACATTTGAGATGATATATATCCTAAATACCCTGATTTGATCATTACACATTGTATATGTGTATCAAAATATCACGTTTTCCATAAATATGGACAATTATTAAGTATCAATAATAAATATATTTTAAAAAATCTAGAAAAGAAGACTAAACAAAATCGAAAGCTGAAGGATATACATAATAAAGCTTCTGGACTGAAATCACTGAAATAAAAAACGAGATAAAATTAGTAAAGATTCAAGGTGATTTCCAAAGAATTAAGAAAATTGTTAAATTCCAAGTAAAAGTAACCAAGAAAAAGAGAGAATATGCAAATTACCAATATCAGAAATGAAAGAGTGGTCATCACTACTGATTCCATGAACATAAGGATAGTAAAAGAATATTATTAGGCCAGGTGTGGTGGTTCATGCCTGTAGTCCCAGCACTTTGGGAGGCTGAGGCAGCGGAGGGGAAAGCTTGAGCTCAGGTTTTCTAGAGCAGCTTGGGAAACATGGCGAAACCTTGTCTCTAAAAAATAAATAAATAAATAAATAAATAAATAATAAAAATAAAAATTAGGGCCAGGCACAGTGGCTCATGCCTGTAATCCCAGCACTTTGGAAGGCCTAGGCAGGTGGATCACCTGAGGTCAGGAGTCGGAGACCAGCCTGGCCAAAATGGTGAAACCCCGTCTCTACTAAAAATACAAAAATTGGCCAGGTATGATGGCAGGTGCCTGTAATCCCAGTTACTTGGGAGGCTGAAGCAGGAGAATCACTTGAACCTGGGAGGCAGAGGTTGCAGAGAGCCATAATAGTGCCATCACACTCCAGCTTGGGCAACAAGAGGGAAACTATGTCACAATAATAATAATAATAATAATAATAATGATAATAACAATAATAATTAGCCGGGAGTGGTGGCATTCTTCTATGTCCCCAGCTACTCAGGAGGCTGAGGTGCGATGATCCCTTGAGCCCAGGAGTTGGAGGCTGCAGTGAGCTATGATGGCACCTCTGCACTCAGCCTGGGCAACAGAGAGAGATTCTGTCTTTAAATATATATATATATATATATATATATATATATATATATATATATATATACACACACACAGACACACAACTCTTTGCCTACAAATACAGTAACCTAGGTGAAATGAGTCAATTCCTTGAAAGACATAAGCTACCAAATCACACAAAGAGAAATAGATCATCTATATAGGCCTACACCTATTAAAGAAATTGACTCAATAACCTCAAAAAGAAAGGACAAGGTCCAAATGATTTTATTGGTGAATTCTGCTGAACATTTACAAAAGAGATGATTCCAGGCTGGGTGCAGTGGCTCACACCTGTAATCCCAGCAATTTCTGAGGCCAAGGTGGGTGAATCCTTGAGACCAGGAGTTTGAGACCAGCTTGGGTGACATGGCAAGACTCTGTCTTACAGAAAATACAAAAATTTCTGGGTATAGTGGTGTAGTCCCAGCTACTTGGGCGGCTGAGGCAGGAGGATCGCTTGAACCCAGGAGGCACAGGCTGCAGTGAGCCAGATCAGGTCACTATACTCCAGCCTAGAGAACACAGTGAGACCCTGTCTCAATAAATAAATAGATAATTAAATTAAACATATTTAAAGAACAAATTTCTGTTGTTTCAAGCCAACCTGTTTGTAGCAATTATGTAATGACAGCCCCCCCAAATTAGGACATACTCTGCTTACAAAATGTAGCCAGAATATGGCTCACCTGTAACGCTACTGAATCTTCCTCAAAGCCGCCCTGCTTCTACCCTCTCCGTCCCTTCTTAGCAGCCAGAACATCACACTAAAAATTATGCCGGGGCCGGGCGCGGTGGCTCAAGCCTGTAATCCCAGCACTTTGGGAGGCCGAGACGGGCGGATCACAAGTTCAGCAGATTGAAACCATCCTGGCTAACACAGTGAAACCCCGTCTCTACTAAAAATACAAAAAATTAGCTGGGTGTGGTGGCGGGCTCCTGTAGTCTCAGCTACTCCGGAGGCTGAGGCAGGAGAATGGTGTGAACCCGGGAGGCGGAACTTGCAGTGAGCTGAGATAGCGCCACTGCACTTCAGCCTGGGGGACAGAGCGAGACTCCGTCTCAAAAAAAAAAAAAAAGTATGCCAGGTCATGTTACTAGCCTGCTTGCATGCCCCTGGGCCTCCTGTTTCACTTAGAATAAAGACAAGGCCTTTGGCAAATTAGACCCCACCCCATCTGAGACTTCACCTCCTGCAACTCTGCTGTCCACCACCCCTACTCTAGCCACATTACTGCCAAGCATAATCTTACCATAGGGCCTTTGAACAGGCTATGCCTCCACCCGAACCACTTTTCCCGTTTATCTGATCATTCCTTCACCTTCAAGTCTTGATGAAATGACACCTTCACAGTGACAACTTTCCAGTCCATCGTAATACAGATTATGCTTCCCCTCTACTCAGCCCCACCCCTTGATATCTGCCTTATTTTCCTTCATATCACTTATCACTTTCTAACTTTTTAAATATTTTAGATATTTATGATGTTTGTTGTTTGTTGGTTCCCCCTAAAATGTAAGATCCAAGAATGCTGGGATTGCTGCTTGTTCTGTTTCCTGCTGTATCCCAAGCACACATTGAATCTCTTCGGTATAAGACTCAATGACTTAAATACTCTTCAATTTTATCCCTTGACTTAGTTTGATCATCCATATTTTTTTCATTCAAAAGGAAAACACTTCTATAGTTAATGTCACTATTGATACTTTTTTCATGAATAAATTTGTTTTCAAACAGTTTTACTGTACTTTATTTTCTATCTTGTGAATGTTTGAACAACACTTTCAATTCTTTATTCAGCATTTTGGAGATTTGGTGTTTACAAATGTTGTTTTTACTTCTGAAATTGATTTGTTTATTGCCAAAATATATTTTATCAACCTCAAGAAGTAATTGTTGATTATTCCTATGGAGAATTTGCCAGTTGAATAATATTTCTCCCATGATCTTTTCTCACTTTCCTCCCTTATTTAATTGAAATTATCTTGAACTAGCAGACCCATTTTTAAATTTTATAATTATGAATATCAGTATACATATCTTCTTAAATCATGTTTAATTAGTTTTGTTTTGGAAAGCGTTTATGACTATAACAATTGATCTACATATAATTACATGTTTATATGGATCCAATGCTTGTCACAAACCTATTACTTGTTTTATTCCTGCTTCTTTGAAATTCATCATAGTTTTTAATGTAATTCTCAAAGGTACATTTTTTTAAAGGAAAACTATGGGAGATTAGTTTGTTTAATTCCTTGCTCCTATAATCTTATCAATGGAACAATAACTTTGCTAGGCATACAGTTATTAGGTAACAATGTTTCCTTTCTCTGGCCTCTTTGTGTGTGCCAATTCTGAGTTCTGGAGATATGGTTCCCTCCTCTCCTGGTATTCAGTGCATGGAGGGTATCCCTGCCTTCCCTTCTTCTAGTAGATAATTTTTGATAGTGGTAATCTTTGTGATTGTTGTTTTTCTATCTAGAATTTTGCATTATTTCTTCTTCTCCTTCATCAACTCCTCCTTTTTCTTCTTTTTTTCCAAAACTCAACTTCTTAATAATTTGTACTAGTACCAAAAAGCTTCTTTACTTTAAGGGATGAGAGGTTTCCTTACTTTTAACTCACTTTTCCACATGCATATTTCTGATTGTTGCTTCTGCCCTTTTTCATTCTTGCCTCTTTTTTTATTTAACTTATCTTGTTTGTTCTTTCATTCTTTATCCTGAAATATTTCTTCGTATACTGATCATGTATTTATATCCTGATCTTTCCTTTATTAAACTCCATAATTTTTACCTTAATCTTTTTTTCTAATTTCATACATATCCTTTTATATTTCTACCTTCATCTAATCTATCTCCTTGTCTTATCGTCTTGTCTTTTATTTCTCATATATTAGGACTCTTATTTGCAAGTGACAGAAACTGAAGCTGCACTGAGCCGAGCATACAGGAGCTTAATGGTTTATAATCCTAAAACATTATAATAGTGCATGGAGTACCAATGCAATAACACATCAATTACACCATGAACACACCATTAAAAATGAGAATTTGTAGGACACTCAAGAGACATATAAAATGCTACCCTACTAGAGAAAAATGTGATAATATTAAATATAGGCTAAAAAAGATTCCTACTGTCAAAAAAAGTTGCTTATTTTACATCTATCCCAAGTTTAAGTCTGGTCATAATTACCCAAAAATAAATTTAACAAACAGGTCCCAGAGTTCACCTAATGAATTAAAATGACTTAGCGGAGTTTTAGTTAAAAATCCTGTAGAAGTTGCGTTTCAAACATCCACTAAATCACAGACGTTGCTGAATTATTGGGCCACCCATTGAAATACCTAGCAGATGATATGGTCCATAAGCATCCCAGACATTTAAGAAGTATAGTGAACCAAACTCTCAATCAACAGAAGACTAATCACCAGGCCAATTGGTGTTCTGGGTCAGGGGAAGAGACTTCTCTTCCCCAGCTTCTGTGATCTGTTCTTTGAAAATGATACTGTCCAGCTTCCTTAATTATGAAAACTAAGATCTGTGGTCATGGTTATCTTCAGGCAAATCTGATGGAAGATGAGAAGATACGTGAACTAGTGCAACAAAATTTCACCCCATGTTTGTAACAGCTAATTTGTTAATATTCAACACTAACGTCAAATTATTTTGGTTACAGACCTACCATCTGCCTTTCCATTTGGCCTGCATGTGGAATCCATGATAGTAGTACTCCATGTAATCCAAAATGGTAGTATCGAAATTGACAGAAACTATTAAAGACAAAATTAACCAATGCAAATATTTTCCTGATTTTATAATTGTAATCAACAACAGGACTTGAAAAGAAGAAGAAAGCAAAGAAGGAGAAAGGCTGGTGGATAATAAAAAGTCTTGCAATTAATTTGTGTAGGCTAAGGCTAAACTTACACCAAGCGCCAATACTGTCTATTCTGTGAAGATCAATAGAGAAAGATTTTCTTCCCTTCTTGTCCTCACCTTACTCTGGACCTCTGGATTCCCAATCCCCTGAAGGCAAATATCCATTATTATTGTGGCTCAATTTGTACTTTGACAAATATTGACATCTATTTCAAAGAGACTGCAAAGAAATCTGGTGTTCCTCTGAGTTTTGTTTTCATGTTGCCTTTCTCAAGCATAAATTAAGATATGTTAAATGTTTGTTTTTGTAGCCTAATTACACTGAATACACTGTCATCGATAGTGTTTACATACTGCAAGCTACTTAACATGTTATATACAGTAGGAAAGATGTGTTTAAATATGTTTGCATGGCTTATACTTGTATATCTCAAAAATAGACTTGAATTGTTATCAAGCATTGCCATTAGTATGCTTTTTTCAGTTCTAATCAAAATATGTCATTTTATTATGCTTTCCATTTTTACTCTAGAAAATGTTGAACTGTAACTGCACATTCAAGTTTAATGTACTGCTTCAAAAGCAATTTAAGCGGTTTTATCTATAAATATTATAATTTGGTGATGGTGTATGTGGAACAGAAAATGCTTGTTCAGAACGTGGCAAATACAGCCACCTGCCTGGGACAGTTCCAGGAGGCGGGAAGACCTCAGGGCTGGAGGGGAAATTAGGGGATGCTCCCGAGGGCAGGAGGCAGACATAAAGGAAAATCGTGGAATTGATGTGGGAGGATAATTCACAGCTTTGGGTGCCAGGAAAGGAGGTGAAAATCCTGGAAAAATCCAAGTAGGGTGAATGAGATTGCAGCAAATCCATAACACTATTGAAAGGGGAATCCCCTGTTCTCTAGAGTTTAAAGGCCTTCGTTTATTCACTGAGAGATGGCAGGCTAATTACGGGCTCTGGTTTTCTGCTCCTTGAGGGAAGTGCCCTCTGGACTCATAATACTAACAATAAACAACTCCACTTTGTAGGGCTTGAGTTGAATTACGGTTTATACTTTAGAGAAATGGATTTTTTACCCTAATACTCAGACCCAGACCTCTCACAGATTTCGGTGGTTTCACAGAGACTCCTCCAAGTCTATGGCACTCTTGGTCGCTTTGCTTTATGGCAACAACATGCCCTCCATCTACTTGATTTTCTTTCACTTGGTTTGGTGAAATAGAAACGTGATGCTGAGGCCTGTGTTAGTTGAGAGTTATGTGCTTGGAGTGGCAAGACTCAGGGTCCAGGGCATCTGCTCTTGGAGTAGCTCCCTTGTGACCTGGATATTTGCCGCTAGGCGATCTTTCCAGGTCAGCATCTCATGTGCAGGAGACAGTCGTCCGTTCGATGCCTCTGACCTCACCGTCCTTGCTTCTAGTCTCACTTGGACACCAGGAGCTGCCTCTTGCTATCAGCACTCAGAGCAGATGCAGCGGTTTGGTGCCTGTGCAAGGTTGCAAGTGTGTAGTTGGATGGGAGGCTTCTCCTCGACCCCCTGGTCCCCTGTCTCACGCAGAGAAGAGGAAAGTCAGGGCCAGAGGTCACCTGGCCCGATGAAGGTCCTTACTCCAGGAGCAGATCCTCAATGGGAGTCCAGATTTCAGGTGCACAAGGCGTGCGGTCTTTCGGCAGCTCGTGCCACCATGCACGTGGTGTGTTTCCGCTCCATGCTTCTCCTACGGAGGCCATTCCACCGCCATGGCGTAACCAGGGAGGTGGGCGAGGCCGGGGCCAGTTGCTCACGGTCGGGGGAACTAAGGGACCTGACTCCAGCAGGTCCTGGATTACCTTGATGCATCCCAGGGGGAGAGGCTGGGTTCTGAAGATTGGCGGCGTGTTTGATTTATTTACATGAGATTTCTTGCGATACATTTTGTGAATAAATTTTCTTTATAACTGTTTCAGTATAAGTAGATACTGATTATAAGAAAATTCTACAATCCTTTCAAAAGTACTAAGTAAAATAAGAAGTAGAAAGTGTTATCTCGGCAGGGCGCAGTGGCTCACGCCTGTAATTCCAGCACTTTGGGAGGCCGAGGCGGGCGGATCACGAGGTCAAGAGATGGAGACCGTCCTGGCCGACATGGTGAAATCCCGTCTTTATTAAAAATACAAAAATTAGCCAGGCGTGTTGGTGCATGCCTGTAGTCCCAGCTACCGCAGAAGCTGAGGCAGGAGAATCCCTTGAACCTGAGAGGCGGAGGGCGGAGGGTTGCAGTGAGTCGAGATTGGGCCACTGCACTCCAGCTGGTGACAGAGAACGACTCTGTCTCAAACAAACAAACAAACAAACAAATAAAAAACCAAAAACTTGTTATCTCTTGAAATTTTTAACTCTGAAAATCCACCCTCTACACATCTTACACAGAACAAGACAGGCAGCCACAATGTGCCATATGTGTTGATATAATACCGCTTAATGCCAGCACGTGTAAGATCTGTGCTCCTTCTCTGTGTTCCAATGAGCAGACAAAGCTTCAAAACATTAGAAATGTAGAAAGAACTTAAACTTATTGCAACTTACTCTTTATTCCCACTCCTAATCACACTTTATCATCTTATTTTTATGTATTTTTCTTCTTCCAGGTGGCCTTTAGCTTGAAACTCAATTGTACAGAAATAAAGAATATTATTTTATATAAGATATGCCTTTAAATTGATATTACATGTTCACGTTACATTCAATAGGGAGCGACTTTATTCTTGGCACAATCAGTCCCTGAGAACATTAAGCTCACTGTTGACCTCAATCGTGGTCATTGTTTTCTTGTGTGTATTTGTTGCACAATGACTTTAAATATAATGTCTGAAAAATCACAGCACGGGGCTGTGAATTCTGGTTGCCCTGTATAGCTGGAGATTTATAGCTCCTGTCAGTCTCCCAGGGATCTCTGAGATGGATTTAAGGTGTGAGTGGTCTCCGCACTTTCTGGGTGGCTTTCTCTTCTCTACCCAGTGAAACCGACTGCTGTGATGAGCTGGGGTTGGAGCTGTGGGTGGGGCTGTCAAGATACTCTTGTTACTATGATCAATCATAGCCAGGTCCATGAAGCAGTTGCTAATTGAGCTCAGCAATGGGATTAGCTCCATTTTTCAAGCACTTATTTAGTTTTATAAATTTTAGTCGACAAATAAAAATATATATTTAAGGTGTACAATATGATGTTTTGAAATAAGAATACTTTGTGGAATAGCTAAATCAAGCTAATTAACATATGCATTACTTCACATTTTTTGTCGTGAGAACAATGAAATCTACTCTTAGCAATTTTCGAGAATATGATACATTGCTATTACCTGTAGCCACCATGAAGTGCAATAGAGTTCTTAAACTTGCTCCTCCTCCTTGTCTGAAATTTTGTACCTTTTGTCCAACCTCTCTCAATTCTGTCCCCCAGCCCCATCCTCCGCAGCCGCCCTTCCAGTCTCTACTCCCATGAGTTTGAGTGTCTTCACGTAGGTGAGATCTTAGGGTGCTCGGCTTCATGCATCCGGCTTATGTCACTTAATACCATGCATTCAGGGTTCATCCCTGCTGCCAGAGACAGCAGGGTTTGCTTCTTGTTTAAGGATGAACATCGCTGCTGTGTTCATGTTCCATCCCATTATCTGTGTGTCAGCTGATGGATGCTTAGGGTGATTCCATGTCGTGTTTGTTTCTGTGAACGATCTCATTGATGCCTCATGCATGCCACCTGAGTCCCGCATGGCTGGTGCTCTCTGCCTCTGAGACCCCTGGCCAGCATCCGGGCACGGATGCCTGCTGGGCAGATCCCAGAGCCACTGCCTCCAGAGTCTTCACACTGAGCACCTTGCAGCCTGCCCTGCTGGCACAGCTGCCTCCAGGAGGAGCCGCTATGGGAACGTTTTTGTTCTCAGTAATTTAAGGTGCTTGCTGAGAGCCTGATGAGAAGGAATTTGTAGCATCGGAAGCCTCTGGTGAAATTTCTCCTTGGCATTATTGGGACCAAATCCCCATAGTGTCACATTCAAGTCAACGCAACAAATGTGAACTGAAATGTCGCGGTGTACCCTATCCTGTGGCCCCCGAGTGCCCTGTGGCTGATGGTCTGGTGTTCTGGGTGCGGACCAAGGAGGAGCCGGTGGCAAAGGCGCCTCAGGCAGGCCCTGGGCTCCGTGGGTGGCTTGTGCTCCGCAATTTTGAGGCCATTTGCACCTGCTCCACCAGCCCACCGCTCTGAGCTGCAGCCGCTGCCAGCCACAACAGCACCACCACGAGTGTCTTGGGGGCTTTCTTCAGAGGAGGCTGTCAGCGTCCTCAAGTTCCAGTCGCTCTAGCCTGCTTCAACAGGCTTTTTCCCACCTGCGGCCTCTCCTCAATGGCCTAAAAGCTTGGCCAACTCCCACAAAGTTTGGCGGGAACACAAGGCTGTCACTGACATTTGTGGCGCCAGGACTTGCCCACGCGGGTTGCAAATGTCGGCCACTGTCTGTGCCACGTGCAGTGACGCCGCCCGAGGTGCGCACGGTGCGCACACCGCACGCGCACGCCCTCGTAACGGCTTGGCTTGGCACGCCTCGCTTGGCTTGGCTTGGCGTTAGTCGCTTGGCTTGGTGGTCCTCGCTTGGATTGGCTTTACCCTGGCATTCCTTTGCTGGGCTTGACCTTTTCTTGCTGGGCTTGGCATTCTCCTGGCTGGGCTGGGTGTTTCCCCGGCGGGGCGTGCGCTTTCCCTGGGTGGTGGAGGGGGCGTGGGCTCTCCCCGGGTGGTGGGGGACGTGGGCTCTCCCCAGTTGGTGGTGGGGGAGGGGTCGTGGGCTCTCCCAGGGTGGGGTTTTGGCTGGGATTGACCTTTCTCCCCTAACAGATTGGAAACCCATAGTTTCCCGCTTTTTGGTGAAACTCGTTGACAGACACCATCTGCTCGCTACTACCAGGCTGTTAAAAGCAGATGGTGGCTGAGGTTTCTCCAAAGCTGGCTGCCTCCCCTATGAAGAAGCCCTTTGGCCTCAGGGTCAAGATGGGCAAGTGGTGCTGCTGCTGCTTCCCCTGCTGCAGGGGAAGCGGCAAGAACAACGTGGGCGCTCGGGGAGACCACGACGACAGCGCCTTCACGGAGCCAAGGTATCACGTCCGTCGAGAAGATCTGGGCAAGCTCCACAGAGCTGCCTGGTGGGGTGAAGTCCCCAGAGCGGATCTCATCGTCATGCTCAGGGGCCCTGGCATTAACAAAAGGGACAAGAAGAAGAGGTAACCGGGCCTGGGGCTGGGAGGAGGCGGGACCTAGGGGGATGGGGTGGGACGTGCCCTCCTGTGTGTGTGTTTGTGGGGGGCGCCCTGGCTTTCTTGCCTCCTCAGGTCCCACGCCACCCGGTGTGTGGATACTTCAGAGAGGTCGGGGCACAGGCCTCTTTATGAGCAGCAACACAAAAACAAAACTTTAGTTGATTTCCAATCCCATAATAATTTCCCTTATGGAACACGTAAGAGACTGTTTTAAAGTGATTTAACTCTCAAAATTAAGTCGATGCAGCAGATTATTTTTAATGTACACATTTTAAAACAATGTTATATACATTATAGAAGGGTGTATAATGAGAACTAAGTCCCATAATATATCAACTTCTGAGATTAAATATTCTTCAGATAGAATCCAATATGCATTTTATATCAACGTACCCCTATGTAAATATGTTCTTTACTGAGGAACCTTAGAAGGAAACTGAAATGGGAAGATGGTTCGTGTCCTTAAATAGGAAGATTTATTTTTCTTAAGATGTGAGTTCTTTTGTGTTTATCACTTTTACCCAAGCCAAATAAAAATAGTAAAGTTTTAACATTTTAAAATTACACATGCTGTCTTTTACTATTGTGATACATTTTTGTGACAGAATGGAAAAAGACTTGCTCTTCCAGATATCAAAATGTGCATGTGCTATTTCCACAAATTGTTTACTAACAGCTCAAAAGACATAAATAAATAGAACAGAATACAAAATCCAGAAATACCCAAATATATGTAAGAATTTAGAACTTGATAGTGGTGATGTTTCATAGTAGTATAAAAAGATGAATTATTCACAAATGAAATGCATGCTGTTTGGAGAAAACTAGCTAGATTTTTTATGTCACAAAAATAAGTTCCTGGGGTATACATTAAAAATTTTAAATATACAAATTAAGAAAAGTACCAGAAGGAAACACAAATATCTATTTTTATATGCAGATATATTTTATGTTCACAAAGACATAAGAACCTCAAAAGCAAGTATTCTGAAGGGTGGTTTGGCAAAATAAAAATTAAAACACCCTGTAAATAAGAAAAAAATTAACAAAGGACAAAACACTTGCAAAACATGTATTTTCATTTTACAGATAATTCTTTCAAATCAACAAGAACACAAATTAAATAAGCTCAATTTAAAACTGGGCAAAGTACTTTTTTGCATATCTACCAGTGACCTATGCACATAGGAGAACATAGTGTTCCTGGTAAGAGAAGGAATTTAAATTAGAAGAGAAATGAAATACTCTTTTCTATCTAAGTTAGAAGAGGAATGAAATTCTGTTTCTATCCACAAAGTTTGTGAGGATGAAGAACAGTGGTACTTATACAGCTTCTTAAGGTTTAAGTTGCTGTGACTTTTCAAATAGACACTTTGGTGGTAAGAACCACATTTTAAAAATGTATATGCCTTTTACCCATCAATTCCATGATACTGAAATATCTCTTGAAAATAGATACATCTGCTTTTCTTAGTATTGCTTAAATAGCAGTGTATTGAGAAGAACTCATGTAAAGATTTTATGAACAAATTTCAGTCCATCCATATGATGGAATAATATGTAACCATTGAGGGTGTCAATAGATACAGAGATATGTTGACATGCAAAGATGTACTTAGGTATATATCAAGTGAGAAAAAAATCAGTTATACGCAAACAGAATATGCTCTTGTGTTAGCTGAAACTATTTCGAAAATATGATAAAACTTATTTCTGGGGATTTGTATTGTAAGTGAAGTTTTTCCCTTTATCTTATCTGCGATTTCTGCAATGAACATCTGAAAAGTTTTAGTTAAGTTTCACTAGTAATGAAATAATCCTTGGGAAGAGAAGGAATATGCTATTTGCATAGATACAACTAATTTCTCACATTCTATTATTTATTTTTCTTTCTGTGGATGCGTATCTTCTGTGAATTTTTTTTTTTTTCCGACACGGAGTCTCACTCTGTCGCCTAGGCTGGAGTGTGGTGGTGTGATCTTGGCTCACTGCAACCTCTGCCTCCTGGGTTCAAGTGATTATCCTGCCTCAGCCTCCTGAGTAGCTGGGATTACAGGCACGCGCCACTACACCATGCTAATTTTTGTATTTTTAGTAGAGTTGGGGTTTCACCATGGTGGTCAGGCTGGTCTCGAACTACTGACCTCTTGATCTGCCTGCCTCGGCTTCCCAAAGTGCTGAGATTACAGGGGTGAGCCACCATGCCTGGCCTCTTCTGTGACCTTTCATTCTCTTCAGAAGTAGATGGAATCTGTTTACCCGTTACTGTAGATTTTATTGTGTATACATTTTATTATATAATTGTCTTTTGATTGTATATAGATTAACATGTGTAAGAAGTATGGATTAATTATTTTAGTTACATATGAAAATTAAAATAGCAAATATAAATGATTATTACTATTGCAAATGTATTGCTCTACTATACAGGAGTTTTCTTTAAAAATATTGAATTCTTCAGCTGTGTTTATCCATTCTTTCAATCGATTTATTCATCAAACATAAGCCAGACACCTATTATGTGGCAGGCATATTCTACTATCTCTCAGGATCCTTCTATCTTCGAAAATTTCATGTTTCCCTGCCAGGCCTGAGCAAACTGAGAGATTTAAAATTGGACTATTAGGACTTAATCTCAATTGACGCTTTTCCTCCCTCCTTTCAAACAAAAGCATTTCTGAAGGTAGAAAATAATAAAATGTAAACTTTAACTGCCTTTTTGAAAATTTATAACAGTCACGGGTAAAGACTAGTTTAGGACTTTTAAGAACTAAAACATGGTACTTAAACAGCATGGAATATTATGCAGCCATAGAAAAAGAACAAGAGCATGTCCTTTGCCAGTGACTTGGATGGAGCTGGAGGCCATTATTCTTAGCAAACTAACCCAGGAATAGAAAACCAAATACTGCATGTTCTCACTTACAGGTGGGAGCTAAATGGCAAGAATGTACAGACACCTAGAGGGGAGCAACACACACTGGGGCCTATCAGAGTGTGGAGGATAGGAGGAAGCAAAGAAGCAGGAAATAAAACTAATGGGTACTGGGCTTAATACCTGTGTGATGAAATAACCTGTACAACTAACGCCCTTGGCACACGTGTGCCTATGTAACAAACCTGTACACCCTGCAGATGTACCCCTGAATATAAAAGTTGAAAAAAAATTCCACAAATAGTTTCATAAATCCATTTTAAAAAATAAAATTTATAACAATCTTAAATCCTAATATTAATGATTGTAAATATCTGATTTACATATATTCTACAAATCTAAGTATTGAAAAAAATTAGCTATAAATACATTCATTTGAATTCCATGTTTTCTTTGGATTAAAGATTTTTGAAAACCAAAGTAAGAATTAGTTTATTTTAGTAATTTGTTTTTGTTTTCACCTCAGCCCTCTTAATGCGTAGTTCTTTTAAGAACTAAAATTCATCTAAATGCCAGTCATCTGACCAGAACTGCCCCAGACCTGTTATGGATACCATATTCTACTTAATGTAAGGCACCATAGATTTTATGATGCCCCATTATTTTATGTCACAAGAAGAGAGTTATTTAAATGCCACCAATTTTAGTAAATCTTGAATTATAAGTGGTATTCCAGTGTAAGAAATGTCAAAACATGGAGACAATGAACGTCTTAGAATCAATAAAATACAATGTTATCTGTAATCTTTAAGACATATCTCAAAGTGTAGGTATAATTGTATCATGTCACTTATTTCAAATAGTCTTCTTTAAGTAGTAGTATTAATACAATTTATAATATCTGACAATTATTGAGCTGTTATTTGTGTTAGGAAGTATTCTACATATTTTGTGTAGAGTCTCATTTAAGCATTACAGTGGTTTTCTGTGAGAAAGCTATTTTTTGCATCCCCATTTTATTGATGAGGAAATTGAGACCCAAAAAGACTAAGCAACAGCTAGGAAGTGACAGAGCTTAAAACAGTTTTCCAGCTCAAGTTGAATGTAATCCAAGGGCTGTGCTCTTTCTGTTCTGATACTCTGCTCTTTCATTAACACAGTGAGAATAAGAGGTAATACATAGTGTGATTTCTTCACATGAATATTAAATGTTTGTTTTGAAGGCAGGGATAGCATGCTATTCAGCATTTGCAATTACATGAGTCATTGGTATGGCTTTAGATAGTGCATTAAAATTTCCTAAAAAGTCTCTCACTCTCTTAGGACTGCTCTACACTTGGCCTGTGCCAATGGCAATTCAGAGGTAGTAAGACTCCTGCTGGACAGACAATGTCAACTTCATGTCTTTGACAGCAAAAAGAGGACAGCTCTGATAAAGGTATGCAGTAGCCAACTATATCAGCATGAAGTAGATTTAAGAGAATTAAAAAAATGAGTTTTCTCATGTAAATATAACTTGGAGAAATCTGTGGAATGTTTATTTTGAATTCCTAGGATTTACAATTGATTTTTTGGTCTAATACTGACAGGCCGTACAATGCCAGGAGGATGAATGTGCATTAATGTTGCTACAACATGGCACTGATCCAAATCTTCCAGATACATTTGGGAATACTGCTCTACACTATGCAGTCTACAATGAAGATAAATTAATGGCCAAAACACTTCTTTTATACAGTGCTGACATTGAATCAAAAAACAAGGTATAGATCTACCAATTTTATTTTCAAAATACTGAAATGCATTTGTTTTAACATCGACTTGTATAAGGGTCAGTTTGCCATATTTGGAAGCTCAAGCATAACCTGAATGAAAATATTTTGAAATGACTTAATTATCTAAGATTTAATTTTAAATATTGTTACTTTTAAGAGGCATCAGCAGGTACAGCTTTTTTTATGCACTTGTGGTAAAATTTTTTTGAAAACACTGAATTTGTAAAAGGTAATACTTATTTTTTTTCAATGTTTCCCTTCCAGGTTTTCTTTTCCCTAATCAATGTAAAATGACAAAATTGCCCTGGAAGCAAGTTTTTCATTAAAACTCCAAGAAAACTAAAACATGTTTCAGTGAATAGAAATCTTGCTGCTTTGGCAAGTTCCTAAAAAAAAAGTAAAGATATGAAGTGATGTATCTTTTAGTGGCAAGGCTTAAGATATTTCTGATTGCCCATAAGGCAGAAATAGAAAATGAAAAGGAGAGCAATCAGAAATATCAAGGCCAATTTGGAAATTAGGTAATGGAGGAAAAAGACCGTGAAGATATTCTGTGTGTGTGTGCTTTTTTAGTTGTTTGTTCATTTCTTTCCTTTGCGTGGTGAGACAAGGTTCTCTTCAGTTTTAGAGAATGACAGTTTTTTTAGTTTGGGAGAGGGAGTTAGTGGGTTGTAAACTGCCTAGAGATTAATTTTAGGAGCCCTCTGAGGAAGCAGATTGGCAGTGAATAGGTGGTAACGTAATGGGAAACCCTTGAGCAGAGGGAATATCAGCGAATTATTTGACTTATTATCCTATTCTGGTAGAAATGGCCACTTAGATAGAGTCTAAACTCTGCTTTCAAATCTAGAATGTCTTGATGGGAAGGTGGGAGATAAAGAGCTTATAAGTAATAAGATCAAGTTGGATTTTGAGTTTACTAGGCCCTGTTCTAACGCCATCTAGGAAAATTAAGTGGTGTTTTCAGCAAATGAGTCTCTCACTCTTTCCTTTTTTTTGGCCAAAAGCTCAAATGATAAAGGGAATTGGCCATGTGGGTGAGAGATGAGACTGAAGTAATTGTCTGTTGGTCTAGTTTTCAACTAGAATTGTGCATCTCAGTAACTTGAGGAACATTTAAAATTAATCTACAAGTCTAGACCCTCTCCTGAACACTTTGTTACAGTAAGTCTAATAAAGCCTGGATATGTACATTTAAAAATGTTTCCTTGAAGGCAGGCATGCTGGTTATGGATGCCTCCCTCCCAGCTGCTAGAAAGGCTGAGGTGGGAGGATTGATTGAGCTCAAGATTTTGAATCTAGCCTGGGCAACATAATGAGACCATGTCTGTAACAACAATGACAGCAGCAACAACAACAAAAACAACAACAAATTCCTTAAAATGCAGATACACTTCTGCTTAAGAACCACTGAATAACTAAGTGTAATATGTAAATTCTCATATCTCAGAAACTTAAGACATCTCTAGAAGACTTGGAGTTGGATATGTGCAAATTCCTTTAAATCTTTCCTTTCCGATAATATTAGTCTGACTTTCTTTTTCTCTTTCTTTCTTTCTTTTTCTTTCTTTCTTTCTTTCTTTTTCTTTCTCTTTCTTTCTTTCTTAATTTCTTTCTTTCTTTCTTTCTCTTTCTTTCTCTCTCTCTCTCTCTCTCTCTCTTTCTCTCTTTCTCTCTTTCTCTCTTTCTTTCTTTCTTGGTCTCACACTGTTTCCCAGGCTGGAGTGCAGTGGTACAATCACAGCTCACTGCAGGCTTGACCTTCCCAAGTTCAGGTGGTCCTCCCATCTCCAGTTTTTATTTTTATTTTTTTTATTTTTTTTTTTAGTAGAGATGGGTTTTTTGCCATGTCTCCCAGGCTGGTCTTGAATTCCTGTGGTCAAGCGATTCAGCTGCCTCAGTGTCCCAAAATGCTAGGATTAGAGTTGTGAGCCACCATGCCTGGCCTAGTCTGACTTTCATCTCTGTGGTTGGGACATTAAAATGAATATTATTGGTAGTATCTATCAGCTTACAGAATAATACTTTTTCCTTCCTCCCATCAGTTACTCACTGCCATTCAGAAGGTCTTTAGAAATTTGCAGCGAGTATTCTTTCAATAAGTAGAGGCTGGCCCTCTCAGGATTTTGTGTCTCTTTGTTATTCAAGTGCTTAAGTCAGTAAGTCATTACTAAGAGCAGAGTTTTCTCAATTAAAATTGTAGCAAATTCTAAACCATTTTTGTCAATTAAAGCTGTATTATGGACTCTCCAGTATGTCTCTTAAGTTTGTAGAGCTTTGGCATAATCAGGATGGCAGTATTAAACACTGAAAACCATGCAGTTATTAAGAATACACATAGGAATTCTGTTAATTTAGTTTCAGCAGTCCTATGAACTGATTATTTAGTTAACAATCAGGAAAATTAAATATAAATGGATTTCAAATGAATAAATGTGGGAAAAATTCTTGAAATGGGCAGTATGAGCCTTAATAGCAATTTTTTACTGCACATTGGAGCTTGATTTTTTGGGTAAAACATCTGAAACTGAAGAAATATTTTACATGCAAATTCTTGCTTTATACACAACAATTTGTCACAGGGTTTGAAGATATAGAGATAAAAGATGTAGACCCTGCCCTCAAGAAGATTTTTGTTTAGATGGGAAAAATTATTATCATCCAATAATACCATGTCACAAATGCTGGGATAGAAGCAAAGATTCTTGAAACCAGTAAATGTTTAAAGTGAGTTTTCAAGATGACCAGGGTTAATGTGGTGAGGCAGAGGAGGGGTGTTTCCAAGGGAAGGAGCAGTGTGTGGGAAAGCACGGAAGAGTGAGAAGGAAACAACTACATTTTATTTACTTTCTATGAGTGTAAGTCCGTAGGATCTTTATATAAAGTTTCCAATTCAGTTGAGAAATACATAAATTTTTCAGTTACATATTGTTTTTGGTTTCTATTGTTTTACAGGGTGGCCTCACACCACTTTTGCTTGCCGTACATGGACAAAAACAGCGAATGGTGAAATTTTTAATCAAGAAAAAAGCTAATTTAAATGCACTTGATAGGTTTGGAAGGTATAGTTATTTCTTTTAATCTCTGTGTTGTTCTAGATTGATAGCAGTCACTCAAGTCATAAATATTAAATTAATAAGATTAACTTATACTTATTGGGACACAGTGATCAGTAGCGACACAAATCAGTTAAATAGAAAAAAACCAGTTATTTCGACTGGGCAACATAAAGAACAGTTTTAGTAGGATTCATCTTATTATATTGACTGATGTTATTTGTTATGTGATGTTATTGGTTGTATGTTCTTATGTTAGCTAAAGGGATTTCATATTAGTTTTAGAAAGTGTGAACTTTAACTTTCAGTTATGACTCAGTCTTGAACTTTTTAACCCTTTCTAGTAGTTTTTAACCTCTGCTTCTTATATGGTTTTCCACTAAATATGCTATATTAAACATAAATAGGAGTTGCAAATCATTTTGTCTTTTGAATAACTCTGCTTTAAGTTGCTTTCTTTAAAGAATATTAATGTTAGCTTATCCCTACTTGACAATCAATTGCTATTCCCACATACTGTGGGTTCATCAGCTTTTTTCCCTTTTTATTTCCAGTGTATTTTGATGTTTTTATTTTTAATTAGTATGAAGAGAGGGAGCGAAGATAGTCTTAAGTGGATACACTTTTCCTTTCATGAAGGCAAGCCATAGGTGGGTGATAAAGAGAAAAGAGCTATGCTTTAGATTCACACAAGACTGGGTTTAATTCCTAGCTTTCTTACTTGCTAGGTGTGTGACATTGTGAATGTTATTTACCACCAAATATGTTGTCATGTATGAAAAGGAGGAGAATACATCCTTCAAAGTTAGCTGTGCATAGTAAGAAAGATATATATCTTTATATATATCTTTTTATAGCATTTAATTCAGGGCCTAGCACATGCTTATTGGTATTCATTAACTGAAACTACTATGACCACTATTCTTACCATTATTGTTATTACTGCTTTCAGCATGCAGATAGCTCTTATTTGTCTGATCCCTAGCTGATTTTCTATTACAGTGTATCAGTCTAGGGAAGCTGGGAAGAAATCTTCACTTAAGTCTTTGTCTACTTCAGATAAGCAGCCCTAGTATAGTTTCTTGCCCATCAAAGGCCTTTAAATTAGTAGCTTCTACTACACAATACCCCACTGAGATAAGAGGTTTCCTTTTTGTCCCTTCCTTTTAACCTTGATGGTATTTTATAAAGATGAACACTTGAGCACCCAAGATGCTTATGTCTTTTAGTACATGTAAATGTTTAATTCTGCATGGACAGGCAAGATATTAAATTGGTAAAGTATATTGAATTAGCTTTTAAAATCACTTAAAATTCCTAAGGGAGAAATTATCTCTATATTATTTCAGAACTGCCCTCATACTTGCTGTACATTGTGGATCAGCAAGTATAGTTAGCCTTCTACTTCAGCAAAATATTGATGTATTTTCTCAAGATGTATTTGGACAAACTGCTGAAGATTATGCAGTTTCTTGTCATCATAATATGTAAGTGTTTACATTAAAATTCTAGTTAAAACTACATTGAGGTTTAAAATAATTATAATGATTGCCTCTTATGTATCAGGTGAGATGTGATAGATTGGTTCAGGTAGTTTTAGAGTGGCAGTGAATTAGTCCACTGCATCAGCTAGAAATGAAACAAAAAACTAGACTAGTTAGAAGTACCAATAGGTGCAGGATTCTTTATCTCAGGACTTTTAAGACCTTTATCCTTAGAGATTCCAACATTGTTCATTTCATTCCATGTATAACACCTATGCATGGGATAAAAAATAGTGTCATATCTTTAATTTTTCTAGTTAGTTATTTGGGTCTTGAAATGTCCAGTTTAGGAGAAATTCTTGTACTGTCTTCTGGGGACTGTCTCCTATATACTCCCTGAATTTTTTGAGAACCAAAGGGATTCACTAAGTCCAAGGAAGACAGTCCTTTTTTTCAAGTCATAAGGAGGAAAAAAAAAGGACATTTTAATCATTCTTTTGTTTCTGTTGATTCTGTTGCTGCATTGTTGCCACTGAAACTGGTCCTGCTGCCTGGTAATGGTTGACCTTTGACATCAAGATGCCCTTACTGATTCAAATCCCTCAAGTCTTCATGGTGATCCATACATGGACTTCAAAGTTATAACATTTTTTACGTTCACATACCTATGCCTATGTGCTCAGCCATTGTTCCCAAAGCACCAGCACTCTGCTCTGGCAGCTTAGCATCCTGGCTTTATCCACACACAAAGTGAGCAAATTGACCCTTCCACCCACATTCAAAACCTGATGTGGAACTCACATCTTATCTTACATTTAACTGCGACTGTCATGGTAAGAGATCCTTCGAGTCCCATGTTGGTCTTTTCTCTAGCAGATATTAGCTGGGCTTGTTCTAAACTGTCAGAGAGATTCAAATAATGTGGCAGAAAGAGGTCAGTGTTTGTTTATTCTTCTTTGCTACCATATCTGTACCCTGAGGCACATTTATATCGTGTATAGTACCTTAGGCAGTAGAAAGTCCCATATTAACCTTCCCCAGAGCAGTGAGCACCCAGTTGTAGTTGACCCCTTGAATGATCCATTTTCCATAATAATGAGAATCTCCCAAGCTACTTGCATCTCTTCCTCAAGATTTAAAAATATTTTCAAATTCTACCTCACTGGAAGATATTGAAGAGATTTCTCAGGATCTCAAGTAGGTTAGTTGGACTTAGAGCCAAACCTTGTCCATGACTCATCACTGTCCATGTGTAAAAGTAGAGCTTTATGCTTGCTTAGGCAGCACATATCCTAAAATTGGAACAATACAAAGAAAATTAGCATGGTGCCTGCATAAGGAGGCTGAACCAATTTTTGAAGCATCCCAAGTTTTGCGCAGTCACTGGAAGGTCATTTGACTATTTTCTGACTAGCTCCAAGGAAACGGTGTGAATCAAAGCAAAATGGGTGCCACCTAAATATTGAAATGGTGATTTTTTGCTACAAAAATATTCATGTAAGGTGGTCTAAGAGATTACCCCAGAGCTGAATAACGTGTGGGGTGTTGTGTGAAAAGTATATTGCCAGCATGTGACTTGAAAATTCAAGAAGGTCAACTTACAACTTCTTCATGGAACCTAAAAAAAAAAAAAGTAGGGTTTTGGTCTCCCATGTCAGCTGGAGATGAGCACGGAGATGAAGCATCACCCTAACAAACATCTGCTGGTTTAGAGTTTGAGTCTGTAGAGAAGGATCATTGGTCTAAACCAGGTCTTGACATCCATTGGATTTTCTGCCCTTGTTTTGATTGGTAAACTCCGTAATAGTGGGCAATCATGTTTTCCACTTTAATGAGATATTTACGAATAAATTTAGTTACAAACTATGAAATAGTTGAGATTCCCTGAATTATAAGCCATAAAGAGTAGGACGACTAATAAGGAAAATTAAGACTTAACATTTCCTGAAAATTACAACATTTGCATATTAGGGCCTATGAACAAAATATACATTGGGTTTTATTTGGGATTCCAAGATAATTTCAGTATAAAGTTTACGAATAGGTTATTTCGTTGCTTTACTATTTTTCTGAGCATTTAAAAAATGTTATCTTGTTAAGTCTTTGTAACAACCTAGTGAAATAACAACCTAGAGAAATAAGGCAGCAAAGTCCTCACTTTGTAGAAATAACAACCTAGTGAAATAAGGCAGTGTAGTCCTCACTTTGTAGAAGAAGACACTGAGCCTAAGAGAAGTAACTTGTCCAAGAACAAGTTGAGCACATAGGCATAGGTATGGATCAGCTGCTCATTATGGAGCTAGGCCTTATGCAGAGTTGGGACACTTTCTATTATGTCAAGCTAATGCAAGTTAGTTTACTGAGTCATAATGCCCTTGATTTATGAGTATTTCACCTTACTTTTTTCTTCTTTAATTAGAAGCTTAATGAGAGGTTTGTAGAATGTACACAGAACTGTATGGGATAATATTGTTAAGTTCTGTTATTCTGATATTGTTTGAAATACTCAAAGAATTTTTGCATTTGGTAAGCATTTTTCATATCAGTATTAAAATAGTAATTTTATTTATTACATTTTTATACATAGAATTTGCCAATTACTTTCTGACTACAAAGAAAACCAGATGCCAAAAAACTCTTCTGGAAATAGCAATCCAGGTAAGACTTCTGATAGTGAATTACTTTAGGTCAGTTTTCCCCAACCTTTTTGCCTTCTTGGCAGCAGGGACCAGTTTTGTGGAAGACAGTTTTTCCATGGACTAGGTGAAGGTGTGGATGGTTTCAGAATTATTCAAGCACATTACATTTATTATGCTACTTTATTTATATTATTATTACCTTATAATATATAATGAAATAATTGTATAACTTACCATAATGTAGAATCAGTGGAAACTCTGAGCTTGTATTCCTGCAACTAGATGTCCCATCTGGGGGCAAAGGGAGACAGTGACAGATCATCAGGCATTACATTCTGATAAGAAGCACACAACGTAGATCCCTCACATGGGCAGTTCACAACAGGGTTCATGCTCCAATGAGTATCTAATGCAACCACTGATCTGACAGGAGGTGGAGAGCAGGCAGTAATATGAGTCATGGGGTGTGGCTGTAAATAGAGATGAAGTTTCCCTGGCTTGCTTGCTTCTCACCTCCTACTCTGTGGCATGGTTCCTAACAAGCCATGGACTGGTACCAGTCCATGGCCTGGGAGTTGTGGATGCCTGATTTGGGTGGTCCTATCACAGATAAAAAGGTAAAAGTAAGGAAGTTTTGATCACAAAAGAAGAGCAAAGCGCAGGTTATGTTACATATGCTTGTACCAACCAAGTCTCACTATTACTGACTTCATTCCTCCTAATTTGAAATTGAAAGAGATAGATTTACTTTGTTGGAACAAGATGTATTCTTCTATCTGCTGGTTAATTGTCATGATAACAGTAATTTTGTTAGAACAAGATGCTCTGCTGCCATTCGCCAAAAGATTGTCATAATAAATACACAAATTGCCCAACTCTAGGCTCAGCAGATTATAATAAAAGTACAAAAATGTTTCACAGTAAGAGAAATGCTAGTATGCTACCTGGTTATGGATGCTTAATGCATTGTACAATCCAGACTCTATAAAGACACCTTTAATTTAGCCCTATGTTTATCAAAGAGCTTCTGTAAGTTAGATTGTGTACGTTGCAGGAGACAAAGATGGAATAGATGTAGTTCTGATCTTTAAGGTGCTCATAATAGAATAGAGCTGTCTCTATTTCATTTCTGTGCCTTTTCAACAGAATTTACAAAGAAAATATTTTTATGTTTTCACTTGTCCACTTAACAAATAACTATAAAATGTCTTTTAGATATTAAGCATCTTTCTAATGCTAGAGAACAGAAACAATTAAAAATACAGACAGGAGTTTGTTATTATCATTGTCATTTTTATTATGTTGCTACCTTATTCAGTGCTTACTGTGTGCTAGATGCCCACTGGAAGCTTATAATTATGATTTATTATATATTATATTGATTATGTACCAGACATATGTGACGAGGAATGAAAGCTTTAAAAAAAAGTAGGTAGGATTTAAGGTTAGCATGCAGAGTGAGTAGAATTTTTCTACGTGAAGAAGTAGAAGAATGATGTTTGGCAGAAGGAACATGTAATGAGATTGCCTGTTTGGGAGGAAGAGCAGCAAGTGCAAAAGACAAGATACTTAAGTGAACTTTGTAGGGTTTATGAGCAGTTCACTTTTGCTAGTACAAAAAGTGTGAGATAAGAGATGTTGGGAATGAGGTGAATACTTAGCTAAGGCAAGTTTATGATAGACTTTTTAATACTATTGAAATGAGTAGGTCTTATCCTGGGGGCCATGGGAAATTTACCTTCAATATCTTCCAGTGAGGTAGAATGCTTTGGACTGCAAATACTAGATGAGCAGTGGCTAAAACAGTAGGAACCAGAGTTGTTTTGGTTGTTCAGTGATATACTAGAGTTCCCCTTGTCCCTCTTTCAGCTGTGCTTCATGTCTCCTTTCATGGTTGGCTAATCCACAACAGTTCCAAACATCTTGTTCTCACAACACAACATCACAAGGGCTGCTTTTCTTCACATGTATCTTTTAAATAGGGAGAAACCTTAGAAGCATGCAGTGGACTTCCTGTAACATTTTATTGGCTAGGTCACACCACATGCTCATCCCTAAACCAGGCACTGGAAAAGCAAATGTAAGTATGTGATTAGCTTAGAATAATAATTTCTCTTTCTGAAGCTGAGGAGGGAGATTGGAATACTATCTCAGTAGACTTGTGTTTCTTCTGCAAGAAAGAATAAGGAATGGATATTGGTAGGGAGCCAGCAATATTTGCTGCAGGGACTCATTGGAGAAATTTGAGCAGGGGAGTCACAAGATTAAATTAGAGTATTAAGGCATTTTGGTAATGTTGTAAAACAGGGGTTGGCAAGCTTTTTCTGTAAATGACCAGGTGGGGAATATTTTAGACTATGTGGTCTCTGTCATATCTACTTAACCCTGCTGTTGTGTGAGAGCAACTATGGATAATATGTAAGCAAATAGGCGTGAGTGAGCTCCAATAAAATGTTATTTAGAAAACCATAAGGGAGACTGGATTTGGCCTGTGGCCTATAGTTTTCTGGCCCCTCATAGAGGATTGATGGAAGGTAACCATGTAAAGAAACCAGGAGACAAAGGAAGATTTGCTGTAGTCAGCTATAGTTTCCTTGTCACATGTCCTTGGACTAGTATCAATGTATTATAAGGTTTTCACCCATCCATCATGAAATAAATAAAGTTAGGAATCTCAGTTATTCATTTTAAAATTTTGGCCTTTTTTTGGTGTTATGCCTTTTTCATTTGTTTTGTCTTAATATTTTTCATGTAAGAAATAACATTAACAGCTGGGTTTTTTTTAAAAGCCACTTTGTAAATGTTTATGTTCCCAGTGGCAGTGGGAATATAAATTGGAAGCAGAAGAGAGGTATAGTCAATATGATTTAGTGATTATTGAATGAGAAAAGTTTAGGGGACAGAGAGAAATCTCAGATGATTCACAGGTTTCCAGGTTGTACACTATTATTTAACCTGAACATGAGGAAGGAGTAGGAAATTTTCTGATGAATACAGAAGACCAAAGAGAAGCAGCTCAACAGGAATGACTAATTATTTTTCTGTGCATGTTTAATGGGATATTCATATAGGATTTTTGAATAGGTCATTGGATATCAGCATTTATAGCTGGCATCCTACTAGTTTGACTCTCAGTAATAAGACTTGTCAAAGATCCAAGAAACTGAAAGTTGACGATAAATTTCCATGTGTATCACCATCAATGACTGAAAGTCAGCATCCACAGAATTGGGAAAGATGAACTTAATAGATAAAGATGAATTGGAGTTGTGTTTCTCTTAGAGAATGATACTCTCCATGACTTGTGTGAGTCACAGCTGCCAGAAAACAAAGAGGCCAAGGAACATATTAAAGAAGCACAGCAAATTCAGTCCTAGAGTGCCTCTGCTTGGCTTTGTGTTATAGTTCTGACTTCTAAAAAAATCACTTTTTGGCAAAATATGCTTTGTGTTTCTTCCCCTCTTGCAACCTGCAACCAAACAGAATCCTTTTTAGCAAGGCATTTTTGTATTCTTTGACCAAAGCAACATATAAATAATAAAAAGAAGTAAGAGAAAAAACTTTTTTTTTTGTATAGGCTAGTATTTAACATAAACTTGAGAGTGAGTGCCAGGATTATATTTAGGATTTAGGGACTAGATAGGAAAACTGGATAGAAATCTAAAGATTGCTGACTCAAACACAATGTGGTTTCTTTGCTTTATTTTCACAGCTCTGAATTCACAACTATTAGTTATATTTATATGCACTGTAACTTTAGAAAGCACCTTCCCAAACCAAATATCATGTGATTTCTTATAATTTAGATGACTTTATTATAGAATTGAATTTCCAACTGTTCATAAGAATTATTGAGCATTTGCTACATAGTATCATCTCAGTTGTGTCCACATGAGCTACCTATCACCTTGTGTTAATGAATAATGGTTCACTAGGAATATTAGTTTTGGCATTTAAAGTGATCTGTATTTAATGCAGATAGGACCAGGGACCACTCTTGAGCATTAATGTCCAAGCATCTTAAAATTACACAGACGGCTTTCATAATCTGACTTCTGCCTCACTCTCCATCTTTAGCCCTTTTCCCTGTGTGCCCTTTCTCTGGCATTACTGAACTGCCTGCAATGCCCTACTCACTCATCCTTCTCTTGTAGCCAAATACGTTCACTCTTTCATGCCTTACTCCCTCTCTTGCTGCTTCCTGGCATACTGCCACCCTTTCCTGCCCTCTATCCCTTGTAATCTGGCTAGCCTCAATATTTAAGTTTCTGCTTGACCATGATTTCTAGAAAGCCATCCCTGACATGCTTTATTTTCATTCTTTTTAAATCCTAATGCCTACTATCTATGTAGCAGGACTCAGTAAAAAATTGCTGAGTAAAATAAAGAATGTTTATACAAAGGTGATGTGCAAGACTGTCCCCTACAGTCTTGGAGCCGAGGGCACAGACATGTGGAGCAATAACGTACAGTTCAGATGGTAAAGATGCAGTAGAAAAATAAGTAAAGTACTAAGGCAGCCTCAAGGAAGGAGGTACCTGTTTATCTGGGGAAAGACATGCAGAATCGAGGAAGACTCCACATAGCATTGTTTTAAAAGATGAAAAAAAATTGTCAGAATAGTGGATGGAAACATTTTAGATATTAGGAAGACATTGTACACTAATAAAGGTGTCAGCAGTGATTTTGGAAATCATTTATAAGGTACTATTAGGAAGTGGAGAACAGTATACTGTGTTACCTTATATGTTTCTACTGTATTTTAAAATTGTGTTTCTGGTGGTTTTGTTCATTTATGTTGGGTGGATGAATTTGTGAGTGAATGTTTGACATGTTTGTATGTCTTCAATCTGGTGGACTCTGGTATCTCCCCAAGTGGTTTGTTGAAGTTTTGGAGAATTATTTCTTAAGTAACTATTTCGTGAAAGATTAAGCTTCATTTAAGTGCTCAATTTATGAAATGAAATGTCTTAAATCTATTTTTATAAAACAATAGTTTTAAATTGTTCTAAGTGGTTCATTTTAACCAAATATATGGATTTCACTTCAGAACAAGACTTAAAGCTGACATCAGAGGAAGAGCCACAAAGGCTTAAAGGAAGTGAAAATAGCCAGCATGAGGCATGTAAAATTTTAAATTTAAATTTCTGGTTTAATGTTCTTTTCTTTGCTTTGATAATAGTAGATAGTCCAAATGAAATTACCTTTCAGACTAGGCTTTGATAATCAATAAATTTTTTAAAATAATTTTTTAATAGATTCTTAAAATTTATTTTAATAGATTTAGTGACCTTATTAACAGAAGAATCAATAGAATCTAATTTAATATTTGATATTTAACTTAAACATTATAACCCACTATAAAATTTAAAATATTCTTATTTAAAATATTCTTATCTGCCTTCTTGATTGGCTTATAGCTAATCTTTCTCTTTGGAATAGAGGCAAAACAAATTCCAGAACTTTATTTGTTCTTTTATTTTTATAACACCCTAACATGATAAAGAAAGTAACATCAATTATTGGATCATATTATCAAGCAATTGAAATTATGAACAATGTAGCAATGATGGTCCCTGAGCTGGATTCATGGCAAAGGAGTAATCATGGCCAGTGATTGAAAATCTGCAGTTTTATATTGCCAGTCAGTGATGCCAAGGTTAAAAATGCATTCTACCTGTGGTCTCTCATTGACCTCAGGGTTTCTGTTCAGGGAGAGAACCAGGTCTTAAAAGCAACCCAACTGCCTATTACAATAATCATATCTTGCAGAATGAGACCTTCGTTGTTAGTGTACAAACACAATAACATTCTAACATTTCAGTTGCAGAACATCAGTACATATTATTTAAAAATTTTTATCCTCTGTCATTAGTACACATTAGAATATATTAGAACTGGACTTAAGCTGATAGTCGAGATACATAACACGATCATATTACAGTACATAATTTCAATTAAAATGTAACAATTTGCATTTCTTTCTGTTTGGTGTTGATTTTGGCGCCTAATAATTTAAAGTGTGCCTACACTCCAGTTAGTAATCTTTTAAAAAAGCACCTAAATGCACTGTAGGGGCTCACTACTTACGGTATGGTGAAGTAAAATCTTTTCAAGTGAGAAAAACCCTACAAATCATCTGCTAATTCATTTTGGTAGATTTAACACATAATGAATTAAGTTTAGTCCAAACAAAAGGTGACAAAATTAAGTTTCCTGGTTCATGTTTTTCTTCTTTGTTTGGCTAAGGTGAATTTTTTTTATGTTTTAGTCAGAAGCCAGTGATGTGGCAGTAGCTAAACATAGATTAAATGTTAATTCTTCATTTTAGTGATTTAATTATTATTTAATTATTTTAACAGGTAAATTTTAATTTTAATTATTTTCTAATTTTTTATTGTCCATACTTGATTACTTAAGAATAAAATTATTTTAAAAACATGTACTTCAAAAGAGCAGACATCTGAGAAATACCAGAAGCAAATTAACCTTCTATAATTGCATCTGCAGAAAAAGACTCAAGAACCAGACATAAATAAGGATTGCGATAGAGAGGTATACCTTTATATTCAAATGTTTCTGTTGAATTAGATTTTTACATTATGTTGTTTAACAAAGTATAATAAGTTTAAGTATGTATGATTCTATCATGTAAGTAGCATAAATCATCAGTGAAAAATTTAGTATTTAACTCAGAAAGCTGAGTTGTGTACATTCAGTTTTAAAGAGAGACAAACCCTAGAAATATTCTTCATTATTATGGAATAATTCTGAATGGTGCCAAAAATGCTAGGTAATGCTACTTTAGGAGCTTTGGATCAATCATTTTATCTTTCTTGGTATTAGTCTGATTATCAATAGATAATATGGCTAAAGAAGATAATTTCTTATTCTGTATATCCTCCAGCTAGAAAGTTTTACGGCTACTGAATGTGAAATTTGGGGAGCATCTCATTTACTGGAATTCCATGCTAGCATCTCAGCAGTTTCATTCTGCTTTTCGTGTTGTGGGAAACTTTGGTTCCCATGTTTCAGTGAGCACTTTCATGTTTTTGATATCCCAGGAACCATATGAAAAAGCAATGATCACAGGCAGTGGGGGAGAAGAATATTTTAGTGCAGAAAAGGGAAATCTTCCTTTCTATTCCTGGAGCCCCAGTGTCTCATCGTCTAAATCTGACTGCTTAATGGAAAATCCAGGTGGTAAAGATGGAAGAAGACACATTTTGCATCTTTGTGTTTTTATTTGTGTGTTCCCACAAGTCAAATGGGGTGAATATTTATATTAGATTCTGAAGAGTGGTTGGGAATAAAAGCAGAAAATGAAGGGGGTCCCTTTTTGAAATTTTGGAAAATTGTTCTATTCATTCAAAGAGAAATAAAGCAAACTACAAAAATTTTAATGATATACTAATGATGTAATAATTACATCTTAAAATTATATGGTAACAGTTCTGTATATATGATCAAATTTAAGCGTGAAATATTTTTAATGACTAAAATTATGACAAACTGAGTCAAATGATAAAATCAATTAAAACAAAAAGGTACTTTTTATTCAATAAAGCAATAACCATCCTTAATATCAAACTTCCACTCAAGGTTGAAGAAGAAATGCAGAAGCACGGAAGTAATAACGTGGGATTATCAGAAAACCTGACTGATGGTGCTGCTGCTGGCAATGGTGATGGTGGATTAGTTCCACAAAGAAAGAGCAGAAAACATGAAAATCAGCAATTTCCTAACACAGAGATTGAAGAGTATCACAGGTAAGCCTATGGCAACATTTAACAGGAGATAACTATATGCTATCAAGCTAATCCGAATTTGGACTAATATTCATGTTGAACAAATTTTATACTTTTCCTAGGATATTCAGCCTTGCCTGGTAATCAGAAGAATGAAAATCAGCAAACAATGAGTTACATTTTTTCCAGTCATTAATTTATTTGAAAAATAACCAGTGTTGGCAAATGTGAGGGAAAAGGCATTTTCTTTTCTTTTTAGTGAACTTTTATTTTAGCTTCAGGCTTACACGTGCATGTTTGTTACATAGGTAAACTGTATCATGGAGATTGGGGTTACAGATTATTTCACCAGTCAGATAATAAGAATGATACCCGATAGGTAGTTTTTTGGTCCTTTCCCTCCTGCCAAGCTCCACCCTCGAGTAGGCTGCAGTTGTCTCTTGTTCTCCTCTTTGTGTCCATGAGTTCTCATTGTTTGGTTCTGACTAATGAGTGAGAATATGTGGCATTTGATTTTCTGTTCCTGCATTAGTTTGCTTAGGATAATGACCTCCAGCTCCATCTGTGTTGCTGCAAAGGAAATGGACTCACTGAAAAGGATATTTTCATACGCTGTTGGTAAATACATTTTGAGTGTTAATTTAGTAGCATATTCACACACACACATATATAACATAGTAAGGATATAAAATATATGTATGTTATGGATATTTGTATAGATATATTACATATATACTTATGTATAAGGACATTTATTATAGCATAATTATATCAAAAAGTTGGAGCTAGTCCAAATCCTTATCAATAGGAAATAGCTCAGAAAATAATACAGTATGCAATCAGTTTCTTAAAATGAAGTTAGATCTAGAGTATACTGATTATTTCACAATTAACATGTATTTAAAGCATTTAGTTTGCTGACCCATCTTAAGACAATTTTGTTAGAATTCTTGTAGTATCTGCTGTGTTGCAAATGGAAGCTACATGCTATGTTGACACTGTACCTTGTTAGCAACAAGATAGCTAGTTATTAAATTTTGGCTGTCAGTGCCTGAGTGCTGAAATAATTGGACCCTCAATCTGAACATTGCCAAGGGATTGCACATGGGGATCTATATTTTATGTAAACATTTCAGTATATTGGATAAAACTTGTTAAAATACATCAAAGGATCTTTGATCTACTAAAACAGGAATTGGCCCCCTTTTTTCTGCAAAGAGCCAGTTGGTAAATATTTTAATCTTTGTGGACTATATGTACTTAATTTTTTGAGACAGGGTCTCACTCTGTTGCCCAGGCTGGAGTGCAGTTGCATGACCATGGCTCACTGCAGCCTCAAATTTCTGGGCTCTAGTGATCCTCCCACCTCAGTCTCTCTACTAGCTGGGACCACAGGTGTGCAATATCACACCCAGATAATTGACTCTATGGACTATAAAGTAAATAAGCATGGCTGTGTTTCAAGATATCTTACTTAAAAAAACAGGCAGTGGGCTGGAGTGGGCCCACAAGTGTTAATTTTCTGACCCTTGTGCTAAAAGGAAGGTGTTGCTAATGCAGTGAATCTTATATGTAAGTGTCCTGTATGCATGACATTATCCTTCCTTTGAAAAAAGAATATATTTCAGTATTCACCTCACCATATTTTTCAAGTGACTTCATATAATTTTTATATTGATATAATTCATGTAATTATACTTCATAAAATTTTTAAAATTTCATTTATAAAATAAGATTATTTTCTGCATTTCTCCTATTTTATTCCTGTTAATAAGACTCAGTATTTCACTATGATCAATTACTTTGTATATGTGATGAGTATCAACTGTCCTAGAATTTGCTGATTTTTATCAAGCAAGAAATACTCCTCTTGAAACTTTTAGTATTCCTTGGTCTTTATTTTTATTTATTTATTTATTTATTTTATTTTATTTTATTATTATTATACTTTAAGTTTTAGGGTACATGTGCACAATGTGCAGGTTAGTTACATATGTATACATGTGCCATGCTGGTGTGCTGCACCCATTAACTGGTCATTTAGCATTAGGTATATCTCCTAATGCTATCCCTCCCCCCTCCCCCCACCCCACAACAGTCCCCAGAGTGTGATGTTCCCCTTCCTGTGTCCATGTGTTCTCATTGCTCAATTCTCACCTATGAGTGGGAATATGCGGTGTTTGGATTTTTGTTCTTGCGATAGTTTACTGAGAATGATGATTTCCAATTTCATCCATATCCCTACAAAGGACATGAACTCATCATTTTTTATGGCTGCATAGTATTCCATGGTGTATATGTGCCACATTTTCTTAATCCAGTCTATCATTGTTGGACATTTGGGTTGGTTCCAAGTCTTTGCTATTGTGAATAATGCCGCAATAAACATACGTGTGCATGTGTCTTTATAGCAGCATGATTTATAGTCCTTTGGGTATATACCCAGTAATGGGATGGCTGGGTCAAATGGTATTTCTAGTTCTAGATCCCTGAGGAATCACCACACTGACTTCCACAATGGTTGAACTAGTTTACAGTCCCACCAACAGTGTAAAAGTGTTCCTATTTCTCCACATCCTCTCCAACACCTGTTGTTTCCTGACTTTTTAATGATTGCCATTCTAACTGGTGTGAGATGGTATCTCATTGTGGTTTTGATTTGCATCTCTCTGATGGCCAGTGATGATGAGCATTTTTTCATGTGTCTGTTGGCTGCATAAATGTCTTCTTTTGAGAAGTGTCTTTTCATATCCTTTGCCCACTTTTTGATGGGGTTGTTCATTTTTTTCTTGTCAATTTGTTTGAGTTCATTGTAGATTCTGGATATTAGTCCTTTGTCAGATGAGTAGGTTGTGAAACTTTTCTCCCATTCTGTAGGTTGCCTGTTCACTCTGATGGTAGTTTCTTTTGCTGTGCAGAAGCTCTTTAGTTTAATTAGATGCCATTTGTCAATTCTGGCTTTTGTTGCCATTGCTTTTGGTGTTTTAGACATGAAGTCCTTGCCCACGCCTATGGCCTGAATGGTAATGCCTAGGTGTTCTTCTAGGGTTTTTATGGTTTTAGGTCTAACATTTAAGTCTTTAATCCATCTTGAAATAATTTTTGTATAAGGCGTAAGGAAGGCATCCAGTTTCAGCTTTCTACATATGGCTAGCCAGTTTTCCCAGTACCATTTATTAAATAGGGAATCCTTTCCCCATTTCTTGTTTTTCTCAGGTTTGTCAAAGATCAGATAGTTGTAGATATGAGGCGTTATTTCTGAAGGCTCTGTTCTGTTCCAATGATCTATATCTCTGTTTTGATACCAGTACCATGCTGTTTTGGTTACTGTAGCCTTGTAGTATAGTTTGAAGTCAGGTAGTGTGATGCCTCCAGCTTTGTTCTTTTGGCTTAGGATTGACTTGGTGATGTGGGTTCTTTTTTGGTTCCATATGAACTTTAAAGTAGTTTTTTCCAATTCTGTGAAGAAAGTCATTGGTAGCTTGATGGGGATGGCATTGAATCTATAAATTACCTTAGGCAGTATGACCATTTTCACGATATTGGTTCTTCCTAGTCATGAGTATGGAATGTTCTTCCATTTGTTTGTATCCTCTTTTATTTCCTTGAACAGTGGTTTGTAGTTCTCCTTGAAGAGGTCCTTTATGTCCCTTGTAAGTTGGATTCCTAAGTATTTTATTCTCTTTGAAGCAATTGTGAATGGGACTTCACTCATGATTTGGCTCTCTGTTTGTCTCTTATTGGTGTATAAGAATGCTTGTGATTTTTGTACATTGATTTTGTATCCTGAGACTTTGCTGAAGTTGCTTATCAGCTTAAGGAGATTTTGGGCTGAGACAATGGGGTTTTCTAGATATACAATCATGTTGTCTGCAAACAGGGACAATTTGACTTCCTCTTTTCCTAATTGAATACCCATTATTTCCTTCTCCTGCCTAATTGCCCTGGCCAGAACTTCCAACACTATGTTGAATAGGAGTGGTGAGAGAGGGCATCCCTGTCTTGTGCCAGTTTTCAGAGGGAATGCTTCCAGTTTTTGCCCATTCAGTATGATATTGGCTGTGGGTTTGTCATAGATAGCTCTTATTATTTTGAGATACGTCCCATCAATACCTAACTTATTGAGAGTTTTTAGCATGAAATGTTGAATTTTGTCAAAGGCCTTTTCTGCATCTATTGAGATAATCATGTAGTTTTTCTCTTTGGTTCGTTTATATGCTGGATTACATTTATTGATTTGTGTATATTGAACCAGCCTTGCATCCCAGGGATGAAGCCCACTTGATCATGGTGGATAAGATTTTTGATGTGCTGTGGGATTCGGTTTGCCAGTATTTTATTGAGGAATTTTACATCAATGTTCATCAAGGATATTGGTCTAAAATTCTCTTTTTTGGTCTAAAATTCTCTTTTTTGGTTGTGTCTCTGCCCGGCTTTGGTATCAGGATGATGCTGGCCTCATAAAATGAGTTAGGGAGGATTCCCTCTTTTTCTATTGATTGGAATAGTTTCAGAAGGAATAGTACCAGTTCCTCCTTGTACCTCTGGTAGAATTTGACTGTCAATCCATCTGGTCCTGGACTCTTTTTGGTTGGTAAGCTATTAATTATTGCCACAATTTCAGATCCTGTTATTGGTCTATTCAGAGATTCAACTTCTTCCTGGTTTAGTCTTGGGAGAGTGTATGTGTCCAGGAATTTATCCATTTCTTCTAGATTTTCTAGTTTATTTGCACAGAGGTGTTCGTAGTATTCTCTGATGGCAGTTTGTATTTCTGTGGGATCAGTGGTGATATCCCCTTTATCACTTTTATTGCATCTATTTGATTCTTCTCTCTTTTCTTCTTTATTAATCTTGCTAACGGTCTATCAATTTTGTTGATCCTTTCAAAAAACCAGCTCCTGGATTCATTAATTTTTTGAAGCGTTTTTTGTGTGTCTATTTCCTTCAGTTCTGCTCTGATTGTAGTTATTTCTTGCCTTCTGCTAGCTTTTGAATGTGTTTGCTCTTGCTTTTCTAATTCTTTTAATTGTGATGTTAGGGTGTCAATTTTGGATCTTTCCTGCTTTCTCTTGTGGGCATTTAGTGCTATGAATTTCCCTCTACACACTGCTTTGAATGTGTCCCAGAGATTCTGGTATGTTGTGTCTTTGTTCTCGTTGGTTTCAAAGAACATCTTTATTTCTGCCTTCATTTCATTATGTACCCAGTAGTCATTCAGGAGCAGGTTGTTGAGTTTCCATGTAGTTGAGTGGTTTTGAGTGAGTTTCTTAATCCTGAGTTCTAGTTTGATTTCACTGTGGTCTGAGAGACAGTTTGTTATAATTTCTGTTCTTTTACATTTGCTGAGGAGAGCTTTACTTCCAAGTATATGGTCAATTTTGGAATAGATGTGGTGTGGTGCTGAAAAAAATGTATATTCTGTTGATTTGGGGTGGAGAGTTCTGTAGATGTCTATTAGGTCTGCTTGGTGCAGAGCTGAGTTCAATTCCTGGATATCCTTGTTAACTTTCTGTCTCGTTGATCTGTCTAATGTTGACAGTGGGGTGTTAAAGTCTCCTAATATTATTGTGTGGGAGTCTAAGTCTCCTTGTAGGTCACTCAGGACTTGCTTTATGAATCTGGGTGTTCCTGTATTGGGTACATATATATTTAGGATAGTTAGCTCTTTTTGTTGAATTGATCCCTTTACCATTATGTAGTGGCCTTCTTTGTCTCTTTTGATCTTTGTTGGTTTAAAGTCTGTTTTATCAGAGACTAGGATTGCAACCCCTGCCTTTTTTTGTTTTCCATTTGCTTGGTAGATCTTCCTCCATCCTTTTATTTTGAGCCTATGTGTGTCTCTGCACATGAGATGTGTTTCCCGAGTACAGCACAGTGATGGGGTCTTGACTCTTTATCCAATTTGCCAGCCAGTGTCTTTTAATTAGAGCATTTAGTCCATTTACATTTAAAGTTAATATTGTTATATGTGAATTTGATCCTGTCATTATGATGTTAGCTGGTTATTTTGCTCGTTAGTTGATGCAGCTTCTTCCTAGTTGCGATGGTCTTTACAATTTGGCATGATTTTGCCGTGGCTGTTACCGGTTGTTCCTTTCCATGTTTAGTGCTTCCTTCAGGAGCTCTTTTAGGGCAGGCCTGGTGGTGACAAAATCTCTCAGCATTTGCTTGTCTGTAAAGTATTTTATTTCTCCTTCACTTATGAAGCTTAGTTTGGCTGGATATGAAATTCTGGGTTGAAAATTCTTTTCTTTAAGAATGTTGAATATTGGCCCCCACTCTCTTCTGGCTTGTAGAGTTTCTGCCGAGAGATCTGCTGTTAGTCTGATGGGCTTCCTTTTGTGGGTAACCCGACCTTTCTCTCTGCTGCCCTTAACATTTTTTTCTTAATGTCAACTTTGGTGAATCTGACATGTGTCTTGGAGATGCTCTTCTTGAGGAGTATTTTTGTGGCATTCTCTGTGTTTCCTGAATCTGAATGTTGGCCTGCCTTGCTAGATTGGGGAAGTTCTCCTGGATAATATCCTGCAGAGTGTTTTCCAACTTGGTTCCATTCTCTCCGTCACTTTCAGGTACACCAATCAGACGTTGATTTGGTCTTTTCTCGTAGTCCCGTATTTCTTGGAGGCTTTGTTCATTTCTTTTTATTCTTTTTTCTCTAAACTTCCCTTCTCACTTCATTTCATTCATTTCATTTTCCATCACTGATACCCTTTCTTCCAGTTGATTGCAGCAGCTCCTGAGTCTTCTGCATTCTTCACATAATTCTCGAGCCTTGGCTTTCAGCTCCATCAGCTCCTTTAAGCACTTCTCTGTATTGGTTATTCTAGTTATACATTCGTCTAAATTTTTTTCAAAGTTTTTAACTTCTTTGCCTTTGGTTTGAATTTCCTCCTGTAGCTTGGAGTAGTTTGATCGTCTGAAGCATTCTTCTCTCACCTTGTCAAAGTAATTCTCTGTCCAGCTTTGTTCCATTGCTGGTGAGGAGCTGCGTTCCTTTGGAGGAGGAGAGGCACTCTGCTTTTTAGAGTTTCCAGTTTTTCTGTTCTGTTTTTTCCCCATCTTTGTGGTTTTATCTACTTTTGGTCTTTGATGCTGGTGACGTAAAGATGGGTTTTTGGTGTGGATGTCCTTTCTGTTTGTTAGTTTTCCTTCTAATAGACAGGACCCTCAGCTGCAGGTTTGTTGGAGTTTGCTAGAGGTCTACTCCAGACCCTGTTTACCTGGGTGTCAGCAGCAGTGGCTGCAGAACAGCAGATTTTCATGAACCACGAATGCTGCTGTCTGATTGTTCCTTTGGAAGTTTTGTCTCAGAGGAGTACCCGGCAGTGTGAGGTGTCAGTCTGCCCCTACTGGGGGGGTGCCTCCCAGTTAGGCTGCTTGGGGGTCAGGGGTCAGGGACCCACTTGAGGAGGCAGTCTGACCATTCTCAGATCTCCAGCTGCGTGCTGGGAGAACCACCGCTCTCTGCAAAGCTGTCAGACAGGGACATTTAAGTCTGCAGAGGTTACTGCTGTCTTTTTGTTTGTCTGTGTCCTGCCCCCAGAGGTGGAGCCTACAGAGGCAGGCAGGCCTCCTTGAGCTGTGGTGGGCTCCACCCAGTTTGAGCTTTCTGGCTGCTTTGTTTACCTAAGCAAGCCTGGGCAATGGTGGGTGCCCCTTCCCAAGCCTCACTGCAGCCTTGCAGTTTGATCTCAGACTGCTGTGCTAGCAATCAGCAAGACTCTGTGGGTATAGGACCCTCTGAGCCAGGTGCAGGAGATTATCTCCTGGAGCGCCGTTTTTTAAGCCCATTGGAAAAGTGCAGTATTAGGGTGGGAGTGACCTGATTTTCCAGGTGCCGTCTGTCACCCCTTTCTTTGACTAGGAAAGGGAATTCCCTGACCCCTTGCACTTCCTGAGTGAGACAATGCCTCACCCTGTTTCAGCTCATGCACGGTGCACTGCATCTACTGTCCTGCACCCACTGTCTGGCAGTCCCTAGTGAGATGAACCCAGTACCTCAGTTGGAAATGCAGAAATCATCCATCTTCTGTGTCACTCACGCTGGGAGCTGTAGACTAGATCTGTTCCTATTCGGCCATCTTGGCTCGGGACCCTCCTTGGTCTTTATTTATAAGCATGAACAAAATGATAATCAGCTTATATAATCTAGAAATGTTCACGGGGTCTTTTAGTTCTATAATTTTTTTATTATTATACTTTAAGTTCTAGGGTACATGTGCACAATGTGCAGGTTTGTTACATGGGTTATACATGTGCCATGTTATTTTGCTGCCCACATTAACTCATCATTTACATTAGGTATTTCTCCTAATGCTATCCCTCCCCCTGTGCCCCACACTCTGTCAGGCCCCAGGGTATGATGTTTCCCATGGTTTGTCCAAGTGTTCTCATTGTTCAATTCCCACCTATGAGTGAGAACATGCAGTGTTTGGTTTTTTGTCCTTGTGATAGATTGCTGAGAATGATGGTTTCCAGCTTCATCCGTGTCCCTGCAAAGGACATGAGCTCATCCTTTTTCATGGTTGCATAGTATTCCATGGTGTACATGTGCCACATTTTCTTAATTCAGTCTATCATTGATGGATAATTGGGTTGGTTCCAAGTCTTTGCTATTGTGAGTAGTGCTGCAATAAACATACGTGTGCATGTGTCTTTATAGCAGCATGATTTATAATCCTTTGGATATATACCCAGTAATGGGATGGCTGGGTCAAATGGCATTTCTAGTTCTAGATCCTTGAGGAATCACCTCACTGTCTTCCACATGGTTGAACTAGTTTATACTCCCATCAACAGTATAAAAGTGTTCCTATTTCTCCACATCCTCTCTGGCACCTGTTGTTTCCTGACTTTTTAGTGATCACCATTCTAACTGGTGTGAGATGATATCTCATTGTGGTTTTGATTTGCATCTCTCTGATGACCAGTGATGATGAGCATTTTTTCATGTGTCTGTTGGCTGCATAAATGTCTTCTTTTGAGAAGTGTCTGTTCATATCCTTCAGCCAATTGTTGATGGGATTGTTAGTCTTTTTCTTGTAAATTTGTTTGATTTCTTTGTAGATTCTTGATATTTGCCCTTTATCAGATGGGTAGATTGCAAAAATTTTCTCCCATTCTGTAGGTTGCCTGTTCACTCTGATGGTAGTTTCTTTTGCTGTGCAGAAGCTCTTTAGTTTAACCAGATCCCATTTTTCAATTTTGGCTTTTGTTGCCATTGCTTTTGGTGTTTTATTCATGAAGTTGTTGCCTATGCCTACGTCCTGAATGGTATTGCCTAGGTTTTCTTCTAGGGTTTTTATAGTTTTAGGTCTAATATTTAAGTCTTTAATCCATTTCAAATTAATTTTTGTATAAGGTGTAAGGAAGGGATCCAGTTTCAACTTTCTACATAAGCTAGCCAGTTTTCCCAGCATCATTTATTAAATAGGGAATCCTTTCCCCATTTCTTGTTTTTTTTTTTTTTTTTTTTTTTTTTTTTTTGAGATGGAGTCTTGCTTTATCGCCCAGGCTGGAGTGCAGTGGCATGATCTCGGCCCACTGCAGGCTCTGCCTCCTGGGTTCACACCACTCTCCTGCCTTAGCTTCCCAAGTAGCTGGGACTACAGGCACCTGCCACCATGCCTGGCTAATTTTTTGTATTTTTTAGTAGAGACGGAGTTTCACCATGTTAGCCAGGATGGTCTCAATCTCCTGACCTCATGATCTGCCCACCTCAGCCTTCCAAAGTGCTGGGATTGCAGACGTGAGCCACCATGCTTGGCCCCCCATTTGTTGTTTTTGCCAGGTTTGTCAAAGATCAGATAGCTGTAGATGTGTGGTATTATTTCTGAGGGCTCTGCTCTGTTCCATTGGTCTATATCTTTGTTTGGTACAATTACCATGCTGTTTTGGTTACTGTAGCCTTGTAGTATAGTTTGAAGTCAGGTAGCATGATGCTTCCAGCTTTGGTCTGTTGGCTGAGGATTGACTTGGCAATGCAGGCTCTTTTTTGGTTCCATATGAACTTTAAAGTAGTTTTTCCAGTTCTGTGAAGAAAGTCATTGGTAGCTTGATGGGGGTGGCATTGAATCTATAAATTACCTTGGGCAGTATGGCCATTTTCATGATATTGATTCTTCCTATCCATGAGCATGGAATGTTCTTCCATTTGTTTGTATCCTCTTTTGTTTCCTTGAGCAGTGGTTTGTAGTTCTCCTTGAAGAGGTCCTTCACGTCCCTTGTAAGTTGGATTCCTAGGTACTTTATTCTCTTTGAAGCAATTGTGAATGGGAGTTCACTCATGATTTGGCTCTCCGTTTGTCTGTTATTGGTGTATAAGAATGCTTGTGATTTTTGTACATTGATTTTGTATCTTGAGACTTTGCTGAAGTTGCTTATCAGCTTAAGGAGATTTTGGGCTGAGAAGATGGGGTTTTCTAGATACACAATCATGTCATCTGCAAACAGGGACAATTTGACTTCCTCTTTTCCTAATTGAATGTCCTTTATTTCCTTCTCCTGCCTAATTGCCCTGGCCAGAACTTCCAACACTATGTTGAATAGGAGTGGTGAGAGAGGGCATCCCTGTCTTGTGCCAGTTTTCGAAGGGAATGCTTCCAGTTTTTGCCCATTCAGTATGATATTGGCTGTGGGTTTGTCATAAATAGCTCTTATTATTTTGAGATACATCCCATCAACACCTAATTTATTGAGAGTTTTTAGCATGAAGGGCTGTTGAATGTTGTTGAAAGCCCTTTCTGCATCTGTTAAGTTAATCAAGTGGTTTTTGTCTTTGGTTCTGCTTATATGCTGGATTACATTTATTGATTTTCATATGTTGAGCCAGCCTTGCATCCCAGGGATTAAGCCCACTTGATCATGGTGGATAAGCTTTTTGATGTGTTGCTGGATTCTGTTTGCCAGTATTTTATTGAGGATTTTGCATTGATGTTCATCAAGGATATTGTTTTAAAATTCTCTTTTTTTGTTGTGTCTCTGGCAGGCTTTGGTATCAGGGTGATGCTGGCCTCATAAAATGAGTTAGGGAGGATTCCCTCTTTTCCTATTGTTTGGAAAAGTTTCAGAAGGAATGGTACCAGCTCCTTCTTGTACCTCTGGTAGAATTCAGCTGTGAATTCATCTGGTCTTTGACTTTTTTTGTTTTGTAGGCTATTAGTTATTGCCTCAGTTCCAGAGCCTATTATTGGTCTATTCAGAGATTCAACTTCTTCCTGGTTTAGACTTGGGAGGGTGTATTTGTCCAGGAATTTATCCATTTCTTCTAGATTTTCTAGTTTACTTGCATAGAGATATTTATAGTGTTCTCTGATGGTATTTTGTATTTCTGTGGGATTGGTGGTGATATCACCTTTATCATTTTTTATTGCACTATTTTATTCTTCTCTCTTTTCTTCTGTATTGTTCTTGCTAGCAGTCTATCAATTTTGTTGATCTTTTCAAAAAACCAGCTCCTGGAATCTTTGATTTTTTGAAGGGTTTTTTATGTTTCTATCTCCTTCAGTTCTTCTCTGGCCTTAGCCATTTCTTGCCTTCTGTTAGCTTTTGAATTTGTTTGCTCTTGCTTCCCTAGATCTTTTAATTGTGATGTTAGGGTGTCAATTTTAGATCTTTCCTGCTTTCTTTTGTGGTTACTTAGTGCTATAAATTACCTTCTATACACTGCTTTAAATGTGTCCCAGTCATTTTGGTACGTTGTGTCTTTGTTCTCATTGGTTTCAAAGAATATCTTTATTTCTGCCTTCATCTCATTATTTATGCAGTAGTTATTTGGGAGCAGGTTGTTCAGCTTTCATGTAGTTAAGTGGTTTTGAGTGAGTTTCTTAATCCTGAGTTCTAATTGGATTGCACTGTGGTTTGAGAGACAGTTTGTTGTGATTTCTGTTCTTTTACATTTGCTGAGGAGAGCTTTACTTCCAACTATGTGGTCAATTTTGGAAAAAGTGCAATGTGGTGCTGAGAAGAATGTATATTCTGTTGATTTGGGATGGAGAGTTCTGTAGATGTCTATTAGGTCTGCTTGGTACAGAGCTGAATTCAAGTCCTAGATATCCTTGTTAAACTTCTGTCTTGTTGATCTGTCTAATATTGACAGTGGGGTGTTAAAGTCTCCAACTATTTTTGTGTGGGATTCTAAGTCTCTTTTTAGGTCTTTGAGGACTTGCTTTATAAATGTGGGTGCTCCTGTATTGGGTGTATATATATTTAGGATAGTTAGCTCTTCTTGTTGAATTGATCCCTTTACCATTATGTAATGGCCTTCTTTGTCTCTTTTGAGCTTTGTTGATTGAAAGTCTGTTTCATCTGAGACTAGGATTGCAACCCCTGCTTTTTTTTTCTTTCCATTTGCTTGGTAGATCTTCCTCCATCCCTTTATTTTGAACCTATGTGTGTCTCTGCATGTGAGGTGGGTCTCCTCAATACAGCATACTGATGGGTCTTGAATCTTTATACAATTTGCCAGTTTGTGTCTTCTAATTGGAGCATCTAGCCCATTTACATTTAAGATTGATATTGTTTTCTGTGAATTTGATTCTGTCGTTATAATGTTAGCTGGTTATTTTGCCCGTTAGTTGATGCAGTTTCTTCGTGGCATCTATGATCTTTACAATTTGGCATGTTTTTGCAGTGGCTGGTACTGGTTGTTACTTTCCATGTTTAGTGCTTCATTGAGGAGCTCTTGTAAGGCAGGCCTGGTGGTGACAAAATCTCTCAGCATTTGCTTGCCTGTAAAGGGTTTTATTTCTCCTTCACTTATGAGGCTTAGTTTGGCTGGATATGAAATGCTGGGTTGAAAATTTTTTTCTTTAAGAATGTTGATACCATACATCTACAACCATCTGATCTTTGACAAAACTGATAAAAACAAGAAATGGGGAAAGGATTCCCTGTTTAATAAGTGGTGCTTGGAAAACTGGCTAGCCATATGTAGAAAGCTGAAACTGGATCCCTTCCTTACACCTTATACTAAAATTAATTCAAGATGGATTAAAGACTTACATGTTAAACCTGAAACCTTAAAAACCCTAGAAGAAAACCTAGGCAATATCATTCAGGACATAGGCATGGACAAGGACTTCATGTCTAAAACACCAAAGGCAATGGCAAGAAAAACCAAAATTGACAAATGGGATCTAATTAAACTAAAGAGCTTCTGCATAGCAAAAGAAACTACTATCAGAGTGAACAGGCAACCTACAGAATGGGAGAAAATTTTTGCAATCTACTCTTTTGGCAAAGGGCTAATATCCAGAATCTACAAAGAACTCAAACAAATTTACAAGAAAAAAACAAACCCATCAACAAGTGAGCGAAGGATATGAACAGACACTTCTCAAAAGAAGACATTTATGCAGCCCACAAACACATGAAAAAATGCTCATCATCACTGGCCATCAGAGAAATGCAAATCAAAACCACAATATGATACCACCTCACACCAGTTAGAATGGTGATCCCTAAAAAGTCAGGAAACAACAGGTGCCAGAGAGGATGTGGAGAAATAGGAACACTTTTACACTGTTGGGACTGTAAACTAGTTCGACCATTGCGATTCCTCAGGGATCTAGAACTAGAAATGCTATTTGACCCAGCCATCCCATTACTGGGTATATACCCAAAGTATTATAAATCATGCTGCTATAAAGACACATGCACACGTATGTTTATTGCGGCACTATTCACAATAGCAAAGACTTGGAACCAACCCAAATGTCCATCAATGATTCACTGGATTAAGAAAATGTGGCACATATACACCATGGAATACTATGCAGCCATAAAAAATGATGAGTTGATGTCTTTGTAGGGACATGGATGAAGCCAGAAACCATCATTCTCAGCAAACTATCGCAAGGACAAAAAAACAGACACTGCATGTTCTCACTCATAGGTGGGAATTGAACAATGAGAACACTTGGATACAGGAAGGGGAACATCATACACCGGGGCCTGTTGTGGAGTGGGGGGAGGGGGGATAGCATTAGGAGATATACCTAATGTAAGTGACGAGTTAATGGGTGCAGCACACCAACATGGCACATGTACACATACATAACAAACCTGCACGTTGTGCTCATGTGCCCTAGAACTTAAAAAAAAATGTTGAATATTGGCCCCCACTTTCTTCTGGCTTGTAGAGTCTCCCAAGAGATCTGCTGTTAGTCTGATGGGCTTCCCTTTGTGGGTAACCTGACCTTTCTCTCTGGTTACCCTTAACATTTTTTCCTTCGTTTCAACCTTGGTGAATCTCACAATTATGTGTCTTGGGGTTGCTCTTCTTGAGGAGTAGCTTTGTCGTGTTCTCTGTATTTCCCAAATTTTAATGTTGGCCTGCCTTGCTAGGTTGGGGAAGTTCTCCTGGATAATGTCCTGAAGAGCATTTTCCTAGTTGGTTCCATTCTTTCTTGTCACTTTCAGGTACACCAATCAAACGTAGATTTGTTCTTTTCACATAGTCCCATATTTCTTGGAGGCTTTGTTCATTTGTTTTTACTCTTTTTTCTCTAAACTTGTCTTCTTGCTTTATTTCATTAATTTGATCTTCAATCACTGATACCCTTTCTTCCACTTGATCAAATCAGCTATTGAAGCTTGTGCATGCATCATGTAGTTCTCGTGCCATGGTTTTCAGTGCCATCAGGTCATTTAAGGTGTTCTCTACATTGTTTATTCTAGTTAGCCATTCATCTAATCTTTTTTCAAGGTTCCTTGTGATGGGTTCAAACATCCTCTTTTAGCTTGGAGGTTTGTTATTACTGACCTGAAGCCTACTTCTGTCAGCTTGTCAAAGTCATTCTCCAGCCAGCTTTGTTCCATTGCTGGTGAAGAGCCGCGATCCTTTGGAGGAGAAGAGGCACTCTGGTTTTTAGAATTTTCAGCTTTTCTGCTCTGGTTTCTCCCCATCTTTGTAGTTTTATTTACCTTTGGCCTTTGATGTTGGTGGCCAGAAATGGGGTTTTGGTGTGGATGTCCTTTTTGTTGATGTTGATACTATTCCTTTCTGTTTGTTAATTTTCCTTCTAACAGTCAGGTCCCTCAGCTGCAGGTATGTTGGTGTTTGCTGCAGGTCCACTCCAGAGCTTGTTTGCCTGTGTATCACCAGTGGACGCTCAGTTGGAAATGCAGAAATCACCCATTTTCTGTGTCAATCACGCTGGGAGCTGCAGATGGGAGCTGTTTCTATTTGGCCATCTTGGAACGTAATATTTTAGTTCTATAATTTTAAGAATATAATACCTTGGTCTGGCATGTTTAAATGCCATATTGTATAATTTTTATAAACTTTAAAATATATAATTGTTATTTAAAATTTGAAAACTGCACCATTTATATAAAATTATTAACTACTATTTCTTATCTATCACTAGTCCATGACTGTGGAAGAAAATTACATTATTCACAGTCATGACTCCTAAATATGATGTCCTTAAAAGAACTGTCTGCACTCACAAACTGAAATTTTCTTTCCATTCACTCTTGATCTTATTTTAGTAGTCTTCAATTTCAGCACTCCTTCAAAGTTGTTTTTCTCAAGATTATCACAACTTTTTTTCTGTAATAAATCTAGGCATTTTTTCTTACATCTCATTTTATTTAACTTATCAGCAGTATTTGACCCAATGGAGGATATCTCCTTCATAACAGCATCTTCGCTTGGTTTTCAAGACCTCACTCCCTCAGGCTTTTTCTCCTGCCTTCCTAGTCCATTCATCATGGTCTGTTTTTCTTGCTCCTCCTCATCTTTCACCTTTTGCACATTGTTGTTTCCCAGGGCTCAGTCCCTAATCTTCTTTCTCATGACTTTTTTTTTTTTTTTGAGATGGCGTCTCACTCTGTCACCAATGCTAGAGTGCAGTGGTGCAACCTCAGCTCACTGCAACCTGTCTTGTGGGTTCAAGCAATTCTGCTGCTTCAACCTCCTGAGTAGCTGGAATTGCAGGCACCTGCCACCATGCCTGGCTAATTTTTGTCTTTTTAGTAGCAGCATGGTTTATCCATGTTGGCCAGGCTGTTCTCAAACTCCAGATCTCAGAAGATCTGCCCACGTCAGTCTCCCAAAGTGCTGGGATTACAGGTATGAGCCACCTCCCCAGCCCCTCATGCTAGTGATTTCCAAATGTATGTCTCCAGCTCAGACCTCTCACCTTAATTCCAGATCTCTATATCAACCTGCCTACTTGACATCTCTTTTTGGTTGGCTATTGGGCATCCCACACTTGCCAGATCCAAAATTGGGTGACTGGTGCCCTCCTGAAATCTACACCTCATGTAGTCTTTCCTAATTTGGTTAGTGGCCACTCTTTCAGTGGCTCTATCAAAAACCTTGGTGTCATTCTTGACTCATCTTTCTCTCTTATACCTCACATCCAATCTAACAGGAAATCTTGTCAGGTCTACTAGAAGAATATATCCAGAAGCCAGTCATATCTCGTACATCTGAGCCACCATCATCTGTAGTCTAGATGAATGTCATAGACTGGTAATGGATAGTCCTGGTTTTTAAAAAATTTCCTTTAAATCTATTCTTAACTCAGTGGTAAAACATAAGTCGAATTGTGTCATTCCTCTGCCCCAACCCTTCTTATTGCCTTCCATTTCACTCTGAGTATGTGATAAAATTCCTCCTAATAACTAAAAGGCAGTACACCATCTAGCATATTTTCTCTCCTGCTTAAACTTCTATTACTTCTCTCCTTTGCTCTGCTTCAGCCACACTGAACTTCTTGCTATTCCTTATCTATCCCTCTTGCTGAACAACTCCAGGCACACTTCTATACTTGGCAGTTCCTTGTGTTCTTCAGTTCTTTACTTAATAATCCCCTTTCTCAGCAGGGACTTTTCTGGCCATCCCAACTTTTCCACCACCCTTCCCCTCAAACACATAACCATTTCATTTTCCTGCTTTAGTTTTTCTCCTCTAACATACTGTATATTTTGCTTTATCTGTCTATTGTTGTTGTGTGTTTATCTCATTCTCATGAATAGGATTTTTGTTGTTCACTACCATATTCTCAGTGCCTAGAAAAAGGCCTAGCATATCGGATGTAGCTACCTAATAAATACTTATTAAATGAGTGAATGGAGTTTATCGTAGGTATATTACATTTGATTGATTCTCACTTAAAAAATGTTTGACAAGGTTCACTCTAAGAACTTAGCCTGGTAATTATATGCATAAATTCTTTTGGCTCTTTATAATAAGCTACATTCTTAATATTTTTTCATTTAGGGAGAAAAGCCCAATATTGTGGTTATTCACTATTTATTATTTTACTGGTAATTATGATAATTTTAATTATGGTAAAATGCATCAGAGGAATTGCAAACTTTACTGGTATTTTATCTGAAAAATATTAGGGTGGTAAATTTAATGGACTTACAAATTCTTTCCAAGGGATTATGAACCTTTGGTATTTGAAATAAAAAGAACAGAGTTGGAATTTTTTCTTGCTGTATAAGAGGTGTACTGATCAGGCACTGTCTGTTCTGATGGAGCAGCTGCTGCTGCTTGGCTGTCTTTCAGAAGCAAGCTGCTCACATTGCTATTGGTGGGCAAGCAAGGGCAGCAGAGGTCATTGATCGATTGACTAGATTTAGAACTTGCCCTGGATGGCTTCTTGTTATCATGGCTACAGGTCAGTTCTTTTCTAAGTTTGTGCTGTTTAAAGGTTGCCTTCCATTAACTATTTTCAAAATGAAACTATTTTATATTCAAGAATTGCATACTTAATTTTAAAGATTTTGTCAAGATGAATTGGTTAATAATAGCTCTCAGGAAGATCTTTTTTTTTTTTTTTTTTTTTTTTTTTTTTGCTACATAGTCTTTTCTTAACCAGAAGAGTTCTCTGTATAATTTATTTCTTAAAAATAATGGTTTTGTTTTTGCTTTCAGTATTTTTAGGAGCTTTTGCTCAAGTCCTAACATAAACCCCAGTGGGAGATTTTAATCTCTTTGTCAGTTCATGGATGTGTATGGTAGTGATATTCTCTCTTTTTAAATTCCTTTTCTTGTTCACTTTCTTCTTTGTACAATAATAGTGATATTCTTGTGCATGTTTACCTCATTAAAAAGTAATTACAATTTGCTGGCAAATCCAGCTTTTTATATTTTGACTAAATACGAGGCTAAAAGTGAAGAACATTTACCAGATTATGTTATTTTCAAACAAAATCATAACGAATCAAAAATTGCTATTTTTGAAATATAAATAATGACATTTAGATATTTTAAAAGTAAGGATAGCCCCCGATGTAGTTTGGCTTTGTGTCCCCACTCAAATCTCATGTCAAATTGTGATTCCCAGGTGTTGTGAGAAAGACCTGGTGGGAGGTGATTAGATCATAGGGTTGGTTTCCCCCATGCTGTTCTCATGATAGTGAATGAGTTTTCATGAGAGCTGATGGTCTCTTAAAGGGCTCTATCCCCTTCACTTCTCTCTCTCCTGCCACCTCATGAAGAAGGTGTCTGCTTCCCCTTCACCTTCCACCATGATTGTAAGTTTTCTGAGGCCTCCTCAGCCATGTGTAACTGTGAATCAATTAAGCTTCTTTCCTTTATGAATTACCCCATCTCAGATATTTCTTTGTAGCAGTGTGAAAATGGACTAATAGAGAGAATTGGTACCAGGGATAGTGGGGTACTGTTATAAAGATAATGTGAAAATGTGGAAGTGACTTTGGAACTGAGTAACAGAGGTTGTAACAGTTTGGAGGGCTCAAAAGAAGACAGGATGATGTGGGAAAGTTTGGAACTTCCTACAGACTTGTTGAATTGTTTTTTTTACCAAAATGCTGATAGTGATATGGACAATGAAGTCCAGGCTGAGGTGATCTTAGATGGAGATAAGGAACTTGTTGGGGACTGGAACAAAGGTGACTCTTGATATGCTTTAGCAAAGAGACTGACAGCATTTTTCCCCTGCACTAGCAATCTGTAAAACTTTGAACTTGAGAGAGATGATTTAGGCTATCTGGTGGAAGAAATTTCTAAGCAGCAAGGCATTCAAGAGGTGACCTGGTTGATTCTGAAAGCATTCAGTTTTATGCATTCACAAAGAGATGGTTTTAAGTTGAGACTTATGTTTAAAAGGGAAGCAGAGCATAAATTTGGAAAATTTGTAGCCTGACCATTTGGTAGAAAAGAGAAACAGCACATTTTCTATGGACGAATGCAAGTTGGCTGCAGAAATTTGCATAAGTAAGGAGGAGTGGAATGTTAATTGCCATGGCAATGGAGAAAGCATCTTTAGGGCATGTCAGAGATTTTCTTGGCAGCCACTCCCATCACAGGCCTAGAGGCCTAGAAGGAAAAAATGGTTTCATAGGTTTGGGTCCAGGGCCCTGGTACTGTGTGCAGCCTCAGGACTTGCTGCCCTGCATTCAGCCACTACAGGTCCAGTTGTGGCTAAAAGGGGCCAAGGTGCAGCTTAACCTTTATGAATTACCCAGTTTTCAGTATTTCTTTATAGCAGTGTGAAAATGGACTAATACACCCTCCCTTAAGACATTTTCCTGATTTTGTCTTTCATGTTTTATGTGCCACAGCTACTTTTGAAACTGTATTTAAAGGTAAATGTTATTATATTGAATAATAGAAACAGAAATATAGCCCAAATCTAATTATGATTTTCATGTTTAACAGTCATTGCTCATATTCAGTGGACTCCAGCTTTTTAATGTAGCATTCAAGTGTAGTGTAGATTCATCTCCTATTCTTAGCTTCCAAGTATTTTACACTTTTCCTTTCAAGTTCTTAGTAAGCATCTAGACTTCATGTGCTTAATCTTTGTGCTCACATTCTGTTCTCTAACTGGAATGGTTTTCTCTCACTGTTTTTCCCTAGTGGGCCCCTCTTATATTTTGCCTCTTCTCTAAACCCTTCCTTGTGCTAAAATATAATTTTTTATATATCAACTCTTACAGAACACAATGTATTATAATTGTATATTACCTTGTTTTTGAAGCAGGGGATGCACATTTCCTTTTATGTTGTTTGTGCTTCTAAACATTTAAAAAAATTAATCAGTGCATTGAGATAGAAAACAGTTGGAGTTTTACAAAAATTGTGGTTTTTTTGTTCATTGTCAATAGAGTTATTAGGAAACATTGGCTTTTTATAGAGTTTTTAAAGTAGTACTTTTGCCTTGCATATGAAGAAAGTAATGTGAAAATAAAAAATGGACCTCAAAATAATCTGTGATTACATCCATGCTTGAGAAGGCCAATTTACTAACTCATGGTCTGCAACAAGTCAATGATGATAGCAGTTTAAGTGAAATAGATGGTAAAGAAGGTAAAATTTATAAGTCCTTTATAAGAAATCTCTGGGAACATCCCCTCAAAAAGTGGGCAAAGGATATGTGCAGACACGTCTCAAAAGAAGACATTTACATGGCCAAGAAACATGAAGAAAAGCTCATCATCACTGATCATTAGAAAAATGCACATCAAAGCCACAGTGAGATACCATTTCATGCCAGTTAGAATGGTGATTGTTAAAAAGTCAGGAAACAACAGATGCTGGTGGGCCTGTGGAGAAATAGGAACACTTTTACACTGTTGGTGGGAGTGCAAATTGGTTCAACCACTGTGGAAGACAGTGTGGTGATTCCTCAAGGATCTAGAACCAGAAATACCATTTGACCCAGCAATCCCATTACTGGGTATATACCCAAAGGATTATAAATCATGCTACTATAAAGACACATGCACACGTAAGTTTATTGCAGCACTATTTACAATAGCAAAGACTTGTAACCAACCCAAATATCCATCAATGATAGACTGGATAAAGAAAATTTGGCACATATAAACCATGGAATACTGTGCAGCCATAAAAATGAATGAGTTCATGTCCTTTGCAGGGACATGGATGAAGTGAGAAACTATCATTCTCAGCAAACTAACATGGGAACAGAAAACCAAACACTGCATATTCTCACTCACAAGCGGGAGTTGAACAATAAGAGCACATGGACATAGGGAGGGGAACATCACACACTGGGGCCTGCCGGTGGGTGAGGGAGCAAGGGGAGGGAGAGCATTAGGACAAATACCTAGTGCATACAAGACTTAAAGCCTAGATGACAGGTTGATAGGTGAAGCAAACTACCATGGCACATGTATACCTATGTAACAAACCTGCACATTCTGCACATGTATCCCAGAACTTAAGTTAAAAAAATTTTATTTTATTTTATTTTATTTTTTTTCTGATTTAAAAGTTTGATCTATTTTTGGAAACAAGAAACTTCCTGGAAAAAAAAAAAACTGCCTCCACTTGCTATCTGCACTTTCTCACCATCTGGTCAATCAGACCCATCACATCCTCATCAAATTTCCTCTTCCAACACCATCAGGGATATATCGATTCTTAAATCCAAGACTCCTTCTCAGTTCTCATCCTCTTTGGCCTTTCTTCCTTTAGAGATTGCCAATGATTGAAAAAGTGTTTTCATAGATATGATCAAAACTGATTCTCACAATAACCCTGTAGAAGAGATATTCCACCACAACCCTAATTCCCCACCTTTATTTATCAGATGAGGCTCAGAGAGAGTCTCAAGTTGCCCAAGGTCACCCAGGAAGTGCATAACAGAAACTGGGCTTGTTCCCATATTTTCAGACTCCAAAGCCACCACACTCTTATTCTACCCCAGGTGCCTTCCATGGTTGACTAAATGAATGACCGGATGCATCTATATCAATCATGCTTGCATAAGGAATGCAGAATCTTTGAAAACATTTTTCTTTCTCTGACCTCATCTGACAGCACTTCATGCAGCCTTAGATATGGAATTACTATCTAGTAAATGTTGCTGTCGAGGTTGCAATGCAAAGTACATGGCTGACCTTAGGTACCTGAGTGAGACTGATGGAACCTCGCTGTGCTGAAATACTGTCTTCAGGATTCCTGTCATGAACATACCTTGCATGTAAACCAGCTTTTTTTTTCTTTTTATTATTATTATTATTATTATTATTATTATTATACTTTAGGCTTTATGGTACATGTGCATAACGTGCAGGTAAGTTACATATGTATACATGTGCCATGCTGGTGCACTGCACCCACCAACTTGTCATCTAGCATTAGGTATATCTCCCAATGCTATCCCTCCCCGCTCCCCCCACCCCACAACAGTCCCCAAAGTGTGATTTTCCCCTTCCTGTGTCCATGTGTTCTCATTGTTCAATTCCCACCTATGAGTGAGAATATGCAGTGTTTGGTTTTTTGTTCTTGTGATAGTTTACTGAGAATGATGATTTCCAATTTCATCCATGTCCCTACAAAGGACGTGAACTCATCATTTTTTATGGCTGCATAGTATTCCATGGTGTATATGTGCCACATTTTCTTAATCCAGTCTATCATTGTTGGACATTTGGGTTGGTTCCAAGTCTTTGCTATTGTGAATAATGCGGCAATAAACATACGTGTGCATGTGTCTTTATAGCAGCATGATTTATAGTCCTTTGGGTATATACCCAGTAATGGGATGGCTGGGTCGAATGGAATTTCTAGTTCTAGATCCCTGAAGAATTGCCACACTGACTTCCACAAGGGTTGAACTAGTTTACAGTCCCACCAACAGTGTAAAAGTGTTCCTATTTCTCCACATCCTCTCCAGCACCTGTTGTTTCCTGACTTTTTAATGATCGCCATTCTAACTGGTGTGAGATGGTATCTCATTGTGGTTTTGATTTGCATTTCTCTGATGGCCAGTGATGATGAGCATTTTTTCATGTGTTTTTTGGCTGCATAAATGTCTTCTTTTGAGAAGTGTCTGTTCATGTCCATCGCCCACTTTTTGATGGGGTTGTTTGTTTTTTTCTTGTAAATTTGTTGGAATTCATTGTAGATTCTGGATATTAGCCCTTTGTCAGATGAGTAGGTTGCAAAAATTTTCTCCCATTTTGTAGGTTGCCTGTTCACTCTGATGGTAGTTTCCTTTGCTGTGCAGAAGCTCTTGAGTTTAATTAGATCCCATTTGTCAATTTTGGATTTTATTACCATTGCTTTTGGTGTTTTAGACATGAAGTCCTTGCCCATGCCTATGTCCTGAATGGTATTGCCTAGGTTTTCTTCTAGGGTTTTTATGGTTTTAGGTCTAACATTTAAGTCTTTAATCCATCTTGAAATAATTTTTGTATAAGGTGTAAGGAAGGGATCCAGTTTCAGCTTTCTACATATGGCTAGCCAGTTTTCCCAGCACCATTTATTAAATAGGGAATCCTTTCCCCATTTCTTGTTTTTGTCAGGTTTGTCAAAGATCAGATAGTTGTAGATATTTGGCATTATTTCTGATGGCTCTGTTCTGTTCCATTGATCTAAATCTCTGTTTTGGTACCAGTACCATGCTGTTTTGATTACTGTAGCCTTGTAGTATAGTTTGAAGTCAGGTAGTGTGATGCCTCCAGCTTTGTTCTTTTGGCTTAGGATTGACTTGGTGATCCGGGCTCTTTTTTGGTTCCATATGAACTTTAAAGTAGTTTTTTCCAGTTCTGTGAAGAAAGTCATTGGTAACTTGATGGGGATGGCATTGAATCTGTAAATTACCTTGGGAAGGATGGCCATTTTCATGATATTGATTCTTCCTACCCATGAGCATGGAATGTTCTTCCATTTGTTTGTATCCTCTTTTATTTCCTTGAGCAGTGGTTTGTAGTTGTCCTTGAAGAGGTACTTCACATCCCTTGTAAGTTGGATTCCTAGGTATTTTATTCTCTTTGAAGCAATTGTGAATGGGAGTTCACTCATGATTTGGCTCTCTGTTTGTCTGTTATTGATGTATAAGAATGCTTGTGATTTTTGGACATTGATTCTATATCCTGAGACTTTGCTGAAGTTGCTTATCAGCTTAAGGAGATTTTGGGCTGAGACAATGGGGTTTTCTAGATATACTATCATGTCATCTGCAAACAGGGACAATTTGACTTCCTCTTTTCCTAATTGAATACCCTTGATTTCCTTCTCTTGCCTAATTGCCCTGGCCAGAACTTCCAACACTATGTTGAATAGAAGTGGTGAGAGAGGGCATCCCTGTCTTGTGCCAGTTTTCAAAGGGAATGCTTCCAGTTTTTGCCCATTCAGTATGATATTGGCTGTGGGTTTGTCATAAATAGCTCTTATTATTTTGAGATACGTCCCATCAATACCTAATTTATTGAGAGTTTTTAGCATGAAGGGTTGTTGAATTTTGTCAAAGGCCTTTTCTGCATCTATTGAGATAATCATGTGGTTTTTGTCTTTGGTTCTGTTTATATGCTGGATTACATTTATTGATTTCCGTATATTGAGCCAGCCTTGCATCCCAGGGATGAAGCCCACTTGATCATGGTGAATAAGCTTTTTGATGTGCTGCTGGATTCTGTTTGCCAGTATTTTATTGAGGATTTTTGCATCAATGTTCATCAAGGATATTGGTCTAAAATTCTCTTTTTTTGTTGTGTCTCTGCCAGGCTTTGGTATCAGGATGATGCTGGCCTCATAAAATGAGTTAGGGAGGATTCCCTCTTTTTCTATTGATTGGAATAGTTTCAGAAGGAATGGTACCAGCTCCTCCTTGTACCTCTGGTAGAATTCGGCTGTGAACCCATCTGGTCCTGGACTTGTTTTGGTTGGTAAGCTATTGATTATTGCCACAATTTCAGCTCCTGTTATTGGTCTATTCAGAGATTCAACTTCTTCCTGGTTTAGTCTTGGGAGGCTGTATGTGTTGAGGAATTTATCCATTTCTTCTAGATTTTCTAGTTTATTTGCGTAGAGGTGTTTGTAATATTCTCTGATGGTAGTTTGTATTTCTGTGGGATCGGTGGTGATATCCCCTTTATCATTTTTTATTGCATCTATTTGATTCTTCTCTCTTTTTTTCTTTATTAATCTTGCTAGCGGTCTAAAAAAAAAAAAAGAAAGAAAAAAAAGAAAGAAAAGAAAATAAATCTCCAGAAAGGAATGTTAACACCGATTACTTTTCCTGGAAATACAATAATATAGTCTCCTAAGGCTGGAAATACTCAACTATATCAGTGCTATTGAAAGATTGATTACAATAAGGATTAGTGACTTTGACTAGGAGCAGTTTCAACAAATGATAGCCATGGAAATCTGTAGTGGATGAACGTAGACAACTCTTGAGAGAAAATTTGCTGGGAAAGGCAATATAGAAATGGGCAATAACTAAAAAAGAGTGTGGGATTTGAGGGAGTTTTCTCTCTTTGTGTTTCAAAACAGAAATTTTTAGAGTTTTTTTTTTTTTTTTTTTTTTACTGTTGGGAATGATCCATAAGAGAAGAATATGGTTATGAAAGGTAATTTTGTTTGCTTGGTTGCATGTCTAAGTATTAGACAGCTTGATTCATTATGTTTTATGGATTTTTAGCAAACTAATTGCCCTTAGAACTTTTATTCATATATAGTTTTATGATTAGAGTTGTTTTTTCAGAATTGGTTCAGAAGCGTATCATGTTAGTGTAACTGTACATGCAGATGATGACCTAAACTTAAACTGTTATACACAGATTTTTAAAAAGAATTATAATAAACATTCACACACTTAGGCCATGCTGAATAGAATTTAAATGTTCCTTCATAATTGCACATATTGCACTACCTTTGACAGTAGCATCATGAATAGCCATGATTTGCTTAGGTACTTACTCTAAAATATCAGGTGTATCAACTTTATGATTGTTTAGATTCTGGGGAGTAGGGAAGGATTTTGTTCATGAAGTTGAGAAAAGCAAACTATTGACAATCTATTGCAGATTATTACTTCAGGATTATAAACTCCTAAAGCATCAAAACCATGTTTTCCTGGGCCAGCAATGTTATCAGCATATATTGTATGCTCAATGAGTATTTGTTGAATGCATGAATAAACAGTTGAAGAAATAAATGAATGACATTGATAAATTTCTTTTAAAAACTAATTTTTAGTTTTTTGAAAGTAGTAGGTTTCCAAACTCGCCTCTGTATAAAGTCTTTATTTTTTAAAAAAGTGCAGGATTCATATTCTCACTCGTAGGTGGGAATTGAACAATGAGAACACATGGAAACAGGAAGGGGAACATCACACACCAGGGACTGTTGTGGGGTGGGGGGAGGGGGGAGGGGGGAGGGGGGAGAGATAGCATTAGGAGATATACCCAATGCTAAATGATGAGTTAATGGGTGCAGCACACCAACATGGCACATGTATACATATGTAACAAACCTGCATGTTATGCACATGTACCCTAAAGCTTAAAGTATATATATATATTAAAAAAAAGACACTGAAATTTTCAAAAGGTGAAAAAAAAAGTGCAGGATTCAGAAATTATTAGTTACAGCCAAAAACAGAATGATAATCAGAAATTGTTAGGTATAGCCAAAAACAGAATGATAATATGGATTTGTCTGCTATCATATCTCTTAAAAACACTTGAATATAAATATTACCTTCACAGCATATTGCAAAACACATGTTTTGGAGGCAGAATTATTGGATTTCAATGCTGTGTCAATTACTGACCAGCTCTATGGGCTGGGGAAATTTGTATGGCCTTTCTGGGCCTAGTTTCTTTCTTTATAGAAGCCCTAATATTACCTACCTCAAAGAATTGTTATGATGATTAAAATGAGCTTGACACATGCACAGTGCTTAGAATGATGCATAGTGTCTGCATAATAAGTCCTGAAAAAGCTAATATTATCATTTAAAAAAGGGTTCCCCTCATATAAGAACATAAGTAATGTTTTCCAAATAGGTTTCAGTGCCAGTAAAAGCTTGTTTTTATTGAAAAGGACAGCAATGAGAAGTCCTGGTATATGTCTTTCTATCACATAATATCAGTAACATGTTTTTCCTTTTGCCTTGACTGTCAGAAAGCTTGATCTAAATTCAATTCTTTGTAATGATATTATTATTATCATATTTTCTTTCTCTCTTAATGTTACTCTTTCTGTTTATAGTTTAATTCCCCTTGTGGAAAATAGTTATATTTACATTACCTGGTAAAAAATGACCTGAACACTTAATGGATAGAATAAATAACTTATAAATGTTGAGATTTTATATAATAAAATAATAGATTTGGACATTCTTTGTATTTTATGTATTTACTGTTTGTCTAAGAGGAATTGTTTCTCTTTTCAGGCCTGAAAAGAAATCTAATGAAAACAACAAGGTATTGAAAAAGTAAATTATCTGAAACATTATTGTTAAAAAAACACATTATAAAAGGTAAAGTGAGAACTTTTTTTAATAAAGACAATTAGTTAGAATAAAAGGGCTTAATAACAAGTACCCATTGATAACAGTACCCTTTTAAGAAAAATCTGTTGTTTTAAGAAGCACCTGTGGTTTTGCTCATATAAAAAGATGAATAAATACCACTTCTGTACATCTGGTATATTCTATGAATATTTTGAGGACATTTGAAGCAGTATTATTTATCTTACAGGTCAAAAGCCAAATACATTCAGTGGATAACCTTGATGACATAACATGGCCATCAGAAATAGCATCAGAGGATTATGATTTGCTTTTCTCTAATTATGAGACTTTTATGTTGCTCATTGAACAACTCAAAATGGATTTTAATGGTAGGACCATTGCATAAGTAGAAGGCCTTTTAATGTATCCCACAGTAATATTTGCACACATTGCTTAGTATTGCACCACGGAGCACTGACGTCTGATAGTGATGCTCATCTCAGAAACATGTTTGACATTAAAATAGACTGAGAAATAATGTATATTGTATACCAAAGAGCCATGAAAACTCCACTGTACCTTTCTCAGTGTGAAGGGCAGTCTCAGCCTTTTTATTGACTCTGCTTCTCCCAGATCAGGTTACTATTCTCTCCCACTCAGAATACTGCAGTAACCTTAGAACTGTTTTTCCTGCTACCCCACTTCCTCAGACCATGGTCTACTGTGAAACTATAATTATTAATTAAAAAAAATTCAGATCTGATGTTGTCTCTTCCTTGTAACTCAGCTTACCACTTGCCATTGCTATTAGGTTAAGATCTGAATATTCTAGCTCTCTCCTGCATCATTTAATACCCTTTTTTTCTCTGTGCCGTAGCCATTGTCTTAGATGTTTATTCCTGCAATTTATAGCTTTAGTGAGATATAACTGATATATGATAGGCTGAATGTACATAAAATATACGATTTAATAAGTTTTGGCATACGTATGCGCATGTGAAACCATCACCATAATCAAGAGCAGTAACATGCCCATCATCCATAAAAATCTCTTCCTGTCTGTTTGTATTCTCCTTATAAAGAAACTACTAAATGTTTAAGTATTTATACTGTATTCCATTCCCATCAGCAGTATATGACAATTCTCATTGTGCAATGTCATCATGAGCTCTTAGTATTGCTGTTTATTAGTTTTTACTGTTAGCCATTCCAATGGGTGCATATTGTGTGTGTCACTGTTGTGTGAATGCGCATTGACCTAAGGACTAAGAATGTTGAACATCTTCCCGTGTGCTGGTTTGCCACCTGTATATCTTCTTTAGTGAACTATCTTTTCCAATCTGGATAGCTTATAAAGATTTAAAAATTAGATAGTTTTTATTCTTATTTGCTGAGTTTTAAGAGTTTTTAAAAATAAATTCTGGATATTATTCCATTATTATGCTTTTTGGAAAGATTTTTTCCCAGTTTGTAGCTTGACTTTTTGTTTTCTTAATAATATATTTTAAAGAGCAGAAGTTTTTCATTTTGATGAAGTGTGATATATCTGTTTGTTTAATTATGGACTTTGCTTTTTGTCTCATGTCTTAAAAAAAGTCTTTGTCCAGCACAGGGCCCCAGAGATTTTTCTCCTCTGCTTTCTTGAAGAATTTTTATAGTTTTAGGTCTTATATTTAGATCTGTGATCCACATTGTGTACATTTTTGCACGTGGAGTGAGGTGTGATGTAAGTTCATTTTATGGATGTGGATATCTGTTCCAGCAGCATATGTTGAAAATGCTGTCCTTTCTCCACACATTGCTATTGTCCCTTCGTGAAAAGTAAGTTGGCATATGTGTGTGGGTCTATTTCTGGACCATTTGTTGTATTCCATCAATCTACATATTCTTCTATAGTTATACTGATAAACCGATCATAATTTGAAAATCAATTTAATACCCCAATAAACCCATTGTACAGTTATAAAATTCTAAGTAGAACCATCTTAAATTGGAGACTATCTCTATCTGGCTTTCTTCATGTAGGTCTAGCATCCCTAATCCAAAATCCAAAATCAGAAATGCTCCAAAATCCAAAACTTTTTGAGTGTCAAAATGATGCCACAAGTAGAAAATTTCAAACTAGACATCAGGTACACAAACTTTCATCTGCAAATTTACTAAAAGTGTTCCATGAAATTACCTTTAAGCCCTGCATATAAGGTGCATGTAACATAAGTGTATTTCATGTTTAGAGTTGGATTCCTTTTTTGAGATATCTCATTATATATGTGCAAATATACCAAAACCCAAAACACTTTTGGTACCATGCACTTGTAGAGATATTCCACCCGTATCACACTGTTTGATTACTGTAAATTTATACTAAATCTTGACATCAGCCCTTCAGTTTTCTTCTTAAGGGTTATTTTGATTATGTTGGATCTTTTGCATTTGCACATGAGTTTTAGAATCAGATTGTTAATTTTTTTTATAGTTCAAATTTAACTTTTTAAAAAATGTTATCATTATTATACTTTAAGTTTTAGGGTTACATGAACACAATGTGCAGGTTCATTACATATGCATACATGTGCCATGTTGGTGTGCTGTACCCATTAACTCATCATTTAGCATTAGGTATATCTCCTAATGCTATCCCTCCCCTCTCCCCCAACCCCACAACAGTCCCCAGTGTGTGATGTTCCCCTTCCTGTGTCCATGTGTTCTCATTGTTCAGTTCCCACCTATGAGTGAGAACATGCGGTGTTCGGTTTTTTGTCATTGTGATAGTTTGCTGAGAATGATGGTTTCCGGCTTCATCCATGTCCCTACAAAGGACATGAACTCATCCTTTTTTATGGCTGCATAGTATTCCATGGTCTATATGTGCCGCATTTTCTTAATCCAGTCTATCATTGATGGACATTTGGGTTGGTTCCAAGTCTTTGCTATTGTGAATAGTGCCTCAATAAACATACGTGTGCATGTGTCTTTATAGCAGCATGATTTATAGTCCTTTGGGTATATACCCAGTAATGGGATGGCTGGGTCAAATGGTATTTCTAGTTCTAGATCCCTGAGGAATCACCACACTGACTTCCATAATGGTTGAACTAGTTCACAGTCCCACCAAGAGTGTAAAAGTGTTCCTATTTCTCCACATCCTCTCCAGCACCTGTTGTTTCCTGACTTTTTAATGATCGCCATTCTAACTGGTGTGAGATGGTATCTCATTGTGGTTTTGATTTGCATTTCTCTGATGGCCAGTGATGATGAGCATTTCTTCATGTGTTTTTTGGCTGCATAAATGTCTTCTTTTGAGAAGTATCTGTTCATATCCTTTGCCCACTTTTTGATGGAGTTGTTTGTTTTTTTCTTGTAAATTTGTTGGAGTTCATTGTAGATAGCCCTTTTTCAGATGAGTAGGTTGCAAAAACCTTCTTCCATTCTGTATGTTGCCTGTTAAGTCTGATGGTAGTTTCTTTTGCTGTGCAGAAGCTCTTTAGTTTAATTTGATCCCATTTGTCAATTTTGGCTTTTGTTGCCATTGCTTTTGGTGTTTTAGTCATGAAGTCCTTGCCCATGCCTATGTCCTGAATGGTATTGCCTAGGTTTTCTTCTAGGGTTTTTATGGTTTTGGGTCTAACATGTAAGTCTCTAATCCATCTTGAGTTAATTTTTGTATAAGGTGTAAGGAAGGGATCCAGTTTCAGCTTTCTACATATGGCTAGCCAGTTTTCCCAGCTCCATTGATTAAATAGGGAATTCTTTCCCCATTGCTTGTTTTTCTCAGGTTTGTCAAAGATCAGATAGTTGTGGATAATATGGCATTATTTCTGAGAGCTCTGTTCTGCTCCATTGGTCTATATCTCTGTTTTGGTACCAGTACCATGCTGTTCTGGTTACTGTAGCCTTGTAGTATAATTTGAAGTCAGGTAGCGTGATGCCTCCAGCTTTGTTCTTTTGGCTTAGGATTGACTCAGCAATGCCGGCTCTTTTTTGGTTCCATATGAACTTTAAAGTAGTTTTTTCCAATTCTGTGAAGAAAGTCATTGGTAGCTTGATGGAGATGGCATTGAGTCTATGACTTGCCTTGGGCAGTATGGCCATTTTCACGATATGAATTCTTCCTACCCATGAGCATGGAGTGTTCTTCCACTTGTTTGTATCTTCTTTTATTTCATTGAGCGGTGGTTTGTACTTCTCCTTGAAGAGGTCCTTCACATCCCTTGTAAGTTGGATTCCTAGGTATTTTATTCTCTTTGAAGCAATTGTGAATGGGACTTCACTCATGATTTGGCTCTCTGTTTGTCTGTTATTGGTTTATAGGAATGCTTGTGATTTTTGCACATTGATTTTGTATCCTGAGACTTTGCTGAAATTCCTTATCAGCTTAAGGAGATTTTGGGTTGAGACGATGGGGTTTTCTAGATATACAATCATGTCATCTGCAAACAGGGACAATTTGACTTCCTCTTTCCCTAATTGAATGCCCTTTATTTCTTTCTCCTGCCTGATTGCCCTGGCCAGAACTTCCAACACTGTGTTGAATAGGAGTGGTGACAGAGGGCGTCCCTGTCATGCACCAGTTTTCAGAGGGAATGCTTCCAGTTTTTGCCCATTCAGTATGATATTGGCTGTGGGTTTGTCATAGATAGCTCTTATGATTTTGGGATACGTCCCACCAATACCTAATTTATTGAGAGTTTTTAGCATGAAGGGTTGTTGAATTTTGTCAAAGGCCTTTTCTGCATCTACTGAGATAATCATGAGGTTTTTGTCTTTGGTTCTGTTTATACGCTGGATTATGTTTATTGATTTTCATATGTTGGACCAGCCTTGCATCCCAGGGATGAAGCCCACTTGATCATGGTGGATAAGCTTTTTGTTGTGCTGCTGGATTTGGTTTGCCAGTATTTTATTGAGGATTTTTGCATCAATGTTCATCGGGGATATTGATCTAAAATTCTCTTTTTTTGTTGTGTCTCTGCCAGGCTTTGGTATCAGGATGATGCTGGCCTCACAAAATGAGTCAGGGAGGATTCCCTCTTTTTCTATTGGTTGGAATAATTTCAGAAGGCATGGTACCAGCTCCTCCTTGTACCTCTGGTGGAGTTCGGGTGTGATTCCATCTGGTCCTGGACTTTTTTTGGTTGCTAAGCTATTAATGATTGCCTCAATTTCAGAGCCTGTTATTGGCCTATTTAGAGATTCAACTTCTTGCTGGTTTAGACTTGGGAGGGTGTATGTGTTGAGGAATTTATCCATTTCTTCTAGATTTTCTAGTTTATTTATGTACAGGTGTTTATACTATTCTCTGATGGTAGTTTGTATTTCTGTGGGATTGGTGGTGATATCCCCTTTGTCATTTTTTATTGCATCTATTTGATTCTTCTCTCTTTTCTTCTTTATTAGTCTTGCTAGCAGTCTATCAATTTTATTGATCCTTTCAAAAAAAACCAGTTCCTGCATTCATTAATTTTTTGAAGGGTTTTTTGTGTGTCTATTTCCTTCATTTCTGCTCTGATCTTAATTATTTCTTGCCTTCTGCTAGCTTTTGAATGTGTTTGCTGTTGCTTCTCTAGTTCTTTTATATTGTGATGTTAGTGTGTCAATTTTAGATCTTTCCTGCTTTCCCTTGTGGGCACTTAGTACTGTAAATTTCCCTCTACACACTGCTTTGAATGTGTCCCAGAGATTCTTGTATACTGTGTCTTTGTTCTTGCTGGTTTCAAAGAGCATCTTTATTTCTTCCTTCTTTTCGTTACGTACCCAGTGGTCATTCAGGAGAAGGTTGTTCAGTTTCCATGTAGTTGAGTGGTTTTCAGTGAGTTTCTTAATCCTCAGCTCTAGTTTGATTGCACTGTCATCTGAGAGACAATTTTTTAAAATAATTTCTGTTCTTTTACATTTGCTGAGGAGTGCTTTACTTCCAACTGTGTGGTCAATTTTGGAATAGGTGTGGTGTGATGCTAAAAAGAATGTATATTCTGTTGATTTGGGGTGGAGAGTTCTGTAGATGTCTATTAGGTCTGCTTGATGCAGAGCTGAGTTCAATTCCTGGATATCCTTGTTAACTTTCTGTCTCGTTGATCTGTCTAATGTTGACAGTGGGGTGTTAAAGTCTCCCATTATTATTGTGTGGGAGTCTAAGTCTCTGTGTAGGTCACTAAGGACCTGCTTTATGAATCTGGATGCTCTTGTATTGGGGGCATATATATTTATGATAGTCAGGTCTTCTTGTTGAATTGATCCCTTTACCATTATGTAATGGCCTTCTTTGTCTCTTTTGATCTTTGTTGGTTTACAGTCTGTTTTATGTGAGACTAGGTTTGCAACCCCTGCTTTTTTTGTTTTCCATTTGCTTGGTAGATCTTCCTCCATCCCTTTATTTTGAGCCTATGTGTGTCTGTGCACATGAGACGGGTTTCCTGAATACAGCACACTGATGGATCTTGACTCTTTATCCAATTTGCCAGTCTGTGTCTTTTAATTGGAGCATCTAGCCCATTTACATTTAAGGGTAATATTGTTATGTGTGAATTTGATCCTGTCATTATGATGTTAGCTGGTTATTTTGCTTGTTAGTTGATGCAGTTTCTTCCTGGCCTGGATGGTCTTTACAATTTGGCATGATTTTACCGTGGCTGTTACTGGTTGTTCCTTTCCATGTTTAGTGCTTCCTTCAGGAGCTCTTTTAGGGCAGGCCTGGTGGTGACAAAATCTCTCAGCATTTGCTTGTCTGTAAAGTATTTTATTTCTCCTTCACTTATGAAGCTTAGTTTGGCTGGATATGAAATTCTGGGTTGAAAATTCTTTTCTTTAATAATGTTGAATATTGGCCCCCACTCTCTTCTGGCTTGTAGCGTTTCTGATGAGAGATCAGCTGTTCGTCTAATGGGCTTCCCTTTGTGGGTAACCCTACCTTTCTCTCTGGCTGCCCTTAACATTTTTTCCTTCATTTCAATTTTGGTGAATCTGACAATTATGTTTCTTGGAGTTGCTCTTCTCAAGGAGTATCTTTGTGGCATTCTCTGTATTTCCTGAATTTGAATGTTGGCCTGCCTTGCTAGATTGGGGAAGTTCTCCTGGGTAATATCCTGCAGAGTGTTTTCCAACTTGGGTCCATTCTTCCCATCACTTTCAGGTACACCAATCAGATGTAGTTTTGGTCTTTTCACATAGTCCCATATTTCTTGGAGCCTTTTTTCATTTCTTTTTATTCTTTTTTCTCTAAACTTCTATTCTCACTTCTTTTCGTTCATTTTGTCTTCCATTCCTGACACCCTTTCTTCCAGTTGATCTTATCAGCTACTGAGGCTTGTGCATTCATCACATAGTTCTCATGCCTTGGTTTTCAGCTCCATCAGGTCCTTTAAGGACTTCTCTGCATTGGTTATTCTAGTTAGCCATTCATCCAATTGTTTTTCAAGATTGTTAACTTCTTTGCCATTGGTTCAAACTTCCTCCTTTAGCTCAGAGTAGTTTGATCTTCTGAAGCTTTCTTCTCTCAACTCATCAAAGTCATTCTCCATCCAGCTTTGTCTCATTGCTAGTGAGGAGTTGTGTTCCTCTGGAGGAGGAGAGGTGCTCTGATTTTTAGAGTTTCCATTTTTCTGCTCTTTTTTGTCCCCGTCTTTGTGGTTTTATCTACCTTTGGTCTTTGATGAAGGTGACATACAGATGGGGTTTTGGTGTGGATGTCCTTTCTGTTTGTTAGTTTTCCTTCTAACAGTCAGGACCCTCAGCTGCAGGTCTGTTGGAGTTTCCTGGAGGTCCACTCCAGACCCTGTTTGCTTGGGTATCAGCAGCTGTGGCTGCAGAACAGTGGATATTGGTGAACAGCAAATGCTGCTGCCTGATCATTCCTCTGGAAGTTTTGTCTCAGAGGAGTACCTGGCCATGTGAGGTGTCAGTCCACCCCTACTGGGGGGTGCCTCCCAGTTAGGCTACTCGGGGGTCAGGGACCCACTTGAGGAGGCAGTCTGCCCATTCTCAGATCTCAAGCTGCGTGCTGGGAGAACCACTACTCTCTTCAAATCTGTCAGACAGGGACATTTAAGTCTGCAGAGGTTACTGCTGACTTTTGCTAGTCTGTGCCCTGCCTCCAGAGGTGGAGCCTACAGAGGCAGGCAGGCCTCCTTGAGCTGTGGTAGGCTTTACCCATTTTGAGCTTCCTGGCAGCTGTCTTTACCTACTGAAGCCTGAGCAATGGTGGGCAACCCTCCCCCAGCCTCACTGCAGCCTTGCAGTTTGATCTCAGACTGCTGTCCTGGCAATGAGTGAGGCTCCGTGGGCATAGGACCCTCTCAGGCAGGTGTGGGGTATAATGTTCTGGTGTGCCATTTGTTAAGCCCATTGGAAATGCAAAGTATTAGGGTGGGAGTGACCTGATTTCCCAGGTGCCATCTGTCACCCCTTTCTTTCACTAGGAAAGGGAATTCCCTGACCCCTTGCACTTCCCAGTGAGGTGATGCCTCACCCTGCTTTGGCTCATGCATGGTGCGCTGCACCCAATGTCCTGCACCCACAGTCCGGCACTCCTCTGTGAGATGAACCTGGTACCTCAGTTGGAAAAGCAGAAATCACCCATCTTCTGCATCTCTCACGTTGGGAGCTGTAGACTGGAGCTGTTCCTATTGGGCCATCTTGGCTCCACCCCTCTCCCAGATTGTTAATTTTTTAAAAATCCTGCTGTGCTGGAAATTACACTGAGTTTGTGATGAATCTATACATTAATTGGGGGAAGACTGACATTTTAATGAGAATACATTTTTTGACTCCTGTGAAATGGTTTCTATTTATATAGGTCAAATTTAATTTTCTCAGTGATATTTTATAGTTTTTAAAATATGTGTTTCCTTTCTTTTTGAGACAGAGTTTCACTCCAGGCTGGATTTCAGTGCCTCAATCTTGGCCTACTGCAACCTCTGCCTCCTGGGTTCAAATTATTCTCCTGCCTCAGCCTCCTAAGTAGCTGGGATTATAGGCATGAGCCACTGCACCCAGCTAAGTTTTGTATTTTTAGTAGAGATGGGGTTTCTCCATTTTGTCCAGAGTGGTCTTAAATTCCTGAACTCAAGTAATCCTCCTGGCTTGGCTTCTCAAAGTGCTGGGATTACAGGCATGAGCCACTGTGCCCAGCTTTGGTGTTTCCTTATTTTATCAGAGTCATCTGTATCTCATTTTTTTATGAAGTTATAAATGAAATTTTAAAAAAATTCAAGTTGATTGTTTACTGCTAGGATATAGGAATACAGCTGATTTTTGTATGTTGATTTTTGTATCCTCCCTCCTTGCTAGACTTAGACTTACTTATTAGTTCTAGTAGCTTTTTTGGTAGATTTGATCAGATTTTATACATACAACAAAGATTATCAAATCTTTTCATGCTCAAACTACTTTCTTACTATGGATAGGAAGTCTTTTAGACTTGTGGCAAAACAGTCTCTGTTGCAACTAGTCAACTCTGCCATTGTAGTATGAGAGCAGTCAGGGAGGATACATACATTAATAAACTCAGCTGTGTTCCAATAAAACTTCATTTACAAAAACAAGAAGCTGGCCCAGAGACTGTAGTTTATCTGCCCCTATTATGTGATCATGGTTGTGAATAAAAACAGTTTTACTTCTTCTTTCCAACCTGGATAACTTTTATTTATTTTTCTTGTCTGACAGCACTGGCTAGAATCTTTAGCACAATGCTTAGTAAAGTGTTGAAAGCAGACATTATTGTGTAGTTCCTGATAGGGGGAAAGCATTCAGTTTGTCATCATGATACACATTAGCTGTAGGTTTATTATAGATGTTTTGTATCATGCTGATGAAGTTCATTTGTATTCTTAGGTTGCTGAGAGGGTATTTTTTTCTTTTTAAATCAAGAATGAAGTTGAATTTTATCAAATGTCTTTATTTACTGAGATAATCATAAGGTTCTTCTCCTTTAGTTTTTTAATGGGGTGAATATAATGTTAAACCGACCTTTCGTTTTAGAATAAAACCTATTTTCTTAGGATGTAGGCTTTTAAAAAGTATATCATTGGGGCCAGACACGGTGGCTCATGCTTGTAATTTTAGTACTTTGGGAGTTCAAGACAGGAAGATTGCTTGAAGCCGGAGTTTGAGACCAACCTGGGCAACAAAATGAGACCCTATATTTATTTGTATTCAGTTTGCCAAAATTCTGTTTAGAAAATTTTAAAAGACTATTTAAATGTAGTTTTGGGTTCACAGCAACATTGAAAGTAAGGTACAGAGATTGTCTGTGCTTCCTGTCCACAGACGTGCATAGCTTCCCCCATTATCAGTATCTCTCACTACAGTGGTACAGTTGATATGATTGATGAATAAAAATGGCATGTCATAATCATCCAGATTTGATAGTTTATATTAGTGTGCACTCTTGGTGTTGTACATTCTGTAGGTTTGGAAAGGACCTATATTCATCATTATAGTATTGTACAAAGTAATTTTACTGCTCTAAAATTTATTTGTGTTTCACCTATCTGCCCTTTCATGCCCTCCTCAACCACAGGTAACCACTGATTTTTTTACTGTATCCATAGTTTTGCCCTTTCTAGAATGTCACATAGCTGAAATCATACAGTGCATAGCCTTCAGATTGGCATCTTTCACTTAGTAATATGCATTTATGTTTCCATCATGTCTTCTCATGACCTGATAGCTCATTTCTGTTTAGAACTGAATAATAGTTCATTGTGTAACTGTACCAGAGGTTGTTCACTCACCTATTGCAAGGTATCTTGGTTGCTTCAGAAATTGGTGAAATTCTTTGTCAATGTTCATGAGGGAGATTTCTTTTTTGTAATATCATTGTTTGGTTAAGGGTAATGCTAGCATTATAGAATGAGTTGTGTTGTATTTCTCCTCTTTATTATTTGGGAGAGAGGTTGTGTAAAATTATATTACATCTGCCTAAACTGTTTGATAGAATTCACTAGCATAGCTATCTGGGCCTGGAATTTTCTCAACTTTATTTTCTTTCATAGATATAGGGTGATTTGGATTATCTATTTCTTCTTGATTGAGCTTTGGTAATTTTTATTTTTTAAGGAATGTGCCCACTTAATCTAAGTTGTCATGGTTAGTTACATAAAGCTTAAACTATTATCCTGCTATTCTTTTAATATCTGTAGAATGTATAAAAATGTTACATTAATTATCTCTGAAGTTAGTAATTTGTTCTCTTTTTTATGATCAGCCTGGCTAGGTCAAGGTTTATGACTTCCATTGATGACCTCAAAGTATTTGATTTTATTGATTTTCCCTATTGTTCTCCTGTTTCATCTTTGATGTCATCATCGGTTTGGCCTGCTATCACAAAATACCATAGACTTGGTAGCTTATAAACAACAGAAACTGATTTCATACACTCCTAAAGGCTGCAAAGTCCAAGATCAAGGTGCCAGAAGATTCAGTGTCTGGTGAGGGACAAATTCGTGATTTCTAGGTTCCCTTTTTTCCCCTGTTCGCTTCATATGGCAGAAGGGGTGAATGAGCTTTCTGGGGTCTCTTATATAAGGGCACTAATCCCATTCATTAGGGCTTGGATTCCATGAGCTATTGCCTCCACAAAGGTGCAGTTTCTAATAAGACCACCTCTCTGATTAAGTTTCAGCATATGAGTTTTGGGAGGACAAAAATGTTCACACTATGTTCTGATGTTTATTATTTTCTCTGCTTCTGTTGGGTTTAATTTGCTCTCTCTTTTTTTGTAGTTTCTTCTTTTTTACTTACTTTTTTGTTTGTTTGTTTGTTTTTGAGACAGAGTCTCACTTTGTCATCTAGCCTGGAGTGCAGTGGCATGATTTTGGCTCACTGCAACCTCTGCCTCTGGATTCAAACAATTCTCATGCCTCAGCCTCCTGAGTAGCTAGGACTACAGGTGCGCACCACTGCACCCAGCTAATTTTTGTATTTTTAGTAGAGATGGGGTTTCACCATATTGGCCAGGGTGGACTTGAACTCCATACTTCATGACCCACTCACCTAGGCCACCCAAAGTGCTGGGATTACAGGCATGATCCACTGTGACCAGACCTTTTTTACTTTCTTAAGATAGAAGTCAAGGCTATCGATCTGAGTGTCTTCCAGTATAGACATTCAGTGCTAACTTTTGTACTTACTTATTTATTTGTTTACTATTACACTTTTGGTTTTAGGGTACATGTGCACAATGTGCAGGTTAGTTACATATGTATACATGTGCCATGCTGGTGCGCTGCACCCACTAACTCGTCATCTAGCATTAGGTATATCTCCCAATGCTATCCCTCTCCCCTCCCTCACCCCACAACAGTCCCCAGAGTGTGATGTTCCCCTTCCTGTGTCCATGTGTTCTCATTGTTCAATTCTGACCTATGAGTGAGAATATGCAGTGTTTGGTTTTTTGTTCTTGTGATAGTTCACTGAGAATGATGATTTCCAATTTCATCCATGTTCCTACAAAGGACATGAACTCATCATTTTTTATGGCTGCATAGTATTCCATGGTGTATATGTGCCATATTTTCTTAATCCAGTCTATCATTGATGGACACTTGGGTTGGTTCCAAGTCTTTGCTATTGTGAATAATGCTGCAATAAACATACGTGTGCATGTGTCTTTATAGCAGCATGATTTATAGTCCTTCGGGTATACACCCAGTAATGGGATGGCTGGGTCAAATGGTATTTCTAATTCTAGATCCCTGAGGAATCACCACACTGACTTCCACAATGGTTGAACTAGTTTACAATCCCATCAACAGTGTAAAAGTGTTCTTATTTCTCCACATCCTCTCCAGCACCTGTTGTTTCCTGACTTTTTAATGATTGCCATTCTAACTGGCGTGAGATGGTATCTCATTGTGGTTTTGATTTGCATTTCTCTGATGGCCAGTGATGGTGAGCATTTCTTCATGTGTTTTTTGGCTGCATAAACGTCTTCTTTTGAGAAGTGTCTGTTCATATCCTTTGCCCACTTTTTGATGGGGTTGTTCATTTTTTTCTTGTCAATTTGTTTGAGTTCATTGTAGATTCTGGATATTAGCCCTTTGTCAGATGAGTAGGTTGTGAAACTTTTCTCCCATTCTGTAGGTTGCCTGTTCACTCTGATGGTAGTTTCTTTTGCTGTGCAGAAGCTCTTTAGTTTAATTAGACCCCATTTGTCAATTTTGGCTTTTGTTGCCATTGCTTTTGGTGTTTTAGACATGAAGTCCTTGCCCTTGCCTGTGTCCTGAATGGTAATGCCTAGGTTTTCTCAGATCACAGTGCAATCAAGCTAGAACTCAGGATTAAGAATCTCACTCAAAACTGCTCAACTATATGGAAACTGAACAACCTGCTCCTGAATGACTACTGGGTACATAACAAAATGAAGGCAGAAATAAAGATGTTCTTTGAAACCAACGAGAATGAAGACACATCATACCAGAATCTCTGGGACACATTCAAAGCAGTGTGTAGAGGGAAATTTATAGAACTAAATGCCCACAAGAGAAAGCAGGAAAGATCCAAAATTGATATCCTAACATCACAATTAAAAGAACTAGAAAAGCAAGAGCAAACACATTCAAAAGCTAGCAGAAGGCAAGAAATAACTACAATCAGAGCAGAACTGAAGGAAATAGACACACAAAAAACCCTTCAAAAAATTAATGAATCCAGGAGCTGGTTTTTCAAAAGGATCAACAAAATTGATAGACCGCTAGCAAGATTAATAAAGAAAAAAAGTGGGAAGAATCAAATAGATGCAATAAAAAATGATAAAGGGGATATCACCACTGATCCCACAGAAATACAAACTACCATCAGAGAATACTACAAACACTTCTATGCAAATAAACTAGAAAATCAGAAGAAATGGATAAATTCCTCCACACATACACTTTCCCAAGACTAAACCAGGAAGAAGTTGAATTTCTGAATAGATCAATAACAGGATCTGAAATTGTGGCAATAATCAATAGCTTACCAACCAAAAAGAGTCCAGGACCAGATGGATTCACAGCCGAATTCTACCAGCGGTACAAGGAGGAACTGGTACCATTCCTTCTGAAACTATTCCAATCAATAGAAAAAGAGGGAATCCTCCCTACCTCATTTTATGAGGCCAGCATCATCCTGGTACCAAAGGCAGGCAGAGACACAACCAAAAAAGAGCATTTTAGACCAATATCCTTGATGAACATTGATGCAAAAATCCTCAATAAAATACTGGCAGACTGAATCCAGCAGCACATCAAAAAGCTTATCCACCATGATCAAGTGGGCTTCATCCCTGGGATGCAAGGGTGGTTCAACACACAAAAATCAATAAATGTAATCCAGCATGTAAACAGAACCAAAGATAAAAACCACATGATTATCTCAATAGATACAGAAAAGGCCTTTGACAAAATTCAACAACATTTCATGCTAAAAACTCTCAATAAATTAGGTATTGATGGGACGTATCTCAAAATAATAAGAGCTATTTATGACAAACCCACAGCCAATATCATACTGAATGGGCAAAAACTGGAAGCATTCCCTTTGAAAACTGGCACAAGACAGGGATGCCCTCTCTCACCACTCCTATTCAACATAGTGTTGGAAGTTCTGGCCAGAGCAATTAGGCAGGGGAAAGAAATAAAGGGTATTCAATCAGGAAAAGGGGAAGTCAAATTGTCCCTGTTTGCAGATGACATGATTGTATATCTAGAAAACCCCATTGTCTCAGCCGAAAATCTCCTTAAGCTGATAAGCAACTTCAGCAAAGTCTCAGGATACAAAACCAATGTACAAAAATCACAAGCATTCTTATACACCAACAACAGACAAACAGAGAGCCAAATCATGAGTGAACTCCCATTCACAATTGCTTCAAAGACAATAAAATACCTAGGAGTCCAACTTACAAGGGACGGGAAGGATCTCTTCAAGGAGAACTAGAAACCACTGCTAAGGAAATAAAAGAGGATACAAACAAATGGAAGAACATTCCATGTTCATGGGTAGCAAGAATTCATATCGTGAAAATGGCCATACTGCCCAAGGTAATTTATAGGTTCAATGCCATCCCCATCAAGCTACCAATGACTTTCTTCCCAGAATTGGAAAAAACTACTTGAAAGTTCATATGGAACCAAAAAAGAGCTGGCATTGCCAAGTCAATCCTAAGCCAAAAGAACAAAGCTGGAGGCATCACACTACCTGACTTCAAACTATACTACAAGGCTACAGTAACCAAAACAGCATGGTACTTGTACCAGAACAGAGATATATATCAATGGAACAGAACAGAGCCCTCAGAAATAATGCCGCATATCTACAACTATCTGATCTTTGACAAACCTGAGAAAAAGAAGCAATTGGGAAAAGATTCCCTATTTAATAAATGGTGCTGGGAAAACTGGCTAGCCGTATGTAGAAAGCTGAAACTGGATCCCTTCCTTACACCTTATACAAAAATCAATTCAAGATGGATTAAAGACTTAAACGTTAGATCTAAAACCATAAAAACCCTACAGTGCATGGGCAAGGACTTCATGTCTAAAACACCAAAAGCAATGGCAACAAAAGCCTAAATTGACAAATGGCATCTAATTAAACTGAAGAGCTTCTGCACAGCAAAGGAAACTACCATCAGAGTGAACAGGCAACCTACACAATGGGAGAAAATTTTCACAACCTACTCATCTGACAAAGGGCTAATATCCAGAATCTACAATGAACTCCAACAAATTGACAAGAAAAAAACAAACAACCCCATCAAAAAGTGGGCGAAGGACATGAACAGACACTTCTCAAAAGAAGACATTTATGCAGCCAAAAAACACATGAAAAAATGCTCACCATCACTGGCCATCAGAGAAATGCAAATCAAAACCACAATGAGATATCATCTCACACCAGTTAGAATGGCAATCATTAAAAAGTCAGGAAACAACAGGTGCTGGAGAGGATGTGGAGAAATAGGAACACTTTTACACTGTTGGTGGGACTGTAAACTAGTTCAACCCTTGTGGAAGTCAATGTGGCGATTCCTCAGGGATCTAGAACTAGAAATTCCATTGGACTCAGCCATCCCATTACTGGGTATATACCCAAAGGACTATAAATCATGCTGCTATAAAGACACATGCACACGTATGTTTATTGCAGCATTATTCACAATAGCAAAGACTTGGAACCAACCCAAATGTCCAACAATGATAGACTAGATTAAGAAAATGTGGCACATATACACCATGGAATACTATGCAGCCATAAAAAATGATGAGTTCATGTCCTTTGTAGGGACATGGATGAAATTGGAAATCATCATTCTCAGTAAACTATCGCAAGAACAAAAAACCAAACACCGCATATTCTCACTCATAGGTGGGAATTGAACAATGAGAACACATGGACACAGGAAGGGGAACATCACACTTCGGGGACTGTTGTGGGGTGGGGGGAGGGGGTAGGGATAGCATTGGGAGATATACCTAATGCTAGATGATGAGTTAGTGGGTGCAGTGCACCAGCATGGCACATGTATACATATGTAACTTACCTGCACATTGTGCACATGTACCATAGAGCCTAAAGTATAATAATAATAATAATAATAATAATAAAGAAAAAAAGAAAAAATAAAATAAAATAGAATAAAATAAAATAAAATAAAATAAAAAATATTGAAAAAAAAAAAACTGTTGTAGCTATATTCCACAATGTCTCACATGTAGTATTTTCATTTTTATTCAGTTCAAAATAGTTTCCAATTTGTCTTTGTGTCACCACTTTATAAACGTAGGATTATTTAGATATGTGTTACTTTGTTTCCAAATTTTTGAGTAGTTTGATGAGCTGTTTTTTTACTGATTTCTAATTTTATTCTTTTGTGGTCAATGACCATATCGTGTATGACTTAAATCCTTTTGACTTAATACTTTCATGAAGATTTATTGCATGGCTTAGAATGTGCTCTGTTTTGCTAAGTGTTTCAAGGGTACTTGAGAAGCATAGTGTTCTTCAAGCCTACTCTTGTCTTGCTGATTTTCTGCCTCCTTGTTTTATCGTGTATTGAGTATGCGATATTGAAATCTCACACTGTACCTGTGAATTTGTCAATTTCTTCTATCAGTTTTTGGCTCATATTTCGAAGCCATTATGTTACCAGGTACATAAACATTTAGGATTATGTGTTCTTGACTAACTAAATATTTTATCATTATGAAATGAGGTTGTTTATAGCTAGTAATATTTTTTTGCTGTGAAATCTACTTTAGTATTAATATAACAATTCCTGCTTAGATTTCTTTTGTCATCTGTTTGCATGGGATATATTTTTCTTCCTTTTAACCAATTTGTGTCTTTATATTTAAAGTGTGTTTCTTATAGGTAGCATGGAGTAGGATCTTGCTTTTTATACAGTTTGACAATTTGTCTTTTAATTTAGGTTATTAGGCCCATTTCATTAATAATGTGATTATTGATATATTAATAGTTAAGTTTATCTGTGATCATGCTGTTTGATTTTCATTAGTCACAGCTATTCTTTGTTCCCTTCTCTTTCTGGTTTCCTTTCCATCAGTTATGTAACATTTATGGTTTAGTTTTATCTCTCATTTTTTGGCTTATTGGCTCTAATTTTTTTTTTTTGCTATCTTAATGGTTGCATTACAATTTATACTGTATGATTTTAACTTATCACAGTTCAACTTCTGACAATATTATATCATATCACATACAGTAAGAAAATCAGAATAGTATACTTTCATTTCCTCTCTCCCAGCCAGATTCTTCCTGGATTTGTGGAATTATAGTTTTCACTAAGTTTAGAAAGTTTCTGTTCATTTTCTCTTTATGTTTTGTCGTTGTCTCTTCCTCCCTCTTTGGGGACATGTATATTATTGCTTAAAGTTTTTGAATAATTCTCTGATGTCCCAAATTTATGAATCTTCTCTTTTGTGGTATCTAGCCTGTATTTACTTCCACCCAGTGTCCTTTTCAGTCATGACTTTGCTTTCTGTTTGTTTGTTTTTTGAAACAAAGTCTGACTCCATTGCCCAGGCTGGAGTGCAATGGCTCGATCACATCTCACTGCAACCTCTGCCTCCTGGGTTCAAGCCATTCTCCTGCCTCAGCCTCCTGAGTAGCTGGGGTTACAGGTGCCTGCCATGATGCCCAGCTAATTTCTTTGTATTTTTAGTAGAGATGGGGTTTCGCCATGTTGGCCAGGCTAGCCTCGAACTCCTGACCTCAGGTGATCCACTTGCCTTGGCCTCTGAAAATGCTGGGATTACGGTCATGAGCCACCATACCTGGCCCAGTCCTGACATTTTAATTTGAATTCCTACTAGTGTAATTTTCTTTCAAAAAATATCTTCCATGTCTCTACTTGAGATTTATTTGGGGACACAGTTGACTTATAAACAACTTGATCTTTCTGGTCTTGCTTTATGATTTGGTCTAACTTTCCACTCCTGAATCAAGGTGTTTCTGATAACTCTATTCTTTGCCCTGTGAAGTCTTGAGTTTTTTCAGTATCATTCATAGGAATGGACACTCTTCCTGGTACATTGTGAGCAACAGGCACTGTTTCTTACAATTTAAGGATTTTTTCCCCCTGGTCTCAAGTAGTTTCCTAGGACAAATGTACTGTTCATTATTCTGCTAAATAAATACTCAAGAGTGTGTTTTTGCAGATCTCCAGTGTTCTTTTCCTTTACTGCTGTCTCCTTTCAAGTATTCTGTGATTTCCACCTGCCTTGGTTTTTTGAGATTCTCAGCTTCATTGTTCGAACTCAGGGAATCTGGTGGGCTCTACCTCAGTTTTTGGTAGACTCTACCTCAGTTTTTTTTCTTCCATTGTCATGGCCTGGAAACTTTGTCAAGTCAGGGAGCTGGAGTGTTTGTAAGGCTTATTTTGCTTGTTTCCTATCTTACAGGGATCATTGTCTTCATTACCTGAAATCCATGTTCTTGAAAATCGTGGTATTATGTATTTTGGTTTTCTTGGTTTTGTTTTACGTGAGAAGGTAAATCAGTATCTGCTGCTCCATCGTGGCCAGAAGCAGACTGCAGCAGAGCTTGAGTACATGACATAGACTAGCTAGAATGGTTTTCTACCCCCTTTAGTTAACAGCTTCCTCCTCATCCTTCATTTCTCAGTGTAGCCATCTCTTCCCCAGGGAAATCTTCCTGAGCCCAGTATAGATCAAATCCTGTGTGATCATAGAACTGTTTTCTTGCAGCATCTATCTGAATTTGTAATTTCACTTCTTTGTATTTTTTCTTCACTACACTTAAAGCTAAACAAGAGCAGAGTTTCTGTTTGTTTTATCTGCAGGGCTCAGTAGACTGTGTTCCCCATGGTAGGAACTCAGTTCATATTTGTTTTGTGTATGGATGGGTGAAGGTTAAAATGCATGGGACTTTATATCCAAAAACTACTCATATATTTTATTTCCACCTTGTTTTCCCCCGATGCAGATTCTGCTAGCCTATCAAAAATCCAAGATGCAGTTATTTCAGATGAACACTTACTAGAACTCAAAAATAGCCACTATGAGCAACTTACAGTAGAAATTGAACAAATGGAAAATATGGTTCATGTACTACAAAAGGAGCTATGTGAGGCAAAAGAAACACAATTAGAGTTAGCGCATCAGAAATTTGAATGGGAGCAAGAACGCTACAGTTTGAGGTATGACATTCTAGTTTTAGAGAAATATTTTAACTCTTTATTCTAAATATATGTGTGAGAATTGTGATTGCTGACTTTCTGGGGCTTAATGGGAGAAAATGTCTTGGTCTTGTGGAGTATGAAAATCTTGGAAATAATACAACAAATTCTTAACTGTGCTTCTTTTATTTATTGCATATTCTTTTAGATTGTGATTTTCATGGCTATATAGAAGTCTACCATATAGAAATCTCATTATTTAACAAATAGAATTTGGGGTTTTCAATTCTTTTATATTAGAATTAATGCTGCAAGAAATACTTTTTATTATTACTATTATTATTATTATTATTAGATGTTATTATTAGAGTTTTGCTCTGTCACTGAGGCTGCAGTGCACTGGTGCAAACATAGCTTACTACAACTTTGAACTTTTGGGATCAAGGGATCCTCTTGCCTCAAATTCCTAAGCAGCTCAGACTGTAGGCACATGCCCCCATGCTTGGCTAACTTTTAAAATTTTTCATTGAGACAAGGTCTCACTATCTTGCCCAGTCTGATCTCCAACTCCTGACCTCCAACAGTTCTCCTGCCTTGGCCTCCCAAAGCATTAGGATTACAGGAGTGAGCTATCACGCCCAGCCCAGAATATCTTTTATATAAATCATTTTCTGCATTTCTAATTATTTACTTTGAATAAAGTCTTCAATATAGAATTTTTTGGTTAAAATATAGAAACTTTTTCAGAAAGGCCTTGGATCAATATTCCTAAATTGTCCTCAAGAATATTTGTATTTAATGCATGCTGAGCTTAATACCTAGGTGATGGGTTGATAGGTGCAGCAAACCACTGTGGCACATGTTTACCTATGTAACAAGCCTGCACATTCTGCCCATGTACTCTGGAAATTAAAATTAAAATTAAAAAAAGAATATTTGTATTAATTTACAGTTCAACCAACAGAGCATGAAATGGCCATTTGTCTCAAACCCGAATACTTTTTAAAAACTTTATACAGTTTTATTCTTTTTTTTACTCTCTGTTTACATTGATTTATTTTTATTTCAATAGCTTTAGGGGTACAAGTGGTTTTTGGTTACATGGATCAGTTTTATAGTGGTGAAGTCTGGGATTTTAGGGTACCCATCTCCCAGTAAGTAGTTTTTATTGCTCACTTTTCTTCTCCCCTTCCTTCTTCTGAGTCTCCAATGTCATTATACCACTCTGCCTGCCTTTACATACCATAGCATAGCTCCCACTTGTAAATGAGAACATGTGATATTTGTCGTTCCATTCCTGAGTTACTTCACTTAGAATAATGGCCTCTAGCACCATCCAATTTGCTGGAAAAAACATTATTTTATTCTTCTTTATGGCTGAGTAGTATTCTGTGGTGTGTTTGTGTGCGTGTGTATATATGTGTATATATATACACATATATACATGTATGTATATGTAGATGTATGTATATATGTATATATATACACACATAGATATATGGACTCACACACATATATGTGTATATATATCACATTTTCTTTATTCCATTCATCAGCCGATGGACACTGGTTGATTCCATATGTTTTCATATTGTAATTGTGCTGCAGTAAACATATGTATGAAGGTGTTTTTTTGAGAGTATGATTTCTTTTGTAGATATCCAGAAATGAGAATGCTGGATACAATGGTAGGATCTACTTTTAGTTCTTTGAGAATCTCCACAGATTTTGTACTAACTTGCATTCCCATCAGCAGTGTATAACTGTTCTCTTTTCACCACATCCACACCAAAATCTGTTGTCTTTTGATTTTTAATAGTGGCATTATGGCTGCAGTGAGGTGATATCTCATTGTTGTTTTATTTTACATTTCCCTGATGATTAGTGATATTTAGCATGTTTTTATATGCTTGTTCAGCATTTGCTCATCCTCTGAGAAATGTCTATTCATGTCATGTGCACATGTTTTAATGGAATCATTTGTATTTTTCCTGCTGATGTGTTTGAGTTTCTTGTAGGTTATGGATATTAGTCCTTTGATAGATTCATAATTTGCAAATATTTTTCCCATTCTGTAGGTTGTTGGTTTACTCTTATGATTATTAATTTGCGGTGCTGAAGCTGAAGCTTTTTAGTTTAATTAGGTCTTATTTATTTATTTTCATTTTTGTTGCATTTGCTTTTAGGGTCTTCATTATAAATTCTTCACCTAGGTCAATGTTTTCAGGTCTTAGTTTTAGGCCTTTAATCCATCTTGAATTAATTTTTGTATATGATAAGAGATAGCGATCCAGTTTCATTCTTCTACATGTGGCTATCTTTTTTTCCTAGTACCATTTATTGAATAATGTGTACTTTCTCCAGTGTACGTTTTTGTATCCTTTCTCAGAGATCATTTGGTTGTAAGTGGCTTTATTTCTGAATTGTCTATTCTGTTTCATTGGTTTATGTATCTACTTTTATACCAGTATGATGCTGTTTTTGTTACTGTGGCTTTAGAGTATAATTTGAAGTCAGGTGATGCGATGCCAACATGTTTGTTCCTTTTGCTTGGTATGTCTGTTGTTATTCAGGCTCTTTTGTGGTTCTACATAAATGTCAACTTTTTTTTTATAATTCTGTGAAGAATGACATTGGTACTTTCATAGGAATTGTATCAAATCTGTAGACTGCTTTGGGTACTATGGTCATTTTTCACAATGTCAATTCTTTCAGTCCATGAACATAGGATGTATTTTCATTTGTCTGTGTCATCTATTATTTTCTTCAGTGGTGTTTTCCAGTTATCCTTATACAGATCACTCACCTCCTTCATTAAGTATATTCCTAGGTATTTTACACTTTTCCAGCCATTGTAAAAGAGATTGGGTTCTTGATATGACTCTCTGCTTGGTTGTATTTGGTGTATAGTGGTGCCACTTATTGGTATTCATTTATTTTATAACCTCTGAGACTTTACTGAATTCATTTATCAAATCCAGGAGTGTTTTGTAAGAGTCTTTGGGGTTTTCTAGGTATAAGATCATATCACTGGTGAAGAGATAGTTTGACTTCCTCCTTTAAATTTGGATGCCCTTTATTTCTCTTGCCCAGTTGCTCTGCCTGGGACTTCCCGGTTTTATTCTTAATATGCATGAAATAAAAGTAAAATGGAAAGTGATTCATGATTAGTTTATATCATATCTCTCTCTCATAAACAGATAAAATTAATTCACCTTGAATTAATTTTGTTTTAATATATGTTAAATACATATATTATATGTATAATAAAAACATAATATATGTTAAAAACAAAATATTAGACCCTGTCTTGTTCAAAAGAATGTCTAAGTTGCTTATAAAATACATAGGAATCACGAATATAAGTTAAAAATGTTTCCAAAAAATAAACATGAAAAGTATGGGTTAACACAGGGATTCCCAATCCCCAGGCCAAGGACCAGTACCAGTCCCTGGCCTGTTAGGAACTGGGCCACACAACAGGTTAGTGGCAGGTGAGCAAGTGAAGCTTCATCTGTTTGCAGCCCCTCTCCATCACTCACGTTACTGCCTTAGCTCCTCCTCCTGTCAGATCAGTGGTGGCATTAGATTGTCATAGGAGTGTGACCTGAACCCTGTTGTAAGTTGCTCACACAGGGGATCTAGGTTGTTCACTCCTTATGAGATTCTAATGCCTTATGATCTGTCACCATCTCCTGTCACCCCCAGATGAGACCACACAGTAAGTAGCACAAAAACAAGCTCAAGGCCCCCGCTGATTCTACATTATGGTGAGTTATAGAATTATTTCATTATTAATAATAGTAGAAATAAAGTGCAGAATAAGTGTAATGTGCTTAAATAATCCTGGAAGCATCCCCCCACCTCAGGTCTGTGGAAAAATTACCTTCCACAAAACCAGTCCCTGGTGCCAACATGGTTGGGGACAGCTGGCTTAACAGATGTGAGACCCCTTTGCCTTTTCTTGGATTAATCTGCAGGTATACATTGTGTGAATGATATCTGATGATGCCACCTTGGTCTGTAAATCATTTTAGGGATACCTCCAGTATTTCATGAAAATTAAAATTTCTTCTAGTGAAGAACAAAATGATACCCAGAAGCAACTCTCCAAGGAACAGAATGCTAGAATATTACGAGATGAGATTCTGACTAATAAACAAAAGCAGATAGAAGTGGCTGAAAAGAAAATGAGTTCTGAGGTATTTTCTTTAGTCATTTTCAAATGCTTTTATATAAAATGTAGGTATTTAAAAAAACAACTATATATTTCGGAAAGTATAAAGGATTTTTAAATCACATATATATGTATATATGTATATATCCTATATATCCTTTATCATGTATCTATATATGTACATATAGGATAAAGCCATGTTCTTAATTCAACTCTATTTGCCTGCAACAGTTGAGTAGTGACATTCACAATGGCCTAAATCCAAAGAAGCATTTAATATTTTTCATAAGAATTGATGATCTTTCCAATATCAAAAATAAGTTTTGCTAACAACAGATTTTCCAGTTTTTGGACATTAGTTCATCTTTTAAAAATATTAATAGAGAAGTCAGTTTATTATTTCCACAGCTAAGAAAGTAGGAAATGTATAGCTGGGTCAGAAGCCATATTGTGGATATCATTATCTTTACTTTTGGGGACAGTAACAGTTTGCTCCAAGTAGTTTCTCATTTCAATGCAAAGAGCTTTGAAAACAATGACATGCCATGATATACATTGAGTGATAATTTATTGATAAGTGTTTTGTTCCCAGAGAAACAGTTCAGTATATTTTCCTCTGTTTCACACTTATTACTGTTTCAAACATTATAAAGAAGAAATAAGTTATTGCAATGGCAAATAATCTCATGATTTCTAAGAAAAGCTCTATAAGTTGTATGCTACCATTCATATTTTGAAACAAAAGGCTTCTTTTGTATTTATATATTTACACCACAGAATTAACTGTGATTTTGTGGAGGATCACTAGAAGTAGCATCAGAAGACCTGGAGAAAATCCTGCATCTTGCATATATACATATTTGTATATTTGAATATATATGTATATATTTTTGAGATGGAGTCTTGCACTGTCACCTGGGCTGGAGTGCAATGGCACGATCTCCACTCACTGCAACCTTCGCCTCCCAGGTTCACTCAATTCTCCTGCCTCAGACTCCTGAGTAGCTTGGATTACAGGTGCACACCACCATACCTGGCTAATTTTTTGTATTTTTAGTAGAGATGGGGTTTCACTATGTTGGCCAGGCTGGTCTCAAACTCCTGACCTCGTGATCTGCCTGCCTCGGCCTCCCAAAGTGCTGGTATTATAGGTGTTAGCCACTGTGATCAGCTGCATATATTTTTTTAACTTCTCCTTTTAAGAATTGTTATCTTAAATGAGTTCAGTGTCATACATAGAGGTGCAATGCTTAGATGCAGATGTGTACAATGTAGAAGGGTACAATGCTTAGATTTAACAGTTATGAATAAATGTAATTCTCATAACTGACTATAAAATATTAGAAAAGTAGAATATTGATAAAACATTCTTCAGAAAAAGTAACTTAAAGAATTTTGAGAAATTGCTTCTGCCCAAACATATGTATAGCTAAGGCTCCTATGATGGTGTGGTTTATAGGTGAGATATCAGAGTGTAAACCCAATTTAAAAAATGTAGTCAAATGTATTAATCTTATATTCATGCCTCTGGGTTTTTTTGTAATTCAGAGAAAGGCTTTTCCAATTCTGAGATTCTTAAAAATCCTCCAGTGATTTAATTTTCATAATCTTTAAATAAATATTTAAATTTGTGGAATTTACACTCTATTAGGTTTGAAGTTTTGTCCAACTTGTTTTTAGTTAAATATCCACCATGGGAATTCTTTCATTATACAAACATACAGGTTATTCTTTAATTTCAGAAGAAGTTATGATATGTCCCTCTATTGAGTGCTAACTAAAAGTTCCCTTTGTTTACTCAGATTTCTCTTGGCCATAAGGAAGAAAAAGAACTCTTGCATGAAAATAGCATGTTGCAGGAAGAAATTGCCATGCTAAGAATAGAACTAGACACAATAAAACATCAGAACCAGCTAAGGGAAAAGAAATATCTGGAGGACATTAAAAGTGTGAAAGAAAAGAATGATAATCTTCTAAAGGCTATACAATTGAATGAGGAAGCATTAACAAAAGCAGTAGTTCAGTACAGTGGACAGCTTAGCATTTTGACAACTGAGAATAAAATGCTCAGTTCTGAACTGCAGAATGTAAGACACAACAATGAAACACTGGAAATGGAAATTCAATCATGTCATTTTAGACTGGCTACTGCTCTACATAATTGTGACCAAAGTCAGACAGCAGAAGGAGACTTCTTTCTGGAGAATGAGACATGAACAGGTTTATTTACAAGAGACAAAAAATTCTCATATATCTAACCTAAAAGATAACAGTGAGATTCTTTCTGAACAACTCTAATGCTGAAAGTAAAATTAACAGCCTGAGAATTAAGGTCCATCACACAAGATAAACTCTGAGAGAAAAGACGGGGCAGGCCACCGTCTTTCCTTTTTGGGCAACTTAGTCATTCCAGCCTGCAGGCTTTGGAGAGTACAAACTGACCAGGGGAAGAAGAGATCTGCAGCACAGCACAGCTGCTTTATCAAATCATGGCCAGACTGCTTCTGTAAGCAGGCCCCTGATCCTGTTTCTCCTCACTGGAAAGGACCACCCAGCTGAGGCCTCCAGCTAACCCCACCAGTGTTCCCTGGCCAATGGAGATTTAAATCCCCCCTGGGACAGAGCACCCAGAGAGAGGGGTGGGTCACCACCTTTGCTGTTTGGGCAACTAGCCATTCAGGCCTGCAGACTTTGGAGAGCCCAAGCTGACCAGGGGTGGAAGTGGTACCTCAGCACAGCACAGCTGCCCTATGAAAATGTGGCCAGACTCTTTTTTAAGTCAGTCCCTGACCATATTTGTTATCACTGGGTGGAGCCTTTCAACCAGGGTCTCTGGCTACCTTCAGTGCTGTTCTCTGGCTGACAGAGGTTTCAGGCCTTCCTGAGTCAGAGCTCCCAGGGGGAGGACCAGATTGTCATCTTTGTTGTTTGGGCAACTCAGCCATTTCAGCCTTAGGGCTTCAGAGAGTCTGAGGTGATGAGGAGCTGAAGTGAACCCCCAGCATAGCACAGCTGCTCTACCAAAAAGTGGCCAGACCCACTTTTTAAGCAAGTCCCTGTTCTTGTTCCTCCTGACTAGGCAAGACTTTTCTCCACTTGCCTCCAGCCACCTCCTACAGGTGTGTTCAGATTCGCAACAAGTTTGTACCTCAGTGGTACAGCGCTCCCAGAGGAAGGGGCAGGCTATCATCTTTGCCTTTTCACAGACTTCATTGGTGATACCTTCAGGCACTGGAAAATATGAGGCAATTAGGGACTGGAGTGGACCCCCAGCATACAACAGCCCCCCTACAGAAAAGTGGCCAGACTGTTACATGGGTGCCAATTTCCATATCTTCTTGATGGGCAGGTCCTCCCATCCTGGGTCTCTAGCCAGCACCCCACTGGAGCTATCAAGCCAGTAGCAACTCAGCAATTGCCTGGACAGAGCTTCCAGGAGCAACTGAAATCCTCTATGCCACTGCCTCTGCAGTGGAACTGTCCTTGCTACCCTCGGAATATCAAGGCAGCAAAGACTTTAAGTGCTGTATTGACATGTCCAACAAGTTGCAGTTGACCCAGTGAGCAAGCCAGTCCATCTCCCATGGGTCTCACACACTCTCCACTGCTCATCACCAGACAGGGAACCCTGGCTTGGGCCCACAGCACAGACCTTCCATCCTGGGCTGATCACACTAAGTGATTGCTAACTCACATCTCTCTGGGGTGGAGCCCCTAGGAGAAAAGCCAAGTAGTGGAGCAGCAAGCCAGCTGATGTGGAGCCCAAAGGGCAGGGACAGCTATCTCTCTAGGCACCATTTGCTCTTATGAGACACTTTGCCCCAGCACTTTAGGAGTGCTGAGGTCAGACCAGCCACATCTTATGTGCAAGATTGCCTAGCAGAGATCAGGTCTGAGAGTTCCCCTCTTAAAGAAAGGGGACTTGCTTAAAAAAGAAGTCTGGCCACATTTTTGTAGAGCAGCTGTGCTGTGTTGGGGCTTTACTTTTGAGAGAGTTCTCCTCTGAGACCTGATCTCTGCTGGGAAATCTTGCACATGAGATGGGGCTGGTCTGACCTCAGCACTCCTTAGTCTGCTTGCCTCTCCCAGGGCCCCAGCCTGGCCACACCTGCTTACAGGGCACTCTTGGGTGCTCACACCATAACTTCTATGCCAGTGGACCATGTCTGACCAATGGAGGGCTGCAGCAAGGTGGCCCCTACAGCCATGGACCAGCCTGCATATTGCCTCTCCATACTGCAGCTCTTTATATGCAAACTTCCTACATGCCTTTGCTGGTGTGTGTTTACATGGGTGGGTTTTGCTGTACTTGCCCTACTGGCACACGGGAGTGCATCACACACCCCAACCCACACCAACTGCCATTGAAGACAGAGCCCTGGCAGGCACAGAGCCAAAAATCCCCCACCCCCACCAGCACCTCACCCTTGAGCTAATGCTGCAGAGAGGAAAAGGGACCCTCTTATATCCTGAGGGACCACTGTTGCTTGGGGGGCACAGAGAAGGCACCTAGACCCACACTGGCCAGCACCCCGCCCCAACTAACACTACCTCCAGTGCAACAGCACACATAGTCAGCAGGGGCCCCCTGGTCCCCACCCTAGCTGTCTTGCCTCCACCACTGGGTGAATGCCCACAGGCAGGCGGGCACTTTTGCATCCACTAGCACTCTGCTGCAGTTGCCGCACTTTGGTCCCCTCAGTGCAGTGGACCCCAAACCTCGAGGAGCCAGAGAACAAAGTTGGGGCCCAGTACAAGTTCCTCAGAGTTAAAGCACACAGTCCAGGAATTGGGAGCTGAACACTGGCTCCCTAAAATCCTCCAGAAACAAAGCCAGTTGGCTGAATCCACCTTACACCACAATCAAACCCTCAAGGTCATCAAATGTGATGAAAGAAAAATACTCTGTCCAAAGGTCAGCAACCGCAAAGGTTGAAGGTAGATAAGCCCATAAAGATGAGAAAGAATCTGTGCAAGAACACTGAAAACTCAAAAAGTGAGCGTGCCTTCTTTCCTCCAAATGACTGCATCAACTCTCCAGCAAGTGTTTGGAACTGGGCTAAGGCTAAGATGTCTGAAATGATACAAGTAAAATTCAGAATATGAGTAGGAACAAAGTTCACTGAGTGAGAGAAGTATGTTGTAATCCAATGCAAGGAAGCTAAAAATCACTGCAAAACATTGCAGGAGCTAACAGACAAAATAGCCAGTATAAAGAAGAACATAACCGACCTGATAGAGCTGAAAAGCACACTAGAAGAATTTTCATAATGAAATCACATGGTGATTGTGTGTGATTGCATTATGAAAATTCTTGTAGTGTGTGTGGGACCCAAGAGTGCCCTGTAAGCAGGTGTGGCCAGGCTGGGGCCCTGGGAGAGGCAAGCTGACTAAGGAGTGCTGAGGTCAGACCAGCCCCATCTCATGTGCAAGACCACCTAGCAGAATAGACCAAGCAGAGGAAAGAATCTCAGAGCTTGAAAATTGGCTTTCTGAAATAAAACAGAGAGACAAGAATGGGGGAAAAAGAATGAAAAAGAATTAACAAAAGCTCTAAGAAATATGGGATTATGTAAAGAGACCAAATCTATGACTGATTAATGTACCTGAAAGAGATGAGGAGAATGGAACCAACTTGGAAAACATAATTCAGAATGTCATTCATGAGCATGTCCCCAACCTAGCCAGACAGGCTGAAAATTAAATTAAGGAAATCCAGAGAACCTCAGTTAGATATGCCACGAGAAAGTCATCCAAGGTCAAAATGAAAGAAAAAATGTTAAAAGGCAGCTAGGAAGATAGGTGAGGTCACCTACAAAGGGAATCCCATCAGACAAACAGTGGACCTCTCAGCTGAAACCCTACAAGCCAGAAGAGATATTCAACTTCTTAAAGAAAAGAAATTCCAATCCAGAATTTCATGTCCAGCAAAACTAAGCATCATGTGAGGGAGAAATAAGATTCTTTTCAGACAAGCAAATGCTGAGGGAATTAATTACCACCAGATCTGCCTTACAAGAGCTCCTGAAAGAAGCACTAAATATGGAAAGAAAAGACCATCGCCAGCCACTACAAAAGCCCACTGAAGTGCACAGACCAGTGATGCTAAAAAGCAACCACATACACAAGTCTGCAAAATAACCAGCTAACAGCATGATGACAGGATCAAATCCACATATATCATTACTAAACTTAAATGCAAATAGGCTAAATGCTACTATTGAAAGACACAGTGGGGCAAGGTGGATAAAGAACCAAGACCCATTTGAGTATGCTGTCTTCAACAGACCCATCTCGCATGCAGTGCCACACATAGGCTCAAAATAAAGGAATGGAGAAAAATCTTTCAAACAAATGGAAAACAGAAAAAAGCAGGTGTTGCCATCTAGTTTCTGACAAAACAGACTTTATACCAATAAAGATTTATCAAGACAGAGAAAGACATTACAAAGGTGGCCCTGACCTTTGATAAATCTCATTATTGGTTGATACCAACCTGGGCTGTCTTTTTGTTGTTGTTGTTTGTTTTTACTTTTGAGAAGGAGTCTCACTCTGTCACCCAGGCTGGAGTGTGGTGGCATGAACTCTGCTCACTGCAACCTCCGCCTCCCAGATTCAAGCAATTCTCCTTCATCAGCCTCTCATGTAGCTGGGATTGCAGGTGCATGCCACCACACTCGGCTAGTTTTTATAGTTTTAATAGAGACCGGGTTTCACCATGTTGGGCAGACTGGTCTTGAACTCCTGACCTCAAATGAACTGCCCACCTTGTCCTCCCAAAGTGCTGGGATCACAGGCATGGGCCACTGTACCCGGCCAATCTGAGCTATCTTTATTGCTGAAACCAATAGGATAATTTGCTGAGGTTGAGAAGTTTCTCCCCTCCAGAGAGTCCCTGATCTTCCAAACTTTGGTTGAGATCTAAGGTTGATTTTACTGTACAACTCCTTTTCTGAAGTTTTACTTATTTCCAACAAGGAATGCAAGTTTTCCTGCTTCCATGATGATGGAGAACAGGCACCTCCTTTCTTATGTTTCAGCTTGCAGGGAAGGTGAGTGTGAGTTTTTTCCTGCTTCTAAGATGATAGAGAGTGATCATCAGCCTGAGACTTTTTCCAGGTAAGTAGCTGAAGTAGAATTTTGTCTTAAAAATTTTCCTTAATGACTAAAAGTTAAGATTACCAACCAGCTGGTTTTAATTTCTCCTTACCAGTAGAACAGCTAGTAATCATATGAATTGTGCATTTGTTTGTTTTGTTTAACTGTTTTTGTTTGTATATGTTTGGGGTTTATTGTTGTTGTTTTACTTTTCTCCCATCAAGTATGACCATCTCTTCCTGACTTAGTCAAATCCAAGGGAATGTTCCAAATTGTGGGGAACAAGTCATCTGAATAGGCCAAAAGTCCTGTGGCTGAAAAAAAAAAATCCAGTTAGCAGAAATAATTTTTATAAAACTTAGAAAAAATTAAAAAAATTTTTTTTTCTTAAGGTTTCATGTACATAACCAGGCCAACTTTTGCCAGCCAAGAGCAAATTGAAGAAGCAGTGGTGGGCACCCAGTGCTAAGATTCTGCCCAAACAATGTTTACTACAGCAACCTGAGTTTGGTTCCTAAGTCTAGTTCTTTCTGGTTTGGTATTTGTGTTACTTTTAAAATACCAGCAGTTTGTCCTAGCTATGATGCTGTAGTGAGATTCAAAGGATTTTTTTTAAGAGCTCCATGATTAAAAGCTTAATTAAAAGCAGATATCATATATATGTAAAATTATATTTAAATATAATTACATATATGTCAAAAATATATAAATATGTGACATATTTATATATAAACATATAAATACATATATTTATGTTAGAAATATGTTTATCATTTGTAATATATGTATTTTTTGCATTTGTGTGAATCTAAAAGGCCTTTCTCTTTTTGGATCTTGTTTTTTTGAGAAACATTTGATTTTGTTCTCAGTCAACTGAATTCTATCTCTCCATTTTACTTATGTCTGTCCCTTTTTTTTTCTTGCCACCCTTGATGCCCACATAACAGATGTAAAATAATTTCTGATAACTGGGCACCAGACTTCTTTTTACGAGGAATCACTGTTTTTGTTTCTAAAATCCCAATAGTTGTAAACAGACAAGTGTTTTTGCAGCTCTTAAACTGCTCACTTTTTAAATTGCATTATTGGATCTTAATGGGTTTTTTTTTGAGACGGAGTCTCACTCTTTCACCCAGATGGACTGCAGTGGCCTGTCTTGGCTCA